>NC_143150.1:40287500-41537500 GCF_059928025.1 Delphinapterus leucas | reverse complement strand
AACATCATTCTCAATGGTGAAAAACTGAAACCATTTCCTCTAAGATCAGGAACAAGACATAGCCAAGGGCTCTCTTCCTGTTGTGTGGAAGAGTAACCCCAAAGCCTGGATTACACAGGCCATTTCCCAGGACTGGTTTTTCCACCACTTTATCCCAGAGGTAGAGAAATATTGCTTGGAGAAGGATGTCCCATTCAACATTCTTTTCCTGCTGGACAATGCTCCAGGCTACCCCCATTCATGGACGACTTTTATCCCAATGTCAAAGTAGTGCATCTGCCACCAAATATTACATCGTTCATCCAACCTATGTACCAGGCAGTTAGAGCGACTTTCAAGAAATATTATTTACATCACACTTTTCGTCAGGCAATAAAGGCGAGTGACAAATCAGGAACAACCCTGCGACAATTTTGGAAGGACTATAACATCTACAAGGCCATAAAAAACATTGACTTTGCTTAGCGTGAGGTTATGGCTGTCACCATAAATGGGGTTTGGAAGAACCTTTGCCCACAGTTCACAATCTTCGTGGATTTGAGAAGGTGGATGATGGGTCCAAAGAAGTCTTCAGCAACTTAGTGACCCTCATCGAGAAGCTGGAGCTAGATCTGTAAAAGGATGACTTCACTGAACTCCTTGCTGTGCAAGAGGAGGAGCTTACTAATGAAGACCTGATGGAATTGGAGGCCCAGAGAATGGATGAAGAGAGACAAGAGGAAGAAGAAGTAACTGAAGAACCAAAGAGATTCACGATGCAGGAAATTTCAAGGGGATTTTCTTTATCTGAGGAGTCACCGTTAGTTTTTGAGGCATAGGACCCGAACGTAGAAAGGTACACGAAGGTTGCAGCAGCCGTTCAGAATGCAATCCAGTGCTACGTTGATCTATGACAAGAAAAAACAGCTACTACCCAGACATATAGTGGATTGTTTTCTCAAGAGAGTAGATAGAATTGAATCCAGCAAGGAACCAGAACCTGTGCCATCACCATCAGGTGTGAGTGAAATTGCAGCTTGCCCTCCATCTCTTACTGCTGACAGTCCTTCAGTATCTCCCACCTCCCCTCCCTCCTCCAGTCAGTAACTCTTCTTGCCTGTTCACTCGATTGCTAGCCCCTGTATGCCAGCTGTTGTGCTGTACTACTGTACTTTTCAAGGTACTGTAAGATTTAAAATGTTTTCTTTATTTTTCATTTTTGTTTTTTATGTATTATTTGTGTAAAAAGTATTATATAGTACTATATAGCAGATTGTTAATTGAGTACCTAGGCTAACTTAGTTGGACTTATGAACAAATTGGACTTACTAACGTGCTCTCGGAATGGAACTCATTCATATGTAAGGGACTTACTGTATTAATGTCTATTGACTAGCTTTCTTCATTTCGTTGAGATTTTCTTAGTTTTTGCTATGACTAGTAGTTTTCAATTTAAATCTGTACATTTTTCTCTTATGTTCTTATTTAAACTTTTCATTTTAGATAGCTTTCTCTGACATTGCTTATCAGAGGAAAACGAGGGTCATCTCATTACTGTCTGGCAAAGGTAGAAGTCTGAGTTCACTACTCAACTTCCATTAATACCCAAACTGAGGATCTCCTCTCTACTGCTATATGGGTAGGACTTCCAGGTTCTCCCACGGTCTCCATTGACACCGCGGTATGTGTGGCACCATTATCACTTGGTAATGGTGAAAGTCTTCTGACAGCAACCCAGTGGAAAAGTGGAGGGGTACCTCATTACAGCTGGGTGGGGGCAGAAGTCCAGACTCCACACATGGTGTCCATTGACAACACAGAAGGAGGGGAGCAGGGTCGTCCTTGTTATCAGATGGTGAGTGTGAGAGTCTTGGCTTCCTATTTGACTGTCTCTGATACCTCTCCAATGGGAATGTTAGGGAAATTTATGACGGCATCCTGAGATTGGATGTCTAGGTTCCCCAATCAGCCTTTGCTGGCATATGTATGAGTGGGGCCATAGTTTTTTTCTGTGATGTATGGCTTGAGTAGGGTGATTATTGTCTAAAAGTTTTCTATCTTTGTAGACTTCCCTTTTCCTTCTCCTTTAGCTAGAGAGAGCAAGTCTTCATTGAACATTTTCTCTCTGTGCCTGTCGATATTTCTAGATTGCTGGCTTGTCAGCGATAAGTCTGCGATTTGTGAGACACAAAGACAACCCAGAGAATGCACCACCATGTCGTTCCACAGATCCTGAGGCCCCTATTACTCTGTCATCTTTAACAGTCTTCTTATATATGCTTTATACATAATATCCAGAGCTTAGTTGTACATAGGAGGAGGAATAGGGGAAAGTACATCTATTCCATCTTCCCAGAAGCAAAAGCCTCCTAAAGCAATTTTTTAAAATAAGCATTGTGTCCACCTGGGTACCTCTCCCATTGGTAAAAGATAATGAGCTCCTTCAAGATCCCTGAAACATCACAGGCCAGACTAGAGTTCATTCACATTAACTTTCATCATCTCATGGTAGTTTGATATAGGCTGTTGTTGGTGATAAATATTCTCTCAGACACAATTGCTCTTTTACTGGTCAGTTGGAAGGCAGGAGGGCTGTTTAGAACCACCACAGGTGGTCAGAGTTGATTACAAAGAGACTGCACAGAAAATTGTATTTCTCTAGATGGCATTAGGCTCATTTGAATCCACTTAGTAACTACTCAAAGGCTACCAAGATGGGGCTAACTAAAGCAATGGAGGAGAAAGGTATTCCCTCGTATCCAAAGGCTTCCCCTTTGGCCAAAAGGAATTTCTATCACTTGAAAACCTACATCACTGAAGGGATCTGCTTTTTAAAGATTACTGCTACAAATCTTGGGAGATTTGTTTCACCATTAGACTCTGGTACCATATTGCAGGGGCTACTGCCAAGGCACAAAAAAAATGTTAGACGAATGGCCTCTTCAGTAATTACATAGCAACAACTGAATGTGTAACTACATGGCACCTTGTCAAAACTGGATAATAATTACATGGTAGCTTTCATTTCCCTCAACTAATGCTATTATATGAGAAAAACAGTAAGATATTAAGTCATAATGCTTTAGTGACTACACATTTATTTACTAAATAAAGAGGTAAGAGATAAAATTCTATTATGTTTTATTTATTTATTTATTTATTTATTTATTATTTTTGGCTGTGTTGGGTCTTCGTTTCTGTGCGTGGGCTTTTCTAGTTGCAGCGAGCGGGGGCCACTCTTCATCACAGTGCACGGGCCTCTCACTGTCGTGGCCTCTCTTGCTGTGGAGCACAAGCTCCAGACGCACAGGCTCAGTAGTTGTGGCTGACGGGCCTAGTTGCTCCATGGCATGTGGGATCTTCCCAGACCAGGGCTCGAACCCGTGTCCCCTGCATTGGCAGGCGGATTCTCAACCACTGCGCCACCAGGGAAGCCCCTAAAATTCTATTCTTACATAATATTTGACAACACACACAGTAATTTCATTATTTTCTGCTGTTTGCTATATAAACTATACCTCTCATTTTTTAAACTTTAAAATATCTCTTGGGGTTATTATTGTTGTTTTGATTGTTACAGCTTTTTATTAAGACTTATGTTGCATTAAAGAGGCACTTTATTTTGTAATTGAATAATGTAAATAATTTAATATTGTTTCCATCTTCTAGTTTTGTGCATTGGAGATTTTTAAAGTCAATAATTTAGATTACAAGGCAAAATGATCACTGAACAGTGCCAGATGAAAGAAAATGCCATCATTTATAACAGTTCCTGATTAATTTCCTCTGTTTGTATTATGCATAATTATTGGATCTCATAGGATAAGTAAAACCTGTTTAACTTTATAGAATTACTTTTTCACTAAGCATCTATATGTATTCACATTCCCAAACTCATACTACTTCCCTCCTTCTGTGTTATGTAAGTTTGTGTAATTTCCCCACTCCTTATCATAATGCCCTTAAACAAGAAAAGAGAAATGCTTGGGTTAAGTTGCAGACCACATTAATAGTCTTACTCTAAGAAAGTCAGAAAACTTTTTTCAGGGTATTTGAAGTATAAGCAGTTCAATATCAGACAGGTAGCATTGTTCGAACACTAGGCCAAGGTCTCCCAATATCAGCACTACTGACATTTAGGACTAGAAAATTCTTTGTAGGGGGCTGTCCTGGGCTTTTAGTAGCACCCCCTACTTTCTACCAGCTAAAGGCCAGTAGCACTCCTGATCAATTGTGACTACTCAAAATGGCTCCAGACATCGCCAAACATCCCCAGGGGGACAAGATCACCCCCAGTGCTATGGAGCTACACATACTCTCTGAGAAGTTTTTTTTTTTTTTTTTACGTTTTCATTGGAGTATAACTGCTTTACAATGGTGTGTTAGTTTTTGCTTTATAACAAAGTGAATCAGTTATACATGTACATATATCGCCATATCGCCTCCCTCTTGCGTCTCCCTCCCTCCCACCCTCCCTATCCCACCCTTCTAGCTGGTCACAAAGCACAGAGCTGATCTCCCTGTGCTATGTGACTTCTTCCCACTAGCTATCTATTTTACATTGGGTAGTGTATATATGTCCATACCACTCTCTCACTTTGTCCCAGCGTACCCTTCCCACTCCCCATGTCCTCAAGTCCATTCTCCAGTAGGTCTGCATCTTTATTCCCATCTTGCCCCTAGGTTCTTCATAACCATTTTTTTTTTTTAGATTCCATATATATGTGTTAGCATATGGTATTTGTTTTTCTCTTTCTGACTTACTTCACTCTGTATGACAGACTCTAGGTCCATCCACCTCACTACAAATAACTCAATTTCATTTCTTTTTATGGCGGAGTAATATTCCATTGTATATATGTGCCACATCTTCTTTATCCATTCATCCGATGATGGACACTTAGGTTGCTTCCATCTCCTGGCTATTGTAAATAGAGCTGTAATGAACATTTTGGTACATGACTCTTTTTGAATTATGGTTTTCTCAGGGTATATGCCCAGTAGTGGGATTGCTGGGTCGTATGGTCATTCTATTTTTAGGTTTTTAAGGAACCTCCATACTGTTCTCCATAGTGGCTGTATCAATTTACATTCCCACCAACAGTATATGAGGGTTCCCTTTTCTACACACCCTCTCAAGCATTTATTGTTTGTAAATTTTTTGATGATGGACATTCTGACGGGTGTGAGGTGATACCTCATTGTAGTTTTGATTTGCGTTTCTCTAAGGATTAGTGCTGTTGAGCATTCTTTCATGTGTTTTTTGGCAATCTGTATATCTTCTTTGGAAAAATGTCTATTTAGGTCTTCTGCCTATTTTTGGATTGGGCTGTTTGTTTTTTAGATATTGAGCTGCATGAGCTGCTTGTATATTTTGGAGATTAATCCTCTGTCAGTTGCTTCGTTTGCAAGTATTTTCTCCCATTCTGAGGGTTGTCTTTTCGTCTTGTTTATGGTTTCCTTTGCTGTGCAAAAGCTTTTAAGTTTCATTAGGTCCCATTTGTTCATTTTTGTTCTTATTTCCATTTCTCTAGGAGGTGGGTCAGAAAGGATCCTGCTGTGATTTATGTCATAGAGTGTTCTGCCTATGTCTTCCTCTAAGAGTTTGATAGTGTCTGCCCTTACATTTAGGTCTTTAATCCATTTTAAGTTTTTTTTGTGTATGGTGTTAAGGAGTGTTCTAATTTCATTATTTTACAAGCATTCCTATACACTAATAATGAAAAATCTGAAAGTGAAATCAAGAAAACACTCCCATTTACCACTGCAACAAAAAGAATAAAATAACTGGGAATAAACCTACCTAAGAAGACAAAAGAACTGTATGCATAAAATTGTAAGACACTGATGAAAGAAATTAAAGATGATACAAATAGATGGAGAGATATACCATGTTTTTGGATTGGAAGAATCAACATTGTGAAAATGACTCTACTACCCAAAGCAATCTACAGATTGAATGCAAGCCTTATCAAACTACCACTGGCATTTTTCACCGAACTAGAACAAAAAATTTCACAATTTATATGGAAACACAAAGGTGCCTGAATAGCCAAACAATCTTGAGAAAGAAAAACGGAGCTGGAGAAATCAGGCTCCTGGATCTCAGACTATACTACAAAGCTACAGTAATCAAGAGAGTATGATACTGGCACAAAAACAGAAATATAGATCAATGGAACAGGATAGAAAGCCCAGAGATAAACTCACGCACATATGGTCACCTTATCTTTGATAACGGAGGCAAGAATGTACAATGGAGAAAAGACAGCCTCTTCAATAAGTGGTGCTGGGAAAACTGGACAGCTACATGTAAAAGAATGAACTTAGAACACTCTCTCTGAGAAGTTTTAATGGATGTTGAAAAAGATTGTGCTCATGGAGAGTGAGGAATAGTCAAATTCTACAACTTATTAGGGAAGTGAAGCTATTCCAGGAGAATTTACTGAGATAAAAGCTATAACCCCTGCCCTTTACTAGTGAAGTGCAAACTGGGAGTGTTTATCATATCTGGAAGTTCTGATTCATTACCTAATATCAAAATTATGGATGCATTATTTTCTGATTTGTGACCCAAACCAAGAGATGTCAAAAACATATATGTAATAGAGGTGGACAATAGACGGAAAGAGGATAAGTGCAAATACCACATAGACACTGTAATCTGTAAGATTCAGTGCTGTCATGATGCATGGGTAACAGATGAGCAATAGCCGTGATGGAGGTAGGAGATAGTAACCCCATATTTTATAGGAAGACCTATAGTTGGTAGCTACCCTTCAGGTTATAGAATCAATCACCACTGATTTCCTTGTCTTTTCCTGTTTTTTTAATAGCTCATACTAGGGGTCAACAGTGTAATAACCACAGTGACAAGAATAAGATCAAGAGTCTCCAACATTACTTCACACACACACACACACACACACACACACACACACACACACACAATCCCTATATAGGGCCCTACAGATATACCCAAGTTTTATTAAAAAGCAACAGCTCTGTTAAATCTTCTTTTGACAAACTAGAAGGTAATTAAAGTTAATTTATATTGCATATGACGAAAAAAAGGAAAATAATTTTCTCTAAACCAACAGGCAGAAACATTAGTTTTAAAATATGTATACACAACCAGGAAAAGAGGGAATGGAGCATAAATGAAGAAGACAAAATATGATTTTGTTAGGGGATGAATTACATCCTCCAAATATGTGAAAAGATGGCTTCTGAAAAAGTCTATCTTGTTTTACTAGCATGTGGTAGACAAAGTCATTATTTAATTTCCACAGCTTATGATCCCCTAGACTTGTTTGCTATATGGAATCAGAGTGAAAATAAATGAAGAACTGAATATGAAACTAAAATGACACTTGGGTTCTACTTAACTTGTCACTTAAGTTATATGTCATGACAGGTCAGTCACTTCTTTTTATGAATCCTTTTTGTTAAATCATAAAGTTCTGTGATAGAGAGAACATAGTCAACTCTATAATCTAAACTCAGAAAGGTAATTAAGAATTAAATGCAATTTTCTTAAAAAATAATTTTCACAGAAAGGTAAAACCATGATTTTCCTACAGACATCAAAATAAATGCAGGTTAATATTTTATTTTACTCATATCATATGAGGGAAGCAAGCAGATATTATAACTGGTTAAAAAGTCAAAAGGGCAAATATTTTTATGGAGTAAAGGAATGTTGAAATGAATTACAAATGGAGACAAAACTGGTTTTTCTAGGGTGAGGTTTGGGAGTCAACTAAATTTCTACCAGATAGGCCTGAAGGGTGTGCTCTAGATGATACATAGTTTTCCAGTGAAAAACAACTTTTTTTTGTTACAATTACCCCCTCCTTTGATCAAAAACAATCTCGAAAAAGATTATCTTGATCACAAAATATGATGTGTGTCATTAGAGCTGACCTGATGACTTACATAGGTGCAGCAGCAAGTATGTTCATTTGCCATGTGACCTTCTGAAATTTGTTTCAATGGAAATTTTCATGAGGCATCTCAGATTGGACTTTGACAAGCCTCTTATTATTTGCAGTCCTGAAGCTAGGAAGCAAGCCAGATTTCACCTGTAGTACACATACTTTTGGGTGAATTCCTCTCTTCTTAAGGTCTTCAAAATAGCCTAGGCTCCTGGTCTACCAGGAAATGACCTTCTTTACTCATCTGTAAGACTAAGAACCCTGGAAGCCAGGTTCCAGGCCAGGTTTCCCGAGAGAGCACATTTTATGCTTTGGCTTCATAAAGTCATCCTTAGTTCCTTTAAAGCATCAGGTCACATATGATTAAATGAGCATAATTCTCAAATATAACATCCCAGGCAAGTCCTTAGTTGTATAACCAACATTTCTAATTACGTCCTAGTAAAAGGAGAACAGATTCTTATTTAATCCATGCAAATAACTACAATATGAAAATAAGAACATTCAATAAGAGTTTCTAAAATCTGAGGATCAGATAAGAAGAATAAAATCTCATTTACAAATGTTTAATTTGGGTTTTACAAAAGCAGAGTCTACTAAATTGTTGAGGCTGATAGAAAGCTTAAGAGGAAAGAGAAATGACTTCCTTATGTATCCAGAAAACAGAATATTAAAATATCAAGATTATTTTTAATTACATCATTTCATTCAGTCTTATATAATTAGTTCTTGTTCTACAGGATCTTGTATTAGCAGAAGCCTGTATGCAAGAATACTTGGCATAATCCTTTTCCTTGGGGCTCTGAGACAGTCTCTCTTTTGTTGCTAATGAAGCACTCAGGCCTGTAGCTGATTGCAAGTACTTTCAAGGAAGCATCAGAGGAAAACAAACAAAAACATGACAAAAGAAAGACTTAAATTGGCTGTGCTTAATTTATTACAGATAACTTTCAAAAGTGAAAGATCTGATTTGAGTTTATTACAAGAATAATGCAACTGTCAAGGAAATTCAGTTGTTTCTTTGACAAGCAAACAAGATAGTAAAGTCCAAAAAAAGTTTAGACAAAATAATTATAGATATGGTGGTTAACCCTATTTTCAAAAGAGACAGTAAACATTACATCTAATTTTTTTAAATGGATGAACATAATTTTAGTGAGAAAATAATCTTAAGATAAAATAATCATGATATAGTATAGAATGAACATTCCAAGCATAGAGTAAGAATATACCAAGAATACATTAATATCAGGTAAAGTGATCCGGTATGGAGTACATCCTAAACATCTGTATATTAATAAAACTCCATAGGTAGGGCTTCCCTGGTGGCGCAGTTGTTGAGAGTCTGCCTGCCGATGCAGGGGACACGGGTTCGTGCCCCGGTCCGGGAACATCCCACATGCTGTGGAGTGGCTGGACCCGTGAGCCATGGCCACTGAGCCTGCGCGTCCAGAGCCTGTGCTCTGCAACGGGAGAGGCCACAACAGTGAGAGGCCCGCGTAATGCAAAAAAACAAAAAAAAAAACTCCATAGGTAAGTGATATGAATCCCCATTAGAAAACCCTGGCATAGAAGATGCAAGAATCAAATTAAGGGGTCAAAGTTGTGACAAGATTTTTTTTAAGATTTTTTTTTTTGATGTGGACCATTTTTAAAGTAGTTATTGAATTTATTACAACATTGCTTCTGTTTTATATTTTGGATTTTTGGCCATGAGACATGTGGGATCTTAGCTCCCCGACCAGGGATCGAACCCATACCCTCTGCATTGGAAGGCAAAGCCTTAACCACTGGACCAACAGGGAAGTCCCAGTTAACGTTTTTTAAATAACTTAAATTACGACTGATAACACTACTGCTATCATCTAATATCAGGCAAAGCACCAAAGCGTTTGACAATTCGCTTGGAACTTCCCACACTGTATACAATTTCTGAAATATTTATACTAATAACATCTTACCCACACAAATTTAACTTTGAGAAGGCTGAGCATCTCTTCTGATTTGAAAACTCTCCCCATGCAACATAACAAATAAACCTACTTGCTTCTATAACCTCTCTTTTTACCAAAATCAAATCTGTGTGTCTTTCCAGGAAGACTAAAAAGATAGTTTTAGGTGTAAAAGATAACTTAGAAGTTTTATTTTATTTTATTTTTATTCTGTATCTGAGATTTTGGCTTTGTGAAGGCAAAATCAGTGGAGGAAAAGAGGGAGGGAGGGTGGAGGAAGGTGAGAGAGAGAGAGAGAGAGAGAGAGAGAGAGAAGTCTTCCTCTTCTTAAAAGACCACAGTTTTATCAGATTAGGACCCCACCCTTATGACCCCATTTAACCTTAATTACCTCTTAATGACCCTATCTCCAGATACAGTCACATTGGGGATTAGAACAACCACATGAATTTTGGGGGGATACATTTTAATCCGTAGCACACTCTCACACAGGTAGAACTTATAGCTTCAATTCCAAAATTTCAGCCATGGGTGAAGAGTAAACAAACACATATAACTCTCTGATCCATATCAAAGAGCTGTTCTCCTCTCAGTGGGTAAAATAACTGACTTGAGTTCAATACAGACAATCAGAAAATATTAACAAACCAGATTCTCTGTTATCTCTCGCCCAACAGGAACAAGATCTCTGTACAACTATTAATCAATTTACGGGGGTCATCAAATGATCAAACCATAAAACCAAATTCCCAATCAAAAAGGCTAACAAAATATATTCTCTGTCATCTTTCACCTAACAAAGAATAGATTTCTATAAACAATCCATTTCCAGAAATCACCAAATGGTCAGACCATAAAACCACATTCTCAATGGGGAATAACTTATTGGTGTAAACAAACCAAAAACAAGATTAGTGGAGAGCAAAATTCAAATTAGAAAGACAGCATATTTCATTGTCAGTCTAGAGTCACCTCTGGGAACCAAAAGAAGACATGACTGGGCTAAAACCGTTAAAATATAATTTTTAGAAAAAAGCAAAAATCATGATTTTCATATAGATATAAAATAAACATGTGCGAAAGATTTTACTTTTATGATATGAGGGGACCAAGCAGTTGTTATAACCTGTTTAAAGGAAAAGACAGAAGAGCACGAATGTATATGGAATATAGTATTGGTATGAATTGAAAATGGAGATAAAATTGGTTTTTCCATGAGGGTGAAGGGAGGGAAATCAACTAAACCTCTACCAGGAAAACAGAATTTACAATTTACATATGGTTGCAAAATAGCTCAAAGAAAATGAAGAGGACTGAATAAGACAGTCCACAAGTTTTCCACTGAAACATAGATTTCCACTGATACACAGGATTTTTTTCTACATATAGGAATAATTGAGAACTGTTTTTTGTTTTTTATATATATTTTTTTACAATGCGTTCTGTAATTAGTTTTGTTGGGAATATTACAGATTACATTTCTAAGCTAATTTTGTTCCAGCTAATCTTCGACTGAGTTCACACACTCTCATAGACTGTGGGGTTAACAACCACCACCAACACTACCACCGTGACAATCATCATAATGATTCTTGATACTGACATAGCACTTACTCTGTGCCAACCATGCTTCTAAGCACTTTACATACACCTATTTATTCCCCACAACAACTCTATGAAGTAGGCACTAATATTACTAATATTATAACTAATATTATCCCCATTTTACAGGTGAAGAAACTAAGACACAGAAAATTAAAATAATATGTGTATGGTTCCACAACTAACAAATACCAGTAAGTAGGCCACTGAGATATGCACTAGTTAGTATTTGGAGAAACATTTTAATGAGATGTTTTGTATAATCTACAAAATACCAGAAAACAGAACTTTCTTGAAAACAGAATGACCCTTTGTTTTTTCACTGGTTCATTGAATAATTATTGATTGTTACTATATCCCAGATGCTGTGCCAAGTGCTTCAAGTACGTAATGATGGGGTTTAGGACACACTAACCCAAACTATGGCACCTTGGCATATTAATTATTTTAAGTTGAAGGAGTCTGAGGAAATGGAAGAAGCAGGAAAATCACTCTGATCTCCTCCCCACCCCTACCCTTCTTCACAGAAACAGGTCATAAAACTCTCAAGTGAGAGGTGCCCTTCTTATACCTGGAAGAATGGAACATCCTTATCTCTGAAAACAAAATGATGCCAAGAAGAATCTGAAAAGACAGGCCTTGCTAAATTTCCACAGTTTATTGTACTTACCTCATATTCCTTAACCTATCATGTTTCTATACAACTACCCACTTTTCATCAAACATAGCATAAAATACTCAGCTCTAACTGTTTCTTCAGGTCTTTATTTTCTGATGAAGTCTCCCATGTCACATAAAATTTATATTAAATAAATTTTCATGCATTTATCCTGTTCATCTGTCTTTGCAGTTTAATTTTCACACCCAGCCAGGGACCCTAAAAGGGTCAAGAAACCCTACAATATGTAAGTGAGGCAATACCCATGGCCTCGAATTCCCAGACAAGGAAAGGAGACAGACATATACTCACACAATTATAATGTGTAATAACACAAGCTAACAGTTCACTGATGCAGGAATACACATTTCTAAGAAACGAATACTGAATGAAAGAAAAGGTTGAAGATATGTGCAGGGATGAAGTTGGGGAGGGCCTTGAATATCATGCAAAGTAACTTTAACATTATCCTGAAGGCCAAGGGGAGAAATTGTAAGATTTTAAGCAAGAATTGCGTTTTAGAAAGATTGCTTCAGCAGCAGAATGGAAAAGGAATTAAATAGTCAGTAAGCCTGGATCCAAAGAGACTGATGTATCTTTTGTCTTAAAAAAAAAAAAAAACTCAGAATTTAGTGGACTATTTATTTGCTCAAGATTCTGTCCATCAGCAGTTTGGGCTGTGCTCAGCTGGGCTGTTCTTCTGTAGATCTCTCTTGGGGCCTCATCCACACGTCTGATCATTTGTGCTGTTTCCTGGACCTCCCTCTCCCTGTGGTTTTTCATCTTCAAGAAGGATAGCCCTTGTTCCTTTACATGGTGTGATAGGCAGAATAATGCCCCCCACCACCAAAAGTGCTCATGTCCTAGTCTCCAGAACCTGTGAATACATTATCTTAAGTAGCAAAAGAGACAATGCAGATATAAGAGTTGGAGAGAAATTTGAAGATACTATACTGCTGGCTTTGAAGCTGGAAAAAGAGCACTGAACCAAGGAATGCAGGCAGTCTATAGAAGGTGGAAAATACAAGGAAACAGATTCTCCTCCAGAGACTCCAGAAGGAACCAGATCTGTTGACACCTTGACTTTAATTCACTGAGACTGATTTTGGACTTCTGACCTTCAGAGCTATATGGTAAATTTGTGTTATTTCAAGCTACCAAATTTGTGCTAATTTTTACAGCAGCTATAGGAAGCTAATACACATGGCAATCTCAAAGCGGCAAGAGATTAAATAAAAACAGAAGCTAAAAGGCCTCCTGAGACCTAGCTCAGAAGTTGCACAATGTCACTTTTGCCCCATTCTATTGGTCCAAGCAAGTCACAAGGTCAGTCCAGATTCAAGGGTAGGGAAATATAATTCATCTCTTGATGGTAAGGACTATAAGAAATATGTTGCCTTTTAAAATCCACTACAAGTGGTTAGGAGTCAGAGTAATCCAGGTAAGAAGTAAAAAAGACTTTAAGTTGCTGTAGGAGAGATGGAAAGTAAAGGAGCGGTTCAAAAGATATTTAGAAGGTAAAACCATCAAAATCTGATGATTAAATGAATATAGAGGGTGAGGGAGATGAAACATATTTGATTATCACCTACTTTTAATGCAGGAAGAAACATTATCACCTATATTTAGCCCAGAGATTAAATGATTTGTCTGATGTCCCATAGCTTGAACTAGAACACAAGACTACTGACCCCCTGATCTTTTCTCCTGGCTGGACTATGTTGCTTACATATCCCAATAGCCCTACTTTTACCTCATTCTTTCCTGAGATCTTATATGATTAATGGAAGTATGTCCCTGCTTACTCTTTCATCTGGAATGGATACCCATGTTTACTTTCACTCTCGGGCTTTTATATAACTGGTACAGCAACATCAACACGTTCCCAGCCAGATAATGTGAAAATCAATAGAGAAGCTAATAATGAAAATGCAGATCCAAATAAAGCCATCTGTTAGTAATCATAATAATAGGACAGTAGGTATAAGATGCTGAGTTGACTAAGATTTAATCTGGGGGGGTTGTGGTTTATAAAGGAAGAGATGTCCTTTATGGCTTCTTTCCCTGGAAATTATATTTCCTCTCTCTTTCTCCTTGGGAATCATTATTGAACCAAGGAACTAACAAACGCCTAAAGTTGAGGAAGGTTAGTTTCATTTCTTAAGAGCCATTATATCATGTAGCTAGTTTCCTTAGCAACTATGTACATATCTCCTCACATAGTATCTTGAAAATTGCAAAGATAAATATGGTAAGTAGTGTTCTTAAAGTTATCAAAAAATTGTTTCTAAATATTCTTACTTCTAATTTCTATGTAAAAAGCTACCTTCTAGGTTTTGGTCTCAATCCCAGTAGACAATTACTCTTACATTATTTTATGAATCAATAGATAAATGAAGTAGTCAATAAACAAAAAAAATACCATATTTTAGAGAAAACATGTCAGATACAAAGTAAACTTTCATACTGAAAATCACTATGCCACCAAATACAGAGTGCTATGAATTATAGAGTGTCCATTTTACTTCCATGAGTCTTACAGCTAAATGGTAGTAGCCTTTTTCTATGGCAGGAAATTGAACCAGTAGAGGATAAGTATTCAGTAAATGCTAGATGCTATTATTATTGTCATTATATTAGAAATTTGTAGAAAACAATGTAAAATGTGATATGCAGATGCTTCCTTGATATGTATTTTCTGTGTGTAAAAAGTCATAGCTTTATTTAGGCCTAAAGTTACAAAGCAAGTAGCTATAACAATAGAAATGCTACCCTTATTGAGCATTACTTTGTGTCAGGCACTGTGCTAGGCATTTTAATGACTCATTTAGTTACCACAGAAGCATTATATAGTAAGTAATATTACCTTCACAATTTTATAAATGAGGAAGTTGAAGTGAAAAGAATAAGTGATTTGACCAAATACCCACAACTGGCTCCAAAGCCAAGTACTTAATTGCTCTTTTGCATGTGCTGCAGTTTCTGCATACAGTCTTCTCTAATGGTGTGCCATCTAAGTCCAGGAGGAGAATTAGAGAACTGGGATGGGATCCCCACTTAACTACCACTCCTCTCCCAATTCTGGTACCTCACCAACTCATGTATCTTCACTCTGCTTTGAAAAATTCAAACACAATACTCAATATGTAGCCAGGACCATGGAAATATATAAGCATATGGCATGGTTCCTTTCCTCAAGGAGTTCACAATCTAGTTAGAGAGATAAGGCTACCAAATGAAATAACTAGAGAATCATAGATGATTGTATAAAAGCAAGTGCCCAAATTGGTCATGCTTTATCTAAGGCAGATGGGTCTTCAGCTGCATATGTAGGTGAAGAAGGAGGGATAGGCCAGCCCAGGACAAATGTTAATGGGACTGACACAGCTGGACATCTTGATTCTAGGTGATTGGCTATCATCCCAGTGTGTCATATCTAAAGAGATATACTATCTAAAGGGAAGAGGTTCATCCAGACTATGGTTAATAAACAATCAAGGAGCCCCAATCTGGTGTTTAGGACTAGTAATACTTCAAAGCAGATGAAGTGCTAACAATGCAATTCTTGTTGATGAGTGAATATGGGACACCATATCCAACCCCCATAAAGCAAGAGTTGAAGGACCAGCAAAAATTAGGCAAAGGATCATGGTTCTGGCCAAATGGACTAGAGTTCAAGGTCAGTCACTAATCTCATGTGGGAAGTTGTAAGAACTGGGTAAACATGACAGGGATACAGAGAAGACCATGACTGACTCAGGGCACATGTGAACACCTAGGGCTGACTTTAAAGATACCATGTACTAGTCCTATTATCCAGTTTCCACTCATAGGACCAGAGAAAACTTAGGGACCTCAGAACAGGAGTTCCTGGGAGCCAGACGTAGACAAAACAGGATATTTATTTTAGGTGGCCTAAGGCAACATAGCTGAAAAAGAAAACCAACATGTCAGTCAAGGAGGGAAGACAAGAACCTAAGTAACAATGCAGTGTCAAAGGCCAAACCTGAATGTTGAATCTGTATGGTGAGAGATTCATTGAGCCTTGTGTTTATATGGTGCCAGCTGAATGGCTGGGAGTTACAGTGGACTTGGTGGCTTAAAGTATATCAAGACAGAAAGATGAATTCCAGAATTCACCCATTTATGGATTGGATTAACAGTCCTAACATTCGCTCCTCCCAGGTCAGAACTGGCTTAGAAACTATAGGGGTTATGAAGAAGCTATATACACACACGACACCTGAAGACTGAATCATTATTATGTCTTATTCATATATTTATACCACTGACATTTTTGAGTTATGTGCAAATGCTGTTGTGATGAATAAAATGGCAGCTTATTTCAAATCATTAGTGAATTAGTAGATATTTTCTCTCATTATATATTTTTCTAAAAAATGCATACTAAAAATAAAAGGGGGTGATCCAGGGAATTTTTGACATCACTGGGGCTAGTTTCTAGAGCCCCTTTTTTATGGAATCACTGCATGAATGACATAGTTATACAAGCCAACATTTTTCCTTCCTGCTTCCTGAGATTCAGGTCAGGCAATCAGGATATGGTTTCTACCAGGGATTTTCAGGGAGTAGAGTACACACAGCATGAAATGACTCTTAAAGAGACCAGTATGGCTTTTCCCATAACTTGTTACTTTCTACAAATGTCACTAGGCTACATATTTTGTAATACAATCATCATCACCATCATCAATGTTTTTATCACACCCTGCACTTTACAAAGTACACTCACATATCCACAGGGGTTGGTTTGTTGTGAAGTTAATGAAGTATAAGCCTTATAGGCTCCCTCCAAACCTCTGAGAATAGCCTTAGAAATGTTCTTTTCTGGTCATATGTTTTTCTTTTTTTTTAACATCTTTATTGGAGTATAATTGCTTTACAATGGTGTGCTAATTTCTGCTTTATAACAAAGTGAATCAGCTATACATATACATATATCCCCATATCTCCTCCCTCTTGCGTCTCTCTCCCATCCTCCCTATCCCACCCCTCCCATCTAGGTGGTCACAAAGCACCAAGCTGATCTCCCTGTGCTATGTGGCTGCTTCCCACTAGCTATCTATTTTACATTTGGTAGTGTATATGTGTCCATGCCACCGTCTCACTTCATCCCAGTTTACCCTTCCCCCTCGCCGTGTCCTATGTCTTTGTAAAATTTGTAGAAGATATTTTACCTGAATTCAGTTAAGTCATTTTCCCTCTTACCTGATGGCATTGGAGTAAACATGAGCATTTTAGGGATCTGAGAAGACTCAGTTGACCTAGCAAAACACTTAATTTGGGTTTGGTAGGACATAGGATTCACAGTTTTGTTATGCTAGCTACCCCAGTATGGAATGGCTTCCAGGAAATCATCCTACCACTCGCTGTGCTGACTCACGCAGTGACCTGAAGCTGCAGAACCAGAAGTCCTGTTACAACAATAACACGTCCCAAAGTGTTTGGCAACAGAAGTATAAGTGAATGTAAGAGAAATAAGCTTTGACATATATAGGGCTAGAAGCAGCCTATGGAAGATTATTCTATATCTACCAGAAAACTGGTAGAAAATTGACTTTAAAGTTGGTACGTGCTTCCCCCTAATTTGACAGCAATTCTCAAACTTTACATGACATTAATAATAAGTTCTGAAGCTGAAGGAAACTTCTAAAATTATCAATAATAAAAAGCAAATTTCAATCAACTGTGCTAGAGGAAAGATTGGATTATCTTTATGTTCTGTCTAAAGAAAATATTATAAAATTGTTGTCATATGAGAAGGAAAGCAGGGTATATGCAGTTAAAAAATGTAAGGAATAAAAATATAAAGTGTGTCAGGTAGTTTATTCATGGAACTATTCTTTTGATTCTATGATGTTTGTGGCATTTATCAGGTTTTCAAAATGTGTAATATAAAGTGATTCATTTTCTCATTCTAAAAATATATTCACTTTCATACCTAATTCTGTACTTGTAATTCTGTATTCTTTTTCTTAAAGGTACCCCCTTGAACTGTGTAAACCTTAGGCCCACAAAACCTGGATTGACACCTGTACATGCATTCTGCCACCTAACCCTCACAATATTCCTAGATATATACATTTTACATTTTATATATACAGATTAGAGAGATGCCCTCACCCATTCGGTCTTTCAGCAAATACTTATTGAAGACCTACTATGTGTCGATTATTCTTCTAGGCTCTGGAAATATAGCAATGAACATCACAGATTAAAATTTCTGGCCTCATAGATCATACATTATAGTGAACTTACAACAGGTTATACAGATATTTATCCTCTGTCATAGAATTTTAAAATGAGTAAATAATTTTGGCACTGAACCCAGATATTCTCCCTTCAGTTTATCTCTCTTTATTTGATTAGCTTAACCTACCATGGCTCTTTTTTCTTCTTCCACATTCCTCTGTGAGGTGGGGTTTGGAATCAACCCTCTTCAAGTCTTAGACAAATCTCTGCTTTCCCTGTGACCTTCTCAAGGGTCCTAGAATTGAAGTGAGATGCTTTTCTTAGAGAAGCTTACTTATTTTTAACATGGCTTTATTGTATCTCTTTTGGATGAAACACACCCTGAACATAAACTTGTTGGGGCTTTTTGTCCTTTTCTCTAGGTCACTGCTTAGATTTTTTGAGTTTCCAAGTTCAGGCAGCTCTTATGTTGCAGAGAACAGATTATTAGCCATCAATTTTTACTTTCTAGGTAGAAGAATCAGAGGTTAGTCCTTAAAATGTCTTCCAGCAGCCACTGAATTTTTCTCAGTAGTATCATATTATATATTTTTTCCTAGTTTTTGGTTTTCATTTGCCAACAGAATTTTTCTAACAATTTCTCCCACTTTTAACTCACTGTGGATGTGGTTGGTACTAATAAGAAAAGGTAAATTCTCCCAAGGTTATGAAGTACAGCAAAAGTAGCAGTATAAACTGGCATGGGCTAAATTGTTCAGTAAGAGTCACTTTTTCTGTACTGCCTTTGGCTCCATCAGTACATTCAGAGAAAAGTGAGTTCTGAAGTCAATTTCCTGGACAGATTTGGCAGGGAGCTAAATCTGAAACTGAGGCAAGAGTGGGCTATGTTGGGCTTGAATTATTGAGATAACTGAGTCACGTAACCACTTTATTCCCGATGTTTAGACAGAACCTTATAAATCATCTGATTTTCTTCAAAGGTGTACATTGTAAAGAGAATTTCCCTAAATGACTCACCTACTCTTCTGGACTCAAGTCCTATAATTTGATTTCCCTTATTCCAGTATAGCTACCTATCATTCTCCCAGGCGCTTGAGGTCAAAGTTCTTGAAAAGTGCTTAAATCTCAGTCAGGCTTTATGGTGACATTTTGCTAATGTGCTTTGGTAACAAAACATCCTAGGTCTTGAAACCAAAGCCCCATTTCTATGGTTTTGTTAACACATGCCATTAAGAAAGAGGATATGTTGGACAGATCAAACTTACTGTATCAGTATTCCTTTGATTTATTACCGGTCTAGTGTATATATATATATATTAGAGTCTATTTAATAATATTATTCATTATTTATCCTTCTTTCATAGAGAAAAATAAAAGTTTTCTTCATACTTGTATTGATTTAATTTGCAGATGAAAGACCAGATTTTTATTTTTTTAATTTTTATTTTTTTATTTAATAAATTTATTTACTTATTCATTCATTCATTTATTTTTGGTTGCATTGGGTCTTCGTTGATGCACATGGGCTTTCTCTAGTTGCAGCGAGCGGGGGCTACTCTTTGTTGTGGTGTATGAGCTTCTCATTGCGGTGGCTTCTCTTGTTGCGGAGCACGGGCTCTAGGCACATGGGCTTCAGTAGTTGTGTCATGTGGGCTCAGTAGTTGTGGCTCGTGGGCTCTAGAACACAGGCTCCGTAGTTGTTGCACACAGGCTTAGTTGCTCCACGGCATGTGGGATCTTCTTGGACCAGGGCTCAAACCCATGTCCCCTGCATTGGCAGGCAGATTCTTAAACACTGCACCACCAGGGAAGCCCAAGGCCAGATTTTTAAATCTCTCTCATACTACTAGCTTGATAAAATTTGAAATCATTATTATCTCATTGTTTTTTTCAGTACTCCCCTCCCTTCTCAAGTGCTCCCCAGTGGTGCCTCATGTTTACCACCCATACCTGTCTTTCCTCTCCTCTGAACCACATCAATATTTCCTCCTGTGTCACATGTCCTGTCTTCCTTTGGACTTTATTGCCAGGTTCCCAAATGAGAATCTACCTTAAAAGTGAGGTTTGAATGATGATAAAAATTTTACCTCTTTCCCCTCTTCTTCTTCCAGGAGATTTTGGGTTTTAATAAGGGCCACATGAAAGTAAAATGCATTTACCTGAGGAATGAATGATAGCTGGAATTTCAGGCACTGTGCAGGCCAATTAAGTTTGCAGCAGAGATGAAGGTATGGAGAAGCAGGAGAAGAGTTTGAGCCATTCCCTCATAAAATACATAGTGGCCTGTTATGTTTAAATATGTGTCTAGTCCTTGAGACAACTCATAGGATGATTCTAATCTACTCACTTAGACATTTGACATTGGTTTAAGAAATGAACTTTCACAATAAAAACTACTTTTCTTTAGAAAGCCAGGAACAGAGAGTATTTATTCTTTGCTATATTGCTGCATTGAATTCCTGCAATTCCTCTTACCAACAACTCAGTTTAAAATGTGTATGTCATTCCAGTCTAGTTAGATCTGTATCAAGCTGATCATTTCAGTGCAGCTGTGGGTTGATGTCCCAAGTCATGGAAGAACAGGCTGTTTACCTGCCTGCCTGCCAGGTAGAACAATTGTTATTTTTTAGCTCCCTCCTGTACTCAATAATAACTACCCATCATATTACCAATTCATTTGATCATTTTGAAACCACCCTCATAGATTTCAAATGAAAAACTGTATCCTCAACTTTTGCATTGATGTCATGTCTGTGTTGTGTTGTTGTTGTTGATGGGTGTTTGCTTTTTGTTATGTTTTGCTGTGTTTTCTTATTTTCAGACTCTTGTTCTTAGATTGCAAGAGTGACCTCTAGTGTGAAACATCTGTATAGTTATGATCTCAAGCTCCAGGGCCTCTTATCCAGCCCTGATTTCCATAGGTATTGGTGTTATACAAAATTTAGATAACCAGGCCTCCGCAAATATGACAAATTATCATCCAAGAATAAAACCCTGTCAGGTTTCTTCTTATTAACTCTCATATATTTTATTCCCAAACTTTGGCTACCAAAGGACACTTGCATTCTGGGGATTGTGAAATGGCAAGGACAACACTTCCAGAAATGCCCTTGCAAGTAACTGGAAGTAAATTATGACTTTCTTTGAGTTGGATGTATTTGACTGCAGAAAAATTGTTTTGCAGGTCTCTTGTTGCCCCTGGCAATCCTGCTGTGAATAATTGGCTGGTGAACTCACCTGTTCTCTTTCTTCTCCAGAGAGAGGAAGTGTTTTCCTTACCACCACACCGAGTAGATACGAGTCATAAAGAACATACTGTACTCTTCATTTGGAAAATTAGACTTTAGCATATTCCAAGCCCTCACACAAGGTCAGCCAGAAAACTTGCAGTATGGTCAATGGCGTTTCTTATTCCCTACACAAGGTTAAATGGAAGCTTTACCTACCTTTCAAGGACTAACTCCCCTTGCAATAAAAATAACAATCCCTCAAGTTGGCATAGGGCTTTAAAACTTAAAAAGCACTTTCATTTATTTAATTTTGCTTCCTCCTCTCACCATGTTTAGGAAGTAGGCATTATTTGTCCCATTTTAGTGATGAAAAATTTGAAGCCTGGTGAGATTAAATGGCATGTCCAAGATCAAACACGCTTAATAAATGGTGAAGTCATAAGTCTTTGGACTCCAACCTTAGTGTATTTTTCTCACAGCTGCATCATAGTCTAACAGCCAGACTTTCCCAAAATAATATATATATTTTTAATAGCTTACATACAAATTTCTATGAGACTTGAGAAGAGAAACAATGATCTAGTTGTAAGGATCAGGGAAGATTTTTATGGAGGAAGCCACATATAGTTTAGTCTTTAACAAATAGAAAGAATGTGGAAAGATGAAAAAAAAATTTCAAGTTAAGCAAAATCAAGGCAATGAGAAAGTATGGAACGTATACAAGAAATAAGAAGTAGTTTACATTTTCTAAGTTGCCAGAAGGTAGTGGAAAATAAAGTTAGAAAATAAAGTTGAGATCAGGCCATGAAAGTCCTCTAAATCTAGAACAGGGTTTCTCAACCTCAGCACTTATTGACAGTTGGTGCCACAGAATTCTTTGTTGTGGGGGCCTGTCCTGTGTATTGCAGGATGTTTAGAAGCACCCCTGTCCTCTACCCACTAGATGCCAATAACACTTCCTTCCCCAGTTGTGACAACCAAAAATGGCTCAAGACACTGCCAAGTATCCCTTTCTGGGGCAGAATCCCCCCCCACTGAGACCACTTGAATTGGTATATTTATAATGCCAAATAAAGCCATTTTAGATTTTGAAGCAGAGAAGTGTCGTGACTGAATCTATGCTTAGGGAAGAAAAACATGCAAAGTCTACAAGACAAATTGGAAAGGGGAAGAAATTGAAGGCAAAAAGGTCTGGCCGGAAGATATGGCGATGGTCTCAGTGTAAGAACCAGAGGTAGCTGATGTCTTGGAAAGAGCATTTAGCTTATAGGTAAGACATTTGGATTACACTGCAAGCTCTGCCAGCAGTTAGTATGTGTTCTTGGACAAGTTATTTACCATCTCCATTACTCATCTACACAGAGAGAGAGTGAGATGATGATCTCAAGGTTCCCTTCTAGCTCCATATACTTTGAGTCTGTTAAAGATAGATACGCAAATGTTATCACTAACATTAACCACATCCACTCTTCTCCATATGTCTTTCAAAAGAATATTGGTGGTACCAAATGTGTGTCTGACTTTGCTGTGTAAAGGTAAAGAGTATGACCTCACTTTTTAGATATAGTTGGGTGAAAAGGCAAGTCAGAAATAGTGAAAAATCTGAATTAGGAAATGCATTTTAAAGACATGTACATGTATTACATAAAGTACCTGGAACATAGAGATTGAAGTATTGCCTAGGCGAGGTGTTTTGGAATCTAGTTTAATTAATTTAGCATTTGCTGAAAGCATACTCAGTGTAAGACACTGCTTGGCTTCGCAGGGGTTAAAAAGATAAATTATGGGGCCTGCCAAGAAGTTTGCAGTACAGTAAGGAAGGTCAGCAATATACACAACTGTAATACAGAGCAGAATATGATACATTCCAGACACACTGTACGTGCAAGTCTCATGCACATCAACAGGCTGATTTTCAAATTGTTAAATAGTGTAGAATACAGCTTAATCCCAGGCTTAAAAAGTAAATCAACTTTTTAAAATACATACAACTTTCTCTTTCTGACTTACTTCACTCTGTATGACAGTCTCTAGATCCATCCATGTCTCAACAAATGACCCAATTTCGTTCCTCTTTGTGGCTGAGTAATATTCCATTGTATATATGTGCCACATCTTCTTTATCCATTCATCTGTCAATGGACACTTAGGTTGCTTCCATGTCCTGGCTATTGTAAATATATGCTAACATATATATATGGAATCTAAAAAAAAAAAAAAAAAAAGAGGTTCTGAAGAACCTAGGGGCAGGGCAGGAATAAAGACACAGACCTACCAGAGAATGGACTTGAGGATACGGGGAGCGGGGAAGGGTAAACTGGGACAAAGTGAGAGAGTGGAATGGACATATATATACTACCAAACATAAAATAGATAGCTAGTGGGAAGCAGCTGCATAGCACAGGGAGATCAGCTCGGTGCTTTGTGACCACCTAGAGGGGTGGGATAGGGAGTGTGGAAGGGAGACGCAAGAGGGAGGGGATATGGGGATATATGTATACGTATAGCTGATTCAATTTGATTTACAGCAGAAACTAACACAACAATGTAAAACAATTATACTCCAATAAAGATGTTTAAAAAATACATACAACTTTTTCACTGAGTCTAAAAATTTTAAGAAAAATACATGGCAAACAAACATCTGTCAACTCAATTGTGCCTGAGTAATATATAACTTAATCGTAATTTTTCCACCCATAGGCTGACCTCATTTGCCAGTGGAGCCTTAACAAGTAGACAAGAATGTTTGGAAACTAGCAAATTGTTTGTATGTAAATGGTTGTTTTAAATAGCTTGAAATCATTCACCTTTTGTAAGACTGTGATACATTAAATACCCTTCTTAAAATCTTATCTATACTATTTTGTTTCTTGCTTTAGCAATCTTTGTTCTAAATTAGCAGATATTTTAAATGTTAAGGTTTTGCTATATGCCATAAAACTAAGTGCAGATTTTGTATGGACACTTTTCCTGTTGAGCTATTTTCTATTATTTTCTTTCTTGCCCTCTCTTCAGGCTATCAGCAGAGCTGTGTACATAGCAGATGTATAACTTTGGTTAACAGGTCCTACTTGAGATGATTTTTGAGGTACAAACTTATGTGCATACATACATAGTGTGAGGGGAATATGGTGGAGACAGATTAACTCAGGGAGAAAATGCCACGTCACAGAGAGAGAGAGAGATAGAGATCATAGTAAAGAACAATATCTTCGTTAAGTGGATATATGTGAGTGAATAGGTGTTTATATGTATGTCTAGGCCAAAGAGATAAAAGATAGACAACTGGCAACTATTCAGGAATTAGTTACACCATTTGAATGGCTTATTTTCCTTCCTTTTACCTGCTAAGTTACTGCACTGCTTTTCTTTCCTTATTTAGTGAACAGGCAGAGAATGGAATTAACAGCCGAGTCAGTTTGGCTCCTTTAGCTATCTTTGGGGGAAAAAAAACTATAAAGAGAAGTTCAAACTAATATACAAAACATGGTTTCATACCATTTATGGATTTCAGTAAACTCTGTTTTCCCTGTTGCCTCTTCGTAGATAACCATGGGCAATTATGTTCAGGTAATTTTGACCTTTAAAAGGCAACATCTGGAATGATTCATGTAGATCTTGTAACACATACAGGAAGAGTGGGGATAAACAGAAGAAAATCTGCAATATGAAGTACAAAAAGAGAAAGCAAGAATGTTCTAAGGAAAGACTCATGAAGAGAAAGAAGCTGCTAAGTACAAGATGCTGTTCTTGAATGTATATTCAAGACAATAATATAAACGCAGGAAGGAAATTATTCACATAACTTGGGATTGCTAAGACTAGTCATCTGTAGATAAGAAAAGAAAGGATTAGGATAAATATTAGGGATAAGGAAATACAAGGAAGTGCAACTGGGAATAGACTACTAAAGGAAAACCTAGAAGTCGTAGTGGTTTCTGATACTAAAAAAGTGATAATAGTGAAAATGAAACCGAGGTCTAGAGCACAATCTCCTGAAAGAGAAAAATGAAACAAGGGATTTAATTAAAACAAGCATACCTTTCTTTCCTGAATGCAATCTCCTCTATCCTTAAACTAGGAGTACTCTAGTCAGAAAAGCAATTCAGACCTTCTGTGTGCCTAATAATGTGCAAGCTACTAAAGAGGATGGGGAAAAAGAGACCCAGCTCTCTATCCTCAAGGAGCTCAATGTCTGTCCTCTTGAGAAAATCATATGCAGAAAACCTAGATCTTCGTTGAGTGGTTGTGATGATGAATACAAGGAATAGAGATAACAAGATTATTGGGTCTTTTACATCACCATCTGTACTGCTAGTTGCAGAGGCTATTTGACATTGTCAACTTGAGTATTTCTTCCAAAAGCTGTATCCCTGTTTCCTCTGTTTACAGGCTGACTTCCTAGCCCTGACTTCTAGCTGGCAAATTAGACACCTTTCCTCAGTCACATCTGACATGGCTTCTTACAGATAGGCTGTCTCTTCCTTCAGATGGCCATGAATGTTAGTGTGGCAGAGGGCCAGTACATGTGCATAAGGTATAACTCACATTAACCAGTTTCCTGCCCAAATGCACTGGGAAAGGTGATTTCCTTCATTTTCTGAGCTGGATGGTCAAGGAAAATTATCTTTGAGTATCTACTTGAGAGCTGGAGGGGAAAGAGGTTGTTTTCAATCAGGTGTTGACTATAAGGAGTAAGTGAAAGAGGGTGTAGGGAATGGGCCAGGGTGGAATGATGTTGAGAGGTCCCTGTTGGCTCCAGTCAAATAGAGAGGAGGGTGTGACAGAAACAATTGGCTCTGAGATTTTTTTCCAACTAGGTCACTCCTGGCCTACTGCTTGTATAATATACACACTGTGGGAAATATGGGACTGCATAAAACATCATCCTGGTCTAGCAAGCATGTGAATAGTTCAGAATAATACTGAACACAAACAGGTGAGAGGAAAACTACCAACCTAAGAAATGCCATGAAACTATCTTGATAAAGAATGCGTAGTGACACCATGATATCTTTGAAGGCAGAGACCAACCATGTATTATTTAATTTTATATCCTCTCAACACCAAGGAAAAAGACTTTGCCCGTGGTAGGCACTTGTTATATGTTTTTTGAAATGAAGTGGCATACTTGTGCAAGGAACTGTAGAAGCTATGAAAATTCAAAACCTAAGGAGATCATTGTTCCCAGAAGCCTAGTTACAAGATACTTACAAAGCAATTAACAGTGTAATTGGGAGGTTGCAGCATGTGACTGTTTTGGGAAAATAGGGGATTTTGATTTTTAAAAAATTTTGTGCACTGTTGAATTTTATAAGCATTTATTATTTTATACTAAAAATTCATAGCTTTATAGAGCCTTTATAAAGGAAATGGCAGGGAAAGGAAAGGGAAGGATGATAGGACTAGATCCAGAGCGCAGAGAGAGTGGGGATGATTGAGGAGACAGGATAGTTCCCTGTGTAATTGGGAAAGAATTTTAGAGGAGGGAGAGAAAATATTGTGAGCAGCAATTTGAGAACTTAGAGTCAATAGATGAGTAGAGAGGAATTTTAGAAAGCTCTACTCTGTTAAGCAAATATTATATTGGCCTGCTCTTTGAGAAACTTTGCTGAAGATGTACACTAGTTTTCAAAGAAATAAAACACATATTATGTGGAAGAGTATGGAGAACCCCCTTCTTTAGCTTTACCCCATATTAGCAAATTACCATGGATTATTTTTTTTAATTAGTCAATTTTTTCACTATGGAAGGTACAAAGAGTTTTTAGTGGAAAGTTACAGTGGGGAAGAGTTGTTTAAGCTATGAAGACTGAGTGGCTAAGAGCAGTGCAGGATACCAGTAGGGAAGGGTAGAGGAATGATGAGGTGGGGAATCCGTCTCCAGCAAGGTGGTTGGCTCATTGTTGTTGCAGGAGAAACAAAGTGAGGACCCAGAACTGGGGATTATACGGCTCAAGGAATGGAGATAAATTACTGGAAGGTGCACAAAATCCCCAAAATATACTTCACTGACTTTCAGAATTTCATTTCATGTTGTTTCTGGCATAAGACTCAGAACTTGATTTCTGACTTTAATGATGGGTCTTTGTTTCTATTAATCATCATACCTTTCAGCAAAGGCATAAAGATGAGGTGACTTCTTGTGTATTATGATATTGTTAATTGTAATAATTAGCTTCAAAATCCTTTATTTTCTGTTGTTCATGTATCCTTCTGTCTAAAGAATAGAAAATTTATTTGAACTATTAAATGAAAGGAATGTAATTGTTCTATTCTCCCTTTCTGGATTCATTGAACCAACTCTTTTTCTTCTGGAATTTATGGACATGGGCAGAGAAAGATTCCGTGCACAGAACAATTCAAGATAAAATCCAAAGCAAAAGTGACAGTTGCCCTCTTTTATTGGTATTGCCTGAAACAGCACATTGGCTGATTTTCACAGGCATATAACCGTTGAAGTTTCTTCTCATTTTGTTGTTGACTATGCCTTGATGGAATTTTTCAAAAGGCAACACGGATGGATCACATCTGTTCCTCTTCCTTTTCCTTTGTTCCCTCCTCCCACTTTAAGAGAGTTGGGGAAAGAAAGGAAAAATCTTGAAATGCAGGGCATTCAATTATTATTTGTATGCTGCTTTATTCCAAAATGGATGGATTTTGATGGCTTACAAAGATACATTTAATGCCATAAGAGAAAATTTTTAAAATAAGAAAAGTTGAAATTTGAGCTAAGATATTGAGAAACAAGCAAGTACTATTGGGCACAACTGCATGCCTTGCACTATGCTAGTCTCTCTATGGAAATGAAAGTGAAATATGAAATATGGCTTCCACTTTTAAAGACTATAACATTTAATTGGTAAATGAGACAAACATCTGTGAAAAGGCAGTATTGAAGAGTGGTTAGGATCTTTGACTATGGAGCTAAACTTGTCTGGTTTTAAGCTTTCCTACTTTCAATATCTGTGGCTTTGGACAAGATGTTTAACTTCTCTCTGCTTCCATTTGCTCATTTGTAAACTGAGAATATTAGTACCTTACTCACTGGGTGACTTTGGGGATTAACTTAGAACATATTAGGTGCTTAGCTTATTTTTGCTGTAATAATTTATGAGGTGGAGCACAACTAGATGTTTAACTCCCTATGAACATATGCAAATAGATTTTAGAGAAAACGAGATATGTCAGTGTGCACTTAGGGTAGTCAGGGCTGACTTCATGGTATAGATTACACTTGAGCTACACATTGAATGGTGAGGCTTCAAATGGGCAAAAGAGGAACATAGAGGCATGTCAATCAAGTAGGCAGCAAAACAGAGTTTAATGAATGGCAAGACAAGGGGAATTTGTTGTCAAAGGAAATTAATAGTCCAAAAAAACTGTTGTGGGACTTCAGAAAATCAATAGTGTGACATGAATCTGATCAGAAATCTGTGGATAGCTTCAGGTTTCATATTCTCACCTGGCATTAAACCTTGATATCCTTTTTCTGAAGTATTAAAGGATCCTTGTGGGATTATTTTAAACATTGATTCTGGAGTCACAGCCTGCAAACAGCCAGCAAGGCTTATCAAAGTGAATGTCACCTATGTTAAAACTATGGCCACGGGCTTCCCTGGTGGCACAGTGGTTGAGAGTCCTCCTGCCGATGCAGGAGACACGGGTTCATGCCCCGATCCGGGAAGATCCCACATGCCATGGAGTGGCTGCGCCCATGAGCCATGGCCGCTGAGCCTGCGCGTCCAGAGCCTGTTGCTCTGCAACGGGAGAGGCCACAACAGTGAGAGGCCCGCGTACCGCAAAAAAAAAAAAAAAAAAAAAAACCCAAAAAATCTACAGCCACATTTTATTTTTATTTTGTTGAAGATTTTTAAAGCTTTCCACAACCACGTTTTAAATCCCACTATTATACCCAGAAAACAGATCAGCATTTTCTTCAGTCACCATATAATACCTGGATCAATCTTCAGATACACAGTAAGAATTACCATGGTTGTATTGATGCATTTCTCCTCTGAACTGGTACAGCAGGATTTGACTAGCCAGTAATTCCTAGTACCTGAAGTTGTGATCTTATCAGTAAGGGATTCAAAAGCACTTTTGATGATGCAGAAGGGGAGAAAGTGAGAAAGACTTGTTTCCAATCAGATGTTCTCAAATGACAAAAGTGACCTCCTTTACAGAAAGTAATGGTTACCCTGTGTTTTATTTTTGGTTCCTAGAATAGATGTAACATTATAAGCCTTAACATTTAATTCCATATAGTTGGAAACCAAGTAGATAACTTTTGAAACAAATGAAAATAACTTTAAATATGAATCTCACATGGATTTAAATCACTTTTCAACTGATATGATTACACAGGTTGGCTACCCTACAAACCTAGATTTCTAGATCAATAAGGGAATTTTTAAAAAATGAAGTCATTTAATAGTAAAAGATTAAAAGGGTTGTCTGTTTATTCTTCCACCTAACAAATTATAGAGAATCATGTGTATTTAATTTTGAACTATTAATTAATTCCATTCAGATGAATTCTTTTGCAACTATATATACACTTGCATACACACACACAGATAGAGTATTTGCTTACTTCCACTCTCTTGCCATCTCAATTTGCTGAGTATGAGTTGGACTTGCTAGTGTAGTGAGTTAATACTCAAGGTCTTTGTCTTTTCCCATAGGGAACTTTTTAAAATCCCTTTGTCAAACTGAGATATGGAAAGCACTGGGTCAAGGAAAGCAGGGCCATAAGCCAAGATCAGCAGAGCCAACATAAGCAGCTAGGGGCCAGTGGGACAGAGAGGAACTAGGGTTCAAGGCAAGTTAGGGTGCATAGGCAGGAAACTCACTCTGCAGTAAACAGAGGTTAAGGGGGGATACACAGGAACTAGGACTCCAGGCACAGCAGGCAGGCAGACTCAGACACAAAACACCAGGGCCAAGGGACCTTGGAGCTAAAGCCAAAACCTACCCAAGGCAGAGAGACTCACATCCTCTTCCTTTTACAAAGAGAACTAACGACTGCTACTCCAGGGCTTGTACTCCAATGGAAGAAATTCTTCCCACCTGGAAAATCCTAACACTCACTCTTGTACGCCAGCTTCTTGAAATATGAGAATGTCAGACCTGAAAGGGTCCTTAGAAATTCTCTTAGTTGACTATCATTTTTTAGAACAAACTGAGGCTATTTGGGAGAATGAACTTATCAAAACAAACAAACGAAAAACAGCAAAAAACCCCACACAACCGAGTGAAACCACTAGGTCTATAATTTCAGTGTCCTGACTCCAGTACTCTTCCCATGCTGTGTTTCTGCCTTGCCTATACCTGATGTCCTTGAATCAGAAATATGAATGAGAAAACAAGTATCTTCAGACACTGAGCCAACCAATCCCTGTTCTAAGGAGATGAAAGAGGTAAAGTAAGTAAGTTTTATGGTCATGCTATGTAGTCACAAAGGGAGTTCTGTTTATTTACTCTTGATGAAATTCAGTGAAAGAAACTTCTATTGAGATTGAGGCTACTTGATGTGACAGCTTGGTAAGTCCTGTAACTCTAAACATTTCATTTTTCACTGAACTTTGTGCCACTTATCCCTAAGAGCCGATTATAGACCAAAGCAACCTCATTGCTTAAACTTTTAGTCATGAAAACAGTGCTCTGTCTCATCTTTGAGGCCTGCTGCTATGCTACTTGTCTCTAGTATAGACAAATAGCTGTGGGCATCATCCCTAAAAAGATTTCCTGGCTTTACATGCGTTGCGAAACATGAAACAGTAGGAAGTTTCCATTTCTCTCTCTCTCTCTCTCTCTCTCTCTCTCTCTCTCTCTCTCACACACACACACACACACATATTTTTCACCATTTCCAAATAATTAGTTTAAGGGTACTCAAGGATTTTCTCCCAGTGTTGTTCCTTCCCCAGTCAGTTGTCAGTTAGCTTTGGTACCCACTTTCTTTTCTCACAAAGTCTTAATCTCTTCTGGGTCGAAAACCCTACTTTGCTGCAGTTTCCACCATCTGGGATAACCATTGCCTGTCTCTGCCTCATCAACTTTTCATCTCCTTTTGAATCTTACTGGAAAAAAATACATTCTTTCTTCCTGCCTTTAGCTTCATAATTGCTTGCTCTCAACTATAATTTATAATTCACTCCAGTGGCTGTATCAATTAATTTAGAACACTATGGCAAGAGGGTTCTTCTTTAGAAAGAAGTGGGGGGAAAGGTGCACAAAATCACTCTGGGTCTTTTGTATTTCCATACAAATTGTGAAATTTTTTGTTCTAGTTCTATGAAAAATGCCATTGGTAGTTTGATAGGGATTGCATTGAATCTGTAGATTGCTTTGGGTAGTATAGTCATTTTCACAATGTTGATTCTTCCAAACCAAGAACATGGTATATCTCTCCATCTGTTTGTATCATCTTTAATTTCTTTCATCAGTGTCTTATAGTTTTCTGCATATAGGTCTTTTGTCTCTTTAGGTAGGTTTATTCCTAGGTATTTTATTCTTTTGTTGCAATGGTAAGTGGGAATGTTTCCTTAATTTCTCTTTCAGATTTTTCATCATTAGTGTATAGGAATGCAAGAGGTTTCTGTGCATTAAATCCTGCCACTCTACCAAATTCATTGATTGGCTCTAGTAGCATCTTTAGGATTCTCTATGTATAGTATCATGTCTCCTGCAAACAGTGACAGCTTTACTTCTTTTCCAATTTGGATTCCTTTTATTTCTTTTTCTTCTTTGATTGCTGTGGCAAAAACTTCCAAAACTATGTTGAATAATAGTGTTGTGAGTGGACAACCTTCTCTTGTTCCTGATCTTAGAGGCAATGGTTTCAGTTTTTCACCATTGAGAACAATGTTGGCTGTGGGTTTGTCATATATGGCCTTTATTATGTTGAGGTAGGTTCCCTCTATGCCTATTTTCTGGAGAGTTTTTAATCATAAATGGGTGTTGAATTTTGTCAAAAGCTTTTTCTGCATCTATTGAGATTATCATACACTACAAAATGTAAAATAGATAGTGGGAAGCAGCTGCATAGCACAGGGAGATCAGCTCGGTGCTTTGTGACCACCTAGAGGGGTGAGATAGGGAGGGTAGGAGGGAGATGCAAGAGAGAGGAGATATGAGGATATATGTATATATATATATATAGCTATATATGTATATATATAGGGGATATATGTATATATATAGCTATATTCACTCACAATATAGCTGTTGTGTTAGTTATACAGCAGAAACTAACACAACATTGTAAAGCAATTATACACAAATAAAGAAAAAAAATCACTCTAGAATGTCAAGGATTCTTTCTTTTCCAGATACATAGAAATGGGAAGGCAACATTGTCTATAGTAGATTGAACACTGTATTAACATATTAGAAGACATGAATTAGTTTTTCAGCATTGAAACTAGATCATTATTTTACCTCAGGAAAGTCAGTTTATTTCTGTGTGAGCCTGTGTCTAAATCACAATGATCCATTCAATATGAGTCTGTAATCTCAGTGAAATCAAGGACCCTGGAGTTTTCACCAGTATAGTTTGGGCTACAAATGGTTACTTAGCATATTAGATGATTGATAGAAAAGGCCAGTGTGAGCAATGAAGAACTATCTTGGGATTCAACCACACCTGAGCTATTTTGCTTTGTGTGTGTGTTTGTGTGTAATTTTTCAAAGTGAGAGAATATATGTTCTCTTCAACTCAAGAAAACCACATCCATGGATCAGTGGTTCTCAACTTTTTCCCTCTTTAACACACTGGACAGATGACATTCACTATCAGACAGACTCTTAATGGACATTCCCCATACGCAAGTTATGACTCCATCCTTTATCTTTCACTCAAGAAAGGGCATATTCAAATGAATATGATGAGTAAGAGTGACACCAATATAATGATAACCTCAGCTCTGCTATGAGTTTTTGAGGAACTAATTTACAAATTCAGTGTATTATTAGAACAAACTTCTTAAAATGTGTCTCACAAATGAAAGTATGAGACACATGCCCCTATGTTTTGTGTGTCCTAATATTAACCAACTGGATTGAAGCATGTGGCTCAGGACACTCTCAGCACTTCATGGGCAAAAAAGCAAAAGTTGTGTGCCCTAATTATGCATTCTCTTCTGAAAGAATAAAGCTCTTGAAAGTTGAAACTACAAACAAGTACATAAAGCAGAGCAAGAAGGTGGATGGCTTTTACATTGGGCATCACAAATATCCACTCCTCTTTTCATCTCATCTTGTAAAGGTCAAATTTAAGTGTGAGCCCAGGGAAGAAAGGAAAACCTTCGTTTATGTTAGCAGTAACAGGAATAGAAATTCTACCTTCAATTCCTTGGATGAATGTAAAATTAACTTGATCATTCAGGCCTAAGATATACTGCTTATAGATATCAGTGGTAGAACTTTATACAACTAGTTAATATGATAGACTGAATTGATATGGTAAAGAATCATCTCTTGTTCTAAACACAGAGAAATGCTGGTCAAAATAAAGATTGTACATGCTTAGCTCAGCATGAAAGCAAGTAAGGGAAATTCCCAAGCTTTAGGAATGAAAAGGGAACTCAAACCCAGAGAACGGAGCATAAACGGAGGCTAAATACCTCCTGAGGCTATCAGAATCAGATAAGGATCTTAGGAATCTAAGGGCTTGAGCTCAAGGTCAGATGATAGAGCCACAGATCTGTGTGAAGTGTGGAGCTAGAACTGAGAGCCCAACAAAAATCTAGAAGCCTGAATAATCTATGAAGCCTGAAACTTTATGAAACAGGAAGTAGAAAACTCTGCTCGTTGGTCTAGGAAAGTAACCAGGAAATTCACATTCTGTCCGGTCCATGGTCATGAATGAAGAGACACTCCAGAGAAACTGGAACTCTAAACTTGTACCAAGCATGGATGTGGACTTTAAATTCACACAACCCCCATGTGGTACAAACCCCCAAGCTAAGAAATTAACAGAAAAACTGTTTCCAAACCAGTGAAACTTGTAAGAAATTGGCAGAGGCAAACTCGGAACCACTCTGAGGGAATGCCTCCACAGCACTCGCCACCCAGGACTCCCAGAGGAAACAATCCCTACTGTAGATTAAAAACACAGTAATTACGAACCTTGCAAGAAAAGTAACCACCGTATGTGTGCTTGCACTGACACAAACAGAAAAAAAATTGCATCCCAAGAAATAGAGATAATAGGACAATTTGAAAGAGGTTTGTTGAAAACTGTTTTAAGAGAAAAACAAAGAATGAAGAACAACTGTGAGGCAAGAGTAGAGCTTTGCTGGTTATCTGCGGCCTTTATAAAATCCATAGCCCATCATGGGAGACGGATACGGGGAGGGGCAGATCTATCTAGATAAAGAAGTTGAAAGTCAAATTTTTGCCCTTGAGAAATTCTTAGAAAGTCCAGGTACAGGGGGAGATTAAGATGTGTGGCCAAATAAATTTTATCATTCCACTCTTACCTGCAATTCTCTCGCATTAGATAATTCAGCCTCTGGTTCCTTTAAAGTTGTCCCAGTTGTATGGATTTGAAATGCAAAACAGAGTCTCCTTGGGCTTGCAGGAGACTTATACATAGACAATTCAGTGATTAGGGTGATGACTTTGGCTCTTAAAACACAAAGATTGAGATGTCTATAACATGTTTGCAACTTGCATTATATTTAATTCATTTTGTGTATTGTCCTTCACCTCTTCCTCTTTCCCCTCCCAGACATAAACTTCCTGAGGACATGGATTTCTTTTAGCTTTTAACAACTTTGTTGAGCTGAAATTTACATATCATACAATTTACCCATGAAAGTGTACCATTCAGTGGCTCTTAGTAAACTGTTTACATATTAGTGCAGCCATCATCCCAATGCAGCTTTAAAACACTGCTATCATTTCCTAAGAGTTTCCTCCTTCAGATTTTCAGTCAATCCCTGACCCCAGCCATAAGTAATTACTGATCTGCTTCTGTTTTTATAGTCATGTGTTCTCTAAAAATTTAATATAAATGAAATCATACAATATGCAGACTTCTGCATTTGGCTTCTTTCACTCAGCATAATGATTTTGAGTTTTATTCATGTAGAATGTGTCAGTAACCATCCACATGTTGACTGAAATTTGCGTTGTTTTGGGCTATTACAAATAAAGCTGATACAGGGAGGTGGTTTGAATTGATGATGTAGGAAGATCCTGAATTCATCTTCTCCCACAGGCACACCAAATTAACAACTACATATGGAATAATTTCCTCTGAAAAAGTCATAGAAACTAGCTAAGAAACTCCTTCACATTAGGCAAATGAAAAGAAGACAGGTAGGAGAGGCTGAGATACAAACTCACCATAAATACCACCCCAAGTGTGGCAACGCACAGTTGGGAGAGAAGTCACCAACCTGGAGCTTCTTCCTGAGGAGTGAAGGATTCATACTCCACATCGATCACCCCAGCTTTTAAGGTCTGCACCTAACAGATGAGTTCCCAAAACATCTGACTTTGAAAACCAACAGGGCTTATATCCCCAAGACCCAAAGGGCTGTAGCAAACTGAGAAAGAGCTCTTAAAGTGCTCACATGTGGACTCATTCACCCCAGGGCCCAGCAGAGAAGCAGCTGTTTGAAAAGCACCCAGCCTTTATGTGAAAGAGATTAATTTGCTAACCTTAAAGCACCAGTCTCCTAGGGACAGAGGCTGTTTAGGGCCATTTTCACACTCTCCTTCTTCCTTGCTAAAGGTGACAGGCACCATCTTTTTTTTTTTTTCTTTTCTCTGTGGGCGCCATCTTTGCACTTTCCCTCTGCCTGCTCCATAATACCAGTGTCTCCCAGATGGGAGCTTTTACATGTGTCTGGTACCACAGTTTTTACATCTGGTGCCTTGCTTTTTGCAGCTGCTTCCAGTGGACACCTCTACATCACCTGGCTCTGAGGGTCAGTGGGGCTTACACTTGCAGGTCCCAAAAGACTATAATCAATAGAGAAAGAGTTCTTAAACAGCTACCACTCTCAGGGCACAAGAAGAGACAATAGACCCAGAAGCTCAATCTTTCCGTGAAACAGGCCTGTTAGCTTGTCATCATGGCTGCAGCCTGAGGGGCAGACTTCTAATTAAACACATCTAAAGATTGACTATAAACCTTCCCAGAGACCTCAGAGGGCTGGCACTGTCTTTGTGCTCTCTCTCTGTCACACCCCAGAGCACCAGTATCTTTCAGAAGGGAACTTTTATCTGTGTCTGGTACCCCAGATTTTACATCTGGTGCCTCAGTTTTTGAAGTTGCTGCCCAGCAAATGCCTCTTGATCATCTGGCTCTGGGAGTCAGGGGGCTTGCGTTCCTGAGTCCCATGGGACTGTAACAATGGAAGAAAGGGTTATTGGCAGACTACCACCCCCAGGGCACTGCACAGACAGCAGACTGGAACACATCCCCAGCTTTTCAGTGAAAAAGGCCTACTTGCTAGTCCTGGGGCCTCAGCCTGAGTCAAGAGCTTCAGATTTGGCTCACACCTAGACACAATGGAGGTACTCTCAAGGAATGCAGGCTAGGTGACATCATCTTTGTGCTCTCCCTCTGACTCACTCCAGCTCATCTGTGTCTCCCAGTGAGGAGCTTATAGATTAATCTGGAGCCCCAAGTTTTCCCAGGGAACACCACCAGATTGCCTGGCTCTGGTGGCTAGCAGGGATTACACTTGTGGATCCACAGGACTATTATATATGAATACTTTAAAAGCTGCTTCCTGAGGATCTGAGTTCCAATCAGCCTGAATCTAAGTGCTGACTGAGATCCTCCCCTCTTCAGGCCACTGACAAGTCTTGACACACCCTAAATTACTGGGAGCTATTAAAAATATAATAGACTGCTTGGACAATCACAAAGGTTTGAGAGACAACCAAAAGCTAGGGTGAGTTGAGCAACAAGGTTCATCTCCTACATGAGGTCACCACTTCAAGACTGGAAAAGGTGGTTGTTCTATCTAATTCATAGAAGTCAACACAGAGGGTGAAGGAAAATAAACAGAGGAATATGTTTTAAGCAAAAGAACAAAATAAAATCTCAGTAAAATACCTTAATGAAATGGAGATAAGTAATTTACTTGATAGAGTTCAAAGCAATTGTCATAAAAATACTCACCAAACTTGGGAGAAGAACGGATGAGCACAGGATGAGAATTTCAACACAGAGATAGAAAATGTAAGAAAGTACCAAACATAAGTCACAGAGCTGAAGAATACAATAACTGAACTGAAAAATACACTGGAGGGATTCAACATCACACTATAATAGATGAAGCAAAGAAAAGTTTACCTGAAGACAAGGCAGTAGAACTCACCCAATCAGAGCAGCAAAAAGAAAAAGGAAGGGAAAAAAGTGAAGATAGCTTAAGAAATTTATGAGACAACACCAAGCAGACTAACATTTGCATTATAGGAAGTCCCAGAAGAAGAGAGAGAGAAAAGGCCATACAACATATTTGAAGAAATAATGGCTGAAAACTTCCCTAACCTGGGGAAGGAGATGGACACCCAAATCCAAGAAACCTGGAGAGTTCCTTGTATGAGGAACCCAAAGAGACCTACACCAAGACACATAACTGTATACAGTCGTACCTTCATATTTGAGGTTCTATATTCATGGATTCAACAAATAAAATAATCAAACTTCATTATATAATCAAAGGGCATTACATAAGCAGCAGCATAAACATTTTTTCTCAAGTGCACATGGAACATTCTCCAGAATAGATCATATGTTAGGCCACAGAATAAGTCTTAATACATTTAAGAAGATCAAAATCATATCAAGCTTACCCTTAGCACAGGGAGATCAGCTTGGTGCTTTGTGACCACCTAGAGTGGTGAGATAGAGAGGGTGGGAGGGATACACAAGAGGGAGGGTATGTGGGGATATATGTACATATATATATATATATATATATATATATACGTGTGTGTGTGTGTTTGTGTGTGTGTGTGTATAGCTGATTCACTGTTATACAGCAGAAATGAACACAACATTGTAAAGCAATTATACTCAAATAAAGATGTTAAAAAAATAAACAGCATTTTAAAACTTACAAAAATAATCATATCAAGCATCATTTCAACAACAATCAAATGAATCTAGAAATTAATTAAAAGAAGAAAACTGCAAAATACACAAATATATGAATATTAAACATGCTGCTAAAGAACAAATGGATCAACAAAGAAGTCAAAAGAGAAATTATAAAATACTGTGCAGCAAATGAAAATGGAAATACAACATACCAGAATTTGTGGGATGCAGCAAAAGCAGTTCTAAGAGGGAAGTTCATAGCAATAAATGCTTACCTCAAGAAACAAACAAACAAAAAATCTTAAATAAGTAACCTAACTATACTTCAAGGAATTAGAGAAAGAAAAACAAATGAAGCCCAAAGTTAGTAGAAGGAAGGAAATATCAAAGATCAGAGTGGAAATAAATGAAATAAAGACTAAAAAGACAATAGAAAAGATTAGTGAAACTAAGTGTTGGTTCTTTGAAAAGGTAAACAAAATTGACAAACCTTTAGCTATACTCACCAAGAAAAAGAGAGGGCTCACAAAAATAACATAACAAATGAAAGAAGAAACATTAGAAATGATACCACAGATAAAAGGATCTTCAGAGGCTACTATGAAAATCATATGCCAACAAACTGGATAACCTAGAAGAAATGGGTAAATTCCTAGAAATAGACAACATTCTAAGACTGTATCCTGAAGAAAGAAAATCTGAACAGACTGATTACTAGTAAGGAGGTTGAATCAGTAGTCAAAAACTTCCCAAGAAACAGAAGTCCAGAATCGGATGTCTTCACTGATGGATTCTACCCAACATGAAAGGATTAATACCAATTATTCTCAAACTCTTCCAAAAACCTGTAGAGGAGGGAACACTTCCAGCTTCATTTTACAAGGCTTGTGTTACCATGAAACCAAAACCAGACTAGGACACCACAAGAAAATAAAATTACAGGCCAATATCCCAAATGAAAATAGATGCAAAAATCCTCAACAAAACATTATCAAACAAAATTCAACAATTTATGAAAAGGATTGTACCCCATAATCAAGTGGTATTTATTCCAGGCATGCAAGAATGGCTAAACAACTGCAAATCAATGGGATACATCACATTAAAAAGTAAAGGCATATATGTGGAACCTAGAAAAATGGCACAGATGAACTGGTTTGCAGAGCAAAAATAGAGACACAGATGTAGAAAACAAACGTATGGACACTAAGGGGGGAAAGTGGTGGGGGGTGGAGGGATGAATTGGGAGATTGGGATTGACATGTATACCCTAATATATATAAAATAGATAACTAATAAGAACCTCTGTATAAAAAATATAAATAAAATTCAAAAAATAAAGGCTAAAAATGATATGATCATCTCAATAGATGCAGGAAAAGCATTTGATAAAATTCAACTTCCAAGTATGATAGAAATTCTCAACACAGTGGTTATACAGGGAACATCCCTCAACATAATAAAGGCCATATATGACAGGCCCACAGCTAACATCATACTCAATGGTGAAGAGCTAAAAGCTTTTCTTCTAAGATTAAGAACAAGACAAGAATGTCTACTTTCACCATTTTTATTCAACAGAGTATTGGAAGTCCTAACCAGAGCAATTAGGTAAGAAAAATAAATAAAATCACCCAAAGTGAATAGGAATAATTAAAACTGTTACTATTTGCAGATGACATGATATTATGTATAGAAAACCATAAAGACTCCGCAAAAAAACTGTTAAGACTAATAAATGAATTTAGTAAAGTTGCAGGATATGAAATCAATATACCAAAGTCTGTCACATTTCTATACACTAATAACAAACTATCATTAAGAGAAATTAAGAATAAAACTCCATTTACAACAGCATCAAGAGAATAAAATTCCTAGGAATAAATTTAACCAAAGAAGTGAAAGACCTATACACTGAACACTATAAGACATCATGAAAGAAATGGAAGAAGACAAAAATAAATGGAAAGGTATCCTATGCTCATGGATTGGAAGGAACAATACTGTCAAAATGTCTATACTACCCAAAGCAATCTACAGATTCAATACAATCCCTATCAAAATGGCAATGGCATTTTTTCACATAAATAGAATAAACAATCCTAAAATTTGTATAGGACAATAAAAGACATAGATAGCCAAAACATTTTTAGAAAGAAGAACAAATATGGAGGCATCATACTCCCTGATTTCAAACTGTATTACAAAGCTACAGTAATCAAAACAGTATGGTACTGGCATAAATACAGACACATAGATCAATGGAACAGAATATAGAGCCCAGAAATACACCCACACATATATGTTCAATTAATTTATGACACAGGAGTAAAAAATATACAATGAGGAAAGGCCAGTATCTTCAATAAATGTTATTGGGGAAACTAGACAGCCACATGCAAAAGAATGAAACTGGATGAATATCCTATACCATATACAAAAATTAACTCAAAATGGATTAAAGAGTAGAATGAAACACCTGAACCTATAAAACTCCTAGAACAAAACATAGGCAGTAAACTCCTTGATATCAGTTAGTTTGGAGATGATTTTTAAAATCTGACTCCAAACCAAAAGCAACAAAAACAAAAATAAACAAATGGGATTACATCAAACAAAAAAGCTTTTGCACAGTAAAGGAAACCATCAACAATGAAAAGGCAACTGACTGAATAAGAGAAAATATTTGCAAATCATATATATGATAGGTGGTAAATATCCAAAATATATAAAGAACACATATAACTCAATAGCAAACCAAACCAAAAAAAAAAACCAAACTTGATTTAGAAATGGGCAGATCTGAATAAACATATTTCCAAAGAAGACATGCAGATGGCCAACAGGTACATGAAATGATAATCAACAGATTGCTAACAGGTACATGAAATAATCATCAGAGAAATGCAAATCAAACCACAATGAGATCACCTCACACCTGTTAGAATGGCTATTATCAAAAAGACAACAAATAACGTGTCGGTGAGGATGTGGAAAAAAGGGAAACCTTGTGCACTGTTGGTAGGAATGTAAATTAGTGTAGCCACTATGGAAAACAGTATGGAGTTTTCTCAAAATTAAAAATAGAACTACCATATGATTCAGTAATTCCGCTCTGAGTATTTATCCAAAGTAAATGAACACACTAGCTCAAAAAGGTATCTGCACCCCCATATTCATTGGAGCATTACTTACAATAGCCAAGATATGGAAACAACCTAAGTGTCCATCAATGGGTGAATGGATAAAGAAAAGGTGGTGTGTGTGTGTGTGTGTGATGAAATATCATTCACCCATGAAAAAGAATGAAATCTCACTATTTGAAACAACATGGATGGATGTTGAGGGCATTATGCTAAGTGAAATAAGTCATACAAAGACAAATACTGTATGACCTCAACTATATGTGGAATCTAAAACAAACAAATAAGTAAACATAAAACAAACTCATAGATAAAAATAGATCGGTGGCTGCCAGAGGTGGGGTTTGTGGTGGGTGGGCAAAATGAGGGGTCAATAGGTACAAACTTCCAGTTATAAAATAAATAAGTCATGGTGATATAATGTACAACATGGTGACTATAGTTAGTACTGTATTGCATTTTGAAAGTTGCTAAGAGAGTAGATCGTAAAAGCCTTCATCACAAGAAAAAATAAATTCATGACTATGTGTGGTGACATGTTAACTAGACTTATTTTGGTGATCATTTTGCAAATATATACAAATATCAAATCATTGTGTTATATACCTAAAACTAATATATTATATGTCAATTATATCTCAATTGAAAAAATAAAGCTGATATGAATATTTGTGTACAAGTCTTTATACAGACATAGGCTTTCATATGGAATGGTTGGATCACATGGCAGATGTTCAACTTTTTAAGAAACTGTAGATTAATTTTAACTTCCTAGAATTTTATATAAATTGAGTCATAAAGCATGTACTCTTTTGTTTGACCTCTTTAACTTAGTATAATTGCTTTAAATCTCAAAAATCATATGTTGTGGTATGTATCAGTACTTCATCCTTTTCATACCTGATGAATATTTTTTGTATGGATGTACCAGAGTAGTCCTTCACCTGTTGATGAACATTTGGACTATTTCCAGTTTGGGGGTATTACAAATAAAGCTGGTATGAACATTCATATATAAGTCTTTGTATGAACATATGTTTTATTGACTGGTCTAGACTTAATAAAGTGATAGAGAAATTGCTAGTAATACAGACTGAACCTAAAAGGGAGTTATGTCTAAAGCTGTTACCTTATAAATAGCACAAAACACTGAGAAGCTCGCAGAGTTATTTTTATTTTGATAGTCTTCAACCTACTGTACAATCCTTTTTAGATACAAATATGAGTTGGTCATCTCTACTAGTAGGATATACAGTACCATAGGAATGACTTTGAAAACATCTGGAGGCAAAACAATACAATAGCAAACAGATACAAATGGTAGACAGGAGTTTGCACATGCACGCAAGCCAGATTTTAGAAAAACCTGGAGAGACTGTTTCAGGTTATTTGCTCAATCAGTGCTGAGATCCCTCCCAGGCCTTTTGAAAGAAGAGGTATTCACAACGTGGCACACATTGATTCTCACTATCTGGCGCAAGAGCTGATCATTTTGGGACTCTCCTCAGAGTACTGTGTATGATGATTGGACCATCTTCCTGTTTTAGCCGTTGACAAAGGCTTCAAGATATTTGTTCAGCATTTGTAGAAACTAGACTGCTGAAATATGTCTCTTGCATTTATTTAGCAAAACCTGTCTGATAGGAGAGTAAAAACATTCCCAGGAGAAATCGCTGCAATAGTCAGTACCCATTGTGTAGTGCCAAGGAAAGGGCAGATGCTGTCATTTTTGATAGACCACCTCAAGGAGGCACCTTTTTGCACATCGCTATAATCGTCTTTTTCCATTAAAATCAAACCAGGCCTGAGTACCCACATGCTAAGAATCACTAAAAGGTATTTTATTTGATATATTCTTTCAACATAGCCCAAAGGAATGACAACCAGAATTTATTTGTATAAATGTATATACTGGTAGTTTTAGCAACTGGGATCCTTATAATAATGTTTATCACAGTCTCTGGATCTTTTGCCATCTAGGTTGACATTCTGTAATACCTTTAGTTTCATGGGAATGAAGAGCAGTAAGGCATAAAAAGACCCTGTGTTCGGGTTTAGAGAACACAGGGCCTGCTTGGATGAATCACACCTACTCTAGAATCTGGGAAATATTTATAGAGCATTGATAAGAAAAGGATATTACCCCATAGGTATTCATAAGTAAAAGAAAGACATGAGATTGGCAGGATCAAAATGAACAGTTATCTATCTCATTACATATATAGAATTATGCCTCAAATTTGACTTTTTGAAAGACCAAGCCTTGGAAGGAAAACACAACCATGCTAAATTTGGATGGGACTTGCACGTTCACCAAGCACTTTTGTAGATATTGTCTTATCTGAACATCCAAAGTATTATTACCATCCTTATTACATATATGAGAAATCAGTTTGTAAAAGGTTAGGTAATGTACCCAGGGCCAGAGAGTCTACTTTTTAATGATAGATCCAAAACAAGGACCCACATCTCTTAGCTATACAAGGCTGTCTTCCATTTTTTAGACAAGCTTGTATCACAAAACACATGTTCAAAGAAACAATGAATAACCTTGTTTCAGATTAGCATGACATATATGAAAGACTGTTGATATCAAAGCTTTTGAGAGTAATTGAATGATCCCAAAGGTCCATGACAAGTCATCTTGCTGAGAGAGAAATTTACACTATAAAAAGACCAATATTTGGTAACACTTATTGTGGTTAAGCCCAGCCTATCACCCAGCATCCATATGTCTATGAGGTTTTCTTAATTTCCACTGTCTCAATGTAGACCCTAACTCCAATTAAAATTGTTTCTTGGTGAAAATGGTCCTCAAAGCAAGCCATCTGCTAGTTATGGTGATTAAATAGAAAGGTTCCCAAAAAGTAATGGTTCTTAGAACATGGAAGTTTTGGATCAATTTAAGAATAGAAAGGAGAAATTTTACACAGCTCAGAGTTATAATGGGAACAATTTCACCATGTACTATACAAGGAAAAAAATATTTTTGAAATTGCTTTATCTAGTGCTCCAACCAGGGCAAAAATTACATGTTATAGAGAAAATGATATGTTATATTATGATTTATGAATTAGGGGATTCCTTTGTCAGAAATGTCAAGATTGTACTCTCTATACCATTCTTCCCTTACTGATGTACTTTGTAAGAAGAAAATAAAATCAATGCCAGCAAAAAAATAATTGCTTATATATTTGATGATAAATTCATAATTAAAACAAAGTTTTTAGCTATAATCACCAAGATGCATAGTAAAAAACTGCAGTATTGCCTAGAATTATTTAAGTTCTGTAGGTGACACAAGGAATATCGAAGATATGGTTAGACTGAGTTTTCACTGCATGTACTTTCTATAGATATTCTTATAATTATAAAATTCTTATTTGATTTTAATTATCCAGTTTTTCTCAGAATATACAATAATCAGAATTAACAAAATTTCTCTATGCAATCTTAGTAATAGTGGATAGTCTATTATATATTTTCTCACAAATCAAAAATTAACTTATACTTTGATTAATGTTAACTTCAAAGGTAAGTCCAAGTAAGCAGTTATTAATATTCTCAAAAAAGGAAAATAAAAGAGGGTTCCTTCCATATGATTCTTTCATATTAGTTCCTAGGAGGGAGGCAGTAAAAATAAGCAGTTCTAAAAACTTAGTAACTTTCTTTACTTTCTCATTTTTGATAATATATTGAATTTTAAAATTTCCCAGAGGCCCTTGTAACTATTTTAAAATGTTCTCATTTGCAGTGATAAGGTGATTGGAAGAAGAGTTGTAAATGGGTCACTTCTGAGTTTTCCTTTGGATGTTAAATGGTCCTTTTCTGTCTTCCAATGATAACCAGAGCCATTTGCTCATTTTTTTTCTCTGTCATTCTCAGGTAAGCCTCTGAACATCCCTTGCAAAGCATTCTTTGGATTCAGTGGAGAGTCCGGACCAATGATCTACTGGATGAAAGGGGAGAAGTTTATTGAGGAACTGGCAGGTCACATTAGAGAAGGTGAAATAAGGTACAGAACTTGAACTGCTTACTTTTCTTTGCTGTGTTTGCAGTTAAGCAATGGAACATCCTAGAAGAGCTTCTGCCTGGGATTTTAATTGCAACTCCAAATCATTCCATTTTCTAAAAGCTGATCTGGTGGAGAGAATGAGGCTGACTGTCTTAAGAAATGCTAATGTATAAGCTTCCAATATAAGGAAGTTTTCTCAGGTTCTAAGAATATACCATGGGGTAAAATGATTCCCTCAAAGCTGCCTAAGCAAATTCCTTTAAGGTTTCAAAGCTTAGGCCACTGTTTCTCTAGTCCCAGCAAAGATCCAAACTCTGTAGGTGACTCTTCAGACCACAGGGCAAATGCTCATTTACTCCCTGGGAACAGACAACTTTCATATGTCATGAGTATAAAGCTGTGGTGGCAGTAGTAAGCCAGTACTCGCCAAAATAACTGTTGACTCTTGTTGAATAGTGTTTCTTTTTCCCAGTACCCACTGCTCATCCTGAAAGTGACTTTCAGGTTAGTACCTCCCTAGACCTCTTTTCACTCTCCTGTTACACAGATACCTCCCTGATATATAGATATCTATTCTATTGGTTTTCTAATCCTATGTATATGACCACATTGTACAAATAAGAGATAGGTAATTTTTTCTACCTCAGTCTATGGGGTTACCCTTTGATTTCAGAAATGGTGATATATAATGTACTTTTCTCACTCCAATAGGAATTGGGACCCCTCCCCCTCCACCGCTATTAAGAATCATGAAATGGAAATCAAACCAGTATTTCAGTGCAACTAATGTTAAAATGTGTTCTTTTATTTTTCTTATTAAATATAGAGTAGTGTAAAAGAAAAATGTACACATTATATTATTTACTATGATTAGGTATAATTTATAATAACTACCATGACAGTTTTTCTTCATGTGTCCATGTAATAACTCCCCTCTAGGGGTACATAACTTTGAGGGTCTATGAACCCCCTGAGAGTTTATGCAAAATATTCTCTATATGAGCATATTTCTAGGAAGAAAAGTACATGAAAATGTACCTGACACCATTAGTCATCAGGGAAAGATAAATCAAAACCATGTGATAATATTGGGTCGGCCAAAAAGTTCGTTCGGGATTTTCTGTAAGATGGTATGGAAAACCCCAACAAACTTTTTGGCCAATACTTCATACTCACTAGGATGGCTATAATCAAAATGTCAGATTACAACAAGTGCTGATGAGTATGCAGAGAAATTGGAACCCTCATACACTTCTGGTGGGAGTGTAAAATGGTGCAGCCACTTTCTGCAATTCCTCAAATGGTTAAACAAAGAGTTATCAGCAATTCCCTTCCTAGGTATATAACCAAGAGAAATCAAAACATATATCCACACAAAAACTTGTATATAAATGTTCACAGTAGCATTATTCATAATAGACAATAGGTGGAAACAGCCTAAATGACCATTAACTGATGCATGGATAAATAAAATGTGATGTATTCATACAGTGGAATAGTGTTTAGCCATATAAAGGAATAAATGAGATAGTGATACACACTACAACATGGATGAAGCTTGAAAACATTCTGTGAAAGAAGTCAGTGACAAAAGACCACATATTATATGATTTCATTTATATGAAATGCCTAGAATAGGCCAATCTATAGAGACCAAAGTATATTAGTGTTTGCTTAGAGCTGGGAGAATGGAGCGATAAGGGTAAGTACCTAAAGTATATGGGTAAGTTTTATGGAGTGGGTTTTGGTGTGCTGGATACAATATTGTAATCTAAAATGCATTATTTTAAAGTGTACAATTCAGTAACATTTAATACATTCACAATGTTGTGCAACCACCACCACTATCTAGTTCTAGAAATTTTTCATCACCCCAAGAGGAATCTCTATGCCCTTTGAGTCTAAGGCTTCTTTTGGAGGTGATGAAAATGTTACAAAATTGACTGTGCTGATGGTTGCACATACCTGTGAATATACTAAAAAACAGTGAATTGTGCATTTTAAATGGATGAATTGTATGGTATGTAAATGATATCTCAATAAAGCTATTTTTTAAAAAATACTTCTAATTGATTGCCTGACATAAAAAGATACTCAGAAAAAAATAATCAGTATACTACTTACAAATAGTTCTTAACTATTAATTCCCATTTAATCTTTAAGGTTCCTAATAGGTATCACTTTATTAGCCAATTTCAAGTTAAGGTTTATGAAATTAATGCAAATGAATTTATATTAACTTATTTCAGAAGATACATGTTTAGAATTATTCTCAATATATCTGCCTGTAAAAGACTTTAAGGGTCACTCATCATTTTTAAGAGAAAGAAACTGGTCCCCAAACAGCCAGTGGTAGGTACAGTGGTACAAAGAAGCAAAATTTCCACTACCAAAAAGCTCAGAGCTATGTTTAATGATCAAAGGTAGTAGTTATATGAGCCTAAGATAATTATTTCCCTTTTCCTATACATGACTAATTGGATTTTTAAAAAAATAAACAGGTTTATTGGCACATAATTGACATACAATAAACACACAATTTAGAGTGTATAATCTGTAAGGGCTGATTGATATATGTATCCACCTATGAAGCCATCATCATAATGAAGATAATGAACATATAAATTACCCACAAGTTTCCTGGTGCTCCTTGCTAATGCCCCCTCCTGCCCTTCTTTCAAAACAACACTTATCTTTCTGTCACTATAAATCAGTTTGCATTTTATAGAGTTTTATATAAATGGAATCATGCAGTATGTGCTCTTTTATTGTCTGGATTATTTCACTAAACACAATTATTTTGAGATTCATCTGTCTTGTTACAAGTATCAGTAGTTCATTCTTTTTTTTATTGCTCAGTATTATTCCATTATATGGATATAAACAATTTGGTTATCCATTCACTTGTTGATTGACATTTGGGTTGTTTCCAGTTTGAGGGCTATTACAGATAAAGCTGCTATGAACATACATGTATGCATCTTTGCATGCATATATATTTCCTTTATTCCTGGATAAATGTCTAGACATGGAATGGATGAATTAGATAGTAAGTGTACATTTAACTGTTTTAGTTCCTTTTAAAGCTTTTTTTTAAAAAACTTTACTTTTTAGAATAATTTTAGATTTACGTAAAAATTGTAAAGATAGTGTCTTATTCTGTTCAGCTGCTATAAATTTCATAGACTGGGTGGGTTAAACAACAAATATTTATTTCTCACAGTTCTAGAGATTGGGAAGTCCAAAATCAAGGCACCAGCAGACTCAATGGCTGATGTGAGCTCACTTCCTGGTTGATAGATCGCCATTTTCTTACTGTACCCTCACGTGTCCTCACATGGCAAAAGAGGCAGTTTTTCTTGTTATTAACATCTTAAGTTACTATGGTACATTTGTTACAATTAAAGAACCAAAATTGATACGTTATTATTAACTAAAGTCAATACTTCATTCAAATGGCCTTAGTTTTTACTTACTGTCTTTTTTATTTCTTCAGGATTATCTGACTTTTTAAGAATCTTCCAAACTATACTCCAAAGTGGTTATACCATTTTACAAAAGAAAAGTTAGGCCATGCTGCTGCTCCAGCAGCAAATGATTAGAGTGGTGGGAGACAAAGCACACATATGTGAAACAGTTTAATCCAGTCCCAGCCACTGTATTAGGTGCCAAATGAGTCACCCAGATATTAAAGCGCTATAGGAAGTCAAACTTTCAGGATTTGCAAAACATCATTGTTTACTGGATTCTGTTAGATCCTCTTTCTCTACCATCTGCAACCCTTCCAGTAACAAAGGGTGCACACCTATATTTTTGCAGGGGAGGAAAGTAACATAGAATTTGTTTTGAAAATTTCACAAAACCTTACTAGCTAACTAGAGACACTTTCAGAGAAGTGCAAACAAAGAGGCAGGAATTCCTGGACAAGAGAAACATATAGTTGGCCATTTTGTAATATTAATTGTATGATCTGTGATCTATTTGGGAGCTTGTGTGGGTGTGGGAATTCATTCAGGCTATGGCCATTTATGCTAACACACGAGTTAATTACTAGATTCTGTTTTCTAGCTTCCAAAAGCAATGTCCTTGAAACAAGATTTTTACACAGTATGGTGGATTGGAACAAATCTGGTAGTTTCATCGAAAACAAAATTGCTAATCATATCATTAGTTCAATCAAGAAAAGATCTGCATTCTTTCATAGCCCACATATATTCTCCAAAGGGAACAGTTCTGACAGCAGAATGCTGAAGATGTGAAGTAGAGGATTCCTCTCAAAATCATTTCTGGAAACAAAATTTCCTTCTGAATGCATAGCTCTCCCAAAGGGTATTGTATTTACTTCATATTTTAATTGAATCACAGCTCTTGTGTTGTGCACATATGTCAGAAGTGCACTGCCCAGTAGATCTAAGAAGTGGGGATGTAAATTAATTGCTCTTAAGAAGTTAACTTATGGAGAAGCTGCTGCAGAGGCAATGGATCTGGCAAGACGACTGACCATGCTGCCTAGGTTCTCCATTTCCTGGGCAGCAGCTTGATCCTAGAAGTATGTGTTGTACCTTTTTATCTCTTAGTATTGCCCCAGAGGAATAGAAGACTTTGAAGAAAAAATCTACCTAAGGGAAAAGCTTGGATATTTACCAAAGGCTTGATGAAATAATGCTGCTCAGACTATAGTCAGTGCAGCCTCTGTATTCAGAGTTCCCTTGCAGTTTTTTTTTTTTTTTCTTTTTACGGTACGCGTGCCCCTCACCGCTGTGGCCTCTCCCACCGCGGAGCACAGGCTCCGGACGCGCAGGCCCAGTGGCCACGGCTCATGGGCCCAGCCGCTCCGCGGCACGTGGGATCCTCCCGGACCGGGGCACGAACCTGCGTCCCCCGCATCGGCAGGCGGACTCCCAACCACTGCACCACCAGGGAAGCCCCCCCTTGCAGTTTGACTAGCAGATTTGATCGAATCCTGACCAGGGTTTTGGAGTTCTTATTTGTTTGTTCTCTGGGTTACTTTGACCACCATGGTTCCTTGTATCTCCTTACTTGCAACCTGCTGCCAAAGTACTCAAACTCCACTCTGGGCATACAGATTCTCCTTTATCTCCCTTTAGGCAGAAATTTGGCATAGCCCTGCCAAAGTCCATGATGTTTCTAAGAGACTGAGCCCTAAGGAAATTTGAACCCAAATGTAGCATCCAATCACAACTGCCAGCCTATCCCATACAACTGCATCACAGCGTTTCCACTGACTCCAAAAGATGTCATCTGTGGGGATGTTAAGGGAATTTTGCATGTGCAGTAGCATAAGCTACAGTTGTGCAAATCTGGTTATTTTTATCTACCATTTTAAAGTCCTTGCAACAAGCTGCTCTCTACAAGCTCTACCATGTCTATTCAGAGAAGTCAAATTATTATTTGGAGGAGACCCAGTGGAAACTATCATTAGGAGAGGACTTCCTAATTTCTGTCCCTCTGTTTAAACTTAATGGGAACGGCTTGCAAAGTGGGGTAAGAGAGTTCATGAACAGGAGTAGTCTTTGGGTATGAGCATTCTAGCAAGACCAACCCAGTTCCACACCTTTACAGACCTTCCTTTTAATTAATCTTAACAGAGACTTGAGAATTTTTTTTAAAAAATTACAGTGAGGTACATATTCCACAGTGTTAATAAAAAATGCCAGAGAAACTGAACTAATCCTATTAAACAAGAAATAATAGTCCTTAAGCTTCCCTGCAGGGTTGTGAATTGCATCTGATAGTTGATGGAGACTGCATGAATTTCAGTGCAATTGCTTTGCCCCAATGGAGAGTAATTTTCTATTATAAATCTCACTTTACAAATCTCCCTATCAATAGCTAATGTTTTTCCCCCAGCCAATACCATAAAGCAAGTTTACCGAATCTTGTATAATTCTTGACCTGAAAAACATATTCAATTTATCTTAAGGCTTTTCAGACAAGCTTCTTAAAATGCAAATAATTTAATTACTTTCAATTCCTAAAAGGCTACAAGTTGAATATGGGCTTTGTTTGCTTGTAAGTTTTGTTTTTTTCACTCCTGCTTCTACCACTTTCCAGCCTTCTGTTTCCATCCCTTTACCTTAACATACCTTTCTTGAGTAAGTGAAATGCTCTTGACAAAGAAGGGAATGTGATACAGGTACGAAAAGATTTTATTCTTAAAATAGGGTGAGTCTATGTTAAAGATCCAAAATAACCTATTAATATCTCACCAATTTAAACAAATAATATGGAGCTGGGAATATTAATTTTTCCCCAGGAAGCCCAAGGCAAAATGATGAGCTCTGTTTTGGCAGCTTCCCACCATGCTTTTTCAGTGCCTTGAAACACCCAACCTGCTCTGGCTGCCCCAAAATTGAACTAAAAACATAACAAAACAATCCCCTAACACACACATAATCTCTTGTTTTCTCCCACTCTCAGGTCATCCCACTGGAAGGAGGAATATTGATTGATCACTTTGCCTTGACTTAAATAATTTTCAAAACTCATCATATATATATGTAAGTGTAGATATTGTAAGTCATAAGGAGGGTTCAATGGAAAAGTAAACTTCATAAGCAGCATAGTTTTACCTAAGGGCAGCCTTAATGACCATTTATCTGAAGGATGATTTTTGGAGGAGTGGTGACTCTACTATCCACAGTTCCACTTCCACAGTGGGTCTTAGCCTTGACGTATGCATAAAATATTTAAAGGCTACCTAAGACATATTTGTTATCTCTCTTCATTTACTGAGCAGATTATAGATGCCTAGTCTCAAATATGGTGTTTTCTATTGTAAGCTGCTCGAGACAAGCAACTATAGTTCGTAAATAATAATAATTCCTCCATGTTTCTATGCTACACAGTACATTGCAAAAACATTTTGACATCCTAAATTACATTGGATTTTTATGATAACCATCTGAGATAAATCATATCAGTTTATTTTACAGATTAAAAAATCTGAGGTTTAGTGACTGAGGAAGAGCTGTCCTTGGGCAGTTGATTCATAGTTCCAGTGGAGCTACATTGACTTTATCAGAACACAGCTAGCAAGAATCATCAATTCTCAGAATGATCTGTTGTAGTCCACATTTAGGATATAAAGAGTCAAAACCTGCCTGGGACTGAAAGAGTAAAAAATCAGTTGGGACTGAGAATAAGCAGCCCAGCTATTAATCAGGCTGGGAGGACAGACAGATAAAACCAGCTGCAAAGTTAACAGAAAATACTGTTTCTTCCAAGGTCATGCAGCAGTTGTATAATGCCATAATGACCCCCACTTCTTTGGAGTGACTACTGCTTTCTTACCAGTGATGCCCAGACCTGCTTTGCTATTTTCATATTACTGGGAATACCCAATTAGTAAACCACCTCCACCTCATGACAGTACACAATTCCTAGTCAATCCTCCCCCCATACCACCAACTGCCTCAGAAGTTGCAATCAATCCAGAACTCATTTCTTCTTCTTTACACCATCCTCAGAATCTTTAGTGGGAACCCAAATGTTACAAAAGATGCTTTTTTCTTCTCCTCAATCAAGAAACAATCCACAGTTCCTCTGGAGCGTTCCTTCCACAGTGTATTCAGTCAACAAATCTGATTGTGTCAGCCTATGGGCTTGATCCTGGTCTTTGACTAATAAGGCTTTAACAGGAATTTTTTAAAAAAGCAAATGACACTAAAATAAAGATTTTGTTTCCTTAAGAGGGTTTTTTAAAAACTGTCTCCTATTATTGATGTTCTCAATCATTATTCCTGGATAATGATTACTCATACTCAGAATAAAGACCCAGAGACTTGCAAGATACCTAGTCATCAAAGGAGGATTCAATTTGGTTTAAGGGACTATTTACAGTTAATGGAAACTGGAACAGCACATACAACCCAACATAAAAAAACAAAGAACCCAATTAAAAATGAGCAGAAGACCTGAATAAACATTTTTCCAAAGAGGAAATGCAGAAGGCCAACAGGCACATGAAAAGATGCTAAACGTCGCTAATCATCAGGGAAATGCAAATCAAAACCAAAATGAGAGATCACCTCACACCTGTCAGAATGGTTCTCATCAAAAAGAACACAAATAACAAATGTTGGAGAGGATGTGGAGGAAAGGGTACCCTAGTACACTGTTGGTGGGATTGTAAATTGGTGCAGCCACTGTAGAAAACAGTATGGAAGTTCCTCAAAAAACTAAAAATAGAACTACCATATGTTCCAAGAATTACAAGCTTTCATTTTATTTTATTTTATTTATTTTTTATTTTGGGGGGAATCCAATCTCTTTGCTCTATTTCATTTTTGATTTTTTAAAAATTCCATCTTTATTGAAGTATGATTGACAAATAAAAATTGTATATATTTAATGTATACAATGTGATGTTTTGGTATATGTATACATTGTGAAATGATTACCACAATCAACTAATTAACATATCCATCACCACACAGTTATCATTTTTGTGTGTGTATGGTGAAAACACTTGAGATTTACTCTCCTCTCAAATTTCAAGGATACAGTACAGTATTGTTAACTATAGTCACCATGCTGTACATTAGGTTTCCAGAACTTATTATCTTACAACTGAAAGTTTGTACTCTTTGACCAGCAATTCCCCATTTCATCTACCAACCAGCATCTCCCTATTTCTTCCACCCTCCAGCTCCTGGTAACCACCATTCTGTCACTATTAGTTTGGCTTGTCTAGAGTTCATATATAAGTAATATTATACAGTATTTTTCATTCTCTGTCTGACTTATTTGACTTAATATTCTCCAGGTTCCCCTATGTTGTCATAAATTGCAAGATTTTCTTTTCTTTTTTGTGACTGAATAATATTTCATTGTACACATAAACCATATATTCTTTTTCCATTCATCTACTGATGGACACAAGTTGTTTCCACATCTTGCCTATTATGAATAATGCTAAATTGAGCGTGAGAGTACAAATATCTTTTTGAGATCTTGATTTCATTTCCTTTGATATATACCCAGAAGTGGGATTGCTGGATCATATGGTAGTTCCATTTTTAGTTTTTGGAGGAATCTCTGTACTCTTTTCCACAATGGCTGCACCAAATTGCATTCCCACGATTAGTATACAGTGTTCCCTTTTCTCCACATTCTTGCCAATGGATATTAACCCATTATCAGATATATGGTTTGCAAATATTTTCTCCCATTCTGCAGGTTACAGTTTCACTCTCATTTTATTTTATTGAGGTATAATTGACATATACCATTATATTAGTTAAGCTCACATAGTTAACATAGTTAACTCTTTTATTAATGTGGTGAGAATGCTTAAGATCTAATCTCAGCAACGTTCACGTATACAATACATGTTACTAACTGTAGTCACCATGCTGTATATTAGATCCTCAGAACGTCTTATAACTGCTTTTATTGCTATTATTATTTTAAACAAACTGTTACCAGTTAGATCAATTATGAATAGGAAAAATAAAATATTTTTTCTTTATTTATTCCTTCTCTAACACTCTTCCTTTCATTATGTAGATCCAAATTTCTGACCTATATCATTTTCATTTTCTCTTAAGAGGTTCTTTTAACATTTCTTGCAAGACAGGTATACTGACAACAAATTCCCTCAGTTTTTATTTGTCTGAAAAAGTCTTTATTTTTCCTTCACATTTGAAGGATAAATGGATACAGTATTCTAGGTTGGTAGTAATTTTCTTTCAACACTTTCAATATTTCACTCCACTCTCTTCTTGCTTACATAGTTTCTAAAGAGAAGTATGATGTATTTCTTATTCTTATTCCTCTATAGCTAAGCTTTTTCCTCTGAATTCTTTTAAGATTTTCTCTCATTTTTTCACTTTATACAGTTAGAATATGATGCATCAAGGTGTAACTTTTCTAATTTTCACTCTGCTTGGTATTCTCTGAACTTCTGCATCTGTGGTCTGGTATCTTTGGAAAATTCTCAGTTATTATTACTTCAAATATTTCTATTGTTCCTTTCTCTTTTGGTATTTAGATTACAAGTACGTTATGCCTTTTGTAGTTATACCTCAGGTGTTCAATATTTTGTCCCTTTTTTTGCCATGCTCTTTTCTCTTTGTGTTTCAATTTAGGAAATTTCTGTTGATTGTCTTCAGGATCACTGATTCTTTGGCCACGTACAGTCTGTTAATGGCCCATGAAAGACACTCTTTATTTCTATTACAGTGTTTTTATTTCTAGCATTTCCTTCTGAGCCTTTATTAGAATTTCCATCTCTCTGGTTATGCTACCAAGCTATTGATTTATGTTGTTCACTTTTTCCATTTGAGCCTTTAACATATTAATAATGGTTATTTTATATTCCCATTCTGATAATTCTCTGCCATACCTGAATATGGTTCTGACACTTGCATTGTCTTTTCAGACTTTCTTTTTAACATGCCTTATCATTTTTTGATTGAAAGCCAGATGTGATGTATCAGATAAAAGGAACTGAAGTAAATAGGTCTTTATTGTGAGATTTTATGTTTATGTGGCTAGGAGTTAGGCTGTGTTTACTGTTTTCTACAGTCGTAGGTGTAAGAGGCTAAAATTTCCTATAATGTACTTGTTTATGTCTCCACTGTTTCTTTCAGTTTTCCTAGAGACTGCTTCTTAAATAGGGTCTGAGCTTTGCAGGTTTTTCAGCTGAAAACCTTTGTAATCATACAGGAGCTTGATTGGTGTGGTGGTAAGTATTCTATAATCTTATGGTAAAGTCTTAGTCTTTCGATGAACCTGTACCTTCAGGCTGTGACCTTTACAAGTATTCCTCAGCTTTCCTCCTTTTCTTAGATGAGATAGGAAGGCTTGAGGAGGCTGGAGTTGGATATTTCTCTTCCCCCAGTTTTGGTAAAACCCAAGTAATTTAGGTTCTGCTAAAGGGTCTCACTTGAGGGCGTGCCTTTGTTAAGAAGAAAGAGTGCTCTGGGCTCATTTCAAGATAGTTGCTTTTCCCCTTCCTGTGCCAAAAGCATAAAGGATTCTCTGATCTTCACCCTGAAACTCTGGACAGGCTCTTGGAAGCAAAACTCATGAAAGTACAGGGCACCCCTAAGATTAGATCCCATGGAGTTTTTTTTTTTTTTTAACTCTCAATCTAGTCCATATTGGGCCTACAGTGACTCATCAATTACATTTTAAGTGTTTTTATTCATACTGATTCCTGCTCCTGGGTTTCTGCTCCCAGTACACTGTGATTCTCAGTATTTGTCTAGCTATCTCAAATTTAGGGGGCAGGAGTTTGCCCTGTGACCTCAATTCTCTGATGGATCTACGAAAAGTTGTTGACTTTTATTTTGTTTGCTTTTCCTCTTGTAAGGATGAGAGTGACAACTTCTAAACATTTTCTAGTATTACTTTTTAATAATAGGTCTTAACAATAAAACTTTTGAAACTAGTGATTTCTGTCACCTGAATTTAGTAGTTTTTATTTTGCCCGTGTTCACTGTTGCCTATAACTTGCCTTCAATATTAATCCTTGGAATGAGATACTTCTGAAGTTATTTGAAGTATATCCCAAGACCCCCTTATTTGTGTCCTCCATTCCAAAACCAGTCCCTTCAGTCTCTCTTTCAAACATTTTGCAAAAACCTGTTCCTATCTTCCCTCCTAGAAAACACTTCCTTCTTCCTTTTGTTTAGGCAGAGTCTTCTCAAGCCTTCTCCAGCTAATTTAGTAAATAATAATCTCTCCCTTTTTTGAAATTCCATTGTAAGAATGACTGTACCATCCTGTTTTACTTCATTCCGCCTATAATTTTTTCAGCTGTGTAGATTTTGTCTCCTTGTTTAAATTTTAATGCTTACTGGGAGCAGGCACCTGGTCTTTTAGTGCTTATACTGTTCTTACACCAAATACCTATCCCAGAGCTAGGCACTCAGGGGAATGACAAAGAATAATTGATAGATTGTTACATATCAATATTTGCTAGGAAATTGTGACTGCTCTGCAGAATGATTTATAGACATAAACACCAATTTTCTCTTTAATTACAAAAAAGCAGGTCTCCTCTAGATTTTCAAGAGCTGATAATTAAGACACCTCATATATATTAATAGATGAAGGATCATTTTTCAAATCCTCTCTCTAGATTCTTTCTGCAGCCTGTGAAGAGCTGTTTTTGGAAACTGCATTAGAAATGAAGAGGGAAAGGCTTTGTCTGGAGGGACAGGATCAGCTTTCTGCCTTATGCCTGGCAAAGGCTGTGGCTGCCCTACATGTGAAGCTTTAAATCAAACTTAATTTGTGGTGCTTAAGCAGCTTCTGGCCTAAAGGGGGTTATCCCATAGCAGGTCACACAGAACTAAAAGAATTGAGTATAGTGTGATATACACATAGCAGGGGGAAAATAGAGTAAAATTCAATATAAACCATTAGGACAGTAAATTCCCATTTTTCCTTGTTTAGGTATGTGTTGGGAGAGGAGAAAGAGAGGAAAACTGCAAGTTTAGCCAGGAAGAAAAAAATGAATAGACTACCAGTGAAATATGGTTAAGAAAATTCTTATACTAAAGAGACTTACTCAAGTTACCAATGCCAGTATTGTCAACTCTCTGATATGTATATTATTGGAAGGTAACAGAAATAGGGTTAATTTTAAAAGCATCTCTATTTGGGATATAATCTGGTTTTAGGACTTCAGTATGGGAGATTCTCAGATTCTAAGAACTCCCTCTCACCAACACAACTTTAAGTCTTTCCTTCTCTTAAAGGGGAGCCAGAAGAGATTAATCCAAACCAAATTGAAATATCAATAAGTATAAATACAAATATGTTTCGAGGAGCCAAAATGTATAAACAGTTCACCTTTGGATAATGAAATGTTGGTGTTTAATAACATTCATTTGCACTTGCATATGCCATTTAATCTTAAAATCATTTTACCCATTTTACCCCCACAACAAAGTTAAGTATGGCAGGTATTTTTCCCAACTTAAAGATGAGTTATATTAAGATGCCACTGAGTTAATTACTTTGTAAGAATACAGCTTGAGCTTGTAAGTGGGAGGCCCATATTTATAACCCAGTTTTCTCTGAGTACAGTTGTCTTTTCCAACTTTATGCTAAATGCCAGTAAATCTGAATGTTCTTCTCTGCCTTCCTAACCAGGTGTCAAAAAGGAGATGAGAATTACTTTAAATGCCCCAAATGTTCCATCTTGCAAATTCATGTATTTAACAACCTCACCCCAGAACTTAACAGCAGGCTTTCCACTATTTAGACTCACAATTTTCTCTTTCTTTGGTCAAAACCAGGAGTTAGAAAGTAATAGTAGGCAGTGTACCTACTTTCACCTCACCCAGGAGGCAGCTGGCCATTGGCAAGAATGTAACTCTCCAGAGAAACAAGAGGCACGCTCCTCAGGAAAGGTTCCTGGCAACTCAGCTCCTCTATGAAGAACAACTGTTACTGGCCATTCAAGAACCTTTGCAACTTCACTTGAGAAAGCAAAAGGCAGCACTATGAGAATATGTCACATAGGGCAGTTCCTCCTAGGGGCATGGGAGGGTGTGGAGGGAAGGAGAAAGACAAATGGCGAGCAATGTCAGGAGAAAGCAGGGCCATGGTAGGTCATTGGAGGATTAGGGGTATATACCTGCATTGGACAGAAGGCAGGAGAAAGTAGAGAACAGGCTTCTCACCGATATTTGGGGATAAAAGGCCACTAAACACCCTTAGTTTAATTCTCATAAGGCAGTCATTTTCAAGGCCCATTTCTTTACCATCTTACCCCCTGTTATCAAAACTCTAGCCTCTGACATAAACTACATTTTTACAGACATTTTTCCCTTCATGCCGTGTTGCAAAAATCCAATTTGTTTTCATAAGCTCAGCTTAGATTATGGAGTCCAACGTCTCCTCCTCTTTGCCACACAAATCATATTGGCTTCATTTATCAAAGCCTAGTGGCATGATAATATTTCTTTTTGCTGAGTGAATTCCTCACTTTTTTCATTTTCCATCTGATCTTTGCAATTAAGAGTCACTTTTTGTGTTTTCTTTTCCAAGTTTCTGCACATACACCCCGTCAGGACTCTCCAGCCCACTGGAGACCTTAGTAAGCTACGTAACCATCTTTAGTCCTTGCATGGCTGGGCTCTCCCCAAATCAAACCAATTCAGCCAAGAATACTTTCCTTTATTTCAGGCTCCTCAAAGAGCATCTTGGAGAAAAAGAAGTTGAGTTGGCACTCATCTTTGATTCAGTGGTGGAGGCTGACCTGGCAAATTATACCTGCCATGTGGAAAACCGAAATGGACGAAAACATGCAAGTGTTCTGCTGCGTAAAAAGGGTATTTTTTTAAATAACTGTTACTATAGTTTGTTTACCTATCAAGTAACTATTGAAGTTAGGTATGTTTCCTGGCCTGATTTTATCATTTAGTATAAATGTCTATTAAACATTTTGTCTTTTTAAGGAAATATCTCTCTCTTGCTGTGGATATTAGCATAAAATTCCTATGATCTTCCATACCATTAGGAAGTGGATAAATGAAATGAAATGTTGTTATTTGTTAAATCCAGTAAGATGAAATATACCTTGGTTATAAGTGTTACATAAAATTTGATAGGCATTGATATTAAACATTTTCTCTATATTTCACTTCATCCTATATTGCTTAAATTAAATAATAGGGGTTTTACTATTGGATGAGAAACAAAATCACTTCTTTATTCCCTGACTAAAATATAAATAAAAATAATAGATAGTATCATATAATTTTTACAATTATTATAATAAATATCATGAACAATATTTCATGATATGACCTGGTGTTGAAGGCCTTCAGCAGGTGCATATATTTTTAAATACTTTGGCATTTATGTAGATCCCTCTCTAGAGTTGATTCCATATGGGGTGGAAATTGTATATAATGAGCAAAGAAAAGAAACTATAAATTTACAAATAAAATAGATAAAAACAGACATAGGAACAACAATCCCAGCTGCTGGAGCAACTTCTGAGATTGGCTCTTACCATGAAATAACTCCTGATTACTGCAAAAGGCTAAATACTTTCTGTATGTGTGCATCTGGCAAAGGTTTTGTAAATGTAACAGAACAAATGTTCTCAATCAGTGTTCTTTTTGTCTAGGCTATAGAGCTAGAACAGATTCAATCAGCAAGGTCACTAGTTGTACCTTGTAGCCAAGATGGAGTTTCTATTTTCCAACCAGCCCTAATATATAACCTTGACCAGCAGTTCTAGGAGAAGCAGGGAAATGTCATTATTCTGAGAATAATGCTTTTATCTCTCTAGCACCATTTCTTACTCTGTTGGACTTGATTTCATCTTAAAATAATGGAGTATTTAAGTATAGAGGAGTCTAATATAGAAAGTGAAACTAGGAGACCCTGCTTCAGGAGATCCCGGTTCAGCCACTGCCTTGGCTACCTACTTCAGTAGGACTAACTTGTCTGATTAGACATCCTAAACTTTAGTTTCCTCATCTATAAAATAGGGGTAAAAATACCTACCTGGTAGAGTCACTTTAAGGTTCAAATAATAATGATATGGTGTGAAATATACCATGCTCAAACAAGATTTGTTATTAAATGGAATTTGGATAACTTGTATCCACTAAGCAACCACTTGTCCACCTACTTGAAGGGCAGACATTGATTATGTCCAGATACCTTCTTGCAAGGATCGCTTTGTTCCTGTCCATCTCAGTCTTATTTTAGGCTTAGAGATCCTCCAAGCCAGACTCTGCTGCACCTCTGTATCCTCAGCAACTTGGGCAGTGTCCGGCCACTAATAGGCACTTAGAACTCATTCTGGTTAATAAATGAATAATGTTCTCTTTTATTATTGAGGATCATGTATAGCAAGCATCGTGTTAGGTACTAGGGAATAGTCATCCCCAAGTCTGTGGGGGGCTTATAGTCTTCAGGGCAGTGAGGGTGCAAAGAAAGACAAAGCTCAAACATGAAACAAAAAATTGCACAAAATGTGTATGGTGTTACAATTAAAAGCCTGCTCTGAGGAAAAATAATGGGGGTCTTACCATATAGTCAGTCAGTAGAGACAGAAATAGCCTTGAGTTTTAAAATAAATCCATTTCCCTTTAATAAGTAAAGCAACCACTAGCAGCCCTTCAAATTTCTAATAATCTGACACTAGAAACCAAGGTACGCTGCAAAATTGCTGCCTCCCATGGCTTCTGCAAGGAAATGTGTCTAAATCATGAATAACTGTGAATATTAATTCTCATCTTCCTAATTGTTAAATATTAGAGTTCCCCAGGGTTCAGGTCCCCTTCTCTCACTCACTCCCTAGATGATTTCAATTCCATCTCCACCTCAGTTTTGCTTACGATTTATATGCTGACATCTCCCAAATTTATATCTCTAGCTTGGACTTCTCGCCTAAACTCCGGAGTTGTATTCCTAACTGCCTATTCAGCAACTATTCAAAAACTCCACTAGTAGACATATCTAGCAGGCATATCAAGCTTCACTTGTCCCACACAGGATTCCTGATTTCTCCTCCCTATAAACTTGATCCTCCAGTTGCCTTCTTCATCTCCATCACCATCCTTCCAGTTGCTCAGGCCCAAAATCCTTGGAGTCATCATTGACTTCTTCTTTTCTCTGCTCATACGCTATATCTAGCCTACCAGCAAATTCCATGGCTCTACTTTTAAAACATATGTACTCTGAGCACTTTCCCCATCTTCACTGTTATCATCTGAGTCTAAGCCACCAGCATCAATTGCCTGGATCACTGCAATAGCCCCGTGAACGGTCTCCCTGCTTCCCCCTTTTCCCCTCGCAGTCTATTCTCATCACAGCATCTGGAGTGATCCTTTTAATATCTAGGTCAGATCATATTATTTCTCTAATTAGAACCATCCAATTACAGAACCCTCACTGTTACACTTAGAATGAAACCCCAAATCTTTGCCATGGCCTTCAAGACATTTCTGATCTCATTTTCTACCACAATCTGCCTCAAACCTTGCACACACTAGCCTCCTTTCTATTTCTCACGCTCACCGAGCACAGTCCTGGCTCATGATCTTTGCACTTGCTATTTCCTCTGCCTGAAACACTGCTGTTTCCCCCAGCTGTTCCCATGACTCATTCCCTCTTTTCATACAGGTCCCTGCTTAAATATTACCTACTCAATAGGCCTTTCCCTGGCCACTTTTTATAAAATAGTACTACCCAATCATTTTCTTTTAAAAAAATTTTATCTTTATTGAGGTAAAACTGACAAATAAAATTGTATGATATATAGATATATTAAATGTACAACGTGATGATTTGATATATGTGTACATTGTGAAATGACTCCCCACATTGAGTTAATTAACACATCAATCACCTCACACATCTACATTTTATTTCTGTGTGTGTAAGAACATTTAGGTTGTACCTTCTCAGCAAATTTCAGTTATACAGTACAGTGTTATCCACCACTGTCACCATGTTATACATTAGATCCTCAGACCAGGTTCATCTGCCTGAAAGTTTGTACCCTTTTACTAACCTCTCCCTATTTCCTCTCCCACCGTCCATCCCCTGACAACCACTTTTCTCCTTTCTGTTTCTGTGACTTCAGCTTTTTTTTTAAGATTCCACATATAAGTGATACCATGCACTATAATATTTATCTTTCTCGCTCTGGCTTATTTCACTTAGCATAATGCCCTACAGGTTCATCCATGTTGTAGCAAATGACAGAATCTCCTCTTTTAAGGCTGAATAATATTCCATTGTGTATATATGCCATATTTTCTGGATCCATTCATCCATCGATGGACGACCCATCACCTTCTTTTCCCTCTCACTTGGCTCTATTTCTGTTTATTGTATTTACTACTATCTGATATCATATTACATACTTGTTTTCTTCTTGTCTCCCCCCCACCCACCCCACCCCCCCCACACACACTAGGATGTAAACTTCATAAGAACAGGGACTTTTTCCTGCCTTATTTACTGCTGTATCCCTAGCACATAGAATATAGTAAGTGCTCAAAAACATTTGTTGGGCGAAAATGGTCCTCCTAGAGGACAGGTGCAATAGGATAGAGGATGGGTAACGGGGATTGGTAAAGAGAGGATTTCCCTGAGATCTGGCCTTGACTAGTGTCTATTCTGGGTTATCTGAATGCATTTCTCTTTTCAAAACATTCAATTTCCAGATTGGGGGATAAAAACTCAAAGACATTAATAGCAAGGTAGATATTGAAATTAAAAGAAAAAGAGGGCTGGATATTAAACACAGGCTAGAGGAAACATGCTTTTCTTTAAAGGGCAGTCACTATTCTTTTCTAGATTATTGCCATGCTTGCTGAAATGTGAACCTAAGGATATGAGAGCTTCAAGGTTTTCAAGTGAAGTTGAAAGTCTGGATATGCAATATTTTTATTTTAGAATATTAGTATCTACTTTTTGGGAAACATATATACCAACAAAAACCTTTTTTCTGGCCCATTGTATACCAGTTTGTACTCTCTGTTTTAGGTAGCATTTAAATTTTTTCACTGCGCTTTGCAAAAGGATGCAGTTCATCTTCCCTTACTCCATTTTCTTTAGGAGCTATCGACAATATGGTAGAAGTCCAGAAAAGAACAATAAGCCCTATGGTCCTGATCCAGCATATTAAATCAGACTGAGCTCTGGCTTGTATTGCAAAATTTCAGTTATTTCCTTTGGAGTTGAACCTTTCAGGCTTTATCACAACATAGCCTGGCATCAGTAGCCACAGGATTTCCACCTGGAATATGAGTATGGCTCGTTTTATGGAACAATAACTTCCTGATGATCTATAAGTCAAATATCAAAAATGCCATAAGTGATCATTATAGAGAAGAAATATTTCATGAATCCTTTCACAAAGTGAAAAGGCCTTTCGTAAAATGAAAACTCATGTCTAATATATGCAATTAACAGGGTCAGGCATTCTCAAAGCAAGATGTCTCTTAACTATGCATCTTCTACCTTCATTTACTAACCTGCTATGCCCTCACTGTCCAATGAACTATTTGCCAACAAGTACAGCTAACATTTTAGTAAGAAATTCATTTTTTTTTTTTTTGGTGAACCAAGACTCTGAACTTAATGCTAGGAAAATTCTGATAATTATGCCTTCTCTGTATATACTCCCTTTCCCACAAACAGAGACATATCAATGACTCTCTCTTTCTCTTCATTCCTAGTGCTACTGCCCCACCCTGAACCCCCAACCTGTATAGGAGACCCTCAGGTGGGATCTCCTAACCTGCTTCCCAACTTATGAGCAAGCTCAGAACAGTTCCAGTCTTCCTGCACTCCAGTCCCTTGACTTCAGCTATTATTTGTCCCATTCTATGCTGTCTGATCTTCATGTTCAAAGTGAAGAACTAGCTGGGTTCAAACTAAGAAGGTTAAAAAGAACTACACTTGTACTTTGGGTGCCTGGAAAAAGTTACAATCCCATAAATATTTGCTCTTCTGGCTATCTCTATCCTTGTGAAGCGTATACACGACACAGTCCAAATAAAATGACTTCCACCTTCTTAGTCAGGAAATGTCCCTAGAAGTATAGATCCTGCTGAGATGGAAAATGGCAGTTGAAAACAGAAGACAAAAGAAAAGCTAGGTGTCAACTGGGTGATGGCAATTCTGCCCTCTGATTATAGGATACATGTTTCCCTTTTAATGTGACTGCCTGTGCTGAATCAAAGAATACTGGTTGAGTCTCAGGGACTCGGTCCACAGTTTTCAATGTAAACAGCCATCACTAGGTAATATCTTTCAAAGATATTTTTATAAAATGGACCCAAAAACCACAAAGGTACTTTTCACACCACAGTTTTCTTCCATATATTTACTGCTGAAAAAGGTGTCTGCTACTTGGGAGCACAAATTGTTCCTGCTGCTGAAGTTTTCCATCTACCTAATAGCAACTCTACTCTGTAAATAACATAGAAATTGCTGGAAAAAAATCCCATTCAGTGACTTTGAAAACAGTTGAAAGCTGTTCTGACCAGAGAGTGAGACAGAGGGAGAGAGACAGAGACAGAGAGTTAACAAAATTACAACATTAAATGAACATTTTACAAGAGGAAAAACATGTTGAATCAAGTCAATCAATGACCTAAGATCAAAGAGAATTCAGTTTTCAGAGTAAACAAAAAAAAATCATATTGCCCTGTCAATTTCACACTGGCTAGAAAAACAAATACCGTATACTAATATATATATATATGGAATTTTTTTAAAAAATGGTTCTGAAGAACCTAGGGGCAGGACAGGAATAAAGACACAGACATAGAGAATGGACTTGAGGACAGGAGGAGGGGGAAGGGTAAGCTGGGACGAAGTGAGAGAGTGGCATGGACTTATATACACTACGAAATGTAAAACCGAAAGCTAGTGGGAAGGAGTCGCATAGCACAGGGAGATCAGGTAGGTGCTTTGTGACGACATAGAGGGGTAGGATAGGGAGAGTAGGAGGGAGATGCAAGAGGGAGGAGATATGGGGGTATATGTATATGTATGGCTGATTCACTTTGTTATAAAGCAGAAACTAACACACCATTGTAAAGCAATTATACTCCAATAAAGATGTTAAAAAAATATAAAGACACTTGATATTCTTTTTTTTTGAATAAAAAAAGAATGTATAATTGATAAAACAGTAAGAAAACAAGCAAAGGTTGTGATACTGCAGCCCCACAGAGGTCTCATAAGCAAGCCTGCCTTACCACCCACATAGAGACAGGCAGTGGTTCCTGGGGAGTCATTTTCTATAGGGAGGGCAGGAGGCAGAGCTAATATGAGGTAGGATTATTTTTACCTGAAATTTTGTGGCTTAATTTTCCAAATGACCACCTCTTGCAGTAGGCATGACAGAGATAGATTCCAATTTCCTATCCCTACTCATTATGTGGCCCCTCATAATGCTCCTTATTAATATATTTTGTCTCTCACAACAGCTTCACTCCCTTCTTTTTTCTATCCTTCTCCCCCTCTCCTTACTGAAAAAGAATACATTTATATTTCTTACATTTCTACTCAGCGACTCTCCTCATTGGCCATGCTGTCTCTGGCCACTACCATCTTCTCTATTACTCCACCTCCTTTAAAATACCAAACTCTCTATCTCCCTACAAAACCTAAAACTTTTCATATGCTGGACTCCAAGGAGCCCCTCGTTCCTTCTTGATATAGCTGCAGAATTCTTCAATACCCTCCAATAAACTGTCTGAGATCTGCTCGGTCCTATCATTCTGCCTGGCAATTGTAGTTTAGCTTCTTTCCTTGGAATTGAAAGGGCAGAAGAATCCAAAATTCACCGCAGGTCACATGTTCTTGAAAAGCATTACCAACAGTTCTATGGAGGAAGAGGGAGAAGGAATTTCATCGTCACTTTCCAGAGGAGCTTACAAAACTGTGGTGTAATAAAAAGAACTTTAAATATGAAGTTAGAATATCTGGGCTCAAGTCCCATCTTGGCCACTTCTTAGGTGTATGACCTTGGGTAAGTGAATTAAACTACTGAGTCTTAGATTCTTCAGTGATGAATTTGGACCAACAATTCTTGCCCTAAAGGATTACTTAGAGAATAGATAGTAGACTGGTAGAAAATTTTATCTATAATATACATTACTTGTAGTATATATTATATATGTTCATCTTTTTTCTTAATCTTATTGTTATACTGAGCCTAATTCATCTTGAGCAATAAGCCTATATAGAGACAAGGGACAATCCCAGGGAAAGGCTCATGATTTTACTGTCAAGAGACCTTCAAGAATGGCAGTCTGTCATTGTCATCAATTTGATTTTGGCAGTACCCCAGAATTGATCCATCCAGGGAGGCTGATTGATACCAAGCAAACTCATAAGCAACTGATGTACAAACTAAAATGCCACTCCCTTTTTCAGTTTGTAGTTACATGGTAAGCTGAATTAATAATAAAAGAATCACTTGGTAATTATGGAATTAGATTAAGGGGAGCTTAGCTAATTTTTAAGATAGTTTTATCTGTATTATGTTGAGACCAGTGAATTTCCCTGTCACACAGTGGAAAATATCTCTGGTCTAGTGTCTTCCAGATTCAGCATTTCTCCTCTGGACATTGCTGAATTCATATTCTAAATTCTTCTCTGACTTCCCCTTTCTCTAAATTCCATGATGCTATCCCCTCTTTTGATGATACACCCTAGATTTTGTTAATATCACTAATTAAGCTACATGTAAGTCACTATTTCCTGGGCCTAGGATATACTATGTCTCCTTCCATTATGTGTTGATTTAATTGTTCCAACTCTCAGAGTTCTAGGGGTGCCCCACTGGAAAAGCCTAAGGCTGCTATCAGGTAGCCTGGTGTTGGCTGAATAGGCCAAGTGATTAGCCTAGATTTCTCATTCTCTTTTAGCCCCATTGGGCATATTATATCACATACAAATTATAGTCATTTATTCAGATAAGTAGGGGAAATGGATAAGCTAATTTCCCCTGCCTACCTTCTATTGGATTATGTTCTACTGTGGTTAAATGAAACAGTTAAATCCTGTAGGCTCATTGGATTTTATTTGATTCTGAGAATAATTTTATGATGCTGTTCTCCTGTAGAAGAATAGGGCCTGTGGCCTAAGAAGTATTAGATTGTAATCTTGCTAAGCCAAAAGATAATTTAACAGAAACAACAAAATATTGGACCTGAACCCAGTAAAAGGCAGCTCTAATAGTTTCCTGAAGTACAGTTAAAGCAAAAGTATACATGTAAGGTCTAGATGTGTTCAAAACAAAGTGGGAGAGACTATTCTTTTTCAGATAGACATCACTTTCAACAGTAAAATTTTTCAAATATTTAGAAGAGAGTTAATTTAACAAGAAATTGATTTACACAAATGTATCAAGAACGCATCTACTTACTGCATTAAGCAAGAATCTTCTGTAAAGAAAAACAGAATGGGTTGTACATCTTAGAGACTAGAAATATGGGAAGTTCCTCAGTGTTGCTGATTTAATTACCTTTTCCTGTTTATTTTATTTGTTCCAGATTTAATCTACAAAATTGAACTTGCAGGAGGCCTGGGAGCAATCTTTCTCCTCCTTGTACTGCTCGTGGTCATCTACAAATGCTACAATATTGAATTGATGCTCTTCTACCGACAGCACTTTGGAGGTGATGAAACTGCAGATGGTAAGCTATCTCTTATTGTTCAAATTCAATTAAAAGGCATGAATTTGTGATTATGTAAGAGAATATCCCTATTTTTAGGAGATATATGATGAAAAATTTAGAGTTAAAAGGCTATGACTAATGCAACTTACCCTCAAATAGTTCAGAAAAAAATGGTATTAATCTATCAAGAAAGACAGCAAAGGGGAGAAAATATTAACAGATGAACCTGGGTAAAGAATATATGGGTGTTCTTTAAAATAGTTTTATTTCTTGAAATTTATTTCCAAAATAATAGTTTAACAAGGAGATATTAGTTGGTCAGGAGATCAAACAATTGTCGTCAAAGCCCTTTCCCTTATTAAGAAAGAAATTAAGAATCAATTTCATTTTATTCTTCCAGAAAATTCAAATTTAGGCACAGATCATATTTAGCTCTTCCTGGCATTGAAATAAACAAATTATTCAAAAAACATATTAAAAGCTATGGAGATACTCATTTTAAAGCTCATAGTACATCTGGACTGATATATTTTGGATGACTGTAGCACAATTCTCAAAGGTGACCTCAATGGAAAAAAATTCAGAATGTGGCTTATAATTTTCTTCTGTTTGCCATTTATGGCCCTTGAAAATCTTATATATGAAATATCAACAAAACCTTGTATTGAGCCTTGTTTCTTTGAACATTCAAAAATGATTTAATTTTTCAAGAGAACAAATTATCATATTTCCAATCAATACCAATAAGAAATCATGACATATCACTCCTTATGCATACAGTCCTCACCCACAAACTACTATAAGCCTTGGAAACGTGTATGGAACGCCTTAGGTAAGCCAAGATAAAAAAGAAGTTCAATTGTAAGTCATTACTTTAAAAAGCCAGATTTAAATTTTAGTTTTCATTCTATTGGAATAATGAAAGTTAGAGCTTTTGTTTGTTTTGAGATCCTCAAAGGAGAGCAGTTTATGATTTTGTTTTATTTTTATAGTGATAGGAGAAAGGCAGAGTGGTGAATGTAACATCAAAATTTTTGAAAAATCTTTGATTTTGGTCTTATTGTTACTATTATATGAACAATGATATGAGTGTGTTTTAATTGACTTTTATGTTTTCACAGTAAATTTGAGAAATGCTGTTTGGTGAATACATATGCATGCTCATTATCAAAGCAGTGTATTTACCTAATGATTATAGCAGCCTATTTAAAAGTACCAAAGACCCTTATTTAGATATATCTTCAATATGAGAAATTAGGGCCTGTTCTGATGATAATTACATGCTCCAACAGTATGTATGAAAATGTAGTCAATTACCTTCAGTTTCTGTATACAATAATTAATATTGAAAGATCTGACTTCTTAACCTGCACACATAAAATAATGAGATGAAATATGCTATTGAGAAAAATTTCACTGGTTCTCAAGCGCCAACAAATGGCTAAAGTATCTAACTGGGAATGTTAAAGATGCATTGTCTATATGAAAGTACATGAAAGGGAGTCTGCTCTGATTCATTTGCTTTAGGTCATGATTACAAGCAATTTGTTAATACTTTCTGCAAGAGGTGATATAGTTTATGAAGTTAATCTGAATAATTACTTTCATCACCCATATCCAATAATCCAGACTAACTGATCAGTTGTAGTACATATTTGTAAGATTAAATTCATGCTAATATCATAGGACATTTTGCATCTATATCTCCAATGTGGCCCATGTGGCCAAAGATGACAAGTAATCTAGAGCATTTTGGTTAGAGAATTGTGTGTATTGGTTCCAAACCAATTATCTTAGGGAAAAATTCAATTGGGGGGGAACTTCAAGGATTTTCAGCAGGAAGGAAAATTAAAATAGTTTATATTCCTACATGGAAACTTGGACTTTAAACACACAATATCTGTACTAGCTGAATAGAATACTAAAAAGTCAGCAGATATGTAGTGAGGATGAATAAATGAATATTAAAGCCCTTCTAGAGATATCCAGTTTCATGATGCCAAATGTCAGCTGGATAGCCTACTGAATTTTCATTTCTTCATTTAAATATTTTGACATCTCATAGACACACCATAGTTTTACCCATGTACTTTTTGTTCATGTTTTCTCTTGGATTCATATCTATGGTAGCATTTCCTGAAAGTTCTTATAAAAATGCCATATTTTTTATAAAATAAAATCTATCAAACTGACTTCTTAAACATTTTTGATATAATTCATTTCATTTCATCAATGATTGCTTCATTTATTTGATCTTTGAATTATGCAGTCATTAAATATTTATTAAGTGTCTACTGTGTGCCAAGCACTATGAATGATGTATATACTTACATATATTCTTCACCTGGATTAACCCTACACACACACACACACACACACACACACACACACACACACTGGTAGTATAGTAGGCATTGGAGACACAATAATCAACAAAGTTACACAGTCTTTGCACTTTAGAAGCTAAGGATTTAGCACTGTGTTTAGCAGAGCCCCAGAAGAACTACATTGTAAACAGGAATGGCTTCCTAATGGTGAACAGGATTAAAATGAGATTTTAAAATGGAAAGGACAGTGTGACAACAGGAAAATTCTTCCACAGAGAGTTTGGTTCCCTTTGTCATAACTTCTCTCTTCATTGGTAACAGCATACCTATGGTGACCACTGTGCAAGCCTTCTTCCTTATAATGTTTTGTCTCCATCATGCTGTTTTCTGGTTCCTCAGTTGAACTTAGTCAGCATGATTTAACACAGAGGAATGCTCATTAGCCTCACCTAGCAAAGTGGTGTTGCTGAATTGCCATTCGGTTTTAAAACAATATTCAGGACTTGCTGTTAACCTTTATTTGCATCATATTGTTGATATTGCTCTATCCATCTTGCTCCTCTTTGTGAGCAACAGCTGTGGCTATTCATGAGGTTTTCTTGGCTGTCTACATAAAGCTGAAGTGCATTTTTAAAACTGTTGCATCTGCATCACTGCTTGCTCACTAGCTGGCATCCTAGACCTTCTGGGACATCTGACATGGTGGCTAGAGAGCTCTCTTCCTGCTCTGGCCAGCTACCATAAGCTCTTCACCTTTAGTTCACCTTAAAGGGACATGACTGAAAACAGAAGCAACCATTTTCCAAAGAATGATATGTTTCTAGAATGTTATGTACAATTTGTTATCCAGATGTGTTGGGTGTTAACACATAGCAAAGACATCCATTTTCTTTCTCAAAACTTGACTTGGGATATGCAAATATAGCAATATTTTCTGGAAAAAAAGTCTTTGTAGCATCACCTATATTAGAATATAGGTGAAGCAAGTAAGGATAGGACCAGGGATATGTGAGATTAGGCGTGGTTGGAGGGCAAATAGTCATAGTCAGGACAAGCAATATGGCAGGAGTCTAGAAGTTCTGGCCAGATGGGTGAAAGAGTCAGGTAGTCATTGCAGATGGCTAGCTCATAATAGATGCTCAACAAATCACTGTTGAATGAATTAATAAGTGGTTGCATTTCAGGAGGTTTGTAACATAGAGTTATCAAAGTCAGAGGAAACTAGGGTCTAGTCTAACATTATGGAGTTTGAGGCAGCAACACCATCCATCAAGAACAATGAAATACAGTCTGCTCATAGAAATAGATCTGTTTGTCCTTTGGCCTATTTTATTCTTCCAGCTGTGTATCATCGGCAGCTCTCAGTCCCAGGTGAGTAATTATAGCTGGAGAAAGTCAAGGGCCTGCAGGTGCATCCTGAGCTTGATTGGAACAGGGGCAGAGGTGCTAGGATTACCAGGAGGTTCTTACATTAGCATTGCTTATGAACGTTCTCACTTCCAAGTGGCGTTTTATGCATAACAGCAGAATGTGCCCCATTTGTAAGCCAAGTGATCTCAACTATCAGGGCAGTCCTTCATGTGCATCTGCTTCTAGGCAATCAAGTACCCAACCAAGGTTCACAGCAGTCTTTTCCAGATAGAGGACAGGCTAAAGAGAAGCCTCCTGGCTTCAGGCACCATCTTAATATAAATAAGCAGAGTCCCGTTCATGTGAGGGTAGTGAAGCCTGGAATCTTACTAGACTTAGAACAATATAATCCTGCCTCAGTTATCACTAGATAGTCAGGGGGTGCTGTGTACTCCTACCATAGGGTATTTATATCTCTTTATATGCCTATCACATATTCCTCTTTCAGCAGGTAGAACCAAATTTTAGTGGTATAGGGAAGTGACTGGCTGCTTCATCTTGTAAATTAACTTTTGTTCAAGTTTTAGCTATATTCTAATCAGGTCTGTTTTAATGGAAAATATTTCTGTGTTTTAGAAACAAATCCTGAAATGTTTGTTGGTCTTTTAAAATTATTATTTGCAAGTAACTAGATTTAAAAAATACTAATAGTTCCATATGAGTCTAGGTTCATTACATTAACTTTTAAATTTTTTTCTATAAATAAGGGAATTTTGAAAACCACTATAACTTTTCCAATGTGTTCCTTCTAAAACCAGCGGGGACTAATACTTTGAGAAAAAACTGCATATATATATATATATATATATATATATATATATATATATATGTAGAGAGAGAGAGAGAGAGAGAGAGAGAGAGAGAGAATTTTCTCTTTGGGGAGACTGGCTCTGAGCCAATATAGCAAAGGAAGAAAAAATACATTCTCAAAGCACAGTTAACCCTCTGACTAAATGTGTGAAGGGAAAACCTAATTTGGCAATATTGGAAGGATGTATATTCTGAAACAAAGGGTTCTTTTGGTAGCTTGTGTCAAATTAGTTGGCCATGGATTGAACAAGAATAACAGGCAATGCACTTGTATAAAACCCAGCTGCTGTCTCTAATATTTGGTAATGAACTGCATTTTGTATATGAGGATGACGACACTAACCAACTGGAAGTATGGCATGTGCTACAAGTAGTGTCTCCAGGAGTGAGGCTGGATTATTTCGATCTTCCACACTCTAGGGCCCAGCCCCTCTTGGATCTCTTACACATATTTGTGCAAACAAGGTATAGTCTGTGACCGAGTAACAGAGCCAAGCCAACTGGCACAGAAAGAGTTCAAATCCATGAGTCTATTTAGTCCTGCATTCAAACACACTGAGCTGATCATTCACACCAAAAGTCACAAATAATAGTTCTCTTTTATTCTGTCCTGACTATATGTTGCCCACTGCATAACAGTTTCAGTTCATATCCTACGACTATAACTAAGTTATGTTGAAATGTACTAGACTTCTTATAGCATTGCATATAACTTATTTTTTCCAGTTATTAATGACAGTCACTAATTATAGTGCATATTCCAGCCTGTTAATGATTATAGACATTTAGTACTTAAAGAGAACCTAATGATACATACAACCCTTTTGTTTTTCTTTGTTTCTAAGACAACAAGGAATATGATGCCTATCTCTCTTACACAAAAGTGGACCAAGATACTTTGGAATGTGACAACCCTGAAGAAGAGCAGTTTGCTCTTGAAATACTGCCAGATGTGCTAGAAAAACACTATGGATATAAACTCTTCATCCCAGAAAGGGACCTAATTCCAAGTGGAAGTAAGTACTTTCAATTTTTGTATTTTAAAAGTTTGGCTTCACTTAAGTTATGTGGAGGCTTCAAATGTCAGAGCCAAGTATTTAGATAGTTTTTCTTACAGGAGATTTTATTAAATTCAAAATTTTCCCCAATACCTGTGCTCTGACTTTCTAGCATCCAAATTTTTTTAAAGGCACTCTCATTTATATTTTAGGTATGGTTTTTAAATTGTGCTTTAATGGTATGCTTTATTATATTGCCTTAGTGTTCTGAGAAAATGATGATTGTTAAAAAAAATGTGTATAAGTCAGATATTTTTTGCATTTCAGACTTTTTGCATTTCAGATTTTTTGCATTTCAGATTTTCAATGCATTTCAGTTCCAAATCTGGTCTTCTGTCATTGTGCTTCTACTTATACCTACAATCATTGTCACTAATAACTCTGAATTTATGCTTTAATACTCATATCCAGATTTGCAGGAGAAAATCCACTTAAAAATGAAAGTGAGGCCATGGCGTATGGCACCTTCACTGTGTATTTAAATTCTTTTTAAGAAGTTCTAGACTATGTAGGCTTGAGTGCTACTTTTAAATTATGCTACATATTGAAAGCTATATATGAGCTTACAGAATAAATTCAGGTTCAAGTAAAAATATATACTTTTTTCCTGTTTCTGTTCAGAGTACTGTACACAGTAAAGTGTGAGGTAAATACAGAAAAGATATGGTCCCTGCCCTCGAAGAGCTTGAAATGCCATTGAGGGAACATAAAAGTGCTAGAATTCACTTGCATGTCTATATTAATATCCTTGAGAGGGGGAGATTAAGCTGTGACCACAAATCGGAATATGGTAATTTATACACATGGGCTAACAAAATTTAAAAGCTTATATATTTAGTACTTCACAGTATATAGAATATTCTCACATACATTATTTCTTTTCATCTTTACAATAACCCTATGTGGAGAAAGAGCAGGTAGTTATCTTCATCTTACAGATGAGGAAATAAGGCCTGAAAGAAGTCCAAGACCAGTCAGCTGGCAAATGGTAGAGATGGAATAAGAACCTATATCTGTTTGATTCCGGTTCTCACTCCTCTAGATCACGCTATTTATTCCTCAATAACTTTTATTCAGATTATCAGAAGTCTACCGTGGCCACTAAACTGACAGGAAACAAATTGAAACAACTGAGTTTTTGTTGTTCATCTCTTTTTTCAGTGTGCATACGTTTCTGTATATGTTTGGGTTTGCACATGAGTATGCACACTTACACATGCATAGAAAGAAACCAGACAATATTTTCTGGTATATTACTTTCTACAAATGTAATATTTCCCCAAATTTCTCCCCATGGTCCTCTCCTCGCTTCTTTCTGTAATTTCCTTTATTTTCATGACTTTAAATACCACTTCTACATTGATCGAGCCCCAAGGAACATGCAGATACCTCAGAGTCATTTTTGATTCTTTTGTATCTCTCTCCTAAATCCAGTACCCATTGCATCTTTTCCATTACCACTTCCACCATTCTAGTATAGGCCCTAATCACCTCATTCCTGAATGTTGATTACTCTCTGCCTTCCCTATTTTTCCTCTTACGCATCTAGTCCCACTAATATGTATACCTCCTTGATCATGTCTCTCCCCTATTCAACAACCTTAAATTCTTCACCATTTCTTATAGGATAAAATCCATTAACCCTTAGCTAAACACTGCTACAGTCTGGTGCAACACTTTTGTTCATGTTAGCCTCCTACACCTTTACAAATCCTATTTACACTCTCCATAACACTGCCTCTGTGAAAAGTCCATAATAATTTCTCTAGCCCTAGAGTATGTGGTGTATAATCACTTGTTTGACTATAAATTTTGTACTCCTTACTCCTGTGACATTTTGTATTATTTTCTTTTTTTAATGTAGTGTTCCAGCTATTTGTCTTATCTTCTCAATAAAACTATAAGCTCCATGAGGGCAAGTACTGTCTCATTCATCTTCATACACCTGTTACCATCTACCAAAATACCTGAACTCAGTAGATGCTTCATAGATGCTTGTTGATTTTGTTTTAATAGTATTGGTTTAAGACAAGAAGAAATAATAAGAATGAAATAAGTAAAAATGTTAATTTTTGCATGACAGTATCTGAAAGGCATTTTTTTTTAACAAAGTGAATGTGAAATCTAAACAAGGAGCTTTCTGCTGAAAGAAAAAAATGTAATTAATAGGAATAGTTTCAGTCCTAATGTGTATACTACTTTTATTTTTTCAGATATTAGAAAGAATATCTACAAGAGGTCAATCAATCATTAATGAAATATCAAAAATATCCCTTTACTATTTTTTGGTTTAATTCCTTAGATTCCTATGTACTTTTTGCATTTTTGCCAAGAGCATCTTGTTAACTATCAAAATTCTGCAACATCGATTTTTAGAGTGATAGTGTACTAAATTGTATTAAAGTAATATCATTACCAAAGTGGAATTTATACTCTATGTCAAGTCACCTTCAGTAGGATTCAATATGGATTCAATTTCTGCCTTATTGCATTACAAAATTGTTGGCACCACAATAGACAGTCTTTATCAACCCAAGTGACTTAAAAATGTCACCCTTCATGTCCGAACACATCAAATTTGATTATCTTTCTTCTGACCTGGAAAACAATGCTTCAACATTGTGCACATCAGAAAAGGAAATAGGGGCAACATGGAACACAGGCGAGTCACTTTACCTGAGACTCACTAGATGACACTTGCTTATTATATAAAGAAGCAGCTATTGTGCATGGGTGAGAGTGAGACCCAGAGAGCATGAGAGTGAGAGAGATGCATCCCCAAACTGTGTTCTCTTAGTTCTCTCAGATAGTCTATTTTGATGATGACAGGTCAATTGAATCAACCTGCTGTGTCAATTTAGCCAAACAGGTGGTAGACTATTTTACACCTCATTGAGTCAGCTAGTTGATTGGCTAAATTGATTGAAATTGATTAGTTGTTTTGGTGTATCACAGACAGGTCTGAATGTCCTCCTTGACCATGGAGTATGAGGCTTACACAAGCCATATTTCCTAGCACAAAACTACAAGATTTTAGTTGAGGACTATAACACGCTACATAAGAGATAATAGAAGGTTGTCACCTCATATACCCTGGCATTTAAAGGACTCAAAATAAAAATACCCAAGATGATGTTATTAGGGAGAAGAGAGATTTTTACAGTCCATAGAAGATCATTTTAGTGTTTTTGAGATTGTACAACAATTAGACTGAGCAGGGACTTGGATCCTGCGTACTCAGTGGTACACAGGAAGACTCCTTTTACAACTAAGCCATTTGGGACAACTATGCAGTTTTTAGATGCAACCACTGGAGGGTGTTTGATTTTAATCCTTCCTTCCTGAATGAGGAAATTCATGTTCTCTGAATTCCGATTTGCGAGTGTAACCTGCAAAGGTTCTTAAAAAGGCCCTTTGACCATTTTTCTTTTCCATCAACATTTCAGAGCTGGCTGAGCAGTCACCATGTCACGATTAACGAGTTTTTCCTTGGCATTTTTAGCACGCATTCAGGAAGTCGATGAAGTATATGAATAATATACTTGATTTACACATGAATGACAGAGTAGAACATTTTGGACTTGGTGTATGTGTGTTATTAAAGAAGCTTCTGTGGTCTGTAGTTGCAGCCATTGGTACAGATTTAACAGGCTATGCTATATAAATATAGACACATTCCTGCGGGGGGGGAAGTAGTTACAATATTATAAGCTATGTTTGTCCCTCACATCTCATTTAAAACATGTTGACCCAAGACTGCTCCTTCCTCTAAAAACTAGCAATGAGGCCTTTGAGAATTGTAAAAGCAGACTTCATAATATCATTCTTGACCTACAACAATAATTTTCTATGAATCAAACTAATGAAGTCTATGACATAAACCCATTCATGTTTAATGCCTTCACTTTTGATGTATCTTCAGTTTCATTTGTACCACTCTCGTGGTATTCCAACTCAACCTCATCAACACACAAATATTTCTAATGTATACAGTTTCAGAAGTACATGAATGGGTGTCCCCCACCCTTCTTCCTCCCCCTGACACCAATGCACGCATGACCGTGAGTTCACAGAAAGCTTCAATATAAAGATGTCACTCTCCAAGGTGAGGTACAGGTAACTGTACCCTTCTCGCATGCCCTACTAGAGAAGTGTCGTTTGACCATCATGGAACAGCACAGGTGGGAAGATTTGACACAAACATTTTTCCTAAATGCTAAAACTAAAAGTCTTCAGATCTGGACATTATTTTCCTGGCAGTGACCTACCTTTCCATTCTTGAGCCTGTGGCCAGGATCTTCCTTATGTTTTCTCAGGTTTGGTGCCTGAATGTGGCAAGAATTTCTACTTTCCAGTAAAAGTTTGGTCTGTCTCTTCCCAGGCTAGAAACATCTGTAGTAGAATAGCAAAAGCAACTTTGTTGCCAACAGGCATCTGAATGTCAGGAGTGACAGGCAACCAAAAGAAAGCCAGAGAGAAAACACCCTACTCAAACTGCCTAGAGACACAAACTTGAGAAGTAGAGATTTTCTCACCCATGCAGCTGCTGGGTTTTGTGGTGTAAAGTATTCTACACAGAGCACATTGTGTTCATAGGTCCTAGTGGATACTTTAGGAATGAACAGATGTGCTCTGAAGCTGACATGTGACCAACAGAAGCCAGCTGTGCAGTTGAGATCCTGAGATTGGGGACATTTTTGGATGAGTACCATTTAGGCTTTTGAGCCCATCTTATCTCAGTGTTTCTGCAGAGATTTAAAAGCATAAAAATATAAAAGTTAATCAACTGGTCAGATGGAGAGAATAGTACTCCAAGACTAAAAGTAGAAACAACCCAATCCTATAGCTTTTGTTTGCCCTTAAGAGAAAGCAAGCAAGGTGCTTAAAAGTGCATGTGCAATATTGATTAACAATTATAAATTGAGCTAGTTCTGGCTGAAGTTTTAGAAAAATCTATAGATGATTAAGTGCACATTAAAGAGAAAAAAATCTTTTCAAGTCTTTTAGCTCAGTTTCCTCTTCTAATCATAGGAAGACTATGGGGATCTCTGTGTGAGTTCTTCCTGCACTATTGCACCAGAGAAAGACACTAGTGAGTGAAAAATATTATCGTGCGTATGGCTGATCAGCCATGTCTATTGAAATTATATTTATGAATTTGGCCTCAAATATCAAATTGTCTTTCCATTTGTTTTCATGCTCAAATTTCTATTAGTTTCTCTCACTCAAGAATCCTAGGACTCTTTCAGTAATTTAAGGGAAAATTATAATGTCTGATTACATTCTTGCATGTGCTAGACCTTCCTCCCTATTCTAATCTTCAGTTCTTTAATGGCCATGTGATTGTGCTGACACTGAAATGACAAATGACTAGAGAATACATCTGGTGTCACATGATCCCTAGTCACTTATGAAGTGAGGCATGCAAGAAACATTTTTGTACATGGATCTGTAGCTACTCATTGCCAATAGTTCCTCTAATAGCTGGACATATTGGATACCATTCAAGGAAATTGTCCTTGGGGAGTAATAAATTCCTTTTCCAGGCAATCTGACGTCTGTGACCTAAAAAGTGTGAGGCAGGGGTGACATGCACAGGCATGGAAATTTAACACATTGTGTACAATTTACTCACATGGAATAAAATTAGATAAGCCCACCATCCCCTTCATGTTAGTCAAGAGAGAGGGAACTGTGTCCAATATGCCCAGCAAAATACTGCGGTCAATGGACTGAGGTTTCTTATCAAAGTCTGAGGTAAAGGAAGAATCCACTCTGTAGAATTTCAATCAGGAAATCTACTTTTTGGATAGCACAAAGAATAGACACCTTAAAAAAAGAGTAGAAGACCAGGATAAAATTGTCTTAAGTACCAAAGGAACCACAGAAAAGACTATATAAGGAGCAAGTTGTCTTGTTCCATATTTATCAAGATTGCACTGATTAGAATTAGTTATATCTACAAATTTTTAGGGCATGAGTTTAAGGGGGAAAAGAGGAGGGGAAGAACATTTTGCAGACTCTCTTTGTTTGCTACTCTCCACATTTTCTTTCTTTTAGTATTCTCTGAATGTGTTCTATTACTTACCTCTATTCTCAGTGAAGAGGTAAAGAGGGAAGAGAAAGAATTTAGAGATGTGGACAACATTCCAGAGTAAATTCTGCCCACCGTCATGCTTCCCTGTTCATCCACTGGTGAAATGCTATAGCAAAAGTAAAGGATTCATTACCAGAAATACAGCCTCCAAACTCAAAACTGTAAATAAATTGTGGTTCCCTGCACTTGCAAGGACTCAACAAATCCATGTTAATGTTGATCAACTTTTTAATCAGAATCAGTTAGAACACTTACACTAGTCAATAGAAAACAAAACTCCTGCCAAAAAATTTAGCCCAGTGAACTATGAATTATCAAGCCAAGGACTTAGAGGAGGGGCCAGGGAAGGTTTTTATAGGGCAAGTAATATCACACACTGTTTAGAAAGCCCCCTACTCCCCTCACACACACCTGGCTAAATAAAAAATTTTGTACCCTCAATATCTGTGGCAGACAACACAGATTCTTACATCTGCCATATACAGAAGCAAGACCCAAAAGCTTTAGCAACGTTGGCCAAGACAAAGAGTGAAGTTGTCAACCTGTATCTCTTTCAATAGGTTAGTATTAAGTATCATTATTTTACATGCAGGTAGTATTTTCAGTAAGACTACATTATAAAGTACCTCACTGTATGCCTCTATTTATATCAGAGGTCTAATAATTTTTTACCAAATATTTAGTGCTGAGTAATACACTTTTTTTGATACATGTGAAACCTGTATTATTTTTGCTGGTTTTTCCTCACCAGTCATAGGAGTGGATCAATCACTGTCAGAAATTATCTTGATTTTAAGTATTGACATATTAACCCATAGGTTTAATAAATATCACCATTTATAGCTATCAATTAACTAATATTCACTAAAATTGGTGGGGTATTATTCAGTTTTGATGCATCCTATCTCACCCTAATGATTTGTCTGTTTAACTGATATTGGTTGTACATAGCTGTGAATATAAGCCTACCAAGATTCTATTATTTGAACCTGGCAAAGTAATAAATTATGCTTTTGTTTACAGACTAAGCATTTGTCTTTTAATTTTTAATATGCTATCTGCCCCTAATAATGATCCTGGCATAAGTGGAAGTGTCAACACAAAGATAATTTATAAGTAGCTAATTGATTAGTTTGATAAATCATATGGTTAGTAGGCAGTAGCAAGACCACATAGAAATTCATGAATGAGAGTGTTTTCCCCTTGTCCTTCTGCCTACATCTGCAGTAGGTTCAAAGCCTGACATTTAAGAGTACTGAGTTCTTTTGGGAAAGAATATACACCCCATTAGAAGCAATTTCTTGGGGCTGCCATTATATTCTTTCTGCTTCTATTTTGTCCTTTTATTTCTTCCTTCAGTTTACATTTTGCTTTGTTAATGTGTCCTGTTTTCAAGTCACTTTTGTAGACTGAATTCTATTTTTCTAAATACACTGGAATTTTGGTTTATACAACTGTCCGGGTTTTTTTGTTTGCTTTTTACAAAATTGTGAAGATCACAAATAGGTTAAGTGTAATAGCTTTGTTTCATGGCTGATAATCTAGTGTGGTTTCATAGCCTTGTTTAGAGAAACAGAATGCTATCAGACACAACCCTCTTTAGTTTTTTCTGTCATCGTAAGTTACTTCAAACTAAAATCTGCAAAGAAATAATGACCTTTCATTTAAGGGATACTTTATATTTTTATGTGGAAAAAAAGAGACTTTTAAGGGATTCCTGCTACTCAGTTGCTAAATTTGCCTGAACAAGTCAGGGCAAGATTTAGCGAGTATTCTTATGTGCTGTGGATTTAGGGATTTTTTTTTTTGAAAAACGTTTCTTTATTATCTCTTCGTGGTAAGAAACCTTTTAAAACGGTTTCTGAAGTTTTCTAACATGTCTCCCACAAAACCACAGCCCTACCATGACAAACACCACTGCCTGTCATGGACTACACTAGCTATGGACCAGCAATGCCTTAACTTGATGACTGTTTCTGCTTAGTTTATTTGGAACTTTTCCAAACCTAAACATCCTGATTGGTCTCTAATTCAGGGGTGGCAACCTTTCTCTGTAAAGGTCCAGAGAATAAATATTTTAGGCTTTGTAGGTTATATATGGTCTCTGTTGCATCATATTCTTTATTTCTTTTACAACCCTTTAAAAATGTTTTAAAAAATCATTCTTAGCTCACAGGCCATACAAAAACAGGACATGGTCCTAATGGATCAGGCTCCAATTCACAGTCATTGGATACAGACATGCAACCCCAGGGTAATGGGAAAATTATTTTGGGCACTTGCTGTGTAGGAGCCAGCAACGACTGCCTGGCTAAAGATTAGCAAGTAAAAAATATTAACTCTACCTGTTGGGTCCCTTGCTAATTTATTTATACTTTTCATGATATCTAGGTCCTTGTTTTTTCCCAAAGATAAAGAGACAGAAAGAAAAGATTTAGGAAGGGAGGGAGAAAGGGGGCAAAGGGAGAGAGGCAAAAGAGGAAGGGAGAGTAAGACAGGGGAAGGGAGAAAAAAGTGAGAAAGAAAGCAAAGAGGGAGGTAAAAGGACAAGAGAGACAGCACAGGAAAAGAAAAAAAAAAAGAAATGGAGAAAGAAAGAGGAGCAAAGGGGGTGAGAATAAGAAAAAAAAAACATAGACAAACAGAGAGAACAAGCCAGAATATGGAAGCTAGGGCACAGTCTCTCCTTCTTTTCCTGAGAGCCAGGCAGCTCTTAGCGGCACCTCCCCAGCTGCTTTCAAACATTGAGGTTGCTGCCCAGCCACTGATCACCATCCCAAGAAGTGAAATGTGGGCTTCACATCTGAAAACTTCCACTTGGTTTTTCACCAAGTGAAATGGAACACGAAATTCAGGGCCCAAGAAAATGGCTCATGTTTTCTTTGGGACACTTGGGCTGTGTCTACCCAGGGAAAATTTAGATGTACTGACTGACTGACTCCAGTGCATATGATTAATGTATATATAGGGCAAACCAGGATAATTCAGACCTTTTTTTCTTCCAGAGCAGGTTTTCAGCCGGAATTATCTGGATGGTTGCCTCAACTCTCCACTAGTCTTTGCCAGGATAAGCACAGCCAGTGTAGTATGCAGGAGACAGGGACCACTCCCTCTTTCCAAGGTTCCCTTCAACACCCACACCCTGTGCAGCTGAGTGTAGTGGGATCCGTCCTGACAGGCATTCCTTCTGGGGGCAAGTGAAAATTCTGTTTAATGAATCTCTAAGAGGCCCCCCAAACCCTAAATTTTGCATTCTGCTTAGCTGTCAAATGGCAAAGTATAATAGAATGGTGAAGGGGGAGAACAATATTAATGCGGAAAAATGTTGTACCCTGTTCCCTTCCCCAATCGAGAAAGAGGATAATAAAGCCAAAGCCTATGACTTCCCAGTCAAATTCATTAGTGTGTATGTATATAGTTTCTCTTATGACTGAACACTTGAGTTGTAATTTTCTTGAAATGGATAGAGATATGTATAGCTATACCTTTTGTTTTTAAAAGTATATTTTAAAAATAAACTACATCCCAACACATAGAAACAGTGTTGTTCATAGAGGTATAGTTTCTGTGACAAATGTGCTCCTGCCAAGGTTTGTACAGATCAATTTTTAAAAATTAAATGTAAAGCTACAATTAATGAGGGAAGAATGCTACTTGGAATAATTCCTCAGTAAATCATTTGGTAAGGAATTCTTCTGTAAAAATAACAATTAACTCATACATAACCTGGTAAAACTGTGTTTTCATGGACTCCTGCGCTTATACCATGTATAGGTTTGGGGTTTGGTTTTGTTTCGTTTTGTTTGGAGGAAAGGTGAAAAGAATAATGGGAAAGATGCATGATAGTTTATTTTACTGTATCTTACAGATCCAACTTCTAATGATGAAGCTTCCCACATAACTTCTTTCTTTTTGGGAGCAGAAAGAAAGGAAGAAAATGAAGAGTCAGAGCTGTTGATACATTGGGATAATATTTTTCCACTCTATTGAAACTTTCTACCTTTCCTTCCATTCTGTTTCACCAGTTCTCTAAATGACAATTACAGAGTGATAACTTCCCCATTGCTACTTGTGTGGTATTTTTGTTTGTTTTTTTGTTTTCATTTTTATTTTTTGCAGATTTCAATGCTGATTTTTTTTCCTTGAAAACGTGATCTCTAAAAGAAAATGCATAAAATTCTTAATGGGTTCCCTCCCCACTTAGAAGTTGCCTTATTCCCTCAGATACAGTCTCTGTAACTACTGCATGAGAAAGTCCTGAAATGTATTAAGTAAAAACCAAAACAGCAGTAACAACAAATTGTTAAATGGGCAATTCTCTGTGTATCTCTCAAAAAGTTTTTTGTTTATCTGTAGGGTGTATAGAAAATTTGCTCTTTTTCACTTGTGAAAGTGTTCTTGCTGCCAAATGGTAGAAATAAAACGCTGGAAAAGAGAGATCATCTGTAAAATATGCATCTGTAAAATAAGTTTCTCTTTTCAAAAGGCTTGTACTGGGCTGTTTGGTGGCCCCTCACTGTGTACTGGACGTGACTCCTTGAAAGCAGTCTGTAACCTTGGGCAGATTTGCAGTGACAAATGTTGCTATGCTTCTGTAAGCACTGCTTCTGCTAGAGGGCACTGTACATTAGACAAGGCCTTGTGCTCTGCTTAGTAAAGACAGCTCTCTGTTGCAGCACCTGTGTCCAAGTCTCCATTTGTTAACACATGTGTGTGTTTCCCTTTTTGGCGGATAAGACTTTGGGAAGCACGGTTGCAAAAGGATTATTCCATGGGATAAACAAATCTAGAGTTCGTTGAGTGTTTTTCTACTAGGAAAAGGACATAACTTGTTCACCTCACTTTCAGAATTGTTCCACAAAGTAGAGCAAAGACTTCTCAGTTGATAGACTCCTCCCCCTTTACTCTTCTTTCCACACCATCCCCCACCTCTGACTCCACCCCTCACTCCTCCTCTGAACAAAGAGCAGCTGGTTCAAATTAAACTCATGGGCACACACACACACACACACACACACACACACACACACACACCACTTCCCTACCTCCAGGTTTGAAGGGTAAAATGGAGAATGTAAGGTTGCAAAGAACAGAAGGTATTCTGAGAAACAAGATAGGATTGTAGAAGAGATTTTCCACCATCTCTATCACATTATCTTTGAAGCATTTATATATTTATATATATATATTATATATATATATATATATATATATATATATTATATATACATAGACCCCCTACTTGTTTAGTAGTTGGAAACTGGGGGAAAAGCAAACCAAACCCATAAATACAGTGACTTTCATTAAAAGGTTCCATTTCTCTTTTCATCAACCCGCTGATTCCTTGTTCACCTAAGAGTACTAGCCTTGAAGCCTGCCTTGAATTAAATGATTAAGTAAATAAAAATAACTGAACTACACCTAAGCTCTTAAGAAGTCAGAGTTTATATAGCTAACAGAACACTGTAAGTAATGATGAGGGGAAAGAAAAGTATTAGAAGATTTTTTTTTCATTTTTATTTTTAAGGCAATGAGCCTTCTGAGTGTGCAATACAAGAAAAGAAAATGTGATGTACCTTAGTGAAAGACTGGATCTTTGCTATACTAGGGTGCAAACCTAATGCTTTAAAGACTGGAAATGTCTTTGTTTTACTTTTTCTCTCTTTCTGTGATTTGTAGCCTACATTGAAGATCTCACAAGATGTGTTGAGCAAAGCAGAAGACTCATTATTGTGCTAACTCCAGACTATATTCTCAGACGAGGATGGAGTGTTTTCGAATTGGAAAGCAGACTCCATAACATGCTAGTCAGTGGAGAAATCAAAGTGATTTTGATTGAATGTACAGAATTAAAGGGGAAGGTGAATTGCCAGGAAGTGGAATCACTAAAGCGCAGCATCAAACTTCTGTCCTTGATCAAGTGGAAGGGACCCAAGAGCAGCAAATTAAATTCTAAGTTTTGGAAGCACTTAGTATATGAAATGCCCATCAGGAAAAAAGAAATGCTTTCTCGGTGTCATGTTCTGGACTCCGCAGAACAAGGACTTTTTGGAGAACTCCAGCCTATACCATCTATTGCCATGACCAGTACCTCGGCCTCTCTGGTGTCATCTCAAGCTGACCTCCCAGATTTCCACCATTCAGGTTCGATGCAAATGAGGCACTGTTGCAGAGGTTATAAACACGAGATGCCAACCACCACCTTGCCAGTACCTTCCTTAGGCAACCACCACACCTATTGTAACCTGCCTCTGACACTACTCAATGGACAGCTACCCCTTAATAATGCCCTGAAAGATACCCAGGAATTTCATAGGAACAGTTCCCTGCTACCTTTATCATCCAAAGAGCTTAGCTTCACCAGTGATATTTGGTAGCGGAAAATCTGAAGTCTTCTGAACAGCTATGTGAGCATAAAAATTTCTGCTATACCAAGCAAAAAGTACACCTAATAACATTGAGGTGCTGAAAAGGTGTTCAAAGAAAAAGGCACAGAAATCACTTTTGTATCTAATTTTTTTTGTTTACATTTCCAGAGTAGTGGGGGGATAGAAGGACCTGCTTTTGTAGTATAGTACGTTGTTCCAATGTACAGTTTTGATTTCTTCCTTAAAAGAAAACAATATTAAATTCTATTCTATAGAGTAGGTTTTATGATACCACTTAGACTGCAAGTTTGGTAGGTAAGTTAATATTTATGAATATTTCAGTATTTACATGTTATTTGAAAGCAGGAATTTTAAAGACTTTAACTGAATTTGAAATTTCTGAAGTAAGTTTTAAGGGGAAAAGAGAACTTCTATAGAGTAACCAAAAATCAGGAATTATCAAGAAAGAAGTGTTGAGGCATCCCAAGTGGAAGATTGTTTGTAGAGGAAGATCAGTTAAGAAAAAATCTGATTGAAACGTTTAGAACTTCTTCAACATAATGGACAACTTCTGTGTACTAAATCAACAGCTCATAATGAGAGTTTTTAGTTTTATTAGGGAAGCATATCTTCTGTAGGCAAACTGGTAGGTAGATAAACAATGTGCATTTCTTAAGCAAATGAATAGGCTGTTCTTTTAGGATGGTGTTAAACAAATCTTATGGCATTTTAGCTTATTAACAAAGTTTTACACATTTGAAAACACATTTTAAATTATGCATTTTATTGCTTGCTAAAAAATTCAGATTTGGATTTTTTCCAAATGATCTCTTGACCTGCTATTATAAGCTTTATATGAAGATGCTCACATCTTCCTACTTTTATTTCAACATCGTTGGAGTTTGAATTTAAATAAATATTGACTGCAAGAGTCAGCAGTAGAAAATAAATGAAACAACAATATTCACAGATAAAGTACTAAATGATTCAAGTTTACTAGTGTTAGAGCAGCAATTGCAGTGATTCTCATCTGAAATGTAGTTGTGAAACAGACTATTCTGTACATACACAATATCTGCTTGGCCATGTGTGCAAGGCTCCTTTAGAAGTATCTCTATTCCTGATGCTTCAATAAGTATATTTTATAGACTAAACTTCTCTACCCTCACATTGTGACTGTGACTGTACCATATCAGAAAATTCCTGTGAATATCTAAAATATTATGAATTTGCTGAAAGGAATGTGCCCCTATTCTAATATTTATTGTGAATTACTACTTTATGTTCTTTCCGATTAATTTTGGTGTGCTCTCCACAAAGATTCCTGTGGGGGGGTCAATTGTTAATTGAGTTTCATTCTGGCATTTTGTATATGGTTCTTAAGTCATGTTTTGGAGCAAATATAAACAAGTACAAATGTACACAGTGTGTAAAAATTAAGAATTTTCACAGTCCTTGTAATTGTGAAACTCAAATATGTAAGAGAACATTAGGTAACATGTTTTGATTATTTCTTTCAACCTCTTTACATGACTGATTCCCTATAATCCATGGGTTTTGTTCAAAGTACTTGTTTTTCTGCTGCTTTTCTATATCCAGCTGCTCAGAAAATGCATTATGCACCAACAGTATGTGAAACCTTAGCAGTGATACATGTTCATTTCACAGTGGGACAATTAGTTGCTCCTTTAAAAAGTACTGTCCAACACATAGGTGTTTCATAGATGTATTTTTTTTCCACTGAGAAAAGTGATTTTGCTTCTGTAGAAACTTTAGGTATTTCAAAATGGAAATTTATAGATTCTGAACTGTTTTCCAAGTGTTACAAAGTTGTATTTACTCTCATTGTTCTTTAGTGATATGTGTAATTACTAAGTTAATAACCTGCATGAAATGAGTAGTACATGTTTAAGTGACCAATTGTACTTTTTATTAGTTTGTTTTTCACAGAAGTCTAGATTAATTCAAATAGAATGTTCAGTGGTATTTTTAAACTAATAGTTCTGTATTGAGCATGCCAGTTCTGAAAATATAACATGGGTCTCTCTGCTTCCTTTATTTACAATGATTAAACGTGGGTAGCAATTTGAGTTGGCTGGCCACAATGTGTCCTTTCACTACTAGTAGGTAGTCAAAAACAGAGCATTCACACTTGTGTTGGGGAACTTGACAAGAAACCTTTTCTACCATTTTCAGGAACAAATGTGTACACTATCTATAAAAATGTATTTCTAGATGGCAATTCAAAATTCAATTTTCATCTGAGATTTTTTAAAAAGATATAGCCCATATGGGCATAATAAGTATTTAGTCTAGAACATGATGCATTCTTCCAGTTGCTTTCACAGTGGGAAAAATTTTTCTTCTCAGTTTTTCACTGAAATGGATTTTGGAAATTTAGAAAAATACTGATGTGACTAGTTCCCATACATTCATAACAACTTTATATAGCTCATCCACCAACAGTATGCTTACTTTTTAAAATTGAGGCTATTTTAAGGTGAAAAATTCTGAAAATGTCAGAAATTATGAGACAAGTGAGAAATGCACAGAAGCAATAGATACATAGGAAATGAAAACTGCATTAAAAATAAACAGTGCTCAGAGAGATGGACAACACATACATGGTTTTAATTTGACAAAGTGTGAAATCCAGCAGGTTTGGCAATCTATGGGCTCCAATCTAACTGGAGACTCTGAAAGGTAGCTGGATGGTTCTTGAAAAGACGTAAGAAGGTATCTCTTCTCATCCCCTCTAAGTCTTAATTGAATTAGATCCAAATATGTTCTGCTTTCAATCACTCTCATTTAAAAATGGGTAAAATGGCACTTGAGGGCTTCTGATAAGACGAACCCAACTTTTCATCATGTGAAAAGTTGATATTTTGTTGAAGATCTGTGGCTGTTTAAAAGTAGGAAATAGGCTTCAGTGAGAGGAGAAACAGTTCAGTTATGAAGGAAATTTATAGAAATTTATACAGGATTTTCAAGAGAACATGGAAATGAGTAGTATCCTATGTATTACCTCTGTAACAAGTTGGAAAATGGCTGGTGTGAGAAAGAAGGAAATCATGGCAAGTAAAAGAAGGAGACTCTCTGATGCACTTGGTGGTTGAAGGGCTTACAAGTATATAGAACCACTGGTTTCAAGCATTTACTGCCCTTTGGCATGTTATTTTTAAATAAATTAGCTGGTTTTCACCAAGCGTTTTCTAGAAGATTAAATAATGACCAAGGGAAATATCCTGAAAATTGCACATATAAATCTTTATGCTCCTTGTATTCATTTTCCAAGGTGAGGTAGTGATCTGATAAAACCAGAGTGAAGTTAAGACAGAAAATAGTTCCATAGTGTCCAGTTAAGTTTGAACACTTGCAATTGTTGTTGCTCTTTTCTGGGAGAGAATTTAATGTAGAAAATTGTCTGGCTCAAATTTCTCTATGACTCATGCATTTTTGTTCTAAGATGTTTGATAGGAGGTCACAGTGTTGAACATCAAGGCACTCTGATGAATATATGGGGCTGTTTGATAAACAATAATTCACTTCAAACTCTTTCATATCAAATTTGTCCTTTTTAGAACTAAAATCAGCCATAGGCAATTTAAGAAGATTATTCAGCACTCTAATTGCTGTGAAATCAGAACTTGTAAAATCACCTACACCCATCAAAGCTTGTCTTCCCAAATGCTCACTGCTAGTTAATCAAATTTCTCCAGATATTACCAAAGTCAATCGTGACTATTAGATGCCCACTGTGTACTGTCCACTACAAAAAGTATGATAGAAATATTTTTAAAAAAATTGAAGTCCCTGTTCTCAAGTATTTTACACATCAAATGCAAGAAGAAAGGGGTATTTGCAGAACACAGTCCAGTGTAGAAAAATTAATATCGTACACACAGAGCTGATAAGTGAGGTGGGGTGATTCAGTCCTGAATTGGGCAAGAGTTAAGTTTGGAACAGAGGGAACAAGTAGTGAAAAAAAGGCAATTTCCCAAATGTGGAGAATAGCACATGTAAAGACTGAGGGGGAAATAAGTAAGTCCTATTTAGCTGATGAGCAAATTTGGCTAGCAAGGGCAGAAATCTGTGTGAGCACATAATAAAAAATAAGGCTAGGAGAATCTCTGCAACATGCCCCTGGTACGGAGAATTAGATGGAGGGAAACAATTGTGTCAGGGAGGCCAGTCGGGGGGCTGTTGTATAGTCCACATGTGAGGTGATAAGAGATGGAGGGTGATGGCCTGGATATTCTCAAAAAAAAAAAAGGCAAATTTGAGGATGAAGAGGAATAGGCAGGATGTGGGATGTGAAAAATGGAAAATGAAGAGAAAACACAGTCAATAAAGACTCCAAAGATCAGAAAATTTAGTTGTATCAAAGGAAATATTTTAGAGTATTTAACCTGAGCACCCTCACACTGTAAAGACAAGGATAGAGACAACATAACAATAGGTATATTTGCTACTGGATCAAACCTGAAGTGTTTGCAGGAGAATATTTGTCAGGAAAGGCAAAGTGCTTCAGCAAATCTGATTTAGAAACAAAATTACATTTACTCCACTGAGTATAATCACAAAATCTTAAACAAGGAATTGATGGAATTTGATCATTTATATCTCATCTGATTCTATTCAAATTCTTCACTTCACTTTGGAGTAAAGAATTATGATCTTAAAGACACTGAAGTTATTCAATCAGAGGAAACTCTAGGAGGCAGAGATTGGGGGTGTTTGCCATGAGTTTTAAAACAGAAAAAGCAACAATATCTTTGATGAATATAGATACAAAATCCCCAACAAAATATTAGCAAACCAAACTCAACAACACATAAAAAGTATCATACACCATGATCAAGTTGGATCCATTCCAGGGTCACAAGAATGGTTCAACATATGCAAATCAATGCGATATTCCACATCAATAAAAGAAAAAAACACATAAATTCAGCAAAAGCATTTGATAAACTTCAATATCAGTTCATAATAAAAATTCTTGCCAAAGTTGGTATAGAGGGAACATATCTCAACATAATAAAAGCCATTTATGACAAACACACAGCCAACATAATACTAAATGGTGAAAAGCTGAAAGCCTTCTCATTAAATCCTGGAATAAGACAAGGATGCACACTCTCACCAGTTCTATTCAACATAGTATTGGAAGTTCCAGCCACAGCAATCAAACAAGAAAAAGAAATAAAAGGTCTCCAAACAAGAAGGGAAGAGTAAAATTGTCATTATATGCTGATGACATGATACTCTATATAGAAAACCCTAAAGACTCCACACAAAAACTATTAGAACTGATAAATGAATTCAGCAAGGTAGCAGGATACAAGATTAATATACAGAAATCTGTTGCACTTCTTTACGCTAACAGTGAAATATAAGGAGAAAGTAAAAACAATCCCATTTAAAATCACATCAAAAAAATAAAATACCTAGGAATAAACCTAACCAAGGAGATGAAAGACTTATAGGCTGAGAACTATAAAACACTGATAAAAGAAATTGAAGATGATTCAAGGAAATGAAAATGTATGCCATGCTCTTGTATTGGAAGAATTAATATAGTTAAAATGGCCATACTACCCAAAGCAGTCTACAGATTTAATGCAATCCCTATCAAATTACCCATGACATATTTTTACAGAACTAGAATAATCCTAATGTTTATATGGAACTGCAAAAGACCCAGAATTGCCAAAGCAATCCTGAGGAAAATGAGCAAAGCTGGAGGCATAACCCTTCCAGACTTCAGACAATACTACAAAGCTATAGTAATCAAAACAGTGTGGTACTGGCACAAAAACAGAAAAACAGACACATAGATCAGAATAGAACAGAATAAGAGCTCAGAAATAAACTAAAAATGGCTTAAAGACTTAAACATAAGGCATGAAACCATAAAACTCCTAGAAGAGAACATAGGCAAAACATTCTCTGACATAAATTGTACCAATGTTTCCTTAGGTCAGTCTACCAAGGCAGTAGAAATAAAAGCAAAAATAAACAAATGGGACCCAGTCAAACTTATAAGATTTTGCACAACAAAGGAAACCATAAACAAAAAGACAACCTACAGACTGGGAGAAAATATTTGCAAACATTGCAACTGACCAGGGCTTAATTTCCAAAATATACAAACTGCTCATACAACTCAACAAAAAAACAAACAACCCAGTCAAAAAATGGGCAGAAGACCTAAATAGACATTTCTCCAAAGAAGACATACAGATGGCCAACAGGCACATGAAAAGATGCTCAACATTGCTAATTATTAGAGAAATGCAAATCAAAACTACAATGAGGTATCACCTCACGTGGGTCAGAATGGCTGTCATCAAAATGTCTACAAATAATAAATGCTGGAGAGGATGTGGAGAAAAGGGACCCTCTTACACTGTTGGTGGGAATGTAAATTGGCGTAGCCACTATGGAAAACAGTATGGAGGTTCCTTAAAAAACCAAGAATTACCACATGATCCAGCAATCCCATTCCTGGGCATATATCCAGAAAGGTCGAAAGCACTAATCAGAAAAGATACATGCATGCCAATGTTCACAGTGGCACTATTTACAACAGGAAAGACATGGAAGCAACCTAAATGCCCATCGACGGATGAATGGATAAAGAAACTGTGGTATATATATATATATATATATATATATATATATATATACACATACATACATACATACACACACACACACACATACATACACGCAATGGAATATTACTCAGCCATAAAAAAGAATGAACTAATGCCATTTGCAGCAACATGGATGGACCTAGAGATTACATACTAAGCAAAGTCAGGCAAAGACAAATATCATATGATATCACTTATATGTGGAATCTAAAAAATAGTACAAATGAACTTATTTACAAAACAGATTCACAGAAATACAAAACAAACTTATGGTCACCAAATGGGAAGCTGGGGGGGGAGAATAAATTGGGAGTATGGGACTGACAGATGCCATATATAAAATAGATAAACAAGAAGGATCTACTGTATAGCACAGGGAACTATATTCAATATCCCATGATAAACCATATTGGAAAAGAATATGAAAAAGGATATATATATATATATATATATATATATATATATATATAACTGAGTCACTATGCTGTACACCTGAAACTAACACAATATTGTAAACCAACTACACTTAAATTAAAAAGGTAATAGGAAAGAAGAAAAACAGAGAAAGTGGACAATGTTCACAAAGAGAAAAATGGGACATGTTGAAGTGTGTTGGAGTGGTGGGAGGGGGTGCAGAGAGTGGACTGTTGATGAACAATAAAGAATTAATAACCATATAAGTATTGAACACAAGGAACCAAATTTCCACCAAAATTGAAGGCAGAGTGATTACCATCTTTTAAAGTATGAAGAAATTTTATAAGGGACATCGTATTAGTAAGAATAGATAACTGTTGTTAAGGTCAATAACCCCAATCCTGCATGTATTGTTTTCTCAAATCAGTCCAATGAGGATTAGATGGGGTTATGAGGAGAGGCTCTGCTCCACAGTCAGAGATAGGGTTTTTCCATTTTGTTTCTCTGATACCCTCTAGGTCCAAGGAATCCTCACCATTTAGCCAGTAGATTGGTAAAGAAAGAGGGCATGGAAGCTGGTACCAAATGGCCCATAAAAACCACTCATATGCCAAGAGGGCGGAAAGGGGGAGAGAGTTTAGGGGGTAGGAAATGTAGTCTAGCATTGCCCAGAAGGAAAAGGAAATGTAGCTTAATGAACATAGTCTCCATTAGTAAGATGCTGAGCAATTCTTTTCCATAATGCTAGAAGATGAAACTAAAAATAGGCAGGAAAGGGACTTCCCTGGTGGCACAGTGGTTAAAAGTCCACCTGCCAATGCAGGGGACACAGGTTCGAGCCCTGGTCCGGGAAGATCCCACATGCCACGGAGCAACTAAGCCCATGCGCCACAACTATTGAGCCTGCGCTCTAGAGCCTGTGTGCCACAACTACTGAAGCCCATGCACCTACAGCCCGTGCTCTGCAACAGGAGAAGCCACCGCGATGCGAAGACCGTGAACTGCAATGAAGAGTCACCCCCGCTCGCCGCAACTAGAGAAAGCCAGTGCACAGCAACAAAGACCCAATGCAGTCAAAAATTAATTAATAAATTAATTAAAAATAGGCAGGAAAGTTATAGGAAGGAGAGCCTTTACTTTCTAAAGCAGAATACACCAGACTAGATGAAGAGTTTCTGATGATCAATGGTCATGTCTTATTCCTTGTTATAATCCAAGCACACGTAACAGTGCTGGTCACAGAGTAGACGCTCACATCACATTTCCTGATAAATGGACAAATAAATTTGAGAACATCTGTGAACTTTTAATTCCTGGAGTCCTTAAAAATATAAGAGGAATTTTTTTTTCTTTTGCTTCTTTCAACAAGTAATTTATTGTTTACAATTTTAAAAAAAAGAAAAGCAGATTATCTCTATGTCCTGTCTAGGTCTAGAATTTTAGGATTCTAAGTCAATTTGTGGTTGGAGATCAAAGTTTCTTAAGCATTTTTTCAGTCAAAGAAATCATTCTTCCTCAGAACATTCAGACAATTTAGTTCTATGAGGCCACCCAATGTAGTTCATTGCTCCTAACCACATAGTCCTGTTTCTTAAATATATACTTTATATACTGACTTATTGCCAACAAAAACATTGTTTTTCTTTTTTGCAAAGGGTACTTTTATGCCGATAATTATCATATTGGGTGGAAGAATAGGAATTAGATTAACCTCCTTTACTGGGCAACTGGCGTGCCACAGTAGCAGGTCCACCAATTAATTCACTATGCAAAAATATCCAAGTTTCTCTCCTCTTTTGACATATTTTCTAGACAGTCAGTACATTGTAACCTGACCTTCTTGACAGAGGGAATGTGGGAAAATGAACAGAAAAATGAGAATGTCATCCATTTTCATCTTGGGCAAATTACTTAACTTTCTGTGACCCTATTTCCTCACCTGTAAAATGAGAATAATAACAATACACACAGGGTTGTTGTGAACATTGTGATTTAATGTTCTTAGCACATAAAGTGCTAAGAACAGTGTTTGACACAAAATAGTCACTATATAAGAGTTAATATTATAATAATTATAATTATTTTCATACAAAAAAGGCACCACTGACCCACCATCCATAGGAAACGCATTTTTATTTTACTTTCCAGTTGGTAGAGATCAGCTATTCAGTTTCTTGCATGACTACCTGTAGGACCAGGGACACTCATTTTCCAGACAGCTGGCTGAGGCTAGAGGTGCATTCTGTGGTCATGGAAAAAATCAGAGCTAACTGGCCCATACAAGGAACAAACCTATGGTAACTTTGACCTCATTAGTAATGTGTTCTGAGCTAGACAAAAAACAGGACTCTCAGAACATGGATTATTCAGATTTGCTGCCCATGTTAATCAAAGTCCCCAGATGATTGCTTGATATTCTCCTTCACTTTAGCTAGGTTTACATAAGACCAAAACATCTGGATGAGAAGTGAAAAAATGCAGATGCTTAAGCCACATGATGGGAAACATCCAGATGTCTCAGATTTTGGATTTGTCATTTTGTTCTTTGTTTTAAAAGAAAAAGAAGCCAAAAGACAAAAAATTCCACCATGGTTTGTCTATTTCCTTAACCTGGGCAAAATTGAACTACTTTTTTGTCATAGAAATTTAAAATGCACCAAAGCTTATTAGGAATCTTGTTGATAATATCACTAGATGAGCTGTTTTCAAGAGGAGTTTTTTTTTTAACTTAAAAAAGACATCTGATTCATGAGTAGCATTTGTGAGAAGTGATGCTTTTCAGAGTGAGACAATATTTTGGAAGAGTTGATCATAATGAACTATCTGGGAAAGTGTGGCTGGGATGATACCAACAGTAAAGGACAGTTTGCTAAAGAAACTTCAGAAATATTGTTTATTTCCCTAAGAGGATCTGAACTCAACTAAATAAGGAGTTAAGTCCAAAAGAATAAGTCCAATTTCTGGTTATGAAATGACTGGATATTTGCTACCTGAAAACCAACAAAAGGAGTTGACTATAAACAAAATAGGTAGCCATTTATGGAATGTGATTTTAAGGAAATCAAAAACCATGAGGAATTCCCTGAAATGCCTATCATTGGTGTTCTAAAATAATTTTAACTACGTTAAATCATAATATTCCCAGGGAGTTGCCACAATCTGGCCTTTATGATTCTACCAAACTCTTCTATCAGGAAGTAAAGTACATTTACTAGATACCACATTAACACAGGTATTAACTCATACGATTCTAGAGCTGAACAGGGGCCTTCAAGGTCATCTATTTCAACCCCTTTATTTTACTTATGGGAAAACTGAGGCCCAGAAACTAAGTGACTTGCTCAAGTGACATGGAATACAAAAGCCTATAATTATGAGGCAATTAATGTATACATTTTCATAAAGGTGGAAGGAGACAGAGACAGAAAATAGAAAGGATTCTGGAATTCGTGAAAGCACTGGGTACACAGGAAATGCTGGGATTATGCTGAAGATAGGAGTAAGACTTAGATGGACACCAAGCAGAGGACCCAACAAGAATATGCTTCACCTATGAATAATTTTGTCAATATAAACAACACTACTTAACACAGATAGCTGCCTTTGCTCCATCTTCCACAGTGGTTAAAAACCATTGAGCATAATGTTGTTTGGGGCTTGGATCAGCTCATTTGACAGATGAAGATGTAAAGGTTTAAGCTTTCCCCCAAAGACTCAAATAAGGCATCAAAGGACTAAGCTCAAATTTGGTGAGTTGGTTTTGATTATCAGGTGCTCAATTTCATAAGCACATGGCAAAAAAACATAAAAACAAAAAAAATCTTGCTTCAGATCAAAATGTATCTTTCCAAGGTCTCTAGCACTGTCTTTGGCAATATGTGTGGAGAAAATACAAATCAACTGTTCTCAAATGCTTTGAAAGTCACAGATAAAAACATTTACAAAAATATTCTGCACACCTGTGTTTCCCCAAGTAGAAAAAACAAAAAGGAATTTTCTCTTCAGAGTTCCCTGGTCTTCTTGAAAGTACTCCCATATAATGAAAAAAACAAGCCTAAATTAGGATGTAACCTCAAGTATTAGGACCAAAATACATATAATTGTTCACTGATTACAATTATCACATGATGGCCATTTTGTCTAACACAGTTGAAACCTACCAGGGAATTAAAATGTATTCATTAAAGAGAAATATAGAATATCAGTATAGAATTCAGAGTTCTACCATTGCACCATACCCAACCATTTATCATTTCAATTTAAAAACAGTAATGCTGCCAGTGGAAACAGAAAACAAGTTGTCAGCATTTTTCCTTGAGCACGATGAAACCACAAAGCCGTAGACTAGGCAGTAAAATTTGTTTAAAAAGCTCAACGTTTCAAGACAAGCCAGATTATTATGGGAGATATACTGTAAACTACTCATCTAATTTTTTTGCACTGATGCCAATTCACATGAAATTAGCTTTATTAGGTTGAAATATTTGTTTTTTCCTTCCCTTCCCTTTCCTTTCTTTTAATGTGAGCAAACCCAGTTCTGAGCCACATTGTGGAGGATGAGGGTCATTGATCTCCTTTGTTTTTCAGCTCCAGTTACAACCCAGGGTGATTAAAACTGGTGAGGCCAAGGCTAGGTTTTATTTCTCCATTCATGGCGGTTCTTTAAACATTTTTTCTACTTCTCTACCATTGGTTTCCTTTAATCTTTTAAAACATGGAATGTTAGGATTGGAAGAGTCCTGAAAGATCATCTAATCCTCTTATTTTAAAGAGGGGGAAACTGAGACTCAGAAAGGTTAAGTGACTTATCCAAGGCCAGAGAGCTAATTAGTGACAGAGGCAAAAGTAGAATCCAATATTTCTATTTGACCTCTCTTTCCACTATTCCAGTCATGCTCTCAGCAATTCATAAACTGGATCCTTAAGATATTTATCCATCCATCCACCTTTTCAGGTGGAGGGCAGCCAATGTTTTGCCAATTCATATAACTTTAAATCTTTTCAAACGTCTTTATGTCATGTGGATTCATCTGTGAGATTTTAAAATGTTTAATCAAATATACTACATGCACAAAGGGACTGGAATCAATTGAAAAACTTCCTCCCCCACAACCACCACCACCACTTGCAGGAGAGAAGATATATTAGTCTGGAGTATAGAAACTTAACCTACTTAAATTTGGTCTTCTTAGCCCAAGCAAGTTGGGGACATTTTCTAGATACTGTAAATCAGTATTTGGATTCTGCTATTCTGATTGAAATGAGTGATTGTATATGAGAAATACTATGAGCACCAACTCTGGAGCCAGACTATCTGGATTCAAATTCCATATTTGAAATTACTGGCTTTGCAGAATTTACTTAAATTCTCAATACCTCAGTTTCCTCAGCTGTAAAATAGAGATGAGGAAGTGATTATAACAATAGTGCTCACATTATGGAATCATTGAGAAGTTCAAATGAACATGTAAAGTGCTTAGAGGACAGCCTCACATATAGTAGTTGCTATAAAAGAGTTAGCTATTACTTGTATTTTTCTCTCTGCTGTATAGGGAAAAAATGTTGGCTCATCAAATTAATGTCCAACATTGACCATTACAGGGACTATTTTAAAGGATTCTAAACATGAAATATGTGTAAGGTAGGGTACTGTTAATTACTAGTCATGCCTGTTATTCAAAGATGACTAACACATCCTTTCCTTGAAAATTTCAAAGCCTTTATTCCAATTACTATTGTTATTTCAAACATCACTTTTTTCACATTAGAAAGTGATTCAGACTTTTCACTGATTCAGTAGATAGATCTTCCAACTACTCTTGAATTACAGAGTTATAACTATACCTCAACACTCCCTTCTCCCCCAAAATAACAACAAACCTAGACATTTTAAAGAAAGAAGTAGTTTTTCAACCTGCCTAGTCCCCTGGATTTTCTACTCACAAGATATCAACAGGTTTGAAAGGCCAAAACAGTAAAGAGGAAGTATACCAGGTCAACAAGCCATTACATAGTTGTGGCTTTTAGGCAATCAGAAGTTGAAATGAGTCAATAGTGTGATGTAGCTTCTTAGAAAGCAAATGTAGTGTTAGAAGAGAGCAATACAAAGAGAATGCCCAGTTCAAAGGAGAGACTCAGCACTAGTCAGACCACATCTTGTAGGCTGTGTTCATTTCTGGGCACCCACATTCTAATGGGAAGTCTATCAGTCTAAAGACATTTCAGAATAAGATAGTCCAGATGGTGAAGTTTCTAAAATCATGCCAAGGAGGGATGTTTGAAGAAACTGGAAATGTTTTTTTTCCTGAAAAAGGGAAAATTTAGCCAGAATATGATGTGGAAACAAAATTAGACATATACAGTGCAGTCACAAGGGGAGAACCAAGATAATGAGTAGAAGTCATGAGGAGGCAAATTTAGGCTTAGGATCAGAAAGCTCTAAGGATACAAAATACCCATAAATGGAATGGGCTGCCTTGCAAAACAGTAAACTCTGTCACTGCAAACTGTCAGAGATTGGGAGAATGCAGAAAGGATTTCTACCTTAAGTGTGAGGTTAAAGTACTCGATATCTAAGAATATTTTCAACTGGGATCTATGATTATAGTTCCATGACTATATGCTCAGATAGTGAAATACCCATCTAGCTGATCTCTCTTCTAATCCACCTTGAACACTATTATTACTACACTCTTGTCAGACTAATCTTTTCACTCAATTTTTATTTACTACATTCCACCTCCCCTTCTATTTCACACACATGCATGTAATTGTTTAGACATAGATGGAGTTCACTGTGTGCCAGGCACTGTTATAAACACTATATGTACACACACAAACACACTTTATACATGACTGATTCTTATCTCCTGAATTGGGTCCAAGTCTCTTTTCTGACACTTTGCACCTCCTACTACATGAACTTCTCCCTCTCGGCAACTTTATCCCTCCCTCTTCTCCAAAATATATTCTCAACTATTGAAGACATCCTAACTAAGTCAAACTCATATTTTATTCTATGCCTTTGTATGTACTGTATTTCTTCCTGAAATTCTTTTAATCCTTCCATCCACAAAATTAACTGACATTCATCTTTCAGGGCCAAGTTCTAGTCCATCTTTTGCCTAACACTTTCTTTGGCTATTACAAGTCCACTGTGTCTCCTGTTTCTCTGAATTTGTAAATATAGCACTGTCTTATTTTCAATCTCTAATTTTATGTAATCCACAATTTTTCCAAATAAGGAAATTATATTGCCCCCAAATAAAGTGACTTGTCCAAGGTATCCCAGCATATTAGTAGCAGAGCCATAAAGAGAACTCAAACATCTGTTTTTGGTCTGGGTGCTTTAGCATGTAATTGTTTTTCGGTGTTGGTTTTTGGGGGGTTGTTTTTTTAAACACCTTTATTGGAGTATAATTGCTTTACAATGGTGTGTTAGTTTCTGCTTTATAACAAAGTGAATCAGCTATACATATACATATATCCCCATATCTCCTCCCTCTTGCGTCTCTGTAATTGTTTTTATATCTGCTTATTTAATCTTCTCAGGTGGATTCTAAATTTATGGAGGATAAGGAGTGCTTCATATTTAAAATTTTCTTCGTATCTTCAAAGAAATTACCACTTTGTTAGGCATATAATTACTGCTCACTAAGCTCTTGTTAATTGAGTCTACTTGGAAAGTTTTACTGAGCACTCTCTCTGCCAGGCACTGTTCTACTCACTAGGTCACTAAAGTGAACAAAACAAATACAAATGCCTGTCCCCATAGCACTTACATTTTAATGGATGGCCAATAAGCTCCCAGAAAAGGAGGGTTTGTTGAAACAATAGTTCATCTGACTTGCCCTTCTGTAAAACTTCCTTGTCCATCGCCAAATTGACTTGAACTAAACAACACAGGTCTTACCATGTGGGACAATTTTGGAAACTGGATTCTTTTCCGTGTATTTTAATACACCTATTAGAAGGGTCATCTGTCATGCTTGTGTGAATGAAAGTAAGTCCTGGAAGCTTCCAGTCTTGTCCAGTCTAACTAGTTATATCCAATCTAACTAGATCCAAACCAAGTTGACCACCAGTAAGAAAAGAATGCCTGTATTTGGTGATCTCTGTCTTTTGGTTTTGTACCTTTAAATGAAAGTCCAACCACCCTATCTCTAGGACTCAGAGATATCATTTTAAGTCAGTAAAGGTCAGAAATTACTAGTCAACATGAAAATTGAAATCAATCAGTAGATATTATTATATGCTGAACATTGTGCATGTAAAGTTTAAATCATGGTCCCTGCTTTTATGATCCTAGACAAGAAATGTACCAAGTATGAAATATAAGCACTTCATATGTAACCCTCCCCCATCTCACCAAGGCAAACATATGCATAGCATATAGTATTGGGGAAGGGGATGATTTAAGGGCAGAAATTAGAGCTCCAAGTTGACAAAAGCTGAAAGTGTCCTACTTCTGATATTGTGCCTCAATGGGTGAAACTGTTTCTGAGAGTGTAGCTTAAGAAGTTGAAGAAACTTTTTCTCCCCACTTTTTACTTCCCCCACAGACCAATGCAGACTATGGAATGTAAGTCCACAAACCGCCACATCTCCACTCTTTACCTTGTGAGGAGGCCAAAAATGTTTAGCTATGTCAGTGGGTCCAATAGCCAAACCTCATATTTTTATGCATAAATAATTGGGAGTATGTGTAACACTCTGTCCTCAGGGTATTCAGGGACTGGGAGGGTGTAAATCATCTTAGAGTGCTGAATAAATGCAGATTGATAAAGAAATGTACACAGGTTTACACATATAAATTCACAGATATTAATATGCTGGAACATTTTCCCCAGCAACCTACAAATAACAACTGGACCTCAAATATTTGAAAAAGATTTATAAGTCCAGCAACAGTTCCTTTGCTGTTTCTCCTTTAGGAGCTACAACTGGTGATTTTTATGTGATTTCTAACAGCTCAGCTAGTAGTCTGTAAGTTCCAGCAGCTTGAACAAGGAGACTCAATCTCTAGGTGTGAGGGTGTAATTCCAAAACCAGTTTTTTACAATCCAGAAAGTTCTAGTCTCATTTCATGAGAACTCCCCAAAGAAAAAGAAAGCTCCTCTTGAGAAGAAACTCCTTTTCAGGCCAGAGACACTTTATTTTCTGAAGAAGTCTCTTAAGGCAGATTTGTCTAGGTTTGTATACAGTGATAGTTCTGAACATATTTTTGGCTCATAGACCATGTTGAGAATCTGGTGAAATTTATGGATTCGATTCCTCAAAAAATATACGAATATACATAAGTTTGCTCAGCTCACAAATCTGAGAGGCTTCATGTATTTCCAGAAGGCCATCTATGTGTGCCATTAAGGGCCAGTGGTCCCTTATTAAGAGTGCCTCCTCTAGAAGTTGAAAATTAAATATGGGAAGGATGGGATGCATAATAAGAGAAAAGGTAGGGAGTATAGCATAACACTTTCAAGTAAAACAAAAATGCAAATGATACAAGCAATCTAGAATTAGAGCTGAGATAGTCCCATCCCAGGAACAAAACAAAACAAAAAAGAATGCAAGGAGTTTTTACAAAAATGAGCTTTTTTACTTTACAAAAATAAAAGCAGAATATGCTTAAAGATATTCTTGCAGAATGTAGAAACTGTGACCTTTGGCTGCTATCATTTTTTTCTATTTTTCTTGCCAAACAAATGTTATGAAAGAATATCTCCAGGCATTCACTCTACCCTGAGGGTTAAAAACATGTACAGGATGGAAACTGGCAGAGTGCTGGGGTTGGCGGACTCATCTGCCTCGCTAAAGCTTCTAGAGACCTTCAAGGGCTCTAGGGATGAGGGAGTTGTCTTTTTTAGAGAAAATCAGGTCACAAAAGAAGTGTCCAAGTCTTCAGAACAATTGAGCCATGGCAGCAGATACAAGTAGAAAAAAAGTTCTTCGGTGTAGATCCCATGATCTCAGAATGCTGTATTTTACATTAAGAGCATCTACAGGAAATACTCTTGCCAGCACAAATAATCAGGAACCTTTCTGAACTGGAGAAGCTGGGAACAAAACAGCAGAGACATTATATCTTGGGAGGAGATAGATGATTAAGGCTTTGAGACAGGATTCCTTGAAGCTAAAATTCTCAAAAAGAATTCTATGGCAGCTGAGATCACTCTCAGATATTACTAGATTTCCAAGGGTGTTTTCATTATTTTCTTGCCTCCAAGAAAACCAACATCATACTGTCTTTTGCATAACATACATTTATGAATTCCTCTTATAGGCCCTTCAATTTCCCAGGCAGAAAAATACATAGCAGAGAGCATAGTGGATAAGGTTCCTGTCCTTAAGGAACACAGTCTAGTGTGGAAGTTAGAAATTCAAGCATGCAATTATAATTACCTGTCCTAAGTGGACTAATAGAAGTATGTACAAGATATTAGTTTTTCCTTCTGCTATTCTACCTAAGTCTTCTTGAAGAGGTGATACTTTGACTTAGGTCTCAAAAGAAGAGTAAAAGTGTGCTATGTGACCAAGGAGAAGAACATTCCAAAGAAAATGTACAGAAAATACAAAGAGAACAAGAAATGAAAGAAAATTCATATCTGGAGATGTGCAAACAGGATACTGTTGCTGAAGCATAACATGCGACAAGTTAAACAGAAGAAAGTTAGTGTTTCAGTTAGACTCATTGATTTTCAATAGCCATGATCTATGGCACCCAAGAGAGTTATAATTAGGGATTAGGTTGACCCAGATGACTTTAAGAGCCTTTTAACTGGACATTGGGGCTGTCAACTGGCTAATACTGTTTTTTAAAAATATATACCTTTACCTCAAAGAGGTGTTTTTCTGTATCTTCTGCCCTCTAAAACCCAATTCATTTCAGAGTGCAAAATGTGAACCTCACTGCTATAACACACATTCCCACAAAAGCAAGATGAATGTGACAGCCTACTAAAGAAGCCAGTAGAGTTCCTTGCTAAACCAATAAGATAAAAAATTTTTTAACATTTTTGAGGTTAAATTCATGTAACATACAATTAACCATTTAAAGTGTACAATTAAGTGGCATTTAGTACATTTAGAATGTTTTGTGTGTGACCAATACCTCTATCTAGTTCCAAAACATTTTCTTCATACCAAAAGAAAACTTCATACCTATTAAGCAATCACTACTACTTCCCTCCTCCCCCCAGCCCTTGGCAACCACCAATCTGCTTCCTGGCTCTATGTATTTACCTATTCTGGTTATTTAATATAAATGGAATCATTCAATATGTGACTTTTTGTGTCTGGCATAATTCAGTTAGCATCACATATTCAATGTTCATCAATATTGTAGCATGTATTAGTACTTCACCCCTTTCAATGGCTGAATAATATTACGTCATATGGATATACCACATTTTGTTTATCTCCTCACAAGCTGATGGACACTTGGGTTGGGTTGTTTCCACCTTTTGGTTATTGTGAATAGTGCTGTTATGTACATTCATGTATAGGCTTTTTTCTTAAACACCCATTTTCAGTTCTTTTGGGTATATACCTATGAGTGGAGTGGAACTGCTGGGTTCTGTATTAATTCTATGATCAACTTTTTGAGGAACTGCTAAACTGTTTTCCTGCAGCTGCATCATTTTATATTCCTACCAGCAATATATGAGGGTTCCAATTTCACCACATCCTCAACAACGCTTACTGTTTTCAGGTTTTTTTTTTAAGTTATGGCCATCCAAGTGGGTGTGAATAAGGTAGGATATGCCACAATACAAGACAGGGAGAGAAAATAGACTCCAAATACACTCTGACGGGCAATCACATCAACTAGTGGAAAATTTCGTTGGTCTCTGGCATAGAGCATTAAAATCTGCGGACATTTAGCACCACTGGTTAAAAACCATGAATATCAATAAGTCACAAGTATCACACTTTCTAAAAAAATAGTCTGTTTACTTCATTCTGGAGATAAGGAGATGTATATATACACACACACACACACACACACACACACACACACTCAACCCAAATCCTCGAAAGGAGAGTAAAGTGTATAACCATATCTAGCTACACAGCCAGAAAAAGAAAGAAAACCACACTGAAATCTCATGATGACAAGTTAGAACATCTTTATCTTCTATGAAGAATGTACTTCTTCATTAACATTAAAGCCTATAGATGCTATTTGTTCTGTCAAAAGCTCATTTTTATAAAATATCTGATCCTGTTAAACCCTGGGGCCAGCTCAGGATTTCTTTATCATCAATTAGAGCTACAATAATTTTCCAGTGATTTCAATTCTGAGCACACTCCTGAGAGAACTAAGCTGCTTGAGCCGGGTGGAGAGCACAGAGCTTTGTATGAAAATTTTAGTATTGAGGAGTCTCTGGCAAGCCAAAGCAGCTGGATGAGCAGCATAGAGAAATTCATAAGAACCTGGGACCAGATTAATGACAATCTCTTACTTCCAGAAAACCAGGCCAGCAAATATTTGCCAAAATTAATTATCCCACAGATGAGCTCCACAGCCAAAAGCACATAAAATCCAGAGAGACCAAAATTTGAGCTCCATTTTGTCCTTAAATATATACATTGTATAAGTTGTAAATGATACCAAAGGTCAGCTAGTGAAGAAACTTCTAGGTATTTAGGTCTTTCTATGAGTCCAGGTATACAAACCAAGACCTAAGGAAGAGCTTCTTGAAGAGCTAAGGGACAGGAAAACATAATGGAATACTGAATAAAGGTGAGGTAGGGTGGATAAAGTTTCCACCTGTGAAGTTCTTCAAAAAAAAAAAAGGTAATCATCTGTTGTTATTGGGCCTGCCATAGATATAAGAATCGATGGTGCCTTCCTTCATGGAGAGGAATTTGATGGATGTTTGGGAAAGTTCACCCCCTGAACAAAAACAAAACAAAACAAAACAATCCACCCTATTAGTCTGCCTTAGTACCTGAGTATTTCAACATCAGACTCATTCTTTCAGGTTTAAGCATTGTCTCCAGAGGACCTCAGAGTCAATACATTAATTTAAAATAGGCCAAGATCAACTCAAAAATTTTGCCCTAGAGAAATGTATTTATAATAACATTTTAAATAACATGATACTTGAATTTATATAGTATTTACTTGTGTGGAGTACTATGATAAATATTTTAGGTGCATTATCTCATTTAGTCTACACTATGAGGAGGGTAATATTATTTTTGTCTTGCCAATGGGGAGTCTGAGTCTCCAAGATGGTAAGGAGCTTGGGTAAATTAATACAATTTGCCAGTGATAAAACCAGAATGCATTATATATGTAAAGATTCTTAGTTAAGTAAGAAGAAAAATATAGAAAGCTCCATTTTTTTAACCAATGGATAGAATTAGGGGTGAATATTGCTATCACAAAATAAATTTTTCCCATTACAAAACAGATTCAGCATTCTTTAGAGAATCTGGCATATTTAAATGTTAAGAGGGAGAGACTTCTGGGAATGAAGTTGAGTGAGAAAAATTTAGCTAAACCATTAAAACAATTTTGAAGTTAGACTGCATGTTCCTGAAAGACAAGAACTTCACCACAATGTATATTGTATTCATTCTTCCATGACACTTGGGGTAGAAAGAAAACTAGAATTTCTTTTTCTAAATTATTGAGGTATAATTGGCATATAACATTTTATTAGCTTCAGGTGTACAACATGATTTGATATTTGTTTATGTTCCGAAATGATCACCACAATAAGTCTAGTAAACATCCATCACCATACATAGTTTCATTATTTTTCTTATGATGAGAACTTTTAGAATCTACTCTCTTAACAACTTTAAGATATGCAATACAGTGTTATTAACTATAGTCACCATGATGTACATTAAATTCACATGACTTACTTATTTTTAACTGGAAATTTGTACCTTTTGACCCCCTTTATCCATTTAACCCACGCCTCACACCAGGCCTCTGGTAACCACCAATATGTTCTCTGTATCTCTGAGTTTTTTTTCTTTTTAGGTTCCCCATATAAGTGAGATTATATGGTATTTGTCTTTCTCTGACTTATTTCGCATAGCATAATGCCCTCAAGGTCCATCCATGTTGATACAAATGGCAAGACTTCATTCTTTTTATGGCTGAATAATATTCCATTGTGTATGTGTGTAATATTTTCATTATCCATTCATCTATCCATGACATTTAAGTTATTTTCATATCTTTACTATTGTAAATAATGCTGCAATGAACATGAGGGTGAAAATATGTTCTGAGTTAATGTTTTTACTTTTTCCTGATAAATACCCAGAAGTGAAATTTCTGGATCATATGGTAGTTCTATTTTTTAATTTTTTGAGGAATGTCCATACTGCTTCCCATAATGGCTGCACCAGTTTATGTTCCCATCTTCAGTGCACAAGAGGTGACTTTTCGGAACCCTCTTGCACTGTTGGTGGGAATGTAAATTGATACATTCCCTCCCCTCCCACATAGCACAGGGAGATCAGCTCGGTGCTTTGTGACCACCTAGAGGGGTGGGATAGGAAGGGTGGGAGGGAGATGCAAGAGGGAGTGGATATGGGGATATATGTATATATATATATAGCTGATTCACTTTGTTATACAGCAGAAACTAACACACCATTGTAAAGCAATTATAGCAATTATATCCAATAAAGATGTTAAAAAAATAAAAAAGAGCTCCCTTTTCTCCACATCATTGGCAACACTTGTTATTTGTTGTCTTTGTGATGATAGCCATTGTGACAGGTGTGAGGTGATATCTCGTGGTTTTGATTCACATTTCTCTGATGAGTGATGTTGAGCATATTTTCATGTACCTGTTGACCATCTGAAAGTCTTATTTGGTAAAATGTTTATTCAGATCCTCTGCCCATTTTAAAATCAGATTTTTTGAGTTTTTGCTATTGAGTTGTATGAGTTCTTTATATATTTTGGATATTAACCCCTTATCAGATTTATGAATTGCAAATATTTTCTCCCATTTAATAGGTTGCCTTTTTTGTTGATTATTCCTTTGCTTCTTAGTTTGATGTAGTCCTACCCATTTATTTTTGCTTTTGTTCCCTTTGCTTTTGTTGTCAGTTCCAAAAAATCATCACCGAGGCTGATGTCAAGGAGTTTACTGCCTGTGTGTTCTTCTAGGAGTTTAATAGTGTAAGGTCTTACATTCAAGTCTTTGATCCATTTCGAGTTAATTTTTGTATATGGTGCTAGGTAGTTGTCCAGTTTTATTCTTTTGTATGCAGTTCTCCAGTTTTCCCAACTCCATTTAATTAAGAGACTGTCCTTTTCCCGTTGTATATTCCTGGCTTCCTTATAATAAATTGACCATATATATGTGCGGTTTTTTTCTTAGCTCTCTATTCTGTCCCACTGATCTATGAGTCTGTTTTTATGCCAAAACCATACTGTTTTAATTACTATAGCTTTGTAGTATAGTTTGAAATCAGGGAGTGTGTGTCTCTAGCTCTGTTCTTCTTTCTTAAGATTGCTTTAGCTATTTGGGTCCTTCTGTGGTTCCATACAAATTTTAGAATTGTTTTTTTCCACTTCTGTGAAAAATGCCATTGGGATTTTGATAGGAATTGCACTGGATCTGTAGATCACTTTGGGTAGTATATATATTTTAACATTATTAATTCTTCCAGTCCATGAACATGGAATATATTTCCATTTATTTGTGTCTTCTTAAACTTTGTTCATTAATGTCTTATAATTTTAAGTGGAGAAGTCTTTTGCCTCATTGGTTAAATATGTTCCTAGGTATTTTATTCTTTTTGATGCAAAGAAAGAAAACTAGTATTTATTAAATATTTATCAGGTGTTAAGAGTAGTATCAGACACCCCTATTAGCTAGGACTAGATTTGTCTTCAAGTGACAGGAGACCCAAGAATAAAATCAAAACAAACAAAATAAAATAAACAGAAAGTTGGTATTTTTTCTCTCTGTTGTTTAGATAGATACAAATGATCTATAGCAGTATTTCACATAATAATTTCAGGAATCCAGGTCCCTGTTTACCTGTTGCTCTGCTCTGTTCTCACTTCACTGTTCAAAATAGCTGCTATAGTTCCAGTAATTGTATACTTCTTCCATCTATCAAGACAAAGGAGCTGAAGAAGGGCACACTCTGTCTCCTTAAGGACACTTTATGGAATTCACATATTCCATTCATAATTTATCCCTGTCCCAATTTCCTACTGCTGCATTATACGTTATCCCAACATCTAGCAATTTAAAATGACTCAGTTATGTGGGTCAAGAATCTGGGCATGGCTTAGTTGCAACTCCTGTCTCACATTCTCTCACAAGGTTACAATCAAGGTGTTGACTGAGGCTGTGTTTCATGTGAAGGTTTGACTGGGGACAAATCTGATTCCAAGCTAACTCACAGTTGGCAGGATTCAGTTCTTTCCTGGCAGTTGGCTGGAGGTTGCTCCCTGTTCCTTGTCAGTTCCTTCTTCTCCAACCTAATTGCTTTGGTCAGAACTTAGTCACATGGCCACACCCAGATTCAAAAGAGACTGGGAGATGAAGTCTTTATTCTAGATGGGCATGTGGCAAAATAAAAGTACCCATTCTGCTATAAAGAAAGAAGGATAGTGCAGAATTTGGGGAAACAATTCATGGTTTCTACCACAGACAATTTATGTATTTTTATCCCATCAATTCTCATAATTACCCTGTAAGGTAAATAATATTACTCCCATTATACAGATGAGGACTTTAATGCTCAGTCTCTGTTAAGTAACTTTTGAAGAGTTATAAAACCACTCAGGTTGGGTGGAAAAAAGAAAAAAGATAGTAAATGGTACAACCCTGCTTGAAGAGTGTCAATCAACCTAATCTTTTGATCTGTATGAGGGCAAGTACCTCCTATTTTCCATATATTTCACAACCTCTTACTTAATAGGAATCAAGCTTCCACACAGATGAGTGTGAAATCTGGCTCAAACATCAGCCATTTTTAAAAACTGTGATTTTGGCATATTATTATGGTATAACCTAGCCAATAAGAACTGAGATATCAAGGGGATTCTACAAGCTGCTAAACTACTGGGAGAAAACCAGCTGGATTGTAAAGTTCTTGAGGGAGGCATACACGACTCTTTTCTATTTCCAAAGGTACAGTGATGGTAACCACCCCAATTTTCTTTGGGTGCAATGGGGTTTATCCTCTTTAAGCTGATCAAGATGTTGTAATTGACACATTGATAATCTGCATAGATAAGCACAATACAAAAGGAAATAAATGTCTAACAGTGAAAACTATGACCTTGATTATACAAATGGCTGCTTCAATCAACTTAGCTGAGTGGATACCAGAAATGTGAAAAGAAAATGATTTTAATGGGTGAGTCCAATCCTATATAAAAATCTGAGCTCAGATTCCCAGAACCTTCCCTAAGCTAACTAACCTCTTGCCAGCTAGACCCTTAAGACCACTCTGGTCTCTTGGAGTTTCTGGTTCCAACTTTCATTTTCTTTTGCTGCACAAAACCCAATGCAACACCCTGCTTAGTTGTATCTTGACATTTTCTCCATTTTTGCCTTCTTGGTTCCCACGTACACACTTTTCCCTTGCTTTATCTCTCTCCCACTCTATTTTTCCCTCTGCATGACCCTCCTATGAGAGTGGGGAACAAACATGTCTGTGTGATAGAAGGAAAGGAAAATGAACAAAACCTGTTCACATTCCTTTTACCCCCATATCAATTCCAGTCTCAACCTGGAATATGTCCATTGTTGTATCCACTGAGCTGGGGCCCAAATAATTCCTTGGGTTTGGTTAAACTTGACAGGATCCTTTTTAGGGATTAAGAGTCTCTGAATTCCTTGGGATATTTAAGGGAAAATATTCAAAAGACCCCATAATCAATCTTTCTGTATACTTCTGCATGTTAAGTTTGCCACCTCCACTTAGTTGCTTTGCAGAAGCCCTTGGATCTATGTTTAAAAGGTGGATAGACATGTAAGTCACTAATGTTTATATGCATCACAGAAAAATGTTTATAACTGGGGCTGCAATGTAGGAAGGCTCAGCTTTGGCCATAACATCTATGATATGTTCTTTACCCTTTCCCTACATCAGTAATTAAACCATGCTTGTAATAGAACTTTGACAGCCTCTTAATTCTGGCAGAGCTTCCATGAGTGTCTTAAAAGACAAAAGAAATCTAGAGCATATGGGATACTTGGAATATAATGCCTAGTTTGTAAGTCAAGAATATCATTGAGACATGAAAGCCTCATTTTCTAATTATAATGACAGATGAGGTTGATATCAGTAAATTTATGTGCCTATCAAGCATTCTGAAAGCAAATCTTGGAAGATAATTCATATATTAAGGTCCACATATGGAAACCACCAGGCTCTGTTGTAGCTAAGTCCTACTTTGCTAGGCAAGAGCCTATCAACTTTGCCTAAACATATTAAAACATTAAGGACTATGCAAAGGCAACAGAAACGTCAACACAGAGAAAAGGTTATCAGAGGTGCCAATGCATATATCTAGAGCCTTTTCATAGGAGTGTATAGCTGCCCCTGTAACCTTAACCAAAGAACATATTCTTCTCTCTGTGAAGGTTAGCTTCTTCCAACAAGTGTGGGTCTCTCATGGAACTGCACAAGGAGAACTGAGCAATGCTGTAGACTGAGCATTCCAGATTTCACTGTAAACCTGCCTCGGTAATCATCATCTTAACCAAACCACAAATCCAGAAGAAGGTATTTAGGGGATCTTGCAATTTTGAAAAGGTGGGATTCAACAAGTAAGACAAAATAGAGGTTCTACTTTGACAAAGTTTTCTTCATGCTTTTAATGGTTACCTACAATGGTACCAGTGGGATGGGACCTACAATGTATTAAGTACTTCCTGTGTTCCAAGCACTGTGCATGCATTTTTCATATCATCATATTTAATCCTCTCAATACTTATGTTAGGTAGATATTATCTTTGTTTTATAGAAGAAGAAATCAAGGCCCATAGAAGTTAAGTGACTCATCCAATGATAACACAGCTAAAAAGTGACAGAAAATAGAACCAAGGTAGCCTGATTCTAGGACTAATGCTCATTCAGAGATTCTCAGCCAAAGGAAAGAGAAGCATAAAGGGTTTTTCTGGCTTTTTTTGAGGCTGGCAGGTAGACTTTCAGAATTACATTTCTGTGATTACAAAATGCTTTCTCATACATTATCTCCTTTAATTCCCACAATAACCCCACAAGGCAGGTATTAGTATTCCCAACAATAAACTCAAGTCTAAATATAAAATCCTTTATAAGATATTTCTGGAATGTGTATATATATATATATATATATATATATATATATACAACTGATTCACTTTATTGTACACCTGAAACTAACACAACATTGTAAACCAACTCTATGTACTCCAATAAAAAAAATTTTTTTAAAGCACCACCCAAAAAGCTTTGGAAGCTAAAAGGTGAGAAATTGGAAACTACAATGTAAGCCTGATTATTGTGAGTTCTATTGATTGGAGGAAAGATGTTAACCTTGGAGCAGAGATAGTTAATATCTCCTGTAGCTTTCACTTCAGTAAATTAAAAAGGATAGCAGACAGAATGTCCCTTGTTTGGAAGTAAAAGAGAAAATTACGAAAATTCACTGTTGGTCCTTGAATGCTTTAAAAATTGCAAAAAAAGGTAGTTTTTTTTAAAAAAGAAACAGAATAAAGTAATTTTCTCAGTTTTTATCTGAATGCCTTAACCTATCAGTAAACAAGTTCCAACCGCATGTCTCTATTCAGTTAGAAATCATTTAGAAAGAAGATGAATCTAACAGATTTAAATGGCCTTCAAAAGAGAATTCAAATGAGTCTTTGAAAAGGAGAGAGACTAAAAAGGAAAGATAGACCTCCAACATGGTTTGCAAGGTGGGAAAAAGGGGGAAAAAGATGGTAAATAAGAACAAACAACAACAGCAACAATAACAATGTGGAAACCATTGAGATAGGCAATGTTAATGCAATATACTGCTATGCAGGTAGGGTTAGGCCACTTGATGTACCTTTAATTGGGATCAACAGGCAAAATTGTTGAATTAATCCAACCTGCTGCCCAATTTCCAGAAATATCCAAAATATTTCCTCCCCCATTTCTTCCTATTTAAACTTCCTTACCCTGTGTCATATTCTTTTAGCAGCCTGTTTTATACTAGATATAATCTTGTAAATTCATATAAGCTAAGGAATTAAAGGCTCAGGGTGATTTATTAACTCCCATGTATCTATATATTTTAGCAGGAGACTTCGACAAAGACTTGATCCAAGGGATGAAAGGATACTCTAAGTTGGGAACTTCAGGCACTGGCACAGGCTGACTACAGAGACAATGGGGAGCAGGGAGGGATTTCAACATCTTTCAACTTATACCATGGAATCTACACATAGTGAAATACAAATTGCTGAGAAACAGGGCCATTTTAAAGTTGATAAACTACATTAGACAACAAATACAACAATAATAATATGATTAAAAGTATTGCATTAGGCAATAACATAAATTCAGTACTAATCATGTCTTGGGGGGCAATGTATCTCTCAATAACATACATTTCCCACCTGCTATCCACAACACCATACATAAGCAACATATTTTTTGGCACTTGCAGAGAAAGAAGAGCAAAAGGAGTGTCCAGGAGGGTGGAAGTATTAGTAGGTAGCTTCCAGGTCAAAGAGCAGACCTAATGTCACCAAACAGGAATAATGTTCTTCCTGCTCTACTCTTGTCAGCCTATACTCACTCCAACCTTTGCAAGTACTGAACTCCTTATCACTTAAAAAATACAGTATGAGTTTCTTGTCTAAAAATACAAAAAATAATGACATTTCTTCATAATAGGGCAAGATATTGAATCAAGCATGAATCAATCAGGAAGACCTGAGAATTAAGGCAACTCTTTTGCTCAAAAGGAGAAGAGTGTTAAACAGAATGTAGCAAACACATAATAACCATTTACATAAAGCTACTCATCTTTAAATGGGTGTCCCCAGTGATATCAAATACAGAGCTAAGCCTCTCATTTCACCTTCTAAGGCCATCTAGCTAACAACATGCCGGTACCCATATGGTGGGGGTTAGCAGGACCCTTCCTTTCCTCATAAAAATGCTATCATCACACTGCTAACAGCCAAGTGATCCAATAGTTCATATAGAAATTGACAGTGGCAGCAAAAAAAAGTTAAATAAAATGAAGATGTTAAAAATCTCTCAATTCAAGTTGAAAATAAAAACAAAATACAATGACATTTTTTTCCCATCAGAATTTCTGTAAACATTTAGACACCAGGGTGATGTATTCCAACTACGTGTTTAGATAAAAACAAAGACATAATTAGGGAGCATATTCCTTTCACTGCAACCTAGTTTATCCTGATCCTATAACAATACATACATCCTGTAACAGTACAAACAGCAATATGTCAGAGTGAAACTGCATTAAATGAACCAGAAAGTACTTTTTTGTCCTTTAGAAATCAATAAAATATAGTATTTGTGTTGATGAGCTTGAGGATTTCTTCTCACAGCAAAGTAGTTTGTTTTAAAGGCACTTGAAAAAATAATTAATATTACTTAAATTTAATTTTAATCTATAAATTTTAAATACTTAATATTTGAAGAATATTCATCCCAAACAAAAAAATCTCTCATTAGTTGGGGTCCTCATTTGCATAAATGAGAGTACATTCCAAGCCAAGGGCATAGACCCAAGGAAGCCAAATCCTAGCCCAGTAAGCAAAAAAATTTTTAAAGTAATTTGGTAGCCAGACAGGCCTATGGAAATACTGTTGAAAATTTCCCCAAAGGAAAATTCGCTGTGTGAGTGTGTTTGTAAATGTAAACAGAAAACCTCTAATAATCAGTGTTACTTGAGAAATCATGTCATATTGTAAGACAGATTTGAGCATAGAGGCTAATACTGTGAGGGAAAAAAATTATATATATATATATATATATATATATATATATATATATATATATATATCTCCTGAGAAACCCAGAAACATTGCTGAAAATGCTACTTTGCACAAATTTAATGGGTGGTATTTTTGAATAAAGCACCAAGGAGTACATTTTCCAGTGACTAAAATATGGTGTGAGTGAGACTTGGGGCTCAAGTTTGGCTAAGGGGATTAAGGGTACAACATGGTTAACATACTAAGATCCTCTTCCAACTTGCCTCCTTCAATACTTGGGGGAAGGGGGAAACAGAACTTGTGAAATTTGGGGTGGGGCAGAATCCATTGAAATAAACTCAGAAGTCTGAGAGAAATAAAAGTTGTTAAAAATTACCATCTACTAAAGTAAGGCTATTAAATGGCATGTATATTAGCAACCTTTTTTCTGTTAGTAGATCCATGAAGATAAAAAGCCAGTTGTCTTTTCCCATTACTAATGCAAGACCAATATAATTTAAGATCCCCAAATTAATGGCTATATCACCCAACTCAGAATTCAATATATTCTTCTGGGAATTGGGACTATTTCATTCACCTGCAAACTGATCATGGCATAATGGTCAAAGCGGGTAGAACCCACAAGTCAAGAAGAGTAAACTTTAGTACACTTTTGGATTCTGTTGTACCAACTGAGCAATGTTTATTCACTTTCAAAGGGTGCTAACAAATCAAAGGTTAGTATCAAGTAGTATACAGATTTAAGCCCCTTGGGACATATGCTAACAATTCTCTAGAGAAAAATTTCCTTTTCCCTTTTCTCCAAAAGGGTATGATTTAGCATTAGAACCACTTTGCATTGTTCATGCATAGGATAGAACAATGATATTTTCACCCATTCAGTAATGATATAGACTGAGAGACACTGGGCTTGGAAGAGCCGTTCTTCATCATTATGAGTAGTGAGTGGATGAGTAGTGAGTGGAATAGGCAGCCTAATTCATGGTGTGATTATAGGGATATCATGAAGACACTTTTTGTCTTTTTCCCCGTTCCTCACTACCCCACAAATACCTCCCTCATCCAGTTTGCTGATACCTAAATTGCAGTTAGTGCTTTGTATTTTTGGTTTAAAGCCAAAATACTGTAGTATTGGTTAAGAACACACACTTAAGATTCAGTCAGACTTATATTCCAATCATATCTGTACTACTTATTAGCTTGGTGGGCTTGGGAAAATTATTCAATCTCTCTGAGCCCATTTTCCCAAATTTATAAAATGAGGGTGGTGCTAATAATAACAATGCCTACCTTATTGGATTATCACAGATTAAACTTAAATAAATTTATTAAATTTAATATTTAGCACAGTGTCAAGAAGTTTGTAATACACATTAAATTATTAAAATTCAGCCACCCTCCTTAGGAAGAGAAAATGTTTAGCTTTATCCATCATTTTCTGATGAATTTAGCAGCTCCCTTCCTCAGAACAGTACATGAGGAGGTAAAAATGCAGAGAGGACACCAGGTTATAGAGGAGGCTATGTGTGATGGCAAGAGCACCGTCACTCTAGGTAAGGGGAGGGGATGCGTGAACAGCAATGCAGAACCTAAAATATACCCTCAACCTCACAAGTTTTCTAGGCTCCAGCCCCTCTCCCTTCTGCTTTCGATATTTTCCAGCTGCTTAGACAAATCAGGTTTGTGAGCCTTGGTTTTCTGAGTAGAACAACAAAACATCTGTCCTCATAATAAAAATGTTCAAAAACATCTTTAAAGAAAGTAGTACTGTTGGTGGGAATGTAAATTGATACAGCCACTATGGAGAACAGTATGGAGGTTCCTTAAAAAACTACAAATAGAACTATCATACGACCCAGCAATCACAGTACTGGGCATAACCCCTGAGAAAACCATAATTCAAAAAGAGTCATGTACCACAATGTCCATTGCAGCTCTATTTACAATAGTCAGGACATGGAAGCAACCTAAGTGTCCATCATTGGATGAATGGATAAAGAGGATGTGTCACATATATACAATGGAATATTACTCAGCCATAAAAAGATACAAAATTGAGTTATTTGTAGTGAGGTGGATGGACCTAGAGTCTGTCATACAGAGTGAAGTAAGTCAGAAAGAGAAAAACAAATACCATATGCTAACACATATATATGGAATCTAAGGGAAAAAAAAAGCGGTCATGAAGAACCTAGGGGTAAGATGGGAATAAAGACACAGACCTACTAGAGAATGGACTTGAGGATATGGGGAGGGGGAAGGGTAAGCTGTGACAAAGTGAGAGAGTGGCATGGACATATATACACTACCAAACGTAAAATAGATAGCTAGTGGGAAGCAGCCGCATAGCACAGGGAGATCAGCTCGATGCTTTGTGACCACCTAGTGGGGTGGGATAAGGAGGGTGGGAGGGAGGGAGTCACAAGAGGGAAGAGATATGGGAACATAGGTATGTGTATAACTGATTCACTTTGTTAAAAAGCAGAAACTAACATACCATTGTAAAGCAATTATACTCCAATAAAGATGTTTAAAAATAAACATATGTGGCACATATATACAGTGGAACATTACACAGCCATAAAAAAAACGAAACTGAGTTAATTGTAGTGAGGTGGATGGACCTAGAGTCTGTCATACAGAGTGAAGTAAGTCAGAAATAGAAAAACAAATACTGTATGCTAACACATATATATGGAATCTAAAAAGAAAAAAAAAATGGTCCTGATGAACCTAGGGGCAGGACAGGAAGAAAGACGCAGACAAAGAAAATGGACTTGAGGACACGGGGAGGGGGAAGGGTAAGCTGGGACAAAGTGAGAGAGAGGCATGGACATGTATACTCTACCAAACGTAAAACAGATAGCTGGTGGGAAGCAGCCACATAGCACAGGGAGATCAGCTCAGTGCTTTGTGACCACCTAGAGGGGTGGGATAGGGAGGGTGGGAGGGAGATGCAAGAGGGAGTGGATATGGGGATATATGTATATATATATAGCTGATTCACTTTGTTATACAGCAGCAACTAACACAACATTGTAAAGCAATTATACTCCAATAAAGGTGTTTTTAAAAAAGTAGTAATGTATTGTAAACTATATTTAAAAGGAAGGGATGCTCACAGGCAGGCATTTTACTTCTGGCAGTAGGCTGAATTCACTCTCTTGCTGAGCTTCTCTTGTGACTTCTGGCTTTTTTTTATTTCCTAGGGGAAATAGCATTTCTTTGGCAAAGGAAAGTACCAACAGTATCCCCTGTCTTATTCCGTTTGCTTTGCATTTGGAGAGTGATCTTGTTTTACTGCCTCACTTTGGTCCCAGAGAATCTGGACCTGGATGGAAGAAATGTGAGGACCCAACTGAATGGTTAGCATTTCCTTCAACCTGACTTTGAGGGAAAGCCACTTTGGGAACATCAAACTGGCCCAGTCATAAGCCTAAAGCTTGACAAGCAGAGCACCTCCTGAAAAATTATCAGGTGGTGAAAGTGGGTATCTGTAATTGACTAGCTATGTGACTTGAGCAAGTTGCTTAAGTCTCCTAGTCCATGCTTGATTTCTTCATACATAGAATGTTAGTAGTTCCTGCAGGAACCAACTATGGGTCAAGTGAAAGAAAGACCTATGGGTCAAGTAAAGCTGTTAATGCAGTACCTCTCCCAATATGGTAGCAATGAGTATTCTTGGTGAATTAACTCACACTGCTGGGTAGCATCATGGTATAATAACAAGAACATGTATTTCAGAGGAAAAGCAATCTTAATTTTGAATCCCGGACTCCTATGTTACTTTGGGCAAGTTATTTTACCTTATTCAGTCTCAGTATGTTCATCCACAAAATGGAAATAATAATGCAGACTGCCTGGACCTCTTTTAGGAAATAAATATAATGAAATAATATATGTGAGGAGTCTGGTTGAGGGCAAATGCTCAATAAATGTCAGTTCTCTTCCTTTCTGCACAGAACCTAAAAACTTGCTCTCTAATGTCTACAGATTATTTTAGTGGGAAAAGTTTTCATATAGAAAATATTCTCAGTAATTCCCTGGCAGTCCAGTGTTTAGGACTCTGTGCTTTCACTGCAGAGGGTGCAGGTTTGATCCCTGGTCAGGGAACTAAGATCCCACAAGCCGCACAGCATGGCCAGAAAAAAAAAAAAGAGGGATAGAAAATATTTTCCCCAACTCAATAAAACAGTTGGTCTTACGGCAAAATGAGGCATAAAACATATATAGCAGGTAGCATTCTCAGCTAAATGTCACCTTTTCAATGAGACTTTAATTTTACTACCTTATATAAGGACAGTCCCATTATTATTCTCCTATCCTTTTTATTATTTTCCTAGCAATTGTTAAAAGGCAGTTTTTTTGTCTGTTTGACACATAATAGGTACCCCATAAATATTCCTTAAATGAATGAATCCTACTTATTTCCAAGAAAGTCTAGTCAGGGCCTAGAGATATGGCAGATAGTTTCCCTATTTTGCACACTGAAATAATAATCTTCCATCACTCCCCACTTACTTTTGTTTCCCTTTGGACATCTTTTCTAGGGTGACAGACACTTCTGACCCACCACCACTAGTAAGACATAGGCTATGAACTTATTTAAAGGTAGTGGAGGGAGATTTTGTATTGAGCTATTCACATACACACTCTGCCCATCTTATGATGAAAGCCATAAGTTACACCGTAGAATTGACAATGGTTAGTGTTGGGGTCTACAGTTCTAGAACACAGCAAAAACTAAAAGGTACACATGAAAACTATACCCACAATTTTCATCTTGTTAACCTTTTTTTCCTCACATTTATTCAGATAACAGAGCATACAAATAATAAAGCCAAGCCTACAGACACCAAGAAATAACTTTGCAATTCCCCTCGCCAGACAGTCACTCTGGCCCAAATGATGATCTTCAAGGTATAGAATAGGGAGTTCCCTGGCAGTCCAGTGGGTAGGACTCGGCACTTTCACTGCCACTGCCCCGGGTTCAATCCCTGGTCAGGGAACTAAGATCCCGCAAGCTGCACGGCGCAGCCAAAAAAAAAAATGGTATAGAATAACTTGGGGGATTCTCCATCCCATCAGTCACCAGAAGTTGTGGAAGAGGAGGCAATATCATTCTAAAGTAGTTTTCTGGCCTACCAGCAAATCCTCTGACAAATAAAAAGTGTTGAAAACGTCTCCCGTTTTTCTTCCTCCCAAAACTTTAGAATATCTCTGAACTGCCAGCATTTTGGGGACCATTAATCCTCTTGAAGAGACTAAATCTTATGCTGTATCTCAACAAAGTCATCAAAGCCCATGATCTGAGCGGTGTGGGAATTTTCCAGCTAACATGGGACGCTTAATAATTCAGTCATTTAACAAGTGAGTACCTACTATGTGACAGGCACTGTGCTAGGCACTGGTGAGCAAGACATTTGCTGCCACTGCTCCCATTATCTCTTGGCATTGAGGGATAAAGTGCAAAAGAGTAATGTTTAAAGGAATCAGGAAAGAAAAAAAAGGCATTTCTTGGAATGGACTGCAATGTCTAAGAGCTTTTTAGTAATGCTGTCTATTATTGAAATCACTGACAATGGTATAATCCTTCAATCGCTCTTAATACTTTAAAAGTTACATATTTGTTTTTTGTTGTTTTTTGGGGTTTTGGGGGGGTTGTGGGTTTTTTTGCGGTACGCGGGCCTCTCACTATTGCGGCCTCTCCCGTTGCGAAGCACAGGCTCCGAACACGCAGCCTCAGCGGCCATGGCTCACGGGCCTAGCCGCTCCGCGGCATGTGGGATCTTCCCGGACCGGGGCACGAACCCGTGTCCCCTGCATCGGCAGGCGGACTCTCAACCACTGCGCCACCAGGGAAGCCCCATATTTGTTATTTTTATGAGAGTCATTAATTGCTGTGTAGAAGATGCCCCTAAGCTGTTGGAGGATGAATATGTTATAGAACAAATGTTGGCATAGTGGGCAGACGTTTAGCATGGTATGTAAAATGAAGAGCCAGTTTAAAAAAAATAAAAGAATCCAATAAATACAGGATTGTTCAGTGAATGCTAGAATATTTGAATAGGTCCTTAGAAGAGGATTACTTTGTACCAGATAAAATCAGTATATATATGGTACTGAATAGACAAACATCTCCAAAAAGGCTTAGATGTGGGCATGAATGACTGACCCATATTGAGCTATTAAGAGAAAGTTAATGGCTGAAGAAGTCTTTCAATTTATGTGCTTGATAAGCTCTGCAACCTTTGAGATGCCATAGATTAGGGATCAGCAAACTATGGCCCCCCAAGACAAATCTGAACCACCACCTGCTTTTGGAAGACCCATGATCTAAGAATGTTTTTTATATTTTTAAATGGTTGAAAGAAAAAGGAAAATGGTATTTCATGACAAGTGAAAATTATGTGGCATTCAAATTTCAGTATTTGTAAATAAAGATTCAGTGGAACACAGCCATTCTCATTTGTTTGTGTATTATCTATGGCTGCTTTCATGCAACAATGGCAGAGTGAATTAGTTGCAGAGACTGTATTGTCTGCAAAGCCAGAAATATTTACTATATGACCATGTATAGAAAAAGTTTGCTGACCTGCCATGGACCATAGTAGCTTTAAAATTTCACAGAATTGGGTTTAAGTTCTCACTCTGCCTTGAACAAATTACTTCTGTGAGCCTCAATTGTCTTATGCAAAAGTGGAGATATTAATGTCATCCTCATAGAACTCATATGAGATGATTAATGTAAAACATTAGCACAGTGATTTTCATGATTTAAGCATTCAATAAATCAAAGGTATTATAAATAATCTTCTCTGGGTCTGAGACAAAATGCTGGGCTGTATGGGTAATGAAAGACCCTTGGTGACAGTTCTGTTGTTCTTACTGAGATATCTGACCAAGAAGTTCTAGGCTGCAATCTGGAAAATCAATATTTGCTATTTTTTTCTTACCCCAAATAAAGCATCAGAACCTTCTTTTTAGGAAGCTTCTAATCTGCTAGAAAATCTCCATAAAAGCATACTACTACAATGATAACTTAATTCCTCAGTGAAATGATGATTATTATGCTAGTCTGGCCAGGAGGTGTGCAAAAATATTGCCTCTAAATTTTAGTTGGCACATTGGCAGTGTTAGTTGAACGTCTTCTCATCAGTCTACCAGATAGGCCAGACACCAAAGAATGAGCTAAGAATTCTGCAGAGTTAGATAAAAAGAAATGAATGATAGGCCTCAATGTAATAATACTTTCTACTATATTTAAACACTTTCCCCTACCACTATCACCCCCGGCCACAAACCCATACACTTGAAAGAAAAAAATCAATAGATTCAAGACCCTGTTCTGTATGTAAGGTGTTTGGAAATCACCACTCTAGCAAACAAGTAAAAAGCTGAACAGAGTGAAAAAAATCAACAACCATAAGAGAGGAGAGGGCACAAGTCAAACCACTGTCCTCAAAATTGGAGAGACAAATGAGAATACAGAGATTTGCAGCTTATAAGAATGGAAACTCATGGGCAGAAACTGCTGTGGGAACAAATGCCTGGGTAGAAAAACCTGAACTGTAAATGAGGAATTGCTGGAGGCTCAGTGTGGACAAGTCTGAGAGTTAAAACTCCAGGGGGACCCAGTCAGAGGGGCCCCAATGATACTGTGAAATTTACCTCCCGGAGTTGAATAGGTTCTCACCGTAGATACTGGAGAAAAATCTTCTTGTGCTTCCAGCAGGGGAAAAGGTAAAGGAACCATTCTGAAATATCAATACATCAGAGTACTCGGTTCTCCTTAATGCCCACCCTCATGGGAAACTTGTTAACCAGAACCTAACCTTCCAGGGTATAATCAGAGCTTACCTGACCTGGGTGAAGTGAAATATCCAACTCAAGCCCACTCTAACCATTCTATCCCAACTAAGAGGGAAGGAAAAAATAACAGGCAAGAAAAGAAAAATCACATGAAAATATTAATAGACAGAAAAAACACTGTATCTAAAAAGTCATCATAATTGACAAAATCCAGCACATGTTTGTGATTAAAACTCTCAGAAAGTAGAAATAAATGGGAACTTCTTCAGCTTGATAAAGCTAACATACTTCATAATGAGAAACTGGAAGCTTTTCCACTAAGATCAGGAACAAGGCAAGGATGTCCTCTCTTACCACTCTGTTGGGCTGCAAGCCTTGTAGTCACCCAGCCTTGAGACTGAGGAAAGAACCTGGAGACAGCAACAGAGACATCAGTGGCTTACTGGACAGGGCATTTTACACGTCCAAAACAAACGTCCTGGAGTAACTCCTCACCACAGATGGCAGACGGTAGGTAGGACCTGACAGCCATATTCGTTACTCAGGGGAGAAGGAGGCTACCATTTACGGGGAGGAATTGATGTAAGGTTGGCTCATCAGTTACCAAGGAAATCAGCAGCTGGGGCAAGGGGCAAGTATTCAATACCTAGGCATTACTAATTAAGCCCTATAATTAGGAAGATTAGATAGTTATGTGAGAGAAGCAGGTACTGGTTGAGCACGGGGATGTACAGAGAGCAAGAGAACAGCCATCTTGAGTGGCCTGATCATACACTCAACCGCTACACACTCTGCATGACACTTACAGTCTTGGTCTGCCCTTTTCCATGATAACCCTAGGGTCAGGTATGTAGAAGTGCACTGCAGCCAAATACCACAAGTTCAATAAAGACAGCAACTAAAGAGTATCAAGAGTCCTGGAGGTAGGCTAACTTTGGAGCCAGGTGCTTGTTGGGTCAGTTTTTCATCGAAGTCCAGAGGAGGACAACAATGGCATCTCACTGCAGACCCAGCAATCAAACTCGTTTTACAGTGAGGCCACCGTTTTTGCCCAGTCCATGAAGAGATTCCCTCCACTGAGACTAGGGATGAAAGTGAGATGTTTAACAGGCACAATACAGAGAATATCATGACCATTAAACAAAATACAAGCAGTAACAACATTCTGAGATAATACCACCCCTGCCTTTGGTCTTTGTCCTGGCCTGCAGTACCATACTACCGGTCCACCCTCAGTTTCCACAGCCAGTGCCAAATACTGAAGAGGCAGTATAACAACAGACCACATGGTTAATAGAGTGATGCCTTTCTCCAGTAGGAGATCTGGATAAATTACCTTAGTAGTCTTAGGTGGGGTCGGGTAGAACACAGGTGAAACCTGTAAGTCCCTTTCTAATCCTATTCCCCATGGGGTGGCAAACCCAAACCACCAGGGACATACCTGCCAGTCCTAGGGCCATTTTATAATGTATTCCCCTGGAAGTAGATCCTGTAGCTAGGGCAAAAGTAAGTTATTGTCCTGATCAATAGTTAGCAAAGGTCCTTCGGTGGTCAACAGTTGAACTTGATGGTGTTGACTAGTTGCTTCTGGGTTAACATAGCATAGGCACTGGGATGATTTCTCCTGGGACTTTCAGTTATAGTTCACAGGGCTTGAGTTAGCCTCTGGTCCACACGTTGAGAGCAAGTTTCCAGTCTCAACTGCTGTTTAAGCAGCCCATTCATCCCTCCAGTTAGCGCGGCAGCAATGGAGTTGTAGGGCAGGTGGAAATACCAGTGTATGTCATTTTTATTGGCCCATTCCTGAACTTCATGGCTGGTAAAGTGGATTCCTTGGTTGCTATTGATGCACAGCTGTTCTAGACCCCCAATAGCATTTTTCTGCATTGCTCAATGACTTGGGTAGGCCTTTTGTAATGTCTTCGACCTGTTGTAATGCACTGTAGCCTGCATATAGATGTTGTTCCACTACACTGTATTGTTGCTCTGCCCCTGCCATAGCTGGGACTAGAAGCCGAAAGATACTCTTTTATTATTTTGCCATTGCCACAGGCCCCAACCAAACGCCTCTGGGTAACTGGCCATGTCCAATTCACAAGTCTATCCCTGAGTCAATATCCCTAAATCCTGTGTCTGTTATTGTTTATGGGTAGTGTGTTGGGAGTATGCTTGTATTTTGTAGGTAATCCAGGTCCTTGTGTTTTGTTTGTATTCACCAGCCATTCACATGCAGTCAGAGGAACTATGAGCACAGGGCTGCAACTTTTAAACTGGAAAGAGACCCTGAGGTCAACAAAATATCATCAGTATAATGGAAGAGAAAGACATCTCTCATGGTAGTCAGCTGCCACAGGGACCCACATGCTAGTGGACAGCCATCTCAGGATTTCCTCCACAACTTTCCATTCCCTGTCCTTAATTCCCAACATCTCAGTGTTCAGAGGAGCTTCCATGGCCTCCTGGATGTCTTGTCAATTGTTAAGCTACACCCTGTGGGCCTGCAAGCCTTGTAGTTGCCCAGCCTTGAGACTGAAGAAAGAGCCCAGAGACAGTGACAGAGATATCAAGGGTTTATTGGACAGGGGATCTTACATGTCTGAAACAAAGGTCCTGGAGTGACACTCCACCATGGCCAGCAGACGGCAAGCAGAACATGGTAGCCATCTTCACTACTCGGGTAAGAAGGAAGTTACCATTAATAGGAGAGATTGACGTCAGGTTGACTCATCAATTAGCAGGGAAACCAGCAGCTGGGGCAGGGGGCAACTTCAAAGGCAGTTACTAATTAAGCCCTATAATTAAGAGGATTGGATAGTCATGTGAGAGAAGCAGGGCTGGTTGAGCAAGGGGGATGTACAGAGAGCAAGAGAACAGCCATCTTGCATGGCCTAACCATACACACTCCTTTCAACATCATCCTGGAAGTCCTAATTAATGCAATAAGACAAAAAAAAGGAAATAAAAAGTATACAGATTGAGAAAGAAAAATTAAAACTCTATTTGTTTGCAGAAGATATGATTGCCTAAGTAGAAAATCTGAAAGAATCAACAGAGAAACTCCCGGAGCTAATAAACATTTATAGCTAGGATGGAAGACACAAGGTTAATATACAAAGTCAATCACTTTCCTATATACCAGCAATGAACAAGTGGAATTTGAAATTTAAAACACAATATCATTTACATTAGGACCCCCCAAAATGAAATACTGAGGTATAAATCTAAAAAAAATAATGTATAAGATCTACATGAGAAAAACTGCATAAATCTGATAAATGAATCAAAGAAGAGCTAAATAAATGGAGAGATGCTCCATGTTCATGGATAGGAAGAAAATACTGTCAAGATGTCGATTCTTCCCAACTTGATCTATAGATTTCATGCAATCCCAATCAAAATCCCAGCAAGTCATTTTGTGAATATTGACAAACTAACACTAAAGTTTATATGGAGTGGCAAAAGACACAGAATAACAAACACAACATTGAAGGAGAGAACAAAGTTGGAAGACTGACACTACCAGACTTCAATACTTAATATAAAGCTACACTAATCATGACAGTATGTTATTAGTAAAAGAACATACAAATAACTCAAGGAAACAGAACACAAAGCTAAAAAAATAAACCCACATAAATATAGTCAATGGATCTTCGACAAAGGAGCAAAGGCAATACATGGAGCAAAAATAATATTTTCAACAAATAATGTTAGAATAGTTGGACCTCGATATGTAAAAATAAATAAATAAAACAAGAATCTAGATACAGAACTTATACCTGTTATAAAAATTAATCAAAATAAGTCAGACCTAATTGTAAAATGCCAAAACTACAAAACTCCTAGAAGATAACATAGGAGAATACCTAGAAAATCTTGGGTATGGAGGAACCAAGATGGTGGAGTAGAAGGAGGTATTCTCACTCCCTCTTGTGAGAACACCAGAATCACAACTAGCTGCTGGACAATCATCGACAGGAAGATACTGGAACTCACCAAAAAAGATACCCCACATCCAAAGACAAAGGAGAAGTGACAATAAGATGGTAGGAGGGGCAAAATCACAGTAAAATCAAATCCCGCAACTGCTGGGTGGGTGACTCACAGACTGCAGAACACTTATACCACAGAAGTCCACGCACTGGAGTGAAGGTTCTGAGCCCCACATCCGGCTTCCCAACCTGGGGGTCTGGCACAGGAGGAGGAAATCTTAGAGAATCAGACTTTGAAGCCTAGTGGGATTTGACTGCAGGACTTTGACAGGACTGAGAGAAACAGAGACACCACTCGTGAAGGGCACATACAAAGTAGTGTGCACATTGGGACCCAGGGAAAGGAGCAGTGACCCCAAGGGAGACTGAACCAGACCTATCTGCTTGTGTTGGAGGGTCTCCTGAAGAGGTGGGGGGTAGCTCTGGCTCACCGTGGGGACAAGGACACTGGCAGCAGAAGTTCTGGGAAGTATTCCTTGGCGTGAGCCCTCCAAGAGACTGCCATTAGCCCCACCAAAGAGCCCAGGTAGGCTCCAGTGTTGGGTTGCCTCAGGCCAAACAACCAACAGGGAGGGAACCCAGCCCCAACCATCAATAGTCAAGCAGATTAAAGTTTTACTGAGCTCTGCCCACCAGAACAACAGTCAGCTCTACGCATCACCAGTCCCTCCAATCAGGAAACTTACACAAGCCTCTTAGATAGCCTCATTCACCAGAGGGCAGACAGCAGAAGCAAGATGAACTACAATCCTGCAGCCTGTGGAACAAAAACTACATTCACAGAAAGATAGACAAGATGAAAAGGCAGAGAGCTATGTACCAGATGAAGGAAGAAGATAAAACCCCAGAAAAACAACTAAATGAAGTGGAGATAGGTAACCTTCCAGAAAAAGAATTCAGAATAATGATAGTGAAGATGATCCAGGACCTCGGGAAAAGAATGGAGGCAAAGATCGAGAAGATGCAAGAAATATTTAACAAAGACCTAGAAGAATTAAAGAACAAATAAACAAATATGAGCAATACAATAACTGAAATGAAAACCACACTAGAAGGAATCAATAGCAGAATAACTGAGGCAGAACAGAGGATAAGTGACCCGGAAGACAGAATGGTGGAATTCACTGCTGTGGAACAGAATAAAGAAAAAAGAATTAAAAGAAATGAAGACAGCCTAAGAGACCTCTGGGACAACATTAAACTCAACAACATTCGCATTATAGGGGTCTCAGAAGGAGAAGAGAGAGAGAAAGGACCAGAGAAAATATTTGAAGAGATTATAGTCGAAAACTTCCCTAACATGGGAAAGCAAATAGCCACCCAAGTCCAGGAAGCACAGTGAGTCCCATACAGGATAAACCCAAAGAGAAGCACGCCGAGACACATAGTAATCAATTTGGCAAAAATTAAAGACAAAGAAAAATTATTGAAAGCAGCAAGGGAAAAATGACAAATAACATACAAAGGAACTCCCATAAGGTTAACAGCTGATTTATCAGCAGAAACTCTACAAGCCATAAGGGAGTGGCATGATATATTTAAAGGGATGAAAGGGAAGAACCTACAACCAAGATGACTCTACCCCAGAAGGATCTCATTCAGATTCGATGGAGAAATCAAAAGCTTCACAGACAAGCAAAAGCTAAGAGAATTCAGCACCACGAAACCAGCTCTACAATAGATGCTAAAGGAACTTCTCTAAGTGGGAAACACAAGAGAAAAAAGGACCTACAAAACAAATCCAAAACAATTAAGAAAATGGTCATAGGAACATACATATCTATAATTACCTTAAACTTGAATGGATTAAATGCTCCAACCAAAAGACACAGGCTTGTTGAATGTATACAAAAATAAGACCCATATATATGCTGTCTATAAGAGACCCACTTCAGACCTAGGGACATATACAGACTGAAAGTGAGGGGGTGGAAAAAGATATTCCATGCAAATGGAAATCAAAAGAAAGCTGGAGTAGCAATATTCATATCAGAAATAATAGACTTTAAAATAAAGAGTGTTTACAAGAGACAAGGAAGGACACTACATAATGATCAAGGGATCAATCCAAGAATAAGATATAACTATTATAAATATATATGTACCCAACATAGGAACACGTCAATACATAAGGCAACTGCTAACAGCTATAAAAGAGGAAATCGACAGTAACACAATAATAGTAGGAGAGGTTAACACCTCACTTACACCAATGGACAGATCATCCAAAATGAAAAAATATAAGGAAACAGAAGCTTTAAATGACACAATAGACCAAATAGATTTAATAGATATTTATAGGACATTCCATCCAAAAACAGCAGATTACACCTTCTTCTTCTCAAGTGTGCATGGAACATTCCCCAGGATAGATCACATCTTGGGTCACAAATCAAGTCTCAGTAAATTTAAGAAAATTGAAATCATACCCAGCATCTTTTCTGACCACAACGCTTTGAGATTAGAAATGAATTAAAGGGAAAAAAATGTAAAAAACACAAACACATGGAGGCTAAACAATACAATACTAAATAACCAAGAGATCACTGAAGAAATCAAAGAGGAAATCAAAAAATACCTAGAGACAAATGACAATGAAAACGCGACGATCCAAAACCTATGGGATGCAGCAAAAGCAGTTCTAAGAGGGAAGTTTATAGCTATACAAGCCTACCTCAAGAAACAAGAAAAATCTCAAATAAACAATCTAACCTTACACATAAAGGAACTAGAAAGAAGAACAAACAAAACCCAAAGTTAGCAGAAGGAAAGAAATCATAAAGATCAGAGCAGAAATAAATGAAATAGAAACAAAGAAAACAATAGCAAAGATCGGTAAAACTAAAAGCTGGTTCTTTGAGAAGATAAGCAAAATTGTTAAACCATTAGCCAGACTCATCAAGAAAAATAGTGAGAGGACTCAAATCGATAAAATTAGAAATGAAAAAGGAGAAGTTACAACAGACACTGAAGAAATACAAAGCATCCTAAGAGACTACTACAAGCAACTCTATGCCAATAAAATGGACAACATGGAAGAAATGGATGAATTCTTAGAAAGGTATAACCTGCCAAGACTGAACCAGGAAGAAACAGAAAATATGAACAGACCAATCACAAGTAATGAAATTGAAACTGTGATTAAAATTCTTCCAACAAACAAAAGTCCAGGACCAGATGGCTTCACAGGTGAATTCTATCAAACATTTAGAGAAGAGCTAACACCCATCCTTCTCAAACTCTTCCAAAAAATTTCAGAGGAAGGAACACTCCCTAACTCATTCTACGAGGCCACAATCACCCTGATACCAAAACCAGACAAAGATAGTACAAAAAAAGAAAATTACAGACCTATATCACTGATGAATATAGATGCAAAAATCCTCAACAAAATACTAGCAAACAGAATCCAACAGACATTTAAAGGATCATACATCATGATCAAGTGGGATTTATCTCAGGGATGCAAAGATTCTTAAATATACGCAAATCAATCAATATGATACACCATGTTAACAAATTGAAGAATAAAAACCATATGATCATCTCAATAGATGCAGAAAAAGCTTTTGACAAAATTCAACACACATTTATTTTAAAAACTCTCCAGAAAGTGGGCATAGAGGGAACTACCTCAACATAATAAAGGCCATATATGACAAACCCACAGCAAACATCATTCTCAATGGTGAAAAACTGAAAGCATTTCCTCTAAGATCAGGAACAAGACAAAGATGTCCACTCTCACCACTATTATTCAACATAGTTTTGGGAGTCCTAGCCACGGCAATCTGAGAAGAGAAAGGAATAAAAGGAATACAAATTGGAAAAGAAGAAGTAAAACTGTCACTGTGTGCAGATGACATGATACTATACATAGGGAATCCTAAAAATGCCACCAGAAAACTACTAGAGCTAATCAATGAATTTGGTAAAGTTGCAGGATACAAAATTAATGCACAGAAATCTCTTGCATTCCTATACACTAACGATGAAAAATCTGAAAGATAAATTAAGGAAAAAACTCCCATTTACCATTGCAACAAAAAGAATAAAATACCTAGGAATAAACCTACCTAGGGAGACAAAAGACCTGTATGCAAAAAACTATAAGACACTGATGAAAGAAATTAAAGATGATACCAAGAGATGGAGAGATATACCATGTTCTTGGATTGGAAGAATCAAGATTGTGAAAATGACTATACTACCCAAAGCAATCTACAGATTCAATGCAATCCCGATCAAATTACTAATGGCATATTTTACAGAACTAGAACAAAAAATCTGAAAATTTGTATGGAGACACAAAAGACCATGAATAGCCAAAGCAATCTTGAGGGAAAATCAGAGCGGGAGGAATCAGACACCCTGACCTCAGACTATACTACAAAGCTACAGTAATCAAGACAATATGGTACTGGCACAAAAGCAGAAACATAGATCAATGGAACAAGATAGAAAGCCCAGAGATAAACACACGCACCTATGGTCAAGTAGCCTATGACAAAGGAGGCAAGGATATACAATGGAGAAAAGACAGTCTCTTCAATAAGTGGTGCTGGGAAAACTGGACAGCTACATGTAAAAGAATGAAATTAGAACACTCCCTAACACCATACACAAAAATAAACTCTAAAAATAAAAATAAGTAAATGGATTCAAGTCCTAAATATAAGACCAGACACTATAAAATTCTTAGAGGAAAACATAGGAAAAACACTCTTTGACATAAATCACAGCAAGATCTTTTTTGATCCACCTCCTAGAGTAACGGAAATAAAAACAAAAATAAACAAATGGGCCCTAATGAAACTTCAAAGCTTTTGAACAGCAAAGGAAACCATAAGCAAGACGAAAAGACAACCCTCAGAATGGGAGAAAATATTTGCAAATGAATCAACGGACAAAGGATTAATCTCCAAAATATATAAACAACTCATGTAGCTCAAAATTAAAGAAAGAAACAACCCAATCCAAAAATGGGCAGAAGGCCTAAATAGACATTTCTCCAAAGAAGATGTACAGATGGCCAAGAAGCACATGAAAAGCTGCTCAACATCACTAATTATTAGAGAAATGCAAATCAAAACTACAATGAGGTATCACCTCACACCGTTAGAATGGGCATCATCAGAAAATCTACAAACAATAAATGCTGGAGAGGGTGTGTAGAAAAGGGAACACTCTTGCACTGTTGGCGGGAATGTAAATTGATACAGCCACTATGGAGAAAATATGGAGATTCCTTAAAAAACTAAAAATAGTATTACCATATGATCCAGCAATCCCACTACTGGGCATATACCCAGAGAAAACCATAATTCAAAAAGACACATGCACCCCAAAGTTCATTGCAGCACTATTTACAATAGCCGGGTCACGAAAGCAACCTAAATGCCCTTCGACAGACGAATGGATAAAGAAGGTATGGTATATATATACAATGAAATATTACTCAGCCATAAAAAGGAACGAAATTGGGTCATTTGTTGAGATGTGGATGGATCTACAGACTGTCATACAGAGTGAAGTAAGTCATAAAGAGAAAAACAAATATCGTGTATTAACACATGTATGTGGAACCTAGAAAAATGGTACAGATGAACTGGTTTGCAGGGCAGAAGTTGAGACACAGATGTAGAGAATGAATGTATGGACACCAAGGGGGGAAGCCGCAGGGGGGTGGGGATGGTGGTGTGATGAATTGGGCGATTGGGATTGACATATATACACTGATGTGTATAAAATTGATGACTAATAAGAACCTGTGGTATAAAAAAATAAATAAAATAAAATTTAAAAATTAAAAAAAAACTTTGTGTATGCTGATGACTTTATAGATACAATACCAAAGGCATACCCTATGAAAGAAATAATTGATAAGCTGGACTTCGTTAAAATTAAGAACTTCTGCTCTGTGAAAGACAATGTCAAGAGAATAAAACAAGGCCCAGAATGGGAGAAAATTTTTACAAAAGACACATCTGATAAAAGCCTGGTTATATAAATATACAAAGAACTCTTAAAACTCCACAACAAGGAAACAAATCCAATTTAAAAATTGTCCAAAAATTTTAATGGAAATCTCACCAACAAAGAGATACTGATGGCACATAAGCTTATGAAAAGATGCTCCACATTATATGTCATCAGGGAAATGCAAATTAAAACAATAATGAGATACCACCACACATTTATTAGAATGGCCAAAATACAGAACACTGGAAACACAATGCTGGCAAGGATGTGGAGCAACAGAAACTCTCATTCATTACTGGAGAGAATGCAAAATGGTATAAACATTTTGGACGATAGTTTGGTGGTTTCTTACATAACTGAACATACTCTTACCAAATAATTCAACAATCATTCTCCTTGGTATTTACCCAAGGGAATTAAAATCTTATATCCATACAAAAACTTGCCCACAGATGTTTGTAGCAACTTTATTCATAATTGCTAAAATATGAAAGCAACTGATATTTCCTTCAGTAGGTGAATGTGCAAATAAACTGTGGTACATCCAAACAATGGAACATTATGCAACACTATGCAAGCTGTGAAAATACATAGAGGAAACTTAAGTGCATATTACTAAGTGAAAAAGCCAATCTCAAAAGACTATATACTGTATAATTTCAGCTATAGGACTTCCCCTTTACTAGAAAAGGTAAAATTTTATAGACAGCAAGGTCAGTGGTTGCCAGGAGTTGGGGAGGGAGGAATAAATAGGTGGAGCACAGAGGATTTTTAGGACAGTGAAAATACTCTGTATGACACCATGATGATACATACATGTCATTATACATTTGTCCAAATCCATAGAATGTACAACACCAAGAGTGAACCCTAATATTAAACTATGGACTTTGGTCATTATGATGTGTCAGTGTAGGTTCATCATTTGTAACAAATATCCCACTCTTATGGGAGATGTTGATAATGTGGGAGATTATGCATTCGTGGGGGCAGGGGTATCTGGAAAAACTCTGTAACTTCCCCTCAATTTTGCTGTGAACCTAAAACTGCTCAAAATATATAAAGTCTTAATTTTAAAAAATCAAGGTCCCACAAAATAATTTAGGCACACAGAGTCGAATAGCAAATACCTTTTATTTTATATGAGGCATATGTATATGCATTATATTGGCTTAAAAATGAGAATAATTATTGATATGCATGAACATTTGTAGGCTTATATTTTGTCATGAACCAAGCAGCATGGAAAAACAATTGTTATTTTAAAATACAAAGAAAACCTAGAGTCTGTCATACAGAGTGAAGTAAGTCAGAAAGGGAAAAACAAATGCCGTATGCTAACACATATATATGGAATCTAAAAAAAAAAAAGTTCTGAAGAACCTAGTGACAGGACAGGAATGGAGACGCAGACATAGAGAATGGACTTGAGGACACAGGGAGGGGTAGGTATAAGCTGGGACGAAGTGAGAGAGTGGCATGGACATGTATACATGACCAAATGTAAAATAGATAGCTAGTGGGAAGCAGTCATATAGCACAGGGAGATCAGCTCGGTGCTTTGTGACCACCTAGAGGGGTGGGATAGGGAGTGTGGGAGGGAGACGCAAGAGGGAGGGGATATAGGGATATATGTATATGTATAGCTGATTCATTTTGTTGTACAGCATAAACTAACACAACATTGTAAACAATTATACTCCAATAAAGATGTTTAAATAAATAAATTAAATTAAATACAAAGAAAAAGAAAAAATATTGGAATCATCTATTGGAGCAAATGTGTAGAAATAGGAGAACCCTTGTAAACTGCTGGTAAGAATGTGTTTACCACCAAACATTTGGAAAGCAATGTGACAATATTATTAAAAATTTTAAACGGACATAACCTTTGAGACAGAAATTTCAGTTCTGAAAATCTGTAATAGGTAATATAAGCATCAGCACATAAGGTATAACTATAAGGATATTTATTGAAGGATTATTTATAAGGGAATAAAATCTGGAAACTACTTGAAAGTCCACCAATAGGTTGAATAAATTGTGATAGATCTAACCTATGGAATACTATGTAGCTATTTAAAACAATGGGCTGAGTCTTTGCATATACACCAGGGAGGTATCCATGAAAATTGTTGAATGAAAAAAAGCAGGTTTCAAGGTAATATACTTAGGAGGTCACAATTTTATTTAAAATAGCTTTTGTTGGTCCAGATCAAGATGGTGTGGTAGGAAGATCGTGAGCTCATCTCCTCCCATGGATACACCAAAACTACCACTACTTATAGAACAACTATCTCCATGAATGACCTGAAGACAAGCAGAACAGATTTTCTACAACAAAGAATACAAACAAAAGGCCATATCAAGATAGGTAGGAGAGGCAGAGAGGTAGTCTAGCCAGAATCCACTCTCCTAGTGCAGCAACCCCCAAGCAGGAGGAATACCAAAACTACAAAGGTCTGCTCTAAGTAGAAAGGGCTCTGAGTCCTATGTCAGACTCCCCAGCCCAGAGGACTGCATTGGGAAGTAAAGTCCCCATATTGTGTGGCATTGAAACCAGCCAGGCTTATGTCCAGAAGAGCCAGAGGGATGTGGAAAACAGAGACTGTACTCTTGAAGGGTTCATGTACATATTCATTTACTCTAAGGCCCAATTGCAGAGGCAGCAGCTTACAGAGTACCTGTGTCATATGGGAAAGAGATAACTTGACTAATTTCAGGGCATGTGATAGAAGGGAATCTGGTGGAACTTTCTCTGGGCATAGAAGTGACAATAGGTGTCATTTTTTTAAAAAAATCTTTCACCTAGCTGGCCTGACAGTTATGGGTACCATTTCTGTCACTCTCCACCAACCTAGCTAACACCATCACCCAACCCCACAGGCCCTTCCAAAGTAGCTCTGCCCTGCCCCACCCAGTGGGCCACCTTGGCCAGCACCAGTGCCCCTCCCAAAGTGCTCTCAATCCAGGGGACCAGTTCCAAACACCAGCATGCCAATAGCAGTCATAGGCAGTCCTCATAGTCAGCAGGGCCAGAGACAAGTCCCACCCATCAGGATGTCCATAGCAGTCATGACCAACCCATAGAGCCAGCAATGCTGGGAACCAGCCCCATACACCAGCATACACACAGAAGTATCAGCCAAGCCTCACAGCCAGCCAGTCTGGGGACCAACCCTGCCCACCACTGTACCCATAGTAACCAGAGCCCAACCAAGCACACCTGGAAAAACTGGCTTTGATGACTGGAGAGATTGTACCACTGGGCCCCACAGGACATCTTCCACATAATGCCACTCTTTCAAGATAGGGAAACATAGCTTATATACCTAACGCATAGAAACAAACACAGAGAGTTAGGTAAAATAAAGGAGACAAAGGAATACCTTCCAAAACAAAGAACAAGACAAAAGCTCACTAAAGGAAAGGCAGATAAGCAGTTTACCAGGAAAAGAGTTGAAAGCAATAGTCAAAAACATGCCCACCAAACTCAGGAGAAGAATGGATGAACCAAGTGAGAACTTCAACAAAGAGATAGAAAATACAAAAAAAGAACCAAATGGATCTCAAGAATACAATAACTGAAATGAAAAATACAATAGAGGGAATCAACAACAGATTAGAGTATGCAGAAGAATGGACGAGTGATCTGGAAGACAAGGTAGTGGAAATCACCCAATCAGAACAGCAAAAAGAAAAAAGACTTAAAAATGAAGACAGGAGAGGGGAAAGATGGTGGAAGAGTAAGATGCAGAGATCACCTTCCTCCCTACAGATACATCAGAAATACATCTACACATGGAACAACTTCTACAGAACACCTACTGAATGCTGGCAGAAGACATCAGACCTCCCCAAAAGCAAGAAACTCCCCACGTACCTGGGTAGGGCAAAAGCGAAAAGAATAAACAGAGACAAAAGAATAGGGACGGGACCTGCACCAGTGGGAGGGAGCCGTGAAGGAGGAAAGGTTTCCACACACTAGAAGCCCCTTCGCGGGCGGAGACTGTGGGTGGCAGAGTGGGGGAGCTTCGGAGCCGCGGAGGAGAGTGCAGCAACAGGGGTGCAGAGGGCAAAGCAGAGAGATTTCTGCACAGAGGATCGGTGCTGACCAGCACTCACCAGCCCAAGAGGCTTGTCTGCTCAACCGCCGGGGCAGGCGGGGCTGCCAGCTGAGGCTCAGGCTTCGGTTGGAGCCCAGGGAGAGGACTGGGGTAGGCGGCATGAACACAGCCTGAAGGGGGTTAGTGCACCACGGCTAGCCGGGAGGGGTTCCAGGGAAAAGTCTGGACCTGCGGATGAGGCAAGAGATTTTTCTTCCCTCTTTGTTTCCTGGTGCACGAGGAGAGGGGTTAAAGAGCGCTGCTTAAAGGAGCTCTAGAGACAGGCGCGAGCCGCGGCTAACAGCGCGGACACCAGACACGGGCAGGAGACGCTGAGGCTGCTGCTGCCACCACCAAGAAGCCTGTGCGCAAGCACAGGTCACTATCCACACCTCCCTTCCCGGGAGCCTGTGCAGCCTGCCACTGCCAGGGTCCCGGGATCCAGGGACAACTTCCCCGGGAGAAAGCACAGCGCACCTCAGGCTGGTGCAACGTCATGCCAGCCTCTGCCGCCACAGGCTCGCCCCGCACTCTGTGCCCCTCCCTCCTCCCGGCCTGAGTGAACCAGAGCCCCCGAATCAACAGCTCCGTTAACCCCAACCTGTCTGAGCGAAGGACAGACGCCCTTCGGCGACCTACACGCAGAGGTGGGGCCAAATCCAAAGCTGAACCCCGGGAGCTGTGCAAACAAAGAAGAGAAAGGGAAATCTCTCCCAGCAGCCTCAGGAGCAGCGGATTAAATCTCCAAAATCAACTTGATGTACCATGCACCTGTGGAATACCTGAATAGACAACGAATCATCCCAAATTGAGGAGGTGGACATTGAGACCAAGATTTATTTTTTTTCCCCTTCTCCTCTTTTTGTGAGTGTGTATGTGTATGTTTCTGTGTGACATTTTGTCATATAGCTTTGCTTTCACCATTTGTCCTAGGGTTCTATCTATCTGGTTTTTTTTTTTGTTTCTTTCTTTTACTTTTAAAAATAAATTTAATAATTATTGTTTTATTTTAATAACTTTATTTCATTTTACCTTACTTTATTTTATTTTATTTTATCCTCTTTCTTTCCAGCTTGCTACTTTTTCTCCCTTTTATTCTGAGCCGTGTGGATGAAAGGCTCTTGGTGCTACAGCCAGGAGTCAGTGCTGTGCCACTCAGGTGGGAGAGCCAACTTCAGAACACTGCTCCACAAGAGACCTCCCAGCTCCACATACTACCAAACGGCGAAAATCTCCCAGAGATCTCCATCTCAACGCCAACACCCAGCTTCACTCAACGACATGCAAGCTACAGTGCTGGACACCCTAGCCCAAACAACTAGCAAGACAGGAACACAACCCCACCCTTTAGCAGAGAGGATGCCTAAAATCATAATAAGTCAACAAACACCCCAAAACGCACCACCAGACGTGGACCTGCCCACCAGAGAGACAAGATCCAGCCTCATCCACCAGAACACAGGCACTAGTCCCCTCCACCAGGAAGCCTACACAACCCAGTAAACCAACTTTAGCCACTGGGAACAGACACCAAAAACAAAGGGAACTACGAACCTGCAGCCTTCAAAAAGGAGACCCCAAACACAGTAAGATAAGCAAAATGAGAAGACAGAAAAGCACACAGCAGATGAAGGAGCAAGATAAAAACCCACCAGACCTAACAAATGAAGAGGAAATAGGCAGTCTACCTGAAAAAGACTTCAGAATAATGACAGTAAAGATGATCCAAAATCTTGGAAATAGAATAGACAAAATGCAAGAAACATTTAACAAAGACCTAGAAGAACTAAAGATGAAACAAACAATGATGAACAACAGAATAAATGAAATGAAAACTACTCTAGATGGGACTAATAGCAGAATAACTGAGGCAGAAGAAGGGAAAAGTGACCTGGAAGATAAAATAGTGGAAATAACTACTGCAGAGCAGAATAAAGAAAAAAGAATGAAAACAACTGAGGACAGTCTCAGAGACCTCTGGGACAACATTAAACGAACCAACATTCGAATTATAGGAGCTCCAGAAGAAGAAGAGAAAAAGAAAGGGACTGAGAAAATATTTGAAGAGATTATAGTTGAAAACTTCCCTAATATGGGAAAGGAAATAGTTAATCAAGTCTAGGAAGCACAGAGAGTCCCATACCGGATAAATCCAAGGAGAAATATGCCAAGACACGTATTAATGAAACTGATAAAAATTAAATACAAAGAAAGCATATTAAAAGCAGCAAGGGAAAAACAACGAATAACACACAAGGGATTCCCCATAAGGTTAACAGCTGATCTTTAATCAGAAACTCTGCAAGCCATAAGGGAGTAGCAGGACTTATTGAAAGTGATGAAGGAGAAAAACCTGCAACCAAGATTAATTTACCCAGCAAGGATCTTATTCAGATTTGATGGAGAAATTAAAAACTTTACAGACAAGCAAAAGCTGAGAGAGTTCAGCACCACCAAACCAGCTTTACAACACATGCTAAAGGAACTTCTCTAGGCAAGAAACACAAGAGAAGGAAAAGACCTATAATAACATACCCAAAACAATTAAGAAAATGGAAATAGGAACATACATATCGATAATTACCTTAAATGTAAATGGATTAAATGCTCCCACCAAAAGACACTGACTGGCTGAATGGATACAAAAACAAGACCCATATATATGCTGTCTACAAGAGACCCACTTCAGACCTAGAGACACATACAGACTGAAAGTGAGGGGACGGAAAAGATATTCCATGCAAATGGAAACCAAAAGAGAGCTGGAGTAGCAATTCTCATATCAGACAAAATAGACTTTAAAATAAAGACTATTACAAGAGAAAAAGAAGGACACTACATAATGATCAAGGGATCATTCCAAGAGGAAGATATAACAATTGTAAATATTTATGCACCCAACATAGGAGCACCTCAATACATAAGGCAAATACTAACAGCCATAAAAGGGGAAATCGACAGTAACACATTCAGAGCAGGGGACTTTAACACCCCACTTTCACCAATGGACAGATCATCCAAAATGAAAATAAATAAGGAAACACAAGCTTTAAATGATACATTAAACAAGATGGACTTAATTGATATTTATGGGACATTCCATCCAAAAACAACAGAATACACATTTTTCTCAAGTGCTCATGGAACATTCTCCAGGATAGATCGTATCTTGGGTCACAAATCAAGCCTTGGTAACTTGAAGAAAATTGAAATTGTATCAAGTATCTTTTCCGACCACAACGCTATGAGACTATATATCAATTACAGGAAAAGATCTGCAAAAATACAAACACATGGAGGCTAAACAATACACCACTTAATAATGAAGTGATCTGAATAAATCAAAGAGGAAATCAAAAAATACCCAGAAACAAATGACAAGGGAAACACAACGACCCAAAACCTATGGGATGCAGCAAAAGCAGTTCGAAGAAGTTTATAGCAATACAATCCTACCTTTAGAAACAGGAAACATCTTGAATAAACAACCTAACCTTACACCTAAAGCTATTAGAGAAAGAAGAGAAAAAAAACAAAACCAAAGTTAGCAGAAGAAAAATAATCATAAAGATCAGATAAGAAATAAATAAAAAAGAAATGAAGGAAAAAACAGCAAAGATCAATAAAACTAAAAGCTGGTTCTTTGAGAAGATAAGAAAAATTGTTAAACCATTATCCCAACTCATTGAGAAAAAAAGGTAGAAGACTCAAATCAATAGAATTAGAAATGGAAAAGGGGAAGTAACAACTGACACTGCAGAAATACAAAAGATCATGAGAGATTACTACAAGCAACTCTATGCCAATAAAATGGACAACCTGGAAGAAATGGATTAATTCCTAGAAATGCACAACCTGCCAAGACTGAATAAGGAAGAAATAGAAAATATGAACAGACCAATCACAAGCACTGAAATTGAAACCGTGATTAAATATCTTCCAACAAACAAAAGCCCAGGACCAGATGGCTTCACAGGCGAATTCTATCAAACATTGAGAGAAGAGCTAACATCTATCTTTCTCAAACTCTTCCAAAATATAGCAGAGGGAGGAACACTCCTAACCTCATTCTACGAGGCTAACACCACCCTGATACCAAAAACAAGACAAGGATATCACAAAGAAAGAAAACTACAGGCCAATATCACTGATGAACATAGATGCAAAAATCATCAACAAAATACTAGCAAACAGAATCCAACAGCACATTAAAAGCATCATACACTATAATCAAGTGGGGTTTATTCCAGGAATGCAAGGATTTTTCAATATATGCAAATCAAACAATGTGATACACCATATTAACAAATTGAAGGAGAAAAGGCATAGGATCATCTCAATAGATGCAGAGAAAGCTATTGACAAAATTCAACACCCATTTATGATAAAAACCCTGCAGAAAGTATGCATAGAGAGAACTTTCCTCAACATAGTAAAGGTCATATATGACAAACCCACAGCCAACATCATCCTCAATGGTAAAAAACTGAAAGCATTTCCACTATGATCAGGAACAAAACAAGGTTGCCCACTCTCACCGCTCTTGTTCAACATAGTTTTGGAAGTTTTAGCAACAGCAATCAGAGAAGAAAAGGAAATAAAAGGAATGCAAACCGAAAAAGAAGAAGTAAAGCTGTCACTGTTTGCAGATGACATGATACTATACATAGAGAATCCTAAAGATGCTACCAGAAAACTACTAGAGATAATCAATGAATTTGGTAAAGTAACAGGATACAAAATTAATGCACAGAAATCGCTGGCATTCCTGTATACTAATGATGAAAAATCTGATAGTGAAATCAAGAAAACCCTCCCGTTTACCATTGCAACAAAAAGAATAAAATATCTAGGAATAAACCTACCGAAGGAGACAAAAGACCTGTATGCAGAAAATTATAAGACACTGATGAAAGAAATCAAAGATGATACAAATAGATGGAGAGATATACCATGTTCTTGGATTGGAAGAATCAACATTGTGAAAATGACCCTACAACCCAAAGCAATCTACAGATTCAATGCAATCCCTATCAAACTACCACTGTCATTTTTCACAGAACTAGAACAAAAAATTTCACAATTTGTATGGAAACACAAAAGACCCCGAATACCCAAAGCAATCTTGAGAATGAAAAATGGGGCTGGAGGAATCAGGCTCCCTGACTTCAGACTACACCACAAAGCTACAGTAATCAAGACAGTACGGTAGCGGCATGAAAACAGTAAGATAGATCAATGGAACAGGAGAGAAAGCCCAGAGATAAACCCACGCACATATGGTCACCTTATCTTTGATAAAGGAGGCAGGAATGTACAGTGGAGAAAGGACAGCCTCTTCAATAAGTGGTGCTGGGAAAACTGGACAGGTATATGTAAAAGTATGAGATTACATCACTCCCTAACACCATACACAAAAATAAGCTAAAAATGGATTAAAGACCTAAATGTAAGGCCAGAAACTATCAAACTCTTAGAGGAAAACATAGGCCAAACACTCTATGACATAAATCACAGCAAGATCCTTTTTGACCCACCTCCTACAGAAATGGAAATAAAAACAAAAATAAACAAATGGAACCTAATGAAACTTCAAAACTTTTGCACAGCAAAGGAAACCATAAACAAGACAAAATGACAACCCTCAGGTTGGGAGAAAACATTTGCAAATAAATCAACTGACAAAGGAATAATCTCCAAAATTTACAAGCAGCTCATGCAGCTCAATAACAAAAAAACAAACAACCCAATCCAAAAATGGGCAGAAGACCTAAATAGACATTTCTCCAAACAAGATATACAGACTGCCAACAAACACATGAAAGAATGCTCAACATCATTAACCATTAGAGAAATGCAAATCAAAACTACAATGAGATATCATCTCACACCAGTCAATATGGCCATCATCAAAAATCCAGAAACAGTAAATGCTGGAGAGGGTGTGGAGAAAAGGGAACAGTCTTGCACTGCTGGTGGGAATGTGCATTGGTACAGCCACTATGGGGAACAGTATGGAGGTTCCTTAAATAACTACAAATAGAACTACCATATGACCCATCAATCCCACTACTGGGCATATACCCGGAGAAACCATAATTCAAAAAGAGTCATGTACCAACATGTTCATTGCAGCTCTATTTACAATAGCCAGGAGATGGAAACAACCTAAGTGTCCATCATCAGTTGAATGGATAAAGAAGATGTGGCACATATATACAATGGAATATTACTCAGCCATAAAAAGAAACGAAATTGAGGTATTTTTAATGAGGTGGATGGACCTAGAGTCTTTCATACACAGTGAAGTAAGTCAGAAATAGAAAGACAAATACCGTGTGCTAACACATATATATGGAATTTAAGAAAAAGAATTGTCATGAAGAACCTAGGGATAAGACAGGAATAAAGACACAGACCTACTAGAGAATGGACTTGAGGATATGGGGAGGGGAAAGGGTAAGATGTGACAAAGCGAATGAGTGGCATGGACATATATACACTACCAAAAGTAAAATAGATAGCTAGTGGGAAGCAGCCGTATAGCACAGGGAGATCACCTCAGTGCTTTGTGACCACCTAGAGGGGTGGGATTGGGAGGGTGGGAGGAAGGGAGACGCAGGAGGGAATAGATATGGGAACATATGTATATGTATAACTGTTTCACTTTGTTATAAATCCGAAACTAACACACCATTGTAAAGCAATTATACTCCAATAAAGATTTAAATAAAAAATGAAGACAGTTTAAGGGACCTCTGGAAAAAAATCAAGCATACTAACATTCAGATTGTAAGGGTCCAGGAAGGAAAAGATAGAAAATTACAGAAAATCTATCTGAAGAAATAACAGCTGGAAACTTCCCTAACCTGGTGAAGGAAACAGACATCTACGTCCAGGAAGCAGAGAGGAGTCCCAAACAAAATGAACCCAAAGAGACCTACACCAAGAAAAATTATAATTAAAATGTCAAAAGTTAAATATAAAGATAGAATCTTAAAGCAGCAACAGATAAACAACTAGTTATATATGAGGGAACCAATAGAAGACTACCAGCTGATTTTTCAGCAGAAACTTTAGAGGCCAGAAGGGACCGGGATGATATATTCAAAGGGCTGAAGGAAGAAAAAACTTACAAACAAAATTACTCTACTCAGCAAAAGTGTCCAGAATTGGAGAGATCAGAAAATTGGGTTTTCCCAGAGAAGCAAAAGCTAAAGGAGTTCATTATAGGGACTTCTTTTAACAGAATATAAAAGAAAAGAAAAGGCCATATTTAGAAATAAGAAAATCATGAAAGAAAAACTCTCACTGGTAAAGGCAAACATATAGTAAAAGTAGTGAATCAATCACCTATAAAGCTTGTATGAAGGTTAAAAGACAAAATTAGTAAAATCATCTATATCTAAAATAATTAAACAATAGAAAATATTAAAATATGTAAAGTATGATGTCAAAAACATAAGACAAGAAAGGGAGAGTAAAAATGCAGTGCTTTTAAAATATGCCAGAACATAAGCAACCATTAAATTAAAGTAGACTGCTATTTACATAGGCTGTTTTTTTTTTAACATCTTTATTGGAGTATAATTGCTCTACAATGTTGTATTAGTTTCCACTTTAAAACAAACTGAATCAGCCATACATATACATATATCCCCATATCTCCTCCCTCTTGCATCTCCCTCCAGCCCTCCCTATCCCATCCCTCTAGGTGGTCACAAAGCACCGAGCTGATCTCCCTGTGCTATATGGCTGTTTCCCACTAGCTATCGATTTTACATTTGGTAGTGTATATATCTCCATGCCACTCTCTCACTTCGTGCCAGCTTACCCTTCCCCCTCCCTGTGTCCTCAAGTCCATTCTCTACATCTGCATCTTTATTCCTGTCCTGTCCCTAGGTTCTTCAGGACCTTTTTTTTTTTTTAGATTCCATATATATGTGTTAGCATACAGTACTTGTTTTTCTCTTTCTGACTTACTTCACTCTGTATGAGAGACTCTAGGTCCATCCACCTCACTAAAAATAACTCAATTTCATTTCTTTTTATGGCTAATGTTCCATTGTATATATGTGCCACATCTTTTTTATCCATTCATCTGTCGATGGACACTTAGGTTGCTTCCATGTCCTGGCTATTGTAAATAGTGCTGCAGTGAATATTGTGGTACATGTGTGCTTTTGAATTATGGTTTTATCAGGGTATATGCCCAGTAGTGGAATTGCTGGGTCATATGGTAGTTCTATTTTTAGTTTTTTAAGGAACCTCCATACTGTTTCCATAGTGGCTGTATCAATTTACTTTCCCACCAACAGTGCAAGAGGGTTCCCTTTACTGCACACCCTCTCCAACACTTATAGTTTGTAGATTTTTTGATGTTGGCCACTCTGACCGGTGTGAGATGTAACTTACAGTTTGTAGATTTTTTGTGATGGCCACTCTGACCGCTGTGATCTTCTTTGGAGAAATGTCTATTTAGGTCTTCTGCCCATTTTTGGATTGGGTTTTTTTGTTTTGTTGATATTGAGCTGCATGAGCTGCTTGTAAATTTTGGAGATTAATCCTTTGTCAGTTGCTTCATTTACAAATATTTTCTCCCATTCTGAGGGTTGTCTTTTGGTCTTGTTTATGGTTTCCTTTGCTGTACAAAAGCTTTTAAGTTTCATTAGGTCCCATTTGTTTATTTTTGTTTTTATTTCCATTTCTCTAGGAGGTGGGTCAAGAAGGATCTTCCTGTGATTTATGTCATAGAGTGTTCTGCCTCTGTTCTCCTTTAAGAGTTTTAGAGTTTCTGGCCGTACATTTAGGTCTTTAATCAATTTTGAGTTTATTTTTGTGCATGGTGTTAGGGAGTGTTCTAATTTCATTCTTTTACATGTAGATGTCCAGTTTTCCCAGCACCACTTTTTCAAAGGCTGTCTTTTCTCCATTGTATATTCTTGCCTCCTTTATCAAAAATAAGGTTACCATATGTGCGCGGGTTTATCTCTGGGCTCTGTATCCTGTTCCTTTGATCTATATTTCTGTTTTTGTGACAGTATCATACTGTATTGATTACTATAGCTTTGTAGTATAGTCTGAAGTCTGGGGGCCTGATTCCTCCAGCTCCGTTTTTCTTTCTCAAGGTTGCTTTGGCTATTCAGGGTATTTTCTGTTTCCATACAAATTGTGAAATTATTTGTTCTACTTCTGTGAAAAATGCCATTGGTAGTTTGATAGGGATTGCATTGTATCTGTAGATTGCTTTGGGTAGTATAGTCATTTTCACAAGGTTAATTCTTCCAATCCAAGAACATGGCATATCTCTCCATCTGTTTGTATTATCTTTAATTTCTTTCATCAGTGTCTTATAGATTTTTGCGTACAGGTCTTTTGTCCACTTAGGTAGGTTTATTCCTAGGTATTTTGTTCTTTTTGTTGCAATGGTAAATGGGAGGGTTTCCTTAATTTCCCTTTCAGATTTTTCATCATTAGTGTATAGGATTGCAAGAGATTTCTGTGCATTAATTTTGTATCCTGTTACTTTATGAAATTCATTGATTAGCTCTAGTAGTTTTCTGGTAGCATCTTTAGGATTCTCTATGTATACTATCATGTCATCTGCAAACAGCAACAGCTTTACTTCTTCTTTTCCAATTTTGATTCCTTTTATTTCTTTTTCTTCTCTGATTGCTGTGGTTAAAACTTCCAAAACTATGTTGAATAATAGTGGTGCGAGTGGACAACCATGTTCTGGTCCTGATCTTTGAGGAAATGGTTTCAGTTTTTCACCTTTGAGAACAATGTTGGCTGTGAGTTTTTCATATATGGCCTTTATTATGTTGAGGAAAGTTCTGTCTATGCCTACTTTCTAGAGGGTTTTTATCATAAATGAGTGTTGAATTTTGTCAGAAGCTTTTTCTGCATCTATTGAGATGATCATATGGTTTTTATCCTTCAATTTTTTAATATGGTGTATCATATTGATTAATTTGCATATACTGAAAAATCTTTGCATTCCTGGGATAAACTCCAGCTGATCATACTGTATGATCCTTTTAATATTCTGTTGGATTCTGTTTGCTAGTATTTTGTTGAGTATTTTTGCATCTATGTTCTTCAGTGATGTTGGCCTGTAGTTTTCTTTCTTTATGACATCTTTGTCTGGTTTTGCTATCAGGGTGATGGTAGCCTTGTAGAATGAGGTTGGGAGTGTTCCTCCCTCTGCTATATTTTGGAAGGGTTTGAGAAGTACAGGTGTTAGCTCTTCTCTAAATGTTTGATAGAATTCGCCTGTGAAGCCATCTGGTCCTGGACTTTTGTTTGTTGGAAGATTTTAATCACAGTCTCAATTTTAGTGCTTGTGATTGTTCTGTTTATATTTTCTATTTCTTCCTGGTTCAGTCTTGGAAGGTTGTGCTTTTCTAAGAATTTTTCCATTTCTTACATCGGTTTTCATACATGAATCTCATGGTAACCACAAATCAAAAACCTATAACAGATACACAAAAAATAAAAAGAAAGGAATACAAACAAAACACTGAAGAAAGTCATCAAATCACAGAGGGAAAATGAGAGAAGAAAGAAACAGAGAAGAACTATAAAAACAAATAGAAATATAAAAACCACCAAGAAACAGTAACAATATGGCAATAAGTACATAGCTATCAATGATTACTGTAAATGTAAATGAACTAAATGTTCCAATTAAAAGACATAGCGTGGCTGAATGGATAAAAAAAACAAGATCCATATATATGCTGCCAACAAGTGGCTCACTTTAAGAGCTAAAGACACACTCATACTGAAAATGAGGGGAAGGAGAAAGATATTCCATGAAAATGGAAACCAAAAACAGCTGGGGTAGCAATACTTACATCAGACAAAATAATCTTTAAAACAAAGACTGCAGCAAGAGACAAAGCCATTATATAATGATAAAGGTATCAATCCCAAAAGACGATATAACACTAGTAAATATCTATACACCCAACATAGGAGCACTGAAATACATAAAGCAAATACATAAAGAGAGAAATTGACAGTAATACAATAATATTAGGGTATTTTAGCACCCTACTTATAAAACATCAGTGGGGGCTTCCCTGGTGGCGCAGTGGTTGAGAGTCTGCCTGCCGATGCAGGGCACACGGGTTCGTGCCCCGGTCCGGGAAGATCCCACATGCCGCGGAGTGGCTGGGCCTGTGAGCCATGGCCGCTGAGCCTGCACGTCCGGAGCCTGTGCTCCACAACGTGAGAGGCCACAGTAGTGAGAGGCCCGCGTACCGCAAAAAAAAAAAAAAATCAGTGGATAAATCATCCAGACCAAAAAAAAAAAATTAGTAAGGAAACATTGACCTTAAATGATACATTAGACCAGATAAACTTAGTAGATATATGTAACACGTTCCACCCCAAAATAGAAGAATACACATTTTTTTCAAGTGTACATGGAACATTCTCCAGGATAGATCACATGTGAGGTCACAAAACACCTCAAATTTAAGAAGATTGAAATCATATCAAGCATTTTTTTCCAACCACAGCGAGGTAAGACTAGAAATTAATTACAAGAAAGAAACTGAAGAAAACGCAAACACCTGGAGTCTAAACAGCATGCTACTAAATGACCAATGTGTCATTGAAGAAATCAAAGAGGAAATCAATAAATACGTATAGACAAATGAAAATGGAAACACAATATTCCAAAAGCTATGGGACACAGCAAAAGCAGTTCTAAGGGGGAAGTTTACAGTGATACAGGCCTACCTCAGGAAAAATCTCAAATAATCTAAGTTTACATTTAAAGGAACTAGGAAAAGAAGAACAAGCGAAGCCCAAAGTTAGTAGAAAGAAGGAAATGACAAAGATCATAGTGGAAATAAAATAGAGATTTTTTTAAAAATCAGCAATAGAAAAGATCAATGAAACTCATGGCTGCTTCTTTGAAAAGATAAACAAAATTGATAAACCTTTAGCTAGATTCATCAAAAGAAAAAGAGACAGGGTCCAAATAAATGAAATCAAAAATGAAAAAGGAGAAGTTACAACATATACCACAGAAAAACCAAGTATCATAAGAGATAACTATGAACAACTATACACCAAAATATTAGACAACCAAGAATAAATGGATAAAGTCCTATAAGCATAAAATCTTCCAAGACTGAATCAGGAAGAAGTAGAAAATATGAACAGACTGATTACTAGTAATGCAATTGAATCAGTAATCAAAAAGCTCCCAACAAACAAAAATCCAGGGCATCACAGGTGAATTCTACCAAATATTTAAAGAGTTAATATCGATCCTCAAATTATTTCAAAAAAATAAACAGGAAGAAATGTTTCCAAACTTATTTTATGAGGCTAGCATTACTCTGAAACAAAGGCCAGATAAAGACATTACAAAGAAGAAAATTACAGGCCAATATCCCTGATGAACATAGATGCAAAAGTCCTCAACAAATTATTAGCAAGCACAATTCAACAATACATTAAAAGGATCATACACCATGTTCAAGTGGGATTTATTCCAGTGATACAAGGTTGTTTCAATATCCATAAATCAGCAAACATGATATACTATGTTAACAATGTATAAAAATCATATGATCATCGCAATAGATGCAGAAAAAGCATTTGACAAAATTCAACATCCATTTATGTTAAAAACTTTCAACAAAATGGGTATAGCGGGAACATCCCTCAGCATAGTAAAGGCCATATATGACCAATCCACAGCTAACATAATACTCAACAATGACAAGCTGAAAAATTTTCCTCTAAAATCAGCAACAAGTCAAGGATTCACACTTTTGCCACTTTTATTCAACATAGTATTGGAAGTCCTAGCCACAGTAATCAGACCAAAAAAGAGATATAAAGCCAACCAAATTGGAAAGGAAGAAGTAAAACTGTCACTACTTGCACATAACATGACACTATATAAGAAAACTCTAAAGACTCCACCAAAAACTGTTATATCCTATAAATAAATTCAGTAAAGTTGTAGTTACAAAGTCAATAAACAGAATCATTTGCATTTCTATACACTAATAGCAAACTATCAGAAAGAGGAAGTAAGAAAACAATCCTATTTACAATTGCATCAAAAAGAATAAAATACCTAGGAATAAATTTAATCTAGGAAGTGAAAGACCTGTACTCTGGAAACTATAAGGCATTGATGAAAGAAATAGAAGATGACACAAACAAATGGAAATATACACTGTGCTCATGGATTTTAAGAATGAATATTGTTAAAATGTTCATACTATGCAAAGCAATCTACAGATTCAATGCAATCCCTATCAAAATCCCAATGGCATTTTTTACAGAACTGGAACAAACAATCTTAAAATTTGTATGGAACCACACACACAAAAAAAACCTGAATAGCCAATTCAGTCTTAAGAAGAAGAACAAAGCTGGAGGTTTTATGTTCCCTGATTTCAAACTTTATTACAAAGGTATAGTGATCAAAACTGTATGGTACTGACACCAAAGCAAAAACAAATACACAGATCAGTGGAACAGAAAAGACAGCCCAGAAACAAACCTATGCTTACAAGGTCAATTAATTTACGACAAAGGGGCTATGAATATACAGTGGGGAAAAGACAGTCCCTTCAAAGGGCTATGAATATACAGTGGGGAAAGACAGTCTCTTCAATAAATGGTGCTGGGAAAACTGGACAGCTACATGCAAAAGAATGAAAGTGGACAACTTTTTTTTTGGACCACTTTTTTATTCCCTAAACAAACAAACAAACACACACCACCCCAAAATGGATTAAAGACGTAAATATAATACCTGAGACTATAAAACTCCTTGAATAAAGCATAGGAAATATGCTCTTTGACATCCATCTTAGCAATAATTTTTTGGATCTGTTTCCTCAGGCAAGGGGAACAAAAGCAAAAATAAACAAATGAGATTATATAAAACTAAAAAGCTTTTGCACAGCAAAGTAAACAATCAACAAAATTTAAAGGCAACCTATGGAATGGGAGAAAATATTTGCAAATCACATATCTGATAAGGTGATAATATCAAAACATATTACAAGCTCATACAACTCAATATCAAAGAAAAAAGCAGTCTGATTAAAAATGGGCAGAAGATCTATATTTTTCCAAAGAAAACATACAGATGGCTAACACGTACATGAAAAGATACTGAACATCACAAATCATCAGGGAAATGCAAATCAAAATCACCATGAGATATCAACTCACACCTGTCAGAATGGCTACTATCTAAAAGACTAGGACTAACATGTTGGTGAGGACAGGGGAACCCATGTGCACTGTTGATAGGAATGAAAATTGGTACAATCACTATGCAAAAGAGCATGAAGGTTCCTCATAAAATTAAAAATAGAACTACCATATGATCCAGAAATTCCACTTGTGGGCATTTATCAGAATAAAATTAAAACACTAATTAGACTATATATATATATATATATATATATACACATACACCCCTATGTTCATTCCAGCATTATTTACAATAGCCAAGATGTGGGAGCAACCTAAGTGTCCATCAACAGATGAATGGTAAAGAAGATGTGATATGTGTATGTGTATATATATATATATATATATATATATATATATATACATATATATGTGTGTATATATATATAATGGAATATTATTCAGTCATAAAGAAGAATGAAATTGTGCCATTTGCAACAACACAGATAGACTAAGAGGGTGTTATGCTAAATAAAATAAGTCAGTCAGAGGAAGAAAAATACCATATTACTTCACTTATATGTGGAATCTAAAAAGCAAAACAAATTAACAAACAAAACAGAAACAGACCCATAGAAACAGGAAAAAACTGATGGTCTTTAGAGAGGAGGAGTTTGAGGGGTTGGGTGAAACCGATGAAAAGGATTAAGAAGTACAAACTTCCAGTTGTAAAATAAATAAGTCACTGGGATGTAATGTACAGCATAGAGAATAGTCAATAATATTGTAATAACTTTGTGTGGTGACAGATAGTTACTATACATTGTGGTGATCAATTCATATTGTATATAAATGTCTAATCACTATGTCATACACCTGAAACTAAAATAATATTTTAAGTTAGCTATACTTCAATAAAATTTAAAAAGAAAAAATAATGTAAAAGAATAGCCTTTGTTATGGGTTAGTTTAGGTTTGTAAAAGAATGCAGAATTGTGTGGTAAATAGTAAATACTGTTAACTCACGGAAAGTGAGGCTGCAAAGGTGAAGATGAGATTATTATTCTTTACTTTATATACTTTTATTTCATAGTTTTACTGTTACCCTTTTTTTACAATAAAGTTTTATTAGTTTCATAATTTTAATGAAATATCCTTTTTCTCTGGATTTAATTTTCCCTGACTACTATGAAGTAGAGGAAGTTTTTATATATTTATTCATTACTTGTATTTCTTCTTCTGTGAATTGCCTATTCATAGCTTTTGCCCATTTTTCCATTGGAGAGACTTTTTTCTCTATCAATTTTTAATAGCTCCTTGCCTATTAGTGAGATTAAGAATTTTTTGGTCATATATATTGCAAATATTTTTCCAGGTCCATTGAATTATTTTAGTTTTTATGTGATCAAAGCTAACAGTCTTTTCCTGACGCGCTTAAAACAGTAAGTTAGATCTATATGCTTTGCTGTGTATAAAATATTAAGTGAAATAAAACAAGTTGCTGAGTGATATGTATAGTACAATCTTATCTTCTCACTTAAAAAATAGAGGAAAATATATTATGCTTGCATATTTTTATGAGAAAAGATAAAAGTTTGGAAAGATGAAACCCAGACTATTAACACTGATTATCTCAATGATGTGAGATGGGAGAAGAAGCGATTATTAACTTTTTTTATATGACTTGACTTGTTACAGCAAGTATGTATGGTTATTGTAAATGGAAAAATATTAAAGAATACTATCACTGTGCTTTCAGTATCCTCCTTGGATGAAAATGTATATCATGTAGGGCATGTACCACTCTCACAGATTCTTCTTGGAAGCACTATAAGAGGAATAATTGATTGGATTTGTTCCCTAAATTATGGTTGGGAGAGTAGCATAGTCATACATTCCCAGAAGTAACACACTACCGCCCCAACACACACACATACACACACAAAAACCTGTCCTTAAAGACTCTCTTTAATGTTTGAATACTGCAAAGAGAAAAACAGAAGAAATGGAAGTACATACTTGCAGATTGTGATTGAGAGTGCACTTTGTGTGGTAACGCCTAGGATCAGGAGGAGGCTAAAGGGAGAGGGAAGGAGGGGTGGCAATGTTTGCATTGCTTGGCACTTGCTCCACATATAAAAATAGCTAGTTATGTCTTTGAATTCTAACCAAGTGTAGCATTTGTTCTGTGACTTTATATAAAATGTAGTTTCATGGGTGTGACTTAAGGATAGTACATGTCCCTAAGTTGGAAACAGAATAGCAATGATTTCTGAGTGAATAGCCAGATACCACAATACATAGGGGGAAAGAACAGTAGTTGCAGTTTCTCAGAATTGGAAAGGATTTAGGGTTGCTTTAGTTCAATCTACCTTCTAATCCATGAGTTCTTTGTACAAATCCAGGGAAGATGATCCAGGGTAGTCTCCTACTGAAATATTTCCAGTTAGAGAGAGTTCTTTCCTTCATAAAGCAGCTAATTCTTTATAGTGACAACTATTAGAATGTTCTTTAAATTGCTATATGTTTTACCTTCTTGGAACATCTATCCACTGATCCCTCTTTATTATGACTTCCCATTAAAAATATGTGAAGATAGCTACTCCATCTCCCTAAGCCTTCTCCTCAAAAGGCTGTACATCACCAGTCCCTCAACATTTCCAAATGTCACAATTTCTAAATTATTAACCATTATTCATTTTCCCTAGTTTGGAGACTATTTAATTTGTTTAAATATAATATTCTGAAACAATCAGCCCTCTTCTGGTGTCTTTACCTGGGTACAATTTAAAAAATTGTCTTTGATTTGGTTATCTTACTGGTCTTTCTGGTATCACTGCAATACTAGATTAACGTTACCTTTTAAAGTTGTTTCTCCCCTTCTTGTTCTTATGGAATTGATTATTTGTTTTTCAAACCAAGATGCAAAAATTCACACTTATATCTGTAAAATGTCACCTGGTTGGTTTAGGCCAATAATTCTAGGTTCTTGCACAGTCCGATTCTCTACAGAATGCCCCTGCTACTTTAATGCTCTAGTCCATTCCCAGAGGGAATGCAAAATGCCATAAGCAAAAACAACCAGAGGAACAAGACAGCCAAAAGCCAGTAGAATGGGCCTTCACTTGTGCTTATTCTTTGCTGCATTTCAGTTTGCCCCCTGCCTCCCTTTCCTAACCCCCTGCTCATTCATCATTCTAGCTTCCTGGCAGCTCTAGTCTCATCTCTAGTTTTATCTTCTCAGCTTGTCTGCTTCACTGCCTCCCAAACCTATGGCCAATTTATTGCTTGTCTTCTCTACCCTATTCTGACCTTGGGACCCTTTCCTTTGAATTAACCCTAAAGACTACCTTATGTCTCAGCCCAATCACTTCCTTAGCTCTACTCCCTTCTTGCTCGGCCTTGAGGTGGTCAACCTATATCTTAATAATTCTTCACAGTTTGGGTTCATCAACAAAAGTTATATGCATGTCTTTCATGTTGTCACCTAAAACATTGATAATAAGTTGAAAACCAAGACAAGGATAGAAATCTGTATCACATTCCTTTTAGAGTTACTCTCCTTAGGATTCTATTTATTTTTCCACTAATTTTAACAAACCTTATTTCTTAAATCATAGAGAGTTGCACTGTCCAGTATAGTGGCCTCTAGCCATTGTATAATTTTAAATTATACACTGTATAAATTATGCACTGTATAAATAAATTTAAAGTTACCTCAATTAAAATTAAATTAAATTTAAAATTCAATTCCTAAGTTGTAATAGTCACATTTCAAGTAATCAGCCACATGTTTCTAGAGGCTATCATACTTAATTAACAGTGCAGATATTGAACATTTTTACCACCACAGAAATTCTACTGAACAGTGCTACTCCAGAATATATATTTCATTATGCTCAGCATAACCTTATATCAGTATCACAAATTCTCTTCAATTTGCTATTGATTCGTTGGTCAACTGTTTTGTTCATCTAATCATGCCCTTCTGTGCTTTTTCCATCCCGCATTTGCCTATCTAGTCTAAGAGGATATTATAAGATTCTTCACTGAAATAAAAATACATTGACTATAGTAGTATCCTGGTCTACTTGGTGAGCAACTAATCTGACTAGTTATTTATTGCTTTGTAACAATTCATCCCAAAATTTAGCGGTGTAAAAATATCATCTTTTCTTATCTCTCATGTTTTCTATGGGTTAGGAATTTAGGAGTGGCTTAGTTCAGGGTCTGTCATGAAGTTGCAGTCAGATGTTACCTGTGAGTGCTATCATCTTAAGGCTTGAATGGGGCTGGGAAATTCACTTCCAATGTAACTCATTACATAATTGTCAAGATGGTATTGGGTGTTGTCCACAGGTCTCAGTTCTTCTCCATGTAGGTCTCACCACAGGGCTGCTTCAATGTCTTCAAACCCTGGCAAATGGCTTCCACCAGATCAAGCAATCTGAGACACCTAGGTAGAAGCTTCAATGTCTTTTATGACCTAGCTTTATAAGTCATACATTAGCACTTCATCCATATTCTATTGGCCACACAGGTCAGCCCTCATTAATTGTGGGAGGATACCACACAAGGTCATGTCATGAATGACAAGATGCTTGGTTCACTGGGGGTTACCTTGAAGGTTGATGTCACATCATTCAAAATAAAATATGAGGTGGTTTGTCATGGTACCTTATTAATGTATCCCTGCTTGCTCCTGGGAAGCACCTCCTAGGAGCCATCTATATAATATTCTGTGAGAATTCCCTTAGAACCAACATCAAGTTTACTGGTCTATAGTCTCTGGAATCTATCTTTTTGTTCTGTTTTGAAAATTGGAATTTTGCCTGTTTTCAAATTTGCAGCACTTCTATTATATTCTGAAGATCACCATAATCACATATGTAGGGTTTTTAAAAAAATTTTAAGTCTGTCATTTTTCTGAGCCTAGAGATTTGCCCCTCAGCACAACAGCTGAGTACTCTATCAATTTTCTCTCTTTTCCAACACTACTGTGTAGTGTATCACAATATTTTTTTGTTGAAGTAATGTTCTCTCAGGACATTCTTGATTCTGTGTGTATTTGTGCGTGTATGTGTTGCTCTCTACAAGACAGAGCCATGAACAAGAATCCTACTTCTTGAGAAATAAATTTAAAAATAAGGGAACAAAAGAATAAGGAGAGAATGCCATGTGTGTGTGTTTTCCTAAAGTTTATTGTCATCGAGAATGGCGTACACCAAATTGTTAACAACTTGGGAGAGGGGGTTGTGGTGGTAGCATGTGATTGGATGGAGAAGGTAGAGACTGTTACCTTTTTCTGCATTCAACTTTGAGTTGTGTGACATTACAATGAGTTGATATTTTCTAATACAATAATATAAGACATTAAAAATATGCTATCATTATTACTTCCTCCCCCAGTGGCAGTGCTGTGACCTAGATTTAGGAAAGCATTGCCCATATATTTCCTGTCATCAGTCTATAGCACACTCTCATAACAATATCACTTCCATTTTCTCTTTCCTTTTAATCCTCAATTCAAAGGATATCCATCCTACTTATGTAATCTATTCCTTTCTACGTAAATGTTTAATTTCTTAAACTTCCGTGCTATTTCTCTCTTCCTCCTTTTATTTTTCTCTCTTTTCAAAATACACACACTCTAGTTGTGGATTGCTAATTGCAACTCACTTTTTTAAGTCTCAGTAATATTATGGAGATTAAACACACACACACACACTTCAACTTTACTATGTTCTTTATACATTATGCATTCAGGGCCAAATCCAAGTTCTGTTGGATCTTAAGCTTTTATAATTTTGGGAGCCTACTTCAAAACAGAATATAAAATTGCCAATGCAGAATTACTAGTACTACTCCCAGGACCTTAGAAGTGCAAGTGAGGTATCTTGAAGCATAAGCTTCATTACCATCCTGGTAGATGTGTTCCTATATGTGTTTGTGCTAAGGGAGGGAGGCTGGCCAGCCTGAAGTTCTTGGGTTGGGAATTCCAGGACTAGGAATGGTATGGCCTTCAAAGAGGGAAAAGAGTGAGAAAAAAGGAAGCCCCATGGCTAACTTCAGAAATTCATCTGACTTTTGGTTTTAATTTCCCTGTTTTAGGTCTCTTTATAAAACAATTGTCTTTTTTTAGAGTAGCATTCCAGTTTTCAATAGCGACAAGACCCATGTTCAGCTGGGATCAGATTTCCAGGGCCCCATTTTAGAAACAAGCATAGCTCAAATCATGCCGAGCTTAAGAGCATTCCATGACAAATGACAGAAGCTTTGCAAACTATGGTCAGAAGGCACATTTCATGACCTTTAGCCTGAGAAACATCAGGTGGTTTTTTTTGCTTTGTCCCCAGAAGATTGACACATAGGAAAAATCCAAAGAATCAGTGGCAAGAGTGTTGGGGACTGTGGCAGAAATCCTACAGTTTCAAAGTTGTCTCTAAAAAGAAGAATGAAAACCATAAGAAGGTCCTTTAGCCCAGTGGTTCCCAAAGGAGGTTCCTCCCTCAAAGAGGAATCCTGAGAGTTTTAACGATAGGCTGCCCCAGCCATTCACATGTATACTGGGAGATATTGGACCTTGAGTATTTACAATCACAAATGTGCAAAGTATCTTGTCAAGAAGATTGCTATGTAACCTAATTCTGCTATTCCCACTATGGATCAGTAATGTAGGCTGCAAACTTGTCCTAACAGAAGTTTACAAGACACTCATTTTCATACCCAAGGTGTCAGAATGGAGGAAAAACAATAAATGGCAGACCATTTTGTGTGTTTAAATGCTTAACAGATGTGTAATAAAGCATTTTATGAGATTCATTTTTAGTGTCGATTAAGATATATATTACCAGTTATAAATGTATAAATGAAAAAAGAAGAAAAAGCAGCCTAGAATCTTTTGAATCTGTATTTTTCATAACACACATATGCTCTTACAGTATAATTTCTCCAGATTACGGCAATTAGCAATTTACATGAAAAAACAAATATGCAATTCTTTGTATACAAAGATGAAAGCATCGCTGGCTGGCCAGAGGTGAGGTGCTATCAAGGGCCAAAGAGTAGAGAGATGCACACTGGCCCTCTGAAGGATCAAACCCATACCCTTGGCACCATGTCTGCAGTACTCTTACCAACTGAGCTAACTGGCTGTAACCTTGCCATTTAATGTCTCAGGTCTGCTAAGCACGATTGCTCACAAACACAGCCTCCTTCAAGTCTCCACTGAATAAGGTTTCTTTTCAGCCAAAAAACTCTCTAGAAGGAATAGGAATGGATTTTAATATTTTCTAAGCATTGAAAATTGCTGGGTTTTTTCTCTGGAAGTTTCTTAAGCTTGAAATCCATGATTTTTCCCTGTGAGGTGATCCACTTGGTACTCTCTGCACAGGCAAGTCACTGGCTACTCTTGGGCTATAGCTGGGTTCCATTACTTCTTATAAAGCCCTTGTTATTTCTGTTAGGAGGGCTTGCAGGCCGAAAGCGGGGAAAGGGGAACTGGATATTCAGGGGCCTAGCTAATGTCATCTGATCTCACTTACCCTGAAGCTTTTTTGAATTTGGCTCCTCTTCACACAGTCTCAAAATATGCACTGGCCCTTCAACAGTCATTGACAAGTGGGTTCTGGAGTCAGACTGCCTGAATTGGAAGCCAGGCTCCTCCAATTACTAGCTGTGAGGCTTTAGGAAAGTTACTTCATCTCTCTGTGCCTCAACTTCCTTGCCTATAAAACAGAGATAATTTAAAAGCTGGAAGAATTTTTGACAAAATTAAATGAGATAATTATATACAAAACACTTTGTCCAGAACATATAGCAAGTACTCAATAAATTTTAGCTATTAAAAAAATAACAACAATCAAAAGTTACAAAGTGCACAGGGCCTTAAGATAACAGAATGGATTGGAGGAGAAATGGATGGAATAAATATGGGACATAAAGTGTTGGCAAAGAAATTATTTCTGGGTAAAATACAAACTGACAAGTTCCTAGACTCTGGATTGACTAGGGTTATTTTCACGCAGTTTGAGGTCAGGAAATAAAGAGAGAAAAAACACTTTGGAAGGGAGAAGGGGAAGTGATGGTTGTGGGGTGAGGGGAAAAGAAGTCCTGAAGTTGGAAAACAAGTGCGCTACTTCAGGGTTTGTCTCAGCCTCATGCTTGGGGGCCATCTATTTGCCTTCTGGTGGGCTAGCCGGGCTGACCTTCCCCAAACTGGCCACAAAAATCCCCATAATGGCAGCTTACAAGGCAAAGTTTCCACGCTCTTCCATAACTCTTTTTTCCTTGAAAATAATAATAACTTTAAAAATGTGTAGGTTGTCTGTCAAGTTCTGATCAAACACCTAGCTTCCCCTCCCCCTACCACGGGGGTTCCACCCGGCGATGCGGCTAATCCCCATGGAGTCAAGAAGCCGCTAGCCTCCCACGGAGCCTTGCAACTAGAGAGCCCAACGATCTAGCCTGGATTCTTTTGCCTGGTCTGGACTTGTCCCCTTAGACAGGCTAAAACACTCTCTGCCATCGGGGGCCACGGGGCATTTCCCCACACCCTACCGTCAGCAAACTGCATTGTTTTAAAAAAAAAAGTCTCAACACTTCTTCCCTTTAGCAAAGATTCTCTTCAGATTTCCTTTAAATGTTGTATTTCTTGACTCTCTTGATTTCTAAAAACTAGATATGTATTAAAAAGTGTAACTTTCTATTAATTAGTTCACCTGCCCAGCTGTAGCTATGAAATGTTATTTTCAGATTAATATTTAGCAAGATCTAGAAGAGCTTTTCTGATCATTCAGGAATGCTTAAACTGTATTTTAAAAAGGCAAGATTTTGTGCGGTGGAGTTGTCAAGATTTGAATTCTTGGAAAATAAAATTTGCTTGGTTTACATCATATTTGAATTAACACGAAAATTCGATCCAGAACATCCGAGTCTCTTTTTGGGGGGAGGCGGCAGTTGGTTTTCCCGCACCCGTTCACAGAGAATTTTCTTTATTTAGCGAGACCGGGTTCTTCAGACTGTGGCGATTACAGAACTCACTGAGGTTCGGAGGTTAAGGAATGTAAAGGGGTCAAACTCGGAAGTTGAAACAGACACGAAATAAACAAAATCCACCAATATATAAAGAAAATAATAACAAAAGTTAGAAGCCTGGGTCAGAAATGGTGAGCTCCAGGTCTGTGGGAAGAATTATTCCTGTAAATCTTCCTAGAGGAGGTAGAATTTTTTTACTTAAAAAAGAAAGAAACCGGAAACAACCCCCCACATCGCGTTCTGACTCCGGAGTGCGGGTGCGCGAATGCAGTCGATGAGCTCCAGGGAAAGTAAGCAGCTTTGGGACGTTTTCTAAAGTTCTTTGCAGTGCAAGAGCTTAGAATGCGGTTAGTTGTACACACCAACTCCCTTTCCCATAAACTCTTCAAGAGGTGCCTTACCTCTCAAGGTTAAATCGCCTCTGTCAGATTCTTTTAAACCGTGTATCGGACCTCCTGCGCTTTGTGGGGAAACGGAGGCGAACAGCCTGGGCACCCGGAAATGTTCTGCAACAAAGGAGCGAATGAATGAAACCCGGCCCAAGAGCTGGAGACTGGGAAGGACGCAGGAAATTTCTCTGCGCTTTGCGAACGCGGCGAACTGCAAACTTAGGACCCGAGGTAACCAGGGCTTCTGAGACTCAGTCTCTCTTAACTCCCAGCACCTGTGAACAGGTGCGGTTCCGACTGGGCAGCCCGGGCCTAGTACCAACTAGCCCGGGGCTAGAAGAGATGTAGACCCCCTCGAGGGGACTTCGCAGCGGCCCTGTCCACGCTGCGCTGCCCTAGGCTAGTGGCTTCGAAGACCAAGCTGTGGTAGCCCTGCGGCGCACTTGGTGTTTTCTCCCCGCCCCGCCCGCACAGGGGCTCGCCTAGGTCTGATCCCTAACCCGTGGTAAGTCATTTCCTTATCTGTCTTGATGGGTCTTTGCAATAAATGGAGCAATAAAATTAGAGGAGCAGAAAGAGAAAATAGACAACTAGAAAAGTCACAAGTGTTTCGTGGAGAGGTGAGGGCGCGGGCTGTTTCGACTGCAGAGCTGTGGGGCCCAGACTGGGAGCGGCGCGGAGCGGGACCGGTTTTCCGGGGCTGGCAGCTGCCTCGAAAAAGTTTCCTGTGGAACACTCGCCAGCGGGGGCGGGGGCGGCGGGCTCAGCGGTGGACGTGGGAGGGGGCGGCCGCCGGGGGCCGGCTCGCAAACCGTTATAGTCCTTCAGCACCTCTCTCGGCCAGTGGCCCCCTCGCCCGCCTCCCCGCCGCGGGGCTGCCCACCTGGCGACGTGACGCTGCACCAATCCCCTTCGAGCTGCTCCCGGGCCCCCTCCTTGCACCGCCCCCCTCCCCACCCTGAAAGAGGCGCACCCTGCCGGGACAGACGCTGCGCTCTCGCCCTCGGAGCACCCTTCTCACTCCTTGGTCTCCGGGACGGACGCTCAGACTCTTCTCTCGCCTTAGCCAGACTCGTTTTCCCGCCTCTCAAACTCCGGCTTCCCTCCACTCCTCGCTCTTTTCCCTCCACATTCCCCTCCTCTTTCTCCCACGCCGCAAACCCTGGTCCCCGTTGCCTTCCCCGGCCCTTTCCCTTTCCCTTCTCCTTCGACTTCTGTCCGCTTCCACCTCAGACTCCCCGAGCGTGCCTAACTCAGTCACCCGCTCCGGTTCCGCTCGAAGTCATGGCGGGACCTGGGGGTTGGAGGGACAAGGAGGTCACGGATCTGGGCCACTTGCCGGTGAGTAGAGGACGCCCGTCACCCCCGAAGTGCTCTCTTCTGCGAGTTCTGAGCATCGATGGAGGGGACAGACGTCCGAAAGCCTGGCTAGGCCAGGACTTCGATAAGACCGCGACTGCAGGAGGGGGCCCCGGGAGTGGGCTTGCGGGAAAGGCGCCCCCTGGGTACCCGGGTTGCTCCAAACTCACGGAAAGGCAAAGGGCCGGGGGGAAAAGGGATGGTGGGAAGAGGTGGCAGTAGGTTGGTGCGGGCCGCAAACAGCGGGACCTTTTCTAAATGTGGCCCGTTTGGTCTAGCGGCGCTCGGGTACTTGTCCTAGCGGGGCCCAAGGAGAGGCCAAAGAGCGCGACGACGCGTGGCTTCCTGAAAGCACGCCTCTCTGTCACCCTGCCGCCCCGTCGTTTGCTTCTTCTTTTCCCAGAAGAGATGCCCACTCTCGGCGTGACCTTTCCTTCTAGGTGCCAGCGGGCCAGAAAATTCAAGCGTTGAAGTCTCACTTTCTAATAGCACTTTCTAAAACCTTCTTACTCTGCCAGGGCACTGGTCCTGATTTAGTATTGCCGGAGCTAAAGAACTCGACGCCGCTTGGGGAAGAAGTGAATTCTGCACACCCCAATTTAAAAAAAAAAATGTATTGCGCTCACTTGCTAACCAGATTTAGCTTTTTCTCGTGGTTTTCGTTTGCGGATTCTCCTTTTCCCAAATGCCCAGCTTTCCTCCAGAGTTGTAATTGATTGGTGAGCTATTATCGCCGTCGTTATTAGTAGACTTATTATTTTAGCAGCACCGTTTATTTCATTGGCATCTGGTTTCTGGCAGATATTGGATCCCACCCAAATCCGTTTTTCAAGTTCCCGTTTTAGATTGGCATTTCACTCGCACCCTCTCTTGAATGCAAAGGGCCCCTGGACTCTCTAAAGGGAATAAGCATGCACCGTGCTGGAATGATCACCAGGCAACTGTAGTACAGGGCAGTGGCCTGCTTGCTTTGGGAAAAGCTAAATATTAACCTTGAGGTTATGGGACTATTCAAAGTAGCAGTGCGTTAATTTTATACATATTTACATTTAAATATTGTCTTCCTGATGATGGCAGACACCTGTCCCCCTCAGAAATGGGGCATTCCCCAAGCCTCACCTATATAATTTCACACCAAAACAATGTGGAGGAGGAGGTGATGCACATGGGTAACATTTTAGCAAATTGTTCTCAGTCTTTTTTTTAAAGGAGCCTCAGTGTAAACGTGTTGAATTACAGATAATCAGCATTGTGGTTATTGATGCAGCTTCATAAAATAAAGTCACAGAATTTTTAAAAGTTAAATATTTTTCCACTCAGTGTATACATGAGATTCCTGGAATATGGAGGCCTCAATTGGTGGTTTCCTTTCTGAACAGCACTTTCATATTCTGACTAGATTTGCTCCCAAGTGTAAAACCAATGAATGAAATGTTACCCTCCTCCATCATTCTCTGTGTTCGGTGGGGGAAAGAGAAAAAAAAACTAGGGCAAATATGGAAACCACACATAGGCAAACTGAAATAAACTCTTTTTTAAATTGACTGAAGGGAGGAATGGGAAAGACCTCCTAGAAATGATAGAGCAAGGAATTCCAAAAACAAGGAGAAAAGGTTTGATTGCTGCAAAAAAAAAAAAAATGGGGGGAAATGGCCCAGACTAACTGACCCGGTCATGGCCCTGGACATGAGAACTTGGTGAGAGCCAAGAAGATAAGGGGAAAGGCTACAATCTTTACATTGCAGCTCACTGAAATAGTTTTCTGGGGGTTGGTGGGGGTGTGGAGGGGAGAAAGATGAGGTTAGTTTTTAATATAGGGATAGAGGGAAGACAAAATTTCAGGGCATTGATGTTTGGCCTCATTTTACAGACTTCATGAAAGTCTCGTAAGGTCCTCAACTTCTAACAATTTCTACATTTCTATTACATAGGAGCTATTTTATATCATGGAGATCTTCACCATGTGAGCAAATTATGCATAAGTTTCCCCTCTTCCTGAACATCCATCAGGGTCTAAACCCTAAGAAATCAAGCAGAAGAAGAGCACCCCCATTTAGAATTCTTTTTTTACATCAAATTTTTAGAGATGCAAAACATTCACTGTTGTTTTGGTCACTGAGGTATAGATTAGTGATTTTGGATTTCTTTGCATTTGACTTATTTCCTAAGTTGCTGAAGAAATAAGAGTAAATGAAAAGGTCAAGAGATATCTAAGTTATCTGTTTGGAAGTTTGCATTTTTATGCAAAGTAGAGATGATAAAGCAAGCAAAGAAACCTGCATATGGTGAGATCCCTTGTGATAATTATCCTTAATAGGATACATATGAGGTCAGAAAGTTGGCATCTGTCAACACCAAGTATACCAACTTGGCAACAGCCAGATAATGAGGGGGGATTCAGACTTTGGAGTTTCACACTGAGCAAGAAAAGAATCTTGAAGAGTATAGAATGATTAAATATGGGTCTAGTTTAAGATTGATATATTATGTCCGTTCTAGGGCTGGCCAGCTAAATGACCACAAGACAAGGACCTTTGAAAGAGACCAAGCTGGCTGTGCAAATTGTGATTTAAAGAAAGTAGTAGAAGGTTATTTGGCATTTTTGTTATTAGATAGATATCTTTTAAGACCTAAAATATTAAACAATAGTGAAAGCTGGGGAAGCAGGGAGAGGGGAGTGAGAAATGTACTTTCTTTTTTGCATAATTCCCTAAAGTTAAATACGTAAAATAAAAGAGTAAACATAATAACCAGAGACTGCCAGGTGGGTAAGCTACATTTTCTTTGTTAATTAGTGGGTTACTGTCATTTTTCCATTTTTCCTGACTTACTATTGAATAAACATTTCCTAGAGGTGACAAAACAGAAAAGAAAGTACAGAGATTTGTGGTTTGTGCTTCCTTTTTGAAAAAGAGAATGGCAAAACCATATATATATATATATATATATATACATATGTATGTATATATATATATATATATATATATATATACACATATATATACAATCTGTGTGTGTTTCACATTGTCTGCCAGCAGCAATACCTGGGGAGATATAGATATATATATATATATATATATGTAAGTTTTTTTCCCTACTATGCATATGTCACTCAATCCTTGGGACTGGAAACTATTTCTTCATCTCCAAATCTGGCGTGTCTTTCACTATGATAGTCCCCTTTGCCTTCTGTGCCCAGTATGGTAATGACATTCCTCACAACTCTGGCCTTGGTATTTGACACTGCCGTGTGTAGTCCTAATCTATATTGAGGTCAGGATTAGACAGGCCTGGAGGACAGTAGTGGCAGAGGTGATCTGAAATAGTACATGATCCAAAAAAACTATATTTGAATTACATTAGGTTTATATTTAAATATAACTGCCAGCTCTCCCAGTCTTCCATCACCCAGACCAAGCCTGCTTTCCACACTCAGTCATGAGAAACTTTCACTTTCTCAAGTCCCTTAGCCCCCTATTTTGAAACAGTTTTACCTTCTAGTCCACAAAGATTGAAATATTCAGCATATCCTCCATTAGGTATCCCAGAGCATCACCTCAAAATGACATTGTACTTCAATCAGTTTTCTCAGTCTTTTTCCCCTCAATATCTAGAGCAGTGGGTTTTATGTTAGTGCACCAGAACAGTGCCCAAGAATGATCTTGGATCTTGAGACCCATCCACAGAAATTCTAGTTTCATAATTCCATGGTTGGGACAAGGAATCTGTATTTTAAACAAGATTCTCCAGATGAGTCTCATGTAAGGAGAGTCTATGCAGTTCACAGTTTGAGAAACACTAGTCTAAAGGAAGAGATTGTCCTTTTTAAATTTTCCACTTGAATTGTGAAGCCCATTCCTCCAAATATCTCTGAAACTTACTCTGACATTTGTTTTGTTTTATCTGCCACTTTCAGGTTCTCTCTCCATAAACTATTTTCATAAAATCACATTTCCTAATATTTAAAACAAAAGAACAATAGCCTCTGCTCTTTCTAGGTACTGTGCAATCTCTTTTCTTCCTTTAGCTGTCTAACTACTGGAATGTGTTCTATGATTCTCTTTTACTGCCCTAAATCTGAAATGTATTGCTACCTATGATGACCATTTATCATTTCCACTTTGTTCTTAATTTCTGCTGTATTTGGTCCTGTAGATCAGCCTTTGCTTTTGCGTCTCTTCCATGACCAGCAAACACTGCCTTCTAGTGGTTCTTTTTCTTCCTGTTACCCCCAACCCCCTGCCTTTAATAAAATTACCCATCAATGTTCCCATTTTCCCCCCCTTCTTGAATTCAGAAGACAGAAACAACTCCCCAATTTCAGGATTTCAGGGGGCAGACTAGGACTTTTAAATTGCAAGAGTTAATTTAGATACATAGAAAAACATAACGAAGTATGGAGTATTTGCAACATTTTATGGTTCAAAAATGTTTTAAAACTTAGACTTTTAGTAATATCTTTTGAAAAAAACTTTCACAAATTAAGTTTTCTTGTTAAGTGACCATTCTTTTAACCAAATGGAACACCGGAACATACTGAACCACCAAGTATTCTCTAAATTGATATAGCAGTCATAAATATAAAGATCTTTCCTCTTCTGGTTTTCTTATCTCCGAGTAGCAGGGCAGAGGAGAAGACCAAGTAATCATAGAGACCCCCTTGGTGAGGACTTTAAATTTCACAGTGACCAAAAAAAGTTGACTTCTCAATACTTCCTTCTTTGGGAGCCCAGAATAAGCTTTCTCTGACTATAATTCAGTGGAAAATCTGATACAAGAAATTGAGTAATATTACTCTAGTAATTAGCATAGTTCCCTTCCTCTTTTTGCTGAGTTCGGCAATCATTTAGTCTTGAAAGAGATTAGTGTGGAGATGGAAACAAAAAATATTGCATAAAACTGATGAAAAAAATAGTCTTAAATGAATACTAAAATGAGCTGCCTTTAAGAACAGAAAAAGAGTTTTTAAAACCTTTTTTTATTAAATGTGAGCATGAGGAGAATTAAGATGTTTTGGTCATTTGTGAGCAGGAAAAATTTTCCAAACAACATGAATATAGATAAAATAAGGCCTCCAAGAATTCCACCAGCATTTTGTTGTCCCGTTCATTTCCTTGGTGTCTTTTTTGAGTATGTAGATACCTGGGTTCAAATATGAGTAAAGTACTTACATTATTGAGGGCTAGAAAAAGGATTACAGAAATTAAAGACTGTGCTCAAAGATTCGGAAATAAACTTGTTCAGATAATACAGTAATTCTCTGATATATGATATCGGGGTTTTGTTTGTTTGTTTGTTTGTTTGTTTTTAGCTAAAATGCAGCCTCAACTGTAACAAAGAATGGTTTACCGATAGGAATCAGCTAACATATTTGATTCTTTTGACAGATGACCAGAGACTGTTTCTCCAGAATTAATAATGTCTCATATAAGTTCCTCAAAGATCTCCTTTAAAGAAATATGCTAAATTGATAAACTCTTCAAGCCAAACCTTAGGAACTTCTTTGTTGGCTTTTTCCCATAAATTTTTCAATGAATTATAACAGCAATGATATGCCTATTATCAAAGTCCACTATAACAATCTATTTTTAGTTTTCTTGAATCCTCAAAATTATCATTTTAAAAAAATTTGTATTTTCATTGGGAGTATGTTCCCTGAAATATTTTCCTACAGTAATACTGTGCATATTGTGACATTGATTTTAGTGCTAATTTTAAGAAAGTAGGCTGCTAACAATTGTCATATCAATGCATTGGAAACATCTGGATTTTAGAATGTCAGAATCTGATTTTTTTCTAAAGAATTTTAGAGCTAGGAAATCACTTAACACAGCACCTTTATTTTATATATGTGAAAACTGAGTCCCAGAGAGAGTAAATAACTTACACAAAGTCATATAGTTAATTAATGGCAGAACTGGGGCTATAACTTTAGTCTCCTGACTCTGTCCAGTTGAATACTTATTGACTGAAGTAATCCCAGAGCTGTGTCATTTTCCTATGACACTTTTGCTAGATTAAACAAATATCACACCAGTTTAAAGGAATCTATAATTTGTCATATACATTTCATTTGCTCAATAGTTTTTCTGTTTAGTTCACATTTGTCACAGTGATAAAAATATTTTTAAACAAAGTTATACAAAGTTTGTATATATAAAATGTGCTTTCTATAAGGCATGTGAATTTCCAAGAATTTGCCAGTGCTCCTATTAATTTGTGCATAAATTTGCATCTACTCATACTTCATATCTCTTTTGCTAAAATAGCGAAATAAGCTGCTAGAGTAAGAGTTTAAATAGTGATAAAATTCAAGAAACCATGTTTTGTGGTGAACAAGAAATGAATATCCATATTTTAAGGTAAGGAAACAATGTTTAAGGATAAATATGGAAACCTTAAGAATCTGCTGATAAACATGTTATACTGTCTAGTTTTTTTAAAAAATACGATGCTCTTTTAATACCATGATGTTATTTTGTTATTTATATTTAGAGGCAATATTCTTTCTTAAGAATTACTATTATATAAACAATCTAGACTTTGTAGCCAGTACCTACTCATCATTACATATCTACTCAATATTACCATTGCCATATGGTAAACTTTCTGCCTGTCTGGTTAGCACTCAAAAGATGGATATCAAAAGAGTATTTCAATTGCAAGTAAATTAATTTATTTCTACTTTTAATAGCCTTTCTATTTAACTTATGAATATGCCTCAACTAGACATAATTGTATGCATTTTACAGTTTTATGATAATTATACAGTTAATGTTCACACCATTGCTTCTTTTTTATAAATGACTACACTCAGTCCAGGGAGATTGTGACAACGCTATGCTTTTGGTAAATAACACTTAGGTTCTTCCCATGGAAATTCTAAGGGAACAAGGCAGATTAGAAATTCCACTCTAGATAATTTAATGCTTGGCTGTTTTTCCAAGAAAATTGAAAAGTTTTATCCTACATTTTTGCAGGATCCCACTGGAATATTCTCACTGGATAAAACCATTGGCCTTGGTACTTATGGCAGAATCTATTTGGTAAGTGGAGTTACATTAGGTATTCATTCTGCATTTTCTAATAACAGAAATGATTGTTAAGTCGAAACCCTACACTGCAAATCAAATAATGCCAAAACACATTTCACTTTGAGAGAACGATCAAATTAAGATAGCTCAGTGACAACTGTGATAATTATTACGAAAAAATGGATTGGAAAGCTATAGTGAACCAACCAACAAAACATAAGATCTAAACATTATTAGCAGAAAATTAATAAAATCACTAAAGGAAAAGAGAAATAATTCAAATAATATGTACCCAAATAAAAATATCACTTGTTTGATATTATATGTCCATACCATTCTAATTACTGACATTCAACTTTTAAGCTGAATGTTACAAAAAGTTTCCATAGCATTCTATATCATACTATGTACATGAATGTGCACATGTATGTGATAGCTTCCCAAATAATCTAACAAGAAAATCTCTGCATTTGTTTAATGATATATATTAAGCATAAAATATATGCCAGGCACTGTGATAGTCTTAAGTGGTGAACAAAACAGATAGTCCCTACTCTTCCAGGGTTTATGGTCTAGAAATATGTAAGTGATTAAATGTGTGTATTTGTGTGTGGGTGCGTGGGGGCTTGGAGGAGGCAAATATATAAGTAAGCACATGAATAACTATATAATTGCAATTGTAATATATTTCTGTAAGAAAATTCGTAGTGATATAAAAGTAAAGAATGGGGGGCTTAATTTAGATTGAAAGTCAGGCTCCCTGGGGGAATCACTGTTAAAATGACATCAGGAGGACAAATATGAGATAACCAAGCAAAGGTATGGTTGTAGAGGATGATGTTGATTCATTCTAGGTAGAGCAGGGGCAGTGGTAAGGGCTGGATTGGAGATGGGGGGTGCTTTAGTGGCCCTATCACCTTGATCAGGTGCCCTTCCCTCACTCTCTAATATGGTGAATAGACATTTTCTCAACCTTGTATAATGTTATGTACAAATGCAGGGTTCCTCTTCCCCAGGAATGTCCCTCAAAAACCAGATCACTGTCCCTAGGCTGATCCTTACCGTCGACTGACCACCGGTCCTCTACGTATGGGTTGTGTAGAAGTGTCTTGAAATGGGTCCAGTGGAAGGGGCCTCTTTCTAGTTCAGACAAAGGTGCCCTCTGCCTGCCAAGCCTTGTAACCTTAGGGCTGCATCTGCCCAGAAGTAGCTTATTTTTTAAATTCATCTACCCAGGTAGGGTGGGGAGATCTTTAAAAGTTGCGCAAATGTGCCTAAAGCACAGACATTGAGTAGGAGAAATAGCATTGTGGAAGGATCCTAAAAGCAGAAACAACCTTGGTGAGTATAAGGAACAGAGAGAGAATCAATATTCATGACAAAAGTTTTTTCAAGCCATTTTGACCTGACCTATTAACAGAAACAATAAGCTATAGACGGAAATGTGATACAGACACAAATATATTGTTTCTGTTACTTCAATTGCATTCTAGACTGAATGATTAGTTAACATTTGTGTGATCTAAGCAAATTTTGCCACTTTGTGCACAGATACCTACACCTTATACATAGAAGTTTCTCTTCTTTATGGCACATTTATAATCTCCATGGCTCCACGCACATTTTAATTCCTGAGGGGTGTGTAGTTAAGTGTGTGTGCGTGCGTGTGTGTGTGTGCGTGTGTATACTTGGCTTGATTTGAAGGTATAGAGCTCTCTCCACCATCAGATATTAGGAATAAAAACCTCAGTTATATAAGGCAAAAAGCAAAGGTAAGGCTAGATAACACAAAAAGATGGTTTCTCATCAGCAGTCATCAGAATTGTGATGCCATAAGAAGAAAAGTCAAGAGGGTAAAAAGGTGAGTTGTGCATGATAATTCTCTTTTTTAAAAAACTAGGGCTTAGGGGACTTCCCTGGCATTCCAGTGGTTAGGACTTCGCCTTCCAATTCAGGGGGTGTGGGTTCGATCCCTGGTTGGGGAGCTAAGATCCCACATGCCTTGTGGCCAAAAAAAACCAAAACAGAAAACACAAGCAATATTGTAACAAATTCAATAAAGACTTTTAAAATGGTCCACATCAAAAAAATCTTTAAAAAAATAAATAAACTAGGGCTTATTTAGGTATAGTTTACACTTGGCAAATTCATCCTTTTAAGTGTAGAATTTTATGAGTTTGGACAAACATGTCCAGACATGTACCTACCACCACAATCAAGATTTTTCAATATACATCTTAAATTACACAGTATACCTTCAAGTAGTATTCTACCACTTCACTGTGTGGTGTGCTAGTTTGTGTACTATGCTTATGGTTGTTATACATTTTGCTCTTAGGTATGATATGAACCTACACTACTACTACTATTTTCCCTCTACTCAATACTACTACTTTTTCTTTAGTCAGTTATCTTTTAGAGCAATTTAAAAAGAAGAAATTTTATATTTATACTCATTTGAGCTATTTCTGGAATCTTCATTTCGTTGGGTAAATCCAAGTTTCTATCTGGGTACGATACTCTTTAAGCCTGAAGAACTTCCTCTAACATTTCTTTTAGTGCAGGGATTCTGGTAATGAAGTCTCTGCTTTAGTGTGAGAAGTCCTTACTTCTCCTTCATTTTTAAAAGATATTTACACTGGATATAGAATTTGGGGTTGACAGTTACTGTAGTTTCTTTCAGCACTTTAAAGATAACACTCTATTGTCTTCTGGCTTGCATAGTTTCTGAAGTCCGTTGTCATTATCGTTCCTCCTTCTATCTTCTGGCTGCCTTTAAGATTTTTCTCCTTATCTTTGTTTTTCAGCAGTTTAAATATGAAATATCTAGGGGTTTTGTTTTTATTTTGTGTGTGTGTGTGTGTGTGTGTGTGTGTGTGTGTGTGGTGGGGTATTTACCATCCTCGGGTTTCTCTGAGCTTCTTCCTTGTGCTTCTGTGCTTCAGATTCTCGCTCAATGCTCTCCTGCCTCCCCTAGTGGTATACTGCTATAGCTTCTTTAAGTGCTTGTTAGCCTGATGGTGTGGGGCAGGGAGGAGTTCTCTGTTTTCCTGATTCAACCCCAGCCTTAGGCAGATACTGTGCTTCTAGGTCATGAGAGTGAGACTTTCTTACTTACCCTGCCCCTCTATTAGTGGTAAGACATCCTAAATGTTTTGGACCCAGGACTAATTCCTGCGCTACCCCCAGAAATAGAGGAATGAATTATTTTTTTTTTTACATTTCCCCCAGCTATATCAGGTCTTCCTCTGCACCCTGCAGGGAATAGGGTTTGATGCCCTTCCCCTAAGGCTTAGGGCTTTTATTCCATGGGGAGCGGGGAGAGAAATTGCACATGGTTTCACGCTTTTCCTACTGCAAGGGCTTCTCTCCATCAGGTCAGTACCAGAAATCTGTGGAGAAAAGCTTATGACTGTGCATGTATTCCTCTTGTATCTGTGGCTCATGAGCGTACTGTACTCTTATGCTAGCCCATACTTGGCCTTTAGCAGTTCATTAAAAATTCAGCAGAATTTTTTTTTTTAATTTTTATTTTTTATTGAAACAGTTGGTCAACAATGTTGTGTTAGTTTCAGGTGTACAGCAAAGTGATTCAGTTATACATATACACATAGCTATTCTTTTTAAAATTATTTTCCCATTTAGGTCACTTCAGAATATTGAACAGTGTTCCCTGTGCTATACAGTAGGTCCTTGTTGGTTATCTATTTTAAATATAGCAGTGTGTACATGTCAATCCCAAACTCCCAATCTGTCCCTCCCCTCCACGCTTCCCCCACTGGTAACCATAAGTTCATTGTCTATGTCTGTGAGTCTGTTTCTGTTTTGTAAATAAGTGCATTTGTATCATTTTTTTTAGATTCTGCATATAAGTGATATCATGTGATATTTGTCTTTCTCTGTCTGACTTACTTCACTTAGTATGATAATCTCCAGGTCCATCCATGTTCAGCAGAATTCTTTATACCAGCTTCTATGTGATCCTGTCTTCCCTCTGTAGCCACAGGTGAGCCAGTGCTCATGTCCCATCTCTCCCTGCAAGTGCTTGTCTTTTTTCAGACTTCAGGCTGGCTGGTTGCCTTGAGACTTCTCTCTGGGTTCAAGAAAAGTAATGATTTCGTAGGTTATTCATGTTTTGATTGTTGTTAGGGTGGAGGTGGCACTCCTTTCAGCTTTCCACATCTTCATCAGGAGCCAGAAGTCCATGTCAAATTGAATCTTCATGAAGCATCTACTATATGCTAGGTCCTGTACACATTTATAATTCCTAAGACTTTTATATGTACCTATTCACATCCAGAGATAGAGAACACTTCCTACCATCAGATCTTCAAACTAGAAACCTCTATGTTACAGAAGGTGAATGATTACAGATGCTTTATTTACATTAGACAGATTTTCCTTTGTCACTCATTGATGTAACCTCTTTTTTCTCCCTCAAATTTATTTCCTTCTGTAAAAATTTTTGGGATAGTGGCACTTTATATAAATACCTCCTTCATGGAAAACAACCTTGAGTATGTAGTAAATGCTTTTAAAATGTTCATACTCTTTATACCAATAATTCCGCCTCTGGAAATCTATGATAAACACAAAAATATAGAAAAAGCATATATTCATTTTAGCAGAAAGGTGGCATTTTGTGGTGAAAAGTGGACCTGCTTTGGAACAAGACAGACTTAATTCAGTGCTTACTTGGCCATTAATTAGCTATGACCTTGAGCAAGTCACTTAACTTCTGAGTATAAATTTCCTTATTTATAAAATGGAGCTAATAATACCTACCTTGCAAGATTTTATAAAATTTAATAACAATGCATATAAAGCACTTGGCACATGGTAGCTATCTTTAAAAGATAGCTACTGATATCATTATTACTGTTCCTATTACTTGTAGGAAGACAAATTCAGCAAAACATTAAATAGTAAAAAATTAGATGAAGTAAATTATCTTAACTCAGTTAATATATTATTTCTCTGAAAAGCAATGTTTATGAAAGTATCTAGCAGCATAGAACTATGTTTATGATATTTAGCAAAGTATTGCATATTATTTGTATACTCTTACAGTTCTGTTAAAACTTGCACATGAAAAATGGTGAATTAAATGGTTAGAATAGTGAGATACTGGATGTACTTTTCTACTCTATATTTTTTAATTGTATATTTCTAATGACTGTAATGTTACATGTTCTTTACCTAAATAATATATATGTATGTGTGTATGTATATTTTATATATATATACATATATACATACATATACAATTCTGTATAGATACCCTGTACAACAAAATGGAAGCATGATACCATTCAAAATTAATGTCAGAGTGACTCATAGAGTCCTTTGCTTTTTCAGCTCTGCCAACCACATCCCCTGCTGGTGTTTGTTTTGGTTAAAGTCTCTCCAATGTCTTCCAGCTTGTTTCCAAGGCCTCGTTCTCTGGCAGGTTTCCAGCTATCTACTGAGGTCTGTGCACGTTGAAATGAAGGCTGAGTTGCACATTCCACATTGAAACCCTTTTCCTTTCCTTCTTTTTCTTCTAATTAAATGCCTGTCTTTCTACCCTCTCCCACCTCCTGCCAGTACAAACCTCACTTAAAATTGTGGGTTTTATTTTTCTCTCTCTTTTTAGGAGAAAGTACTGCTCTTTCTTTTTTTTCCTCTAGTAGAGTTATAAAATGTAGTTTCCTCTTCACTTTTAGATGCTAGTCTCATAGCTTAAGAATTGTCATTTGAATTAGAATTTGCCCATGTGAGACCAAATTAACAAAAAGAAAATAGTTTGAAACTTGTTTTTTAATGTTACTATTAAAAAAATAAACAATTTCCCGAAGAGCAATATACACGGAGAGACCACAGTTATTTTATGAAATATTAAGAAAGAGACCAAGGCACCTTAGGTTGGCTCAGTGGGTAGCAACCTGAGTCTCCCATCAACTGACACAATACTTATAAATTGACTTTTCTGGGCCTGTTTCCTCAAGTATAAAATAAATGTGTTTCGCTAGATAATCTCCAGCGTTCTTCTGGCTCTTCAACAATACACCTAGCACAGTGCCTGGAACTCAGTAAAATGTAAACTATTCTTATTCTTACTGTCACCAGCATAATAACTAGCTTATAGTTCTTTCACCACCTTGCAAAATAGAAGTTGATTATTGGCTATTAGGTGAAGTATTTCCTCATTTCACCAAATAAAATGATTCTCATCATGTTTTTCCATTCTTTCGTCCACTTTACTACCTTATAGCAAGACCTAATATTTATCTCAGTAACTACTATGATGCCCAATGCAAAGGTAAAACTGTGTTACTGTTATCTAACAGCATTTTCTTAAGCAGAATACTATTGGGGTAAGACAATGAACTGAATCGCCAGAGTGAACCAGTTTGCCTTGCCCTTCATGACGTCTTGACTGTACTTCTAACTTTAATCACCTATTCCCACGTTGCCATTTGCAGGTGGTGAAGGCAGAAAAAGAAGTGGGAAAAGGTTCAAGGCAACTGTTTCAAGCAAAGGAAAAATTCACCTGAAATAGGGTAAAACTTTACAGTTGGATCTAGAGCTTAATTTTCACACGTCCCTGATGCCTAGTTGGAACTCAGTTAATGCTGGTGGAAGGAAGGGACTGGGCCAAATATATTATTGTCCTAAAACTTAAAAGCATACCCTGGGCATAAGTAACCATCTGTCCTTGAGATATATTAGAGGGGTCATCTGCCCCTTGGCACTCAGCAGATTAAGTCAGATATAGAAGGTGTGTCATTACAATGATGAGCAAATTCCTGAATCTATTGCTCTCTGGAAGTGTACTGTTGAATATGGTAATTTCTTTTTAAAACACTGTCCAATGCGTCCCTGTTAAGTTTGATTTTTTTTTAAATCACTGCTTGACACATTGCTTTTACTTGGAAATCTCACCAGACAGGTGATATTTAGGTTTACTAGTTAAGTTTTCTGGATTTGCAGTTAGGACAGGGAACGGGAACAGAAAGGCAGGAAAGAAACGTCCTCAAAGTTGATGACATACAATTTATGATATTTTAAATTAAGTTTCAGAAACATGGTGCTGACATTTGGATTGCCTAGCCACTAGGCCTATTGGATAGGGGTTTGAATATTTTTCCTTTTAGGCTGAAATTATACTGTTTATTTGCCTAACAAATGTCTAGCACTGTGAATGCTTTCTTTTTAGGTAGGAAAGTTTCCTCACATCCTTGCCATTTTGCAAATATAGCTCAATTAAGTCAGCCAACAAATATTGCTTAAGCACCCATAAAGTGCATAACACTGTGCATTTCATCATACATTGCAAGCCTCAGAAGCAGGAACTGAAGCTGAAGCTGAGTTGAGGCCACAGGCTTACGAGGCTGTTGTGCCTTCCTGGTGCAGTACCATAAGACCAGATCCCTCTCTTGGTTCCTCCTTCTTCCTATGACATCACCCCCTTGTGATTATATGCCTCAAAAGTAGAGGTTGGTCTTTCTTAAGTAATCCTCTGGCTTCTCTAGCATAGGAAACATCAATTTATCCATTAAATAAAAACATTGCTTTGAATGTTTAATTTTCCATAATACAATTAAAAAATATTTATCGAATGTTCACTGTGTCCCAAGCAATATATTAAGTACTAGGTGTTAGTTAGAATTACCAGAAACCATTTTTTTGGGGGGGATGGTCATTTTTATTGATTTAGTTTTAGTAGACTTAAAGAAGGAAGTTATTTTCCCTATGAATGTAGCTCTATATTAAGGAGGGAGTGATGAGTAACAGAAAGGAAAGGGAGTGCCAGGGTGAGATTGGGCAAAAGGAGCGAGGACATAGGGATGTCCTTTTTTTTTTTTTTTTTTTGGATGTGGAAAGTCTAATGAACCTTCTAACTCACCCTCCAGGAACAAGTTTTTCCTCAACAAGAAAACTGAGTTTGAATATTTGCGATGGGGGTGAAAGAACCAACATACACTAAATAAATTGAGACTCAGGGGACCATATTAGTGGAAAGTGCTGAGGCTTAGCGGCCTTGGAGAAAATGGAATATTTCTATCATGTCCATGACATCTCTCCAACTGTGGAATATAACCCAGTCTCTGAGTTGTAGGCTTGTCCTTTTCTTTTTGTGTTATACCAAAATTTACTTTTGCCTCCTGATAAAACTTGAGGGAGGAAGAAGCAATAGCATGATAGAAATGAAAGGTGAAAATAAAAGTCGTATGTAGAATTTGTGCTCTCTGGAGGCCACAATAAAAAATTTTCACAACTACACATCTATTTAATAAGTTCACAGATATATGGGGAGAAATTGAAATTCTATATTTGGTGTGTTGGGGTAATACAAAAATCATGGTCTCATGTCTTCATATCTTCATATACTTAATCCAGTTGATTTTATAAATGGGTTTTATGAGCAGAAAAGACAAATTTAAATGAATGGAGACAAATACATATTTCTAAACAAAAGCCAAGACTAATAAACTATGGCATGGTGGCTTTGTTCAATCAGATAAAAGCATCCCAATTATAGATTTTTAATAAAATATAAATTTCTGGGTGGGAAATAATACAGTTACTTAAAAATTGGCGTACAATTAGGAGATTGGGATTGACATATATACACTATTGATACTATGCATAAAATTGATAATTAATGAGAACTCTACTCACTGCTCTGTGGTGACCTAAATAGGAAGGAAATACAGAAAAGAGGGGATATATGTATATGTATAGCTGACTCACTGTGCTGTGCAGTAGAAACTAACACAATATTATAAAGCAACTCTACTCCAATAATTTTTTTAAATAAATTTTTAAAAATTGATATACAAAATTACAAAATTGATGCTTCGATTTTACACTTAAAGATGTTTTAAATATATCAGTCCTAGGAAAATTTATGTGAAAAAGCCCATTTTAAAGAGTGCTGGGAGTACTGCTAAAAATACTAATGTGCTCTTTGTCTAATATATTGAAAATCAAGTTTTGTTTTATTTTGCATATATATGAATATATTTATATGTACATTTATGTATAGGAATATACATATAAATGTACATATGTTTGTATATACATATATACACAAAATGCAAATATATGTATATACATACTATATATATTTTTCGGGGGGGCATACAGTTTATTTTGACAATCAAGATATGGAACAGTTCCATTACCCCCCAAAATACCTCCTGCTGCCCCTATGTAGCCAACCCTTCCTCAACTCCAGCCACTGGCAACTAGTGGTCTGTTTTCTATCCCCATAGTTTTGCCTTTTCCAGAATGTCCTATAATTAGATGCACACATATTTATCCTTTTAAGTCTAGCTTCTTTCACTTAGCATGATGCATTTGAGATTCATCCTTGTTGTCGGTACCACTACTTTGTTCATTTTTTATTACATATTTATTGGAGTATAATTGCTTTACAATGGTGGGTTAGTTTCTGCTTTATAAAAAAGTGAATCAGTTATACATATACATATGTTCCCATATCTCTTCCCTCTTGCATCCCCCTCCCTCTCACCCTCCCTATCCCACCCCTCTAGGTGGTCACAAAGCACCAAGCTGATCTCCCTGTGCTATGCGGCTGCTTCCCACTAGCTATCTATTTTACGTTTGGTAGTGTATATATGGCCACGCCACTCTCTCACATTGTCACAGCTTACCCTTCCCCCTCCCAATTTCCTCAAGTCAATTCTCTAGTAGGTCTGTGTCTTTATTCCTGTCTTACCCCTAGGTTCTTCATGACATTTTTTTCTTAAATTCCATATATATGTGTTAGCATACGGTATTTGTCTTTCTCTTTCTGACTTACTTCACTCTGTATGACAGACTCTAGGTCCATCCACCACATTACAAATAGCTCAATTTCGTTTATTTTTATGGCTGAGTAATATTCCATTGTATATATGCGCCACATCTTCTTTATCCATTCATCCGATGATGGACACTTAGGTTGTTTCCATCTCCGGGCTATTGTAAATAGAGCTGCAATGAACATTTTGGTACATGACTGTTTTTGAATTATGGTTTTCTCAGGGTATATGCCCAGTAGTGGGATTTCTGGGTCATATGGTAGTTCTATTTGTAGTTTTTTAAGGAACCTCCATATTGTTCTCTATAGTGGCTGTACCAATTCACATTCCCACCAGCAGTACAAAAGTGTTCCCTTTTCTCCACACCCTCTCCAGCATTTATTGTTTCTAGATTTTTTGATAATGGCCATTCTGACTGGTGTGAGATGATATCTCATTGTAGTTTTGACTTGCATTTCTCTAATGATTAATGATGTTGAGCATTCTATCATGTGTTTGTTGGCCGCCTGTATATCTTCTTTGGAAAAATGTTATTTAGGTCTTCTGCCCATTTTTGAATTGGGTTGTTTGTTATTTTGTTACTGAGCTGCATGAGCTGCTTATAAATTGTGGAGATTAATCCTTTGTCGGTTGCTTCATTTGCAAATATTTTCTCCCATTCTGAGGGTTGTCTTTTGGTCTTGTTTATGGTTTCCTTTGTGTGCAAAAGCTTTGAAGGTCCCATTTGTTTATTTTTGTTTTTATTTCCATTCTCCAGGAGATGTTTCAAAAAGGATCTTGCTGTGATTTATGTCATAGTGTCCTGCCTATGTTTTCTTCTAAGAGTTTGAGAGTTTCTGGCCTTACATTTAGGGATTTAATCCATTTTGAGCTTATTTTTGTGTATGGTGTTAGGGAGTGATCTAATCTCATACTTCTACATGTACCTGTCCAGTTTTCCCAGCACCACTTATTGAAGAAGCTATCATTCCTCCACTGTATATTCCTGCCTCCTTTATAAAAGACAAGGTGACCATATGTGCGTGGGTTTATCTCTGGGTTTTCTATCCTGTTCCATTGATCTTTCTGTTTTTGGGCCAGTACCATACTGTCTTGATTAATGTAGCTTTGTAGTATAGTCTGAAGTCAGGAAGCCTGATTCCTCCAGCTCCATTTTTCGTTCTCGATTGCTTTGGCTATTCGGGGTCTTTTGTGTTTCCATACAAATTGTGAAATTTTTTGTTTTAGTTCTGTGAAAAACGCCAGTGGTAGTTTGATACGGATTGCATTGAATCTGTAGATTGCTTTGGGTAGTAGAGTCATTTTCACAATGTTGATTCTTCCCATCCAAGAACATTTTATATCTCTCCATCTATTTGGATCATCTTTAATGTCTTTCATCAGTGTCCTGTAATTTTCTGCATACAGGTCTTTTGTGTCCTTAGGTAGGTTTATTCCTAGATATTTTATTTTACTGTTGCAGTGGTCAATGGGAGTGTTTTCTTGATTTCACTTTCAGATTTTTCATCATTAGTGTATAGGAATGCCAGAGATTTCTGTGCATTAATTTTGTATCCTGCTACTTTACCAAATTCATTGATTATCTCTAGTAGTTTTCTGGTAGCATCTTTAGGATTTTCTGTGTATAGTATCATGTAATCTGCAAACAGTGACAGCTTTACTTCTTCTTTTCTGATTTGTATTCCTTCTATTTCCATGTCTTCTCTGATTGCTGTGGCTAAAACTTCCAAAACTATATTGAATAAGAGTGGTGAGAGTGGGCAACCTTGTCTTGTTCCTGATCTTAGTGGAAATGGTTTCAGTTTTTCACCACTGAGGATGATGTTGGCTGTGGGTTTGTCATATATGGCCTTTATTATGTTGAGGAAAGTTCCCTCTATGCCTACTTTCTGGAGGATTTTTATCATAAATGGGTGTTGAATTTTGTCGAAAGCTTTCTCTGCATCTATTGAGATGATCCTATGCTTTTTCTCCTTCAATTTGTTAATATGGTGTATCACGTTGATTAATTTGCGTATATTGAAGAATCCTTGCATTCCTGGAATAAACCCCACTTGATCATGGTGTATGATCCTTTTAATGTGCTGTTGGATTCTGTTTGCTAGTATTTTGTTGAGGATTTTTGCATTTATGTTCATCAGTGATATTGGCCTGTAGTTTTCTTTCTTTGTGACATCCTTGTCTGGTTTTGGTATCAAGGTGATGGTGGCCTCATAGAATGAGTTTGGAAGTGTTCCTCCCTCTGTTATATTTTGGAAGAGTTTGAGAAGGATAGGTGTTAGCTCTTCTCTAAATGTTTGATAGAATTCCCCTGTGAAGCCATCTGGTCCTGGGCTTTTGTTTCTTGGAAGATTTTTAATCACAGTTTCCATTTCAGTGCTTGTGATTGGTCTGTTCATATTTTCTATTTCTTCCTGATTCAGTCTTGGCAGGTTGTGCATTTGTAAGAATTTGTCCATTTCTTCCAGGTTGTCCATTTTACTGGCACAGTGTTGCTTGTAGTAATCTCTCATGATCTTTTGTATTTCTGCAGTGTCAGTTGTTACTTCGCCTGTTTCATTTCTAATTCTATGGATATGAGTCTTCTCCCTTTTTTTCTTGATGAATCTGGCTAATGGTTTATCAATTTTGTTTATCTTCTCAAAGAACCAGCTTTTAGTTTTATTCATATTTGCTATCATTTCCTTCATTTCTTTTTCATTTATTTCTGATCTGATCTTTATGATTTCTTTCCTTCTGCTAACTTTGGGGTTTTTTTGTTCTTCCTTCTCCAATTGCTTTACGTGCAAGGTTAGGTTGATTATTCGAGATGTTTCCTGTTTCTTAAGGAAGGATTGTATTGCTATAAACTTCCCTCTTAGAACTGCTTTTGCTGCATCCCATAGGTTTTGGGCCGTCGTGTCTCCATTGTCATTTGTTTCTAGGTATTTTTTGATTTCCTTTTTGATTTCTTCAGTGATCACTTAGTTATGAAGTAGTGTATTGTTTAGCCTCCATGTGTTTGTATTTTTTACAGATCTTTTCCTGTAATTGATATCTAGTCTCATAGTGTTGTTGTCGGAAAAGATACTTGATACAATTTCAATTTTCTTAAATTTACCAAGACATGATTTGTGACCCAAGATATGATCTATCCTGGAGAATGTTCCATGAGCACTTGAGAAAAATGTGTATTCTGTTGTTTTTGGATGGAGTGTCCTATAAATATCAATTAAGTCCATCTTGTTTAATGTATCATTTAAAGCTTGTGTTTCCTTATTTATTTTCATTTTGGATGATCTGTCCATGGGTGAAAGTGGGGTGTTAAAGTCCCCTACTATGAATGTGTTACTGTCGATCTCCCCTTTTATGGCTGTTAGTATTTGCCTTATGTATTGAGGTGCTCCTATATTGGGTGCATAAATATTTACAATTGTTATATCTTCTTGTTGGATCAATCCCTTGATCATTATGTAGTGTCCTTCTTTGTCTCTTTTAATAGTCCTTATTTTAAAGTCTATTTTGTCTGAAATGAGAATTGCTACTCCAGCTTTCTTTTGGTTTCCATTTGCATGGAATATCTTTTTCCATCCCCTTACTTTCAGTCTGTATGTGTCTCTATGTCTGAAGTGGGTCTCTTGTAGACAGCATATATATGGGTCTTGTTTTTGTATCCATTCAGCCAATCTGTGTCTTTTGGTGGGAGCATTTAGTCCATTTACATTTAAGGTAATTATCGATATTTATGTTCTTATTCCCTTTTTGTTAATTGTTTTGAGTTTGTTATTGTAGGTCTTTTCCTTCTCTTATGTTTCTTGCCTAGAGAAGTTCCTTTAGCATGTGTTGTAAAGCTGGTTTGGTGTTGCTGAACTCTCTCAGCTTTTGCTTGTCTGTAAAGGTTTTAATTTCTCCATCAAATCTGAATGAGATCCTTGCTGGGTAGAGTAATCTTGTTTGTAGGTTTTTCTCCTTCATCACTTTAAATATGTCCTGCCAGTGCCTTCTGGCTTGCAGAGTTTCTGCTGAAAGCTCAGCTGTTAACCTTATGGGGATTCCCTTGTGTGTTATTTGTTGTTTTTCCCTTGCTGCTTTTAATATGTTTTCCTTGTATTTAATTTTTGACAGTTTGATTAATATGTGTCTTGACCTATTTCTTCTTGGGTTTATCCTGTATGGGACTCTCTGTGCTTCCTGGTCTTCATTAACTATTTCCTTTTCCATATTAGAGAAGTTTTCAACTATACTCTCTTCAAATATTTTCTCAGTCCCTTTCTTTTTCTCTTCTTCTTCTGGAACCCCTATAATTCGAATATTATTCCATTTAATGTTGTCCCAGAGGTCTTTGAGACTGTCCTCAGTTCTTTTCATTCTTTTTTCTTTATTCTGCTCTGCAGTGGTTATTTCCACTATTTTATCTTCCAGGTCACTTATCCGTTCTTCTGCCTCAGTTATTCTGCTATTGATCCCTTTTAGAGTGTTTTTAATTTCATTTATTGTGTTGTTCATCGTTGTTTGTTTCATCTTTAGTTCTTCTAGGTCCTTGTTAAATGTTTCTTACATTTTGTCTCTTCTATTTCCAAGATTTTGCATCATCTTTATATCAATATTCGGAATTCTTTTTCAGGTAGACTGCCTATTTCCTCTTCATTTGTTAGGTCTGGTGGGTTTTTACCTTGCTCCTTTATCTGCTGTGTGTTTTTCTGTCTTATTTTGCTTATCTTACTGTGCTTGGGGTCTCCTTTTTGCAGGCTGCAGGTTCATAGTTTCCATTGTTTTTGGTGTCTGTCCCCAGTGGCTAAAGTTGTTTCAGTGGGTTGTGTAGGCTTCCTGGTGGAGGGGACTAGTGCCTGTGTTCTGGAGGATGAGGCTGGATCTTGTCTTTCTGATGGGGAGGTCCATGTCTGGTGGTGTGTTTTGGGGTGTCTGTGGAGTTATTATGATTTAGGCAGCCTCTCTGCTAATGGGTGGGTTTGTATTCCTGTCCTGCTAGTTGCTTGGTAGAGGTTGTCCAGCACTGTAGCTTGCTGGTCGTTGAGTGAAGCTGGGTGCTCGTGTTGAGATGAAGATCTCTGGGAGATTTTCCCTGTTTGATATTATGTGGAGCTGGGAGGTCTCTTGTTGACCAGTGTCCTGAAGTTGGCTCTCCCACCTCAGAGGCACAGCACTGACTCCTGGCTGTAGCACCAAGAGCCTTTCATCCACACAGCTCAGAATAAAAGGGAAAAAAAAGTAGAAAGAAAGAAGGAAAGAAAGAAAGAAAGGAGGGAGGGAAGGAGAGAGGAAGAAATGAAGGAGGGAAGGAAGGAAAGAAAGAAAGAAGATAAAATAAAATAAAAGAAAGTAAGATAAAATAAAATAAAGTTATTAAAATAAAAATTAATTGTTAAGAAAAAAAATTTTTTAAGAAAAAGAAAAATGGACGGATAGAACCCTAGGACAAATGGTGAAAGCAAAGCTATACAGACAAAATCTCACACAGAAGCATACACATACACACTCACAAAAAGGGGAAAAAATCATAAATCTTGCTCTCAAAGTCCACCTCCTCAATTTGGGATGATTCGTTGTCTATTCATGTATTCCACAGATGCAGGGTACATCAAGTTGATTGTGGAGCTTTAATCTGCTGCTTCTGAGGCTGCTGGGAGAGATTTCCCTTTCTCTTCTTTGTTCTCACAGCTCCCGGGGCTCAGCTTTGGATTTGGCCCTGCCTCTGCGTGTAGGTCGCTGGAGGGTGTCTGTTCTTCGCTCAGACAGGACGGAGTTATAGGAGCAGCTGATTCGGGGGCTCTGGCTCACTCAGGCCGGGGGGGAGGGAGGCGCACGGAGTGCGGGGCGGACCTGCGGCGGCAGAGGCCGGCATGATGTTGCAGCAGCCTGAGGCGTGCCGTGCGTTCCCAGGGAAGTTGGCCCTGGATCCCGGGTCTCTGGCAGTGGCGGGCTGCACAGTTTCCCTGGAAGGGGGGTGTGGATAGTGACATGTGCTCGCACACAGGCTTCTTGGTGGCGGCAGCAGCAGCCTTAGCATCTCATGCAGTCTCTGGGGTCCGCGCTTTTAGCTGCGGCTCACGCCCGTCTCTGGAGCTCCTTTAAGCATTGTCTTAATCCCCTCTCCTTGCGCACCAGGAAGCAAAGAGGGAAGAAAAAGTCTCTTGCCTCTTCGCCAGGTCCAGACTTTTCCCTGGACTCCCTCCCGGCTAGCCGCGGCGCACCAACCCCCTGCAGGCTGTGTTCACGCCGCCAACCCCAGTCCTCTCCCTGCCCTCCGACCAAAGCCCGAGCCTCAGCTCCCAGCCCCGCCCACCGCGGCGGGGAGCAGACAAGCCTCTCGGGCTGGTGAGTGCTGGTCGGCACTGATCCTCTGTGCGGGAATCTCTCCGCTTTGCCCTCCACACCCCTGTGGCTGCGCTCTCCTCCGCAGCTCCGAAGCTTCCTCCCTCTGCCACCCGCAGTCTCTGCCCGAGAAGGGTCTTCCTAGTGTGCGGAAACCCTTCCTCCTCACAGCTCCCTCACACTGGTGCAGGTCCCATCCCTATCCTTTTGTCTCTGTTTATTCTTTTTTCTTTTGCCCTACCCAGGTATTTGAGGACTTTCATGCCTTTTGGGAGGTCTGAGGTCTTCTGCCAGTGTTCAGTAGGTGTTCTGTAGGAGTTGTTTCATGTGTAGATGTATTTCTGGTGTATCTGTGGGGAGGAAGGTGATCTCCGCGTCTTACTCTTCCACCATCTTCCCCTCTAAGCTCTACATACCATCTATTTATACTACATAGAATATTATATACGTGTGTGTGTGTGTGTGTGTGTATATGACACTGTTGTCAGATTTTCAGTAAATTCGGTGAAGGTGGTTGAAGGATCAAAAGTTCTTTCTTTCCTTGATCCTCTAATAGTTGACCACTAAAAATTAGTTAGCCGGGTCCTCTCCACATTTCTTGAAACAGACACTTTGGAAAATAGCATTTAGGCATTTCTAACTCTTGAAAATAACAATGAGCCCTAACTTGGTTTTAGGACTTTTCAACATTATACCATACTTGTGTATCTGTGTCTAAGGTAGTTTTGTAGATGATGCCAAAATAGCATTTAGAAATTAATGTGCCACTGTAGCTCTCTGGAGGTGCCAAAGCAAAAGTTGAAGCTCTTAAACTTTTATGTTGCTGGGGCTACATTAAAGGCAGGCTCTTATAAAGAGGCTATGAGTAAAATAATGCTAAAATATCAAAGAATGTCAGAATATTAAGCAGTTATTTAACCAGTACTCTTATTTTTCTCTGTTCAGCTACACTCAGTAATTTGTATTCCTCCTCTAGCAGAGCATGGAGAAAGAGAGGAACAATAAGGCATAAATTATGTGTCTTTTCAATTGGAGAAATAATAATATGGAGGTGGTTTATGTGTAATTCATGCTGGAAAAATAATAAAGCTCATTTTAGGTATGTCATTTATAGGCAGAGTTCCTTTATGACTAGGAAAAGGAGGTTGGATTATTCAGGTTCCCCTGAGGGAAAAGAAGATTGATTATATTCTAAGCACTGCCAGTAACATTTTGTATAAATCATTAACTCTGAAGAGAAACAAAACAAAAACACCACCATGATCAAAAAGGACACGTCTGAGAGTCCTCAGAGAAGGACAGCTTTTCCTAACTCTGAGAAAAGAATTAAAATTAAATAAAATTATTTGGTACACAAATTGAGTGAGAAAAAAAGATGGAGAATGAAATGTTTGTCACTTTAGAGATAGTGAGCTCAGTGTTCTAAGAATTGGTATCATTAAAGAAAAACTGGGTAACATTCACTGAGTGCTTACATTGCGCCTAGTGCTTAATTTACACTATCATTTATATCTCATACGAGTGTTTTGAGGTAGGTACTATTGTTATCATCATCTCCCCCATCTCATAAAAGAAATTAAGGATCCAAAATTTGAGTTACTGAACAAAGCTATTAAGTTGCAAAGTCAGGAGTCAAACCAAAATTTGCCTGGCCACTAGGTCTGTGCTCTTAACTCTACTACATTATATTCAGATCAACAGGTACAAGCCAGAGTCAAAAACCACTAAACTAGATCAGCCAGTTGAAAAATATATCTGCCCAAATATAAAAATTTACAGGAGACTGGTGAGCTGAGGTCAGTGATGACGATTATTTATGATTTGTCCCTCTGGCATATTTGTTTTTTTCGTGATGGGCACTAAGGCACACTCTAGTCTGAGGGACTTAGTAGAATTCCAGAAGTGGACTGGAGCAAGCAGATGGGCTTTATAGGAACTCGAAGCTCATGACTAAATCCCCACTCAAACCCTTAGAAGCCCTAGGAAGGCAAAGAAGTGCTTGCTAATGCTTTACTCTCGTCTAGTGAGCAGGGCTAGAGGTATTTTGCCTCACTTACTGCTCCTACTGGGAGCCCCAGGGAAGGGCGAGGCAACAAATGATCATTGAAAATTAGTGTCTCTCAAAGGTGAAACAGAACCTCAGGATCTCCTTTGTGGATGATTGGTTTCTGATTGGTGGGTATTTTTAAAATTAACAAATTAAAAATAATCTGTGTATTATCTAATAGATGCATTTCTAGGAATAATTGTTTGTTTCCTGCTTAAGAGCACAACTTCTCCCACAGTCTAGGCTGGGAATAAATTACATGTAGGGGCTAAGTGGCTATAGCTTGGAAGATTAGAGGCTGGCAGAGGAAGAGAGTTGAACAGGTAGATGGAGGCAGGTTTGGCATTGAGATGAGGAAGATGAGGAGGTGTATACCAGGTGTGCTGCTTAAGTAAAATTCTTCTTATAGTATCCCTTCAGATGGAGATGCAAGTTTTAGCAGAACTTGAGGCTTTCCTGGTGGTTAGCCTCTACAAGAACTTTGTAGGCAGCCAAGTTCCTCCCACCTTGTCACAAAATAATGTGTTGCAATGACAGTAAAAAACCAGTTCCGAAGCTTGCAGTTGATGCCTAAGAATTCATTAGTCTTTAAAACTAGTTCACAATAAATAAATATATAAATAAAACTAGTTCACAAATTTCTTCAGAGGCAGAGACCAGGACATTTTCATTTTGGCTGTACTTCCAGAGCACCTCATAAAGTGCCTTGCACATACTAGGCACAAAGAGCACCAGGAATGTATGCCAAGCAAAAAATTCAATGTAAATGTCTTAGTATGTTTTCTATTGCCTACATTCATTTTCTCATTTTATTATCATCATTGTCATTCTACAAGTACGTGCTATGAAAAAATTAGGTGTGTCCAGAAAAATCTATCTGAATCACCTTTATAATCTCTTTGGGACTAGCAGAATACCTTCTACATGTGGGTGCTTGGCACAATTTCTTGTGGGACTAAAAAGATGTGTACAAAAGTGACCCCCTCCCAAATGACATATTTTAATAGGGGCTGTCTGCAGATGTGCCTTGATGGAAAGGATTGACTAATGACACCCTGTTAAGCCAGTGCTGGAGACAGGTTGGCCTTTAAAAATTATGCCACCTAAGTAAATTTCTACTCTGACTATTAGGAAAAGGTGGCACTGTGTAGAGATAAATATTTCCAAAGGATGGAAATATTAGCCTTACTTTTTTGTTAATTACTTTCTGCTGAATGAGTCATTTAGGAAGCTTGAAAGAGTATATTTTTTCTTGGGGTACTGTAGTTTGCTGTAGTGTCTTTGGCACAGCCAAGTGTAAGGATGGTTTCAAGAGAGCCTCATACCTTCAGGAAGATGTCTAGAACATGTGCAAATATTTCCTGACTTGGAAGATTGGCAGCCATTAGAAAGAAAAACACATAAATAAGAGCCTTCAAATGCCTTTGCTTCTCTCAGCCTTCTACTCACGCTTGCCAGTTGCAGTAATGGGTTTTTAAACTACCTTAAATTTTAGTGAGTTTCAAAAAATTAAATGCCCCAAAATGTTAAACTCTAAAAGTTTTAGTAATGTGGATTTTGCAAGGCCCTACACTGATATATATATACATATATATGTATATATCTATATATGTGTGTATATATATATATATATATATATATATATATATATACACACACCTTGGTTGTTGGGTTACATGTCTAGTCCCATGTCTTGGGAAACTCCCATCAGTTAGGGGCACCATACATACATGCTTGATTTATGCCTTTTCATACTTGAGCAACATATTGTACTGAGTAAGAGGTAGTTGTATCCTCCCCTCAACTGTACTCAGGGCAGAACTAACAGATGGGAGTAGAAAGGTGCAAAGTAGTTTAAGAGAAGTGAAAAACAGAGTGGTGATATTTGTAGGGAGCAGAGTCTATGTTTACCCCAGCCAGCACAATGTGAAAATTGGTTTGACTGATTTCTTCACCACCACCACCATCCCCTCCAAAAATAAACTGACATAATTAATTGACTGATTATTTGACAGAAATTACCAAAATGTTTGTTACCATCTAGTACCCATAGCCTTACTAAAATGGAAAATGAATGTTTTACATTGTGTCCAAAATGGTTTTTAGAAGGGACTTCTCAGACAGATCTTAATGCTTGGACATCAAGGGAGGGAGATAAGAGAAGCATAACGCACTGTCAACTTACCTCTCTGACGCCCTTCAGATGGGATGCTCCGGTATGAGGCCAGAACTTTTCAAATTAACCTCCCCCCATTCCCTTCACCTTTTTGGATCTGGCAGTGGCATGAGTGATGAGTTGGGTTGGGAGAGGGTTTACATAAATCAATTAGAATATGGCCAGTTAATTTATAAGGATAATTCATTTAAAGAAATAAATATCAAAGTAACTATTTACATGACTCCATTGAAATTGAGTTGTAAAGCCTCCCTAACTCTCTACAAATCAGCAGAGTTTGTATTTTTTTTTAAAAATAGGCAAATGATTGGCCTTTCTACAGTATTGGTAAATATAGTAATGTGGTATCAACTCCTTTATAAATACTTATCTCTTCTGAGTTCTGTTGGTTATCTTGCCATTTATTTGCATTTAATATATCATTATGTACTTAGTAGAGAAATGCAATGCAGTTTGAATGAGTTATAGCAACAGAGGTTTAGTGCCTAAGGTTGTATCTCAGGTTTATATAGAAGCAAAAGTCACTTATATAGAAGCAAAAGTCACTTGAGCCTTTAAGGATGCAACTTGCCCTTTATTTGCATTAAAATATGCAGAATGAAATGTGGCCCCAAGTAACTTCACTTGGCCCCAATCAAACTTTTTATTGTAAAAAGGCTGTGAGGTCAGGGACTAGATACTATACATTGTTTCTTTAATGTCCCCTGAAGTAGCACTATGATGAATGAAATTTCATTGGTTAATTCTATACTTTGTGGTTTTCTTTATTAAAATCTTATATTCCAGGGCCCTGATGATCAGATGGGGGAGTGGGGGAAATGGAGAGGAAAAAACTAACATATACACACTACTATATATAAAATATATAATCAACAAGGACCTACTCCATAGTACAGGGAGCTCTACTCGATCCTCTGTAATAACCTATGTGGGGAAAAGAATCTGAAAAAGAATAGATAAATGTATATGTATAACTGATTCACTTTGCTGTACACCTGAAACTAACACAACATTGTACATCAACTATACTCCAATATAAAATAAAATTTTTTTAAAAATAGAAGGGTAAGAGAGAACTTACAATAAAGGCTGCCAGATTTTACAAATAAAAATACAGGATGCCCAGTTAAATTTTAATTTTGATAAAGAACAAATTTGTGTGTGTGTGTCAGTGTGTCCCAATAGTATATACTTATGCTAAAAAATGTTTGTTTATTTGAAATTCAAATTTAACTGGGCCTGTCCTATAGTTTATCTGCCAGCCTTATCTAGAACAGCTTTCCCCAGGTCACAGATTTGCCATCCACCAGCCCTGTGTTAAGAAGTAAGAGGGAGATTATCTCACCCACCTGCTGTGGTATGGTAGAGAATGCCAGTTCAGCCTACTAAGAAGCTTCCAATGTCTAGATAGGAGTGGTCTTCTGGTCCTAGAAGAGCTGCTACTCCTCCTTGCTTCTTCTGGCAAATGTTTGGTGTGCTTTCAGGCTCCATAGCAAGGCTGCTTTGCTGGTAGCTATAGGGCCCACCTAGTACAAGTGTGTAATTTTCTCTTTGCTGAGAGGCTGAGTAGAGGAAAGGAGAGATTTCTCTTTGACATGCCGAGGAGAACATTTTGCCTGCTCAGTCCCCTGGGCCGAAAAAGAGAATCAATATCACTTTTTTTTTCCTTCTCTAAAAGTGGAAGGGCACCGGGCTGATGACTTGATTAGTCACTCTCCAGTTTTATTGTACCTAATATGGACCAAAGCACCTAATGTGATTTCAGCCAATATCAGTCAATGATGTTTGTTTTGTTTCTCGGTAAACAGTCTTCGTTATTCTGTTTCACAGGCCAGGATATCACTGGCTTCAATTTACAGAGTTGTTTCTTCATAGGAAGACCATTTGTGTTGTTTAGAGCCCCACTGCATGTGGTTCATTTCTTTTTAAGAGTTGTGAGTTAAATCATTTTGCCTGTGATACTGGGAGTTTACCTTAAAGAAGGATACATAGGGCATGACTGATCTACAGTGCAGAATAGAGACATTGCCAGCAGAACTGTTTAAATCCAACCATCTCGCTCTGCTCCTAATTCCCTCAGGATGGCCCAGAGAATGTCCTCAAGGACAACTGATAATCACACAGGAAGAATGCTTCTGTAGATTTTAAGAAGATTACAAAAGGGGCAGTGATATACTGGAGCTCTCTACTTGATGTGACATTGTTAGTTATGCCCTCTCTGGATTTGCTAAGAGTCCCCAGTAGAGAGAGAAATAGAGCCTGAAACAAGGTCACCATCTCCCGGCTTTCTCAGTGACTTCATTTATTGGACCTTCTGCCATCATCAACTCTTTCTAGTGTTTCAGGCAAAAGTAGTTCCTAACTAATAAGTAGGGAAGGCCATGCACTCTAATATATAGATAAAAAGTAAATCAGTCTTGAACCCTAGCCCAAAACAATTCATTACCATTAATTGCTTACTATATACCAGACACTATTCTATATTCTATATAGACATTAACTGACTTGAGCCTCATAGAAATCCCATGAGGTAGATTTTATAAATCTTATTTCTCATTTTGTATATGAAACTGAGGCATGGAGAAGTTAAATAACCCATCTAAAGTCAGGCAGTAAGTGGCAGGCGTGGCCAAGCCAGGTTTGAAACCAGATCTCTCTGGCCTTCAAAGCCCTCACTTTAACTACGCTATATAAAACCACAAGAGGATTGGTAAGTACAAAAAGTAACACCTTTCTATTGATACATGATATAGTTGGATCAATGAGAACCTAGAAGGTGGTTCCACCAAGCCCCAAAGGAGTGTTTAGGATAAGGCTCCAGTGTATATAATTCTCCCAGTTTCAAGCATTATTGTTTTCTTCCACTCAGTCTCAGAGAGCCTTTCTAATGAAGACAGAGAGAATTAGAGAATTATCTTTTCAGTCAATTGACAAAGCCAAATTACATGGTATATTTTATGGGGAACATTAGAAGCTACATGAGAAATTAATTAGCCATTCATGAAGTGCCTATTCTGAATAGTAAATATTTAAGAAGGATTCAATTAAATTTTCTCACTGAGAACTGGCTTTTATTTTTAAGAATAAATTTTATGTAAAATCTTTCAACAGCAAAGTGTCTGGTGCACAATATAGGTTTTGGAACCAACCAGAACAGAAATAAATTAGACATGCTATTGATATTGTGCTATACAATTTCAAGAGGAAAAGCTCTGCTCTCAAAACAACTAGACAGTAGACACATACTGTTTAAAAAACTAATCCCTTTGATGAGAGCCCTGGCCAGGAAGGTTTCAGTTTAGGTTCATAGTATAGATTCTAAGTAGTCAGCTAAAAATTCATGTAGGGACTTATTTTGACACAAGTTTGAAGTATGCAGCTTCCATCCTTGGATAATCAAGTCTGTCTAGTCCCCTGCCATGCCATAGTGGGAGCATGTGTTTTGGTGTCATACAGATATGAATTTAATGCATGAAGTGAGTGACCAGGAGGTGGGTCACTTAACATCTCTAAGCAGCAGTTTCACAAAAATAACGGGGATAATAAACACATTATTCAGTGCATCTGTTATTATCCCCAGGAGAGAACATGCAAAAAGCCTTTCATCAAGACTGAAAGCATTATAAAAATGTTATTACCACTGAGTGCAGGAATTGATGGAGGGATGCCTTTCTTTAATATAAAAGTTATTTTAATATTCGCTAGTCAGAAAGCTGAGACAAGTGAGGAAGAATCAAACTTGACTGCAGGATAGAGCTGGAAGGACTCCCTAGAGGTCAGATTTTTACAGATGACGAAACTCAAACCCTGAGAGGAGATGTGACTTGCTTAAGGTCAAATATCTAAAGGTGTAAAGCCTCACTTTGTTTTAGAAGTACCATGTTCCGATTCCTTGTTAACTCATACTCAGTTGTTCAAGGCTTCTTAGATGTTAGCTAATGCTCTAATTTCCAGATAGTCATCCCCTAAGTATGCTACTTCTTCATAGGGACCTGAGATGAAATATCTCATTTTCCCTCTCATACCAGATTATGACTAATTAAAACTGTAATAATTCAAGTTTATAGTTATAATTATTCTCTTGTTATACCAGTGGAACTATAATTTTTGAAATCAGAATGATGATTCAAATGTACCTTCAGACTCTTCTGAGTGACGGCTAGGAATAAAGGATATTATTCAATTTACATTAAGGAGGCTTATTAGTATTTATCAAAATACAAGGAGAAAAAGAAATTTCATAAATCAGGCTTTAGTTATTCCAGCCTCTGAAAAATGAATCCTCTATCTTCAACTCACATCAGCCCCACTTTGCATCTCTTTGCCTTGACAAGTTCTTTTATTTTCGTTTCATATACCCTCTCATTTTTTTCTTTAGATACTGACAATTCTAAGTGTGGTAAATGACCTTGACTGCTATAAGTCTCTTTAATTTTTTTGGACAAAATCTGGAGAAATGTAAAAGTGACTTATTAGTTGACTTTCCAGAGTCACTTTGCACCATGCTTATCTCCATATGCTTTGTATTATTATGTAAACTTTTGAGTAATTTGTCCCAGATACATTAGATGGCGATGAACACTTGAAAGCACTGAAACTAAGTGAAGTCCTGGCCTGCCTAATCTTAAAATGTCTCTCTGTATTGTTCCTTATGGCCCTGTAGCAGGTCAAATAACCACTGATAATTGATATGCAGGGGTGGGGTGAGAGGCAGTAAGGGAGAGAGAATGAATGAAAGAATATATACTCATGGATTTCAATGTTGCATTTTTTCCAGAGCAATTCATAATTTGACATGAACTAAGAAACTGTGTTTAAGCAGCATTATGAGCAAAGGCAGTATCAGGCCTGGACTTGCTGCCTTCTGATGGAGCAGAATGCCCTTACTTCTGTATTTCCATGGTTCTCAAGCAGGAGTGCATATCAAAATCCTCTGGAGGAATCATTTAAAAATGCAAATGTTCAAGACCCACACTAAGAGATTCTGACTGGGAACCACTGCCTAGGTGAACCTGAGATTCTACATGTAACCTAGAAATCTCAGAGAGGGTATATTACTTTTTTCATAAGTGGAAAAAATTAAGCATATGTGCTGGGAGGGCAGAGATTTGACTCAGTATGGTATGAGTTTCAGGAAAGATATCCCAGACCAAATATATATCCCAAAGACAAACCTGCTGCATTCCTGAAAATTCCCATTATTAAAGAGTCATTTCTTTGGACTTCTCACCAGAAATCACCTATTTACATGCATATTATAAATTAAGTAATACATTAAACTACTAATTAACATTTTAGCACAGATGAGATTAGTTCTCACCCTAATCCCAAGGGAAATGAGGCACAAGGCAGGTAAATTATTTTTGGTGGCTATGAGAGAGTCGAGAGGGAGAGTTTTGTAACATGGGGGTTGTTCCCAAGGAAAGCAAAGCCAGATGTAGCACCTCTGTAAGAGAGAGCCTTAAGGGCGACATGGGAGGAGCCAGTGAAAGTGGGGCAGGAGATGAAGGCAAGATACACTTTGCCAGAGGTTATCCATTTGCCCTTGATGGAGGGAGCCTGTTTCTCTTACTCTCACAGGCTCAAGTCACTTTTGCTTAGCATGACCCTCCATTGACCCTGGTTCATTTAAATGCAAAGCAACAAAAGGAGAAAGGCTGGAGGGACTTAACCCTACCATTTAGGTTACACTGTATTTAACAGCTGATTGATGTGGCCTATTCAGTGAAGAGAAACACACAGACACACACGCATGCACACACGCAGGCAAAAACACATATTCAAAGCAACTTTAAATTTATTTGTCAATTCAGGGAAATTAGTTAAACTATGTCATATCATTTTGAAATGCCATTTTCTGTTTGCTCACGTGAACCTCAGCCAGAGTTGCGCGTCCTACTACGTCCTCTGGCAGATAGGGGAACTGACTCTTAGGTGAAAGAAACCTTTCAGAAGACCTGTCAGAACCTTTCAATATGCTGAAAATGCAAGTACAGGGATCTTGGCTGAAGGCTGGTTAGAGGGGATGGGGAAAATGGTCTTGTAGATTAGGTTGTTTTAAGTTAAATGAAAAATAGTGAAATATTGAAAGTACTGGTCTGGTTAAAAAGAAGTTTTGGGACATTGGTAATCATGAATTCCACCATGACTTTTATCTTTCTTTCCAGATATCAATAAAGCCCATTTGTCCAGACGTCCTGAGCAACATATAGTTAAGAGACTACGTTCCCTTAAAAAATGTGGTTTTAATTCATCTGCTCTTGGATTTTTTCGCTGCTCTTTGGTCAGATGACTTGAGTCTTGGACTTTTTATTATTTTTTTTTCTTTTTAGTATTTGGCCATGTAAAACAGGGATTAAAGCACATATCAAATCTAAGCAGCAGGATTTAAACCAAGCCAAGCACATGAACTCATTTTTACTCCCCTGGCTCCCGAGTTAGCATCTATTCCCTAAAGCAGCACCAATGTTTTTAATTAAGGAAGCCAGCTGAAGTGGCATGAGTGGGGACCACTTTCCTTATGGGGAGCCCAGAAGCTGGTACTGACGTCTTGGCAGATCATACAGTAGAATTAAAATCTAGTCAATATGGACTTACTGGAAATATGCTCAACTTCCCAAAACCCGTAAGACCTTAACAGCCTTCGTGGCAAAGGAAGGTGGGATATAATGACTTAAAAATCCTTTTGAATACCCTATTACACCCTTGTGAACTTCACATCTGTCAACTGAGTAATGAAATTAGTTTTTTTCCTCCCCTGGTTTACCAGGTTCTTCCTGTAAAGTTCAGTGCAGTGTCCCAGTGGTCCTTGGAATTACTCTTTATTTTTTATTTTTATGACCCTTTGGAGCGGTTGATTCACAGATTCTACTTTCACATGTTAATACCCTTACACAGCGGTTCCCAAAGTTTGGCATCTGGACCAGCAGCATCAGTATCACTCAGAAACTTGTTAGAAGTACAAATTCTTGGTTGCTACCTCAGAACTACTAAATCAGAAACTCAAACTCTGTGGAAGGAGTGCTGGTTGTGCGGGCAGGCAGTTTGTTTTAACAGATTAAATAATTCTGATGCATGCACCAACCTGGAGAGCCACTGCCTTAGTACATTCCTTAGTTATATACCATCCTTGTAGGTGCTCTTTTGTCCCTCTATTGCACATACTCTATGTCCCCATGTCAAGCACATGCATTTATATAGGTTATCCTTCAGATTAAGGTCTTAGAGGATATAGACTTGAGGAAGGTATTTAAGACTCTCTTTCACAGTAAAAATAAACTATAAACTATGCAAGCATGTCCTTGGGCATTGATAAAAGCAAATCTCCTCACTCCTCTACTCCCACACTGCAAATCCCTAAAAGTTTAGAAATACATGTAGCCCTGGTTTTGATTATAGAATTAGTTACTTTTCCTTGCTTTGCATATGTATCCTGTTAGTGAATTGGAAACTTAAGCAATTTGTTCCTTATATCTTAATACACAGTCGAGTAGCATTTTGGGACTGTCTTCGCAAAGTTCTTTTTTGGCAAGTTAGTGGTGGCAGCTTAGTGCCATGGTTTGGAATACTGTAACAGCATTCTGCAGTAAATTTCCCTGTGATGATGGGCTAGAATTCACTAAATGTTTCTGCAGAACTTTCAGATCTGTAAACCAGTGCAAGATTTCTCAGAAAGGGCAGAAGTTGAGGATGGTAATGGAGAGAGATGTATGATCCCCTCTCCTGGTAAGATTTACAGAGTGAAATACTTTGCAAATGATTTTAGAACTTTTGTTGTTTTGCCGCCAAACAGATTGGTCTATTCCAGTCAACTTAGCCAATCAGTTTAATAATGAAAAAGAAACATTGTCAAACCAATTGTTTGGTTAAATTAACTCTTGATTAACTATATGGCTGGCTATTTCATTCAAGACACAATAGCCTCAAGACACAGCCTACGTCTGATATATTCCCAGAAAGAAACTGAGGAAACGCTAACATCTGCAAGCCACATGAATATAATTTTATATCTGGTTGATGGGCTTCAGATGAAACTTAATCATTTGAGTCACAGGAAGCACCAAACTTTTTATAGTAAAGTACACTTCACCTGTGTTTCTTTTAACCTGCACCCAAGTTGACTAAACCCAGGTTCACTATGGTCTGGTACATGACATCGTAAGTGCACATGTCAGATGATAAATATTCTGCTCTCTCTGAGGTTGAGTTTCAGTATTTGCAAGGGAACCCTCAGTTGTACTAGCTCTCCTGGACTGCCTTCGGGAGCTGCATAGTGTATTGCAGAAAGCATGAGCTTTGGAGTCACTCAGACCTGGGTTTTAACCCTAACTCTGCCACTTTCTGTGTGACCTTAGGCAAATTCCTTAACCAGTCTGAGCCTCAGGTTTCCTCATCTGCAAAATTAATGATAATAATACTTACCTCACAAGATACAGTACCTGATACTTAAGAAGTACTCAGTAAATGTTAGTTACCACCTTTCAGGACACAGAAATCTACACTTGAGAAACTAATCTTAATTAAGGGGCATAAACACTGAGTTGTCCTAGTGACCTGAAGGGAGTATACTGTTTGTCTTCCTGACAGAATTAATCATGAACTGTGCACATGGTAATACATAAGCTGTTGAAAAGAGGGAAAGAGAAGGTGAAAGGGCCTGAGGTTGGCATCTCTGTGCTTTGATTCAATAACAAGGATAAAAAAGAGTTTTGATTCAATGGAAGAAACAATATTGAATGATAAAATGGAAGTACTGATCTCAGGGAAGAAGCAAAAACTAGAATTGGGAGAAGGGGAAATGTATCTTCACAATTCAACCAGGAGAGAATTCAGAAATAATTGTAATACAGTGCATATTGAAATGAGTACTATAAAAGGAGCTATGAATGACAGTGGGGGTTTGTGGGAGAGAAGGAGGGAAAGACATTGAAATTATTCTGATTGAGAAGATTGAAATTGGGGGAGTTTCTGGAAGCTTTCTCCTCATGCCCTCTCACCTCCTCTAGCTGGGGACAAGTCTGCATTTGCAGCATACATAATTGTATATCTCCTCAGGTTACTATCTCCTAAATGATGATCTTTATCTTATAAAACAAAAGAATGAAGGAAAATTATTGGCAGTAGAGACCCATAGATATTCATGCCTCACTTTTTATTGAGACAGTAATATTTTTTAACATCTTTATTGGAGTATAATTGCTTTACAATGGTGTGTTAGTTTCTGCTTTATAACAAAGTGAATCAGTAATATTTTTTAATTGTTGTCTGACTCTGACACAAAGAAGATAGCGTGAAATCCACTAAACCACTGTAGATACTATATTTTTGTGGAAGATAAAATATGTAATTAAGGTATTAACTTAGGCCTCACTTCTTTGTTCATGCCTCACTTTTAAACACCACTCTAATGTACCTAACATTAACAGAACAACAAATTTAATAAATAAACTAAGGGTCATTAGGATGAGTAGTCACTCTATAGCTATTAGTCAATCAACAGTCATTATATTGATAGTTTTCCTCTGAGCCATTTGATCCATGAAGATACTTTTTACCTAATTTTTACCATCTTTCTTCAAGTTTTATGTTTATCAACCACACTCAAAAGAAAAATTGGGGATAGTAACTTTTTGTTGCTTCTATTGGTCTATGTCCTGTAATCATTCCTTCTTTAATTAAAAAGAAATCTTTTGGGACAGTTTGTCAAAGCTTTGAATTGATACCTTATGAAAATATATCTAATCATTTTATTTAGATACATTAATAGTTGCTTACAAAAAATTTGAAAATCAAGAAATTTATGAGAAACCTTTGCTGAGAAAATACCCAGGTATCTAACAACTCTCACCAGAATTCTTGTTCTTAAAGGAATTCCAAATTCTGGGAGCGTGTTTATTTTCCACTTTTGCCACTTTGTCTTCAGTGGTATGTAAACAGTCTGTAATAAAGTAACACTAATGCTCCTGGGATGCCATGAGAAGTCTCATTGTAGTCCACTATGTCATAGGGTTAGTGCTTATGTACATAAGATGCTAAACATCTAGATGTTTGATTACAGCATCACATCAATATTGCCAATGTGCGTGATCCTTATTTAAGACTCTTCATGGATGCAATAGCAGTAGAAAACAACATCAATGTTTATTATGCTTGTAGGCAATTCCAAGTAGAAAAAAACAATATACCGAGCTACGGATACCACCACCACAGGATCACTGACTACTTAGGGACAGAAATATGTACCTCAGGACCACTTATAGAGATAAAAGGGCCTGGTTTTCTTAGATACAGTAGTATCTAAACTTAACTATCCATGTATATGAGGCTGTTTCAAATAGATGCTAAATCAAATAGGTTTGATCAGTAAGTGGGTTGTTGGATTCAGTTAAGAGAATTATTTGACTCAACAAATAGTGAAAGGCAGTGTTGTATAATCATTCAAAACATAGGATCTGGAGTTTTGAATTTGTATCCTGGCTCTGACACTTAAGTACCTATGTGATCTTGGACATGGGACCCCTTAATTTTCTCATCTGCACAGTGGGTGTAATAATACTACTTACCCAAGGATTAATTGGGCTTATATATGGTAATAATTGTTAGAACAAAATCCAGTACATAGAAAGCCATATAAAATTTTAATTTTTATCATTGTCATTAGTTATTTGAGTCTAATGGCTCTTTGTCCTGCAGTAATAGTGAAACAATAACCAGCATGTAGAAGAAATTGAGATTGATTTATTTCCTTTTTAAAGCAATCATTATTTTTATTGCTCTGATCTATTATTAACAAAGTAGTATTGCTCTATAATCTTTGACTAGAATCACACTCCTCATAAAATACGGGCTGTCAGTTAAGAAGCAAAAGGTTGGTACAGATTTAGATTCCACATTACTCTTTTTAGCCAGTTTCCAAGCAACCGGATGTAAATAATATGTAAATTAAACCTCTCCTTTTTCAGAGAAAAAGGTAATTTATAATATTAGGTAATTTATAATGTTGAGGTAATTTATAATGTTAATATACATTTGTTAAGATCAAGGTGAGAGATCAGAAACCAATTAGGAGAAGAATAAAGATAATTATACCAGTAATCTAACATCAGAAAATGAGTTAGTTGAATAATAAAGATCTGGATTTCTCAGCATCTGAGGCCAAGAAAAGGAAATTAAAAAAAAAATCCTGATGGCATTTATATCAATTTGTAGAAAACTATATTAAAAGAAAAAGAAAACTAATTTTTTTACAATCCTATCTTGATTGGTTAATCCCAACCTAAGGGAGCCTTAATTTACTGGGGTTTTGTTACAAAAATAACTTGTAGGACAAGGAGGAAAATAACAAAATAAGCATAAAAAGCTATTTCCAGGCATTTGCTGGCAGGCAAGCACACATTCCCCACGGTTTCACAAATCTTCTGTCTATATCAACCTTTAAGATTGTCTGCAAAATATATGAATAAGCAAAATTTCCTTTGCCATCTCCCCTTCCTCTTTTGTTCTTCCTTCCTTCCTTCCTTCCTTAACTTGGTAGCATCCCTCCCAGACTTGTCACCTGAGGAACCCTACTTGATCAACTAAATTGGTTTGTATCTCCTGCCTTTCTCTTTTCTACATAATAAGGCAGCAAATGTACTCTGGCATTTTAGAAAGCTTTTCATCAAAAGTGGAACCAAAAGTGTTTATGGTTACCTCACAGTTAAGCTAAACATTTAGTCAAACAGAACTTTCCATTGACTGCTAAGTTCATTACCAGCACTGTCAATATAGTAAGAATAAAGTGCCACCCAAGGGAATTTTCCAGGATAATGAAACTACTCTATATCTTGATTATCGTGGTAGTTACATGACTATGTTTGTCAAAACACATAGAAATATACACTAAAACAAGTAAATTTTACTAATGTAAATTTTACTTCAGTAAACCCGACCCCAAAAATGTGCTCCATCTCCAATTGTTTTCTCCTTGGATTTTGAAAGGGAGTGATTTAAAAGATATCTGGATGGATGAATGGATAGATATCCAAAATTCTATAGAGATAAAATTATGTAGTTATAGAAAAGCACTGAGACTGAAACCCCAGAGACATAATTTCAGGCTCAGCCACACCACTGGCTACACCCCTCCTCCAAGTGACACCGCTAAGGTTACTTACACTTTCTGGAGGTTGTTTCTGCCTCTTATAAGCTTAAGGGGTTGGACTAGAACCTCATTAAGGTCACCTCATTCTCTCTTGAGGTGACCTGATTTGGGGGGAGGGTGGGAGGAGGGGAGATTTGTTTAAGTGTCAGAAAGTAAATCATCTGTCACAAAAACAGGTGGAATGGATAATGTCATGTGAAATTTGAGAAACATCTGTTAGCCTATAGCAGTGTCTGGGTCAAGATGGAGTCACCTGGGTCAAAGTGATGTATCAGGTTGCCGAAATCAGAATCTAACTGACCCAAGACATTTTGGCCAATGTAAAAAAGACTATTATCAGTTTTATAGTTTTTAGGATTATTTTCACTTTCATTGGGAATTGTCATTTTTTTTAAGCTATGGGGGAAGGGGGAAAGAATTAATGAACAGTTATTCTCAGTGTAAGAGAATTATACTCATCTTAGAAGAGTAAAGATTGCCTCTAAGAGGAGTGGGTATTATTTTATGAATATTTTACTGTCTTGCTTTCCTGTAATTGCTTGCTCAAAAATATCTCTTTCAGTTAGAGAAATGAGGAAAACCTGTATCATTGATTGTATCAGTATTGAATGTGAAAGAATAATTCATTGAGCAATATTGAGCAATATATGCTGTAATATAACCTAATTATGTTTGGGAGACCTGATTTCCATTTCCAAGCACAAATAGACCTATTAAAATAGTAAACTTGATAAGGTGATAATTTTGAAAAAGAAATAAGAGGAGCCAAGGCAAACTATGCTCTCTGGTTGAACTTGGTTGTCTTCAACCTATAAAGAGCATCTATAAATGAAACCTATGAGACAAGAATCCCCAGTGATAAATTAGAGTACTTTTATGTCAGTGACTTGTCAAACAATTATATATAGCCAGTATCAGCATTATTTTAGTTACTCATAACCCAACAAGGGTGTGGTTAAGATAAAATGTGGCTTGAACCTAGAGAACAGCAGCAACTGAGAAGTCCTCATATATCTCAGAAACACACTGGAATGTGTTTCTCAACAGAGTGCATGGAAACCAAGCTTCTACTGTAAACTACTTTTTAAAAATATACTATAGATATCCCCAGTGAGAAATAACTGCTTTATAGTGTTCATTTAACAACAACATACACAAGTAGAATTCTTTGTACTAACTTACTTGATGTTTCCATAATCATGTGTGACAGTGGGGGTAGGAGGGTACAGAAATCTTCTGAGGAGGTAAATAGGCAGTTGAGTAGCCCTTGCTACACAGAAAGCTTGGAAAGAATAATAAACCTGTTTTATGGTAATTTTTAATAGCCTAGTTGACCCTGAACTTCTTGAAGGTGAAGTCCTTGACTTAATTTGTTTTTAAAGCTCAAGCCCAGCACCTTGCATTGAATGAAGTAGTTCTGTTTGGATTCTTTTTTTTTTTTGGCTTGCTTTGTGTCAGGCACTGTGCTACTTCTTTCATGTACGTTATTTCTTTATTTTTTAATATCTTTATTGGGGTATAATTGCTTTACAATGGTGTGTTAGTTTCTGCTTTATAACAAAGTGAATCAGTTATACATATACATATGCTCCCATATGTCTTCCCTCTTGCGTCTCCCACCCTCCCACCCTCCCTATCCCACCCCTCCAGGTGGTCACAAAGCACCGAGCTGATATCCCTGTGCTATACGGCTGCCTCCCATTAGCTATCTACCTTACGTTTGGTAGTGTATATATGTCCATGCCTCTCTCTCGCTTTGTCACAGCTCACCCTTCCCCCTCCCCATATCCTCAAGTCCGTTCTCCAGTAGGTCTGTGACTTTATTCCTGTCTTACCCCTAGGTTCTTCATGATATTTTTTTTTCTGAAATTCCATATATATGTGTTAGCATACGGTATTTGTCTTTCTTTTTCTGACTTACTTCACTCTGTATGACAGACTCTAGGTCTATCCACATCATTACAAATAGCTCAATTTTGTTTCTTTTTATGGCTGAGTAATATTCCATTGTATATATGTGCCACATCTTCTTTATCCATTCATCTGTTGATGGACACATTGGTTGATTCCATCTCCGGGCTATTGTAAATAGAGCTGCAATGAACATTTTGGTACACGACTGTTTTTGAATTATGGTTTTCTCAGGGTATATGCCCAGTAGTGGAATTGCTGGGTCATATGGTAGTTCTATTTGTAGTTTTTTAAGGAACCTCTATACTGTTCTCCATAGTGGCTGTACCAATTCACATTTCAACCAGCAGTGCAAGACTGTTCCCTTTTCTCCACACCCTCTCCAGCATTTATTGTTTCTAGAATTTTTGATGATGGCCATTCTGACTGGTGTGAGATGATATCTCATGGTAGTTTTGATTTGCATTTCTCTAATGATTAATGATGTTGAGCATTCTTTCATGTGTTTGTTGGCAGTCTGTATATCTTCTTTGGAGAAATGTCTTTTTAGGTCCTCTGCCCATTTTTGGATTGGGTTGTTTGTTTTTTTGTTATTGAGCTGCATGAGCTGCTTGAAAATTTTGGAAATAAATCCTTTGTCAGTTTCTTCATTTGCAAATATTTTCTCCCATTCTGAGGGTTGTCTTTTTGTCTTGTTTATGGTTTCCTTTGCTGTGCAAAAGCTTTGAAGTTTCATTAGGTCCCATTTGTTTATTTATGCTTTTATTTCCATTTATCTAGGAGGTGGGTCAAAAAGGATCTTGCTGTGATTTATGTCATACAGTGTTCTGCCTATGATTTCCTCTAAGAGTTTGATAGTTTCTGGCCTTACATTTAGGTCTTTAACCCATTTTTAGCTTATTTTTGTGTATGGTGTTAGGGAGTGATCTAATCTCATACTTTTACATGTACCTGTCTAGTTTTTCCAGCACCACTTATTGAAGAGGCTGTCCTTTCTCCACTGTATATTCCTGCCTCCTTTATCAAAGATAAGGTGACCATATGTGCATGGGTTTATCTCTGGGCTTTCTCTCCTGTTCCATTGATCTACCTTTCTGTTTCTGTGCCAGTACCATACTGTCTTGATTAATGTAGCTTTGTAGTATAGTCTGAAGTCAGGAAGCCTGATTCCTCCAGCTCCGTTTTTCGTTCTCAAGATTGCTTTGGCTATTCGGGGTCTTTTCCATTTCCATACAAATTGTGAAATTCTTTATTCTAGTTCTGTGCAAAATGACAGTGGTAGTTTGATAGGGATTGCATTGAATCTGTAGATTGCTTTGGGTAGTAGAGTCATTTTCACAATGTTGATTCTTCCAATCCAAGAACATGGTATATCTCTCCATCTATTTGTATCATCTTTAATTTCTTTCATCAGTGTCTTATAATTTTCTGCGTACAGGTCTTTTGTCTCCTTCGGTAGGTTTATTCCTAGATATTTTATTCTTTTTGTTGCAATGGTAAATGGGAGTGTTTTCTTGACTTCACTTTCAGATTTTTCATCATTAGTGTATAGGAATGCAAAAGATTTCTGTGCTTTAATTTTGTATCCTGCAACTTTACGAAATTCTTTGATTAGCTCTAGTAGTTTTCTGGTAGCATCTTTAGGATTCTCTATGTATAGTATCATGTTATCTGCAAACAGTGACAGCTTTACTTCTTCTTTTCCGATTTGGATTCCTTTTATTTCTTTTTCTTCTCTGATTGCTGTGGCTAAAACTTCCAAAACTATGTTGAATAAGGGTGGTGAGAGTGGGCAACCTTGTCTTGTTCCTGATCTTAATGGAAATGCTTTCAGGTTTTCACCATTGAAGATGATGTTGGCTGTGGATTTGTCATATATGGCCTTTATTATGTTGAGGAAAGTTCCCTCTATGCCTACTTTCTGGAGGATTTTTATCTTAAATGGGTGTTGAATTTTGTCAAAAGCTTTCTTTGCATCTATTGAGATGATCCTATGCTTTTTCTCCTTCAGTTTGTTAATATGGTTTATCACATTGATTAATTTGCGTATATTGAAGAATCCTTGCATTCCTGGAATAAACCGCACTTGATCATGGTGTATGATCCTTTTAATGTGCTGTTGGATTCTGTTTGCTAGTATTTTGTTGCGGATTTTTGCGTCTATGTTCATCAGTGATATTGGCCTGTAGTTTTCTTTCTTTGTGACATCCTTGTCTGGTTTTGGTATCAAGGTGATGGTGGCCTCGTAGAATGAATTTGGGCGTGTTCCTCCCTCTGCTATATATTGGAAGAGTTTGAGAAGGATAGGTGTTAGCTCTTCTCTAAATGTTTGATAGAATTCGCCTGTGAAGCCATCTGGTCCTGGGCTTTTGTTTGTTGGAAGATTTTTAATCACAGTTTCAATTTCAGTGCTTATGTTTGGTCCATTCATATTTTCTATTTCTTCCTGATTCAGTCTTGGCAGGTTGTGCATTTCTAAGAATTTGTCCATTTCTTCCAGGTTGTCCATTTTATTGGCATAGAGTTGCTTGTAGTAATCTCTCATGATCTTTTGTATTTCTGCAGTGTCAGTTGTTACTTCTCTTTTTTCATTTCTAATTCTATTGATTTGAGTCTTTTCCCTTTTTTTCTTGATGAATCTGGATAATGGTTTATCTATTTTGTATATATTCTCAAAGAACCAGGTTTTAGTTTTATTGATCTTTGCTATCATTTCCTTCATTTCTTTTTCATTTATTTCCGATCTGATTTTTATGATTTCTTTCCTTCTGCTAACTTTGGGTTTTTTTGTTCTTCTTTCTCTAATTGCTTTATGTGCAAGGTTAGGTTGTTTATTTGAGATGTTTCCTGTTTCTTAAGGTGGGCTTGTATTGCTATAAACTTCCCTCTTAGAACTGCTTTTGCTGCATCCCATAGGTTTTGCGTCATCGTGTCTCCATCGTCATTTGTTTCTAGGTATTTTTTGATTTCCTCTTTGATTTCTTCAGTGATCACTTCGTTATTAAGTAGTGTATTGTTTAGCCTCCATGTGTTTGTATTTTTTTCAGACCTTTTCCTGTAATTGATATCTAGTCTCATAGCATTGTGGTCGGAAGAGATACTTGATACAATGTCAATTTTCTTAAATTTACCAAGGCTTGATTTGTGACCCAAGATATGATCTGTCCTGGAGAATATTCCATGAGCACTTGAGAGAAATGTGTATTCTGTTGTGCTTGGATGGAGTTTCCTACAAATATCAATTAAGTCCGTCTTGTTTAATGTATCATTTAAAGCTTGTGTTTCCTTATTTATTTTCATTTTGGATGATTTGTCCATTGGTGAAAGTGGGGTGTTAAAGTCCCCTACTATTAATGTGTTACTGTTGGTTTCCCCCTTTATGGCTGTTAGTATTTGCCTTATGTATTGAGGTGCTCCTATGTTGGGTGCATAAATATTTACAATTGTTATATCTTCTTCTTGGATCGATCCCTTGATCATTATGTAGTGTCCTTCTTTGTCTCTTCTAATAGTCTTTATTTTAAAATCTATTTTGTGTGATATGAGAATTGCTACTCCAGCTTTCTTTGGGTTTCCATTTGCATGGAATATCTTTTTCCATCCCCTTACTTTCAGTCTGTATGTGTCTCTATGTCAGAAGTGGGTCTCTTGTAGACAGCATACATATATGGGCCTTGTGTTTGTATCCATTCAGCCAATCTGTGTCTTTTGGTGGGAGCATTTAGTCCATTTACATTTAAGGTTATTATCGATATGTATGTTCCTATTCCCATTTTCTAAATTGTTTTGGGTTCGTTATTGTAGGTCTTTTCCTTCTCTTGTGTTTCTTGCCTGGAGAAGTTCCTTTAGCATTTGTTGTAAAGCTGGTTTGCTGGTGCTGAACTCTCTCAGCTTTTGCTTGTCTGTAAAGTTTTTAATTTCTCCATCAAATCTGAATGAGATCCTTGCTGGGTAAATTAATCTTGGTTGCAGGTTTTTCTCCTTCATCACTTTCAATATGTCCTGCTACTCCCTTCTGGCTTACAGAGTTTCTGATTAAAGATCAGCTGTTAACCTTATGGGGAATCCCTTGTGTGTTATTTGTTGTTTTTCCCTTGCTGCTTTTAATATGCTTTCTTTGTATTTAATTTTTGTCAGTTTCATTAATACGTGTCTTGGCATATTTCTCCTTGGATTTATCCGGTATGGGACTCTCTGTGCTTCCTAGACTTGATTAACTATTTCCTTTCCCATATTAGGGAAGTTTTCAACTTTAATCTCTGCAAATATTTTCTCAGTCCCTTTCTTTTTCTCTTCTTCTTCTGGAGCTCCTATAATTCGAATATTGGTTCGTTTAATGTTGTTCCAGAGGTCTCTGAGACTGTCCTCAGTTCTTTTCATTCTTTTTTCTTTATTCTGCTCTGCAGTAGTTATTTCCACTATTTTATCTTCCAGGTCACTTATCCCTTCTTCTGCCTCAGTTATTCTGCTATTAATCCCATCTAGAGTAGTTTTCATTTCATTTATTCTGTTGTTCATCATTGCTTCTTTCATCTTTATTTCTTCTAGGTCCTTGTTAAATGTTTCTTGCATTTTGTCTATTCTATTTCCAAGATTTTGGATCATCTTTACTATCATTATCCTGAATTCCTTTTCAGGTAGACTGCCTATTTCCTCTTCATTTTTAGGTCTGGTGGGTTTTTATCTTTCTCCTTCATCTGCTATGTGTTTTTCTGTCTTCTCATTTTGCTTGTCTTACTGTATTTGGGGTCTCCTTTTTGCAGGCTGCAGGTTCGTAGTTCCCGTTGTTTTTGGTGTCTGTCCCCAGTGGCTAAGGTTGGTTCAGTGGGTTGTGTAGGCTTCCTGGTGGAGGGGACTAGTGCCTGTGTTCTGGTGGATGAGGCTGGTTCTTGTCTCTCTGGTGGGCAGGTCCACATCTGGTGGTGTGTTTTGGGGTGTCTGTGGACTTATTATGATTTTAGGCAGCCTCTCTGCTAATGTGTGGGGTTGTGTTCCTGTTTTGCTAGTTGTCTGGCATAGGGTGTCCAGCACTGTACCTTGCTGGTCGTTGAGTGAAGCTGGGTGCTGGTGTTGAGATGGAGATCTCTGGGAGATTTTCGCTGTTTGATATTATGCGGAGCTTGGAGGTCTCTTGTTGACCAGTGGCCTGAAGTTGGCTCTCCCACCTCAGAGGCACAGCACTGACTCCTGACTGCAGCACCAAGAGGCTTTCATCCACACGGCTCAGAATAAAAGGGAGAAAAAGTAGAGAGAAAGAATTAGTAGAAGTAGGAAGAAAGAAAGAAAGAAGAAAAGGAAAGAAAGAAAGAAAAGAGGGAGGGAAGGAGGGACAGTGGGAGGAAGGAAGGAAGGAAAAAAGAGAGAAAGAAAGAAGATAAAGTAAAATAAAACAAAATAAAGTTATTAAATTAAAAAATAATTATTAAGAAAAAAATTTTTTAAAAAAAACAGGTGGATAGAACCTTAGGACAAATGGTGGAAGCAAAGCTATACAGACAAAATCTCATACAGAAGCATACACATGCACTCTCAGAAAAAGGAAAAGGGAAAAAAATCATAAATCTTGCTCTCAAAGTCCACCTCCCAATTTGGGATGATTCGTTGTCTAAAGGAGGGAAGGAAGGAAAGAAAGAACGAAGATAAAGCAAAATAAAATAAAGTTATTAAAATTATAGTTAATTATTAAGAAAAAAATTTTTTAAATAATTTTTTTAAAAAACGAACGGATAGAACCCTAGGACAAATGGTGGAAGCAAAGCTATACAGACAAAATCTCATACAGAAGCATACACATACACACTCACAAAATGAGGAAAAGGGGAAAAAGTCATAAATCTTGCTCTCAAAGTCTACCTCCTCAATTTGGGATGATTCATTGTCTCTTCATGTATTCCACAGATGCAGGGTACCTCAAGTTGATTGTGGAACTTTAATCCGCTGCTTCTGAGGCTGCTGGGAGAGATTTCCCTTTCTCTTCTTTGTTCTCACAGCTCCCAGGGGCTCAGCTTTGGATTTGGCCCCGCCTCTGCGTATAGGTCGCTGGAGGGCGTCTGTTTTTCGCTCAGACAGGATGGGGTTAAAGGAGCCGCTGATTCGGGGGCTCTGGCTCACTCAGGCCGGGGGGAGGGAGGGCCACAGAGTGCGGGGCGAGCCTGCAGCAGCAGAGGCCGGCATGACGTTTCACCAACCTGAGTGAGGCCCGCCGTGCGTTCTCCCGGGGAAGTTGTCCCTGGATCCTTGGAACCTGGCAGTGGCAGGCTGCACAGGCTCCCTGGAAGAGAGGTGTGGATAGTGACATGTGCTCGCGCACAGGCCCCTTGGTGGCGGCAGCAGCAGCCTTAGCGTCTCCCACCCATCTCTGTGGTCCATGCTTTTAGCCTCGGCTCGTGCCCGTCTCTGGAGCTCCTTTAAGCAGCGCTTTCAATCCCCTCTCCTCGCGCACCAGGAAATAAAGAGGGAAGAAAAAGTCTCTTGCCTCTTTGGCAGCTCCAGACCTTTTCCCGGACTCCCTCCCTGCTAGCCGTGGTGTACTAACCCCTTCAGGCTGTGCTCACGCCGCCAACCCCAGTCCTCTCCCTGCGCTCTGACCAAAGCCCGAGCCTCAGCGGGCGCCCGGCGGGTGAGCAGACAAGCCTCTCGGGCTGGTGAGTGCCGGTCGACACCGATCCTCTGTGCGGGAATCTCCCTGCTTTGCCCTCTGCACGCCTGTTGCTGCACTCTCCTCCACGGCTTCGAAGCTCCACCCCTCCACCACCCACAGTCTCCACCTGCGAAGGGGCTTCCTAGTTTGTGGAAACTTTTCCTCCTTCACAGCTCCCTCCCACTGGTGCAGGTCCCATCCCTATTCTTTTGTCTCTGCTTTTTCTTTTTTTCTTTTGCCTTACCCAGGTACGTGGGGAGTTTCTTGCCTTTTGGGAGGTCTGAGGTCTTCTGCCAGCATTCAGTAGGTGTTCTGTAGGAGTTGTTCCACGTGTAGATGTATTTCTGGTGTATCTGTGGGGAGGAAGGTGATCTCCACGTCTTACTCTTCCGCCATCTTCCCCTCGTCCTCCATGTACGTTATTTTTTTGACCTCCAAAACGTTCCTGTGAGAAAGGTATCATCATTCATATTTTACAGATGAGGAAACTGAGATTCAGGAAGGTCAAGTAACTTGCCTGATAGCTGGGCACATAATCATGTAATGGTAAACATCTGAAATTCAAAGACCAGCACACTCTTTTTACCATACCAGAGCTTGCTTCACTGTCCAAAGAGATTAAACATATATTTATGTGCCATTCTAATATATTAGCAATTATTATTAAGCTGTTCCTTTTGCTACATTGTTCTGTTAAGACTAGAGGAGATTCATACTTAATGTTCTTACAGTCATTATTTAACTTATTTTCATTTTTCAATAACAGCTTTATTGAGATAAAATTAACATAAATTTCACCTTTTAATAGTGTGTAATTCAGTATTTTTTAGTATTGATATATTCACACATTGGTGCAACCATGACTACTATCTGATTCCACAACCTTTTCATTACCCACAAAAGAAATCCTGTACCCATTTGCAATCATTCCCCATTCCCCCTTCCCCCAGCCACTGACAATCACTAATATACCATCTCAAAATATTTGCATATTTTAGAAATTTTACATAAATATAATAGAATCATACAATATGTGACCTTTTTGTGACCAGATACTTTCACTTAACATACTATTTTCAGGGTTCATCATGTTGTAGTGTGAATCAGTGCATCATTCTTTTTTAACAGCTGAATAATACTTCATTGTATGGATATACCACACTTTGTTTATCCATTCTTCAGTTTTGATAGAGATTTAGGTTATTTCAACATTTTTGACTATTATAAATAATGTTGCTATGATGATTCATGTACAAGTTTTTGCATGGATGTATGTCTTCTATCCTATTGGCTATACACCTTGGGATAAAATTTCTGGATCACATGATAAGTATATGACTGAGGAAGTACAAGACTGTTTTCCACAATGGCTGCACCATTTTACATTCTCATTAAAAGTGTATAAAATTTCTGCTTTCTTTCCATCCTCACCAACACTCTTTTTCATTATAAAAAAATATTTTAGCCATCCTTGTGGATACAGAGTAGTGTCTCATTGTGGCTTTGATTTGCATTACCCTAATGACCAATGTTGTTGAGTATATTTTAATGTACTTATTAACCACTTGTGAATCTTCCTAGGGTAAATGTCTACTCAAATCCTTTGCTGATATAAGTCCCTGATCAGACACGTGATTTGCAAATATTTTCTTCCATTCTTCTTTTCTTTCAATTTTGATGAACTCCAATTTATCTATATTTTCTTTAGTTGTTCTAAGAAACCATTACCTGATCCAAAGATTTACTCCTATTTTTTTTCTAAGAGTTTTATAATTTTGGCTCTCATGTTTAGGCAGCTGATCCATTTCAGGTTAATTTTTGTATATGGTATGAGGGAGGGGTACAACTTAATTCTTTTGCAGGTTATCCCAACACCGTTAGTTAAAAAAATTTATTACTTCTCCACGATTGTCTTGACACTCTTGTCAACAACCATTTGAACATAAATATAAACATATAGACATAGTTTTAAATAATTTAAATTATTTTCATACCAGCTCGGTGCTTTGTGACCGCCTGGAGGGGTGGGATAGGGAGGGTGGGAGGGAGGGAGATGCAAGAAGGAAGAGACATGGGAACATATGTATATGTATAACTGATTCACTTTGTTATAAAGCAGAAACTAACACACCATTGTAAAGCAATTATACTCCAATAAAAATGTTAAAAAATTATTTTCATATATTATCAAATGTTTATGATGTCTGCCATGAATTTAATTTAGATATTTGAGCTTCACACAAAATGAAACAGTGATAAGATACAAACTTACTTGCTCTAAAATAGTTATTGAAAGAATTTTGTCATCAAGGAAGAAAAAGTGAGTGGCTTCTAATTTTGAAAATAATTATACTTGGGTCTTTGTTACAGTAAATTATTCTCTACTGTACTTTCACCTTAACTGTGAAATGGATTACTCAAGAGCTAGTTTTGAACACAGTAATATATAAATATCATTGACTGCCTTCTATTAAATGCAAGAATAATTTTTTACTGGTTAACCACTAAAATTACAAAGGGGAAAAGAAAAAAAACAGCCAGATAATTATCCTACACAAATGAAATATAATCATAAGACACTAAAAAATCAGAATAAAAGGAAAGTTGTCACACATCTCCAAAATGAAGAAGAAATATATTTTATAGTCTCTAAAGTGCTTTACTTAGAACTTTCCTTTGGCTAAGATTATTCTTAGATTTGTTTCAAAAAATAGCAATGGAGGACAGAATATTTTGGTATTATGATATGGATCATTTGATACACAAAGTATACAGAGAAAAAGTTGGTTTTAAAATGTGTGTGTTTGTACTAAAGCAGCCATTGACAATATGTAAATGGCTGTATTCCAATAAAACTTTATTTATAAAAATAGGTGGTAAAATCCCTATGTTGTGTAACAGGATCTAACAGTGCTATATGTCAATTATACTTCAAAAACAAACTCATAGAAAAAAGAGATCAGATTTGTGGGTACCAGAGGTGGGGGTGGGAGAAGGGGAAATTGGATGAAGGTGGTCAAAAGCTACAAACTTCCAATTGTAAGATAAGTAAGTACTAGGGATGTAATGTACAACATGATAAATATAATTAATGCTGCTGTATGTTATATATGAAAGTTGTTAAGAGAGTAAATCCTGAGAGTTCTCATCACAATAAAAATATTTTTGCTATTTAATTTTGTATCTATGAGATAATGTTCATTAAACGTATTGTGGTAATCATTTCATGATGTATGTAGTTGAAGTCATTGTGCTGTACACCTTAAATGTATACAGTGCTATATGTCAGTTATATCTCAATAAAACTGGAAGAAAAAAATTAAAAATATGAAATGCATGTGTTTGTAGCTTTAACTTTCCTAAGTCAGGGTTTATGATGGATACAATTAATGGCAGATGTTAAAACCAGGGTGGAGGGGCTTGTGCTTATTATGCTCTTGATGCATTGCAGCATCAAGAGTTGACTGAATTTGTTTCCAGTGGGCAATACATTTGGGTGAGAGAGGCCCTGATAGTACTTAGCAAATTCATACTTTAACTGTCCTTAAATCTTCTGAATGCTGAGCGACTGATTTGAGAATTAGGAATTGTATTCACCAAAAAATTAGGAACTAGCAGGGGAGTTTATATTCCATTTATCCTGTATGATAGGCCTGGGAAAAACAAAAGCAATATTGTATAAATGGTGGACAAGGAATAATAGTTAAGCTATGGGATGGTATGATATATGATTTTTATGAAACCTTAGCCCAGTCTTTTGTACTACATTGATTACATTTCCTGAAAGACAAGAAGGAAAGCCACTATGAAAACACTAGAGATGATTCTAAGGATGCTAAAGTCGCAAAAGATAAGAAGGCAGTTGTATTATTGAATACTATTAATATCAGAGAATAGAGAGTTTTGTTCCAACACCAAAACCTATATTTAGACTGGCCAAACTTCATACTTTCAAGTTAGTTATACACACACACACACACACACACACACACACACACACACAGTTTTTAAAAGTCTCTGTGAAAAGAAGGTAACCCATTCCCATGTGTTATCATTCTAATTGTCAAAGAATTCTCGCTGCCATTTAGTCAAAATCTTTCCTGCTTTATGATGAACTGGGAGACTGGGACTGACATGTATACACTGATGTGTATAAAATGGATGACTAATAAGAACCTGCTGTATAAAAGAATAAATAAAATTAAATTAAAAAAATATTTCCCGCTTTAATTAAAGCCTATTTCCTTTTTATCACTTTCCTGTAGTCACACCATATGTGTATATATATATATATATATATATATATATATGTGTGTGTGTGTGTGTGTGTGTGCGCGCATGTGTGTGTGTGTGTGTGTGTGTGTATGTATATATATATATATATATATATATGTGTATATTTGAAGACAATCTTCCAGGTTACCATTGAACCTTCTCTCAGCTTTACAACCTTAATACCTCTAAACTTTCCTGGAAAGATTCAATTACCATCACTTCAGTGATTTCTGTTATTCTTTGTAAAAGAATATTCTTCTCTTTAAAAAATGATAATACTTAAATTGGCTTAAGTAGAGTCTCTTCAGGAGCGTCTGAACTTTTTGTATTTTTCAAATGAAAGAGGGAGCCTAACAATCTCTGAATTCTATTTAGGAGACTTTCATTTCTCACCTTGACATTTCTCAAACTGTTGTTTCTCACCATGTGTGGTCATATCTGAAAACTATATAAGAAAACCTTATGCCAAAGCATCTCTCAAATGCTCTGCCTTTGGAGTCAATTTGGTCATTAATGCAGGAGAACAATGTGTTTAAACCAAACTGAGTCACTTTTTGCAAGAGGATGATCTTCTAAGTTCTTCTTTATCCATGGTCATTCAGTGTCATGCATAACAGTATAAAGTTGTAATTTGAATGGAAACTTTTAAAAAAGGATTAAAAAGGGTTTTCTCCATTGTTATAAGTATATTTAGAATGCATACTGCAAGGACATGCTGAGTTTAATTTATATATCCGAAGGGGCAGAGCATAGAGTTACAAATTCCTGAAGAAAGGATCCTGCAGTTCTCTGTGCTGCTTAATTTCAAAACTCTAGATGGGACACAGACAAAAGACAGATATTTAGTCTGTAATGTGGTATAGTACATCTCATTACCTTGTAAGTATAGGGGAGATCTTAACATAGCTATAGGCCACTGCCCAGTTATATCCGGCCAATTTTGCAAATTTATTCACCCTATTGATTAGAAAAATCTCTCCCTATTGTTTGAGCTAGAAGTTTAGAAATCCTTTAAAAGTAAAAGGAATAAAATATGTATTAGTGGGAAAACTCTGAAACCATCAAATGTACCAAGTAGAGGAAAAAATCTGATCTTTATAGAAAATTGTCATTTATTTTAGCTGGTGGCAAACGTACCAAACCATCCAAAGTTTAATGAATATATACCTAATAAATGAAGCACACATATGCTCATGCACACACATATATGGTTCTCAATACCTGAATAATCTTACTGATGTAATTTGGTAGTTAAACTTGTCAAGGTAGAAAACTAGTTTCCATTTGGCTTTCTGTGAGGCAAGAGTTGGTTAGTCCAGAGTTAATTTGAAAGAGTAAACCTAGGTCATTTAAGGTGTCTGAATTTTGCTACGAGACTAGTAAACTTCACAGATACTAAGCAGAAAGGACTTGTAAAATGAATTGCTTTGGCTGCACACTTTGCCTACTCTCAAAGAGAGTCAGTCTTTCTCATCGCCTCCCCTCTCCTCCTTCCCCTCCCCTCCTCCTCCTCCTTCTTCTCCACCTTCTCCTGCTCCTCCTGCACCTCTTTCTCTTCCTGCCTTCATCATCTTCCTCCCCACTCCCTCTTCTACCTTCCTCCTCCCTTCCCCTCCCTCCTCCTCCTCGTCTTCTCCTTCTCCCTCTTCTTCTCTCTCTCCCTCCCTCTCTCTCCCTCTCCTTTCCTTCCTTCCCTCCCTCCCCTTCCCTGCTTCCCCCAGTTTCCCACCTTCACCCAGTCAAAGTGGATGAGTCTACTCCATTCTTCTACACAGCTCCTCTTCAGGGTCCTCTTCAGAAATATTTTTCCCCTTCATGATTGCCCCAGATGTTTATTTTAATTTGTGAATCTCCCCTGAACGTAAATGTTTTTGCATTCCTTTCAGCTGCTGAAACATATTACAGGGGTTCCATTTCAGCAAGACAATTATAAAACAATTTCACTATTTCTCTAAGCTTATGCCTAGAGTGGTAGTTTGGGGAAGACAGGAGGAGAGATAATGGAGGATAGCAGATAGCATTTTATTCCTTGGAGGGAAGGCTCAATTTTTACAGGTACAGTGTCCTCCCAGAGGAGGCCTCTGAGCTCACACCCTTTCAGGTACTGCCCCACAAAGACAAGGTATTTTCTGACTTCTCATAATTCACAGTGGAATAAAGGTACACTATATGATAAATAAGAGCAACTTCTGTATTACCTCACTGACAGTGACTCATGACCATATCACCAGCAAAGACCCTTGGAACCAGAGTATTTTGGTTTTGTGAAATCCCACTTGTGGACTTAGAGAGATAGTGGAATCTTTTTTTAAATAATTGTCTTGCTGAAGTGGAAACCCTGCAATATGTTGCAGCCTCTGATAAGCGGTGCAACAAACATTTAAACCCACACAAGTGGTGAAGGCTGCTGAGCTACTGTTTATGTAAATATTGTAATTTGGGCCTAAGAGGAATTGGACTTTGTGTATTAATAAATAAAACTGGAATAAAAGAAAAAATCTGCCTTTGCTACCTTGCTTTGCAGGTCTCTAGCTCTATTTCCCTATCTGTTGAACACTTATTTAGGAAAAAGATATTGGTCTTACAGCCTTGTAGGCATTACTATGGCAAAATAATCTTTTCTTCTTTTAGATTCTGCCAACACAGCCATTTGTCAGTCAATTCAGGGATAAACCAGTTCAGTCAGTTGTTTTGTTTTCAAAGTTTGGCCCAAGGGACACTCCTTAGCCTGGGAAGTACTCTAGGTGGCATAACTCTCAAAAAGTGTAAGTCAGGTGCTTAAAACAAACCAAAACAAAAAGTAAGTAATAAAAGCAGGATTTTTTCATGATAGATTTTAATTTGTGTTATGAACTCAAATGGATTTTTTTCCTGGCTTAAGTGTATTTTTATTAAAAGAAGTTTATTGCATAATGATGAAATTTAAAATGTATCGGTAAAATATTAAAATATCAGAAGTAAGTGAAGCTAAATTGATAGAATTACAAAGAGAAATTGGTCTATCCCCAATCACAGTGGAAGACTTTGACCCCTGTCTCAGAATTTTACAGACCAAGTTGACAAAAATAAAATTAATGAAAATATAATTAGCAAGCTTGATTTCTTAGAAATAAGTAGAACTCTGCAACCAACTATTAGGGAACAAACATTCTTTCCCAGCACATAAGAGGCATTTTGAAAATTTGGTTATATGCTTGGCTATAAAGAAAATCTTAAATATTAAAAAATCTGTATCCCAAAGAACATACTCTCTGACCAAAATTCAATACAATTTAGAAAGCAACAACAAAATGGTAACAAAAATTCTCATGTATTTAGGAATCAAAAACTTGTATATATAAATAGTTCATAGAGAAATTAATATTTTAATATATACTCAAAAATATTTTTTTGCTCAGATATTTATCCAATCCAGCAATAATTTTGATTAAATAGGAAAGGGCTATTTTGAACCTCCCATGGATATCAAATAATAGTAGTAAACACATAGCATAATAATTAATAATACTTGTTGGTTGATTGGAAAAAAGTGTTAAGCAAATTAATAGACAATCGTAAGATTATTTAATCTGTTAAGAATAACAATTTTTTTCAAGTCCTTTCGCAGCACTAGATTTTCTATCACACACTTCCTAGCAAAATGCTTTGCAAACAGGCATTCAATTAATTTTTGTTGGATTTTATGCAGTAAAAATTAATGAAAAACTATCCTTGGTATAGTCTTGATGAGTTAATTGAAAATCTTTCTTACCCAGTCATTAAAGTAGATTTCCTAATATTGTCTATTTGGCAACCTGGATAAATATACTGAAGTTATTTCAATTTAGATTTTGAAATAATTCAGAATGTCTTTTCTGAAAATTCTTCTAAATTATGAAGCATAATCTACTTAATCTTCTGAAAAGGCAAAATGACAACCAAAGCTACATCTTACAGATGCTCTTTTGACAAAGTGAGGTATGGGTGAAGTGTCTTCTCTGGACTCCGTACTCTGATACTAAGCCAGGTGTGATATATGTTTGTTTTTGTTTTTGTTTTTTTGGAGGTTCTGAGCAATACTATGGCTATACTACCCAGAGCAATCCACAGATTCAATGCAATCCCTATCAAACTACCAATGGCATTTTTCACAGAATTAGAACAAAAAATTTCACAATTTGTATGGAAACATAAAAGACCCCGAATAGCCAAAGCAATCTTGAGAAAGAAAAACGGAGCTGGAAGAATCCAGCTTCCTGACTTCAGACTGTACTACAAAGCTACAGTAATCAAGACAGTATGGTACCAGCACAAAAGCAGAAATGTAGATCGATGAAACAGGATAGAAAGCCCAGAGATAAAACCATGCACATATGCTCACCTTATCTTTGATAAAGGAAGCAAGAGTATACAATGGAGAAAAGACAGCCTCTTCAATAAGTGGTGCTGGGAAAACTGATATATGTTTTTGAAAGGTCTGATTATTAGCCAAAATGAGCCTGCTAAGGTTATATATAGGCCACCTAAACGTAGTGGCCTAATGCCAGACTAAGAATTAGGCCACAGTCCCTGACTTACACAAACCCACCCTGAAAATAAATCTCATCAAACATATTTCTATTATTTAATGTCTCAGCATTTTCAAAGAAACACTTATCTGGCTAAAATAATATTTAAATAGCACATTTGTGCCTGCATTTGAATTCACAGGGATCTTTACAGATGAAACTCTTCCTTCCATTACAAATAAAAATTAAAACAAAAAATTCAAATCGCCTATTATATCAGTTCTTTTCCTTATATCCTCTAAATATTAGCAGATTGCTCCATTGGATTTCATCAAGAATCCACCCTGAAGCTTATAATTATAACAGTAATATGTGGCATTGCCATCAATATGAGACCATATAGAACCTATGGCCTAAGAAAATGTAGCTGTTATGTATGATTTCAGTTATATACTAGGAATTTGAAAATAGTCAAATATATAGGATCTCACTGATTTACAGGAATGCTGGTCTGGATTTGTGAAATATTTCAATAGGAAAATCTTAAATATAATTCTGCTACTTTCAAGGACCTCATAAGTTTTCATGTGCACCCTTATAAAAGTTGCCACTTTTTCTCCTTCATGTTGGTAGTTTGTGTACCTTTATTACTATCTAGAAAATTATTTAAAAGTAGAAACTATAACTAATTTTTATAATATATTGCCTGGTGTCTAGCATATAGGTGGGATTTAATAAATATTCCTTAAATATGGAGGTTGTGTGAAGGAGTGAAAGGAGCATCAGACTGGGAAGGAAGTCTTGGGCTTAATTGTGCCTCTGCTGCTAATCTGGGGGACTAGTGGTAGAGAATACAGCAGGAAAAAATGGCAAAACTATTTGAAAGAGAAAAGGAAAAAGTCAAAATTGTGTAAAAGGCAAAGTTTATTTCTATACGCCCCCATGATCCTTTAGATCTCTTTTGTTCCTTTCCTGCAAATCTGGGAGTCGTCATTGCTACACACACACACACACACACACACACACGCACACGCACACGCACACACTGTTCCCCACTAATGCTCCTCCCACATGTGTGTGAACACACACACAGTTTTTATTGAAATAATGAGGTATTTGGCATAAATATATGTTTTCAGCCTTATTATTCAGCCTTATTATTGCCTTAGTCTCTTAGTCTTCCATATTGCCTTGCTAGATTTGACTTGCCTCAGTAGCTTTCCTCTTTTGATTAGCCTTATCTAAGATCTTCCTGTACTTTTATTTCCCTGTGTACTAGCACCATTCTCCTTTTATCCTGTTACAATTTTCAACTCAGCATTTTTTGGGAGGCTATATCCCGCTATCCTTTCTCCCCACCCACTTCTGTCTGCACACAACTGTGAGAGATGCACTGAGGGGTTTAACTTCGAGTCTTTTAGTTGATTTCACACTCTTCAGATTTCATTTCTGCAGACTTGATGTAAACAGCCTGTTATTGGCAAATCCAGCACTATAGTTGCCAAAATGTGTTGAAATTCCCTTTGCCTAGATAATTCCTTTGAGTTAAAAAGGCCCTCCAAAAAGCAGACAGCTCTAGTTAAAATACACGTGTAGTTCCTTGGTGAGAAGGAAGGTCACTAGACAAGACCTTCCCAATACATCAGTAAGAGAAGGTTAGCTAATGCTTTGACTTTGGAAAGGCCAGAGCAGGATCCTGAAGGAATGGTGTATCAGTGGAGTAATAAGGGAGTAAACATCTAAGGCATGGAGTATTGCCCACAAAGGTCAGTTCAAGGTCAGTTCAATGAGATGTATGTTTAAGTCATCTTAGGGGCTAGAATGAGGACTCCAAACTTTTTGAGGCTGGCAGAGATGGGGAGTTAGTGGTAAATTACCAAATTAATATTGGTGGAAAATGTCCTTTAATTTCTTCACATCTATGCTTTAGAGCATTGATTAGACCCTGAAAGCTGTTGGTGTTTCTTGGCCTATCTTCTGTGGAAACCATTTTTCTCTCTTCACCTCCTTTCTCAATCTTTTCTATGCCCTGCCTGTTCTCTCACTTACCCCACTACTCCTTCTTTTTCCATTTTCCCTTCTCCTTGGCATTTCCCTAAGTCTTAGTGTCCATCCCTGTCAAATATAGGTGCTTCAAAGTTGCCTTAGAGAACTGCTAATCACTGCTGTAGATTATGGAGACAATTAGGTTTTGTTTTGTTTGTTTGTTTCATGCGGTACGTGTGCCTCTCACTGACGTGACCTTTCCCATTGCGGAGCACAGGCTCCGGACGTGCAGGCCTAGCGGACATGGCTCATGGGCCCAGCCGCTCCACGGCATGTGGGATCCTCCCAGACCGGGCCACGAACCCGTGTCCCCTGCATCAGCAGGCGGACTTTCAACCACTGCGCCACCAGGGAAGCCCGACAGTTAGGTTTTTAAGGACTTTTTTTCTTTAAGGCATCAGCATCCTCTCCACCTTAGCTTCATACTGAGGGTGTTGTGTTTGTACCTCTGTAGACAGACCTGGGAGAGTTGAGGATCCTGTTTTGATTGGGTAGATTTTGAGGCAAAGCTGCTTCTTTTGGTTGAGTCTCTTTCCTTACCCATCTGTCTTTTTCTTTCAACTAGCTGTGCTATTTGATGGAATTGAAAACACTGTAGCTTTCATCTGTGTGAGCAGATGGAATGCATTTTGCATGAGTGTTAACTGATTCATGCATTGCATAAAGACAGCAATCTGCGTTAAAACATTGTGACATTGCAAAGAAGCATTATCTAGTGTATGCTGAAGCCTGTTTGCTTATAGAGGGGTTCATCCTTTGCCCTTGCTCATGCCCTCACCAACTACCCCATAGTGAAGCCCAGACAAACCTTAAAGAAAAAAAGGATACTATCTATGGCAATGGAAGAAAATGGAAACTGAGAGGAAAAAACCTGAATACAAAAGTGGCTTCTAGCAGCTGAGTTCTTTCTTTATTTTTGTAGTGTATTGGGCCTTCAGAGGGGGAAGATATCACTGTGGGGAAGCTTCACGCATGGAGAACTAAATCATCATCTCTCACTTGATCATTATTTCACTATATATTATAGACAAAGCTGTTTGGAAGTGTTTTCAGAGCATTTGACATAGTGTGGTCCCTAGTCTCACAGAGTTCTTACACAGTTTACTCAGCATGAGCATAGTTACAGACTGACTTTAAACCTGAGTTTGTGACCAGCATCAAAGTTTTCATGATGTCACCCATTTGTAGCACAAATACTCAATGGCTTTATACTTTTGTCCCTCGTGGACACTGACGTGCTTGCCACATAGCAGTGCGTTGAGAGCTTCCCTTAGTGGCCTACTAGTAGCTATTCATTTACTTCCAGCAAATGTTGTGTGTATCCTGCAGCCAAGAACATTGAGCTTTATTGTCCATTTTGAGCAATTTGCTGTTTGAATGCTGTAGCACAATAGAGAGTAGTTCCATTTGCAAATGATGTTGCTACATATTTTGACCTATTTTTCCTGCAGGAGTAATAACAAGGGTAATAAAACTCATTTGAAGCTGCTGTATAAGCATACATAACTGCCTCAAATTACAGGGCAGTTTCTAAGCTACAAAGGCACCTAAACCATGAAGGCCCTCTTCCGATTCCCTTCACAGTTCTAATAAGCATGGCTATGACTGTCCCAGATTTCTGGATGAGGAAAAACATTATTCTGTTGGATTATGCTGATGGTTAGTAGCTTTTTAGCTACAAAATTTCTGTTTCAGTACATATTATTTGGCTCCATTTAGCCAGGGTTTGGGTAATTTGGGTGTTTGCTAACAAAAAGAAAAAAAGAAGTGAGGAACTTGGAACTCTTGCTGTCTCATGTAGTTGTAGTAGATATAGCCACAAGGGGTATAAACAGCAGATCTTTACTGAAGAAGCTTTGGGAATAGTAGCCATGGGTTAAGGGAAACATGGATAAGAATTAGGTAATTTCACCTGACAAACCAAACTTGTACCAATTTGGCAAGAGCCTTGGTACTTCTATTACTTATGTAAGATCATGCCCTCTGACTAGCACATATCATCTCCCTTGAGGATCTCTGACCAAAGAGAATTGTGAGGAACTTTGAGTGGCCTCAGAGTGGAACCACAAAGGTGATTATAGGGTCAAAAACTGAAATTCATCTATGGACAAGTAATGGTCTTTGAGTTCCTGGCGTAGCCTGCAGCACTGCAGCATTTCAGTCTTTGTCAGAAAACCCAGTGTATCATAAGGCACATTGGACTCTGGTCTCTCTCCAAATCTTTGCCCACATAATTTGGCATATCTCTGCACACTCCCCCACCATCACACCCACACATACATACACACCTTTGCCCATGTGTTGTCCTCCCCTATGTAGAGCTCCATATGGAGACTGACTTGGTTTAGTTTAACACATATGTGCTGTGTGATGGTGATATGCCAGGCTTTGTGCTAGACTATAAAGATATACAGAGAGGAAATTTGTCCTTAGAGAGCTGCCAGTCTAATAGTGGAGATGGATAGGTAAATAGACTAATTAGGTAAAAGGAATTTATGAGGCCTCAGAAATATAAAGTACCAACTTATAATGTAAGTTTCATTTATGTTGCTGAAACAACATGAATGCAGATTAAATCTCATGATATATTTATACAGATATGACACTTCTTCATAGGGACCTAGAAGTGACAACTGTGTCATAAAAAATATAAAGTCCAGCAACAATCTGTTTGTTACTATTCTTGAAGGAAGTGTATCTCCTGTTTCCCCCAAAATTGCAAGTTCTGCAAGTTGTAGCAACTTGGTTATGGAAGCTTTCTATCTTAAGGTGTCAAGGTTAAAATAGTATTTATTCAACTCCAGGCTCCATATGCTCAAAGCCAGAAATATCTGCTCCTGCTTATTCTGAATTCTCTCCAAAAGGAGAAAGTCACATCCAAAAAGAATTTTCCAACTTTTATACATTTGGTTGTATCAAGACTTTTGTGATGATGGGGTACTCATGCAAATATCAAATCAAAGAGTCTTTTTAGTGCCCCTTGTCAGTTAAATAACTATTTCCCCTCAATCAAATTTAATGAACACAGCTGTTGTGTCCTAGCACTGTACTAGGCTTTGTGGGAGTTATAAAAATTGTGAGTCTTAATAATCTTGTCAATTATCAAATTGTGCTTTTCAAACATCTACACATCTGTGAGTTCCTTACAACATTTTAAAGCAAATCTAAAGTTAAAGTCTATGGAATTCCTTTAAGGAGCTCCCCTAACAGACTGCATCTCTTCCTTTGGCAATCTTTAGAGTAAATAAATCTTCCTGATGGATAAGCAGTGAGGTGTAGGGTGATTAACATGTTCCCTTATACGTCTCCCAACTCTACCCACTCACCACTACTACCAGTCTGTGCTAGATCCTCTCCAATCTTGGCCACACCTCCAAACCCTGACTGCTCCAAATTCATCTGTTCCTTTGGCATCATTGAGCTTGTTGGTAGTGATGAAGACTAAAAGGGGAAGCAAAGGAAAAGACTTTTCAAACAAGGACCAAACCACCATTACTCCCCATCTCAAACATTGGTTAAGGAAAGTCCCTGCTTGGAGGCAGGGTTATGGGCTTGCTAACCTTTGAAAGTTCTCTGGAGACCCATGTCTTTGTTTTTCTGCATAGACACAATGCTGACAAAAACTATCCTGTTAGCCATGTTGTCTTATCCCTCCACAGCACAGCATGAAGTACTCAGTCAATGCTGTTTAGGGCTGCACTCTTGGTGGCCTTGAAGCCTCACTTGGTTTGTTTGCTAAGAGAAAGCTGGCACCCAAACAAATGACTAGAAGGACAAAACTGTGTGAATGAAAAACAAGGTTACCAAATGGACATGAGTGCAGTGAGTGCCTTGTGGCCTTTTGCCACCACAAAACCAATTGAAAAGAAAGAAAGAATGCCCTGGAGATTATGTGGTTTAGATTTGCCAACAGAACGCAAAGTAAATAACTAGAAGGACTATGTAAGAACTGCCGAATAGTTGGCAGTCTTTCCACAACAGTTTCCTTAACTGCATTATTAAAAATAAAGTTTTTAGCCTAATCAAAATTACAAGGCCATCGAGGACTGTCTTGTGTTCTTTCTGGGGGAAAAAACGTGGTAATTAACTTCTGCATAATGATGGATTTTTCCAACACAGCTGTCACAACTGCTATTTTAAATCATTTGTTATGGTTTAAAATGTGTAATCCCCAAGAAATTGATCATTACTGAAATTCAGTGCTGGTTTTTCATTGCTTTAACCACCCTGAGCTTTGCATTAGACCATTAACTAACAAAAGCCAGTCATAAAGTACTATACTACTAATGGCTAATTTCTCAGTGATCATTTCTGTCCTCTTTTAAACAAGATTTTAGTTTTTAAAAATTTACACTGAAATTTCTGGCATTACAAAAACAGGTGCACTCTTTTATTCTCTCCTTTTCATCTCTCTTCTATTTATGGCCACTCCCACATTTTCCTTTTCTTTTCTTTTTCAGTGGCTGTGCCTTCATAATCTGTATTACCTCATAGTCTTTGTTCATGGTGTGTCACTCACTGGGTCCATCCTGCCCTTCAGAATCTGTTCAAATGCTATGGCATCTTCATGGTCCAATTGATATTCTACCTCTTCCAGGAAGCCTTCCCAGTTACTCTATTCATCATTCACTTAACTAGTATTCGTTAAAAGGGTCTTATATACTAGCCGTTGTGCTAGGCACTAGAGATACCAAAATATAAGACATATATTCCCAGATTTCAGGAACTTTTATTTTTTACCTGAGTTTATTGATGGAGTGACTAAATCCTTGATATGATTATGTGCTTGAGAACTAGACTTTATTGCCTTAATTTATTTTTCCATTGTAATTGTCTGCATGTAATTAATTTACCCATATATCTTATTTATCATTGTCAATGTGGTTCTGTATAATAACGGATTTGAGAAGATTGGGCCCTGCCTGGGGCAGTCACCTGTTCCCTGCTCTACTACTGTCCTTCTCCCTACTCTTCCTTCTCCCTACTCTTCCTTCCATATCTACATCTATCTTCTAGATTTCCTAACAGAAATCATAATGAATAAGTGGAATAGCTATTTATCACCATCTGAATAGGTCCAAAGGCAGAAGATAAGCCAATCAAACAAAAATGGAAATCTTGAGATGCTGTGGGCCAAAAGGAAGTATGGTGGACTGGTTGGTCTGCTAGAAGTCAATAAGGCTAAGTTTCAAGTGACCAGGATACTGACAATTTGTAATTTTCTTTTGTAATCATTAGGTAATCTATAGTTTGATTCTGGATTCCCAATCTACAAGTTGACCTTGCTTTACTACTTTTGATATATTCCCTCAAATTGGAAATAATCTGAAATGTGGTAATTTGACTTTCCAAAAATAAATTTGAGGAGTTTGGTGTTTAATGAAAAATAGTATAAGTCCATTTGTAAACCAGAGAGTTCTTTTATGGCCATTACTTCATTTATTTTGTTATGTATACAAAGATTTTCCTGTAATGTTTTTTGTTTAAAGCAGACACATATACCTTTTAACAATGTTTTATATGTAACTAGTGCCCTAAATTCAGGGACATGTCACATTTTATGTTCATAGGACAGATTCACAATGCTTATATTCAGCTTGGAGCCATTGAAGAGCAACAGCACAGTAATAAACTCTGTTTTTCCTGGGGGAGGCAGATGAAATAATGCTGTTTATTTGATTATCTAAATTAATTAATTAATAAGAACACAAATCACTGCCAAATTGAAATCAACACATTGAGGAATTTATGTTCTTTCCTGGATAATTTCAAATGGTCCTGGAAAAAGAATACAAGTTTATCCTAATTACTATATTTTGCAGTACAGTCCTAGAAAATAGTACCATCATAAATTAGTAAGGGACGTTTCTTAGGACTTTATTTAAGACCTACTTGTTTTATCATATATTTAGTCTCTTGAACCCTTTAAACTGTACTTAGACTATATTTGGGACCAACGAGTTCATGTTGTTAACTAGTCTTTGTATTTGGTTTCATTCTGTAATTGTTTCAGGTAATACATCTTAAATACTGTATATTTCTCCAGCAAAATTGGACTTGTTGCATTTTGTCTCTTCATCTCTCCACCCCGCCACCCATTTTTTTTACTCCCTCACACTTTGAGAATGCCTTCTCAGCCACCTTTACCCATTCTAGGCACCTCCTACCTTCATTATGGCTGAGGAGCAATCTCTCCTGGAGCTCCTCAGACTCTAGCCCTTTCCTTCCTCCATCAACACTTAACTGTTCATTATCAATCTTGCAGTTATTTAATTGGATCCTATAACTCATGCTAAAGTGTTAATGACAAATGATAAATCAATGTGTCTTTCTCAGCTAACATTTGAATGATCAGAGAGTATCATTCCTTTAATAAAATTGAGGCCATAATAATGATTTTATACTTTGTAGTGGGTTGTAAGGTGGATTGGAGGGGGAGATTTTTTGAGTAGTTGACCTTCTGTTGCCCCTAAAATCATATCATATGAGCTTCATCTATTAATAACTAAACTTAAATAAATTAAATGAGCTTATTGACAAGACAGACAGTTGCCTGAGGTGGAAATATAGGTGATTTGGTGCCAAATGTCAATAGGCTTGAGCCTAGAGTCAGGAATGGCTACAAACAATTGTTACTACATATCTTCTGTTACTCAAATATGAGAGGGTGAAACTCAGATCTGAGACATAAACTAGACCCCAGGCACCAGCTGAGCTTACTAACACTACACTCTGGAGCTGAGATGGAGCCCTCCAGGCCCGAGCACCCAGAGCCCTGCATGCCTCAGACCTAGTGCCTGGCCCTCAGAAGACTGCACCTGGAGGAGGAGCCAATGACAGGACGGCCACCCCTCAGGTGTCTCTGTGACAAGACAGCCACCCAGATGGCTCCTGTGCTGGAAGCCTCATGCCAAACAACCAGCAAGACAGGAACACAGCCCTACCCATCTGCAGACAGGCCGCCTAAATTTGTACTAAGCTCACAGACCCCCCAAAGCACACCACCTGAAGCTGCCCTGCCCATCAGAGGGACAAGACTCAGTTCCACCCACCAGAGCACAGGCATCAGTCCCTCCCACCAGGAAGCCTATGCAAGCCCCTGGATCAACCTCACCCATCTGGGGGCAGACACCAGAAACAAGAGGAACTATGACCGTGTGGCCTGCAGAAAGGAGAACACAAACACAGTAAGTTAGACAAAATAAGAAGACATAAAAATATGTTACAGACGAAGGAGCAAGATAAAAAACCCACAAGACCAAATAAATGAAGAGGAAATAGGCAAGCTACCTGAAAAAGAATTCACAGTAATGATAGTAAAGATGATCCAAGATCTCGGAAATAGAATGGAGGCACAGATCAAGAAGATCCAAGAAATGTTTAACAAGGACCTAGAAGAACTAAAGAACAAACAAACAGTGATAAACGACACAATAACTGAAACAAAAAATACAATAGAAGGAATCAATAGCAGAATAACTGAGTCAGAAGAATGGATAAGTAAGCTGGAAGATAGAATGGTGGAAATAACAGCTGCAGAGCAGAAAAAAGAAAAAAGAATGCAAAGAATTGAGCACAGTCTCAGAGACCTCTGCGACAACATTAAATGCAACAACATTTGAATTATACGGGTCCCAGAAGAAGAGAAAGAGAAAGGGTCTGAAGAGATTATACTTGAAAACTTCCCTAACATGGGAAAGGAAATAGTCACCCAAGTCCAGGAAGTGCAGAGAGTCCCATAGAGGATAAATCCAAGGAGAAACATGCTGAGACATATTAATCAAACTATCAAAAATTAAATACAAAGAAAAAATATTAAAAGCAGCAAGGGAAAAGCAACAAATAATATACAAGGGAATCACCATAAGCTTATCAGCAGATTTTTCAGCAGAAACTCTGCAGGCCAGAAGGGAGTGGCAAGATATATTTAAAGTGATGAAAGAGAAAAACCTACAACCAAGATTACTCTACTCAGCAAGGATCTCATTCAAATTCAATGGAGAAATCAAAAGCGTTACAGAAAAGTAAAAGCTAAGAGAATTCAGCACCACCAAACCAGCTCCACAACAAATGCTAAAGGAACTTCTCTAGGTGGGAAACACAAGAGAAGAAAAAGACCTACAAAAACAAACCCAATACAATTAAGAAAATGATAATAGGAACATACATATAGATAATTACCTTAAATGTAAATGGATTAAAGGCTCCAACCAAAAGGCACAGATTGGCTGAATGGATACAAAAACAAGACTCATATATATGCTATCTACCAGAGACCCACTTCAGACCTAGGGACACATACAGACTGAAAGTGAGGGGATAGAAAAAGATATTCCATGCAAAGGGAAATCAAAAGAAAGCTGAAGTAGCCATACTCATATCAGAAAAATAGACTTTAAGATAAAGACAATTACAAGAGACAAGGAAGGACACTACATAATGATCAAGGGATAAATCCAAGAAGAAGATATAACAATTGTAAATATTTAAGCACCCAACATAGGAACACCTCCATACATAAGGCAAATGCTAACAGCCATAAAAGGGGAAATCGACGGTAACACGATAATAGTTGGGGACTTTAACACTCCACTTACACCAATGGACAGACGATCCAGACAGAAAATTAATAAGGAAACACAACCCTTAAATGACACATTAGACCAGATAGACTTAATTAATATTAATAGGACATTCCATCCTAAAGCAGCAGAATACACTTTCTTCTCAAGTGCACACAGAACAGTCTCCAGGATAGATCACATCTTGGGTCACAAATCAAGCCTCAGTAAATCTATGAAAATTGAAATCGTATCAAGCATCTTTTCTGACCACAACACTATGATATTAGAAATCAATTACAGAAAAAAAAACTGTAAAAAACATAAACACATGGAGGCTAAACAATATACTACTAAATAACCAGTGGATCAGTGAGGAAATCAAAGAGGAAATTAAAAAATACTTAGAAACAAATGACAATGAAAACACGACAACACAAAACCTATGGGATGCAACAAAAACAGTTCTAAGAAGGAAGTTTATAGCAATATAATCCTACCTCAAGAAACAAGAAAAATCTCAAATAAACAACCTAACCTTACACCAAAAGCAATTAGAGAAAGAAGAACAAATAAAACCCAAAGTTAGTAGAAGGAAAGAAATTATAAATATCAGAGCAGAAATAAATGAAATAGAAATGAAAAAAAACAATAGCAAATTTCAATGAAACTAAAAACTGGTTCTTTGAGAAGATAAACAAAATTGATAAACCATTAGCCAGACTCATCAAGAAAAAAAGGAGAGGACTCAAATCAACAAAATTAGAAATGAAAAAAAAGAAGTTAAAACTGACACTGCAAAAATACAAAGGATCATAAGAGACAACTAGAAGTAACTATATGCAAAAAAAATGGACAACCTGAAAGAAATGGACAAATTCTTAGAAAGGTACAACCTTCCAAGCCTGAACCAGGAAGAAATAGAAAATATGAATAGACCAATCACAAGTAATGAAATTGAAACTGTGATTAAAAATCTTCCAACAAACAAAAGTCTGGGACCAGATGGTTTCACAGGTGAATTCTATCAAACATTTAGAGAAGAGCTAACACATATCCTTCTCAAACTTTTCCAAAAATTTGCAGAGGGAGGAACACTCCTGAGCTCATTCTACAAAACCACCATCATGGTGATAATGAAACCAGAAAAAGGTATCACCAAAAAAGAAAATTACAGGCCAATATCATTGATGTATATAGATGCAAAAATTCTCAACAAAATACTAGCAAACAGAATCCAACAACACATTAAAAGGATCATACACCCTGATCAAGTGGGATTTATCCCAGGGATGCAAGGATTCTTCAATATACACAAATCAATCAATGTGATGCACCATATTAACAAATTGAAGAATAAAAACCATATGATCATCTGAGTAGATGCAGAAAAAGCTTTCAACAAAATTCAACACCCATTTATGATAAAAACACTCCAGAAAGTGGGCATAGAGGCAACCTACCTCAACATAATAAAGGCCATATATTACAAACCCACAGGAAACATCATTTTCAATGGTGAAAAACTGCAAGCATTTCCTCTAAGACCAGGAACAAGACAAGAATGCCCACTCTCACCACTTTTATTCAACATAGTTTTGGAAGTCCTAGCCATGGCAATCAGAGAAGAAAAAGAAAAAAAGGAGTCCAAATTGGAAAAGAAGGAGTAAAACTGTCACTGTTTGCATCCTAAAGATGCCACCAGAAAACTACTAGAGCTCATCAATGAGTTTGGTAAAATAACAGGATACAAAATTAATGCACAGAAATTTCTTGCATTCCTATATACTAACAATGAAATATCAGAAAGAGATATTAAAGAAACAATCCCATTTACCGTTGCAACAAAAAGAATAAAATACCCAGGAATAAACCTACATAAGGAGGCAAAAGACCTGTACTCAGAAAACTATAAAATACTGAGGAAAGAAATTAAAGACAACACAAACAGATGGAGAGATATACCATGTTCTTGGATTGGAAGAATCAATATTATGAAAATGACTATACTACACAAAGCAATCTACAGATTCAATTCAATCCCTATCAAATTACCAAGGGCATGTTTCACCAAATTAGAACAAAACATTTTACAATTTGTATGGAAACCCAAAAGACCCCAAATAGCCAAAGCAATCTTGAGAAAGAAAAATGGAGCTCGAGGAATCAGGCTCCCTGACTTCAGACTATCCTACAAAGCTACAGTAATCAAGACAGTATGGTACTGGCCCAAAAACAGAAAGATAGATCAATGGAACAGGATAGAAAGCCCAGAGATAAACCCATGTACATATGGTCACCTTATCTTTCACAAAGGAGGCACGAATATACAATGGAGAAAAGACAGCCTCTTCAATAAATGATGCTGGGAACACTGGACAGCTACACATAAAAGAATAAAATTAGAACACTCCCTAACACCATACACAAAAATAAACTCAAAATGGATTAAAGACCTAAATGTAAGGCCAGACACTATAAAACTCTTAGAGGAAAACATAGGCAGAACACTTTGACATAAATCACAGCAAGATCTTTTTTGACCCACCACCTAGAGTAATGAATATAAAAATAAACAAATGGGACCTAATGAAACTTAAAAACTTTTGCACACCAAAGGAAACTATAAACAAGATGAAAAGACAACCCTCAGAATTGGAGAAAATATTTGCAAACAAACCAACTGACCACGGATTAATTTCCAAAGTATACAAATAGCTCATGCAGCTCAATATCAAAAAAACAACCCAATCAAAAAATGGGTGGAAGACCTAAATAGATATTTCTCCAAAGAAGACATACAGATGGCCAAAAAAACACATGAAAGTATGCTCAACATCACTAATTTTTAGAGAAATTAAAATCAAAACTACAATGAGGTATCACCTGACACTGGTCAGAATGGCCACCATCAAAATATCTACAAACAATAAATGCTGGAAAGGGTGTGGAGAAAAGGGAACCTTCCTGCAGTGTTGATGGGAATGTAAATTGATACAGCCACTATGGATAAAAGCATAGAGGTTCCTTAAAAAACTAAAAGTAGAACTATCATATGACCCAGCAATCCCACTCCTGGGCATTTACCCAGAGAAAACCATAATTCAAAAAGACACATCCACCCCAATGTTCATTGCAGCACTATTTACAATAGCCAGGACATGAAAGCAACCTAAATGTATGTCAACAGAAGAATGGAAAAAAGAAGATGTGGTACATATATACAGTGGAATATTACTCAGCCATAAAATGGAACAAAATTGTGCAATTTGTAGAGATGTGTATCGACCTAGAGACTGTCATACAGAATGAAGTAAGTCAGAAGGAGAAAAAGAAATATTGTGTAATATCGCTTATATATAGAATCTAGAAAAATGATACCAATGAACTTATTTGCAAAGCAGAAATAGAGACACAGACGTAGAATGGATGTATGGATACTGGGGGGAAAGGGGGGTGGGTGAATTGGGAGTTTGGGATTGACATATATACACTACTATGTATAAAATAGATAACTAATGAGCACCTACTGTATAGCACAGGGAACTCTAATCAGTGCTGTGTGGTGACCTAAATGGGAAGGAAATCCAGAAAAAAGGGAATATATGTATACGTATAGCTGATTCACTTTGCTGTACAGCAGAAACTAACACAACAATGTAAAACAATTATACTCCAATAAAAATTAATTTAAAAATATGAGAGGGCTTCTTTTCTTATGGTAGGATTGAGAGCTAGGAAAATATTCTTCTTGCTCTGTGATGCTTGAGAATTAAAAGGTCATTCTTTGCACACAAACTCTATTTAAGGGAGCATTGCTAATCCAGTGCAGTTAGTACCTCCTGCATGATATTATTGGAATTATTGATGGTAGGAAAATCAGACCCAAAAAACCCACATTTATAGTTTAAGGTTTTCCTTGTGATTTTCCTGTATAATTGTCACTAAGACCAGTGGGAAATATGAGATTATTTAACATTCAATCTAGAATTCAAAGCCAAACTCCTTTCTTAGCGTTCTCTATGTGTGTTTTCAACAAATGGTGTTTAAATTTTCATAAAACATACATTGTAATTGATAAAAGGCACATTCTAGAAATTGAATTTGCTGGTGCTGGTTCAATATCTCATTTGGGAGACAATCTGTTTATGACAACATGACCTTCAGCTAAGATCACAAAACAGCTTCTATGTAGTCAGTGAACCACAAGATGGCACCACTGAACAAATATTGTTTATCTCAAGATGACTTCTATGTTCTTTAGATAAATGCTCAAGAATAGTGTTATCCCTCTTCAAAAGCAACATCAATCACTTCTGATTGATAGAGTGAATAGAGTATGAAAGGGGCAAATAGTAACTTTACAGTAAAGAAACCTGGCAGACATCACTTAAACCAAGTGATCTAGGTTAACTTCACCAGTGATAAGTCATGGTTATACCATGTACTCCTGACATGATGTAATGAGAAAGGCACTTCACCTCTGTGGTGTTCTTTCCTCAAACCCATGACCTCAGTCTAATCATGAGAAAACATCAGACAAACCCAAAGTGAGGGACATTCTATAGAATACTTGACCAGTATTCCTGAAAAGTCTCAAGTTCATGAAAAATAGAAAAGTAGACTAAGGAACTGTCACAGATTGCAAGAGCCTAAGGAGATATGACAGCTAAATGGAATGCAGGTTCCCAATGCAAGTCCTACAAAAAGGACTTTAGTGTAAAAACTGAGGAAATCCTAATAAATACTATAATGCAGTTAAGAGTATTAGACCAATATTAATTTCTTAGTTTTGACAATTGTGCCATGGTCATATAAGATGTTAACATTAAAAGAAGCTGGGTGAAGGATATACAGGAACACTCTTTTACTGTCTTTGAAACTGTTCTCTAAGTCTGAAATTATTATTTAAAATAAAAATAGTCTAAAAGTCCAGATACAAAAGATAGTCTCTGAAATACTAAGTTAACAGGAAGCAGTTTTCCATTTATCTATTATCTGGATATTCTAGACTTCTATGGAAGCTTGCATAATGGTTAGGCATATTAACCCCATATATGGTTCCAAGATCTGGGGTTTAATTCCTCTATAGACACAGTGAGCATGTTTTTTAAACCCCACATTAGGATTCCTTGTCTGTCAAAATAATTTTGTGCAGTTTTCAAGTGAGAGAATAAATCCCAGATAATGAGGATGGAATCAAGTTGATTTTCTCTGTTCTATGGCAATTGGTGGCACCTTTTAAAGATATTCAGTTATCTCACTAATATGTGACATGAGTATGATGGCTGTGTATTCCAGACTTTAAAAACTTTTGTGGTTTACTAACCATAGATCAAATAATGCAATATATGGCTAATACCTTTGCTAACAAGCCGAATATTTGTGTTGCACAGGATAGTATTTTGGCTCACAAAAACCTCTTAGAATCAAGGAAGTAAACATTTTAACTCCTCTAAAGGGTGTGTGAGAACCAGTTTCCAACATGTTGTATTTGTGCACACAGATGTGAGTAAAATTTGACTAAAAAGTGTTTATGGGAATAATTAGAAAAACAATACTTTCTACGTCATGATGGGGCTAAATAGATTAAAATATTTATATATATTTTCTCCCAGAGCTGTAAATAAATGTGGGACTCTCCAACATATTTAAATTTCCACATGCAAGAGAATGAAATTGGACCCCTATCTTACACCACTTACAAAAATTAACACAAAATGGGCTAAGGACTTAACCTGGAGTTGTAAAGCTCCTAAGAAGAGAACATAGGGGGAATATCTTCTTGACGTTGATCTTGGAAAGGATTTTTTGGATATGACACCAAAAGCACAAGCAACAAAATAAAAAAACTTAAGTGGGACTACATCAAACAAAAAATCTTCTGCACAGCAAAAGAAACAATCAGCAAAATGAAAAGGCAACCTACAGAATGAGAGAAAATATTTACAAATCATCTATCTGATGAGGGGTTAATATCTAAAATATTAATTACTTTTCTCTGATCAGTCAATAACCTACAACATTTTCCTTTCCTTTAAAAATTCTAGTCTTTGGTAGCTGTCATGCTCCACCCGAAACTGCTCGCCTGATCCTAGACATTTCCTTATACCTTGATCATTAGTTTCTGAACTGTATCCCAAGTCCAGCCCTACTCCTTTGCTTAGTTTCTATCCTTCTAGCCTTGTGTACTAGTTTCTTAGGTCTGCTGTAACAAATTACCACAAACTGGATGGCTTTAAAAAAAAGAAATTTATTCCCTCACAATTCTGGAGGCTAGAATTCCAAAATCAAAGTGTCTGTAGGGCCATTCTCCCTCTGAAGGCACTAGGGAGGAAGACTTCCTTGCCTCTTCTAGCTTTGGGCGATTGCCAGCAATCCTTGGTTTTCCTTGACTTGTAGACACACTGGTCCAATCTCTGCTTCTGTCATCACATGGCGTTCTCCCTGGGTATCTGTGTCTAAATTTTCCTCTTCTTATAAGGTCACTAGTTATTGGCTTTAGGGCCATCTCTAATTGAGTATGACTTCATCTTAACTTGATTACATCTACAAAGACTCTATTTTCAGAAAAGGTCACACCCACAGGTACCAGTGGTTACAACTTCAGCATATTTTTTTGGAGGACACAACTGAACACAAAACACCTTGACCTGACTCTCACAGGCACGACTCCATAAAGTGAAACCAACAATCCATGCCATTCCCCATCAGTGCTACAACAATCTAACCAGTATAGCTGTTTAATGCTAGTTCTTAGGCATGAACTGGAGTTAAATCAAAGTGCTGGTGTTTCTAGAGTTACTGTATTTCCTTGAAAGTCTTCTGATCCATCTCTGACACATGGCTTCATTTACAAACAGTGGCTTGATCAATAGGATTGAAGTAACCTTAAATGTATGGGATTAAATCCTATCAAACATATCAGTGGATAAAATGGAATTTTGACACTCATGTAGCATGTAACATTGATAGTAATGGTAGAGTGGGATTCTTTTTCTTTTGAGCTTCTTTGATCAGTTGGCTTTATTTTGATGAGAAAACTTGTAGGAATCATCTAAAAACAGTATTCATATACTTCAAAGCATATGCTTTATAAGAGAGGTTTAACAACAAACTAACAATATATTTAAGTATCACTGTCCTGAAATCAAGGAATCTCGATCTTTTGCATAGTTACTCACTTGACAGGTTACCCAAGATATTTAAAATATTATACAGAAATACCATCCCTCATTTGATCATTCTATAAGTTAAAAAGTGTGGCTGTTTTTCACATGAGATCTGTGACTAGTGACAGTCCTTTTTTTTGCCCCTATATTAGTTTACTACAGTTGCAGTAATAAATCCACAAATTAGGTGGCTTTAAACAGAAGTTTATTCTCTTATAGTTCTCAAGACTATAAGTCTGTAGATTCATTCTCCCTCTGAAGGCTCTAGGGAAGAATACTTCCTTCCCTCTTCCTAGCTTCTAGTGGTTGCCAGCAATCCTTGGCATCCCTTGACTCATAGCTGCATCACTCCACTTTTTTCCTGTCTTCATATGACCATCTTCCCTTTGTGTGTGTGTGTGTGTGTGTGCAAATATCCCTCCCTTTTCTCTTATAAACATACTAGTCATTGACCATTGTAATCCAGTATGACCTCATTTAACTTGATAACAACTGCAAAGACCCTATTTTCGAGGAAGATCACAATATGAGGTTATGGGTGAACCTGAATTCTGTGGAGATACTGTCTAACCCAGTACAGCTGAAGAATCAAATCTGCTGGAGAACTATCATAAAAGGCATTCTGTTTCAAGTTCAAGCTTTACTCATATCAATATCAGACTGATTTTTTTCTATGACTACAGCTTGAAATATTTTAAAAGGCAGCAGCCACAAAACAAGAACTCTTGTTCCAAACCTCTGAGTTCATTTTTGAAAATTATAAACCTGTAACTTGTACTCACATTTTCTAAGTCCAAGTACTTAGAACTCAGAGTGTTTTCAATAAGAAAGAATCCTTCAGAACTCCTGTTCATAAATATTTTTGGTTCATATGATTGAGGGCACACTAAATGGTTTAAAGGCCATTGAATTAATTATGTATCACTCTTATCTGTGATCATTATGGAAAAAACTTTTTTAGTATGTGAAGAGGTGTTCAATAGAAATATCTGTCTGCATAGCACCACATAATCAGTTGGAAAAATGTTCAATAAAACATTTCCTTTTTCCCTATCTCCAGTCTGAAATTTTTACTTTTTATCTGGGTGCTTCAGTGCCATGTAAACCTAGATTAAAGATACTAAGAAAGCAATGCCTTCAAATGGCCAATCATGTCCACTACTCAAATCAAAACATAAAAAGCAAACTGCATAAATTTGCTTGATTTTTTGAGTGACATAGTTGGGGTTTCTTTAAAATGTTCATAATTTAATATTTCTGTTCTCTACATAATACCTTATAGTTAATCTCTATATAATATTTTATATTTCACAATAGGCTACAATGTTTAACCTTATTTAATTTTAATATTTTTTACTTTGTTTACTTCTTGATTGCTAGATTATATAGCCAGCATTTGATGTTTATTACTATCCTGTGTTTCAGGGACTCCATGAAAAGACTGGTGCACTTACAGCTGTTAAAGTGATGAATGCTCGTAAGGTAATATTACCTCCTATCTGTATTCTGTTCCCTTAGTGGACTATGGTCTTGTGATAAACAGCTCAGAAAATATTGTATTTGTTTTTTCCATCATTGTTATATATAATTATCTTAATCTGCATTTATTATATTTATAATTTAATATTATTTCTATCATTAGTATATTATTTTTATTATTTATTACATTTACACATAAAAAACTTTTATTCACAATGAAAGTGCTATATATTTTAGTATTCTGTAAAAATGAAAAAATAGCTGTACTCCTGTCTATTTCTAGTTGATTATCTGTTTCCAGGGATAGTAAAAAGTCGATTTCCTCTAATGTTGTGTTAACCCTCTGTTTCATCATTATTTCTTTCCCTCCCCAACCATTCGTTTTGAGAGTTGAGGACACTAGATTTTCAATGACAGGTAGAAGGAAAAGAACTTGTCTGAGATGCACATTTTTCATGTATTTTCTGACAGATGCGCAAGATAGACAGTTTAATTGGCACTGTTCCTGCTAACATTCATAAAGCTGTGTCGTGGTTCATAACATATTGTCATAGAATTTGTTAAGCCCTGATTTCTGTCCTCTTTCTTTAGCATGAGTGCCTCACTTTCTCAAGATAATATTAGCATGAGCATAGCAAAGGTCAAAACATATTCACTTCACTACACCCTAAAGGAAAATTCTCAAATATTATATCTGAAAAATTGTACATGTTGACTGAGTTGTTATCAATGCCATAAACTTTTCTTTTCCAATTTGTGCAGGAAGTGAATTGCTGAAACTAAAGAGTTGCATGCTTTTTGTTTTGCCAGTAAATGTCAAATGTTGCAAACCAACGTGAGTTTCAGTGAATTTTGAGGTTTTGTGGATTTATTTTGCCCTATAAACCATGACTTCCAAATAATCAGCCTGGTGCTTTTTGAGTGAGACTCTCTAAAATACTTATTTCCTTTTTTTTAACTTGAGAGACTTTGACCCACAATCTACATTTCAGATACTCTAACTTGAAATAGTTAAAACTCATGTTCAGCCCATAGATAGTGTCAATTACCTTGTTTATTTTTTAGGGGAAATAGCACTTTACTAACATCAAATTGTAATATACCATTAATGGCAGTTAAATTTGTTACTATGAATTTGGTGCCAAGTTTCTGTATATATTAGAATCTGATTTTTTATTAAAACTATTAGTAAAAATTGAGAGAGGAATAATATTTTGTTACTCTTCCATTTAGTACTAGAAGAGCACAAAGCACTTAAGAATAAATCATTTTCAGAGTGTACCAGTGGGTTTAATAACATTTTGTTCTTGGCTTTGCAGACCCCTTTACCTGAAATAGGGAGGCGAGTAAGAGTGAATAAATATCAAAAGTCTGTCGGGTGGAGATACAGTGTAAGTACTGAAAGTCTTCATTAGCCCGCAAGCCCTCTTTCCTTTAATTTTCAAGTTAAACAAGTCCCTTTGTGTTGTATCATTATCTTTAGAAGGCCACCACTAAAATTTTCTTGCCTAAAAGTGATAACATATTTATGTTTTTAACATATTCACATAGTTTCATTCATTATATGTGAACACTAGCATCTATCAGAAAGCAGGGCCTAGAAGAAATGGTTCCCTGAACAGGTAAGCGTTGACTGCAGATGAAGGACTGAGTAAATTCACAGTGCTCTATGCCCTTTAACTGAGTAATAACAAAAGAGATGATGCGAACAAGAGTGAATTTTGCCTAAAACTGGCCTTGGCAAGGTCCTTTTTACACCTTTTACACGGTATTCCGGACTGACTGGCTTTCCCCCCATTATGATTCTAAGAAACATTGCCATCATATATGAGCACAATGATGACTACTTTTTTGTATGTGTGAGACCAGTAGCAGACAGAAAACCAACAGGCTACCCAGCCTAAGAGTGTTCAGACATCTGACACAGTACTTGAATACATGAAGGAGTGTGAAAGTGCTTTCTACTTGAAGCTTTTTAACTGCTTTACAAAGCAATCTCTATTACTCTGATAATTTGCTTGCTCTAGAATAAGCTCTGGCAAAGGAAATTCTTTTTCAGTAGATGTTGATGATCTAGATGTTAGTGATCTATTAAAATATTCTCTGGGCCTAAATGTAGAATTTTGCTCTTACAATATAATTGATATATTTTTTTCTTAATTGTCTCCCCTGCAGTTAACTATCTAGTAGTCAAATATTTTCAACCTTTTGTGTCTTAATAAATGCTCTCAGGCTCATTTAAAACAACCTTTTCCATTAACAATCACATCCAGAAGAACGTTCTAGTTATATTAGGAAGGTATTGGTAAAGAGTTTCATGATTGGTTTAGTAAGTACTGGGCTCCTGTTTTGTTTACAGTGTATCTTGGGAAACAAAGCGTATCCAAAAGTAACAGGCAGTACTGATTAATAACATGCTTTGGTTGATCAAGAATCTGTGAAATGGACTTCCCTGGTGATGCAGTGGTTAAGAGTCCACCTGCCAATGCAGGGGACACAGGTTCGATCCCTGGTCTAGGAGGATCCCACATGCTGTGGAGCAACTAAGCCCGTGTGCCACAACTACTGAGCCTGCGCTCTAGAGCCCTCGGGCCACAGCTACTGAGCCCACGTGCCATAACTACTGAAGCTCGCGTTCCTAGAGCCCGTGCTCCGCAACAAGAGAAGCCACCGCAATGAGAAGCCCGCATACCGCAACAAAGAGTAGCCCCCGCTCACCACAACTAGAGGAAGCCTGTGTGCAGCAACGAAGAACCAATGCAGCCAAAAAAATAAATAAAATAATAATAATAATAAAATGATCACATTCTTTTAAAAAAAAGCTATGGAAGGTAAGATATGAAAATTGTTTCACCAATTTTGGTTTCATCAAACATTTGTGTTAATAAATTCATTTAAAGTTCATCTCCAAACCCTCTCTGATATTCTTTTTATAAGGAAAAACATTTTGATTCTAGAACTGGGTGAAATTTCAAAGCAAGTTTTGGCATCCTTGAGCTGCCTCTTCTTGACAAAAAGCAGGATATTCAGGCCACTCTGGGATCAACTGGCCCTGAGCCAGGAAATGCTATAGCATCATATTACTAGGATATATGTGACAGTTTTAAATTACCCACTTGGCCTGATAGATATAATGTACTTATGTGTTTCTCACAAGCTCAACTTCCTGTTAATTGAGAATGACAAATATACTAATGCTTTCCAAACATATCTGATCTTGGTCTATTGGTTTTGGGGGAGTTTACATTTATATGGGAAACCCACTCTTAAAAGTTTTTCTAGTTGGGAACTTTGTATCCTCTGATTATATATTTTAGTAAGAAAAATAAGTGATCAGCCAGTTAGCGTCTCTAAATCACCCTGAATCCTTTGGGGTAAAAAGTTTATGACTTGCACACACATCTCATTAAGTCAGGAGTTTATGGAAAGAGCAATAAAGTGGAAGTCCAGAAACATGAGTTCAAATGCCAAGTCTACCACTAAATAGCCAAGAAGTACTTGGAAAAGTAGTCTTACCTCTCTAGGCTTCAGGTTTCTCATAGGTAAAATGGCACCAGAATATTTGGCCTGCCTATAACAAGGTTAAAAGTATGGTTAAATGTAACTACAGAGCGGCCTAGAGCCGAGCCATTCTCCTCTTCCTGCCTGAGGACATGAGATTTCTTACCCAGAAAAGAAAAGGAAGCTCTTTGATATCAAACTACCAAACAAGTTAAACGACTCAATCTAGCCTGTGCTTCTTTTTAACCTGTTCTTTGAGTTCTTATCCTCACACCATCATCTCATTCTTATTTATTGCACTCTTTATGAGTTCATATTTCTCTCAGCAGAACCTTGGTGCTTTGCTAGGAACTGAGAGTGCCCCTGTACATAAAGAATTGCTAGGTTCTGAGGTTTATTCCTATATGATTGCAGATATTGTTACAATTTCAAAGGGCAACATCACAAGGGAGGCAGAAAGTTTAAGGGTCCTACATGGCAAGAATGAAAGCCACAAGGATCGATCTTTACCTTGTAGAAAACAGGTTAAGGGGATTCGAAGGAAACTTATTAACCAAGCTTCCTTGGGAGGCTGGGATGAAACTGGAACCTGAACTTCCATATAATTCTCATGCTACAAGTGATTGTTTTATTCATTCATGCCTTTATTACACAATAAGTACAAAGAGAGACTGTCATTGGGGTTTCCAACTGGAGAAATACGGCTCCATCCCCTCCCCCAAAGACATACAGGTGTCTAGATTTTTTTTTATAGTAATTGAATGTTTATGGATAAATCCACTGGAAAATCCTAGGGAAATGCTAAAAAATGTTCTAGGGATGCATTTTCCCCTACCTCCAGGTCTTCAAGTCAAGGAAATTGAGGGAAATGCTGAGGAGAACAAAAGATAGTTAAAAGTTCACACATTAATTGCTTTTAATGCCAGTTGGCCCTGTTCTAATTCATCGCCCAAAATAAACCAAAGGTATCATTTTTCACTGGATTTAAGAACAGGAGTTTAACTGTATCTTTAATTTAAAAGTCTTCACTTAATAACCAAGAGATCACTGAATAAATCAAAGAGGAAATCAAAAAATACCTAGAAACAAATCACAATGAAAACACGAGGACCCAAAACCAACGGGATACAGCAAAAGCAGTTCTAAGAGGGGAGTTTATAGCAATAAAATCCTACCTTAAGAAACAAGAAACATCTCAAATAAATAACCTAACTGTACAGCTAAAGCAATTAGAGAAAGAAGAACAAAAAAATACGAAAGTTAGCAGAAGGAAAGAAATCATAAAGATCATATCGAAATAAATGAAAAAGAAATGAAGGAAACAATAGCAAAGATCAGTAAAACTAAAAGCCAGTTCTTTGAGAAGATAAACAAAATTGATAAACCATTAGCCAGACTCATCAAGAATAAAAGGGAGAAGACTCAAATCAACAGAATTAGAAATGAAAAAGGAGAAGTAACAAATGACACTGCAGAAATACAAAGGATCATGAGATTACTACAAGCAACTCTATGCCAATAAAACGGGCAACCTGGAAGAAATGCACAAATTCTTAGAAAAGCACAGCCTTCTGAGACTGAACCAGAAAGAAATAGAAAATATGAACAGACCAATCACAAGCACTGAAATTGAGACTGTGATTAAAAATCTTCAACAAGCAAGAGCCCAGGACCAGACAGCTTCACAGGTGAATTCTATCAAACATTTACAGAAGAGCTAACACCTATCCTTCTCAAACTCACCCAAACTATAGCAGAGGGAGGAACACTCCCAAACTCATTCTACGAGGCCACCATCAGTCTGATACCAAAACCAGACAAAGATTTCAGAAAGAAACAAAACTACAGGCCAATATCTCTGTTGAACACAGATGCAAAAATCCTCAACAAAATACTAGCAAACAGAATCCAACAACACATTAAAAGGATCATACACCGTGATCAAGTGGGGTTTATCCCAGGAATGCAAGGATTCTTCAATATACTCAAATCAATCAATGTGACACACCATATTAACAAATTGAAGGAGAAAAAACATATGATCATCTCAATAGATGCAGAAAAAGCTTTCGACAAAATTCAACACCCACTTATGATAAAAACTCTCCAGAAAGTAGGCATAGAGGTAACCTACCTCAACATAATAAAGGCCATATATGACAAACCCACAGCCAACATTGTTCTCAAAGGTGAAAAACTGAAACCATTTCCACTAAGATCAGGAACAAGACAAGGTTGCCCATTCTCACCATTATTCAACATAGTTTTGGAAGTTTTAGCCACAGAAATCAGAGAAGAAAAAGAAATAAAAGGAACTCAAATCAGAGAAGAAGAAGTAAAGCTGTCACTGTTTGCAGATGACATGATACTATACATAGAGAATCCTAAAGATGCTACCAGAAAACTACTAGAGCTAATCAATGAATTTGGTAAGCTAGCAGGATACAAAAGTAATGCCCAGAAGTCTCTGGCATTCCTATACACTAATGATGAAAAATCTGAAAGTGAAATTAAGAAAACACTCCCATTTACCATTGCAACAAAAAGAATAAAATATCTAGGAATAAACCTACCTAAGGAGACAAAAGACCTGTATGCAGAAAATAATAAGACACTGATGAAAAAAATTAAAGATGATACAAACAGATGGAGAGATATGCCAAGTTCTTGGATTGGAAGAATCAACACTGTGAAAATGAATCTACTACCCAAAGCAATCTACAGATTCAGTGCTATCCCTATCCAACTACCAATGGCATTTTTCACAGAACTACAACAAAAATTTTCACAATTTGTATGGAAACCAAAATGAGCCCAAATAGCCAAAACAATCTTGAGAAAGAAAAATGGAGCTGGAGGAATTAGTCTCCCTGACATCAGACTATACTACAAAGCTACAGTAATCAAGACAGTATGGTACTGGCACAAAAACAGAAATATAGATCAATGGAACAGGATAGAAACCCCAGAGATAAACCCATGCACATATGGTCACCTTATCTTTGAAAAAGGAGGCAATAATATACAGTGGAGAAAAGGCAGCCTCTTCAATAAGTGATGCTGGGAAAACTGGACAGCTACATGTAAAAGAATGAAATTAGAACACTCCCTAACACTATACACAAAAATAAACTCACAATGGAATAAAGACCTAATGTAAGGCCGACACTCTCAAACACTTAGAGGAAAACATAGGCAGAACACTCTATGACATAAATCACAGCAAGATCCTTTTTGACCCACCTCCTAGAGTAAAGGAAATAAAAACAAAAATAAACAAATGGGACCTAATGAAACTTCAAAGCTTTTGCACAGCAAAGGAAACCATAAAGAAGACGAAAAGACAACCCTCAGAATTGGAGAAAATATTTGCAAATGAATCAACAGACAAAGGATTAATCTCCAAAATATATAAACAGCTCATGTAGCTCAATATCGAAAAAACAAACAACCCAATCCAAAAACGGGCAGAAGACCTAAAATACATTTCTCCAAATAAGATATACAGATTGCCAACAAACACATGAAAGGATGCTCAACATCACTAATCATTAGAGAAATGCAAATCAAAACTACGGTGAAGTATCACCTCACACCGGTCAGAATGGCCATCATCAAAATATCTACAAACAATAAATGCTGGAGAGGGTGTGGGATCCCTCTTGCACTGTTGGTGGGAATGTAAATTGATACAGCCACTATGGAGAACAGTATGGAGTTTCCTTAAAAAACTAAAAATAAAACTACCATACGACCCAGCCATCCCACTACTGGGCATATACCCTGAGATAACCATAATTCAAAAAGAGTCATGGACCACAATGTTCATTGCAGCTCTATTTACGGTATCCAGGACATGGAAGCCACCTAAGTGTCCATCAACAGATGAATGGATAACGAAGATGTGGCACATATATACAATGGAATATTACTCAGCCATAAAAAGAAACGAAATTGAGTTATTTGTAGTGTGGTGGATGGACCTAGAGTCTGTCATACAGAGTGAAGTAAATCAGAAAGAGAGAAGCAATTACTGTATGCTAACACATATATATAGAATCTAAGAAACAAACAAAAAAATGGTCATGAAGAACCTAGTGGCAAGACGGGAACAAAGACGCAGATCTACTAGAGAATGAACTTGAAGATATGGGGTGGGGGAAGGGTAAGCTGGCACAAAGTGAGAGATTGCCATGGACATTTATACACTGCCAAATGTAAAATAGATAGCTAGTGGGAAGCAGCCACATAGCACAGAGAGATCAGCTCGGTGCTTTGTGACTACCTAGAGGGGTGGGATAGGGAGGGTGGGAGGGAGGGAGACAGAAGAGGGAAGAGATATGGGGATATATGTATATGTATAACTGATTCACTTTGTTATAAAGCAGAAACTAACACACCATTGTAAAGCAATTATACTCCAATAAAGATGTTTAAAAAATAAAAGTCTTTTTTTACATACTACAAATATATTTCACTTTGTACAATAATAGTATTCCTGAAAAGTTTATATAAATTGAAATTTTATAGATGCTGTAGGAGAGCTTTGTTTATTTACAATGAAATGAAATTTATAGCTAGTAGGAATTCAGACCACTTATCTCTCTAGATAGATAGATAGATAGATAGATAGTATTTTTTTACATATTTACCACTGTAATGATTAGGAAAATAATGAATTTCAGCATTTAAAAAGATAGGACAAATCAAACCAGTACCTTTAAACTTCAGTCAATCACAAATTAATCAAGGCAGTGTGGTGCAAGCATAAGGATAGATACATAGATCAGTGAAGTAGAACTATTTCCATATATCTGTGGTCAACTAATTTTTGACATGGGTGAAAAAACAATTCATAGGGAAAGACTAGTCTTTTCAACAAATGATGCTGAGTCAACTGGATATCCACATGTAAAAGAATGAAGTTAGTCCCCTACTTTATATGAAAATTAACTCAAAATGGATAAAAATCCTAAATGTAAGAGCTAAACCTATAAAATGTTTTGAAGAAAAATTGGAGTTCATCTTCATGACCTTGGATTTGCAATGAATCCTTACATATGACACCAAAAGTACAATCAACAAAACAAGAAATTGATAAATTGGACTTCATCAAAATTAAAAATTTTGTTCCTCAGAAGGCACTATCAAGAAAGTGAAATGAGCACGTGCAGAATGGGAGAAAATATTTGCAAATCATACACTTATAAAGTACTTATATATAGAATATATAAATAAATCTTACAGTTCAATAATAAAAAGACTATTAACCCAATTTAAAAATAGGGGCAAAGATATTCTATTAGACACGCCTCTGCCCATAAAATGATCGTTAACACCATCAGTCTTTAGGGAATTACAAATCAAAACCACAATGAGATACCACTTTCCACCCACTATGATGGTTATAATAAAACAGAAAATAATAAGTGTTGGTGAGGGTACAGAGAAATGAGAACCATCATTGATCTGGGAATGTAAAATGGTGTAGCCACTGTGGAAAAGTTTGGCATTTCAACAAAATGTTAAATATAGCATTACCATTTGACCTAACAATTTCACTTCTAGGTATATACCAACGAGAAATGAAAACATATCCACACAAAAAATTGATATGAATGCTCATAGCAGCATTATTCATAAGAGCCAAAGGGTAGAAATAACTCCTTCAGTTGATGAATGGTAAATGAAAAGGAATGAAATACTGATATGTATTACAAATGGATGAATTCTGGGGAAAAAAAGCTAGTCACAAAAGTTCACATACTGTATGATTTTCATTTATATAAGGTGTTAAAGATAGATAAATCTACAGAGATAGAAAATAAATTTGTGGTTGCCTAAAGCTGGAATGTGTGTGGCAGAATTTGGGGGTGATAGCTAAAGGGTATGGGGTTTCCTCTTGGGGTGATAAAAATGTTCTAAAATTGATTGTGGTGATGGTTGAATAATTTTGTAAATATGCTAAAAACCATTGAATTTTACACTTTAATTGGGTGATTCCAGTTAGTGAAAACTTTACACAGTGGCCATTGCTGCTGGTCCAGAGATCACACTTAAAGAACCATTGAATTAAAAGATATTTAATTAACCTTTATTTTCTCCCAAATTCCCAGTTAACCCCAGATTTCCATTCTGACAATTCTGGTTGAGATCTTATTATAAATTGCTGTGGGATATAATGGGTTGCCATAGGATTCTCCTTCTTTGATCTACTATAGTTTAGGGTCCCATAGTCATTGAGTGGCATAGCTTCGGAATTTTATTGTCTATTCTTATTCTACAGGATGAAGAAGAAGATCTCAGGACTGAACTCAACCTTTTGAAGAAGTACTCTTTCCACAAGAACATTGTGTCCTTCTATGGTGCATTTTTCAAGCTGAGTCCCCCTGGCCAGAGACATCAACTTTGGGTGTGTATTCAGTTACCTTGATCTTATTGCATAAGACTAAGTCTCACTTGAGGGCATAAACTTTCATAAGCTGAGATGTCATTTTTGTGCACCTACAGGAAAACTTAAGCATTCAACTGATCAAAGTAGTATGGAAAAAAAGTGCTCTGATTCCTGGATATGGGAGTGATAAAATATGGAAAAATAAATTAAGTGCCTGTCAAGGGGCTCAGGGGTAGGATGGGAGAAGGCTCTAACACTGGAAATATCTAACATATTTTTTAATAGAGTTTTGTTGCTTTTAACTTTATGTAGTTACTACATTTACTTGTAAATTAAAGGTATAGCTAAGGAGACTACCTGATGGACCTGGGAATAATGACTGGATAAATATAGATTCTAATTCACATTTGCGAAGAGCATATGAATGCAATTTAAGTGTTTGCTAAGTATATACACTTATGTTTAAACATAATTCCTAGAAACTGTTTTCTAAGTGGTTAGTTGACATCCTTTTCTTAGGCTTCATGCCTATAGTATCATGAATTACAAATCAATGAAGATATAAATTTTAGAGGCTAAATGAGACCCATGCTACAGTTACCAGAATTGTTGCTGCCTCCCCCTATAGAAGACGTAATCAAATCACAAGAAAATGAGCTTTGATCAACGATATCTTTATTTAAAAAGGAATATTTAGAACATAATCTGGGGTCGGTGTACACTTGCTTACATTTCAATTTCTAGTCCAAGTCAAGAGTAACATTTTTTTTAAAAATAATGACTGAGACTTTTCAGGATCTTCAAGAGTCAAAGAAAGATTCTGTTACATTTTATGTGTGAACTTTAGGAAGCAGGATAGTGGACATAGAATGGTTTTCAACAAGGGATTGAATTGAAACAGTGGTTCTCAAACTTTAGCCTGCATCAGAATTTCATGGGGATCCTGATAAAACACACATTGCTGGGCCCCACCCACAGAGTTACTGATTCAATTGATCTGGGGTGTGGGTCCACAAATTTGGACTTTTTAACAAGTTTACAGGTGATGTTGATGCTATTCGTCTGGGTACCACACTTCGAGAACCCTCAAATTTAGAGATCTTCGATTTAACCCTATTTTCTCCCAAATGTCCAGTTAACTAAATCCTCTATTCTCTGACAATTCCAGTTCAGATTTTATTAAATATCACTGCACATTTTTCGCGGCTACTGTTTTTCTTTTTCTTTTGTGGGGGCATACAACATTTGTCTTTTAATATATTTTTACTTACAAGTTTTTTTCCTCCTGACAGTATGGCGGTCTACTAATTAGATGTGTTTCTTAGTGCTCAATTTGTTTAGTCATTCAACATCTATTCATTCGAATCCCATCGACTTGCCAGGCTTTGCTAGATGCTGGGAATACCATGGTAAGCTGAATTGACATGACCCTGGCTCACTGGAACTTAAAGTTTACTTGCAAAGACAAATATCAATCAAATAATCACACAAATAAATGTATAATTTGTCAGAAGGGAAATAGCATGCTTCTGTGTGGGCAAATAACAAAGGAATCTAAGTTAAGGAATGGGAAACTCTTCCTTGAGAAACTTTTTCTTGCACTGAGATCTGAAGGATGAATAGGCACTGCATGCAAAAGTTATTTGTTGAGGTAAGAATTTTCATGGGACCATTCACACTTTCTTTCCCATGTTAATCAGAACACATAGGAAGTAAATGACTAAATAATTACCATGTATAAAATGTATGTGCCAGGCACTGTGCTTACAAAGCCAGGAAAATGAGAATGCCTTGCATTCCTTTCACAGTAGAGCTCTTCTGACGCTGGTAACACTAGCAAGATTTTCCAATGTTTATCTTAGTGAATGGCTTTAATTCATGTTTGTCGTGATTCAAAATGAGCCCCTTTTCTTCCATTACCACAGTGTATATGTTGTGCCTGTTTGATATAGTTGACATGAAAATTAACCTTTTGGGTTTATCTGTATTATTGATTTTGTTAGGCTGTTTTTCTTTTCTTCTTTTTTGGGAGAGTGTACTCAGGTAAAAGACACATGATATATCAGTTGTGAACAAATATAAAATAAGGGAGTAATTTTCTGAAAAGAAAATCTTAGTATTCCAAAAGGAAATAAGGTAGACTTTTTGAATATTCATGATTTGGGGTTTATCCTTTTGCTTCCCTTCATCTATGGCAATAATTAACTTACCTACACTTATTTTAAAAAAAGGCATGTCTTGTTCTACTGGCAAGGTAGTATTGACATGGGCACTAATGCATAAACCTGTGCTTAAAGTTTGTGAAGTTGATTATAATAGTTACATTCTCCTTCACATTGGTCAGTCCTCTAATTAGCTAATATAGGGAAGCAAATTTACTAGTTGGGCACCTGATTCATTAGTGGCAAAAATAAATGTCCTGAGAAATTGCATTTATTAATAAAGTAAAATCTGAATGAGACACTGTCAAAATATTAACCTTAAAATAGATTTTCTTTAGCAGTAAAGTTATTTGGAAAAAAATGCCCTACAGTAATGGAACTGACAGTTTCCCCCTTGGAGTTGTATTTTGCCAGTTTCTTGGGGAAAATATTCTAGAATTTGAAAATAAAACAACAATTTAAAAAAATCTAGTCTTAATGTTGAAGTGTAAATTGTTTTGAGATCCTCCACATCCTGCTTCTCCACCTGCAAACTATTCCCTCAACTGTGTTTTTTGTTCTACTCCAGTCATCACTCAGACTTACCCCTGTACAAGCTTCTTTCTAAAGGCAAGTCTTATTCGGTTTTCAATAAACTGAACGTTTTTCTTTCTCAGCATATACAAATACTACCTATCCTTCAAGGCTTAGCTCAAATCCCAGGTCCTGGTTAAAAATCCCTGGTGTGGTACCTGCCTTCTCTCCCTCCACAGATCTTTGGATTTTTTCCCAGTTCTTTTTCATTCTACCAGACAATTGAGCCAGTCTTTGCAATGTCTTAATGTCTAAACATTGCATATAAATACAAGCCATATGAACTAAAACTCTCCAGATATTTTCAGAGAATTACTTCCTAAACCTTGATACTTTGCTGGCTTCCCTGCAGATGGTGATGGAGTTATGTGCAGCAGGCTCAGTCACTGATGTAGTGAGAATGACCAGAAATCAGAGTTTGAAAGAAGATTGGATTGCTTATATCTGCCGAGAAATCCTCCAGGTGAGCATTCATATAGTCATTCTCCCCTGGTCTTGAAAAAACCTGGTGGTAATATATACAATGTACCTTATACCTGCTCATAGAGGATGATTTGAGAATTCTAAACATAACTTCTGGGTCAGGATACTGAAAAAGGCTTTAGAGAAAGCAGATTTTCAGATGATGTCCTTAAACTTTAAGGTACACCAGCAGATGGCTAACCAGGTCCTTCCAACTCATGGCCTTTAATGGCTCTGTCAAAGTCAGACTGTAGTGTTCAGTGGATCAGGGATATGACAACTTGGAGTATTTATTATGTTGTTATGATTTTTAAAGTTCTTTTTTTAAAAAAGCATAGCACTGTCATTAGAGATTAAGATAAGTTGAGAAGTCAGTGTTTTACTCAATGGCTCCAAACCACCTACAAACTGTTTTGCAGACAGATATTCTCTCTGAATAATGGCTTACTTTTAAAACGTTCCTTATTTTTAACACCAAATTGGATGAAAGTGCCAATCTTCTTGATCTACAAAACTCAAATTTTTCTTTGTGTCTTAAGTGCTTAGGGTCACCCAAGAAGGATATTAACAGAACTGAACAGCACCACTGATAAAAGATTAGAATGTCTTTCCTGTCATCTTAATTGGATTCACTTGTGGTAATAGTGTAAATATTAAGAGTGCAAACTCTGGACTGAGTTTAAATTCTGGTTCATCATGTATTAGTTGTGTGTCCTTGAGCCAATTACTTAATTTCTTCAAATCTCATTTTCCTCATCTGTAATTTGGGGTGGTATTAGCACCTTCCTTAAAGGGTTGCTATAAGGACTTAGTAATTTACTCCACGTAAAGCACTTAGCAAAGTGCTTGGCCAAGAATAAGGACCCAATAAATATTAGCTGTTTTTACTGTTACTTCTGTTATTAATCCCCAGTTCGTATCTAGAGCAATCTCACTGAAGCCAGGGCATGGGTTAGCCAGGTCAAGGGTTAGTTTTAGTGGTGAATGGTCTGGAGACAGCATGGTAAGCCAATACAAATGGCAAATGCTTTAAAATGAATTTCCATATTCCCCCAAATTCTCAGCCTACAAGGTTGACTAGAAAATATTTTGGACTAAACAAATGGTTGGATGAGGAATAGAGTAAAACAATGCGAGCTATGATATTTAAGATATCCAGGTCTTTACTCATATGGTTCGTTGGAAAAATGGAGGCTAGAAAGGACGGTAAATGGCCCAATGTATACAAACATTAATTTTTGGTCTTTTTTTTCTTTCATGGGTGTCCTGATTTATTTTCCTTTCCTTATAGCCAAAAGTAGTATTTCTGGGAACTGGTTGTAGCAATTCCAGCCTAAAGAAAGAATTTTGTCTGAAAAATGCAAATCTGGGCCATTTTTCTTACCAAAAGTTTTTTCAAAAATACTAAGAAGAGTACCAGAAAAAGAGAAAAATATATACTGATGTTGCTTTTTAATATAAATGTGTATATATATATATATATATGTATATATATGCAGGGCTTAGCTCATCTTCATGCACACCGTGTAATTCACCGGGACATCAAAGGTCAGAATGTGCTACTGACTCATAATGCTGAAGTAAAACTAGGTAAGTTTATTCTTGTAATACTTTAAGTGAGGCCCAAAATATCTTAATAGAGAAAAATCCTTTAAGATTACTGTGTTTTCTATCATGTCACTAACAATCCCCTCTACTTATTTAGGCCGTGTCTTCCCTGCCTGCAAAACAAGTCAAAGTTTGAAAATTTGTTTGGGAAGGGAGGTTGGGACAAGAGAAAGATGCACTTAACTGCTTCTCTGAAATCATGTAGATAAAAACAACTTTTCAAGTATAATAGGATTTTTACATTTTGATCATTGCTTAACCCTCTAATAGATTCAGCTATTACATTTATTTTAACAATTGAATTGAGTATTTACCATGTGCAAGTTTCTGCGCCATGGACAAGGATTAAACAAAAAGACAATTCTTCCACATCACAGAGCCATATTTTCCAAAGAAAATCAAAGAACTTTTAAATGACTTAAGCACAAATTGCTTCATTGGAATTTCCCCTCAAATATTTAAAGAACTGATATCAGTTAGAAATAATGCTCCAGTAATATCCAAATCAAATTGAGAATTAGAAATCAAAATACCAAAAAGTTCCTGGCTTTCTATTCCAGGGTTCAGAATGGCATAATTTATTTGAAAAACTACACATAATGTCTCACAGGCACACAGGGGACAATATATTACACCTTTTAAGGTTTAAAATAAATATTGTTGATTTGTTTTTAAATAATACCATATGAATAATGTCAGTACTATGTAATGCAGATGACCTCACTGATATATACAATAGAACATAAAATCACTGGTATCAAACCCTGCATTACTTTTTAATTATATCAATTCTTGCCTACCATGTCTCTAGCATGACTTTAAAATCATTCCCATTTTTCTGCTAAATAAATATAACCAAAGAAGAGAGTTTGTTCATTCACTGAGAATGCTTTTCACTGAATATTTCTGGAAGAAGCATGAGGCAATAATTGTTCTTAAAATAAGTGAAAAGTAATTTCAAGAAAATGTACTGTGTATTTTGTGTCTACAAGCTACAAAGCTAGAAACAGAATTTTAAGACACTGTGTTAAAATTCATGAGAGTCATTTGGATCTCACATTCAAGTGTGCAGGGTAGATAGTATGTCACACAGCTACTCTGTTCACATGTGGCAGCACTACCATATATCTGGGTCAAGTTGCTGGCCAGCCCTACCATTTGCAACACAGAAGAGAAATTGTAAATACGTGAAAAGCCACTGAAAAACCTGTCACAAAGTCCATGCACTAAAGATCATGTACTTGACTCTGTAGGAGAGACCTTTTAGCACTAGAGTAAAATTTAATCAGGCTTATTATATACATAATCCTTATACATTTGGTTTTAGATTTCTTAGATCCCAGCATATTTTTAAACAACATGTTGTAAGGAGAAAGTTGCAGAAACCAAACTCAATGACAGCCAAAGGGAGTAACAGAAAGGAAAGAGACTGGACAGTGATTCTGTTGCAATTGCAATTGATCAATAATCCTCATATTCTGGTACCTAGGTCTTTAAAGAAAAGGTGAATGATGCCACTGCTGGGGTCTCATCTCTACTTTTAACTTCAGCTTTTCTTTTTTCCCTTTTCTTCCATTCATCACTGTTTCTTCCAGTCTTTTCTCCTTTCATTTCCTTCTCTGAATGTCATATATCAGTTTATGGCCTTCATAGGTATTTCTTGGCCCTTAACGTTGGCCCTCAGGGATAGTGAAAATGCTGAGCTCTGATGTAACCTATTCTCAATAAAATATCTAGCTAATGAGATTGTGCAACACCCAATGATGATTTTCATATATTATGGACATTTTGTTGTTATTGTTCTTCTTAGTCCTTCCTTTAACACTGCCTTAAACTCTTAACTTTAAAAATTTTCTTTTCCTTTCCCAAGTTCTTTAAACTGCTTTTCAGTCAAGGTTGTTAGCCATCCTCTAGATTCCTGGAAACCATTCTAAATTAGGAAATCTACTTCATTTTTCATCCCTGTCTTATTTTTCTGGACTAAATAACCCCAGTCTACTTTAGCCTTTTTTCTGTCTGTTTCTGAGGATACCATACTAAATATTTTCATATAATATATCCCACAGATGAATAGAAGACTGACCTTTTATAGTCTAAGCTAAGATATGGATACTGCAGTAAATATTTGCATCTGATTCAGAAGATCTGTAGAAGAACTTAAACTAAATTTTATCATAAATTCCTTTTTCTTTATCAGTGTGGTAGGGCTTTCTAATATCATAAATGAGACTTCCTAATAAAGTACTAATAAGTTTTAGATTTCTTAGATGTTGCTTATAGTGCTGGTCTTCCTCCAGCTTGGTGGCAGGTCCAAATACTACATATGTTATCACTTCAGAGGTTCAGGGTGTACTGATGGAACTTTATTTTTAATATTCATGGTAAACATTCAGCCAAACCTACTGTAGATTTATAATAGTACTGCTGATTCTCTTTCCAACATAAATACCAGCAAAAGCCTATTTCCCAGTGTTCCTGGAGTAGACTTCATGGTAAAGTTTGCTGGGCTGGAATGAAAATCTGTTATCCATTGTGGCTTTTGTATTGGCTTTCCAAGTTAAAGCAATAATTTATTGACCTTTTTGTTACTGATTAATTATTTTGACAAATGAATTTTGCAGTGGATTTTGGAGTGAGTGCCCAGGTGAGCAGAACTAATGGGAGGAGAAATAGCTTCATTGGGACACCATACTGGATGGCACCTGAGGTGATTGACTGTGACGAGGACCCCAGACGCTCCTATGATTACAGAGTAAGTGTAAGGATTCAGATAGTAGGAATCAAATTTTGGAAAGGACTTTTGACTTTTTATTTTAATTTATGAAATAAAAGAATAAAAAGCAGGCAGTTCCCTTTTTATGATTCTTTTAATGTATTCTTTTTTATATCTTTATTGGAGTATAATTGCTTACAATGTTGTGTTAGTTTCTGCTGTACAACAAAGTGAATCAGCTATATGTATACATATAACCCCATATCACCTCCCTCTTGAGCCTCCCTCCCACCCTCCCTATCCTACCCCTCTAGGTCATCACAAAGCATCAAGCTGATTTCCCTGTAAAAAGCAGGCAGCTCCTTCTTTCACATAGACTCTAATAAGAAATGCTAGACACTGTTCCTATATGTGGTTTAATGATGTGCATAAAAATAATATTTTCTAAGAATGTAGACAAAGTAGACCATTGGGAGTTATCCATATTTGAGGAAGAATGTCTAGTTCATATTGCTTGCAACTTCTTGGTAAAAATATTATATTATGTAGCTTTATATGGAAATTTAACTTCCAGGGACAGAGTGCTTTGTAAACTTAAAAATGAATAAATGTAAAGCCAATTATTAATCCCCACAGTAACTTAGCTCCAGAGAGAAAAAAATAATAATTTGATTACTAAGAGTAATGGAGAAAATCCTTGGCATGGTTCACCTCCAAACCACAGAAAATCAGTGGAATAGACAAATTAAGTAACAATTCATGCTATTTATTAAAATTTCCACTGAAGCTGCAATTTGGACAATATACATCTATGTACACATTTCAAAAAGCTGGTGTGGAAAGAAAACTCTCCATTTGCTATAGACTGGAAAAACCACACTCACTCTCCACATCATAAGTCATCCAAACAATTCATTGTGGTTTCGTTGTATGGGACCTAGGACTCGATACTTGAAGTTGATTAATTCAAGTTTCATCTCTTTTCCCTTTCCCTTAAATGCCCCTTGCTTGATCTGCAAGCAGACCTGATGAGAGCTTATTATAGCCCAGTACTATTAGGAGCTATGGAGACAATGGAAGTGTAATGTTCTTTAAGTGGCTTGCTGTAAAAAAATAATGTTTTATAGCTGTACAATTTTTGGCAGTCTTCCAAGGACTTTCACCCGTTTTAATTATATGTCTTTAATTTTTAGTCCCATGTAACTTAAAGAAAACTTAAACCATCACAACAACCCTTTGAAGCTAAGACATCTATAAACAGGTGTCTTAACAATTCAGTTAACTTGCTTAGGAGTCATTAAGCCAAACAGTGCACCTCTAGCCCTGTGCCCTTTCCACATTCTAAAAAACAAAGTACAGTTAATAGTAGTGAGGGTCATTTCCTAGAGCCTCCTAGAATATAATTTCCTAGAATTATAATAATTCTACCTTCAATATACTATATTCAAGGAACTGCTGAAGTGCTTATATATAGTATTTCATTTAATACTTAAACTAGTTCTATGATGTGTATACCATTATCATCTCTACATAGGGTGAAATTGAGATACAAAGAGTTAAATCATTTACCTAAGATCCAACTTCTTTACAGCTAGTAGTATGTGATAGGACTTCTTTACAACAAATTCCTTCTGTTATTTCAGTTAAGGTAACAATAGCAATACATCCAAGATGAATTTTCCTTACATTGAATCCCATCCCATGTCAACTGGTTGTGTAGTGTAGTACTGGCTGGTCACAGGGTCAAATAAGATCTTCCTATAACATCAGTCTATAATGAAGCCCCATTATAGAAAACCCATAAAATGGCTGTAGCATTGACATCTCCCCTCAGCCAAAGATTGTTTTGAGATTCTAAATACTATCAGTTTCCCATTTTTAAGTGACATTTTTTTGATCATCTTTTCTTTTGCAGAGTGATGTGTGGTCCGTGGGAATCACTGCTATTGAAATGGCTGAAGGGGCTCCTCGTGAGTAAAAATATTTGTTGTTTGTTCAAAGTTAGGGAAACATGTTGTACAAATCTGTCACTTGTACTAGCTAGCTTGTACTGGCTACAAAGGTGCCACACTATGTGCCAAACTATAAATGGTGGCCTTTTCCTGCTTACCAAACACTGCAGTCAGAATGGCCAGATATGTCTATAAGAAGAGTTTGTATTTTTCTCTCTTAAGATATCTTATTTTAGGATGATTGAGTGTTGTTTCAATTTAGCCTCAGTAACATTTGGTCCTGATAGTCCTAACCAAACAGAATATAAAGGCATTCAGTACATATTCACTGGTGGAATATTTAGGTTCCCAAACATTTACAGTTATACACTGCTACTACTTCAGACTGTGACAGTTGAGAAAATCTCCCAGTAGTTCCTTTTAATTGAGCCAATCCTGAACAACATTGAGAAGTAAGTTTTTTATTTTCCTTTGGAGTCAGTCTAGCTCATCATTGGTGCCTTCCTTGCTCCTATCAGCCACTTCATTGCCCCTAATTGTTCAGAAGGCTTCATTTCCTCTTGTTTCCCCCTCCTTCCCATCATTTAAATGACCTGTCAGCATTCTGTTCTCTCAGGACACTGTTTTCTGATAGGAAAGTGAAAATAGAATGTGAACTTGTGTATAAATGATTAATAACCATCTAATGTATTACCCCATAAGCAGAGCATATTTGTTGTCCTCAATACCTAAATCCAAGGATATAAATAATAAATACATTCCTAGTATTGATGAGAAGTGAGAGAAGTGCCTGGAGTGTGTGTGTCAGGGGGCAGGGGTTGGAATTGCTTTGCTTCTCCCTCTCCAAGCAGATCTTGTAGGCTCCCATGTCCCTACCTGCTTCATCTGCACAGTATCTACTATATTATCACTGTGTTTCAAGGCTAATGGGAGTAGAAATAGTGGTAACATAATTGTAAAGAATTCCTGGTGTCCCTTGGAATATCACATATCATAGAACGGGCTTGGATTAAAGCTGAGCCAGATGTGGAGATCAGGTCACTGCTGCGTCTCTGTTAGTGCCCAAAAAACTACAAAGTACCTATATTGGGTGAGATTTTAAATGATGGAAAAATTGTTTACTCCACATATATATAACTGAGATGAAACTGGGAAGGTACATATTATTCCTCATTATCTCATGATTATTTCTCTTTATGAAACATGCTTAAATTATATTGAGCTCCTCCACTCTTCCTCTTCCTCCTCCTCTCTTGCTCTCTTTAAATACACATATTGTATTTCATGAATATTGATGCATGTATTTGGTTAGGATGAATGACTGCATCAAGTAGTATATTATTTCTATTGTCTTTCCAAAAAGACTAGCTTTCTACATTTTGCAGATATGTACTTTTTGATTCACCGTTTTTGGTTTCACTTTTTTATTCTAAAATAATAAATCATTGGAGAAAAGAGGCGTAATGAGCAACTCACAGAAGAAATACAGAGAGGGAGTTCTTCACAGAATACACAAATGGCAACTTTTTGCAAAAGATAGGTGAGGACCAGGAGATTCTTAACTCACAGTAGAAAATAGGACCAGCATGCCTGGATAAGTAGTCATTGGAATGGTGCAACTTTAGTCATGAACAACTTGAAATAGCCATACTGCTAAAACATTTGTCTTTCACCAGTCTCCTTTATTGCCTGGAGTATTAATTTTGGATGGGAATGGCTGTCATCAATTTAAATACAGAAATCCCCCAGGTTGTGATATTTATCATCTCAGAAAGGATGGCCTTCCAAAGTGACAGTTATGTGATAATTACCTCTGAGGTCCAAATAACAAAATCCCCTTCTGCCTTTGGTGAGTCTCTCCCAGGGAAGTAAAAAGAAATAGAGAATACCTTCTCACTAAAAGGGTGCTGTAGGGACTCTCAGAGGAAAGAGAATCAGGACCCTTGCACATCAGGACTTTAAGTCCTTGGATTCTGGATAGAAATTCAAATTTGATGTGCAGTCCTTTAAACCAAGGCCAGAACATTGCTAGTAGTTATTCAAACACCAGAATATCATAGGTCAATTAATATTGAATATGTGTAGTTCTTAGTTTCTTTGTTTTTTGTAGAAAAGTGAATCGTTGCCTGGAGAAGCAGGACTGGATTGACAGTTTACTCCAACTCTCCTTCCTTGTCAAGGATCTACAACAGCCAATTTACCTTAATCAGAACTGTATCTTTCCCTATGTTAGCATTCTCCTTGGTGTTGTAGAGATTGTTTGTAATACTATCAGACATGCTTGTTTATAGTCCTACTTCTATTCATTGTAGTGTCCTTCCCTTACACCCCAGATCAATCTTTACCTGAGTGTCTTTACCCCTGTCCCATCAGGAGACCCATTTCTTCAGTATTCAGAAGATTCCTTTGGATCTCAACATATTGTAGGTGTTAAACCACGTTATTTAAAATAATTCAACCTATACCCAGTTTAATGTTTCTAATCTATCAAGATATGTATTTTTAAAGTAGATTTACTACTTCAAAGGAATGAGCCTCTAATGGTGAAAATTTAGGCAACATTAGGATATATGGGGTGAAGGGGACATTAACTGGAATTCCTAAAATTAAACAATATAGGAAACCTCCACAATTGCTGTTTGACATAGTTCTTGTACCCACCCTATGCCTCATTCATTTGTGGACTTCTCCTTTCCTTTCATGAAAACTTACCCAGCCTATGCCCTAACTCTTGACACTGAAGATGTTGTTAGTTAACTGAGATGCTCAGATGTTAATAAATGACAACTGCTTAATATTGTAAAATTTTACTTACAATATGTTTAAAGGACAGATTCTGGTGATTGATTGGACACAGTAAAGGAATGAAGAGAATCAAATATTATCCGGATGTTTTGAGCTGGGGGCTAATTTTGCCCTCAATTATATACCTGCACCTTCTATTAATTTATACCCATGTAATTGAAACAAAAGTTTGACCTTTGAACAATTGCCTTTATATTACTCTAATGAAATTACCCTGGGGAGTTTCTTTCTACTACTATGAGAGGCCAGTTCGACATTGTAATTTCTCTGGAGATGTATTTTGGGAGAGGAAGGATGCCTCTAAAGAGTTATTAATATCAAAATGTCCTCAGATGAATGGCACACTTCTAGCGTTAGATGAAATTTACACTATGGCTTTCCTTTGGGGGAATTATTGCACTGCCTGTTTTCTTTAATCAAAACACAAGAGGAAATAAGTGAAGTGAGACACATATTTAAACACTTACAGAAAATCCCAGAATTCCCAAGCCAATGAGGTAATGAAATTATATACCACATATTGGAATAGGCTTTTCTTTGTATGGCTGTGTGTCTAAAAAAGGAGAATGAAAGTCTAGTAATTTGGCACAGAATTGAGGTGCCAGATAGTTAAAATCTTATAATATCAATAGCTAATATTTATTAAGTGCTTACTCTGTGCCAGACACTTTTATATGTAGGTTGCCATTTAATCCTCATAGCAACTCTTTGAAGGAATTCTTGATATATTTCCTGTTTTTAAGATGAAGAAACCAAGGCACAGAGAGGTTAAGTAATTTGCCCAAGGTCACAAAGGTAGAATTAGGATTTGAACACAGATGATCTTACTCTAGAGGGTGTGTTCTTAATAGTTACTCTATCTACTTCTTTTCCTAGGACTGTCAGCTTCCAAAACAGATTATTCTCCTCTTTTTAGACTACTAAATCATTGTTTATATATTATTGCAAACAGTTATTAGTCTGGTTGACTTTTTCAGCCTATAATTACATATTCCAATTTTACAACTGTAGATACCTGCAGTACAAAAACACAGAAGAGTGTTTGTCTCCACCTGTATTGTTTACTTCTCTAGATATAAATTATCAATCACACATTTCAAAATTTTTATCTAGTGTAATTTATTATTATTTGTCACACCTGGCAATAGTGAAGCTTTAGGATCTTACATAATGGACTGTTTGTGTTAAAATCAGCTTTCCTCTAACTACATTCTTTTGTATCTATTCCTTAGTATCTATTCAACATGATATGTGAAAGAATAGTGAGAATCCCCTCTGGAATAAGAGGTGTGTTCTGTAGTTACCCTTATTACTCATTCTAAGCTTATCTATTTTACTTTGCAGCCCTGTGTAACCTTCAGCCTTTGGAAGCCCTATTCGTTATTTTGCGAGAATCTGCTCCCAAAGTCAAATCCAGCGGATGGTAAAGATGAATGACTTAATCTCTTAAACACATTAACCTGATATTTTTATGTAGCAGAATTCATTTGGTCAGTCCTGCTTCAACATCCTTATTGGACAATATTTCCTAAAAACCAATACCTTAAGTAAGGGGGTCTAAATGACTAGTGTTCATTAAGAGCTAGCTAGCCAATCAGAAATAATACTCTCCATAGTATATTGTGATGACATTACTGTCCTGGCATTAGTGACATATTCAGTTATTTCTTCAGTAATGGGATGGACTAATGGAAGCCATTTGAGAAGTTTCTCACTGAGCCCAGATAGGCAGTCAGTGATTGTGATATATAGCCCAGTCGTTTGACCCATTAAACTAAACATCCAAAGACCTAGAAAAGAGGACTTGTTCTCTCAGCGTGCTACAGCCCAACTAAACTTGGGAATCTTTCTTCCTGAAGCTTTTTGATCTAGTACCTGAAGCTCTTGCTTGTTCTTAGTATTTATTGCTTTCCTGGTAGAAGTGGTTACTATGATTTGATTGCAGACATTCTTCCTTGTGATTAAATTTAACCCTTCCCACAGATTCAGGCTTTCTGGTCACATCTGTTTCTGTGGGCCATTTTATAAGATTAATTAGTCATGGTACTATTAACACCCTATTCTGGATCATTACATTGGCACCTTTATAGCTTAAAGTGCATATAGTCAAGTGAAACACTCAGGCTTCAAAGTATGACTACTGTGGGATGACCAATCTAGTCTCATGGTCTATATAAATCACATCAACCACTTAATTGCCTTCACACCACTTGACTTTTTATCATGTACATACTTCCGAACTCATTGAAGTTTCTACTATTATTTGGATAGAAAATGCCATTGACTCTGGCCTCTTCAGAGGTTTGAATGGCATTGCTGTGTAATGTATATTGTCAAGCTGCAGAATATTTGGCTATTGAAAAGACTATTAATAGCTAGAGACAACTCTCTTCAAAAATACAACCTTCAGAGTGGCATGTGGGTGGAGGTGGGAGGAGGTGTGGCAGGCCTGAGAATGCTCTTTTATCTCTTTGACTCATTTCTTTTAGGTCCCGCAAGTTCCATAATTTCATGGAAAAGTGCATGATAAAAAATTTCTTATTTCGTCCTACTTCTGCAAACATGCTTCATCACCCATTTGTTCGGAATATAAAAAATGAAGGGCATGTTGTTGAGTCATTAAAGAAGCACCTTACTGGAATCATTAAAAAGAGACAGAAAAAAGGTAGAATATGTGAATCTTCATTTTACTGGAATAAATATTCAAATGAGAGCAAAATTTATTAAATATTTTCAGAAAAAAATATTTAAGAATTAGGTTGAAAGTAAAAATTCTGAGACCACTGATATTTAGTTTTTCCACTAATATGCCATATGCATTTAATTCATTATCTCTTACCTGATCATATATATATACATAAGATTATAATTTTTTGTCAGTTACAACTGGCACGTGTTCATATTTACAAAGACTTTGAAGGCCTCCAGAAGAATTTTGTGATATGCCAATTTCATTTTAAGAAAACTCCTAACTGAAGAAATAAAATTTAAAAAAAGATAACAAAATCTATATCTTATTATTCAGTGTACCATACAAAGTTGATTTTATGTATGAACCTCCAACTTTAAGATGAAACTAAAGGAACACATTTATGCAAATAAAAGTAAGCTTCTAGATTTTAATGTCAAAAATGGCAGGATGAATGTTCATCAAACCCAGAGGAAATTACTTAGGAAGTTCTAACTTTATAGGTTGTATACCATATTTTGCATTTAACTTAGGGCACCATAGGCAGGGTTGAGTGGTAATGGAATAGCAAGGGGGGAGCCTGAAAAAGATAGCAGGCATTCTCAGATTCACTCTAAGATTGATTGCAGTGAGCTCCTTCCATCTACATAAATATACATATCTTATTTTGGAGTGAGAAGCAGAAGGAATTAATTTATTTACCCATGGTGGAGAATTTATTGGACCAGCATCACAGAAGCCGACCAGTCACAAATGGATACAGGAAGACCACACATCTAGTTGAGAATTCGCTAATTACCAGAGCTGCAAGATTTTCAAAATGTAACCTGCAGGAAAAGACACGATTATATGGAGATTACATGGAAGATGTAAATATAGTTGTCCTAAACTCTTTTTTTTTTTAATGTCTTTATTGGAGTATCATTGCTTTAAAATGTTCTGGTAGTTTCTTCTATATAGCAAAGTGAATCAGCTATATGTAGACTTATATCCCCTCCCTCTTGTGTCTCCCTCCAACCCTCCCTATCCCACCCCTCTAGGTGGTCACAAAGCACCGAGCTGATCTCCCTGTGCTATGGGGCGGCTTCCCCACTAGCTATCTAATTGACATTTGATAGTGTATATATGTCAATGCTATTCTCTGACTTCGTCCTAGCTTACCCTTCCCCCTCCCTGTGTCCTCAAATCCATTCTCTACGTCTGCATCTTTATTCCTGTCCTAACCCTAGGTTCTTAAGACCCTTTTTTTTTTAGATTCCATATATATGTGTTAGCATATGGTATTTGTTTTTCTCTTTCTGACTTACTTCACTCTGTATGACAGTCTCTAGATCCATCCACCTCACTACAAATAACTCAATTTCGTATCTTTTTATGGCTCAGTATATTGCATTGTATACATGTGCCACATCTTCTTTATCCATTCATCTGTCGATGGACACTTAGGTTGCTTCCATGTCCTGGCTATTGTAAATAGAGCTGCAGTGAACATTGTGGTCCATGACTCTTTTTGAATTATGGTTTTCTCAGGGTATATGCCCAGTAGTGGAATTGCTGGGTCGTATGGTAGTTCTACTTTTAGATTTTTAAGGAACCTCAATACTGTTCTCCATAGTGGCTGTATCAATTTACATTCCCACCAACAGTGCAAGAGTGTTCCTTGCTGGTTTCCTCTCCAGCATTTATTGTTTGTAGATTTGTTGATGATAGCCATTCTGACTGGTGTGAGGTGATACTTCATTGTAGTTTTGATTTGCATTTCTCTAAGGATTAGTGATGTTGAGCATCCTTTCATGTGTTTGTTGGCAATCTGTATATCTTCTTTGCAGAAATGTCTATTTAGGTCTTCTGCCCATTTTTGGATTGGGTTTTTTGTTTTTTTCATATTGAGCTGCATGAGCTGCCTGTATATTTAGGAGATTAATTCTTTGTCAGTTGCTTCATTTGCAAATATATTCTCCCATTCTGAGGGCTGTCTTTTCGTCTTGTTTATGGTTTCCTTTGTTGTGCAAAAGCTTTTACGTTTCATTAGGTCCCATTTGTTTATTTTTGTTTTTATTTCCATTTCTCTAGGAAGTGGGTCAAAAAGGATCTTGCTATGAATTATGTCATAGAGTGTTCTGTCTATGTTTTCCTCTAAGAGTTTTATAGTGTCTGGCCTTACATTTAGGTGTTTAATCCATTTTATTTTTGTGCATGGTGTTAGGGAGTGTTCTAATTTCATTCTTTTACATGTAGCTGTCCAGTTTTTCCAGCACACTTACTTAAGAGGCTGTCTTTTCATCATTGTATATTCTTGCCTCCTTTATCAAACATAAGGTGACCATATGTGTGTGGGTTTACCTCTGGGCTTTCTATCCTGTTCCATTGATCTATCTTTCTGTTTTTGTGCCAGTACCATACTGTCTTGATTACTGTAACTTTGTAGTATAGTCTGAAGTCTGGGAGCTTGATTGCTCCAGCTCCGTTTTTCTTTCTCAAGATTGCTTTAGCTACTTGGGCTCTTTTTGGTTTCCATACAAATTGTGAAAATTTTTGTTCTAGTTCTATGAAAAATGCCATTGGTAGTTTGATAGGGATTGCACTGAATCTGTAGATTGCTTTGGGTAGTAGATTCATTTTCACAGTTTTGTTTCTTCCAATCCAAGAACATGGTATATCTCTCCATCTGTTTGTATCGTCTTTAATTTCTTTCATCAGTGTCTTATAATTTTCTGCATACAGGTCTTTTGTCTCCTTAGGTAGGTTTATTCCTAGGTATTTTATTCTTTTTGTTGCAATGGTAAATGGGAGTGTTTCCTTAATTTCTCTTTCAGAGTTTTCATCATTAGTGTATAGGAATGCAAGAGGTTTCTGTGCATTAATTCTGTATCCTGCTACTTTAGCAAATTCATTGATTAGCTCTAGTGGTTTTCTGGTAGTCTTTAGGACTGTCTATGTATAGTATCATATCATCTGCAAAGAGTAACAGCTTTACTTCTTCTTTTCCGATTTGAATTCATTTTATTTCTTTTCTTTTCTGATTTCTGTGGCTAAAACTTCCAAAACTATGTTGAATAACAGTGGTGAAAGTGGGAAACCTTGTCTTGTTCCTGATCTTAGTGGAAATGGTTTCAGTTTTTCACCATTGAGAACGATGTTGGCTGTGGATTTGTCATATATGGCCTTTATTATGTTGAGGTAAGTTCCCTCTCTGACTACTTTCTGGAGGATTTTTATCTTAAATGTTGTTGAATTTTGTCAAAAACTTTTTTGCATCTATTGAGATGATCATATGGTTTTTTATCCTTCAATTTTTTAATATGGTGTTTCACATTGATTGATTTGCGTATATTGAAAAATCCTTGCATCCCTGGGATAAACCCTACTTGATCATCGTGTATGATCCTTTTAATGTACTGTTGGATTCTGTTTGCTACTATTTTGTTGAGGATTTTTGCGTCTATGTTCATCAGTGATATTGGCCTGTAGTTTTCTTTCTTTGTTTGTGACATCTTTGTCTGGTTTTGGTATCAGGGTGATGGTGGCCTCATAGAATGAGTTTGGGAGTGTTCCTCCCTCTTCTATGTTTTGGAAGTGTTTGAGAAAGATAGGTGATAGCTCTTCTCTAAGTGTTTGATAGAAGTTGCCTTTGAAGCCATCTGGTCCTTGGCTTTTGTTTGTTGGAAGATATTTAATTACAGTTTCAATTTCAGTGCTTGTGATTGGTCTGTTTATATTTTCTATTTCTTCCTGGTTCAGGCTCAGGAGGTTGCGCTTTTCTAGGAATTTGTCCATTTCTTTCAGGTTGTCCATATTTTTTGGCATATACTTGCTTGTGTTAATCTCTCATGATCCTTTGTATTTCTGCAGTGTCTGTTGTTATTTCCCCAGTGTCATTTCTAATTCTGTTAATTTTTGTATTCTCCCTTTTTTTCTTGATGAGTCTTGCTAGTGGTTTATCAATTTTGTTTGTCTTCTCAAAGAACCAGCTTTTAGTTTTATTGATCTTTGCTATCATTTTCTTCATTTGTTTATCATTTATTTCTGATCTGATCTTTATGATTTCTTTCCTTCTGCTAACTTTGGGTTGTTTTTTTGTTGTTTTTGCTGTTCTTTCTGAAATTGCTTTTGGTGTAAGGTTAGGTTGTTTCTTTGAGATTTTTCTCATTTCTTGAGGTAGGTTTTTATTGCTATAAACTTCCCTCTTAGAACTGCTTTTGCTGCATCCCATAGGTTTTGGGTCACTGTGTTTTCATCGTCATCTGTTTCTAGGTATTTTTTGATTTCCTCTTTGATTTCTTCAAGTGATCTCTTGGTTATTTAGTAGCATATTGTTTTGCCTCCATGTGTTTGTATTTTTTACAGATTCTTTCCTGTAATGGGTATCTAGTTTCATAGCGTTGTGGTCAGAATTGATACAATTTCAAGTTTCGTAAATTTATCAAGGCTTCATTTGTGACCCAAGATATGATCTATCCTGGAGGATGTTCCAGAGCACTTGAGAAGAAAGTGTATTCTGTTGTTTTTGGATGGACTGTCCTATAAATATCAATTAAGTCCATCTTGTTTAATGTATCATTTAAAACTTGTGTTTCCTTATTTAGATTCATTTGGATGATCTGTCCATTGGTGAAAGTGGGGTGTTAATGTCCCCTACTATGATTGTGTTACTGTCGATTTTCCCTTTTATGGCTGTTAGCATTTGCCTTATGCATTGAGGTGCTCCTATGTTGGGTGCATAAATATTTACAATTGTTATATATCTTCTTCTTGGATTCATCCCTTGATCATTATGTAGTGTCCTTCTTTGTCGCTTGTAATAGTCTTTATTTTAAATTCTATTTCGTCTGATATGAGAATTGATACTCCAGCTTTCTTTTGATTTCCATTTGCATGGAATATCTTTTTCCATCCCCTCATTTTCAGTCTATATTTGTCCCTAAGTCTGAAGTAGGTCTCTTGTAGACAGCATATGCACACGTCTTTTCTTTGTATCCATTCAGCCAGTGTGTGTCTTTTGGTTGGATCATTTAACCCATTTACGTTTAAGGTAATTATCGATATATATGTTTCTATTAACATTTTCTTAATTGTTTTGTGTTTGTTTTTGTAAGTCTTTTCCTTCTCTTGTGTTTCCTGCCTAGAGATGTTCCTTTAGCATTTGTTGTAAAGCTGGTTTGGTGGTGCTGAATTCTCTTAACTTTTGCTTGTCTGTAAGGTTTTAATTTCCTGTTGAATCTGAATGAGATCCTTGCTGGGGAGAGTAATCTTGGTTGTAGGTTTTTTTCTTTCATCACTTTAAATATGTCCTGCCACTCCCTTCGGGCTTGTAGAGTTTCTGCAGAAAGATCAGATGTTAACCATATGGGGATCCCTTGTATGTTATTTGTTGCTTTTCCCTTGCTGCATTTATTTTTTTTTTGTATTTAATTTTTGATAGTTTGACTAATATGTGTCTTGACGTGTTTCACCTTGGATTTATCCTGTATGGGACTCTCTGTGCTTGTGGACTTGATTGACTATTTCCTTTCCCATATTAGGGAATTTTTCCAGTATAATCTCCTCAAATATTTTCTCAGTGCCTTTTTTTCTCTCTTCTTCTTTTGGGAGCCCTATAATTCGAATGTTGGTGCACTTAATGTTGTCCCAGAAGTCTCTGAAACTGTCCTCAATTCTTTTCATTCTTTTTTCTTTATCCTGCTCTGCAGTGGTCATTTCCACTATTTTATGTTCCAGGTCCTTTTTCCGTTCTTCTGCCTCAGTTTGTCTGCTATTGATTCCTTATAGAGAAATTTTAATTTCATTTATTGTGTTGTTCATCACTGTTTGCTTGCTCTTTAGTTCTTCTAGGTCCTTGTTAAATGTTTCTTGTATATATTTTTCTCATGGTTTCTAAAAATTTATTTCAGTTTTCAGTATTTAAACTAGACTTTGTGTAAACCCTCCCCAACCTCCTCGTAATGAGTTTGGATTGTTTAAATCTCAATGCATAGACTTGATTTCCCCTGAGCATAAGCTGGTACAGAGCTTATTCTCATTCTCTCAGAATAAAGGTAAAATTACGGAAAATGCATGTTGAGGTTAAACTCTGCTTCAGTTAACAACCATATAATAATATTTATACTTGCATATGAATATATGCATATATATGAATATATCACATTGACACTTGCTACATATTTTATGAATTAATGTAAAATATGCATTATGGTGAATTGTTACCTGCATATTCATTCCCTGGTTTCTTTTTGTTTTTTTTTTACATCTTTATTACAGTATAATTGCTTTACAATCGTGTGTTAGTTTCTGCTTTATAACAAAGTGAATCAGTTATACATATACATATGTTCCCATATCTCTTCCCTCTTGCGTCTCCCTCCCTCCCACTCTCCCTATCCCACCCTTCTTGCATCTCCCTCCCTCCCACACTCCCTATCCCACCCCTCCAGGTGGTCACAAAGCACCGAGCTGATTTCCCTGTGCTATGCGATTGCTTCCCACTAGGTATCTACCTTACATTTGGTAGTGTATATATGTCCATGCCTCTCTCTCACTTTGTCACAGCTCACCCTTCCCCCTCCCCATATCCTCAAGTCCGTTCTCTAGTAGGTCTGTGTCTTTATTCCTGTCTTACCCCTAGGTTCTTCATGACATTTTTTTTCTAAAACTCCATATATGTGTGTTAGCATACGGTATTTGTCTTTCTCTTTCTGACTTACTTCACTCTGTATGACAGACTCTAGGTCTATCCACCTCATTACAAATATCTCAATTTTGTTTCATTTTATGGCTGAGTAATATTCCATCGTATATATGTGCCACATCTTCTTTATCCATTCATCTGATGATGGACACTTAGGTTGTTTCCATCTCTGGGCTATTGTAAATAGAGCTGCAATGAACATTTAGGTACATGACTATTTTTGAATTATGGTTTTCTCAGGGTATATGCCCAGTAGTGGGATTGCTGGGTCATATGGTAGTTCTATTTGTAGTTTTTTAAGGAACCTCCATACTGTTTTCCATAGTGGCTGTACCAATTCACATTCCCACCAGCAGTACAAGAGTGTTCCCTTTTCTCCACACCCTCTCCAGCACTTACTGTTTCTAGATTTTTTGATGATGGCCATTCTGACTGGTGTGAGATGGTATCTCATTGTAGTTTTGATTTGCATTTCTCTAATGATTAATGATGTTGAGCATTCTTTCATGTGTTTGTTGGCAGTCTGTATATCTTCTTTGGAGAAATGTCTATTTAGGTCTTCTGCCCATTTTTGGATTGGGTTGTTTGTTTTCGTGTTATTGAGCTGCTTATAAATTTTGGAGATTAATCCTTTGTCAGTTTCTTCATTGGTAAATATTTTCTCCCATTCTGAGGGTTGTCTTTTGGTCTTGTTTATGGTTTCCTTTCCTGTGCAAAAGCTTTGAAGTTTCATTAGGTCCCATTTGTTTATTTTTGTTTTTATTTCCATTTCTCTAGGAGGTGGGTCAAAAAGGACCTTGCTGTGATTTATGTCATAGAGTGTTCTCCCTATATTTTACTCTAAGAGTTTGATAGTTTCTGGCCTTACATTTAGGTCTTTAACCCATTTTTAGCTTATTTTTGTGTATGGTGTTAGGGAGTGATCTAATCTCATACTTTTACATGTACCTGTCGAGTTCTCCCAGCACCACTTATTGAAGAGGCTGTCCATTCTCCACTGTACATTCCTGCCTCCATTATCAAAGATAAGATGACCATATGTGCGTGGGTTTATCTCTGGGCTTTCTCTCCTGTTCAATTGATCTATCTTTCTGCTTTTGTGCCAGTACCATACTGTCTTGATTACTGTAGCTTTTAGTATAGTCTGAAGTCTGGGAGCCTGATTCCTCCAGCTCCGTTTTTTTTTCTTTTTTTTTTTTTAACATCTTTATTGGGGTATAATTGCTTTACTATGGTGTGTTAGTTTCTGCTCTATAACAAAGTGAAACAGTTATACATATACATATGTTCCCATATCTCTTCCCTCTTGCATCTCCCTCCGTCCCACCCTCCCTATCCCACCCCTCCAGGTGGTCACAAAGCACCAATCCAGCTCCGTTTTTCGTTCTCAAGATTGCTTTGGCTATTCGGGGTCTTTTGTGTTTCCACACAAATTGTGAAATTTTTTGTTCTAGTTCTGTGAAAAATGCCAGTGGTAGTTTGATAGGGATTGCACTGAATCTGTAGATTGCTTTAGGTAGTAGATTCATTTTCACAATGTTGATTCTTCCAATCCAAGAGCATGGTATATCTCTCCATCTATTTGTATCATCTTTAATTTCTTTCATCAGTGTCTTATAATTTTCTGCATACAGGTCTTTTGTCTCCTTAGGTAGGTTTATTCCTAGATATTTTATTCTTTTTTGTTGCAATGGTAAATGGGAGTGTTTTCTTGATTTCACTTTCAGATATTTCTTCATTAGTGTATAGGAATGCCAGAGATTTTATGCATTAATTTTGTATCCTGCCACTTTACCAAATTCATTGATTATCTCTAGTAGTTTTCTGGTAGTATCTTTAGGATTCTCTATGTATAGTATCATGTCATCTGCAAACAGTGACAGCTTTAGTTCTTCTTTTCCAATTTGGATTCCTTTTATTTCCTTTTCTTCTCTGATTGCTGTGACAAAACTTCCAAAACTATGTTGAATAAGAGTGCTGAGAGTGGGCAACCTTGTCTTGTTCCTGATCTTAGTGGAAATGCTTTCAGTTTTTCACCATTAAGGATGATGTTGCCTGTGGGTTTGTAATATATGGCCTTCATTATGTTCAGGATAGTTTCCTCTATGCCTACTTTCTGGAGGGTTTTTATCATAAATGGGTGTTGAATTTTGTCGAAAGCTTTCTCTGCATCTATTGAGATGATCATATGGTTTTTCTCTTTCAATTTGATAATATTGTATATCACATTAATTGATTTGCGTATATTGAGGAATCTTTGCATTCCTGCAATAAACCCCACTGGATCATGGTGTATGATCCTTTTAATGTGCTGTTGGATTCTGTTTGCTAGTATTTTGTTGAGGATTTTTGCATCTATGTTCATCAGTGATATTGGCCTGTAGTTTTCTTTCTTTGTGACTTCCTTGTCTGGTTTTGGCATCAAGGTCATGGTGGCCTCGTAGAAAGAGTTTGAGAGTGTTCCTCCCTCTGATATAGTTTGGGTGAGCTTGAGAAAGATAGGTGTTAGCTCTTCTCTAAATGTTTGATAGAATTCGCCTGTGAAGCCATCTGGTCCTGAGCTTTTGTTTGTTGGAAGATTTTTAATCACAGTTTCAATTTCAGTGCTTGTGATTGGTCTGTTCATATTTTCTATTTTTTCCTGATTCTGTCTTGGTACGTTGTGCATTTCTAAGAATTTGTCCATTTCTTCCAGGTTGTCCATTTTATTGGCATAGAGTTGCTTGTACTAATCTCTCATGATCTTTTGTATTTCTGCTGGGTCAGTTGTTACTTCTCCTTTTTCATTTCTAATTCTATTGATTTGAGTCTTCTCCCTTTTCTTCTTGATGAGTCTGGCTAATGGTTTATCAATTTCGTTTATCTTCTCAAAGAACCAGCTTTTAGTTTTATTGATCTTTGCTATCATTTCCTTCATTCCTTTTTCATTTATTTCTGATCTGATATTTATGATTTCTTTCCTTCTGCTAACTTTGGTGTTTTTTTGTCCTTCTTTCTCTCATTGCTTTAGGTGCAAGTTTAGGTTGTTTATTCGAGATGTTTCCTGTTTCTTAAGGAAGGATTTTATTGCTATAAACTTCCTTCTTAGAACTGCTTTTGCTGCATCCCATAGGTTTTGGGTCCTCGTGTCTCCATCGTCATTTGTTTCTAGGTATTTATTGATTTCCTTTTTGATTTCTTCAGTGATCACTTCGTTATGAAGTAGCATATTTTTTAGCCTCCATGTGTTTGTATTTTTTACAGATCTTTTCCTGTAATTGATATCTAGTCTCATAGCGTCATGGACAGAAATGATACCTGATATATTTTTAATTTTCTTAAATTTGCCAAGGCTTGATTTCTGACCCAAGATATGATCTATCCTGGAGAATGTTCCATAAGCAGTTGAGAAAAATATGCATTCTGCTCTTTTTGGATGGAATGTCCTATAATTATCAATTAAGTCCATTACGTTTAATGTATCATTTAAAGCTTGTGTTTCCTTATTTATTTTCATTTTGGATGATCTGTCCATTGGTGAAAGTGGCGTGTTAAAGTCCCCTACTATGAATGTGTTACTGTCAATTTCCCCTTTTATGGCTGTTAGTATTTGCCTTATATATTGAGGTGCTCCTATGTTGGGTGCATAAATATTTACAATTGTTATATCTTCTTCTTGGATCGATCCCTTGATCATTATGTAGTGCCCTTCTTTGTCTCTTCTAATAGTCTTTATTTTAAAGTCGATTTTGTCTGATATGAGAATTGCTACTCCAGCTTTCTTTTGGTTTCCATTTGCATGGAATATCTTTTTCCATCCCCTTACTTTCAGTCTGTATGTGTCTCTAGGTCTGCAGTGGGTCTCTTGTAGACAGCATATATATGGGTCTTGTTTTTGTATCCATTCAGCCAATCTGTGTCTTTTGGTGGGAGCATTTAGTCCACTTACATTTAAGGTAAATATCGATATGTATGTTCCTATTCCCATTTTCTTAATTGCTTTGGGCTCGGTATTGTAGGTCTTTTCCCTCTTTTGTGTTTCTTGCTTAGAGAAGTTTCTTTAGCATGTGTTGTAAAGCTGATTTTGTGGTGCTGAACTCTCTCAGCTTTTGCTTCTCTGTAAAGTTTTTAATTTCTCCATCAAATCTGAATGAGATCCTTGCTGGGTAGAGTAATCTTGGTTGCAGTTTTTTCTCCTTCATCACTTTAAATATGTCCTGCCAGTCCCTTCTGGCTTGCAGAGTTTCTGCTGAAAGTTCAGCTGTTAACCTTCTGGGGATCCCCTTGTGTGTTATTTGTTGTTTTTCCCTTGCTGCTTTTAATATGTTTCCTTTGTATTTAATTTTTGACAGTTTGATTAATATGTGTCTTGGCGTGTTTCTCCTTGGGTTTATCCTGTATGGGACTCTCTGTGCTTCCTGGACTTGATTAACTATTTTCTTTCCCATATTAGGCAAATTTTCAACTAAATATTTTCTCAGTCCCTTTATTTTTCTCTTCTTCTTCTGAAACTCCTATAATAAGAATGTTGGTGCATTTAATATTGTCCCAGAAGTCTCTGAGACTGTCCTCAGTTCTTTTCATTCTTTTTTCTTTATTCTGCTCTGCAGTAGTTATTTCCACTATTTTATCTTCCAGGTCACTTATCCGTTCTTCTGCCTCAGTTATTCTGCTATTCATACCTTCTAGAGTATTTTTAATTTCATTTATTGTGTTGTTCATCATTGGTTGTTTCATCTTTAGTTCTTCTAGGTCCTTGTTAAATGTTTCTTGCATTTTGTCTATTCTATTTCCAAGATTTTGGATCATCTTTACTATCATTATTCTGAATTCTTTTTCAGGTAGACTGCCTATTTCCTGTTCATTTGTTAGGTCTAGTGGGGTTTTATCTTGCTCCTTCATCTGCTGCGTATTTTCTGTCTTCTCATTTTGCTTATCTGACTGTGTTTGGGGTCTCCTTTTTGCAGGCTGCAAGTTCGTATTTCCCGTTGTTTTTGGTGTCTGTCCCCAGTGGCTAAGGTTGGTTCAGTGGGTTGTGTAGGCTTCCTGGTGGAGGGGACTAGTGCCTGTGTTCTGGTGGATGAGGCTGGATCTTGTCTCTCAGGTGGTCAGGTCCACGTCTGTGTTTTGGGGTTTCTGTGGACTTATTATGATTTTAGGCAGCCTCTCTGCTAAAGGGTGGGGTTGTGTTCCTGTCTTGCTAGTTATTTGGCATAGGGTGTCCAGCACTGTAGCTTGCTGCTCGTTGAGTGAAGCTGGGTGCTGGTGTTGAGATGGAGATCTCTGGGACATTTTCGCCATTTGATATTATGTGGAGCTAGGAGGTCTCTTGTGGACCAGTGTCCTGAAGTTTGCTCTCCCACCACAGAGGCACAGAAGTGACTCCTGGCTGCAGCACCAAGAGCCTTTCATCCACCTGGCTCAGAATAAAAGGAAGGAAATGTAGAAAGAAACAATTAGTAGAAGTAGAAAGAAAGGAAGAAAGAAAGAAAGAAGGAAAGAAAGAATGAAAGGAGGGAGGGAGGAAGGAAGGAGGGAAGGAAGGAAAAGAAAGAAAGAAAGAAGATAAAATAAAGTAAGATAAAATATAAAAAAGTTATTAAAATAGAAATTAATTATTAAGAATAAAAATAAACAGATGGTAGAACCCTAGGACAAATGGTGGCAGCAAAGCTATACAGACAAAATCTCACACAGAAGCATACACATACACACTCACAAAAAGAGGAAAAGGGGAAAAAATCCTAAATCTTGCTCTGGAAGTGCACCTCCTCAATTTGGGTGATTCGTTGTCTAAAGAAGGGAAGGAAGGAAGGAAGGAAGGAAGGAAAGAAAGAAAGAAAGAAAGAAAGAAAGAAATGAAGGAAGGAAGGAAGAGAGAAAGAAAGAAGATAAAGTAGAATAAAATAAAGTTATTAAAATAAAAAATACTTATTAAGAAAAAATAATAATTTTAAAAAACGGACAGATAGAACCCTAGGACAAATGGTGGAAGCAAAGCTATACAGACAAAATCTCACACAGAAGCATACACATACACACTCACATAAAGAGGAAAAGGGGAAAAAATCATAAATCTTGCTCCCAAAGTCCACCTCCTCAATTTGGGATGATTTGTTGTCTATTCATGTATTCCACAGATGCAGGGTACATCAAGTTGATTATGGAGCTTTAATCCACTGCTTCTGAGGCTGCTGGGAGAGATTTCCCTTTCTCTTCTTTGCTCGCACAGCTCCCGGGGTTCAGCTTTGGATTTGGCCCCGCCTCTGCATGTAGGTCTCTGGAGGGCGTCTGTTCTTCCCTCAGACAGGACGGGGTTAAAGGAGCAGCTGCTTCGGGGACTCTGGCTCACTCAGGCCGCGGGGGGGAGGGAGTGGCATGGAGTGCGGGGCGGGCCTGCGTGACGTTGCAGCAGCCTGAGGCGCGCAGTGCGTTCTCCCGGGGAAGTTGTCCCTAGATCCTGGCACCCTGGCAGTGGCGGGCTGCACAGGCTCCCCCGAAGGGGAGTGTGAATAGTGACCTGTGCTCGCACACAGGTTTCTTGGTGGTGGCAGCAGCAGCCTTCGCATTTCATGCACGTCTCTGTGGTCCGCGCTTTTAGCCGCGGTTCGCGCCCATCTCTGGAGCTCCTTTAAGCAGCGCTCTTAATCCCCTCTCCTCGCGCAACAGGAAACAAAGAGGGAAGAAAAAGTCTCTTGCCTCTTCTGCAGGTTCAGCCTTTTCCCCAGACTCCCTCCCGGCTAGCCGTGGTGTACTAGCACCCTGCAGGCTGTGTTCACGCCGCCAGCCCCAGGCCTCTCCCTGTGCTCTGACCGAAGCCCGAGCCTCAGCCCCCAGCCCCGCCCGCCCCAGCGGGTGAGCAGACAAGCCTCTCGGGCTGGTGAGTGCCGGTCGACACCGATCCTCTGTGCAGGAATCTCTCCGCTTTGCCCTCCGCACCCCTGTTGCTGCGCTCTCCTCCGTCGCTCCGAAACTTTCCCCCTCTGCCACCAGCAGTCTCCGCCCGCGAAGGTGCTTCCTAGTGTGTGGAAACCTTCCTCCCTCACAGCTCCCTCCCACTGATGCAGGTCCCATTCCCTATCCTTTTGTGTCTGTTTATTCTTTTTTCTTTTGCCCTACCCAGGTACGTGGGGAATTTCTTGCCTTTTGGGAGGTCTGAGGTCTTCTGCCAGCGTTCAGTAGGTGTTCTGTAGGAGTTGTTCCACATGTAGATGTATTTCTGGTGTATCTGTGGGGAGGAAGGTGATCTCCGCATCTTACTCTTCCGCCATCTTCCCCTCGTCCTCTCTTGTATATTTTATTTCCAAGATTTTGTATCATCTTTACTATCATTATTCTGAATTCTTTTTCAGGTAGACTGCCTATTTCCTCTTCATTTGTTTGGTCTGGTGGGTTTTTACCTTGCTCCTTCATCTGCTGTGTATTTCTCTGTCTTCTCATTTTGCCCAACTTACTGTGTTTGGGGTCTCGTTTTCACAGGCTAGAGGTTCACAGTTCCTGTTGTTTTTGGTGTCTGCCCCCCGTGGGTGAGGTTGATTCAGTGGGTTGTGTAGGCTTCCTGGTGGAGGGGACTGGTGCCTGTGTTCTGGTGGATGAGGTTGGATATTGTCTTTCAGGCGGGCAGGGCCACATCTGGTGGTGTGTTTTGGGATGGCTGTGAACTTATTATGATTTTAGGCAGCTTCTCTGCTAATGGCTGGTGTTGTGTTCCTGTCTTGCTAGTTGTTTGGCATGGGGCGTCCAGCACTGGAGCTTGCTGGCTGTTGGGTGGAGCTGGGTCTTAGCATTGAGATGGAGATCTCTGGGAGAGCTTTCACTGATTGATATTACGTGGGGCCGTGAGGTCTCCAGTCGTCCAATGTCCTGAACTCAGCTCTCCCACTCAGAGCCTCAGGCCTGACACCTGACTGGAGCACCAAGACCCTGTCAGCCACACGGAATTATTTAGATAGTGGTCCTTGGCAAGTGAAACCACAAGATAGGAGGCTCGTGCTATGCCTGGTCCTGCTGAGCAATTTTCAGACTTTAGCTCATTTTGGCAACAGGGCGACTGGTTTGGTGACGTGAGGCAGGATGGGTCCATGAGGCGGGTGGTGCTCAGCCGGTGCACATCCTGAGGGACCCAGTCGAAGCCCTCAGGGAAGGCCAACAGTGACCAGGACTCCCACCTCCTGCAGCTGCGGCCTCTTTGGGATCTCCCTCCTGGTGTCAAGTATCTCTTACTCCTGCTTTGGAAGCTGTGCCTTTACCCTGAGCTTCTTCATGAGGCTATAGAAGTCCCTGAGGCGATGCATGAAAAGTGGGGGCCGCATTCCCAAAGTCTTTAATATAGGAAATTCAAAAGAAAAGTCTTTTATTTTTAAGCTTCTATATTTCAGTACTGCACAGCTGACAGGAAAGATGCCAAACATTTTCAGTGTGTCAAGTGTAAAACCCAGAATTTAGATTTTTACCTTCTCATTGAAAGGACAAAAGATAGGTGTGAGCCCAAGCCATAAAGTCCTTAAATCCAGAGTACACACCTGTAAGCCATGCTCACCAACCATCTAGTTTCTCTTGGCCCTTTCTCTTTTTACCTTTCTCAATTTTTCCTCTTTAGAATTGCAGCAATCAGGTTGCTAAATATTTTTTCCTATGCTGAGAGAAATTAGTCTCTATGGAATAGATGCACCGTGCTGCAGAAGTAGGCCTAGGAACAAGGATATTGTCTACATCACCAACTAGGCGTTATGTGAAGGGTTACAGTCCTCTTGTCCTTATAAATTCACTCAGCTTCCTGAGCAGTAAAGGGTGCACGTTGACTAAGGTGGATTATCTTAATCTCTGTTGACTGTTATGCATTTTTTTCCTCTTTCATAAAAAGGAATACCTCTGATCTTTGAAAGAGAAGAAGCTATTAAGGAGCAGTATACCATGAGAAGATTCAGGTGCGTTAGACATATTACATATATAATTTGATGTTAGCAATTCATGTAAGACAGTTGATTCCATACTGTTATATGTGACTCAGAAAACTTAATCCTTTCTGATAAAATAAAAACAGATCTGTATTTGCAAGAGATATTTGAGTGGAAATGTTGAGGAAAAGTTTTTATTACTACCCAAAGAGTCCTTAATTTCTGGTAATAGAATGATCAAGTATATTATTAGACCATTTGTACTGAATATATTAGTAATGCAAAGACTTTCAGACATTACAGGAATGATTCAAGAAAGATTTACTGAAGATACCTTTATTGCAGAAAATGTTCATCTTTTAAAATAAAAGCATTTCCCCTGAATGACTTCACTCTACTGAGAACTCTAATTGTACAGCATTCATTTGTTTGTTTATTTCTAGGGGACCTTCTTGTACTCATGAGCTTCTGAGATTGCCTACGAGCAGTAGATGCAGACCACTTAGAGTCCTGCATGGAGAACCCTCTCAGCCAAGGTGGTTACCTGATCGAGAAGAGCCACAGGTTCAGGCCCTTCAGCATCTCCAGGGAGCAGCCAGGGTGTTCATGCCACTACAGGCTCATGACAGTGCACCTAGGCCTCTACAGGGGCAAGCCCAGGCACCTCAGCGACTACAGGGGGCAGCTCGGGTGTTCATGCCACTACAGGCTCAGGTTAAGGCTAAGGCATCTAGGCCCCTACAGATGCAGATGAAGGCACCTCCACGACTACGGAGGACAGCCTGGATGCTTATGCCACTACAGGCTCAGGTTAAGGCCCCTAGGCCTCTAAAGGTACAGGCCCAGGTACCCAAAGAGCAGCAGGCTCAGGCCCAGCCCCAGGCCTCAGGAGAGCTGCAGGATCTGGACCAGGTACCAGAGGAAGTTCAAGGGCAAGATCAGGTACCTGAACAACAGCAAAGGCAGGGCCAGGTCCCTGAACAACAGCAGAGACAGAACCAGGTACCTGAACAGCAGCTGGAGCAGAACAGGGCACCCGAGCAGCCAGAGGTACAGGAACAGGCTGCTGAGCCTACACAGGCAGAGACAGAGGCAGAGGAACCTGAGTCATTACGAGTACATGCCCAGGTATTCCTGCCCCTACTGTCACAGAACCACCACGTGCTGTTGCCACTACATTTGGATACTCAGGTGCTCATTCCAGTAGAGGGGCAAAATGAACGGTCACCTCAAGCACAGCCCTGGGCACTAGAGCCCACGCAGGCAGTTGGCTCTGTTCAAGCACTGATAGAGGGACTATCAAGAGACTTACTTCGAGCACCAAACTCACATAACTCAAAGCCGCTTGGTCTACTGCAAATCCTGATGGAAAACCTGTCATCAGACGTGTTTTACTCTCAACCAGAACAAGCACGGAAGAAAAAATCAAAAGTTTCTAGTCTAAGGCAGGCATTGGCAAAAAGACTATCACCAAAGAGGTTCCGGGCAAAGTTGTCACGCAGACCTGAAGAGTTTGAGCTATCAGATTTAGAAGCCCATAGGCAAAGGCGCCAACGCAGATGGGAGGATATCTTTAATCAGCATGAAGAAGAATTGAGACAAGTTGCAAATGTAAGAGTTTCTGATATTTTTCCTAAGTCAAATATGCAGAGAAAATATGCTAGTTCATACTCAAGTGTTTCCTCTGTAAAAACCAAATGAAATAAATATTCCTTGTGTCCCAGAGAAGATTATCTAAATAACTTGTGCTTCAGATAAATTATCCTGAAATTTCCAGATAATTGTGACTAAATTTGAGAAAGAAAAATTTGCTTGAATGACCCAGGTAATTGCTTAATATCTCTGTAGAGATATAGCTTTAATTATTAGCTAAATTTCTACCTATTATTCCCTTAGCCAATAAAGGGATGTCATATGCACATTTAAAGTTGCTATACTGGATCTTTAAAAATTACTTTCAGTGCTTCCCTGGTGGCACAGTGGTTGTGGGTCCGCCTGCCGACGCAGGGGACATGGGTTCGTGCCCTGGTCCGGGAAGATCCCACATGCCGCGGAGCGGCTTGGCCCATGTGCCATGGCCGCTGAGCCTGTGCATCCCGCATACAGCAAAAAAAAAAAAAATTACTTCCATAGGTCAAAATTTCAAATATAACTCATTAAAACTAAACACAAAAACAAATTTGATTTTGTTCCTCCAACTTCTAAGTTTATTTTGCTCTTCCTTCCCATAGAATGCTGAATGTATTATTTAAGAGAATTGCACCAGCTTTTGTACATCAGGATGTTAAAGGTCAAACTGAGAAGGAAAAGCATTTTCTAAAACATTTTGTACATGGTTACCATAAGTATGACTTGTCTCACTTATTTTTCACTCATTTTACATAATTGATGAAGTACCTGCATAGAACATGACACAAGTTACAAATTCATCTCTGCACTCTTTTGAAGTGTGGGGTACAATATGTTAATTTATTTATCTTATTTTGGTTTAGTCAACAAAACTTCATTCTTTCAAAATTCTCTAATATAAATGGATATAATTGGGCTGGAGTTCATGGATACAATCTGGCAAATCTAATCTGATCCTGAAGGGTTTGTGGGCTTTGTAAGCAAATTATAGAGGTCAAAAAGACCAGGAGAGCAGTTGTTTCCTAATACTTCATAGCATCCATTTACATAAAAGGAATCATTGTGAAGATCCTAAATTAAACCCTGGTATCAACATCCATTTACCTAATAATAATTAATGTAGTTATTACAAGTGAACCTTGTCTGAATGTCTGAATAAGGGAGACTTTTGGTTTTTGTCCATTGAGTTAATTGAGCAAATACTATTTCCCTGACATGTTTAACATGAGAAAAGGTAAAAGCAACAAGAAAAGAAAGACCCAAAAGGGGAAATGAATGTCTAGTCCCCCCAAAAACAGGAAGATAAGAAGCAAAAGAAACCAAATAGAGAAAGGGTGGCATGAGTCTAGAATGCTACTATTTGCCTGACATTAAGGCATCTAAAATGCTAATGACTATTCCCAATGAGCCTTAGTAACAATTGGATCTAATGGGCTTTGCATTTTTTAAAAAGACTTTTATGCATTTCTGCAAGACTCATAGTATTAGTAGCATGACCCATACTTATTGGCATTCAGTGTTTTAAATATTTATGTGAGAAGCCATTCTAAAATGGAAGAAAAAGTCACTAAATAATAGTTAATAATCCCATGATCCTAGGATCTTGTATAGGCATTCCTGCCTTTATGTGTAACTCTTAAAGAAAACATAAAGAAAAAGAAAATTATTGATGTTCTAGTCAAAGTCATAGGTCTTTTGAAATACCTGAAAATTTATTAGAGTTTAAAGACATATGTGAGTGCTTCAACTCACTAGAAGGAAAGAAAACACATTCCCATTATTCTGTTTGAGTTGAAGAAATATCAGTTGGCTTAAATGGGAAAACAGAAACTTTCCTAAACTACTAGGACTCAATCAAGAAGAAATATTTGCACTGCTGTGTTGCAGATCTTCCACTGCACAGGAGGACCAAACTTTGTAGCTATAACCGCTTATTAAATATGACAGTTTGCGGCTATGAGTTAAGCTTTAGACCAGAGATTTTTAACCTGGGTTTAATAGGTGAGTTGCAGGTGGCCAGTGATCCCCCTGAAAATACTTGCAGAGATATGTGTCTGCCTGTATGCAATTTTCTACAAAGAATCTGTAGCATTACTCAGATTCTGAAAGGGATCCAGGACCAGAAACTATTAGAAACTACAGGCTTAAATCAATTTGAATATTTGAAAATTATTTTTTTAATTGAACATTAAGATGATGGGAATGGCTCATATTATTTACAGTTTAACAACAAGTAAAATATTTATTTTCCTTTTTGTTTCAAGGAAAAGGAAGATGAATCATCAGATAATGATGAAGTATTTCATTCGATTCAGGCTGAAGTCCAAATAGAACCATTGCAGCCATACATTCCAAATCCTAAAGAAAATGAGGTGAGTTTCTCTATATGAGTTGCTGTGGCACTAATAAGTGCCTGGAACAGTGGTTCTTAAACATTTTGGTCTCAGGATGTCTTTATACTCTTTAACATTGAAGACCCCAAAAGCTTTTACTTAGTTGGATTGTGTCATTCAATGTATGATGTATTAGAAATTAAAACCAAAAAATTTAAAATATTTATTACTTCATTTAAAAAGTAAGAAAACTATTAGATATTAATATAAGAAACAAATTTTAGTGAAAATAACAATTTTCCATCTTGCTTAATGGAAAACAGCTGGATTCTCATATCGGCTTCTGCATTCAACCTGTTGCCATATGTTGTTTAGGTTGAAGTATATGAGTAAAAGCTGACTTCTCACATATAGGTGGTTGGAAAAAGAGAATTTCCATAGATTTTTCAGATAATTGTGGATATTCTTTGAAATACACCACAACTAGAGAAGTGGAGTCCAAAACCATATCAGTGAAATTTTGAATATTCAGTAATATTAAAATCCATAAGTCTCTTGTGTGCTGTGAATATATGTTTTGCTCATACACAATTTTGTATCTTTGTGCATTGCTCAGTTGGAAAATATTGGTTCACTGTATATGTAGATCTTTCCAAATATTTACATGTTTTATTTTACAACACCAAAAAATGGCATTAGTTAATATCATCAATTTCATCATAAAAATTATTGAGTATTGATAAGCTGTCAAATGCACAGTGATAGATGAGTTTAAAATTCTAATATTCAATTGAAAGCTCAATTTTATCATTGCTAACAACTAACATCAGTTGCTTTATCTTTGAATTGATAGGCTTACTTTGTTGATTTTAAATAAAATGCCTGCCAGATACCCAAGTTGAATAACTACAGTTTGTCTCATCAGTCATTCTTCTAAGTAAAAATATTGCCCATGAAATATTCAGTAGTTCAGCTTGTAACACAATCACACATACTTCTTCCCTTGATCATTTCTGTTCTGAGATGTAGTTTATGACAGGGTCTGGGTTATTTAATCTGTCACTTATTTTCTTAGATTTATGGGAATAATCAAGTCAGTCCTGCTGTCCAGGTTGACTTTTGTTTTCACGAGTTTATTAATAGATATTTAGCACATGGTATTGGTGAGGACCAAGTAGCAGTTTCAATTCCTGTGTGGACAAGGTAGTGTCATTATAGACAGCATTCCTTACAGCTAGCTATCTAAAAAATTTTTGGTCACTAAGGACAGATAGGTGGATGGGTGAAGAACTCAGAAATTCTTGCCTTACTCATAGTGAGTCATGAGTCTCATTGCTGTTCTTAATTAGGACAAGGACCCAAGATCACTATATTTCCTCTTTCAAGATGTTTCACAGTAGTCCATTATGATGTATGTCATGGACAATCATCCTTATTTTTTTAAATTTAATTTAATTTATTTATTTTTTATACAGCAGATTCTTACTAGTTATCTATTTTATACATATTAGTGTATATATGTCAATCCCAATCTTCGAATTCATCCCACCACCACCCCACCACCCTTGCTTTCTCCACTTGGTATCCATATGTTTGTTCTCTACATCTCTGTCTCTATTTCTTCCTTGCAATCCGGTGCATCCGTACCATTTTAATAGATTCCACATAAATGCATTAATATACGATATTTGTTTTTCTCTTTTTGACTTACTTTACTCTGTATGACAGTCTCTAGGTCCATCCACGTCAGTACAAATGATCCAGTTTCGTTCCTTTTTATGACTGAGTAATATTCCATTTTATATATGTACCACATCTTCTTTAACCATTTGTCGGTTGATGGGTATTTAGGTTGCTTCCATGACCTGGCTATTGTAAATAGTGCTGAAATGAACATTGGGGTGCATGTGACTTATTTTTTATATATTCTTATGTGTTTAATTCCATATCTGTACACATACACACACAGAATGGCATGATAGATGTTTTAAAACATCCTTTACATGCAGCTGTACATATTTTTTTAACATCTTTATTGGAGTATAATTGCTTTACAATGGTGTGTTAGTTTCTGCTGTATAACAAAGTGAATCAGCTATACATAAACATATACCCACATATCTCCTCCCTCTTGCATCTCCCACCCAGCCTCCCTATCCCACCCCTCTAGGTGGACACAAAACACCAAGCTGATCTCCATGTGCTATGCGGCTGCTTCCAGCTAGCTATCTATTTTACATTTGGCAGTGTATATATGTCCATGCCACTCACTCAGAACTTCCCAGCTTACCATTCCCTCTCCCCATGTCCTCAAGTCCATTCTCTACATCTCCCTCTTATTCTTGTCCTGCCCCTAGGTTCTTCAGAACCATTTTGTTTTAGATTCCATATATATGTATTAGCATACAGTATTTATTTTTCTCTTTCTGACTTACTTCACTCTGTATGACAGTCTCTAGGTCCATCCACCTCACTACAAATAAATCAATTTAATTTCTTTTTATAGCTGGGTAATACTCCATTGTATATGTATGTCACATCTTCTTTATCTATTCATCTGTCGATGGACACTTAGGTTGCTTCCATGTCCTGGCTATTGTAAATAGAGCTGCAGTGAACATTGTGGTCCATGACTCTTTTTGAATTATGGTTTTCTCAGGGTATATGCCCAGTAGTGGAATTGCTGGGTCGTATGGTAGTTCTACTTTTAGATTTTTAAGGAACCTCAATACTGTTCTCCATAGTGGCTGTATCAATTTACATTCCCACCAACAGTGCAAGAGTGTTCCTTGCTGGTTTCCTCTCCAGCATTTATTGTTTGTAGATTTGTTGATGATGGCCATTCTGACTGGTGTGAGGTGATACTTCACTGTAGTTTTGATTTGCATTTCTCTAAGGATTAGTGATGTTGAGCATCCTTTCATGTGTTTGTTGGCAATCTGTATATCTTATTTGGAGAAATGTCTATTTAGGTCTTCTGCCCATTTTTGGATTGGGTTTTTTGTTTTTTTGATATTGACCTGCATGATCTGTCTGTATATTTTGGAGATTAATCCTTTGTCAATTGCTTCATTTGCAAATATATTCTCCCATTAAGAGGGTTGTCTTTTGGTCTTGTTTATGGTTTCCTTTGCTGTGCAAAAGCGTTTAAGTTTCATTAGGTCCCATTTGTTTATTTTTGTTTTTATTTCCATTTCTCTAGGCGATGGGTCAAAAAAGGATCTTGCTGTGATTTATGTCATGGAGTGTTCTGCTATGTTTTCCTTTAAGATTTTTATAGTGTCTGGCCTTACATTTAGATCTTTAATCCATTTTGAGTTTATTTTTGTGTATAGTGGTAGAGAGTGTTCCAATTTCATTCTTTTACATGTAGCTGTCCAGTTTTCCCAGCACCACTTACTGAAGAGGCTGTCTTTTCTCCATTGTATACACTTTCCTCCTTTATCAAAGATAAGGTGATACGTGCATGGGTTTACCTCTCGGCTTTCTATCCTGTTCCATTGATCTATATTTCTGTTTTTGTGCCAGTATCATACTGTCTTGATGACTGTAGCTTTGTAGTATAGTCTGAAGTCAGGGAGCCTAATTCCTCCAGCTCCGTTTTTCTTTCTCAAGATTGCTTTGGCTATTCCGGGGTCTTTTGTGTTTCCATACAAATTGTGAAATTTTTTGTTCTAGTTCTGTGAAAAATAACAGTGGTAGTTTGATAGGGATTGCATTTAATCTGTAGATTGCTTTGGGTTGTAGAGTCATTTTCAAAATGTTGATTCTTCCCAATTAAGAACATGGTATATCTCTCCATCTGTTTGTATCATCTTTAATTTCTTTCTTCAGTGTCTTATACGTTTCTGCATACAGGTCTTTTGTCTCCTTAAGTAGGTTTATTCCTAAGTATTTTATTATTTTTGTTGCAAAGGTAAATGGGAGTGTTTTCTTAATTTCTCTTTCAGATTTTTCATCATTACTGTTTAGGAATACAAGAGATTTCTGTGCATTAATTTTATATCCTGCTACTTCACCAAATTCACTGATTTACGTTTACCAGTTTTCTGGTAGCATCTTTAGGATTCTCTATGTATAGTATCATGTCATCTGCAAGCAGTGGCAGTTTTACTTCTTTTCCAATTTGTATTCCTTTTATTTCTTTTTCTTCTCTGATTGCTGTGACTAAAACTTCCAAAACTATGTTGAATAATAGTGGTGAGAATGGGCAACCTTGTCTTGTTCCTGATCTTAGTGGAAATGGTTTCAGTTTTTCAACTTTGAGAACGATTTTGGCTGTGGGTTTGTCATATATGGCCTTTTTTATGTTGAGGTAGGTTCCTCTATGCCTACTTTCTGGAGAGTTTTTATCATAAATGGCTGTTGAATTTTTTTTGAACGCTTTTTCTGCATCTACTGACATGATCATATGATTTTTCTCCTTCAATTTGTTAATATGTTTATCACATTGATTGATTTGCATATATTGAAGAATCCTTGCATTCCTGGGTTAAAGCTCACTTGATCATGGTGTATGAATCTTTTAATGTGCTGTTGGATTCTGTTTGCTAGTATTTTGTTGGCGATTTTTGCATCTATGTTCATCAGTGATATTGGCCTATAGTTATCTTTTTTGTGACATCTTTGTCTGGTTTGGTGTCAGGGAGATAGTGGCCTTGTAGAATAAGTTTGGGAGAGTTCCTCACTCTGGTATATTTTGGAAGAGTTTGAGAAGGATATGTGTTAGCTCTTCTCTAAATGTTTGATAGAATTCGCCTGTGAAGCCATCTGGTCCTGGGCTTTTGTTTGTTGGAAGATTTTTAATCACAGTTTCCATTTCAGTGCTTGTGATTGGTCTGCTTATATTTTCTATTTCTTCCTGGTTCAGACTCGGGAGGTCATGCTTTTCTAACATAAGAATTTGTCCATTTCTTCCAGGTTGTGCATTTTACTGGCATACAGTTGCTTGTAGTAATCTCTCATGACCCTTTGTATTTTTGCAGTGTCAGTTGTTACTTATCCTTCTTCATTGCTCATTCTATTGATTTGAGCCTTCTCCCGTTTTTCTTTATGAGTATGGCTAGTGATTTATCAATTTTGTTTATCTTCTCAAAGGACCAGCTTGTCATTTTACTGATCTCAGCTACTGTTTCCTTCATTTCTTTTTCATTTATTTCTGATCTGATTTTTATGATTTCTTTCTTTCTGCTAACCTTGGGGTTTTTTTGTTCTTCTTTCTCTAATTGCTTTAGGTGTAAGGTTAGGTTGTTTATTTGAGATGTTTCTTCTTTCTTGAGATAGGATTGTGTTGCTATAAACTTCCCTCTTAGAACTGCTTTTGCTGCATCCCATAGGTTTGGGGTCGTCTTGTTTTCATTGTCATTTGTTTCTAGGTATTTTTTGATTTCCTCTTTGATATCTTCAGTGATCTCTTGGTTATTTAGTAGTGTGTTTTTTAGCCTCCATGTGTTTGTATGTTTCACAGGTTTTTTCCTGTAATGGATATCTAGTCTCATAGTGTTGCGGTCGGAAAAGATACTTGGTAAGATTTCAGTTTTCTTAAATTTACCAAGGCTTCATTTGTGATCCAAGATATGATCTATCCTGGAGAATGTTCCATGAACACTTGAGAAGAAAGTGTATTCTGTTGTTTTTGGATGGAATATCCTATAAATATCAATTAAATCCATCTTGTTTAATGTATCATTTAAAGCTTGTGTTTCCTTTTTTATTTTCATTTTGGATGATCTGTCCATTGGTGAAAGTGGGGTGTTAACATTCCCTACTATGATTGTGTTACTGTCGATTTCCCCTTTTATGGCTGTTAACATTTGCCTTATGTATTGAGGTGCTCCTATGTTGGGTGCATAAATATTTACAATTGTTATGTCTTCTTCTTGGATTGATCCCTTGATCATTATGTAGTGTCCTTATTTTTCTCTTGTAATAGTCTTTATTTTAAAGTGTATTTCATGTGATATGAGAATTGCTACTCCAGCTTTCTTTTGATTTCCATTTGCATAGAATATGTTTTTCCATCCCCTCACTTTCAGTCTGTATGTGTCCCTAGGTCTGAAGTGGGTCTCTTGTAGACAGCATATGTACAGGTCTTATTTTTGTATCCATTCAGCCAGTCTGTGTCTTTTGTTGGAGCATTTAATCCATTTACCTTTAAGGTAGTTATTGATATGTGTGTTCCTATTACCATTTTCTTAATTGTTTTGGGTTCGTTATTGTAGGTGTTTTCCTTCTCTTGTGTTTCCTGCATAGAGAAGTTCCTTTAACATTTGTTGTAAAGCTGGTTTGGTGGTGCTGAATTCTCTTAACTTTTGCTTGTCTGTAAAGGTTTTAAATTCCTGTTGAATCTGAATGAGATCCTTGCTGGGTAGAGTAATCTTGGTTGTAGGTTTTTCCCTTTCATCATTTTAAATATGTCCTGCCACTCCCTTCTGGCTTGTAGAGTTTCTGCAGAAAGATCAGATGTTAACCATATGGGGATTCCCTTGTATGTTATTTGTTGCTTTTCCCTTGCTGCTTTTAATATTTTTTCTTTGTATTTAATTTTTGATAGTTTGATTAATATGTGTCTTGACGTGTTTCATCTTGGATTTATCCTGTATGGGACTCTCTGTGCTTGTGGACTTGATTGACTATTTTCTTTCCATTATTAGGGAAGTTTTCAAGTATAATCTCTTCAAATATTTTCTCAGTGCCTTTTTTTCTCTCTTCTTCTTTTGGGACCGCTATAATTCAAATGTTGGTGCATTTAATGTTGTCCCAGAGGTCTCTGAGCCTGTCCTCAATTCTCTTCATTCTTTTTTCTTTATCCTGCTCTGCAGTAGTTATTTCCACTATTTTATCTTCCAGGTCACTTATCCGTTCTTCTGCCTCAGTTTTTCTGCTATTGATTCCTTCTAGAGAGTTTTCCATTTCATTTATTGTGTTGTTCGTCACTGTTTGTTTGCTCTTTAGTTCTTCTAGGTCCTTGTTAAACGTTTCTTGTATTTTTTTAAATTATTTTTGCGGTATGCGGGCCTCTCACTGTTGTGGCCTCTACCATTGTGGAGCCCAGGCTCCGGATGCGCAGGCTCAGCGGCCATGGCTCATGAGCCTAGCCACTCCGTGGCATGTGGGATCTTCCCAGACTGGGGCACGAACCCACGGTCCCTGCATCGGCAGGCGGACTCTCAACCACTGCGCCACCAGTGAAGCCCATTTCTTGTATATTTTATTTCCAAGATTTCGGATCATCTTTACTGTCTTTACTCTGAATTCTTTTTCAGGTTGACTGCCTATTTCCTCTTCATTTATTTGGTTTGGTGGGTTTTTATCTTGCTCCTTCGTCTGCTGTGTATTTCTCTGTCTTCTCATTTCGCTTAACTTACTGTGTTTGGGGTCTCGTTTTCACAGGCTAGAGGTTCACAGTTCCTGTTGTTTTTGGTGTCTGCCCCCCGTGGGTGAGGTTGATTCAGTGGGTTGTGTAGGCTTCCTGGTGGAGGGGACTGGTGCCTGTGTTCTGGTGGATGAGACTAGATCTTGTCTTTCTGGTGGGCAGGACCGTATCCGGTGGTGTGTTTTTGGGTGTCTGTGAACTTATTGTGATTTTAGGCAGCCTCTCTGCTAATGGGTGGGGTTGTGTTCCTGTCTTGCTAGTTGTTTGGCATAGGGTGTCCAGCACTGTAGCTTGCTGGTCGTTGAGTGGAGTTGGGTCTTCATGTTGAGATGGAGATCTCTGAAGGAGCTCTCACCATTTGATATTGTGTGGCTCTGGGAGGTCCCTGGTGGTCCAATGTCCTGAACTCAGCTCTCCCACCTCAGAGGATTAGGCCTGACACCTGCTGGAGCACCTAGAGTCTGTCAGCCAAATGGATCTGAAGAAAAGGGAGGAAAAAAGAGAAAGAAAGAAAAATAAAATAAAGTTATTATAATAAAAAATAAAATATATATTATTAAAAATAAAAAGTAATTAATAAAAGAAAGAAAGAAGAGAGCAACCAAACTGAAAAGCAAATCCACCAATGATAACAAGTGCTAAAAACTATACTAAAAAAAAACCCAAAAATCCGACAGAAAGAACCCTAGGACAAATGCTAAAAGCAAAGCTATACAGAAAAAAATCACACAAAGAAGCATACACACTCACAAAGGGTGAGCAACGGAAATATATATATATATATGTATATATAAAGAAAGGGAGAGAGCAACAAAATCAATAAACAAATCTACCTATGATAATAAGCTCTAAATACTAAACTAAGATAAACATAAAACCAGAAACAAATTAGGTGCAGAAAACAAACCACAAGTCTATAGTTGCTCCCGAAGTCACCGCCTCAATTTTGGGATGATTCGTTGCCTATTCAGGTATTCCAGAGGTGCAGGGTACATTAATTTGATTGTAGAGATTTAATCCGCTGCTCCTGTGGCTGCATGGAGAGATATCCCTTTCTCTTCTTTGTTCGCACAGCTCCTGGGGTTCAGCTTTGGATTTTGCCTCACCTTTACATGTAGGTCGCCTGAGGCATCTGTTCCCCGCCCCGACAGGACAGGGTTAAAGTAGCTGCTGATTTGGGGACTCTGGCTCACTCAGGCCAGGGGGAGGGAGGGGTACGGAATGCAGGGCAAGCCTGCAGCGGCGGAGGCCCACATGACATCGCAACAGCCTGAGGCGTGCCGTGTGTTCTCCCGGGGAAGTTTTCCCTGGATCACAGGACCCTGGCAGTGGCGGGCTGTACAGGCTTCCAGGAGGGGAGATGTGGATAGTGACCTGTGCTTGCACACAGTCTTCTTGGTGGCTGCAGTAGCAGCCTTAGCATTTCATGCCTGTCTCTGGGTTATGTGCTGGTAGCCGTGGCTCACGCCCATCTCTGGAGCTTGTTTAAGTGGTACTCTGAATCCCCTCTCTTCGCACACCCCAAAACAATGGTCTTTTGCCTCTTAGGCAATTCCAGACTTTTTCCCAGACTCCCTCCTGGCTAGCTGTGGTGCACTAGCCCCCTTCAGGCTGTGTTCACGCAGCCAACCCCAGTCCTCTCCTTGGGTTCTGAATTCCGAAGCCCGAGCCTCAGCCTCCAGCCCCCACCCGCCCCAGCAGGTGAGCAGACAAGCCTCTAAGGCTGGTGAGTCCTGGTCAGCAGTGATTCTCTGTTGCGGGAATCTCTCCGCTTTGCCCTCAGCACCCCTGTTGCTGTGCTCTCCTCCATGTCTCCGAAGCTTCCCCCCCGCCCACCCCCTATCTCTGCCGGTGAAGTGGCTTCCTAGTGTGTGGAAACTATTCCTCCTTCACAGCTCCCTCCCAGAGGTGCAGGTCCCATCACTATTCTTTTGTCTCTGTTTTTTCTTTTTTCTTTTGCCCTACCCAAGTATGTGGGGAGTTTCTTGCCTTTTGGGAAGTCTGAGGTCTTCTGCCAGCGTTCAGTAGGTGTTCTGTAGGAGCTGTTCCTCATGTAGATGTATTTTTGATGTACTTGTGGGGAGGAAGGTGATCTCCATGTCTTACTCCTCTGCCGTCTTGAAGCTATCCACATGTGTCTTTTGGAATTATGGTTTTCTCTGGGTATATGCCCAGTAGAGGGATTGCTGGGTCCATCCTTTATAAATATGTTCTTTCTGATACTAACAGTCCTCTGAAATGAATAACAGAGTACTGCTTTATAAATACTAATTACTGGCAGAAGGAACATAGGCTGTATTTTATTATTTAATTACAAGAGGCAATGTGTCCCCCTCTCTGCCTTATTAAATGATGACTTTACTCTTACTCCCAGATAAGAATTATTACTATAAGCATGATACATTAAGCCCAAAATATAATGAGCTGTGTCTGCTTGATTTGTAATACATCATTTGCCATAACATATGCTATTCTTACTACTCATTTTCTTCTCCCCATTTTTCAGAACAAATACAGTCAATTCATATTAGGCATTAGCCTTACTTATTTTTGGCCTTTATCTCTTCTAATTTTGGCCTCTGGTAAACTAGTTTCAATAAACTTTCTGAGATCAGCTTCATGAACCAGGAGGCCTAGACCGGGTCAATATGATTCCAGTTATCTGAATCAAAAGTGGAAAAAGTCAGTCAGGTGCTTATCCTGCATACTGCCAAACATCTGGTTGTATTTGGAAACATTCATTAACAAAACATGTGAACGATTGACAACATTTCTCACTTCTTATGTATCTGTCTGTTGGAGTATAAAGACAACCTTGATAAGTTACTACAGAAGAGAAAAAAAAGTGTAGTAAGGTTATTATAGTTTCTAGAAACTATAGCGTGATGTTATCAGCATGAAAATGCTAAATTTATTTTTTATTGTAACATGTTGAATTTTCCTTTCTAAAGAATCTAATATGACTGCCTTGTTGAATGTCAGAATGATCTATTTTGGGGGGTAGCTAAAAACTATTTTGAGTAGAAACCTAGAGATATAAAATTAAATTAGGCAAGGCAACACTCCATGGCCCTATATATTAATGCTGGCAGAAGGTAAATCTGCACTGCTGATGGAAGCTGGATCATTATATGTGCTCTTTCTTGAGTCTTTTGCTGTATGAGATGAATGAATAGTTAATAAAATAAAAATTAATTTATTTAGAATTGAAAAGTATTTGGAACTCTGATTATGACATTACAGTCAAGTTGTAAAGTGAAAAAAACCATACTTTCTTAAAGATGAGTAAGGCCAGACACTATAAAACTCTTGGAGGAAAACATAGGCAGAACACTCTTTGACATAAATCTTAGCAAGATCTTTTTTGACCCACCTCCTAGAGTAATAAGAATAAAAACAAAGATAAACAAATGGGACATAGTTAAACTTAAAAGTTTTTGCACAACAAAGGAAACCATAAACAAAACGAAAAGACAGCCCAAAGAATAAGAGAAAATATTTCCGAATGAAGCAACTGACAAAGGATTAATCTCCAAAATATACAAACAGCTCATGAAGCTCAGTATCAATAAAAATAAACAACCCAGTCCAAAAATGGGCAGAAGACCTAAATAGACATTTCTCCAAAGAAGACATACAAATGGCCGACGCACACACAAAAAGATGCTCAACATCACTAATTATTAGAGAAATGCAAATCAAAACTACAATGAGGTACCACCTGACACCTGTCAGAATGTCCATCATCAAAAAATCTACAAACAATAAATGCTGGAGAGGGTGTGGAGAAAAGGGAATCTTCATGCATTATTAGTGGGAATGTAAATTGATAGAGCCACTATGGAGAACAGTATTCAGATTCCTTAAAAACCTAAATATGGAATTACCATATGACCCAGCAATCCCACTACTGGGAATATACCCAGAGAAAACCATAATTCAAAAGACACATGCACCCCATTGTTCATTGTAGTACTATTTAAAATAGCCAGGACATGGAAGCAACCTAAATGTCCATCAACAGAGGAATGGATAAAGAAGATGTGGTACATATATAAAACAGAATATTAGTCATAAAAAGGAGCGAAATTGGTCATTTGTGCAGACGTGGATGGACCTAGAGTCTGTCATACAGAGTGAAGTAAGTCAGAAAGAGAAAAACAAATATTGTATATTAACACACATATGTGGAATCTGAAAAAAATTGGTACAGGCGATCTTATTTACAAAGCAGAAATAGAGACACAGACATAGAGAACAAACATATAGATGCCAAGGACAAAAGGGGGGGTGGGATGAATTGGGAGATTGGGATTGACATATATACACTATTGATACTATGTATAAAATAACTAATGAGAACCTACTGTATAGCACAGGGAACTCTACTCAGTGCTCTGTGGTGACCTAAATGAGAAGGTAATCCAAAAAAGAGGGGGTCTTCCCTGGTGGCGCAGTGGTTGAGAGTCCACCTGCCGATGCAGAGGACACAGGTTCGTGCCCCAGTCTGGGAGGATCCCACATGCCGCGGAGCGGCTGGGCCTGTGAGCCATGGCCGCTGAGCCTGCGCGTCCAGAGCCTGTGCTCCGCAACGGGAGAGGCCACGGCAGTGAGAGGCCTGCGTACCGCAAAAAAAAAAAAAAAAAAAAGAGGGGCTATATGTATACATATAGCAGATTCACTTTGCTGTACAGTATAAACTAACACAATATTGCATCTATACTCCAATAAAAATTTTTTTTAAATAAAGAAGGAATACTTTAGACTCCTGAGAGGTTTTTAGTGATGTGTATGTGTGTTACAACTTTTGAAAATCTAGTATTAGCTTTAGAAAGGGTGAGTGAGTGAGAAGTTTGAACTTGGTATAAAAAGTAATATGAAAACATAGAAAGAACATTAAATTAGAAGGTGGGAGACCTACAGTCTGATTAAAGATATCCTTTGACTTGATGTAAAGTTCTTAGAAAAGTCATTTTCCATCTCTGGGATACAGATTCCTCAATAATAAATGAGGGTGTTTTATTATATGATCTCCAGAATCTGTTGTTATACTAAAATTCAAGGATATATTCAAAAATTATGGTTAAGTAGTTCTAATGTTATACTATAAGTAATAATGAAATACAATCTATTTATGAAAATCAGATTTTATAAGCTAGTTTTTTAAGAAAATATCTCTTTGTGAAGAATGACATTTTCCCATGAATTAATAACTCAAAAAATGTATGATTCAGAATTCTACCAAAGTATTGCATTGTATCTTTAAGGTTCAAGAGAGATCTATTTCTATGCCTTACAACCAGGATCGTGTACATCGTGTCAAGTTCTCTTCAAGGTATGTGTCTCTGATTTCTATATTCAGATTACTCTGATTTACTGTCATATGGGAAATTAAAGCTTATTTATTTGATACTAAGTTCTGTGTGAATTCAAAACTAAAATATTAATGACAACATAGTCATCAATGATATCACCGGCCCATATTTAAAACCTTAAAACTGCAACAATCCATTAACTAGATCTTTCACCTTTAGACATACTGCAATCTCAATGTTATTTAGTTTGATGATTAGCTGGTAACATTCACAATTTAATAACACAAACAGCAGTGAATTCTTGGACAGCGTTCAATTAGTAATTTACAATAAAAAGATGTGAAATTTCATGTGTATCATGTACACTTCAATTACATGATATTTGTGATGTACTACATGGTAAAACACACACACAATCGCTAACCTCAGAACCTAATGCCACAGAATGGGCAAGCCTAAAATAAACTATAGGGAAAATCAAATCTAAAACTCAATATTATAGCAATATTTTATACCAGTCACTGTAATTTTTAACTCTGTAATATTGATAATCTTCAGTAATTTTCAAAGATCATGTTTCATATTTTAGATGTATGCAATGTGTTATATTTGTTTTTTTTTACATCTTTATTGGAGTATAATTGGTTTACAATGGTGTGTTAGTTTCTGCTTTATAACAAAGTGAATCAGTTATACATATACATATGTTCCCATCTTATCTCTTCCCTCTTGCATCTCCCTCCCTCCCACCCTCCCTATCCCACCCCTCTAGGTGGTCACAAAGCACCAAGGTGATCTCCCTGTGCTATGCGGCTGCTTCCCACTAGCTATCTACTTTACGTTTGGTAGTGTATATATGTCCATGCCACTCTCTCGCTTTGTCACAGCTTACCCTTCCCCCTCCACATATCCTCAAGTCCATTCTCTAGTAGGTCTGTGTCTTTATTCCTGTCTTACCCCTAGGTTCTTCATGACATATTTTTTGAATGCTAAATTTTAATTTAGATGTTCCTTGAAAATCATACCCCTTCCAACTCCAACTCATAGTGGAGAGAACTTAACCTATATTCATTCACTCAGTCATTCAGTAAATACTTATTGAGTACTTACTGTATTCAAGATTCTGGACAGTATGGTCAGACGGCATAGAGCTGATAGTATTTAGCATGTATATTCTTATCTTATTATTCTTTAAAACCCCCATGTATTTGTGTCCTTAGATTTAACTGGTGTGCAGAAATTTTGAAAAATTTTAAAGCAAGATTGGGAACTTTCTCTTACTATGCATTCAATGAATGAGTTGTCATGATCCTTCTGACAACAAAGGGGGAGAAATCAGTTTAGTTTTGTGTATCTGTTTTGGTATCATGGGGTATGATATAAAATCAATATAACTGTTAAGCATGGGGTATATAAAAATCAATATTGCTACTAAACTGGAATTGGTTGTTCTTATTACAAAAAAGGGTTTTGAATTTATGAATTGCATATATATTTACTTTAAATATGGTTATATTTATGAAATCAATTTAACTGAAACTTAAGTCTTTCCTGAAATTTGGGGTCATAGAAAAGACCAAAGTCCTTCCTGTATAGAAATTCCAAAGCAGCTATAAATTTAGCAGAACTGGTCCAAAGAAACTTTCTAAATATTCCCTGAATTTGAATAGTGAAAACTAAAGTGTCCTATCTATTTATCCATGTATCTAAATTAGGAACAGGACATTAAAAACACAAATTCCAAGCATTTGAAATCAGGATTATAATAGTGGAATATTTAACATAAAAATAACTTAGTTTTTATCATGTTAAAATACTCACATACACTATAAATTTATGTTTCTTGCTGTTTTACCCAGGTAGCAATAATGTCTGAATATTAGCTTAAAGAAAGTTCATAGAAATTTTTAGAAATAAATATATATATGAAGGAAACATACTTGTATAAAGACAATTTTTTATATTCTGGAAATTGTTTCTCTCTTCTAGATAAAAGAGCAGATCTGGGGAAATTGGAAAATATTACTTAAGCTCTACTTCTTTTTAGTTTGATATATACCCATATACTTAAAACTTTTGTTGGTCTTGATGTGGAGTTGTACATTCCCTTTATGAATGTTAGGATGTGACACATGCTTTTCTGTCTTTTCATTAGTGTTCCTCAGCGGTCTCTTTTGGAACAAGCTCAGAAGCCCATTGACATCAGACAAAGAAGTTCGCAAAATCCTCAAAATTGCCCAGCAGCATCAGGTGATTCAAAGCACAAAGTTTAAACAGTCAAAACGGAGTTAATGTTTAATAGTTTATTTTGCAAAAGTTAAGAAAGAATTTCAAGAAGGAATGAATCAATAGTGTCAGGGAAGCCAAGTAAGATTAAGACCAGGAGGCCATTGGATTTGGCAATTAGGTGATCAGTGATGACCTTTGAGAAATGGAAAGTAATTTTTCTGAAGTTTCTTCTTTCAGTTGGGTAGTAGTTAAGAATGTGTCTAGGGAGGCGGGAGGGGGGGTCAGCTTTAGTTTCTAAACCATGTGTGAAAAATATGGAAAAGGAATTTGAGAGAGGCTTCTACAACGGGCTAAAATTTATAGGCAATCTTTAGAATATTGAAATATTAAATGGAGTAGTTGCGGGCATGTGTTTTATTTATCAGTTTGTTATTTCACCTCCCCAAAGTAAGATATATACAGTATCTCTTAAATGTTAAAAATTAATGTAATTACTCAAAATGAAAAATTAATCCATAAAATCATAGAAAATAACTTTACAAACTGTGATATGAATTTCAAATAAGTATTTTATTTTATGATGTACTTTTGAGAGAGTTTAAATGAATTATAGATTTGTGACATATCAGATAAACAAAGTGAAAAGTTATGCCTTGGGTCATAAAATCTTGCACTATCTACTTTTAAGCAATTCAAGTAAGTTAAGTAAGGGAAAAATGCCTGACTGAGTCCCCAAGTCGTCTGTAAAATATAGCATATAGATTTTATTAAAATGTCAATAATTAAATGGATATATAGGTACACTGTATGAAAATCATATAGTCAAAGACCTGAATTTTAAAACCCTATTCTTCTTCTTAGGAGACTCAGATAATGGCATAATTCTTTTCAATGGTAGTGTCCCCTTGTGCAGAAATATTATCTTGTGAGAAATAAGATAAGCCTGTGTGAAGAGAAACTTTAGGACTTTTTTCCCCAGAATCTTTCTGGTTTGACTAGGGTTAATTTTGCTAATACCGAAGAAACAGCTAAAACTTTAAGGTTTATTCATATTGTATATTTTGAAATAAGGAAACTCTGGAATAGGCCCCAAAACTTTTATGAACAGTGGTGGGAGGGAGAAAGGGAGAGTATCTGGGTAGATAATAGCTAAAGTTCTTTTTAGCTCTAAAATTCTGTTATTTTATTGTGTGTGCTACATAGATGATTTGAAGTTCCCATGAGACTCAATACTTCATGATACAGGAAATCAGAACACCTTACTACAAATTTGCCTCAAAATCTCAGATATTCACCCAAACTTCTTACTTAGCCTAATGATACACCAAAAGACCTGAGAGAAAATAGTTTCCTACGGAAAGATAATAAATTGCAAAAGTACAACAGTGTCAGAAGATGTGAACATAAAGTGTAAGATGTGTTCAGTACAATATTCTCAAAAGATAGAAATGTTTTCAAATACATGCTTTTTCGAGTTCTAGTGTCAATATTTTGGCTATGTATCAAGGCTGCAAATAAAAGAGGGATAGTACTATTTATCTTCAAATTCCAAGCACACAAAAACCATAAAAAGGGACTTGAGGGTCCCCTTAGTGAAGCTTTTTCTAAGTACACTCACCCAGATCTACTGATATTTGAGCCTAAATATTCTCACTCTATTTTAACCACAGATGTTATTTACTATACCACAAATCTTAATATCAAAAATCCAGTCTTCTGGGCTTCCCTGGTGGCGCAGTGGTTGAGAGTCTGCCTGCCAATGCAGGGGACACGGGTTCGTGCCCCTATCCGGGAAGATCCCACATGCCGTGGGAGCGGCTTGGCCCGTGAGCCATGGATGCTGAGCCTGTGCGTCCGGAGCCTGCGCTCCGCAACGGGAGAGGCCACAACAGTGAGAGGCCTGTGTACCGCAAAAAAAAAAAAAATCCAGACTTCTAATCCAGACAAATTTGCATTTTAAATGGAAATATTTACACTATAGAAATGAGCTGTGCATTGTGATACAACTAGCAAAATGTGGCTATTAAAATTAAAACTAAAATGAAAATGAAGTTAAATTTTAAATTCAACCTCTCAGACACACTGGCCATATTTCAAATGCTCAATAGCCATGTGTGGATAGTGGCTACTGTATTGGACAATGCAGATACAGAACATTTCTATTACTGCAGAAAGTTCTATTGCAGAGAGCTTCTACAGAAGGGTTCCTGGCTTTATAAAAAAGGCTAAGATTTGCCACTTTTCAGTTGTTCACTTCTCAACTGTATTGAGATATATTGAAGATATATCATTGAGTAGAAATTGGGAGATTACGATTCAAGAGCCAACTCTCCTCTTGAAAGTTTTGTCTAATCCATCATCTTCTAGTATACTGTTGGGCTCTTTTTCTACTGGTTAGTATGGGAGGCCAGAAATACCACCCAGCCCTTCCTATTCTTGATACATTCTCTTTTTTTCATGGGACTATCTGTATACCAGTCTTATTGTGTACCTTGTTACACAGATAGAGAGAAATACCTAGCAAGTGTACACTTAATACTGAAAAAAAAAGCCATGCAGGTCTAACAGAACAAACCTTGAGCCTGTCACTGTCTGTGAAAACAGAACATAGGATCTTAGCCCCATAAGAATTTACCAAGTGATATCTCCAGAATGGAAAGGGGCTACAAGAAAAATACCAAGGGATTGAACTGGTGCACTATAAAAATGAAGTCAATGGCTGTGATCACAACTGTTACTAATGTCTTTTTGGCATTCCACAGAATCTTCTTCTGAGGAAGAGAGCCCTGTGACCAGGAGGAGGTCCCAGTCATCACCACCTTATTCTACTATTGATCAGAGGTTGCTGGTTGACATCCATGTAGGTTTCCATCTTAACTCTTAAAGCACTTATATCTGTTCTTTTTAAATTTCAATTTCTTTTAACTTACATATTTTCATCTTCATTCGAGGGAAAGGCTAAAGTGTTCAGTTTTTAAATTAATCTTTCAAATATATATTTCTATTGGTATGTCAGTATGCAGAATATGAAATCTAGAAATTAAATTTAATCGATGTAAAAACATTTAATGTAAAATGTTTTGTAATGTAGAATATAAAAACATTTAATCTATCATAAAATATTTTACTTTCACATTCTTGTGTCATAACATATTCGGGAGAGGAGTGATAAAAAGCTATTTGTAGAAGCTAATCTCAAATTAAGGAGTAAGGTTTAGATGCTCAGTTTTTGTCTAATATCATTTCGTGGATGATGAGGCAATGCATAAAGATAAAACATTTAGCAAAAAATAAAATGCCTTCTAATTTCATAAATAAAAAGGGCTTCTAATTATTTTTGCAGTGTGCTTTCAGATCATTCTGTTTTACTTTTGTAATTACCTCTACCCTACTACACATACACCCCTTTCAGATTGCTCAGAGGTTGCTTATAGGACACATACCATACTTAAAGGTGAATTTATATGAATTTACTTCTTAGAAGTGTTTACATTACTTTAATACAACCTATGTTGTATAAAACTAGAGCTGGGAAATTAACATATCAATTTTAAGAGCTAATCACAATATCAAAGGATAAAGCAAAAGGAAAAGAGTGACAGTCTTCTCTAGAATGTTAAATCATCTGTTCTCTTCTCCAGCACCAAAACCAAATGTCTAGTTCTCAGCAGATAAGTAGGACTAATATAAAACAAAGTGAGTAAATTTTGCCCTGTGTGATCCAGAAAGGCCATTAATGATCATAGCCTTAGGTTTGGGTTTTGGCAGCTCATCCTCACAAAAATGTTGGCTCTATATAGTGAGTGAACATCTTCATTTCAATTGAAAATACATTTTAAAATATTATCAGCCTGGAAGCTTTCCAGTCTAGAAGAAAATGAAAGGCTACTAGAGACTACATTAACCTTTCTTGTGCACACAGGTTCCAGATGGATTTAAAGTAGGAAAAATATCACCCCCCGTTTACTTGACAAATGAATGGGTAGGCTATAATGCACTCTCTGAAATCTTCCGGAATGATTGGTTAACTCCTGCACCTGTCATTCAGCCACCTGAAGAGGATGGTGATTATGTTGAACTCTATGATGCTGGTGCTGATACTGATGGTGATGATGATGATTCTAATGATGCTTATGAAGATACTTATGACCATGACAATGGCTGTGATGAGTTGGATAACCAGGTTGATCAGGCTAATGATGCTGGTGAAGACCAAGATGATGATGACAATGATGAGGTTGTTGATGACAAAGGCAATAATCGTGATGATGCTCCTAGTTGGCCAAGGTTGGTTTTTCTGGATTACTTGCATTATCCATATTTTATCATTTCAAAAGTATTTGCATCTTTGGTTTACTTTCAAAATTTATTACCAAGAGGGTGAATGAATTGCACTTGCATGTTGGTAAATGGTTGATTTTCAACAATAGATTTTAAATTATTTTAATGCAAAACACTTAATTTTGCATTTCTTGTAATACTATATTTTATTAGCATTCAACTATTTATTAAGTTCTTTATAACTGGAGCTGTCTGGGTGTTTCTGTTAAAATTAATGCTACTGAATCATTCTACCCTGTAAAACACAATGAGTGTGAGAAATGGGCTGACAAATTAAGTAGTGTGCCTATTAATAATTGTAAGTTGAAGCCCTGATGTTTGTGAACAAAATCTCTAAATTTGCTGAGAAAAATGAAGTGCAAACATGATACTCACTTGATAGTTTTAAGCTCCAACTTACTAACATAGCATTATCCTTGGGATTCTGAAAACTGCTGTAACTAAATTCAGTGCTCGTTCAATTTTATCTTCTTATAGAGTCGCTGCTCAAAGTGGTAATATTTAGTGAAGTAGTGGTTTTGGCATACCACCAGTATGCTATATATATATATAGTTACTTGTTCCTGCTCTATAAGCAGCCGGTGTGTTCTTATTTACATGTGCTTATGGTTTGTATTTAAACTGCTCTCAAAGGTGATTCATTAATATAGTATATTTTTAGAAAAATAATTAACAGTGGGATAATTGTTTGCTTTATAATATTGAAATCCATATTTTATTTTGTTAATTTTCAAATGTTACTGGGGATATACATGACAGAACAGACTACAATTCATTCAACATTTTTTCTTTTTTGCCAACTAAAAAACTACCAGGAATTCCGTTCTCAAATTCATTTGCTTTTAGAATTATCATAGGTACATATTTATGTTGTCCCTTATGCAAAAGATCATTGAGACATTTTGCTAAGCTTGGTGTTCTTAGCAAATAATTAAGTGACTATCTTAACTTAATGAGATCTATATTACTGAACTTCCTGGTGATAATAGTAGAACAATCAATGGAAATCTGTTGCAAAGCGGACAATACACATGTTAGAAAATAAAGGCACATGTTTAAATTAACATAAATTACATATATTATAAGAATTATTTAAATATGTTGTGGTTGAACCAAAAATATGGGCTTGATCATTCATGTGGCTGTGAAGTTGCTAATGCATGAAGTAGTCTATGGTTTAAGAAAATAAAACATATTATTGCTACTAACCTAACACATGTTCCTAATAAAGGATGCAAGTTCTCTTCCATCTGCCATCCAAATGCAGCCAGGGAATTGACAGTGGCTATGGTGTTAATTTAATATTTAAGATTGACAAGACATAGGGACATTTTTCATATCTATATCATACCAGTAGTGTTCACATAGAACAAAAACATGCCTGGAGATAGTACATATGTGTAAGGCATACTAATTTTGTTTCATTTGTTGACTTTCAAATATGTTTTTGTTGGGTGGTTTTCTATCATTAATTGGATCTTGTTATCAGGCCAAGCTGTGGCAGAGGTGGAAGCTACAAGCAAGATGGTAAAGATGGAAGTGATGGAGGGGAAGGAACTTTCAGCAGCAATGGAAGCCAGAGAGCTAGTAGAAGCCACGGAGGAAGTACAGCCATTAGGGGCAGTGAAGCCATTGGAGACCATGAAGGACACAGAGCCAATACAGGCAGTGGAAGAAGAGGCAAAGAGAGTAATGGAAATGAGGGAGTCAGTGGAACCAATGAAGAGAGTGAAGCCCTTGAACTCAATGGAGAAGGAAATTGCTCAGAGATAGATGATCCAGTATTGGAGAGACCAGCATCCCAGGAATTTGAACATAAACCAGAGGTAATATGCCATTTGAAAAGGAGAATGAACTCTTCTCCTTGTGAATGCGTTTCTTCATGTGATATGTCATATTTCCAGCCATTACAAATATATTTTAAACTTCTATCCCAAAGCCTTAAAGACTTTTAATTATAGCTGTAGATAGATCTTTATTTCTTCTAATTTGGATGGTTCCTATTTTCTTCCAGGGACAAAAATATCTTATTTGTTTACCTTTATTACTCAGATCACATGCTTGGGATAGTGTCTCTTAACACATACATTTTTCTGGGAGGTTTTATTGTGATAAAATACACATAACATAAAATTTTATGTTTTAACCATTTTTTAAGTGTACAATTCAGTGGAATTAAGTACATTCACAATGTTTTACAACAATTACTACTATTCATTTCTGGAAATTTTTTATCATCTCAAACAAACAATTAACTCCCCATTATCCCTCCCCCCAGTCCCTAATAACCTCTATTCTACTTTCTGTGTAGGTACCTTATATAGGCAGAATCATACAATATTTGTCCTTTTGTGTCTGTCTATTTCACTTAGCATAATATTTTCAAGGTTCATGCATTTTGTAGCATGTATCAGAATTTCTTTCCTTTTTAAGGCTGAATAAGATTCTGTAGTATGAATATATCACATTTTGTTTATCCATTCATATGTTGATAGACACTTGGGTCGTTTTCACCTTTGGCTGCTGTGAACATTGGTATACAAATATCAGTTGTTGGAGTCCCTCTTTTTAATTCTTTGAGCTATATACCTAGGAGTGGAATTGTTATCTTCTATTTTAACTATTTGAGGAAGTGTTAACACATACAATTTAAAACAGAAGTAGTGTACTGTGTTTAGACAATTATTTTGTCATTCACAAAATATTTACAGACTTTATAAATATGTTTTAAAATACTCAAGTAGCTTCACATATGCTAGATAAATAGGAATTATCACAGAGATTTCCTGGAACACGTGGGTTTTGAACTAATTCTTGACAAATGGGGAGTATTGGATATCTGAAAACAGAGATGAGATTCCAGACAAAGGAAAAATCATGCCAATTTATTTTCCCAGCCTATTGTCCTATCATAACTAGCTTAGAAGACGCCGTGCTCTTTCATGAATTAGTGACCATGTTCAAGCACTTCCTTTTGTCTATAAGGCTTCCCCTTACCTCTTCTCTGCTTGTGAACTAGTCATCCTTCATGATCCAACTCATATATCATCTTTGACTTCCCAAGGCAGAATTACACACCCCTTCATCTGCACTTGCAAGCATTTTGCCCATCGTTTTATTTTAGTACTTATGACTTTGTAATTTATTTATTGTTTACTTGCTTTTCTATCACGATAGATTGTAAACTCTTAAAAGGCAGGAACTATTTTTAATCCATCCTTGATTACTTTTCTTTACCTACTCACGCAATCCCAGGGTCCAACCTAGGGCTTCGTCTATGGCAGGCATACAGTAATTATGGAAGAAATCAATGAAGGAAGGAAACAAAGAAAACAAGGAAGGAGGAAACTCCCTAGATGGTTTCCAATGGGAAAGCAACATCAGCGGGAAAGTATCTATGTCTGCCTCTCTATCTGTCTATCTATCTATCTACCTATCTATCTATCTGTCTATCTAGCTATCTTTCCATCCATCCATCCATCCTACCTACCTACTACCTACCTACCTAACTGCCTACCTACTTATCTTAATTAAAGACATTAAAAAAGGATGTCCCAGCACAGTTTTCATAGCACCCCTGGTTATCTCCAGTTATCTTAAGAAATGTTTTTGACGTTTACAGAGTAAATGGATCTTCTTTTTATTTTAATTTTTTTAGGATGAGATAATCTTTTATTTTTTTTAATTTAACATATTTATTGGAGTATAATTGCTTTACAATGGTGTGTTAGTTTCTGCTTTATAACAAAGTGAATCAGTTATATATATACATATGTTCCCATATCTCTTCCCTCTTGCGTCTCCCTCCCTCCCCCCTTCCCTATCCCATGCCTCTAGGTGGTCACAAAGCACCGAGCTGATCTCCCATTGCTATGCGGCAACAATTTTGTGGCAGGAAAGGTCATAAAAACAAGTCTTTGACAGGGCAGCACAGCTGTCTCAATCACTGTTTAGAAACAAAGAAATGCTTATCAGCAAACAGGCTTACCAAAAACTGTTGGTATGTTTTTCCACAGGATATGGCATCCCACATAAATTCTGTCACATTTCGTGACTTTTATCCTTGAATTTCTTCTCTGTAAGTTAATGGAATCTGGCTAAATTTTCACTGAAGCATGTTCACACTCTTGAATTTGTGTTAGTTGATTTTTCATCATTAGCTTTGTCATTTGACAAAGTGGAATTGAATCTACCATAGCATAGCTGAATGTAAGCTTTGGAATCAAACAGACTTTGGCTTCAAACTGATCCTCTTAATTATCTCTATGACCTTGAATAAATTATATAACTTCGCTAAGCTTTAGTTTCCTTGTAAGTAAAATGGAGATGATCTTACTTACTTTTTGGGTTGTTGCAAGGATTCACAACAATATGTAAATAAGATGCCTAGCAGGGTATCTAATGCATAGTAGAAACTCCACAAATTTTAGGTCCATAAATTATACAGCTAAGGAGTTCATGCTCCTTGAATTTCTACTTTGGCATCAGTTGTCTCAATATAGGTTAGCTAGTTTTGGTGTTTTTTTTCAGTACGTGGGCCTCTCACTATTGTGGCCTCTCCCATTGCGGAGCACAGGCTCTGGACGCGCAGGCTCAGCGGCCATGGCTCACGGGCCCAGCCGCTCCGCGGCATGTGGGATCTTCCAGGACTGGGGCATGAACCCGTGTCCCCTGCATCGGCAGGTGGACTCTCAACCACTGCGCCACCAGGGAAGCCCTGTTTCTTTTTTGATAACATTGTTGAGTTCTACTGGTAAATGTGGATTTTATAAGGATAAAGAATTATAAGATGTTACAAATTTTGTATTCTCTTTTTCAAATAACCACTAGGCATATCATATTTCTCTCACTGTTAATTTCCTAATAAAGTCAAAATAAATTTTTAATCATCTTTTAGGAGTCAGGTGGTAGAAGTGAAGCCTCAAATGCCGTTGCCTCAGGTGCTGCACCTGCAGCACCTGGTGATGAGAATGACACTATGGACATATCAGAAGTATCAACAGAATCAGGTTTTTCTGCCAGCCACTCATCTCCTTCCAAAGGTTCTGAAGGGGCTGCAAATGCTGACTTTGCCAGTACCATCTGTAAGTGTATTTAATATAATCTCCAAATGCTGCAGTCTGTTCACATATTAAATACAGTGTTTGACCACTGGTTCATTATCAGAAAAGAATCAAATCATTCTGATACTCATTTGACATAAATTCAGATGGATGTATATATATTTTTAAATCTACTCTTCACTTAGTCTTTATGGCACCTAAATTTGAACTACAATTGAGAAATTGGGTCCCTCATCTGGATTTTACTTGTAATTTAATCACAGTAACTTGAAGTATATTCATATTCAGAAATGTATTCTGACCATCTTGATTTGTGTTAACTGATGGTTTAGGATTTATAGAAATTATAGCTCCAATAAAAAAATAAAATACAGTAAAGGAAAAGGAATTTTTCTAAGCTATGTCTCATTTGTGGAAACACTCAAGCGCATATGGTGTAAGTTCTCTCAATATCTTCTCTTCACAGTATATGCTGGATTAGTGGAAGTACCTGAGAAATCATCTAAGCAACCCTCTGAAGTCAATGTTAACCCACTCTATGTCTCTCCTGAATGTAAAAAACCACTAATCCACATGTATGAAAAGGAATTCACTTCTGAGATCTGCTGTGGTTCTTTGTGGGGTGAGTTTTGTTTCTTAAAACTGAGTTGTTATACTTTAAAGAATATATTTTTATCTATATAGCAAACTTGTGAAAAATCATAGATGTAAACATGTGTTTGCTATTGAAAAACCATTTCCAAGTATATACATATATACACATACATATACACACACAGTAGTTAACTTGCTTATTTATTTATTTGCTGATTTATTTTTACTCAATGCAGTTTGCTGTTTGAATTACTTCCTACCCTTTTTATTCTGTTTTTCTTTACGGCCCAAATTAACTTGGCTAAAATATAAAATTGGACTAGGTTATGATTATTTGAAAATTCAAGCTTAGCATTTTTAATTTGGGCAGAATGCAACATATAATACCTAATGAGATATTACAAGAAATTTCTTCAGGTTCTTGTTTTTAAAATATCTTGAGGATTTGTAGAGAAAGTTCCTTGTGTAATATCTTAACTTGATAGACTTTTTCAACCCTTTGTTCCAGAAGAATTATAACCACATTGGTAATGCTGAGACAATATTTTACCTCAAGCGGGTCTGAATCATAAATGAAACAGAATAAATGAATGCAAGGAAGGGAAAAATCCCAAATAAATGCCAACCTCCTACCTTCAGTTTCATAGACTTTGCTTAATGTATGATTGAACAGGAGACAGAATTTTAAATTAAAAATAGAGCAGTGTAGCAAACATTATAGTTATGTGGATTAAACAATTTGGAAAAAAATAAGCCATCCTCAAAGTTCTACTAATATAATGTATCGGATAACAAGAAAGCAAAGTTTACTTCATTATCATTCCAGTCAGGCAACTACCCAGAGATGAACTTAATGTCTAGTAACTCATTTTTATCATTTGTGATTTTATATTTTGAAAAATAAAAGATTATAATATGTGTCAATGTGGTAGACCAAGATCCCCAAAATGGCTGCTGCCAGTGTCAGTCCTCAGGGGGGTCCCAGCTGCCTCATGCCTCTCCAGGGGGATTCTCTAAGAACAAGAAGTGGTTCTGACCCAGGCATCTTTCACACTACTGCATCTGCCCTGCGTCATGCCACTTGGAGCATGTGAGATTTTGTGCATGCCCTGTAAGAATGAAATTTCCTTTTCCTATAGCCCTCCAGCTCCCCTGAACATAAGCCCCACTTGATTTTCAGAGGCAGATGTTCTAGGAACTCATTTTCCCAGTGCCAGACCCCCAGGCTGGGGAACCCAATGTGGGTTTCAGACCCCTTGCTCCTTGAGTAGAACCTCTGTGGTTATGATATCCCTTTTGTTTATGAGTCATAGACCCTGGGGTGTGGGTCTTTACTAAACCACATCTCTGCCACTCCTTTCCATCTTGTTGTGGCTCCTTCTTTATGTCTTTAGTTGTGGAAAATCTTTTCTGCTAGTCTTCAGGTCATTCTGATACACAGTTGCTCTGTAAATAGTTGTAATTTTTGTATGCCCATGGAAAGAGGTGTGTTCAGGGTCTTTCTACTCCACCATCTTGAGACTGACCCCCATTTGAAGTATATTCTAACTTTACTTCAATCTGCTATTTTAGTCTTCTCATTCAGTCTATAAACAGTGCTTGTATTAGAATGAATAAAGCCAGCACACAAATAACAGAGTGTAGGAGTGTAAATACATGAAAGTAGAAACTAATTTTATAGGCATTTAGCAATATAAGTTTTTTTAATATATGTGTGAACACAGAATCACTCAATTTAAAAACAATTTACATGCAATTATTCTAAAAGCATTAAAACCATGTTACAGTTAGCAATGAGAAATCAACTGAATTGAAGGCTTGATATATACTAGGCATATTTTATATTTAATGGTAACTTTCAAAAAGGTTGATTGATTTTTATAAAGTTTGGGACACTACTGAAAGGTGCTGAGATATACATAAAGTTCTATTTGTGTGATGGCAAACAAGACACCAGCCAGTAGAATATTGCCAGAGGGTATTATCTTCAATATTTTAATGAAAATAAATTTGTTCTGTTGGCAGAGAGTTCATTTTTACACAGAATGAAGTTAACATTAGCCTAAGATGATAAACGTCACCTTTACATAGATCAGCACACCGGAGTAGCAAAAATACTAGTATAAATTCAATTATAAAAATGTAATCTGAGCTAATATAGCACTTTTCTTTTCATATATGAACAGGAGTGAATTTGCTGTTGGGAACTCGATCAAATCTGTATCTGATGGACAGAAGCGGAAAGGCAGACATTACTAAACTTATAAAGCGAAGACCATTCCGTCAAATTCAAGTTGTAGAGCCCCTCAATTTGCTGATTACCATCTCCGGTTTGTTTAAGAACTAAAATTAACTGAGTAATTATGCAGATAAATTAGGTTTCAAACTGGGCTAAAGACTCTCTCAAGTGAAAGTATTCATAGGAAAGCACTATAAATATACATTTTAATTGGGACACCAGGCTTTCCTACTTGTATTTTCTTACCTATTTACAATTTAAACTTCTGACTCTCCTTTGGTGTCTGGATATTTGATTGTAATGTACCTGTCCAAGGTCAGTGACAAGAAAAACCATGCCATTTGCATCCTTTCACGTCTTTTCTGAGTAGCCACCTACATCTTCACAACTCACAGCTTCACCCACCCATGCACACACGACCACACTAACCACCACTATATACCTTTCTTGTGTTAGAAGCAACAAAGAACAAAAAGGACAATAATTGGATAAAAATGAGACTCTGTTGTCTCTGCCACAGCTGTATAATAAGGGCCTACAGATAGGACTAGTAACAAGAATGGATCCCCTAAGATCTCTCCATTCTTCCCACATAGTAGTTGAACTTCTTAGTTTTGGTCAGTCAGATCCTGAACCTTGAAATATGAGAGACCAAGTATATGGATGTTAATAATTATTGTGATTACTAAACAGTACTTGGTATCAGGAAAGCACTAACATTAATGCTGACTTTAGGCAAAAAAATGACTGTTGAAAGATTAGGAAAAACTTTTTAAATGGTTCGACTGTAGAATAAAATTATGCTAATCACAGTAATTTTATGTGTGTATATACTTCCTGTCTGTACCTAATAACGATATTGCACATTAATTAATGATTATGTATAGTCCTAAATATGATTAACTTTGCTTTAAATTTTGGTTAGAGAAATCCTCTACAGATATGCTAAAGTGTCATGATTTTTTGGTCATTCATTTATAATTGCTTGAGGCACACAGAAGCAACATTTAGTTTTTGAAAACATCTGGGTGGCTTACAGACTGCACATCTGGATAACAGATTTCTTTACGTTTTATCCAGCTTTCTCTAACCCAAATGTTCTCTTTTTAATTCTTAAGTTTCTCTTAAATATGGATTATTTTTGCATCAAATAGTACTGAGAATGTCAGTATAGAAAGATATCTAATAGTTTGGATTTCAATTTTATTTTACCATTTGAGAATAGAATGGCAATAGATATAGATGCTTGAATTCTAACACTGCTCAAAAATGTTGTATAAAAATATATTTAAGATTAATTACATAAATGAGAATCTTATTGTTGGGCCCAGAAATCTTACAGTCATAAACCCTAAAAATGGATGTAAAGTCACTATATATGAAAAGAAATGTGTAATTTTAATGGCTTGTTTTTCTGAAGGAATTGTAGAAATTTGATGGGACTTACTTCGTAAGTATACTGGAATGAAAGAGTACAAAGACCCATCTCACTGGCCCAGAATGCCTAACAAGCAATACATAAGACACCCTTCTCATATATACACACTACCAGAGATAGCTTCTGGGTCTCTGAATCCCAGAAAGGTCATGACTTAGATAAGAAGCTAAGGTACAAATGAATGGATGGTGATTCTGTTGCCTGCACAGTGGCAGTCTTAACCTGTCCCAAAGAAGTATTTTACATTTGCTTCTACATAGGTAGCTGGTAGATACTTCAGCTATCTCTTGTAAGTGGGAGACTGAGAGGCTTTGCTATCACATTTCCAAACTCTAAAGGGAAAACTCTGATGCAGCATAGATTTTTTAAAGTGCATTTTTACTTTAATGAAAACATTCGGTTAAAAAGACAAAAATACTTTTACCATTTTTGTTCTTCTAATATATAAAAAAATAGACTGAATTGAAACATTGTATCTTTTCTTATCAGGCCATAAGAACAGACTTCGGGTGTATCATTTGACCTGGCTGAGAAACAAGATTTTGAATGATGATCCAGAAAGTAAAAGAAGACAAGAGGAAATGCTCAAGACAGAGGAAGCCTGCAAAGCTATTGATAAGTTGACAGGCTGTGAACACTTCAGTGTCTGTAAGTCTCATTTCGTGTTTACTATAGCTATATAAATTTTGCTTCCCTTCATTTGGTAAAGAACATTATTGTGAAAGGCAAAGTAGAGAAAGAAAAGAATTTGCAACTTCAAATACAAAAATGAGTGAATTTCACTGAGATACCTTTCAGGTCTTTTATGTCACAATCTTGGCTGTTATTGAGAAAATATAGATTGACTGAAATAGCTATTGGAGTTAAGTTTGGTTCACTTTCTCACCTTTCTTCCCTTCCCAGTCACTCTAATTAGTTCATATGAACTGATATTTCTTCCTGCTTCTATCTAACTTCAATTATATAAATGGTGTTGATGTATCTTCAATAACCTACAAGGAGATTTATATGACATTATCTTTTCTTGGAACAGCAATAAAATAAGATCACATAATAATTCCTTTTTTTCAAAATCAGAAAATCCCTCCTAATACTGACCAGGAAACTTTACCATGATTCAAAACGAAAATTCATCAATTGTCTGCTGGCTCTCATTCCCACTGTTGATATTCATGAGTATAATAATTACTAAATATTTCCTATCTGATTACTGTGTTTTCATTTCCCCTGTCTCTTCACAACCATCCACTGTGAAATGGAGTAACACATCCAAGGTCTTAGAGTCCTGCTCTAATCTGTCAACAACTTGGAAGTAATGTTATCCAATTCTTTCTGTTTCTGAAGCAAATCCCCTCTACACTCAGCCTTTGTTTTCTTCTTTCCTCTTTACTAATTGCCTGTGAGGCAGAACTAGTGGCATAGGTAAGAAATAGCTGGAATCACATAATATGAGTTGCAGCAGTATATTTCTACACTGACTGACCGTTTTTGTTCTGCATACAAAGAGCCTTTCCAAGGATAGGTTTCCATATGTGTGTACATATGTACACAAACACCAATAAAGGTAGGAATGAGCACCCAGACAACTTAGGCATCAACTAAATATACTACTTTCTTCTAGTTTTATGTATCACTAATTTCCTCCAAATCATATTACATAAATGTGGTAGCCAGAGGTGAAAGATATTCCCAGATGTTAACCCAAAAGTTTATATAGCAGAACTGCCCCTTACTAACTTATCGAGTTTTTAGTTGAATAAGAGAGAGTTTACAAAGATAATCATCTTGCAAATCTATGCTTTTGGTAAACAGATGGACTAGTTTAGTCCAGTTTTCCTGGCTGACCGCATTCCAACCCATCCCAGCTCTCATAACAACCAATAACATTTGTCCTACTGACAGGTGAAACAGTAGCACCCTTACATAGGAGGACAACAACATAACCATACTTGCGTGGTATTTTCATGGCCTTCCAAGGTCAACAAAATAATGGACCGATATCAGTTACTGTCGTATATAAAAATTATTGGAACTATTTGCTTAACAAAGAATTCCTTTGCTTCTTGGGGGTTTATTAATCATGCTTCTTTGACCTACTTCTGAACGGTTTAAAGAAAAAAGAAAGCAAAGCTAGACTCAGAGAGACAGCGACACAGAATGAGAGAGAGAGAAGGAGAGAGGAGGGGAGGGGAGAGGAGAGAGAGAATTCGTATATATTAGTCTCAGATGAAGTCTGGCTAACGAATACAGAAGCAGTGTCTCAGCCAAAGAAGCGGGGTTTTAGCACAAATATAAATCTAGAAGTAGGACAAAATATTTCATGAGAGCCAGAAGGTCTAGCCAAGAGCAAGCATATACTTTTTATATTTTTTTCTCCTTTTTAATAAAAAAATGCTCTATTGAAATAATTTACATATCATAAAATACACCCCATTAAAGTATACAATTAAAGGCTTTAGGGTATGTTTATAGAGTTGTGTAACCATCACCATGATCTAATTTTCATCATTCCAGAAAGAAACCTCATGGCCATTAGCAGTCACTCCATATTTTATTCCTCTTACCTTATTCCCCCCATAGTCCTAAGTACCTACTGATCTACTTTCTTTGCTGTGGATTTGTCTTTTTTCCACGATTTATTTAAATGGAATTATACATTATGTGGTCTTTCGTGACAAGCTTCTGTCACTTAGCATAATGTTTTCAAGGTTCATCCATGCTGTAACCTATTCAACATGTATCAGTATTCCTTTTTATTGCTGAATAGTATTGCATTGTATATATATATATATATATATATATATATATATATATATATCACCTTTTGTTTATCCAGTTTTGTATACATCCATTGTTTTATACGTTTGCACTTTTTCCACTTTTTGGCTATTAGGACTAATTCTGCTATGAACATTTTCATACATGTCTTTGTACATTGGAGTGAATATTTTCTTTTCTCTTAGATAGTACTGCCAGAATATTTTTAAAAGTGACTGACAGAACTGTTTTACATTGCCATAAGTATGAAAGCTCCATTTTTCTCTTCATTCTTACCAACACCTGTAAATGTCAGTCTTTTGATCCTAGCCATCCAAGTGAGTGTAACGTGGCATCACATTATAGTTTTGATTTGCACTTCCCTGATGAATAATGTTGTTGAGCATCTTTTCAAGTGTTTGTTGATCATTTGTATATCTTCCTTGGCTTATTTATTTTTTTGTTGTTGAGTTGTAAGTATTCTTTATATATTCTGGACATTAGACCTTTATCAGATATATGATTTGCAGATATTTATTCCCATTCCATACTTTGTCTTTTCACTTTCTTGATAGTGTCCTTTGATACATAGAAGTATTAATTTTAATGAAACCCAATTTATCTGTTTCTTTCTTTTGTCGCTTATGCTTTTGGTGTCAAATATAAGAATCTATTGCCATGAAGGTTTCTTCCTATATTTACTTCTAAGAGTTTCATAGTTTCAACTCTTACATTTAGGTCTTTGATCCATTTCAAGTTATTTTTTATATATGGATTGAGGTAGGAGGTCCAATTCATTTTTTTGTACTTGGATATTCAGTTGTCGCAGTACCATTTGATGAAGACATTATTCTTTCCTTATTGAATAGTCCTGGCACCACTGACCATAAATGAATGGCTTTACTTGTAGACTCTCAATTCTACTCCATTGATCTATATGCCTGTCCTTAGGTCAGTACTACACTGTTTTGATTACTGTAGCTTGTAGTAAGTTTAGAAATTGGGAACCGTGAGTCCTCCAACTTTGTTTTTCATTTTCAAGATTGTTTTGGCTATTTGGAACCTCTTCCAATTCCAAGTGAATTTTAATCAGCATTTCCATCTATGCATAGGGGTGCATTGGGACTTTAATAGAGATTGCAATGAATCTGTAGATCACTTTGGATAGTACTGACCTCTTAAGGTCAGTACTGCTGACTGCTGATGATTTTTAATCACATCTCTCATTTAACAATGTTAAGTCTACCCGTCCATGAACAGAGGAAGTATTTCCATTTATTTAGGTCTTCTTTAATTTCTTTCAGCAATTTTCTGTAGTTTTCAGTGCACAATTTAGAGTGTTCTTAAAGGCTAATGCATACACTCCATAAAGCTATACAGTATTTTTGTCACCTTCTATTGGGAATCAAATTGTAACCAAATAACTTTTCTAAAATAAATGATCTATGGTCTTACATTGTTATTATGACATTTTCAACAACAAACACAAATACTTGAGTGTTCTTGTTAACTCTGTGGCATCGTTACTTCTTTGTATTTTATCACTGTAGTGCAACATGAAGAAACAACATATATTGCAATTGCTTTGAAATCATCAATTCACCTGTATGCATGGGCACCAAAGTCCTTTGATGAAAGCACTGCCATTAAAGTGAGTGGTCTCCTTTTCCTTTGGTTTTTCTTTTGAGAAATTGTAAACAGAACAGTATTTGGAATAGAGTAGCAGAAATATATACCATTCTTCTACAATTAATGTAATTTAAATATACCATGTCAATAATTATCATTTAACCCTTTTTTAGATAATTCACAGGCACCACACCAAGGGAGAGTGTGAGGGAAATCCCTGACCCCTCCCCTTAAAGGACCTCCCCACCAGCTCCTCACTCCCAATTCCTGTAGTCAACATGAAGACCTTCTCTTCTAAAGCCACAAACACAAGCTTTGGGTGCCACCCCAATGACTTGAAGCTGAGAAAGTCCCTGTTCTCTCTTAGTGGGGGGTGGAGAGCAGAGGGAAGGTAAGGAAAGGTGTGACAATGGTAAAGGGGGAAACCTCTACCATTGTAGAGGAATGGTAGAGGAATGAACCTGGAAGAGGAATGAAGGAAGAGAAAGGCTTTGCTCTAATTACCAGGGCTACAGTAGATGGGGGTGGGGAGGAAAGGATGGCTCTATATTCCTTCCAAGCTGGATCTCTAAACACATTTTTCTCTAGAACTATTACAAGGAATGGTGGTTAGGCTTATTTGGATTATGAGTACTGTTTCCACCCTTATTATGGTTTAATTGAACTTCTATGGATCAGCCTCTTAAGGTAACCATTTAGTGTCCCAAACAATTAAGTTGCTGATGATTTTTAATCACATCTCATAAACTAGGGACTATTTTTATCTTCATTATCTTTTTATAATGCTCCAGAATTCAACATAAATAAGATTATTTTGTATTTATTCTATAGTAATAAGGACTGATTAATGAGCTGGCAATATTACATAGAGTCCAGTAGCTCCTAACCTGGGATATACATAAGAATCATCTGGAGCATTTGTTAAAAGTTTAGATCTCAGACCCAACTCCAGGCCAAATTAGTAGGTCTGAAGTGGAGCCTGGGAATCTATATTTTTAGCAAACAACCCAGGAGATTTTGAACTGGTTGGTCCCTGGACAAGTTTTTACAAAGCACTGATAGGGATACATCATGATAGACCCCAACAACATATTCGTGAAATACTATTGTATCTTAGGTCAGGATCTGATTACGTGGTATATTTTGTAGGCCAAAACATCACATGTATACAATAAAGATGGGTTAATATCTATGACTACTCCTCAATGTCTATTTGTACAATAAATATGTTCTTTTATAAATAGCACAGACTACTATATAGATAGTCTGGGTCTGTCCTGACACAAATCACATCCCTGATCTGATCTCCCTAAATTGGGCCTTGGGTCAGCTGTCAGTATTTGGATATGGGTTTGTTCTTGGGTGTCTGCTGATTGGTCAGAGCTGCCTGGTATGGAGCTGGAAAGCAAAGAAGGTAAGTACCAACAGTCTGTGTAGCCTGATACACAATTCCTGGTCCAAGTCCTCACTCCAGTTCTTGAATCCCACCTCATGACTACAGTGTGGTGAAACCTGTGATGCCCAGTCCTCTACTGTGACCTGAACTTGGCAATGAATCCTGTTTGGCTTTTTGTTTCCTTGGACTAGGAACCATAAGAGCCTAGAGTACATCCAGTCTATGGTAGGTTAACATGTCTGGCCTTTCTCATTCCCTACCAAGTGTGCATTGATCAATCAGCAGACTCCGAAGGAGACTACATGTCCTATGAAGCCTATATACGAATACTGGCAAAAATACAGGCAGCTGATCCAGCAAACCGGTTTAAGAGACCAGATGAGCTCCTTCATTTGCTGAAGCTCAAGGCAAGGAATTTAAAGACAGCAAACAGAGTACAGGGCCATACAAGGCTCTTATGATTTTTGGAGATTTGGCCTTCGAAGGAAAACTCAATATTTAGAACCTGAATATAATCATTCTTATTGTAATAACAGACCTAAGAAAAGTTATAATACATAGGTCTCTAAATATATTATGTAACTTTAAAAATAATTCTGGGTTTTATAAACCTGTTAAACAAAAGGGCAGGGGAATTTTCTCCTTAGACAGAGTGTCATTTTTGGCCTTTTGGCCATATTTGGTTTTATATCTACAGGTGTTTCCAACACTTGGTCATAAGCCAGTGACAGTTGACCTGGCTATTGGTTCTGAAAAAAGACTAAAGATTTTCTTCAGCTCAGCAAATGGATATCACATCATTGATGCAGAATCTGAGGTTATGTCTGATGTGACCCTGCCAAATAATGTAAGATCCCTAGAAATTACTGTATAACACAATTTGAGTATTTCCAACTGTCAAAACTCTTAAAGTTTTAAAAATATGAGTATCAATATCTATGTTAGAACTGAGACGTAAAAGGTAAGTATAAAGTGCCAGAAAGTAGTAATGGATAAACAAAAATCACTGATGGTTTCTTAGTCCAGACAGCTAAGTCTGTTCCGCAGATAGATTTTGTCTGCAACAGTGATTTTTGTTTGTTTTTAAGTGAATATCGTTTACATTTAAAATCTGGATTTCTATTGAAAAACCAATGATCTGACAATATCAGACCAACATTACTATCTGGCCATAATCAACTGGAATCAATTTGTGCCTGTCCACTTTTAGATGGAACATACGCTATACATTCTCTATCCATCCACCATTATGTATTTATAATAACTGGCCCTTGTAGCCATATGAGTTTGCAACCCTTGCTTTAGTCTTCTGCACCTCATAATGCATTAATAGATTTTTTAAAATTACATCAGTATTGCAACATTATTATGTGTATGTCCTTTCTTTATCCAGATTGTTGTACTTTAACTGTGATATATAGCAAATTATCATAAAGTATTCTCTTACAGTATAAGTTATACTTAGAATTTCTGATCAAAGATTCAGCATTTTAAAAGCTAATGCACATCAACTCTTAACTCAAATAATTATAAATATGAAAATATGGCACAGCATCTAAAATATGGATAGTTGTAAAAATACTATACACATCATTTGTCTAAAGAGCTTGAACATAACATAATACCCCTCACACACACGTACCATACATAATATAATTCTCCTATATCTCAAATTTGATGGTAGAAATGATATTTGTCCTATTGAAAATTATATTAAAAAGGAAGGGCTGAACCAACAAATCTCTGCTTCACCCTTTTTGAATTCCCCATTTTGTCAATCACTAAAGTTTTAGCAGTTTAGCTTTATACAAAATTCCAGGAGAAAACTTTTATGTACTGCTAGCCACTGTAGTAATGTGATATTTTGCACAGCTTTCAGAATTATCTATATATCTCTGACAGATTACATGGAGCAATTGTCAGATCATTAGTGGAGAAATTTTTTAAAGTTTTGGTCATATTTAACAATCTAATTAGCTGATCATTCTGTTGTCACCTATGACTATATAGAAATCACTGTTCATAAGGCAGAAAATACTGAACCAAGCCCAGCCAAAGCCATTTAAATGAGTGTAGGTTAATTTTAGTATAAATATTATAGTACTTTTCACTTGGAGTGTCTTCCATCACTTCCTGCATCTTATTTTTTATGTCATGTCAGATAGCCTTTATTTTGAAGGTAGTGCATTATTGAACACCACAGTGTTGGTGCAAGTTTATACTTATTTGGAAAGTCATTTAGGAAGATTGAATTCTGTGTTCCACTTGACTACTAAGCAAGAAGCATTATTTTCTTTTGAAACGATCAGTTAACTATTATGGAAACAAGAATGAGAGAAGGTGAGGTTTTTAAAAAATCATTTTCTGGCCTAATTAGGATACCTTAAGTGTATTAAAAAGTAGAATTTTTAGCTAAATGCCCTAGTGTCTTGACCCATTAAAAGAGAAAGGACTCTAATATAAAGGAGGAGGGAGTGTCTTCTGAAACAGAATGTACTAAAAATAATACTTTTCCAAAAGTGCTAGATTACAAAAGCTGTAAAGCTACAGAATATCTCGTTACTTCAGGAATCATCTGAGAAGCAAGAGGATTACCTTTGAGGCTTTCTGGATTTACAACAGCCCAGATCTATTCTAAACAAATTTTTTGAGACAATCTTTTTTCTTGAATTTCTTTTTCTCTCTTCCTTCATCTCTTTTCTGATTCAACTGCTCATGAGAGTGCCCAGGGAACGCATTAAAATTGCTTTTCGCCTCTGGATCCCCATTTTAGTTTTAAGAATTGTTGTTGCTGAGACTGAGACATGGCCTCAAGCACTTGGCCTGAGTACGCTGGGTTTGGCAAGTATAGTTTCTGACATTTTTTCCTTTAACTTGCTAAATTCGAAAAATGATAGAGGAATTAATTGTTCGGTTTTTAGGGAAATATGATTAATGTGACAATATCTGTAGTTTAGGCAAGTTTTGTCACATTGTTTTATGCATCATGAAATTTAGAAATTCTTAGATATTTCTTAGTATTTCATCTTCTGTCACCTAATACATCTCTGAATTGAAGATATTTTAAGATTATATAAATTAGATAAGAAATTCCATATTTTTGTGAAAGGAGGATATATTTCAAGCAGTGAAGGATATTATAAGGCTGCCCCTTGTAAATATTTAAACTCAGGCTATTTTAAAGTTAATTTTCTATTTCTGATTTGAATAAATTGGTTGATAAGCAGTGATTTTGTATATGTTACTTGGTTCACACATTCCTTACTAAAGTATTAATTAGTGTGCTGAAATGAATCTGAAATCAAACAAGTAATGTTTCTTCTATCATTATACATAATAGTTTGTGAAATTTCATTGAATTTCTCTGTGTTGGAAGTATAGCTCTGCTTTTTACAAAGTTTTCTCCTAAATATAAAGAAGAATATTAAACAGTGACAGATTTATGACATAGGGAAGGCTCTTTTCAAATGTTGGATAGCATGCTGTTTAGTACTGAAATAGAAATTTCTCTCCTCCCTGCATTTTGAACCCCTTTTTGGTCTTTATTGCTCAACCAAGCTGCTTCAATGAAAGTAGTAGTGATAAAATGTTGGACATGTAAATCCTTATGAAACATAATTCCAGCCCCTGGAAATCATTATACCACAGAATATCATCATTTTACCTGATTCCTTGGGAATTGGCATGATGCTCACTTTCAATGCCGAAGCCCTTTCCATGGAAGCAAATGAACAACTCTTCAAGAAGATCCTTGAAGTGTGGAAAGACATACCATCTTCAGTAGGTATGTATAAAATTTTTCTCCTTTCAGATGTTCCCAGAAAAGCTTCTATTTCCTGAAGTATCACTTTTTCTCAAGGCATATAGTGTTAATTTGGGATATGGCATACTTACTCCCTTGTAAGGTAATGTGTATGTTTGTCTTATGCTTAATTACTTCACAAGGCTATCACAAAGAGACTGATTATGGCTGTCTTAGTTGTTCATTTTTAATAATCATGTAATTAAAATAGGAAAGTAATTCTTTTCCACAATAATCTGTAATTTTATTTTAAATACCTTTGCTTGCAGCTTTTACACAGGTGTTGAAAGTGTTTCATTCCATCACATTGATTTTTGGGGTTTACCTTTATCTTAGGAGACTGCCAAATAGTCATAAGAGAAGAGCAAAATACTTCCATTTTATACAGTCAATAGTGTTCTGTTCAGCAAGTAATATTTCTGTGAAGAATCAAATACAAACTGAATATGTGACATATAGGTTGTCACTAAGATTTCGTCAAACTTCATTTACAAAATTTTCATCTTCATTAGACCAGGACATCTTTTTTTCTTCCTGACCATCGCAGGACTGCTGATCTGGGCAATCTGAATAACTTGAAACTCGTATTTCTCTGAGTCTTGGTGACTACAGAGGTGATTCTAGATAGGGAACAGAATAATGCATATGAACAGTAAAAATATTAGAGAGAGAGTAGAATGATTTGCTTGAAGATAAATGTTCCTGGAAGTAAGATAAGGTTAATGAAGCAAATAAAGGAGAAGGGAGAAGGAGAGGGAGAGGGAGAAGGACAAGGAAAGGGTGAGGGAGGGAGGGAGGGGGGGAGAGAGGGAGAGAGAAGGAAGGGAGGGAGGGAGGGAAGGAGGACAAGAGAGACAGAGAGAAAATAGTTTATCAATAAAGAAGCCAGAAGCTTCTGAAATCTCTATAAAATGGCTAAATGTGATCCACATGTGGCTTTAAAGACCAGTTTGAAAGAACTTCTTTTTAATGGACATTTTTTCCATTATGGGATGATGGCACTTTGCACTGCATCTGCAGAATCCTTTCCTTTTGCATACATAATGTTAAGGATTATGCTGAAAACCTCCAATTTCTTCAAAAGGTAAGAACTCACAGAGGGTTTAAAACCATTTTGTGACAAGACGTAAACGCTTACAATATAATTGACAGATCTGGGACAAAGAAAACCCTGAAATAATGAATTTTGTTCTAACCTTTACAGTGGTTGTGATCAATATATTAATCAAAAATTGGAATAAGGAAATTCAGTTCAAATGGGAAACAGAACCCCTATATTTATGCCATATTTATGCCACATGTAGACAATCATAGGACTCAAAGAGGTCTTAAAAAGTCATCTGGTACAGTTCTTGTCCTTAGGCAGGACAACTTCTGACCTAAAACAAAGAGCTATTTTAAGTCACTAAAATTGAAAAGCATCCCTCTATGTGTAAAATAAATTATAGCACTATAAAAACATGATATTTTGGTCTGTGTAATAAGGGTATTTTGAGAGTATATAAAGATTGCATTATAACACTAATAATAAGAAAATCAATTACTCTCTTTTTCTGTCTAAAAACAACTGCTTTGTTATTTAAAACTAACCTAGATCCAGATTTTCCCAATCTACATTCCTTTAGATATAATGAATGTTTTTACGAATAAGATCTTTGCTTTGGATTTTCAAACAAATATATAGAGACTTAGCAATCACAGCAGGTATCATTAAGCGTTCCGAACTAAATCGCTGGATTCCACCCCATACACAAGCTAGCTCAGTAGCTAGGTTAAGTGGCTGATTAATGTGTTTTAGAATTAAGGTAGAAATTATGTAATGCCATGTGAACTGTGTATTTGAGCTCAGCAAGTACACTGTGCATTATGTTTAGAAAATTTTGCTGTATGCAGTTGTTGGAAAAAATACTGCTCCCCATGTCAGAAAATACCTTACAGTGTCAGCTGACTATATAGCTATTTACATAATTAGGTTTTCTGCTTTAAAGCAATTGTCATAGTCTTTATTGTCACTGAGTAATATAAAACAGGGTCCAATAGTTTAAATCTTAATAAAAATTTCCTGAGCAAGAGAAATGCTTAGCAGTATCAAATTAGCTTTAGTTCTATGTATAACATGGTAATTAATTGAATTACATTAGAGTTGCTAAAGTCATTATTTGAGCGAGTCATTTTTTAGCAGTTTTAATTTTGAAAAGTTAGTCAGGTTTCCATATATGTCACTTAAGCACAAGTACAAACCCTTACAGGATGTTGTACCTCAACTAGATTATAAAATAGAATCACTGTAGCTAGATTTGACTTTCTACAAACAGGATAAGATTAACCCTTAGCTTTTTCTGTGGTATTGGAGAATATGAATACAAACATTAACTGAGATCTAGTTATTCACAATGTTAAATAGTTGGTCACAATGGTGATAGTACATGGCAGGTTTGAACAACACTGTTGAGCAGCATAATGGCCAAACAACAGTCTTATAAGCAGGAAAAAAAGAATGTATTTACCTGAACTGTAATAATGTCCCTCTTAATAATCAAATGTTGACTGCGTTTATAATTTTCTATCACTGACAGAAAGATATTATGTTTTTCTGATTTTTAAATTTTTATTGTAGCTTATGAGTGTTCACAGCGAGCCACAGGATGGGGCCAAAAAGCCATTGAAGTCCGCTCTTTGCAGTCAAGGGTTCTGGAAAGTGAACTGAAGCGCAGGTCAATTAAGAAGCTGAGATTTCTGTGTACCCGAGGTGACAAGGTATAGTTTACATCCCCCAGTTAAAGCAAAAATAAAGCAAGTGATGAAAATTAACTAAGGAAATTTATATCCTTTTCTTTCTGGCTATAAATATATTTCCCAAATTGGCATACTCTTAATAATATAATAAATTAATAAAAATAATTTTGCAATTTGCATTAGAAGCATTGATTTGGTAAATCATGAAATTTGATTTCAAAAGAAATCATTTTCAAAAATGTAAAACTTCTAATTGTGTCCAAAGCAAAGCTTAGCCTTTATTTTATTTCTTACAAATTCCATTATTGTCTTTGATGCATAGTTCTTTTCATGTTCATATTAATATGATATTTTGAAAAAGAATGCTTGAGTAAATCTGCCTTCTATAGTTTTCAACCTAATCCAATAACAGAAGAAGGAAAAAGTTACTTATGTTTGCTGAACACCTAATTATATGGTAGAGTTTGTGCTAAATACTTTAGAAGCTATCATAGTTAATCTTCACAAGTGGACATTAGTATGTCCATTTCACAGGAAAGAAAAATAAAATCAAGATTTGGCAATTATTTGTGTAATGTGATCAATTTTAACCAATTCAGATAGTTTAGATGGAAAAATGAATTGCATGACATCATTACAGTCCCGACATGTTATGAGAACTAATAGCGTGAGGAAATAATTCTAATAAGACCAGAAAACATTCACATTTGGAAGAAATTGCAAAGGATTTGAATTAATATCAGAACAAACAGGGTAAAGCACTGGGCATCAAGAAAAGGTACTTTTTTGTAATATAAAGGGATATAATGGCAAGAACCAGTGATTGAGATCGGATAGATCTAAGATGCAGTCCCAGCTTTGCCACCTAATTACGTGTAAAAACCTAGAAGTTTGACTAGTCCTTCTGAACCTTAGCTTTTTCATCTCAGGAATGGGAATATTAATAACTACTTTGGGAACAATTCTGAAAATTATCAATAATATGTATATAGTAAGCATCTCACAGATTGCCTGGCACATAAAAGTGTTAAATCACGGGTAGCTAGTGTTATTATCATCATCATCATCATTACATCACACACCCTCCTAAGTATATCCATTGTGGACGTTGAAAACCTTAGTCCTAACAAGGATACCTCTGTTTGCTATTTATATTATTGTACTGTCCTAATTTTCTTTATGGCACAGACCATATTTACACAACATGTTCCTCTCTAAGCCGATTGGTTTAGCTCATAATCTCAGTCTATTGATGTCAGTCTGTTCCACTGAAACAGAAACTTGCACCAAGTAGAAAATTTCAGTGGCCACTTAAACACCAGCAACAATGTGAACATCTAAATAAGGTAATATTTTCCATATATTAAAAGAAAAAGGAAAGCCAACTTGAATAAAAATAGATTTTAAACAAATAGCAAAGGAGAATTGTTAACCAAACCAATCAAGAAGTTTAGCAGATGAATTCCACCTACAAAAATCTAATTTTATTTAAACTATATGAAGTACAATTATAGAATATGGTAAAAGGTTATTTTTTAATTATAATTTAGACTCCATACCAATTTAAATTTGTATTCTTTAATCTGAGGAAATCCCTTTCTGAAAAACAGTATGGCTTAATATTTTATTGGTTGGTGCAGATAAATTGAAGTTATAGTTGTACCTATCAAATATCAGTTTGCAATGTATTAAACATTTACTGATGGTGTCTCTTTCTCTCTTTTTAAAGCTGTTCTTTACCTCTATCCTGCGCAATCGCCACAGCCGGGTTTACTTCATGACCCTTGGAAAACTTGAAGAGCTCCAAAGCAATTATGGTGTTTAAAAGGTTCCAATGATTTATTATAACAATTACAAACATCATAAATATACAATTTGCATTTTAAATTTCTGAGATTAAATGAGCATACAGTTTTACTGGTAGGGAAAAATTAAATCAGATACTTTTAATGTAGCACAGAATAGTTTTAATGAGAAATGTAGCTTTATATATAAAATTAACTATAGCAAGCTCTATGTACTCCAATGGTGTACAATATCTTTTGCACAAACCTTGTAACTTTTGTTACTGTGAATTCAAACATTACTCTTTGGACAGTTTGGACAGTATCTATATTCAGATTTTACAACATGGAGTTAAGAAACCTGTAATAAGTTAGATTCCAAACAGCTTTCAAAAGAGTTGGCCCTGAATGAGGGGGGTTTTTTTGGAAAAAAATAAAAATAGCAACAAACCATATGCAAATTTGCCAAGTCCTATAAAGAACCAAAGGTTAGATTATGAAATGAAAATAATAAGGACTAAACATAAACCAGACTAAGGCTGAACAACCTGCATGCCTGGAGAAAACTACAGTGATAAAGGGGAAAAGGCCACCCATTGACTCATTGCTCCATGACAGTTAAGCCCACAGACAGAGAACCGTTGTGTTCTTTCACCCCATGTTAAGCTGGTTTTCTCCTGATAAGAAGAAAGGAAGAAAGCCTCGGATGCTTGATTTTCCTCAGAAACTCCAAAGATGTGCAATAGCCGTTTTTAAAAACCACCGAATAATACACTTGCAAGCCTGAATACAGGACTGAACTCCTATACACATGTACTGTAGAATAAGTTGTATTTTTTAATACTTTAAAGTAGGCGTCAAATTCTATCCCCAAAGACAAATTGGTTGATTTATCAAAATTCTTATCTGGCCAACAGTGTGACCATCAGAAGCATTAAATATTTTCCTGATTCCAGATTAAACTATATAAAAATTTCACTCCAGTCATTAAACAAAAATTACAAAATGTAACAGCAAAAAGTTTTGGCTGCTAATACTTGTGTTTTTCATGTTTCTATTTCTGTAATATCAGAAATTAATCTAAAAGTGATAAGTCCACATGTAGGGACTTAATGTAATAGGTTAAAAAAGATTTTGAAAGAAAATACAACTTTCATCAAATACCTAGGTCTACAAATTTATAGTCGTGAAAAATCATTCTAGTCCATCACTCCAATAAGTTATAGACGCCATAGATAGGTGGCATTTGGTCACCTATGGTAATTGCTACCTGGTGAAAAGCATCATTTCTGCATATCCATCCTCAATACCATGGTTAGTTCTGGAGCAGTAGAGAAGGAACAGAACTACCACAAAGTATACCTCACTATAATTCCTCTAGTTCTGCTTCTAAAATCTGAAGACGGTGCTAGTGGGATAATAATTTTCAAGCTACCTGGTTAAACCAAAATACAAAAGCAGACTATGTGTGATTTCATGATAGCACGTTATTTCTTGGCACCTTGGCGCCAGGAATGATGATTTGGATTTTCCTAACAACTTATATCAAGAATGTAGTAGCTCAATAATGAGAATTTAGGAGAACCTGAATCCATGAATTAAAAGTAAATGTGATTCACATTTCTGTTACTGTGACACAATAATGTGATCTTAAAACTGGCTTATCCTTGAGTGTTTACAACTCAAATGACTTTTTAAATGCAGTAGTTTAAAGAGAAAACAAAGTTTTATGTCAAATTATTTCCTTAGAAGTAGTCTTCATTATTATAAATTTGTACACCAAAAAGGCCATGGGGAACTTTGTGCAAGTACCTCATCGCTGAGCAAATGGAGCTTGCTATGTTTGAATTTCAGAAAATTTTCTCATTTAAGTAGCGTGTAGAATCAAGTCTTTTAAGAATTCATTTTTTCTTCATAATATTTACTCAGTTAAGGTTCAAAAATAAATTTTATCTTAAAATCATATTTTTAACACAGTAAGACAGTAAACTATTTTAGGAAGTCAACTCCCATTGTGCTCTGTGGCTGTTATTCTAATAAATATACACAATAGTGAATTGCATCTACAGAGGTGTCCCAAAGTAAACAAGCAAGAGACATTGCAAATGTGTAATTGAGCGTTACATGATAAGGTGCTAATGAGGAACGGAAGCTGGGCACATATTAAGAAAGGAGATTGAGATGTTGGATAGCCAACTTAGGAAGGACTGAAAATATTTAAAGTGGTTTGTAGGTAATGAATATTTCCAATTTAGATGTTAATCCATCTGGAATTTTTACATCCTTTGCCAGCTGAAACAAGAAAGTGAAGGGACAATTAAATTTCACAGTCAGTGCACAGTGACAGAAAAAATTATAACTACACCTCACCTTGTAGCAGCAGTACCTGGAAGCCCTGGCCCACCAGAGAAGCATTGAGGGGGATTTCTGAAAAGCCAGATTCCCGAGTCCTGTGAGTTGAAGCATGAAAGTTCTGGCAAGTTGTGAGTAGCATTGGGACAGAGTACAGTGTTATTTTAGTGTACTTTAGTTCTTTCACCAAAGCCCTTGTCCAAAATAGAAGGAATTATTGAAAATGTTCAAAAGCTAGAAAATGATGTATGCAAAGGGCTGACAAGAAAAGTTCAGTGTGATTAGGTCTCTTGAAGTAAGGTAAGAGCCTCAGAGGAAACAGTAAGAAAGGATAATCATTAAGACAGTAAAATAGGCAAAGCAGAAATCACACATGTATACATAGAAGCATACATACACAAACCATTAGAATGCATAAATTTTAATATTTTCAGTGCTACCAGTTTCTAGATAAATTAATCACTAAGTGTTTTCTGCCAGGACATTTAATTGAGACACTATCGGTAAAACTAGGAATTGTGCCACATGAATTCAATGGGATCTTTTAAGTACTCTTCAGTTCTTTTCAAAACTGTGCCTATTTAAATCAATTTATATTCAATCTGTGCTCTAACTTTAAAATTTATTGAAATAATCTTTGAGACTGCTAATTGTTTCATCAGAAAGTCTGCAATGAATCATTGTTCAACCTCTAAAAATAAAATGTTTTTAAATGTATTGATTGATGTCATTATTTGAAATACACTCGTCCAATACCTCAGAATTAAGACTCATTCAAGGAATATTCATTTCTTTAAAGTATATAATAATGCACTGATTGGGAGGTGTTATGGGTTCTGCCTATTGTTCCATTAGGAATTCTAGCCAAGGAGGGGTATATTAACCTGACTAAAATCTTTCTGCATACAGTGGTGGAATTAGAAAGTAAAATCTTTCTGGGTACAGTGGTGGGATTAGTTTTCCTCTAAATATGTGGAACTTTAAACAGACACACAGACTCACAGGGTATGGGTAAAACCTGAGCAAGTTTTAATGTTGACTTCCTTCCCATCCCATCCCAGTGTCTGTCCTGAAGTCCAGTGGAGAAAAAAGAGGAGAAACTTTATCCAAAAAATGGAGTAAAGATTTATAGTTTATTAACATTCAATAAAGGGTTTAGTGCAGAGTGATGGTAGAAAATGGAAGATAAACATGGAAGATTGTCAAGGAAGCCAAGTTCTTCAGTTGGGATCAGGAGAGGAATAGCACTTCTCTCAGCAGGTCACAAAAGCGTTAGAGGACCGGTCCCATGAAGATCCTATTGTCTCAGAACATTCTGGAGAGATGTTCATCAGACTTTCCTGTTAGAGCCAATTGGTGTGGTCCTAATTTGTCAAGTATGGCCAGACATTCAGGAGTTGGGTTACGAGGACATGACATGCTTGCTCAGGCTTTTAGAGGCTAAATTCAAAATACTTCATTATGATCAAATTGATTCATTCGGCTTGATACATAGGACCCACCGACTTCAACTACTTTAAGGGACAGTGTTATGAGCCAAGGAACAAAAATATCGTCACAGATTGGAATTAGAATGGGCAGGGTGATGCCCCAAGGCTGAAAGATGGCATTATCCTGGGGATCCTTTACCAAATGATGGGATAGTGTAGGTCATGAATAGAAATCGCTATTGGTAACTTTATCATTCTCAAAGGGAACAGTGGGTTTACAGACTCCAACACTGCAAGTCTATTAACAATCTTTTCCCAGTATAATAACACTTTTTTCTTTATAGGTCCTTTAACCCTCACCTAAGGATAGTCAGGTTGAGTGTGCCTGCTCTTTAATAGACAGCTAATGTAATAAAGGCCAACATGTTTCAAAAAACATTGTCAGTATTACATTTTATATTGTTTACAACCATGGCAACTGATTAAAGAAGAATAGTTCCTAAGGGAATAAAATTGATTCTATATGGATTTATATTTTCAGCAGCTAGTGCACAGCCTACTTTGTAGAGAAATACAAAATCAGGTTTGGGATTAACTTTTTCTTATAATGTTGCCATCCCATACATCAAAGTGCCTCATTTGGTGCTTATACAGCAAAGACCCAATAAAAACATGAGTTTAAAGGGAAAACTGAGTCTTTTTTTATTTGATTGTCCTTAGTGCTATTTAATTTACAACAGCCTGAAATGGAAACTCACAAATCCAATTGTTTAATCAGAGTACCATCTGGGTTCCAGTGACCAAAGTGTAATGACCTATTTTGGATAACTTCAAATTACTTTACCCTACAAACCTGAAATGTAACAAAGAGTAGGTCAAAACAAAACTGAAAGAGTGTCTTTTAAAGTTTTGTTTACCTTTAAAAGCAACACATAAGGGACCACTATGCCCCTTTAGTAATTACCCAAGGATCATGAGAAATGACAAAGGTTATTTAATAATATAAAAACAGCACAAAAACAAGCTATATAACTGTCTGTTTTGTACAAACATTTGATTTGAATCTGATTCTTTTTCACAAGAATGACTCAACGTTGCAGCATCCTGAGACATATTTAAGGGTCATCAAAGTTTGTCAATATACTATTGATCCCAAAATTTTAAATTATGTTCCCATAAACCGATATATCAAATTTCAGGCATCCCCTGAAGGTACTTTTTTAGCTGATGAAAGAGTGTGTTTGACTTGCAGGTAGCCATTAAAATGCATGCCAAATGGAACAATATTTCCAAAATTCTAAAAGCAAACTTTTAACACCATGAAGTTGAGTCTCACAAGTCCAGATAGTGAGAAATGAATATAAAGAAGTTCAAAGTAAATTGGACTACACAGAAATGAAAATCTTCTCTCTAGAAGTAAAATTAATATTATACGACAGGCTGGGAAAATAGGCACTTCATTTGACAGTGTAGAAAGTATTTATGAATTTTATTCCACAAACCTGTATGTGCAAAAACCAATCCAAAACAAAAAAACCTGGTTATTTGAACTCCAACTCTTATCCCACCAGTCTGAGAGGAAATTTAAACTTAATCATTATTTGTTCTTTCCTTATTTAGCTACTAGGGTTGTACGAAGGTCTGAGGGATCAGAAAAAATAGGGGTACCCCACCGATCTATAGTCTACACTGGTCAAGATTGTTACACTCATTGCTCACTTAGTCTCTTGCGGTGACTCTGCAACTTCTGTGTCTTGTGTAGCTATGGAAATCTTTGTCAAAGCAGGGAGCCCAGATACCTAGGGTCATATCCACGGTGGTCACAGTACCTCCCTGGGTGCTGGGTGGGCATAGGTCCCTGCTGCTTTAAGTAACCACAGTTCCTCATATCCTTTCCTATTCCTGGTGAATCTCTCTCTCTCTCTCTCTCTCTCTCTCTCTCTCTCTCTCTCCTCTTAAGCTCTTGTACTTCTGTCTTCACCTCATCCCATATAAAATGTAATTACCTCTTTCCTTTCCCTTTGTGAAAATTGTGTCAAAGAGCTTAAGCAAAAAGTAAACAAAAATCCAGCATGAGATTTTGACACAATTTTTACCTTGAGTTCCACTGTATAACCTTTGTACCTGCCCAAGGAAAAGGACCCATCCATAAACTTGGGGAGAGTAAATTCAGTTAGAACAAATTAAGACCACAATTACTTATCCTGTCACCTACATATGAAAAAATAATTCAACTTAATGTAATCAAAGAAATGAACATTTCAAAGTGAAACATTATTATTGCAATGATAAGGAAGTACAGAAATGTCTAATCACTTCTCATTACTCTCTCTACAGTCCCCTCCCTAGTACCCTGACCCTTTCCTTTGTGCCCTGTTGCAGCTTCCAAACAATTGTCCCTTCTAAGTCATTGTCTCTCTTTCCTTGGTAGTCTCCACTGTTGAATCTCTTGCTATCAGACCATACTATCCATTACTCATCCTTGTTTCAGTCATGTATAGACCTCCACATCATTCCTCTTCATTCCTTAAAAATTATAATGCTGGCTTGCTGTCATTTCCTCCAACACTATTTCTAATTCTTGATAAAGTTAATATCTACTTAGATGATTCTGTCAATATCCTTTGGCCTGTAATCCATGGCTTACTATCCAATTAAACTTGACCACATTATCTCAGCCACCCACCTCCAGAGTAATACATTCTAGACTGTATCATTACCATTAATTATACTTTTACAAGCTTAGGTTCAATTGTTCCAGTCTCAGACCACCACCTTCATTTTCCAACTGACTCCCTCTATCACTGGACTCCAAAAATTCTTTGACTTCATATGGATCCACAATTCAATGATCCTAACATCTTTTTACTGCCCTTCACCCTCACTCAGAGAAGTTCTCAATCCCTTATTGGCTCAGCTAACATTTCGTGGTATATCAACATAATCAGTCCTATGCATGGGCCCTTAACTTCATTGCCTTTCTTTAGCTTAGCAAAATTATAAATTTCCTTGAATCATATTCTTTGTCTCCTCCACACCCACATCAGTGCAGCTGATTGTGGCTATAGAAAACACACAACTGTGCTAACTTGTCTCATTTTGAATTCATTCCTGAAAGCCACCAGTGGGCTGGCAATGCAAGTCAGTAATTTATACATTTCCCTATTCCACTCACTCTTCCCACTCACATATGGGAAGATGAAAATTTCATATTTTCTCTTCTGTCCTTAATCTTCTAAAATCTGCCTCCACTGATTCTCCTTCTCACCTAATGACCTGCATTCTTACTTCACTGAGAAAATAAAAGCAATCAGTAGCTCCCACCATCTTATCCACCCATGTATTAAGTTGATTCTCTGCAATTCCTCTTCTACAAATCATTTTTATAGTAATTCCAGTCAGATTTTCATTCCCACCATTCCACAGAAAGAGCTGATGAGTTCTTTGCAAGATCATCAATGACCTCTACATTGTTAAATACAGTGCCAGTTTTTCCCAGTCCTCTTTCATTTAACATATCAGCAATGTTTGGCAAAATCGATCAGCCCCTCCTCCTTGAAATAATTTTTTCTCTGGCCACTGGGATACCACTCTCTCCTGATTTGTCTCCTACATCACTAGTGCAGTTGATTGTGGCTCTACAGTCATGAACAATTTTGCTAACTTGTCTCATTTCTTCCTGTCTCCTCTTCTGATTTCTTTTCATCTCCGTGATCTCTAAATGTTGTAGTATCTCAGGGTTCAGTTCTAGTATATTATATCTCTTCTATCTACAATTTCTCCTTAGATGATAACATTTATTCCAGTGCATTTTAATGTCATCTATACACAGACAACATCCAAATAATTACCTCCAGTCTGAACCACTCTTCAGAGCTCCAAACTCATGTAATCTACAGCTTATATGATATATTCATTTTTGGCAGAATTCTCCAACAAAACCACTTGTGCCTGAAGATTTCTTTTTGGGGGGTAGCTGTGAAACTATGAATTAAATTTTTTAATGGTTATAGAGCTGTTAAGATTGTTTAATTCATCTTGGTTGCGTTTTAGTAGTGTATTGTTTTTGAGGAGTGGTCCAATTTTTTAAGTTGCTGGATCCTTAGTGATATTCCCTGCCTCAGTCTTGGTAGTGGTGATTCATGTCTTCTATCTCTTTATTTTTGTATGTCCTGCCAGAGGCTTATCAATTTTATTGACTTTTTGAAAACCTTGTCTTTGTTTTGTTGATTTTCTATATAGTTTTCCAATTTTCACTTTTATTGATTCTTGCCCTTATTTTTATTATTCTCTTCCTTCTGCTTTTTATAGATGCATTTTGCTCTTCTTTTTCTATTTCCTTGAGGTAGGAACTTACATTATTGGTTTGAGACATTTCGTTGTTTACAGTGCAAGTATCTAGTGCTATAAGTAATTTAAAACCTAATTCTGTCATTGTATTTTTTTTTCTTCTAGTTCTTTCTTCTAGTTCTCTTTTCTTGACTTCCTGTGGGCTACTTGGCCGTTTCAGTTTATTTATAATGATTTTTAGTGTATTGCTTTGTATAATTTTGTGGTGGTTACACTGGGTATTAAAATATACTTATTGGTTCTTTACACTAATAATGAAATATCAGAAAGGGACTGTAAACAAACAACTACTTTTAAAATTATATCAAAAACATAAAATATTTAGGAATAAACCTTACCAAGGAGGTGAAAGACTTATATGCTGAGAACTACAAAACATTAATAAAGGAAATTGAAGTTGGAAAGATATCCCATGCTCTTGGATTGGAAGAATAAATATTGTTAAAGTGGCCATACTACCCAAAGCAATCCACAGATTTAATGTGATCCCTATCAAATTACCTGTGACATTTTTTACTGAGCTAGAACAAATAATCCTAAAATTTATACGGAACTATAAAAGACCCAGAATTGCCAATGCAATCCTGAGGAAAACAAAAAACAAAGCAGAACACATAACCTTTCCAGACTTAAGACAATACTACAAAGCTACAGTAATCAAAACAGCATGGCATTGGCACAAAAATAGACATACAGATCAATGGAACAGAATAGAGAGCCCAGAAATCAACCCACACACTTATGGACAATTAATCTTTGAAAAAAGAGGCAAGAATATACAATGGGGAAAAGAGTCTCTTCAGCAGATGGTGCTGGGAAAGTCAGATAGCCACATGTAAATCAATAAAGTTAGAACACACCCTCACACCATACACAAAAGTAAACTCAAAATGACTTAAACACCTACACAAGACAAGGCACCATAAAACTCCTAGAAGAGAACATAGACAAAACATTCTCTGACATAAATTGTACCAATGTTTTCTTAGGTCAGTCTCCCAAGGCAATAGAAATAAAAGCAAAAATAAACAAATGGGACCTAATCAAGCTTATAAGCTTTTGCACAGCAAAGGAAACCATAAACAAAATGAAAAGACATTCTACAGACTGGGATAAAATATTTACAAACAATGCGACTGACAAGGGCTTAATTTCCAAAATATACAAACAGGTCATACAGTTCAATAACAAAAACAAACAAACAACCCAATCTAAAAATGGGCAGAAGACCTAAATAGACATCTCCCCAAAGAAGACATACATATAGCCAATAGGCACATGAAAACATGTTCATAATCACTAATTATTAGAGAAATGCAAATCAAAACTACAATGAGGTACCACCTCACACTGGTCAGAATGGCCATCATTAAAATGTCTACAAATAATAAATGCTGGAGAGGGTGTGGAGAAAAGGGAACCCTCTTACACTGTTGGTGGTCATGTAAATTTGTGCAGCCATGTGGAGAACAGTATGGACCCTCCCAAAAAAACAAAGATAGAGTTACCATATGATCCAACAATTCCACTACTGGGCATATACCCAGAAAAAACAAACTTCAAAAAGATACATGCACCCCTATGTCCATAGCAGCACTATTTACAATAGCCAAGGCATGGAAAAAACCTAAATGTCCATCTCCAAAGAAATGGATAAAAATGTGGTACATATATACAACGGAATATTATCAGCCTCAAAAAAAAGAAAGAAAGAATGCCATTTGCAGCAACATGGATGGACCTAGAGATTATCATACTAAGCAAAGTAAGTCATAAAGAGAAAGACAAATGCCATATGATATCACTTATATATGGAATCTAAAATATGGCACAAATGAACCTATCCATGAAACAGAAACAGGCTCACAGACATAGAGAACAGACTTGTAAACTTGTGGTTGCCAAGGGGAAGGGGGTGGGGGAAGGAATTACAGGGAGTTTGGGATTAGCAGATGCAAACTATTATATATAAGATGGATAAACAATGAGGTCCTACTATATAGCACAAAGAACTATATTCAATATCCTGTGATAAACCATAATGGAAAAGAATATGAAAAATATATGTGTATAACTGAGTCACTTTGCTGTACAGCAGAGATTAACACAACATTGTATATCAACTATACTTCAAAAAAATTTAAATTATATATATACTTATGGGATTCATCACAGCCTAATGATATCAACATTTGACCACTTGAAGTAAAATGTGAAAACCTTACTTCCATTTAGGTCCCTTTACCTTCTCCATTTTAAAATATCTTTAACTTGAGTATCAGATTGTGCTTTAGTCTTCAACTATCATTTTTAGATAATGGCATGTAAATATCATTATAATTTATACAACTCATGAGGGAAGGGATAGTTTATTGTATTATCATATTTCTGGCTCTTTCCTTTTTTCTTCCTTCTTCCTGAGTCTCCAGATTGCTTCTCGTATCATTTCCTTTCTGTTTGAAAAACACCCCTTCACCAATCTTTCAGTGTAGCTCTTCTAGAGACCAATCCTTTTAGTTTTCTTTAATCCTAGAATGAATTTACGTATTTCTACCTTTATTCCTGAAGAATATTTTCACATGATATAGAATCCAAAATTGACAGTTCTCTTATTTCAGCACTTGAAAAATATGTGCCAGTTCCTTTTGACCTCCATGGTGTTAGATGAAAAATCTGCTCTCATTCTAGTTGATGCCCCTCTATAGGTAATACATTTTTTTCTTTCTGGCTCCTTTCAAGACTTTTTCCTTTGCCTTTTGTTTTCAGAAGATTATTCTGTGCCTTGGAGTGGATGTCTTTGGATTAATTACTTTTGAGTACCGTCAAGGTCCCAGATGGAGAGAAGAGAAAGAGAGGGTAGTATGGAAAATAATATAAAGAAATAATGACAGAAAATGTCCAAATATGGTGAAAGACATAAGCCTAACAATTCAAGAATCTGATTAAACTCTTAGAACTGTTTTTACAGCATCCCATGTGTTTTGGTATGTTGTTTTTACATTTTCATTTCTTTAATATATTTTAAATTTCCCTTTTGGTTTCTTCTTTGATTCATTGGTTGTTCAGGAAAATGTTGTTTAATTCCATATATTTGTAAATTTTCCAGTTTCTTCGTTTTGATTTCTAGTTGCATACCATTGTGGTCAGAAGTGATATTTGGTATGATTTTAGTCTTCTTAAATTTGCTAAGACTTGTTTTGTGGCCTATTATATGATGTATCCTGGAAAATGTTCCATTCATGCTTGATAGTAATGTGTATTCTGCTGTTGGTAGATGGTAGAATGTCCTGTATGTGTCTGTTAGATTCATTTGTTCTAAAGTGTGGTTCAAGTCCAGTGATATCGTGCTTATTTTCTGTCTGGATGATCTATCCATTTCTAGAAGTGGGGTATTAAAGTTCGATACTATTATTTTATATTGTCTATTTCTCCCTTCAGATCTGTTAGTATTTGCTTAATATCTTTAAGTGTTTTGATGTTGAGTATGTATATATTTACAATTGTTATCTCTTCTTGTTTAGTTGACCTCTTTATCATTATATAGCGACCTTCTTTGTCTCATTATTGTTCTTGGCTTAAAATCTATTTTACCTGATATAAGGACAACTATCCCTTTCCCTTTTTGGTTTTCACTTGCATGGAATATCTTTTCCCATTCCTTTACTTTGAGCTTAAGTGTGTCCTTAAAGCTGAAGCAATTCTCTTGTAAGCAGCATATACTTGGATGTTATTTTTCAATCCATCCAGTCATTCTGTGCCTTTTTATTAGAGAATTCAATCTATTTATATTTAGAATAATTATTGATATATAAGGACTTACTAATATCATCTTATTAATTGATTTCTAGCTGTTTTGTAGTTCCCTTGTTCCTTGCTATTTTTCTTACTGCCTTCCTTTTTGAATTGGTGATTTTCCACTGTGGTATGCTCTGATTCCCTTCTCTTTATTTTTGTGAGTCTACTATGGAGTTTAGCTTGTGGTTACCATGAAACGTACATAAAATATCTTATAGTTAAATACTCTATGTTATGCTGGTAAAAACTTAACTTCAATCACATACAAAAACTGTACCCTTTTACTTCCTCCTTTATGTTTTTAATATCACAATTTACCACTTTTTATACTATGTATACATTAACAAATTATAGTGGCTATAGTTATTTTTAATACTCTTGTCCTGTAATCTTTATACTATAGTTAAGTAGTTAACACATCATCATATTACAGAATTAGAGTGGTCTTAATCTAACTGTGTATTTACCTTTACCACTGAATTTTATATTTTCACATGTTTTTTCACTAAATAGTGTCCTTTCATTTCCTTTTTTTTTTTTTTTTTTTTGCAGTACGCGGGCCTCTCACTGTTGTGGCCTCCCCCGTTGCGGAGCACAGGCTCCGGACGTGCAGGCTCAGCGGCCATGGCTCACAGGCCCAGCCGCTCCGCAGCATGTGGGATCTTCCCGGCCGGGGCACGAACCCGTGACCCCTGCATCGGCAGGAGGACCCTCAACCACTGCGCCACCAGGGAAGCGCCTTTCATTTCTTTTTGAAGAACTCCTTGCAGTATTTCTTGTAAGGCATGTCTAGTGGGGATAAATTCCCCAAGCTTTTGTTTGTCTGGGAAAGTCTTTATTCTCTTTCACTGAAGGATAACTTTGCCAGGTAGAGAGTTCTAGGTTAGCAAATTTTTTTTTTCCTTTCATCACTTTGAATATATCATCCTACTCTCTCTTGGCCTGTAAGTGTTCTGCTGAGAAATCCACTGATAGTCTAATGAGAGTTCTTTTGTAGATTACAAACTTCTCTTCAACTTGCTGCCTTTAAAATTCTTTCTTTGTCGTCATTTTGGCAGTTCTATTACAATGTGTCTTGGAGAAGATTGTTTTGGATTGAAATAATGGTGTGACCTATTAGTTTCATGAATTTGGGTGTCTAAATCTCTCCCCAGTTCTCAGCCACTATTTATTTAATAAGCTTTCTGACCCCTTCACTCTCTCTTTGCCTTCTGGAATTCCAATGATTTGTATATTGGTTTCTTTTATGGTCTCTGATAGATCACATAGGATTTTTTCACTCTTTTTGTTATTCTCTGACCAGGTTATTTCAAAGTCCCTATCCTCTATCTTGCTCATTCCACTGATTCTTTCTTCTGTTTGACCTATTCTGCTGTTTATGTTCTTTACTGCAGTTTTTTTCATTTTATTCATTGAATTCTGCAGCTCTGACTGTATGTTTGGTTCTTTTTTATGATTTCTCTTTGTTAAATTTCTCATTTTGATTGTGTACTGTTTTCTTGATTTCATTGAATTGTTTGTGGGTTTTTTTGTAGTTCACTGAGTTTCCTTAAAACAGCTATTTTGAATTCTTTATTGTATAAATCATAGATCTCCATATCTTTGTGTTTGGTTACTGGAAGATTATTGTGATCTTTTAGTGCTGTCATGTTTCCTTGATTTTTCATGTTCCTTGGAGGTTTGTGTTGCTGCTTTCACATTTGAAATAACAGTTACCACCTCCAATCTTTACTAACTGCATTCAGGGTAGAAATACTTTTAATCAGTCCTGCTGTAAATTCTGAGAGTCTCTCAGACCTTGTATGGATACAGCTGTTCCCTGCTTCCTGTTCCTTCTTGTGGCAGAATTCTTAAGCTTGTATGGCTTCTCTTGATCCTACAGTGCATCAGGCCAGTTGCTGATAGTCTCTCTTTTGCTTTTTTGAAGGAGATACTACAGCTCAAGTTTGTGCTTTCTCCCTTGCCCACAAACCCTGGCCTGCTTTCTGTAAATGTTCCCTAGTCTTCTTCCAAATCACACTCTCATGGTCACCACAGGGAGCCAGCTACAGAATTGGAGGAGGTGTGGATTTGGTATGCAATACACTGTGGGTGTCTATGGGCCAGTCCAGGCGATCTGTGGTTGAGATTTTCCCTACAGCTTCTGGATAGATTTCCTAATTGAGTCCAGAATGCAGTCAGTAGGAATCATGTCCTTTTAATACCCTCCAGGAATCTTTTATGCCACTCCCCTGATCTGTTCCTTCCTCCCAGTAGTGGAGCTCACAAGTTAATACTCTAGATGCTATGAGGGAGAAATGAGTCTCTTTGGCAGTGTCCCACACAGCTGGGAAAGCCAGGTGTTTACCCATCTACTCTCCCATTCTCCCCTGGGAGAGATCACAGGCTCAAGTTAGCGTCCTCCAGTTGTTTGCAGACCATAGGCAATAGGGACTAGAACCAGTTCGTTGTCTCCTGCAAATTCCAAACCAGTACCAAGGTCTGTCTGACTGCTATCCAATGCACAGGTGGATGAGACTCCTCCCAGGTGCTTTGGCATATTGTGCTGGATCTCAGAACTCTCAGAGAGGCGATATTGTTCATAGATGGTTGTCAAAGTTTTGTTGTTGAAGTGGGAGGACAAATACAAAGGACGACTTATGGTACCATGATAGTGATGCCCAGATGACTCCAACATTTGATTCATCTTACTTTTGGCATCTGTTACTTATCTTTTCTTATTCAAGTTATGATTTCCCTGATTCTTGGTATGATAGATTTATATTTCCTATACATTTTATTGATTATGTTAGGAGACTCGCATTTAAATCTTTTATCTAAGCAGGAAGCCACCATGCCTAGATTTAACACCAAAGTCCTGGTCTACTTTTGTGATCTGTGGTTACAATGACAGTTTATTTATTTTCAGAGTCTTTGCAGTATTATTTTGGTCTGTTTGGTTTATCTGGTGCTGCTGTAGCTCCCACCAGTACCTGCTGCTGGGGTGGAAGATGTTTCCCTAGTCCTAGGTACCTGGTTCTCTGGGTAGGAGAGGGGAGTCTCAAACCATGGGCCAAAGAGGTTTCCCTGGCAATGAGGTTGTTGTGGCATAGTTTCCTCTGTCTGTGGATGATGGAGTGTATATCTCTTGCTGGTCAGTTGTTGTAGGATCTCATCTACTGGTGAACTAATGTCTCTGGGCTGGGAAGGGGAGTCTTATGCTAGTGGAGAGAAAGGAGCTTTCCAGGCTGGGCTGATTATTGTGGTGGAACCCCTCTTGCTGGTGTTACCAGGCTAACCCCAGTATTTTCCAGTGTGGGATTGGAGTCTCTGGCCCAGCGGGGTGAAAGAGTGCCTCCTTTGGCCACTTATTCCTCATGAGGTTACTGATAAATTTCCTTTTCTAGTAGTGTTGGGCTTTCTTGATGTTGTCAGAGGGACTCTCTTTAAATCTGGGGGAGAAATGATCCTATCTGGGCTACCTCTTTTTACTCAGCTGAGGATTGGGAATACTTATGATAACTTGCCACTGCATTGTTTCTCCAGTCTTGGGAGTCCCAACAACCTTGCCTTCCTATTACCACCTTTTAGAATTCTTTGGTTGCCAAATGCACTGTAAATTCAGAGTTTATAGCTGTACCTGGTGGGAAGGGGCAGGGAGAAATGAGTCTGTTCCATCTTGTCCCTAAAACTTGCAGCGGCCTATATAATGCATCCATACATCATTTTATTGTCTTTCCTTCCTCTTTTTCTCACTCTACCAACTCTCCAACTCCTGCTTTCTGAGATCATCTCTCAAATAAACTATCTGAATCCATATCCTTGTATAATGTTCTCCTTTCAGTGCCAAACTAAGACAAGCCCAATAGACGAAAATAGGCTAAAAACATGAACAATAAGGTCATCAAAAGAAATATGAATAACTTATAAACTTATTAAATATGTTTGGCCCACTCATAATGAAAAAAACACAGGAATGAGAACAAAAAAAACATTTTTTATCTGTCAGATTAGCAAAGGTTAAAGATTTTGATATTATGCCACTTTTGTGTTCTATTGTTACAATCTCTTTGCAAGGCAATCTGGCAGTAGCATTCAGCACACACATTCCCTTTGAACCAGCAATTTTACTTGTAGAAATATATACTACAGATATACTCAGACACAGTTATATGCACAAGAATGTTTGTTGCAGGATTGGTTGTAATAAAGTACTGGACTGAGGAAAAAATACTGAATTTCCATCCGCAGGTGATTGGTTTAAAAAGTATAGTAAGCCTATGCAGCAGAAAATATGCCATTAACAAAAATGGAGTTTATCTATGTGGGCCAATATGGAAAATCAGGTTCATTAAAGGGATTACACAAGGTGCAAAAATGTACATAGTATAATTAAGAATCATATTATTTATATTACCTACTATATTACATAATAACTTTTAACATTAACATACAATGTCTCTGAGAAAGGAAAAACAGTTTCTGATTGGGTAAAACATCTTTTGATCTATCCTGTTGTACTCTTAAAATTTTTAGTCATGCCCATATATTACTTTTTCAATTACAAAATAATTCACCAAATAATGGATGTTGTGTTCCTCAATTGTAATTGAAATTAATCTTCAGTTTAATTTAGTGTAGCAGTTTCAGAGAGAAAAACAATTTGTTCTATAGCTCTTGTGCATAGAAAATACACATACACACACACAAATGCACACACACACACCAAAATGTTAAAAGTAATTATCTACATAGAGATAGTACTATATATTATCTTATTTATTCTTCATACTTTCCTGAATTGTTTGTATTACTTTAATAATAAAGTAACAAAGTCCTCTCCCCTCAAAAAATATTTTCATAAGCTCTGCATGGCATGTTTGGGTGGCACCATCACCCTCTTCACTGGAAAACTCCTTTATGCTATTACCAGCTATTCCTTTTCCCTTGATTCCTCTACCTTGCTCTAATTGCTGCTTTTGGAGCAAACTCAGGCAGCACAAGAGAGAAAAGGAGTTCCTTCACCTGGACTTGAGCTTAGGCCTCTAATGCAATATCAAGGGGGAATATAATTTTTCCCTGAGATTAGATGAAATTACAGCTGTTTGATATTTGTATTATAGTTCTGCTGCACTTGGTTATTTTAAATAAGCGTTGTAACAAAATCAGAAAAATAGGAATAGCACCTGTTTTCCTGTTAGACCTTAGGAAGAAAACTGCTCTTAAACTTGCTTTTCCTGTGAACCATACTAGCCACTAAGTGGCGCTATAGGCTCAAGTATGAGAAATAAGGGACAAGTTCAATTATTTTATGAAAATAGATATAGTGATGTTTTTGGAATCTTCCAAGAAAACTGACAAATATTCAGGCCGATTTTCCTCCCAAAATTTTACTCCTTTGCTCAAAATGAGTATGCAGAAACTGAGATGTTGAAAGACTGGATGAGTTCACTAGAAGGCCTAGGGGTGGGTTATACAGGTGACACTTGTTTCATTATTCTACTTCATACCAGATTATTAAAAACAATTGCAGTATTATAGAACGTACAACAATTTTAGTATCATATAATTTGTCTTTTTCTTTTAAAATTCCAGCTTCCTGCATGCCATTCCACTATGAACCTGTGATTATGGAAACACTTAATAACTTTGCACACCAGGAGACTACAAAAGAAAATGCTTTAAGTTTATTTCGTATTTAATAGAGTTTTTATTAAATGATTCTATTCTAAACTGATAACACTTAGCATTACTTTCTCAATATCTTATTGCCTACAGTAGTGGCTCTTAACTGGGGGCAATTTTGTTCCCCAGAGGTCATTTGGCAATGTCTGAAGATAATTTGCATTGTCACAAATGAGTGAGGTGGGTGCTACTAGCATGTAGTGTGTAGAGACCAGGGATGCTAAAGAGGATGTACTTTATATTTTCCCTAATTCATTTCCATTACCTTTTGTGATCCTTGATACTACAATGCAAAGAAGAAAAAAAAGTTAGAAGACAACCCTCAAAATGGGAGAAAATATTTGCAAACGAAGCAACTGACAAGGGATTAATCTCCAAATTATACAAGCAGCTCAATATCAAAAAAACAAACAACCCAATCTGAAAATGGGCAGAAGACCTAAATAGACATTTCTCCAGATAAGATATACAGATTGCCAACAAACACATGAAAGGATGCTCAACATCACTAATCATTAGAGGAATGCAAGTCAAAACTACGATGAGGTAGCACTTCATAACAGTCAGAATAGCCATCATCAAAAATTCTACAAACAATAAACACTGGAGAGGGTGTGGAGAAAAGGGAACCTTCTTGCACTGTTGGTGGGAATGTAAATTGATAAAGCCACTATGGAGATCAGTATGGAGGTTCCTCAAGAAGCTAAAAATAGAACTACCATACAACTCCGCAATCCCACTACTGGGCATATACCCTGAGAAAATCATAATTCAAAAAGAGTCATGTACCACAATGTTCATTGCGGCACTATTTACAATAGCCAAGACATGGAAGCAACATAAGTGTCCATCTAGAGGTAAATGGATAAAGAAGATGTGGCACATAGATACAATGGAATATTACTCAGCCATACAAAGAAACGAAATTGAGTTATTTGTAGTGAGGTGGATGGACCTAGAGTCTGTCATACAGAGTGAAGTAAGTCAGAAAGAGAAAAACAAATACCATATGCTAACACATATATGTATATGGAATCTAAAAAAAAATGGTTCTGAAGAACCTAGGGGCAGGACAGGAATAAAGACACAGACGTGGAGAATGGACTTGAGGACAAGGGGAGGGGCAAGGGTAAGCTGGGACGAAGTGAGACAGCGGCACAGACATATATACACTATCAAATGTAAAATAGATGATAGCTAGTGGGAAGCAGCTGCATAGCACAGGGTGATCAGCTCCGTGCTTTGTGACCACCTAGAGGGTGGAATAGGGATGGTGGGTGGGAGGGAGACGAAAGAGGGAGGAGATATAGGGATATATGTATACGTATAGCTGATTCACTTTGTTATACAACAGCAACTATCACAACATTGTAAAGCAATTGTACTCCAATAAAGATGTTTTAAAAAAAAATAGTGAGAGAGACAGAAAGGAGGAAGGGAGAGAGGGAAGGAGGGAGGGAGGGAGGAAGGAAGGAAGGAAGGGAGGGAGGGAGGAAGGAAGGAAGGAAGGAAGGAAGGAAGGAAGGAAGGAAGGAAGGAAGGAAGGAAGGAAATGAAAAAAATTGTAAGTGAATTGCTTAAGGCCATCTGAGTTAAAAGCTCTTCTGACTTTAGGGCCCTTTCAGAAAGCCACACTATCTCTTTGAAAATCAATACGCAATGCTACAACAATTTTGAAATTGTTGTTTGAATGGCTTCCATATGGATATATAGGTGAGTTTTTATGTAAATAATCATACATGTATATAAATAATATGAGCTGCTATTTGTTGAACTTACTATGTGTCAAATTCTGTGCTTGAGCAAGTTATATATATTATTGATATTAAAATTGCAATAGCCCCAAAAGTTGATATATTTTCTGCTTTACAGATGACAAATTGAGGTTCAGGGAGGTGAAATAACTTGTCCAAGTTCATAGGGCCCATAAGTAGAAGAATCAGGGTTTAAATCTAAGGTCTGCTGACCCAAGATCATGGGTTATTTTTCCTATTTTTAATATACTTTATTTTTAGATCAGTTTTAAGTTTACAGCAAAATTGAATGGAATCAAGTCCATGTTTTAAACCACTATCTCATTTCATACCACCTCTCGCATAAAGACTACTCCCATTACACACATGAGCACCTACATACACACACATATACCTATAGATGCTAACTGCACCACATATATATGTAATTGAGAAGTGTGGTAGCAGAGATTGCTCCTAATATGCATTTTTCTCAAGCCTGCTACAAGCCCTTCGATTCAATCAGCCAAATAATAGTATTTTTAGTTGGAAATGTAGCTCCCTAGAATAAAGAATAAATTTCTGAGCCTCCCTATGTATGACATGTGATTAAGTTCTGGCCAATGAGATGAAAGCAGAAGTGTCACATGACATCTTCCAACAACCTTCTTTATAAAAGTGCTGAAGGTTGCATGTTGCACGTTTTTCTTTATCTTTTCATCTGTCCTGCTGCCTGGAACGTGGTTGATGCTTTAGACCTAAAGGTAAGGGCCCCACCCAGCAAGGTAGAAAATGAACTGGAGGAGCTTAAGTTCTCTAAGATTTCATTGATCAGAGCTGCCATGTCACCCCTGACATATGAGACTCCAGATTTTACATGAGAGAAATACATTTCTAAAATATTTAAGCAATGGAAATTTTGAATTTTTTAGTCACTGGCCGCAGATTCTAATCCTAAACATCGTAAGGATAAAGTATTTTTCAAAAGGAGAACTAAAGGCCAGGAATGCAGTCAGGCCTTAGGCCCTATTGACTATATCAGAACACTGCTTTCCCAGACAGGATCACACAGTCTTCAAATCTATGGTGTCTTCTCCCCAACAATATTGCCCCAGATACAGCTGAAAAGATACACAGTCTCAGTAAAAGAATCTTGACTCCATGAAACTAAATCTGATTTCATTTTGTCATATAAACACCCTTCTAAACACATCTGACAGATATGTGGAGGAGATTGAGTCTGTGTTGACTAGACCATAGCAGCGCCATCTTTGATCAAGGCCCTTATTAGATGCAATTCATCTCCTAGGAAAGAACTTAACCTTGAACACTAAAGGTTTATGTGCCCTGCATAGAAGTATGTCTGGCAAACTATATGCAGAGAGTATGACAGAAGAGACTTTAGGGCCCTGCAAATGAACCCAGTCTAGCAACATGAGTCACCCATGTAACAGAGACAGAAGTTAGAGAACAGTAAGTATCGGTACAGTATGTGGCCTTCTGACAACATTAAGGCATACTCAGTCCAAGACAATTGAACTCACCTTAACCCCACTCCCAAGAAGCACCTTTGTGTCCTAGGAGAAGAAATAGCTGTGAGCATAAAACAAAATGTGTTATAGCACAAGAGTTATTGCATATTTACTGTTAGACCTTTCTAAACCAGCACAGAGATGTGATAAAAAGGCATTTCCTTATAGTTCCAAGTTTAAGTCCAAGAGATGATTATAACAAATGAATATATCAAAAGCACATTGTGATGGTGAAAATAATGACTCAGGCAAAATCTAAGTTGTAGTTTGGAGTACTGAGGTGGCATAAGTGACCAGTGGCATTTGGACAGGAGATCCATGAAGCTCGACATTGGTCAAGTTTGCCCCAAATGGTGGCAGCAGTAACTAGCACTTATAGGTGGAGAGTGTCAGCAATAGGAATCACCTGCATCTGTGCAGTGGCAGCAAGGTAACAATGGTGAGAATGGATGAATTCAGGATGTGACACATGTCGCGTTAAGAATAGCCTTAAAAGCAGTCCAGGTGGAGCTTGATTCAAAATTTACCAGCTTTTCTGGAGTATCTAGTATTTTTTAGTAACTCTTCTAGGTGCTGGTGACATAGCAGTGAACAAAAGAGACAAAATCCTTGTCTTCGTGGAACTTATTTTCTAGGAGAGTGAGACACTAAATAAGGAAAATTAATAAGTACAGTATAGAGTATTTTAGAAGATGAAATATTACAGAAAAATAAAACATGCTGAAGGGGAGGAGTGCTGGAATTGTTGGCTGCAATTTTAAAGAGGGTGGTCAGGGTAAGTCTCACTGAGTTAATATTTGAGCAAAGATTTAAAATAGGTGAGGGAGCAAGTCATATGTCTATTTCAACAAAAAACATTACAGGAAGAGGAAATAGCAAGTACAAAGGCTCTGAGGTTGGAACATGCCTAGTAAGTTCAAGGAGCAAGGAGGTTAAAGTTGCTGTAGTTGATGGAGATAACAAATAGTAGAAGAAGAATTCATAAAGTTAAAGTCTAAACCACTTAAAGGACTTTGGATTTTATTCTGAGAGGATGTCATTAGATGGTTTTATGCAGAAGAAACATGAACTGACTTAAGTATTAAAAGGATTACTCTGACTTTTTGAAAATAGACTGTAGGAGAGCAAGAACTGTTTTATATTTTAGATTCCACATATAAGTGAAAACATACAGTATTTGTCTTTCTCTGTCTGACTTCACTAAGCATAATACCATCCAGGTCCACCCATGTTGTCAAAATGGCAAAATTTCATTCTTTTTATGGCTGAGTAATATTCCAGTGTGTGTGTGTGTGTGTGTGTGTGTGTGTGTGTGTGTTTGTGTGTATCTCCTTTATACATTCGTCTATTGATGGACACTTAGGTTGCTTCCATATCTCAGCTATTGTACATAGTGCTTGTATGAGCATTGGGGTGCATGTATCTTTTTGAATTAGAGATTTCTCCAGGTATATGCCCAGGAGTGGGATTGCTGGATTATATGGCAGTTCTATTTTTACTTTTTTTGAGGAATCTCCATACTGTTTTCCAAAGTGGCTATACCAGTTTACATTCCCACCAACAGTGTACTAGGGTTCCCTTTTCTCCACATCCTTGCCAACATTTATTATTTGCTGTCTTTCTGATGATAGACATTCTGACAGGTGTGAGGTGATATCTCATTGTGGTTTTGATTTGCATTTCTCTTATGATTAGTGATGTTGAGCATCTTTCATGTGCCTATTGGCCATCTGTATATCTTCTTTGCAAAAATGTCTATTCAGATCTTCGGCCAATTTTTAATCAGGTTTTTTTTTTTATATTGAGTTGGATGAACTCTTTTATATTTTTTGGCTGTTAACCCCTTATCAGGCATATCATTTACAAATATCTTCTCTCATTCAGTAGTTTGCCGTTTTGTTTTATTGATGGCTTCCTTAGCTACACAAAAGCTTTTAAGTTTAATTAGATCTCATTTGTTTATTTTTGCTCTTGTTTCCTTTGGTGGAGGAGATAGGTCCAAAAAAATATTGCTAAGATTTATGTCAAAGAGTGTACTTCGTGCACTTTATGTTTTATTTTAGGGATTTTATGATTTCTAGTCTTACATTTAGGTCTTTTTTTCTTTACATCTTTATTGGAGTATAATTGATTTGCAATGATGTGTTAGTTTCTGCTTTATAACAAAGTGAATCAGTTATACGTATACATATGTTCCCATATCTCTTTCCTCTTGAGTCTCCCTCCCTCCCACCCTCCCTATCCCACCCCTCTAGGTGGTCACAAAGCACCGAGCTGATCTCTCTGTGCTATGCGGCTTCTTCCCACTAGCTATCTATTTTACGTTTGGTAGTGTATATATGTCCATGCCACTCTCTCACTTTGTCACAGCTTAAATCTACTTTGAGCTTATTTTTGTACGTGGTGTGGAAAATGTTCTAATTTCATTCTTTTACATGTAGCTATCCAGTTTTCCCAGCACCACATATTGAAGAGACTATCTTCTCCATTGTATATTTTTGCTTCCTTTGTCAAAGATTAATTGAACATATTATGTGGGTTCATTTCTGGGCTCTCTATTCTGTTCCATTGATCTATGTATCTGTTTTTGTGCCAGTACCATACTGTTTTGATTACTATAGTTTTGTAGTATAGTCTGAAGTCAGGGAGCATGATCCCTCCAGCTTTCTTCTTTTTTCTCAAGATTGCTTTGCCTATTTGGGATCTTTTGTGGCTCCATACAAATTTTAGGATTATTTGTTTTAGTTCTATGAAAATTTTCATGGTATTTTGATAGGGGTTGCATTAATCTGTAGATTGCTTTTGATAGTATGGACATTTTAACTATATTAATTCTTCCAATTCATGAACATGGGATATATTTCTATTTATTTTATCACCTTCAGCTTCCTTCATCAATATCTTATAGTTTTCAGAGTATAGCTCTTTTACCCCCTTGATTAAATTTACTACTAGGTATTTCATTCTTTTTTATGTTACTGTAAATGGGATTGTTCTCTTTCTGATAGTTTGGTATTAGTGTATAGAAATTCAACAGATTTCTGTATAGTAATCTTGCATCTTGCAACTTCACTGAATTAATTTATTAGTTCTAATATTTTTTGGTGGAGATTTTATGGGTTTCTATATATAGTATATCATATGCAAATAGTGATAGTATTACTTCTTCCCCTCCAATTTGGATACTTTTTATGTATTATTCATGTCTAATTGCTGTGGCTAGTACTTCCAATACTATGCAGAATAGATATGATGAAAGTGGTCATCATTGTCTTATTCTTCATCTTAGAGGAAAGCTTTCAGCTTTTTAACATTGAGTATGATGTTAACTGTTGGTTTGTCATTTATGGCTTTTATTATGTGGAGGTACATTTCCTCTATACTCACTTTGTTGAGAGTTTCTATCATAAATTGATGTTGCATGTTGTCAAAAGCTTTTTCTGCATCTATTGAGATGATCGTGTGATTTTTACACTTCATTTTGTTAATATGTGTCACACATTGATTTGCAGATATTGATCTTGCATTCCTGCATCCCTAGAATAAATCCCACTTGATCACAGTGTATGATCCTTTTTATATATTGTTGAATTCAGTTTGCTAATATTTTGTTGAAGATATTTTGCATATATATTCATCAGGTATATTAGCCTGTAATTTTGGGTTTTTGTAGTGTCTTTCTCTGGTTTCCATATCAGGGTAATGGTGTCCTGATAGAATGAATTTGGGAGTGTTCCCTTCTGTTAATTTTTTGGAATAGTTTGAGAAGGATAGGTATTACCTCTTCTTTATATGTTTGGTAGAATCCCCCTGTGAAGCTATCTCATCCTGGACTTTTGTTTGTTGGGAATTTTTTGATTACTGATTCAATTTCAGTGCTAGTCATCAGTCTGTTCAGATTATCTATTTCTTCCTGATTCAGTTTTGGAAAATTGTATGTTTCTATGAATGTGTCTATTTCTTCTAGATTGTCCAATTTGTTTGCTTATAATTGTTCATAGTATTTTCTTATGATATTAGTATTTCTGTGATATCAATTGTAACTTCTCCCCTTTCATTTCTTATTTTGTTTATTTGGGTCCTTTCTCTTTTTTTCTAATGAACCTGGCTAAAGGCTAATCAATTTTGTTTATCTTTTTAAAAAACCAGCTCTTGGTTTCAGTGATCTTTCTATTTGGTCAGAGGTCTCTATTTTATTTCCGCTCTGATCTTCATTGTTTCCTTCCTTCTTCTAACTTTGGATTTTGTTTGTTCTTCTTTTTCTAATTTTGTTAGATGGTAGTTTAGGTTGTTTATTTGAGGGGTTTTTTTGTTTCTTGTGGTATGACTTTATCACTATAAACTTCCCTCTTAGAACTGCTTTTGCTGAGTCAGATAGAATTTGGAAAGTTGTGTTTTTATTTTTGTCTCGAAGTATTTTCTGATTTCCTTTGATTTCTTCATTGACCTATTGGTTGTTTAGTAGTATGTTGTTTAGTATTTACATTTTCATGTTTTTCCATTTTTCTTCCTGTAACTGATTTCTATTTTCATATCCTTGTAGTCAGAAAAGATGCTTGGTATAATTTCTGTCCTCTTAAATTTGTTGAGACTTGTTTTGTGGCCTAGCATGTGATTTATCTTGGAGGACATTCCATGTGCATGTGAAAAGAATGTGTATTCTGCTGTTTTTGGATGGAATGCCCTGTAGATATCTTTTAAGTCCAACTGCTATAATGTGTGTGTCATTTAAGGCCACTGTTTCCCTACTGATTTTCTGTCTGGACGATCTGTTCATTGATGTAAGTGGAGTGTTAAAGTCCTCTACTATTATTGTATTCTTGTCAGTTTCTCTTTTTATGTCTATTAATATTTGCCTTATATATGTAAGTTCTACTATATTAGGTGCATATACGTTTACTAAAGTTACATCCTCTTGTACTGATCCCTTTATCACTATATAATGCTCTTTTTTGTCTTTTATTATAGGCTTCTTTGTTTTAAATTCTACTTTGTCTCATATGAGTATTGCTACCCCAGATTTCTTTTCAATTCCATTTGCATGGAATATCTGCTTCCATCCCTTCACTTTCAGTCTGTCTGTGGCCTTAGCTCTGAAGTGAGTCTCTTGTAAACAGAATATAGATGGTTTTTTTTTATCCATTCAGCCACCCTGTGTCTTTTGATGGGAGCATTTCATCCATTGACACTTAAAGTGATTATCGACAAGTAAGTACTTACTGCCATTGTGTTATTTGTTTTCTGGTTGTTTTTGTAGTTTTTTTCTGTTCTTTTCTTCTTTTAGTCTCTTCCCTTGTGGTTTGATGATTTTGTTTAGTGTTATGTTTTTGTTTCTTTCTCTCTAGTTTCTGTTTATCTACTGTTGGGTTTTGATTTGTGGTTACCATGGAGTTCATATGTGCTGACCTATAACCATATCTACCTGTTTTAAACTGATAGTCATTTAAGTTCAAACACATTCTAAAAGCTCTACATTTTTTACTCTCCCCTCCATGTTTTGTGTTTTTGATGTCATATTTTACATCTTACTATCTATTAACTATTTATTGTAGTTATATTTGATTTTACAATTTTGTCTTTTAATCTTTGTACTAGCTTATTTAAGTGGCTGATCCACAGCCTTTACTACACATTTGCCTTTACCAGTATAATTTTTCCCTTCCTATAACTCATTTTTCTTGTTGTAGCCTTATCTTTTTCACTTAAAGCAGACCCTTTAACACTTCTTATAAGTTCAGTTTAGTATTGATGGACTCTTAGGTTTTTGCTTGTCTGAGAAGCTCTTTATCTCACCTTCAATTCTGAATGATAACCTTGCTAGGCAGAGTATCCTAGGTTGTAAGCTTTTCCCTTTCAGCACTTTAAATATATTATGGCACTCCCCTCTGGTCTGCAAAGTTTCTGCTAAAAAATCAGCTGATAGACTTGTGGGGGTTCCCTTGTATATGACTTTTGTTTGTTTTTCTCTTGCTGCCTTCAGAATTGTCATTTTATCTTTAACTTTTGCCATCTTAATTATATGTCTTGTTGTGGGTCTCGGGTTCATCTTGTTTAGAACTCTGTATTTCCTGTACCTGGACATATATGTTTCCTTCTTCAGGTTCAGGAAATTTTCAGCCATAATTCCATCAAATAATTTTTCTACCCCTTTCTCTCTCTCTTCTCCCTCCAGGACCCCTATAATATGAATGTTAATACGTTTTATGGGGCTTCCCTTGTGGTGCAGTGGTTAAGAATCCACCTGCCAATGCAGGGGACATGGGTTTGAGCCCTGGTCTGGGAAGACCCCACATGCCGTGGAGCAACTAAGCCCATGCACTATAACTACTGAGCCTGTGCTCTAGAGCCCACGAGCTACAGCTACTGAAGACTTCATGCCTAGAGCCCATGCCCCACAGCAAGACAAGCCACCACAATGAGAAGCCTGTGCACTGCAATGAAGAGTAGCCCCCACTTGCCACAACTAGAGAAAGCCTACTCACAGCAACAAAGACCCAATGCAGCCAAAAATAAATTAATTAATTAATAAATTTTAAAAATATATGTTTGATATTGTTCCAGAAGTCCCTTAAACTATTCTCATTTTTAAAATTTGTTTTCCTTTTTACTGTTCTAATTGGGTGACTTCCATTATTCTATTTTGCAGATCACTTATGCACTCTTCTGTATCACCTAATCTGCTGTTAATTCCCTCTAAAGTATTTTTCATTTCAGTTATTGTATTCTTCAGCTCTGACTGTTTCTTTTTTATATTTTCTGGTTATTTGTTAAAATTCTCACTATGTTCATCTAGTCTTTTCCTCACTTCAGTTAGCATTCTTATTACTATTGTTTTGATCTCTTTATGAGGTAATTATCTCTGTTTCATTAGGGGTTTTTTTCAGTGATTTTTCCCCCTTGTTCTTTAATTTGAAACATGTCCCTGTGTCTTTTCATTTTGTTTAACTTTCTCTGTCTCTGTGAAATTAGGTGAAACATTTACCCATCCCAGTCTTCAAGGTGTGCCCTTGTGTGGGAGTATATCTATGCAATCTGCTTGTGCACAGTGGCTTTGGTGGAAGAGCTGGACCTGAAATGAGCATGGGATGCATCTTTCCCTGGGGTGTGCTGGCAGCCACCACCTTAGTGGGAGGTAGGGCTGGAGTCAGAGGGACTAGAGCCAAAGCCAGGTGCAAGTCAGGACTTTTCCTAAGCTTAGTGGCCGTCATCCCCTTATCATGGGTGGGGTTGGGCGCTGAGGAGCTGGAGCAGGAGCCCTCAGGGAACTGGGTTTCTCCTTGGTATAAAAGCAGTCTCCATCTTGGTCTGGGACATGGCTGGGGCTTGAGGGCTTGGTGCTGCACTTCTGTGCTGGTTTCACTTTTCCCCTGGTATGCATACCTTAGTTAGAGGCTGGGTCCTGGCCAGAGGGGTGGGTACTACACCACTGAGCAGCCCCCACCCTCTCCCAAGTGTGTAGAGGAATGCATGCTCCTGCAGTGGCTGTCTCTGCCCTGGAGCTAGCTTCACTTTCTCTGGAGTGTGTACAGGGACATGCAAGCTGGTAATCGCTGCCCAGCTCTGGTCAGAGGCAGGGTCAGGTCTGAGCTGCCTCTATTCCCTTCAAGTGTGTGCACTCTCATTGGCAATGGTAGGCTCCGTCTCAGTGGGGAGCAACACCAGAGCAAGAGGGGCTGGAGTAGGAGCCTGGTGTGGGCTGGGGGTGTGCTGCAGCAGTCCTGGCAAACTGGCCAGAGCTCTAGGCAGTTTTCAATCTGCTGCCTCTGAGCTGTGACTGTGAGTGTGCAAGTCTATGCACACGCTCTTCAAGAAGAGTCTTTGCTTCTTACAGCCATTTACTAAAAGTCTCACTGTTTTTCAAACAGCTAAGGGGGCTTGTGTTCCCAGTGTCAGACCCCAGGGCTGAGGTGCATCATATGTGGCTCAGACTTCATATTAATTGACCTAGCAACAGCATTTGACACAGTTGATTACACCTTCTCTTTGATAAACCTTTTTCCCTTGATTTCCAAGAAATGGCATTCTTATGTTTTTTTCTCCAACCTCATTGACAGCTTCTTCTCACTGCCCTTTCTAGTTTCTCCTATTCTAGCTAACCCCTTAACACTGGCATTCCCCAGGGTTCAGTCCTTATTTCCCTTCTCTGTCTATACTCATTCCCTTGTTTATATCCAGTCTTGAGGCCTGGTGGTACGAAGTAAACAAGATATTCTCATCCATTACAGAAATTTATAATTCTGCCCAAATCCAAAATCATTACTATAAAATTATATAAATATTATAATGAAGTATATAAAAATACAGAAGTGTGAAAAACAGTACCTTTAAACAAACCTGTAATTTGTTTGAATAGTTTCACGGGTTGCCATGGAAGTAAAACACCTTAGGTTCAGGACCCGATTGGGTGCCGCTGAACCCACTGATAAAGAGACTAACTAGGTGGGAAGCTTTTCCTGCTGGATGTGGGGCATACATGGTGAGATCAGGAGAACTCACAGCTAACCATTTGGGGCTACGTGAGTCTCAAAGATGTCAAGGCAGCACATGGAATTTCAATCCTTACAATACAGAGGTAAAAAAGCTAGACATAAAAGCATCTATCTATGGACTATTAAGTATATTTACATTTAAGAACAGATTAAACTAGCCTATAGTAATAGAAATGGAAAGAGTAAATGATGTGGAGACATTGCAAAGGGACATGCGGAAACTTTCTGGATTGATGCAAATATTTTATATCTCCATTTGAGGATGGATTTTGAGGGTGTATACATTTGTGAAAACTCATTGAACGGTACACTTTCAATATAATTATTTCAATACATGTGAATTATATTAAAGATGAGTGTGTATGCACATGTGTGAGAGAGAGGGGGCAGAGAGAGAGAGAGAGAAAAGAGAATGGGATGAGAGAAATTGTATACGTCAAGTATTAGTAAAAATTTTTGTTTTACTGTGCCAGATAACAGGGAAGTGATATCAGGGAACTTTTCTTTTATGATGGAAGAAGTAATAGGAAATTTGTATATTTATTGGAATGATCCACTAGAGAGAAAAAAGTAAGAATTTATAGGAGAGTGAAGGAAGAATCTCTGGGGCTTAAGCAAAAGTGGTTAAAAGAATATGCAATTTAGTGCAAAAAAGATTGATTTTAGAGAAAAGTAAGGAAAGATCATCTTTGTACAAGCAGGAAGTTAGCGTATATGGGTGCAGATGCCTCTAAGTGGTTAGAAGTAGTGATGAGAGTATGTGGAAATTCCCCTTTGTTTCAATTTATCTCCAAAGTAGGAAGCAAAGAAATCAGCTGAGAGAGAAGATGGGGGAGATGGCATTAGAGGTTTGAAGAGAGAGAAGAAGCTGTGAAATAGTCACCTTTGTGGATGGGAGATTTAATGGATTTAAAACAAATAACAAGATATCTGGCAGCATTAAAAACATACTTTAGGTATGTGGTCATTAATTTATTGTGCAATTTTTTCTCCAGTCATGGTCAGCTTCTCAGGTGCAGGTATGAAAGAAAGGTGGATTTAATCAAGGTTCTAGTTTCCCAAGTAAGTGTGCCAAAATGAAAGAAGAGCAAGGGAGTCAAGGGCATATGCAAGAAAATAATTATCATGATTGAGCATGAATTTGAGCTGGATAAAATACCTAGATATAGAGAGTATTATTATAATAGATTTCCTTAGAAAATGGCTTCATAAGGAAGGATCTATAGTTTAGGAAAATGTGTAATTATAAAAGAATCACATGATCCTTTTTTTTTTAAAAAGAAATGTATAAAATAAAAATTTAAATACCCAACATCCACATCTCCACCCCCCACTACTAAGGGTCAACTACTATTAAATGTTTTGTATGTATGCCTGAACATCAAAAATGTAGTTGATTTTCAAAGTCTTTTGCTACAAATGCAGCATTGTTGGGGAGTAAAAGGGCTACATTCCCATAAAGAGGAAGATTCACGGCTGAATGAATGAATGAATAAATAAACAAATAAATAAATCCAAGCTCCCACAGAATTAGCAAATTCTGGGAGCATAATTTAGGATAAGCAATAGGAAAAGATGTTCCTCTCATAGTTAAAGTCACTTTTATTAAAAGCAGAGATTTTTCTCAAGTAGTCCTGCTCTAGCACCAGGGAAAGAGACATTTGAACCCTGTCTTTAGCAAAACTTGTTGCTGCCAGATGGAAAAGGTAAAGTACTTAATGGGGAGAGTTTAAAGGTCCTCAGTGTTTTCAAAGTAAACATTAGTTAAATAATATTGACAAAGTGCTTTAGAACTCTGAGGCAGGCCAATGGGAATATTATGAACCATAGGGACTATTCAGGTCAAAAATTTAACTATATGCATGTTGGTGATGAAGACTTAATTACAGAAGACAATCGGGAAATGAGCACAGATAGAGGAAGTATTGATCGACATTGCCTAAAAAGAAATTATGTGGCAGAGGGGACAAGACAGAATGCTTCAGCTGAAACTCCCAGGAACATATCAGGGGAAGAACCTCCCCCATAACATCGCACAAACACCTAATTTATTTTAATTAATACAATGTAAAGCTTGTTGTCTCTGATCAGTTACATCACAATGTTATATTCAAAAGACTCCAGCCCGATATCCAAAAATCATTGAAAATCAATTTGAAATAGTCACCTCTTCCTAAGAATTAGCTCAGTTTACCTTTACCTTTCAAAGGTAAACTGAGCAAATCTTTTAAGGGTCCTTCCGTCCTGCAGCTCTATCCATTATTCCAATCAGCACAATAAAATCCCATGTCTGGGAGCTGCCCAGGCAACAGGGGATTCCTCCTTATAACATGGCAATGAAGGACAAAAGGGTAGGAATATTTAATTTAAGAAAATTTAGTCAGTTACATGATAGTAAAAGCTAACATTTATTGGACACATCACACAATAACTCTATGATGTAGGTGCCATTTTAATCATCTCCTTTCTACAAATACTAAAGAAATTGAGGCCCAGAGAGTTTAAATAAGTTGTGGGACCAGAATTTAAACCCATGCTCTAATGCTAGTACCCATGTACATCATTGGTTTATCATATTGAAATTCTTTAAATTTTTTAAAGTTAAAAAAATAGAAAATAACTCAGGCAAACTTAAAAAGTGAATTTGCTATAATGATATTAAGAGCTCAGAGAACCAACAGGAAACTGGACAACTGGGCTAGGAATAATCAAAAGTGGTGATGTAGCATGATTGGTCTGATGAAGATACTGACACATGGATTGCTTAGACCTCAGACATTTTCATTCTTGTGTCCCTATTATTAAGATCCAAAATCTAGCCACAGAGCATTAGATTATTCTAACTTAGGTCAAGATATGCCTGCCCCTTCATTAGAGGAGAGAAGTGCCATTGATTTAAGTAGATTTAATATAAAAGGCAAGGGTACTTCTTTAAAAGGAAGCTGGAGTACAATAAGAACTGGGAAAGTTGATGCTGGGTTGCTAAAAAGCAATACATGTCTATTAGAATCCATGCTTAGGGCTACCCAATATCTACATATCCTTCTTCTCAAATACTTTCTTCCAAAAATGTTCTTACCTAAAAAGATACAATTATCTTATATATAATCCAAAATAAATTCTGTCACTTTCCAACATTTCTTCAGTCACTTCACTGACCTCCAATTCCAGGATCTATGGGTAATGCTCATACTTCCTCTAGACTTATTGTGATTATACTTCAATATTCCTCAACTTGTGGACTAAATTTTGCCATCATAAACACAGTTTATGTACAGTTTTGGAAGAAAGGGACTATATTAATTAAAATTAATTAATTAAAATATATAGGTATAAATAGGTATAAATCCATGACCAGGAAGAAAGAACCTACTTGTTAAGACCTATTTGCAAAACCCATATTTCTTTAGCTGGTATTGAGATCATATTTAGCATTTATGACTTCCTTACTCCACTCTCCATTTAATATACCCTTTTCTTTTTACCAGCACCTTAGCAGTTGGGCTTCATTGTTCAGTGGTATACTCAAACTTTAATTCTTGCCTGATCTGAGCCTTCAGATGTACTGCCAGAGAAGAGTCGCATTAATTTACATTCTGGTGCCAACTTGTCAATCTAAATAACAAGTTTAGATTGTTTTCCTAGCATTATATTCATTTCATGCTATTCAGGCATTAAGTGATTTGCCAAAGTTCCCGTACCCAGTAAGTGATAGAACCAAGGTTTAAATTCAGGTTCCTCTGATTCCAAAACTCACACTTGTGGTGCTAGTCTGGCTCCTTGAATGAATAAGAAAAGACTGAGATAAGAGGCAGGAAATAAGTGGAACAACATCAGGAGTCATAGGCCCACAATCAGCAAAGAACAGGCCTGTTGGATGGGCAGTAGAGAGATGGAAAGTAGATAAGACAGTTGCCACAACAGGATAGGGGAAGGGATGTGCAGACTGAGACAAATCCTTGCAAAATCGTACCTTGCAAAGTTAATAATTTGCAAGGAAATAAAACAAATAGGTGATGGGGGGAGCAAAAATCAACTTAGACCTTGTGAGGGTGTTTCATCTCAGGTTCTGGGAAGTGTGGTATATCAAACAGAAAGAGTAACCCTTGTTTCTCCAACCCACAGAAAGGGACCATTATATCTGAACTGTTGTACTTTCCTTCTTCCTTGCTTTATTGTTCTCCATGATACTCATAACTATGCAAGACCTAGTATATTTTACTTATTTAGTTTACTGTCAGTCTTTCCACACTTGGATTGTAATCTCCATGAATATTTTTGTTTTGTTTTGTTGGAACAGATCCTGGCACATGATAGGCCCTCCATTTATGTCTGTTGAATGAATGAATGAATGCATCAAGAAGGTTTGTGGGTCCCCCTCTGCTTCTGGGCCTTTAATTCCAAGTTCCAAGTTTCCAACTAACTTCTTGGAAATGTTGAAAAATGATGAAGCTTTCTGACTGCTTTTGCTAATTGCTTTCTATTTACCTGTGGGTGGCCTCCTGCTGTAGCAGGAAGTAACTGTACAAATACCAGTACTGCTGGCAATGCCCTTATTTCTACTATTTTTCCAGGAGACAAGTAATGTCCTAGCCAAGAGCAAAGGCTCCAGAGTGAGATGGCAGTAAGAATCCTGTCTCAACACTAAAAAAGCCATTTAAGTTTGGGAAAATTCCTTAAGCCCCTGAGCCTTTATTCCCTCATCTACAGTGTTTCCTTAGCTATATATATCTGTATGCATCTTCCTTCTCACATCTAGAATATACTGACTCCCTCTCCAAAGAAGATAAGCCAATGTTCTAACCAGTTACTACATTCAGTTCAAAATCCAGGATCTCTTGGTGATGTGCAGTCCTCTCCATCAGGTCCACATGTAGATCCTTTTGAACTAAAAGTTAAATTATAAGTCTCTCCCACGTCTCCAATAGACAATGGTGGAATATGGACAGAGTAAGCTGAATAAAAACTTCCATTATAAAAACGGAAGAATGAAAGATATACTGTGATCACTTGTTCATAGCAATGATGGAATCTTAGTGATCAGGTCTGAAGACACTCTGCCCTGGTAGTGAGGGAGGCTCCCTGATTAGATAGTGAATCTTCTCTCTGTGAGAAACTCCCTTGTCCATTGCTGTCCATAGTAATATCTCAAGTGAGTTTGGGGGATATTTCCTTCCTTGGTGGATACACAATTTTCCACACCCCTCTTCCTGATGGTACAGGTTTGGGGACCAGGCTATACAGCCATAAACTCTTCTACAACAAGTTTGTGGTTTCTCTGTCAATGCAATTGCCTCAAAGCTCAATAAGCTTTCAGTCTGTTTGCATTCATTCAGTCCCATATGACAGCAATCATATCCAACTTTTTTGCTAGACACGATTAAGTCTACCTTATTTCTTTGCTTCCTCACTCTCTGTCAACCTCTTTTCTTAATTGAGGCCATCTAAATCTGTTGGGTTGGGAGAGAAGGAAACAGCTATAATCTGATCTTTGCTGAAAGACTGAGTGTATCAGTTTAAATGAAGTCTTAATAAGCCTTTCAAAGACCTTTATCTACTTGAGTTAATTAGAACCTTTTCTATTTGAAGTTAATTTTTGTATATGGTGTGATATAACGGTCCAACTTCATTCTTTTTCATGTTGATATCCAGCTGTCACAACATCATGTGTCAAACAGACTATAATTTCTCATTGAATGGTCTTGGGACCCTTGCCCAAAATCAACTCACCATAGATATATGGGTTTATTTGTAGAATTAAATTCTATTCCATTGATCCACATGTTTATCAATACCAGTACCACACTGCTTTGATTACTATAGGTTGGCATAGGTTTATAAATCAGGAAGTGTAATTTCCACATCTTTGTTCTTTTTCAAGATTTTTTTGCTACTCAGGGTCCCTTGTACTTCCTTATGAATTTTAGGATCGGCTTTTCCATTTCTGCAAGAAAAGGTGGTTGGAATTTTGACTAGGATTACATTTAATCTATGGATCCATATTGGGTGAGTAATGCCAGTTTAACAATATTAAGTCTTCTAATCCATGAACCCCGGATGACTTTCCATTAATTTATGTATTCTTTAATTTCTTTCAACAATATTGTATAGTTTCAATGTGCAAGTCTTGCATTTCTTTAGTTAAATTTATTCCTAAATATTTAAATCTTTATGATGCTATTGTAAATGAATTGTTTTCTTAATTTCCTTTAAGACTATTTATTGCTAGTATATAGATATAGACCTGATTTTTGTATGTTGCTTTATATCCTACAATATGGCTGAACTTCTTTATTAGTTTCAGTAGTATCCTATGGATTCTTAAGGGTTTTCATCTACAAATAGAAATAATTTTTCCTCCTTTCCAATCTGTAGGATATTTATTTATTTTTCTTGCTTAATTGCTTTGGATATAAATGCCAGTAAAATATTGAATATAAGTGGTGATGTTGGGCATCCTTGTCTTTTTCCTGATTTGGGGAGAAATGCTGCCAGTTTCTCACTATTGAGTATAGTATTGGCTTTGGGTTCTTAACAAATGTCCTTTATTATGTTGAGGAAGTTCCCTTTTATTCCTACCTGGTTGATTGTTTATATCATGAAGGTGTGTTTAATTTTTCAAACACTTTCTCTTCAATTATTGAAATGTTATTGCGCTTTTTTATTCATTCTGTTAATATACTGTATTATATTGATTGAGTTTTGTATGTTGAACCACCATTGCTTTCCTGGGATAAATCTCCCATGGGCATGGTGTATAATACTTTTTATATGTTGCCAGGTTCAGCCTACTAGTATTTTGTTGAGGATATTTGCATCTATATCTATAAATGATATTGGTATTTGTTGTTTTGTGTGTGTGCGTGTGAAGTCTTTGTCTGGCCTTGGTATCAAGGTAATACTGGCCTAATAGAATAAGTTGGGAAGTGTTCTCTCTTCTTCTATATTTTTGCAAGAGTTTGAGAATAATTCATTTTAATTCTTTTATAAAAATTTGGTAGAATTTGACAGTGAAGCCACCTGGGCCTGAGCATTTTGGAATTTTCTGTATATATCTATTAGTCCATCTGCTATAGTATTTCATTTAAGGCTGAAGTTATTTTGTTGACTTTCTGTCTGGATGATCTATCCATTGATGTAAGTGGCATGTTAAAGTCTGTTACTATTATTGTGTTGCTGTCAATATCTCCCTTTAGGTCTGCTAATAACTGCCATATATTTGGTGCTCCTATGTTAGGTGTGTATATATTAATAACTTTCCAGAGTTTGGTAAAATTGATTCTGACAGGTTTTGCCAGTTTACTATTTTTGTGGAAGAATGGGCTTTTAAGGTTTTCTATTCTACCATTTTCTAACTGAAGAGACTTAATGAGACTTTTTTAAAAATTTTATTGGAGTATAGCTGATTTAAAATGTTGTGTTAGTTTCAGGTGTACAGCAAAGTGAATAAGTTACACATATACATATATCCACTCTTTTTTTTTTTTTTTTGCGCTACGCGGGCCTCTCACTGTTGTGGCCTCTCCCATTGCGGAGCGCAGGCTGCAGACGCGCAGGCTCAGTGGCCATGGCTCACGGGCCCAGCCGCTCCGCGGCATGTGGGATCCTCCCAGATCGGGACATGAACCCATGTCCCCTGCATCGGCAGGCGGACGCTCAACCACTGCGTCACCAAAGAAGCCCCATATCCACTCTTTTTTAGATTCTTTTCCCATATAGGTCATTACAGAGTGTTGAGAAGAGTTCCCTGTGCTATACAGTAGGTCCTTACTAGTTATCTATTTTATATATAGTAATGTGTATATGTCAATCCCAATCTCCCAATTTATCCTTCCCCCCTCCCCCTAGTAATCATAAGTTTGTTTTCTACATCTGCGACTATTTCTGTTTTGTAAATAAGTTCATTTGTACCATTTTTTTTAGATTCCACTTATAAATGATGTCATATGATATTTGTCTTTGTCTGACTTACTTCACTCAGTATGATGATCTCTAGGCCCAAGGATGTTGCTGCAAATGGCATTATTTCATTTTTTTATGGCTGAGTAATATTCCATTGTATATATGTACCACATATTCTTTATCCATTCCTCTGTTGACGGACATTTAGGTTGCTTCCATGTCCTGGCTATTGTAAATAGTAACAAGCCTTTTTTCTTGAAGACTTTTTCAGCCCGAAGTCTTTCTATTTAGAGTCCAGAAGTATACTGTTGGCATTTTAAATGCTGCAGGACCACTCCTATGGACTGAATATGTCCCTCCAAATTTTATGTGCTGAAACCATAATCCACAATATGACAGTATATGGAGATAGAGCTTTTAGACTGTAATTAAGATAAAAACGAAGCCATAAGGGTGGGGTCCTAATCTGATAACACTGGGGGCCTTACAAGAAGAAGGAGAGAGAGAGATCTCTCTCCACACACACACACACACACACACACACACACACACACACACACACTGAGAAAGTCTATGTCAGGATAGAGTGAGAAGGCGGTTATCTATAAGGCAGGAGGCTAATACTTGTTAGAAATAATTCCTACTGCACCTTGATCTGGGACTCCTAGCCTCTAAAACTATTATAAGATACATTTCTGTCATGTAAGCCACCCAATTGATGACATTTTGTTATGGCAGCCCAAGCAGACTAAGACATGTTTTGTTAGTGAGAAATAGGGTGCTGCTATAGCAAATACCTAAAAATGTGGAAGTGGCTTTGGAACTGGGTAACGGGTAGATGCTGGAAGAGTTTTACAGTGAAATCTAGAAATATGGACATTAAGGTGACTTTAGTGAGGCCTCAGCTGGAAATGAGCAACACATATAATGTATATGAGATTCATTGTTTGATTTTATGGAATTGAGTCACATGATTGTGGAAGCTGGCAAGTCCAAAATCTGCAGGGCATGCTAGCAGAGCAGAGATCCAGGGAAGAGTTGATATTGTAGTCTTGTATCTAAAGACAGTCCAGAGATGAAATTTTTCTTTCTGTTCCTACAATTCTGGGCTCTTTAGGGTGGCAGGTCATGATCTCCAAAACACAAACACTTCTCCCATGAAAACCAGCAAGAGTCCCATTGTACTATAAGCTATGGATGTTGTGTTGACACTTCAGGATTCTTTTGCTCAGGGAATAGCAAACAACAAGAGGAGTCACCATCTGTTGTGGCCATCCTTATAGACACAGAATGGACCCCTGCTCAAAATTTGTTTCAGATGTCAAGACTGGTAAACACACACACACACACACACACACACACACACACACACACATGTTAAAGTCTTATTACTTACATAGTAAGGATTTTTCAAAAGAGCTGGCTTCTTATGCTCGTCCAAAAATGACTTCAGAGATCAGGGAAATGAAACTGGCTTGGGGTTTTATGGTGCGTAGGGTATGGAGATTCTTTTGTGCATGCTTGTGTGATTTGAACCTCCCATCAGCACCAAAGGAGGGAACACCTTAGTTACTTATAAGCTTGCCCAGATGTGGTACACAGGGGAATAGGGAGGGGTGAGGCTTAGAAGATGTTAGCAGTCAAGCATTAAAAAATGGATTCAGACTATTACACCATCTAAGGCAAAGGCAATTGACCCTCTCTATCAGGAGGAGGAAGAAATGTTACACAGTGGGAGCAAGCTGAATATGTTTGGCACCAGAGCAATCCAAATGGTGCCTTTTGATACTCTTTTGACCAGTTTTGATGGGAAATAGACATATGTAGCAACCTTGGCCAGAGAAGTGTTCAAGACTTGTCAGGAATGAGGGTCTCAGTCATGTCACGAAGTGAGGTACAGAGGCCAGCTGAGAAGAATAGGAATCTAAAACAGATAGTGGAGGACTCTGGAGGATCTGCTTCTTGGACTTATATGAAGAAGTAGATTTAAGCAGCATAAGAAATAGATTGTGTTGGACATGGAGATGTACCATACATATTCCTCTTCAGGGAAAGGACTTGTTTTTCCAGATTCTAGGTGTCCTGTCAGTAGAAAGTCTTCAGCTTTAGACCTTTATAGGATAGCCTCAGCTGTAGAGAGATGGCTGGCCCATATCCAATGACTGATTGAGGTAGGTGTGCGAAGGCTCATCCATTTCATTGCATCAGTCGCAAAAAAAACTCCCTGTAAACATCCTGTATGATGAACTCTGTCTGCTTCCTGGAGAATATAACGAGCAACATCCCCACTAGTGCTACCAATTTCTGTATGACTTGGAATAAGGCTAGTGTTATGGGCTGAATGTATTTGATCCCCCCATTCATACATTGAAGCCCTACCCCTCCCCCAGTGTGGCTATATATGGACTAAGGAAGTAATTAAGGTTAAATGACGTGACCAAAGTGGGGCTGTGATCTGATAAGATTAGTATCCTTATAAGAAGAGATACCTGAGAGCTCACTTGCTCTTTCCACACACATGTATGCATGGGAGGAAAAGCCATGAGAGGACATAGCACAAAGGCTTCAGCTAGGAAGAAAGATTTCATCAGAAATGGAATTTGCCATCACCTTGATCACAGACTTCTAGCCTCCAGAACAGTGACAAAATTAATTTCTTTTTTAAGCTAATCAGTTTGTAGTATTGTTATGGCAGCCTGATTAGTAAATAGACTCAGCAATAAGTCTAATTCTTAAAGAAGACAGAAAATTATTTCTGGTCACCTAATCATCTGGGATAAGAATTTTAGGTCAGCGACCACCTCTTTTCCATGTGGGTATTTAGATATCAGGTCTTTTCCATCCTGTTTTTCTGCAAAGGCAGAATTTTTAACCTGGAGTCCAAAGAAACTTCAAGGATGTCTCAGGGCAAAATTCTGAGAATCTATAAATTTGTTTATGAAAAAAATTCATATTTAATTTTGCCAGCCTCCAACCAAAATTTAGCATTTTGTTCATTTATAACTGTGGGCCACAAACCACAGTAGTGGCAACTGTACCTGTGATTTTTTTCACAAACAAAGTTCACATAATTTCAAAACAATTATACTTCCTATTACTTTGGAAAGAATGTATTTATTATACCAGTTATAATATCTTATTAATTAATATGTTGTGATGGAAGCATACATATTACTATATTAGTCATTTCAATTGTATTATTTTTATAATTATATTTCAATGTTACTGATGGCCTTTGTAATCCTAAAATTTTTGGCATTTAAACTATTCTGAAAAGAGGCACATACATTACACCAGACTGCCAAAAAGCTCTTCATCTGCTTGGTGGTCAAACTAGATCATAAGTAAGTCCACAATCCAGTTCAAAGGAGATGGAAAAAGAGTGAAGGAGGTACCCAACTATTGTAATGCCCTGACCAGTAAATGTCACACCACACCTACACTTATATTCCATTAATGAGAACTTAGTCTCATGGTCACACTTAGTTGTAAGGGAGGCTAGGAAATGCAATATATCAGGGAAGCCTTGTGGCTATGATTCTATTATAATGGAGAAAGGAAAACAGAGCTGATGAAGTTCGTACGATGTATGCCACTACTCTTTTGTACCCTGTCCCCCAACAAGTTTTCTCCCTTTTGTTCTAAGAGTTTACCCATAGATTTTTCTTGGTTTTTCTGTGTAGAGAGATTTGTTTCCTCCTTTACATTACATTTTTTATAATGTGTATTTCTTTTTCTTATCTTGCTGTATTCACTAGGACCTCCAGTATAATGTTTAATAGAAACAATGATAGAGAAAATACTTGTCTTTTTCCCAATTTAGTAAAAATTCTGCTGTGAACTTTTACTACTGAAATATTGGTATAGGTATTTTATGGTTAACATTTATGAAATTAAGGAAGTTATCTTCTAGTCCTAGTTTGCTAGAATAAGCTGAGATTTATATGGTGAATAGTGGTAGTTCTTCATGATCTGGCTACAGGAATGAATGATTGAATGAGATTTAGTCTCTGCTTGAAAGACAGTGTCTTGGTAATTCCTGACTTCCCCCTGGAGAAACTGATATTCCTCCAAGAACAACCTCTGATCCAATTCATTTGGGGAGGTTTAGGAAGGTGCCTGTATAACATTAACTCTGGCCTCTGGATGTAGGGTCTGTGCCAGAGAACATAAATCTGCAAACCAGGAGACCCACACTACAACCTTGGCTTTGACACTAGGCTCCTGGCTGATGTTGACCAACAAGAAAAACAATTAATGTTTACAAGGCTTTTTATCAGATGTCTGACTCTGTGATGAGAACATTACATATTCTGTAGCAAGGAATGTTCACAAAATCCTGCTGACACGAATATTATTAGTGTTCCCATTTTACAGATGAGGAAAACAAGGTGCAAGGTTTAAGTACCTTGTCCAAGATCACAAAACAGTATAAGTAGCAGAGCCAGGATTGTATTGTAACTTCAGTGAAACCAAACTGCATGTTAGTGATGACTTTTCTGTGCTATAAATCACCTTCCCTCCCTGGGCTTCCAGTTTATTATCCATAAAACCAAAATGCAAACTATACCAGGAGTCAGCAAACCTCCATGCAAATTGTCTAATAAAACACTAGAATGTTTGTGGGCTACATACTTTTCTAAACATATTTATTTAGTTCAATCTGGAAGCACAATATCGGCAAAAGCACTGATGCATTTATTATTATTTCCCTGTCACTGAAGAGTTTCTCCTTAGGGCTAGAACTTCAGACAGTACATCATTAACAGTCATTGTACTATTTATGTGTACTGAATTCTAATATTGGAGATTTGAATACGTATTGTCTGAGATGAAGTCTAGTTTGGTGGATGGGGGTAGAAGGGCATGAACAGACAAGGGAAAATTGCTGAAGGATCTGAGGATAGGGAGGTATCAAACTTCAGTGAAACTAACCAGGAGATTTATACTTGAGCAAGTGGGACTGAGGTACAACATTTGGAAAGGAGTCTGATTAGAATACAGAAAAGGAAGGGCCATGAGATATAATATGAATGAATCACTTTCCTTCTCCACTGCCAACTTATAGCTTATCAATAAGGAAACTTTTTAGGGGCAAGGTGGGCTTGTACAGTGAAGTTCATCTCTGTCTCTATTGCTTTTTTGTCCCATGCTTGTTAGGTCACAAAAGCGACATCCCTAGCAGTAGCTCTCAGTCTGTGACTCAGCCCTGTAGTGAAAACACCTTTTTACAACCCACCAATGGCAGTTTTGGCAAGAACACAAAGAACAATTTTGATGGGGTGGGAGGAAGGAGGTTGAGAAGTTCATACATAATCTACTGCATTTATGTTGCTTAATATTCATTGTACTTATTATGAAAATAATGGGTTAGGAGGACCTGACCTGCATTTCAACTATTCTCCAAGAGGGCAGAAGACAGAGCATTTGTCAGCCCAGTAAAATTCCTTGGAGCTAACTAACTGGGAGCTAATTAACTGGGGTTCTGACAAAGAGGAATGCATTGACATGGGGCCTTCTTGTGCTTTGGGTAATGAGTCACTCATTGACTATCTGAACATAAGAGTGGCCTCTTTCACACCCAATGCAGTTCGGCTAGGGTCCAGTCTCCACCCCTGTACAAAGGAAAGCACATCCAAGCCCACATCGATCACATCAGGCTATACTATTTATTTATTTCTCATTGCAATAAGCACATGCAATTAGCCAACAACCTCTTTCCCAACTACACTTCTGTTGGGTCCACAATTTTCCCTAGAAAGAGAATACTCCTGGTGTTTTTCTCCAATATCAACAACAAGAAGGATCTATCAAACTGGATGATAGGATGAAGAAGAGTTATTTCAGGCTGATTCAGAAATCTGACTTCAGGGACAGCTTCAGTTCCCTTTTCACCAATATGCAGCACAGCCTTGTGGGCAGCCTGTGGAGGGGGGGGGAGAATAAATACTGCTGATGCCCTGAAGAAACAGGAAACATCTTTGGAACAGTTTAGAAGCAGGAAAGAAGAAGGAAGGATGGGGCCACCCCTTTACTGTATTGTGTTGATGGTGCTTGAATATGAAGGACACTTGTCTAAGTGTAGTTAATGACTCTCTGGTGATTTTAGAGCTAGATGTCAAGGAACCACCACTCTTTCCATGGCTTTCTGCCTCTAGAAGTCACTTATTAAGCTTTCCCCTGCCCCCGCCACCTCCTCAAGAACTGTATCGCATCAGAGTCAATTCTTATGATTAAGTTCTTCTATCAGAATCATTTAGGACATGAAGGTCAAGGATGGAAGTAACTGTTACAATGACTTGTTTGGGGGTAATGAGAATGGCCCTGGAGTAAACCTGGCTTAGGAAAAGTCATTCTGCCTCTACAGGCTTCAGAATTATCACTGATAAAATGAGAGAGTTGAATTAACTGACTCTCAATGGCTCTTACATCTAAAGGATATTAAAGGACTCTAATCTACCAACTTACGTTGGAAAGTTTAAGACCATTGTCCTTTGTGAGTCCAGAAAAATCAGCAGTGTCAGCAAAGGCATCCTGGATGCCCATCTTCGAAAGGATGGCTCCAAGGTCATATGTGGCAGAAATGGAAAACTTTGGAACAAACAAGTTAATCCACCTGTGGAGAAAGGGGAAGGGGACATATGGCTATCAGCACACCAAGCTCATGATTCCCTCCCTCTCTGTCTCCATGTTATTGTATTGGGCACTGCTCCTCCCCTAGGTATTGACAACCACTACTATGCAGGCCAACACGTGGCACCAAAACCACAGAAGTTATCCTGGAAGGAATGCTCTCTGGTTCAGCCCATTTGGGACTGCAACAATGGAAGTTGGAAGCTGTGACCCACTTATAATCTCTGGGGGTGTTCATGAAGGTTGGGAAGCCAGTGGCATGAATGTCAATGGGTAGTACCAGGGGGAATTTCATCGTTTTCCATCTAGCACTTCCAGCTCAGTGTGAAATATCTATCAATATCCTACCCATCCCCCAAGCTCCACTTGGACTCTGGGAAGGCACAAATTTACTAGCTGGCTGACTTTGGATAGTTCATTTTATTTTTCTAGTCCTGATTTCTTCATTTGAAAAATGCCTGTAATACTATCTCCTTTGCAGGTTTGTTGACGTGCTTAGGTGAAATAAAGTATGTAAAGTGCCCAGCAAAGGGATTGGCAAAGAGTATGTCCTCACTATATTGTAGTGATCAACACACAGCTCCTAAGTGGTTCAGAGTGATTCTCCTGCCTCTGGGTTTCTGCTGAATTCGGTCTCTGTGCCATTATGCCCACCCTCCACTTCTCACATCATCTAAGATGTTTACCCCTTCCGCAGTAAGCGGTTCCACTTCTTCAGTGTTTTAGATGACATGGCCCCTTCCACCCACTCAATCTGGCCCTCCTTGGGAAGGACAAAGAGTGCCAGAGCATTCTTGCTGTAGTCCATTTGCAGCACTGTGCAGTTCAGCTCTGTATCCACCAGGTGATAGTATTGTTCAATCTGGTGCATCATGGGCACTTGCACTGTTGTGGTCTTGTCCACTAAGAAACTGGAACCCTCTTCTGTCTTGGATGGATCAAAAGGATTTGCCCACTGGGCTTAAAATACAAAGAGAAGAGAGTTGTTTGTTTAAAACCAGTATTTGTGCCAATATGAACTTCTCTATCAGTCATCTAATCTAGTAATTAATACCACCACAGAGGTAGGTACCTTCTGTCAACCAGTTTTACAAATGAGTAACTGAGGATCAGGGAGAGAATGTGACTTTACATGTTCTCCCAGGTAGCTGGTGGCAGAGCGAGGAGTCACACCCAGGGTTGTTAGACTCCATGTTCAACAGATGTTCCATCTGTGTTCAGAACCACTATACTTACACTAAACCCATCAGAGCCACAGTTTCCTCTTCCGTAAAAAGGCATAAGCACATCCAACACACAGGGTGAAATGAGACAACAGATCTGTTCTGCCGTTTTATCCGTCTACAAGTGTGTGATTTGTGGCCAAGAATCGTTCACTCCTCCACCAAACATGGCTGACATGTGCTGTAGAACCAGCAGAAATCATTTGGGCACAGCACCTTCAGGAAAGAGTCACATGATTCTTGTTGTTACAAGCACCAGCTTTAGAATCAGACAAACCTGGGTGGGAATACCAGCTCTGAAACTTATTAACTGTGTGAACCTGGGCACTTGTGAAGATTAGATGAGACAATGTGTGTAAACCACACATGTAGCATGGTGCTTAGTATATAGTGGGTACATAGTACATGATAGAGACATGATAGTCTTTATGTAACATGCCCAAGAATGAACAGCAAGTGAGGGTCACTTTAAGGTTTAAAACTAATCCTGTTTACCTGCCAAGTGCAAGCTTGTCTCACCTCACCAAATCTTTTGGAAACCATGATTCTGTAGCTAGATGTGAGGAAGGTGTTCATACCATTGTAACTAACCTCTCTGAAAGTTCCCTCTCCCTAGAAATTTCCTGGGCTCATCCACAAGCTGTGTGTCCCTCCTGGAAGATCCAAAACTACACACAGCTATGTCCAGTGAAGCAGGTCACTGTAGTATGAGGGACACCTACTGATGCCAGTGAGAAGACACCACGAGCTTCCCAGCTTCCCCAAGTGCCCCATGAAATTATTGGAACACTGAACTAGAAATGGACATCTTAGAACCTTACCTTTAAAGAAAATATAGTTCACCAGAACCATAATGGTGTTTGGTTTGAGGTCTTGGATGAGGCCCACAATTTTCCCTTTGGTTTTCCTCTCCACGTGACTATTGATCTCCTGCTGGGCTGCAGAAACATTGGAGAAGTTTGTAGAAAAGACTTCAGTCTCATAGAGGTTGTTGACATCATCCAAGAACTTTGCCAGTGGTTTCAGCTGCTTCCCAATGAAAAGGGCATTTCCCATCTGTAATTCCAGCTCCTTCTTTGGAAAATTCAGTGAACAGATCAGGTACTGGAAGCCCTGCTGGATCTCTGCCATTGTGGTGTCTGTAAGGTTGAACCCCAAGCTTTCCAGGATTTGAGTTTGGGTGCTGGAGCAGGCCCCAGTGGAGAGCATGGCCAAAGCTGCAGAGATGCTCACAGGGGAAAAGAAGATGTTCTGATCTGGAGTCTCCACGGTGAACCTCCGGTACAGGTTGAATGCAAAGTCAGCATTGATAGATGACATCTTATAGAGAGTGGCATTTTGTTGGGGGGAAAGGCAGGAGGTTATTTTGCCTTCACAGCTGTTAGGTGGTGCACAATGAAGCCCAAGTACCAAGAAAACCAGATAGAAGAACAGTGGCATTTTGGAAGGAGGGTAATCTATAAGAGATGAGGTGAGAAAACCATTGGGGATCTTAGCTGGATGAAAACTCTGAACCAGAAACACGTTATATTCACCCATTGTGATTAGTAAAACTGTAGAAAATATTTACTGGTGTGCTCACTAGGGCCTGTGGGGAGGCCTTTCTCACCTGAAAAACTGATGGCACATGTAATAGGAGCAGGAAATAGGTGGCCTCCTGGGGCCACAGAAATAATGGCAAGGACTGTCATTCAGATGTAATAGTGACATATGAAAACTCTGGGAATAAATCAAATTTATGGAAATTGAATTACTTTTTATTTGAACCAGAGGCAACCTTTTGGAGAAGGAAGACTCTTTAGATAAAATTAGCAATCTCTCTGCTTACGTTATTTTTTATAGATAAGAATTTAAATTTTTTTTAATTTGGTGTTTTTCTTAAGGTAAAATCTATGAGAGATAAGAGAATACCTGTACTTTTCTTTGGATAAAAGTCAAAAGGAGAATAATTTTCACAAGATATGTTTAATTGGAATGGAAGGGTGGTAGTTTATGGAGCCATGTATAAGGTCATGACCTGAAAGTAATGCATTCATGCAACATATGGAAGTCACAGGAATATTTCTAAACAACAGGAAGATTAAAGTATAGTTTTTGCATTTCAGATCTCTTTCACCATCAGTATCATCTAAAGAGTCATATTTAAGTTGCAAGACATCTTATCACTATTATTCTTAAACTCATTCAGGTTTTTTTTAATTATTAGAGCAGAAGCCAGAAAATATGATGTAAGATTCTCCGAGCCTGGATGAGTATGAGGCAGCAGAGAAAGGGAGTCAGCTGTGGAATCCAGTGACCATGGATATGAGTGATAGGAAGGAAGAGATAGCCCTCCATTCTCTTCCTGAGTGATCTCATCCACTTCCAGGAACTAAACTGCCATTGCACAAAACTACATACTGTATTGCAGAGTGTACTGTGTTCCCAGCCATTTGTCCAGCTGCCTACTGCATATAGCCACCAGAATGTTCCACACATACCTCAGTTTCAATTTGGAAATCTCAGTTTCCTAAAGTAAACGCATCATATTTTTCACCCTCAAGGCTGCTCCTTCATCTTCATTCCACCTCACTGTCTATTGAGGCTCCCATGCCAGAAACCTGGGAGTCATCCTAGGGGCTTCTTCATTCTCATTTCCGACATCTAATGAGTCATGATGCCTTATGAGTACTACCTTCTAAATACCTCTCAAAACTGTTCCTTTCTCTCCCTTTCTACTGTCACTGCCTCAGTTCATGGACTGAACTACTTCACCAGCTCCTAGCAGGTCACACGACCTTCAGTCTCTCCCACTCCAATCCCCCTGCTTCTACCCTTCTATCCAATCTCCACATTGTCACCAAAGTCCTTTTTCTGAAAAAGTCACAGAGGCTGGTAGGAGGTCAATTATCAGATGATCACACTTAGACCTTGGCCTCTAGAGTTAATAATTTGGAGCTCATGGTTATTTGGGATTCTGACTTGTTGATAGAGATGCTCAAGGTTCCAAAAGAGAAAAAATGTACTTACAGCACATGCCCAAGAAGCCACTTGCATCTCTCAGAAAGCAAAATCTTTCCATTTTTATAACATGCCCTGTATTGCAAAAGTAGAGTGTTCTTAGTTACTCATTAACCCCAGGCATTAGCCCTGGGGTGATAGTTTCAAAGCTGGTGTACAAAACCAAGGCCAAAAAGAACAAAGTGAAAAATGATAAGGATAGAACTTTGAATGATTGCTTTGCTGCCACATCCTTCATCTATAACAAGAGAGGAAGAAGATTGTCAGAGCAGGCAGGGCCCATGTTCATGCTAGGAAATGTGTCTTTTCACCAGGCAGGATGAGAAACAAGGGCAAACATGCCAAAAGGCAGCAGGGCAAAGATTATTTTCTCCGTCACAGCCAAGCAGTGCTGGGATCAGCAGCCTTTTGAGAGAAAAATATACATAGGCAGAGGCTGGGTGTATCTCTTTTAATGGGTGCTGTAGAAATTACTTATGCATTGGCTTGTAGGAGATGATGTCAAAGGTAGCTTCCAACGCTAGACTTCTGATGCTATACACATCTATGTCTGCTCAGGGGGAAAGCAGTCCTGTCCTCTGGTCACTAAAATCATCTGTGCCATTGCCTGTGTCACAGGACCCCAAAAGAGAACACAGAAGGAGCCAAGGAGTGTGGAATCAAAGATTTCATTGTTCGGTATTCACTATGTACTGAACTGTGTGCTGCAAAGAAGCAGTGGGAGCAAAGAGCACTGGACTCAGTCAGGAGACCTGAGTTCGACCTTGCCTCTGCCAATTTCTAGGTCTAGTAGTAGTAGTAGTAGTAGTAGAAACTCCTGCTTATTGAGTATTTACCATGTGCAGGGCGTGATGTGAAGCATCTAATTCCAGACACTCACTTCTTCAGGACTACGTTAAGGATATGTGTATGTTAAGATTGGGGTGAATGTTGAGGAAATGGGAGCTAGTTTGAGATAAGCTTAGATCACAGTCTATAGTAGGACTTGGAAACCAGGTTAAATAGTGCAAACTTTACCTTGAGGGCACTAGAAAGCCACTGGGGGATTTTGACAAAGCAGTAACTAGATAGAGGGTGATTGTACTGTGACATTGTTTCTTCTCAAGCAAACATAGACAGAGCTCCTACTGTGTGGAAATGACCACACTTAATAATGGGATTTCAAAATCCCACTGCTGCTATCAGTCCTGAACCCAAGGGATCTTTCCAACTACCTGATACCCACTGCCCAAACTGAACAGGAGAGGGCATACCTCACATATAGGATGGTCATGGGTGTATTTGTCCTGCAGCAAGGCAATGGAAAGCTCAGATCTCCCAACACTGAAGTCAGTCCATACTCACTCTTGGTATACAACACACAGTCTGCTCTCTCAGTTATAAGTATTTGCTTCAGACGAAACAGGCAGACTATCCAGAAAGAAAACTTCCAAAGTTGTGCCCTCTGGCGGCATAGTCAGACAATGGCACAGCTTATTTTCTGCTGTATCTGATTCAGCTGAGCTTTCCTAGCAGGTAGCAACTGCAGATCTGTTGCTGACAAATGAGAAGGGCAGCCCTCCGCGACCCCCCACCAAGACTGCCCTGTTCTGTGCTCTGGAGTCCTGTACTCCTGTCATGCCTTTGCTATGTAAGAACTGTGTAATTTGGGGCAAGTTACTTACACTCTTGAACTTAAGTTTCCTCTCTTCTAGAGCAGAATGATAACAATCCCCACATCATGTGGTTATCAGGAGTATCAAGTAAAATTTAGAGGTGGTATATATATAGCTACTATATAGTACCTGGCACATAGCAGGGATCCAGAAACTGTTCATTCTCTTCCCCTTCATCTACTATCTTGATTCTCTTCCCCCACCCGAAGTCTCCACCGTCCCTGTACTCCACCTCCCTCCCATTCCAGACTACTGTTCAGTTCTCCTTTCTGGTAACACATTCTCCCTAAGATGAAATTGATGGATTGACTGTTAATGTGTAAGATCTTCTCTAAAACTTATATTTTTTTATTTTTTAAAAAATCTTTATTAGAGTATAATTGCTTTACAATGGTGTGTCAGTTTCTGCTTTATAACAAAGTGAATCAGCTATACATATACATATATCCCCATATCTCTTCCCTCTTCCATCTCCCTCCCTCCCACCCTCCCTATCCCACCCCTCTAGGTGGTCACAGAGCACCGAGCTGATCTCTCTGTGCTGTGCGGCTGCTTCCCACTAGCTATCTATTTTACATTTGGTAGTGTATATATGTCCATGTCACTCTCTCACTTCGTCCCAGCTTACCCTTCCCCCTCCCCATATCCTCAAGTCCATTCTCTAGTAGGTCTGCGTCTTTATTCCCGTCTTGCCCCTAGGTTCTTCGGACCATTTTCTATTTTTTTTTTTTTAGATTCCATATATATGTGTTAGCATACGGTATTTGTTCTTCTCTTTCTGACTTACTTCATTCTGTATGACAGTCTCTAGGTCCATCCACCTCACTACAAATAACAGTTTCGTTCCTTTTTATGGCTGAGTAATATTCCATTGTATATATGTGCCACATCTTCTTTATCCATTCATCTGTTGATGGACACTTAGGTTGCTTCCATGTCCTGGCTATTGTAAATAGAGCTGCAATGAACATTTTGGTACATGACTCTTTTTGAATTATGGTTTTCTCAAGGTATATGTCCAGTAGTGGGATTGCTGGGTCGTATGGTAGTTCTTATATTTAAAATAATTATTTTGGTCTCGTGTAAAGCTGCTGGAGCTAGCACATTGAATACAGGATCTCTAGGAAGTGCAGCCATATCAATAAACTCAACCAGATCTAAAAATATGTATCTCCCTTATAATTCAGAGGACCACTTAATTACTTTGTCATTTTATTTGATATTCCCCTTATAGGGTTTTCAACTCCCTTTACCTCTACTAGACCAGATAATCAATTTCAAAGTTTCATAATTTCATCAAAAATTTTTTCACAGAACTGGAACAAATAATCTTAACATTTGTACAAAGCACAAAAGACCCTGAATAGCTAAATCAATCTTGAGAAAGAAGAACAGAGCTGGAGGTATCATACTCCATGATTTCAAACTACACTACAAAGTTATAGTAATCAAAACTATATGACACTGCCACAAAAACAGACACATAGATATCAATGGAAGAGAATAGAGAGTCCAGAAATAAACCTATCCTTATATGGTTGATTAATTTATAACAGAGGAGCCAAGAATATATATACAGTGGGAAAAAGACAGTGTCTTCAATAAATAGTGTTGGGAAAACTGAACAGCCACATGCAAAGAATGAAACTGGACCACTTTCTTATAGTATCTACACAAATAACCTCAAACTGGTTTAAAAACATGAATGTAAGACCTGAAACCATAAAACTCCTAGAAGAAAATATAGGCAGTACACTCTCTGACATCAGTCAGAGTGACATTTTTTGGTTCAGTCTCCTCAGGAAAAGGAAACAAAAACAAAAATAACTAAATGTTACTACATCAAACTAAAAAGTTTTTGCACAGTAAAGGAAACCATCAACAAAAGCAAAAGGCAACCTACTGAATTGGAGAAGATATTTTCAAATAGTATATCCAGTGAGGGGTTAACATCTAAAATATATAATAAACTCACACAACTCAATATATATTTAAAAATCTGAATAAAATTGGGCAGAGAATTTGAATAGACATTTTCCCAAGGAAGACATACAGATGGCCAATAGATACATGAAAACTGCTCAATACCCTTAATCATCAGGGAAATGTAACTCAAAACTATAATGAGATATTACCACACACCTATCAGAATATCTATTATCAAAAAGACAACAAAAAACAAAAGAATCTTAAAGAGAGTGGATATATGTATGTGCATAACTGATTCAATTTGCTGTACACCTGAAACTAACACAACATTGTAAATCAACTATATTCCAATAAAAATTTTTAAAAAGACAACAAAAAGGTGTTGGTGAGGATATGGAGAAAAGGAATCTTTGTGCACTGTTGGTGGGTATGTAAATTGGTGCAGCCACTGTGGAAAACAGTATGGAGATTCCTCAAAAATCTAAAAATAGAACTACCATACAATCCAGCAATTCCACATCTGGGTATTTATAAAAAAAAAAAGAGAAAAAGAAAAAACCCACTAATTTGAAAGATACATGCATGCCAGTGTTCCTTGAAGCATTATTTACAATAGCCAAGATATGGAAGCAACCTAAGTATCCATCGATAGGTGAATGGATAAATATGTGAGATATATATATATATATATATATATATATATATATACACAATGGCATATTACTCAGCCTTAAAAAAAGAAAGAAATCTTGCCATTTGCAACAACATGGATGGTCGCTGAGGATGTTATGTTAAGTGAAATAAGTCAGAAAAGACAAATACTGTATGATCTCACCTATACGTGGAATATTTTATAAATAAATAAACAAAGAGACTCAGAGATACAGAGAACAAACCAGTGGTCACCAGAGGGGAGAGTGGTGGGGGATTGGGCAAAATAAGTGAAGGCGATTCAGAGGTACAAACTTCCAGTTATAAAATAAATGTCTCAGATATATAATATACAGCATAGGGAATATTGTCAATAATATTGCAATAACTTATTATTATAAGTTATTGTAACAATAATTGTCAATAATGTTGCAATGACAGATGTTTGCTACACTTGTGGTTTTTAATTTGTAATGTGTATAAATGTTGAATTACTATGTCATACATCTGAAACATATAATTTTGTATGTCAACTATACCTCAATTTAAAAAATAAAGAGAGAGACAGAGACAATGGAAGCCAAAATACAGTGTTCAAAGAAAAAAACTGTCAACCAATAATCCTATATCAAGCAAAGTGATCTTTCAAGAATGAAGGTGAAATAAACACATTCCAGACAAACAAAAGCTTAAAGAATTTGTTGCTAGCACACCTGCGGTAGAGGGAACTTTCCTCAACATAATAAAGGCCATATATGACAAACCCACAGCCAACATCGTCCTCAATGGTGAAAAACTGAAACCATTTCCACTAAGATCAGGAACAAGACAAGGTTGCCCACTCTCACCACTATTATTCAACATAGTCTTGGAAGTTTTAGCCACGGCAATCAGAGAAGAAAAAGAAGTAAAAGGAATCCAAATTGGAAAATAGGAAGTAAAGCTGTCACTGTTTGCAGATGACATGATACTATACATAGAGAATCCTAAAGATGCTACCAGAAAACTACTAGAGCTAATCAATGAATTTGGTAAAGTAGCAGGATACAAAATTAATGCACAGAAATCTCTGGCATTCCTATACACTAATGATGAAAAATCTGAAAGTGAAATTAAGAAAACACTCCCATTTACCATTGCAACAAAAAGAATAAAATATCTAGGAATAAACCTACCTAAGGAGACAAAAGACCTGTATGCAGAAAATTATAAGACACTGATGAAAGAAATCAAAGATGATACAAATAGGTGGAGAGATATACCATGTTCTTGGATTGGAAGAATCAACATTGTGAAAATGACTCTACTACCCAAAGCAATCTACAGCTTCAATGTACAATAAATACTAAAGGAAGTTCTTCAGGCTGACAATGGCTGACCCCAGATTGTAATTTGAATACACACACACACACACACACACACATGCACACACAAAGAGCAACAGTAACTATGTAATTATAAAAAGACTGTATACAAGCATATTTACTCTCCTTTCCTTTCTTAACAGATTTAAAAGGCAATTGTATTAAAAATATGTACATAATATATTGTAGAGCTTATAACATATAGAAATGTAATATATTTAGCAAAAACAGCACAGTGGTGGAAGGTAGGAGCAAAGCTGTATTGGACTAAGGAAATTACTCCAGATGGTAACTTGAATTCACAGGAACAAATGAAGAGAACCAGCTATGATAAATAAGGTTAATATAACAAAAGCTATAAACATGTACTTGTTCTCCTTCTTTCAGATTCTTCAAGAAACATAAAATTATATAAAGTAATAGTTATAACAATGTATTCTTGGGTTTATAACATTTATTAGTTAACATGTATAACAATAATACCACAAAATAGGGTAAAGTGAATACAGCTATATAAAAGCAGTGTTTCTATATCTAACTGGAATTAAGTTAATATAAATCTGAAGCTGATATTAAAAAGTTAAGATGTATTAAAAAGTTAAGGTGAGCCCTAGAGCATCCACTTAAAAAAAAGCCTACTAAAAATATAATGAAAATGAAGAGTCTGGCTCATGGTTAAAAACTTATGTATGATTTTCAGGCCTGACCATAGGCAATTACAAAGGCTTTAACTGGCAGACTTCACAAGAGAACATTGCTCTCCCTACAACAGATGTCTTGTACAACCAATGCATTGAAGTCTCTGGAGGGCGTTGCTGTCAAGGAATCAGCCTCTCCTGGCTGGCCATGCTCTTACACATAGCTGCATTCCTAGCCTGGGTGCCTCCACTTGGGGGCCTTTTTAACAGGTGCCTTTGGCAGAGGCCTTCCTCAGGTGCCTCTGCTGAAATCTCCTTGGGTGGCGGATGGAGAGGGAAGGAACCTTGAAGACACGTTTTCTCCTCTCTGAATCAGTACTCATTACACTCTTAGCTCTTCCCCTTCTCCTATTCTCCAGCTCCTCGGACCGTAAAACAGCAGGAGCATTTTGTTCAGGGCTCCTTCCAGTGAGACAGTGAGACAATCTCCATGTCTGTGTTCATCCATCTGACCCTGTGCTGGTACTGGTCCATGGGCAAAATGGAAAAGAGTGGAATCAGCACTTTCCCCAGTTTAGCTTTTTGCTTATCTTATTGCAGTAAGTGATTTAAGTAAGGCTTGAGTGTTACTTTCACTTTGGTTTGTTGTCTTAAACAGCTACTCTGACATCTGGCAGATCAGCTTTCTCTCCAGCTCAACTGAGCTCCTGACAAATTGGTGTAGAGAGCCAAGCGGTCAATTAACCACAATGCTATCCTGGAAAATCAAACAGCCTGAAGATACCGCGCAGTACATTTGAGAGGTATTAGCAGAGTCTGCAGGGCATATTAAAAGGTTGCTAGTGGATTATTTGCAAGAGTCTAAAAGTCCCATGGGGCACTTTGCCAGCCATGTGTATGGGTCTTGGGGAATGCTAGAGGAAGCCATGGGGCATTCTTAGAGTGTGTTAGCATATTTTTATATAAAGTTTTCAGCTCTGAGGGCAATTTCTAGTCCTCCTTAGTGCCTGACTCCCAGGCAGATCTCACCTGGCTAGTCAGACAAGTGATCCAACAGACGGGTTCAAAGAAAGCTAGGGAAGCAATATCCTAGCCACTGTTTAGGGCTCTCCAACAATGAGATGGGAGGGGTGCTGTCGCGCAAGCTGAGTAACTTGTACTCTATGTCCCTGGTGCCAATAAACACCCTGCTGTCAGCAAGTTGTTGAAACTTCAAGAGAGAAAAGAAGTGTAGTACCCCTCAAGATTGCTTTGTCCAGCAGCCCCAAAGAGACCTTAGAAACTTAATTAGATCCCACCGGAGGTAATCTAGCTAAAGTTAATAAAGGGAGAGTGGCACAGTGTGGGGTGCGTTACTACAAACTCTGTCCTTCAGATTGCCCTTATGGCAGCCGTTGCCAGAATAACAGAATGCAAACAGCAGCAGCAACAGCAGCTGCAGCCTTCTGGTTGCCACCCCCTTCCAGGGAAGCCTGGTCTCTGCTTGAACAGGCCCACCCTGCACGCCCCCAGGAGTCCTAGCCAGGAAACAGCTGTCCACCCTAGTCAGTTGCTTCACCCACTCTCTGCTCCTTCTCCCTCTCCTGCTCCAGAGAAACTGTGGCCAAATCCAGGGAGGTTGCCTTGCTGGGGTCTCTATGTTGTCAGCTCCTGTGACTGATGCAGGTCCACGCCTCCCTGTGGACCTGGGAATGTATCAAAAGGCCCAGAAACTTTGTCTAGACCTCTCAGCATTTTTTTTCTTCTTCTTTAAAAGAAATATTTTTTAAATTGAGGTCTGACATATAACATTATATTAGTTTCACGTGTACAACATAATGATTCAGCGTATACATTGTGAAATGATCACCACAATGTCTAGTTAACATCTGTCACCTTACATAGTTACAAAAAAAGTTTTTCCTTGTGATGAGACATACTTTCTTAGCATCTTTAAAATATGAAATAGAGTATTAACTATAGTCACCATGCTGTTCATTACATCCCCATGATTTATTTATTTTATAACTGAAGTTTATACTTTTTGATCCCCTTTACCCATTTTTCCCACTCTTCACCCACAACTGTTGGCAACCACCAATCCGTTCTCTGTATCTATGAACTTGGGGTTTTGATTTTGCTTTATTTTTTAATTATTATTATTTTTTTTGCGGTATGTGGGCCTCTCACTGTTGTGGCCTCTCCCGTTGCGGAGCACAGGCTCCGGACGCGCAGGCTCAGCGGCCATGGCTCACGGGCCCAGCCGCTCCGTGGCATGTGGGATCTTCCCAGACCGGGGCACGAACCCGTGTCCCCTGCACTGGCAGGCGGACTCTCAACCACTGCACCACCAGGGAAGCCCTGGTTTTGTTTTATTTTAAGTTTCATTTTTGTTTTTATGTTCCACATATAAGTGATATCATATAGTATTTGTCTTTTTCTTTTTTAATTTAATTTTTATTTTATATTGAGGTATAGTTGATTTACAATGTTGTGTTAGCTTCAGGTGTACAGCACAGTGATTCAGTTATACATATACATATATCCATTCTTTTTCAGATTATTTTCTCACATAGGTTATTACAAAATATTGAGTAGAGTTCCCTGTGTTAAACAGTAAGTCCTTGTTGATTTTCTATTTTATATATAGTAGTGTGTATATGTTAATCCCAAACTCCTAATTTATCCCTCTCCCCCACCTTTCCTCTTTGGTAACCATAAATTTGTTTTCTAAGTCTGTTTCTGTTTTGTAAATAAGTTCATTTGTATCACTTTTTTTAATTTCACATATAAATGATATCATATGATATTTGTCTCTCTCTGAGTTATTTCACTTATTATGATAATCTCTAAGTCCAACATGTTGCTGTAAATAGTATTATTTCATCCTTTTTTATGACTGAGTAATATTCCATTTTATATATGTACCACATCTTCTTTATCTATTCCTCTGTCGATGGACATTTAGGTTGCTTCCATGTTTTGGCTATTGTAAATAAATAGTGCTGCAATGAACATTGGGGTGCATACATCTTTCCAAATTATGGCTTTCAATGGATATATGCCCAGGAGTGGGATTGCTGGATCATATGGTAGTTCTACTTTTAGTTTTTTAAGGAACCTCCATACTGTTCTCCATAGTGATTGTACCAATTTACATTCCCACTAACAGTGTAGGAGGGTTCCCTTTTCTCCACACCTTCTGCAGCATTTATTGTTTGTAGACTTTTTGATGGTCATTCTGTTTGTCTTTTTCTATCTGACATTTTTCACTTAGCTTAATGCCCTCAAGGATCATCCATGTTGTCATAAATGGTAAGATTTCATTCTTTTCTATTGGTGAATTATAATATATATATGTATACATATATACATATGTATATATATATGTGTGTGTATATATATATATATATATATATACACATATGTATGTATGTCACATTTTTTTATCCATTCATCCATCGATGGACATGTAAGCTGTTTCCATACTTTGGCTAATGTATGTTGTAAATAATGCTGCTATGAACATGGGTTCATGTATCTTTTTGAGTTAATGTTTTTGTTTTCTTCAGATAAATACCCAGAAGTAGAATTGCTAGATCACATGGTAGTTTTATTTTTAATTTTTTGAGGAAACTCCATATTCTTTTACATAGTGGCTACACGAATTTAAATTCCCGGCAACAAGTCGCAAGTATTCCCTTTTCTCCGCATACTCACCAACACTTGTTATTTGTTTTCTTTTTGATAATAGACATTCTAACAAATGTGAGGTGACATCTCATTATGATTTTGATTTTCATTTCTCTGATGATAAGTGATGTTGAGCATTTTTCATGTACCTGTTGGCTATCTGTATGTCTTCTTTGGAAAAAATATGTATTCAGATCTTCTGCCCATTCTTAATTGCATTTTTTTTTTGCTCTTGAGTTTCAGGGGTTCTTTATATATTTCAGATATTAACCCCTTGTCAGATATATGATTCACAAATATTTTCTCTCATTCAGTAGGTTGCGTTTTCATTTTGTTAATGGTTTCCTTTGCTGTGCAGAAGCTTTTCAGTTTTATGTAGTCCCACTTGGTTTTGTTTGTTTGTTTGCTTTTGTTGCTTTTGCTTTTGATGTCAGATTCAAAATTATCACCAAGACCTATGTGAAGTAGCTTACCATCTATGTTTCTTCTAGTTTATGGTTGCCAGTCTTAAATTTAAGTCTTTAATATGGCTTGAGTTAATTTTTGTGTATGGTGTGAGATAATGGTCCAGTTTCATTCTTTTGCATGTGACTATACAGTTTTCACAATACTATTTATTGAAGAGACTGTCTTCTCCCCCTTGTATAGTCTTGGCTCCTTTGTTGTAGATTAATTGATCATTTATACGTGGGTTTATTTCTGAGTGCTCTATTCTGTTCCATTGATATCTATGTGTCTGTTTTTCTGCCAGTCCCATACAGTTTTGATTTCTATAGCCTTATAATATACTTTGAAATCTAGGAGCATGATGTCTCCACCTCTTTTCTTTCTCAAGATTGATTTGGCTATTTGAGGTCTTTTACAGTTCCATACAAATTTTAGGATGGTTTGTTCTATTTCTATAAAAAAATGCCATTGGAATTTTGATAGGGATTGCATTAAATCTGTAGATTGCTTTGGGTAGTATGAACATGTTAACAATATTAATTTTTCTAATCCATGTGCATGGCATAGATTTTCATTTATTTGTGTCTTCTACAATTTCTTTGATTAAGTTCTTGTAGCTTTCATTATATAGGTCTTTCACCTCTTTGGTTAAATTTATTCCTAGGTATTTTATTCTTTTTGGTGCAATTGTAAATGGGATTGTTTTCTTAATTTCTCTTTCTGATAGTTTGTTATTAGTGAATAGAAACACAACATATTTTTGTATATTGATTTTGTATCCTGCAAATTTACTAAATTCTTGTATTAGTTCTAGCAGTTTTTTAATGGAGTCTTTTGGTTCTTCTATATATAACATCTTATCATGTGCAAATAGTGACAGTTTTACTTCTTTCTTTCCAATTTGGATGTCTATTTCTTTTTCTTGCTTAATTGCTCTTGCTAGGACTTCCAATACTATGTTGAATAAAAGTGGTGAGAGGGGGCATCCTTGTCTTGTTTCTGCTCTTGGAGGAAAAGCTTTCAGCTCTTTACCATTGAGTATGATGTTAGCTGTGGGATTGTCATATGTGGTCCTTTACTATGTTGAGGTACATTCCCTCTATACCCAATTTGTTGAGACTTTTATCATAAATGGGTATTTAATTTTGTCAAATGCTTTTTCTGCATTTATTGAGATGACCTTCTATTGAGAGGATCATCTATTGAGATGACGTTTATCCTTCATTTTGTTAATGTGATGTACTGCATTGATTGATTTACAGATGTTGAACCATCTTTGTATCCCTGGAATAAATCCCACTTGATTATGGTGTATTATCCTTTTAATATCTTTATTGTTGAGTTTGGATTGCTACTATTTCATTGAGGATTTTTCCTCTATGCTCATCAGAGATTTGGGCCTATAATTTTCTTTACTTGTGATGTTCTTGCCTAGTTATGTCCGAGTAATGCTGACTTTGTAAAATAAGTTTGGAAGAGTTCCCTCCTCTTCTATATTTTAGGAGTTTGAGAAGAATTGCTCTTAATTCTTTTTTTAAATGTTTGATAGAATTTATCAGTGAAGATGGAATTTTGTTTCTTGGGAAGTTTTTGATTATTGATTCAATCCCCTTACTAGTAATATGTCCAGATTTTCTATTTCTTCATGATTCAGTCTTTGGTAGGTTGTATGTTTCTAAGAATTTATTCATTTCTTCTAGGTTGTCAGATTTTTTGATGTATAGTAAGCTCTTACGATCCTTTGTATTTCTGTAGTACCAGTTCTAACATCCCCTCTTTCTTTTCTGATTTTATTTATCTGAGTCTTTTCTCTTTTTTTCTCAGTGAGTCTAAATAAAAGTTTGTCAATTTTGTTTATTTCTCCAAAGAACCAGCTCTTAGTTTCATTGATCTTCTCTATTGTCTTTTTAGTCTCTATTTCATTTATTTCTGCTTGATTTTTGTTATTCTCCTCCCTCTACTAACTTTGGGCTTATTTGTTCTTCTTTTTATAGTTCCTTTAGGTTTAAAGTTAGGTTGTTTATTTGACATTTTTCTTGTTTCTTGAGGTAGGCATTTATTGTTATGAACTTCCCTCTTAGAACTGCTTTTGCTGCATCCCCTAAATTTCAATTCATTGTATTTCCAGTTTTGTTTGTGTTGATGTATTTTTAAAATTTTTCTTTGATTTCTTCTTTTACTTGGTACTTCTTATATTTTCCATCTCTTTGTGGAAGTTCACAGTCTGTTCATCCATTCTTCTCCTGAGTTTGGTGAACATCTTTACTTTTACTTTACCATTACCTTTAACTCTTCATCAGGTTTAAATTACTTATCTTCATTTCACTAAGATTTTTTTTCTGAGATTTCATCTTTTTTCATTCAGATCATATTCCCCTGTCACTTCATTCTGCTTGACCCTCTGTGTTGGTTTCAGTGCATTAGATGAGCCAGGCACCTCTCCCAGCCTTGAAGTAGTGGCCTTAGGTAGGAGATGAACCTTGTCATTCAACCCTTCCATAGCTCTTGGTTATCTCTCAAACCTTTGTGATTGTCCAAGCAACCTATTATAATTTTAATAGCTCCAAGTAGTTGAGGGTGTGCTAAGACCTGTCAGCATCCCAAAGGGGAGGATCTCATTCAGCTCCTAGATTCAGGCTGATTGAAATCCAGACCTTCAGGCAGCAGCTTTTAAAGTATACAAGTATACACAGTCTGGTGGGATCACAAGCGTGTGCCCTTCTAGCCACCAAATCCAGGCCATTTGCAGGTGTCCCCTTGGAAGCAGTTTTAGAAGTTGGGTCTCCAGATAAGTATATAAGCTCTTTTATGGGAGATACTGGCAAGCTTTAGTAAGACAGAGGGAGAGCACAAAGATGGAATCTACTGTCCTACATTCCCTGAGAGCAGTTCCATAGGCTCCTTGGTATGAGCCAAACCTGAATCCTTCCCCTCAGGCCAGTGCTCTGGGACAAGCAAATAAGCCTCTTTCACAGAAAGACTGGGGGTGCATTTCAGTCCATTGTTTCTGCAGTGTTATCGAGGTGTTAGCTTGTGAAGAAATATCTCTCTGATTGTTACAGTCCCATGGGACCCAGGAACACAAACTTCTCTGGCCACCAAAGCCAGGCAGTCAAGGAGCATCCCCTCGGCAGCAGCCACAAAAATCAGGGCCCAAGACATGTATAAGAGTACCCCTCTGGGAGATACTGTTGCTCCTGAGCACAGCAGAGGGAGAGTGTAAAGATAGCACCCACCCTCTGAGGTCTGTGGAAAAGATTACAGTCATGCCTTAGATGTGTGCTTAATTATAAGCTTGCCCCTCAGTCTGCATCTATGATGATTAGCTAATAGGCTTCTTTCAGAGACTGAGCTCCTGGATCTGCTGTCTCTTGCTGTGCCCTTGGGATGGTAACTATTTAAGAACTATTTTTCTGTTGGTTAAAATCCTGTGGGACCCACAAGCATAAGCCCCACTGGTCACCAGAGCCAGGCCATGTAGAGGTGTCCCCTGGTGGCAGTTGCAAGAATCTGGGCACCAGGCAAGGGTATAAGCTCCCTCCTGGGAGATAACAATGAGCTGTAGTGAGGCAGAGGGAGAGTGCAAAGATTGCATCCATTGGTTTCTGTTCCCTGAAATCACTTCTTAGGGCACCAGATGTGTGTTAAACCAGAAGCCTGCCCCTCAGGCCAAAGTTCCTGGACAAGCAAATAGGCCTCTTTCATATAAATACCAGAGTGTGTTTCAGTCTACTGTATGTGCAATGCTTGGGGGTGGTAGACTGCCAAGAACTGTCTCTTTGATTGATACAGTTCCATGGTACCCAGGAACACAATTTCTCTTGGCCTCCAGAACCAGGAAATCAAGGGGCATACCCTGGGTGTTAGCTGCAAAAATCAGGGCACCAGATTTGTATAAAAGCTCCCCTCCCTGAGATACTGGTGCTTCGGAGCATGGCAGAGGGAGAGTGTGAAAATGGTGCCTACCAGCAGTAATGAGGCAGAGGGGGAGCATAAAGATGGTTCCCACCAGAAATAAAAATAAATAAATAAAAAGATGGTACCTCCTGGCTAGAGTAAGGCAGAGGGAGAGTACAAAGATGGCACCCAATAGTCTGCTCCCAGAGAGTATTCCAGCAGGCTCTTAGATATGTGTGTTAAATTAGATGCCTGCCCCTAAGACCAATACTTTAATACACACAAACTTCTTTCACTTAGCCTCTGAGTGCAATTGGCTACCTCTGAGCTAGGCCCTAGCGTGGGTGAGCCCAAGCACACAAGCCCTTTTAGAGCCATTTCTCATATTGCTACAGTCTTGTAGATCTCATGGCTGTGAACTCAGTTGGTTTTCAAAGTTAGATGTTTTGGGGGTTCAGCCCTCAGGTGCAGGTCTTAAAAGTTTGTGTGCCCAATGTGGTGTTCAAATCCTTTGCTACTCAGGGAGAAGCTCTAGGTTTTGAGTTCCATCCCAATTGTGGGTCACCATGCTAGGGGTGGGTTTTATAGGAAGATTGTGTCCCAGTCTCTTCTACCCACTTCTGTGAGGTTTTGTTTTTTTCTTGTTTGCTTGATGTGTAGTCATTGCTCAGCCAGCCTTTAGGTTTCCTTCAGAGGAAATTGTTTCATATAGCTATAGCCTCAATGTGTCCATGTGAGGGAGTGAGTTCAGGATCTTCCTATATAGCCATCTTGAACCAGAATCTGACCTCTCAGCTTTCAAATATAAATAAGACTGGGATCAAGCCAATGTCCCTATGTTACCAGGGGACCAGAGTTCCTATGCAAAGGTTAAAATTCAATAGAGAGGTGAAAAAATTAAACTCCTTGGCTTTCTAAGTATCATTTCATCGGTTACTGTGCTCCACACAACCACTGGCACCACGATGAGGGAAAAGTAGATAATACCCTCTGATTTGGAGTCTAAATCCACAACCACTAATACCCTTACCTAAGCTTGACTCTGACAGGGTCCCTTAGAGCTCCTACAAATCTCTATTTTTATGACTCCCACAACTTAATGTGTTATTGGTATTGACATATTGTCTACATACATCTCTGCTAGCTTTTGCCCTCAGGACCTGATGGGAATTGCTACAATTAGGGCCATTTTAGTGAGACATATGGAAAACCATAAATCTATGTGACTCATAGGTTATAGCTAATGGCTTGTAAATTTGATCTGGCCACTTGCAAGTCTCAGACTGGCCTATTAAAATGGACTCCTTGGAGGGCAGAAACATTTAAATAAAAATCAGTTTTGCTCCTAATAAACTTTTTGTTACCCATACAGATACTCACTAGAAAGGCCTCTAATAATGGTGAAGGAAAACATAATCAATGTGTAGACTGTGATTGTCCACTAAATGCTGAGACTGAAGTGTCTTCTACCCTAAAGCAGGTAGATTTGTGATAGCTTGCCCCTGGGATCCACCAGAGATAGCTCATAGAAATTCAGACACAATCCTGGACTTGGTCTACACACATGCACTGCCAGTGCCATTAGAAAATACTGAAACAACACAGAAAACCTACTACACCTGCCAAACCCTTCCCAAAGCTTAAAACACTGCCCAACATTCCTCAAGCCATGGGCCAGGACATTCTTAACAGTTTAATCACATTGAGTCTCTGGTCACATCTGGAGGGGTTCACTGGATCCTAACTGGTACAGACATTTTCTCTGGGGTTTGGCCTAGTCATTTATGTGTATTTCACTGGCTTGGTCACATTATCCTGGACATACAAAACAACAATTGTTTTCTGTTCAGGTTTCCTGAACACATTGCATCTAATAATGGCTTCACATTTGTGATTCAAAGTACACATCAGTGGACCCAATCATGGGATATATGATACAATCTCCAAGCTTCATATCATGCCCAAGCCACAGAGGTAATTGGAAAATTTAAAGGATAATCAAAGGACAAGCTTAAGCAGCTGAAAAGATGGGACAAAATAATCCCAGCTTGGACTACATATCTCGAGTGAGTAGTCTGGGGTATACACAATAATTCCCCCAAAAAAGCCCTTATGCCATATGTTTGACCACACTGTCTACCTCCTTCCTTCAACTGTGTACCCTTCTTTTATAGTATTGACACTTTGGTCTCTGTAGTAGACCCTGCAAGGGCCTTCCATATCCTTTTATCTTTTTCTAAAGACCCAAATATATGGGAAACCAAAATAACAATTAAACATTTACTGGTTTGTTATAAAGGATACAACTCAGGAATAGTGAATTGGAAGAAATGCATAAGCCAAGGTATGGGGTAGTAGCATGGAGTTTCCATGCCCTCTCCAGGCATGCCACCTTCCCAGCACTTTGATGTTTACCAACCTAGAGGCTTCCTACATCCTGTTGTTTAGGAATTTTTAATGGGGATTTAATTACGTGGGCATGATTGATCAAATCATTTGCCATTGGTGATTGAAATCAATCTCCAACAGTTCTCCCCTCCCTAGAGATTAGTACATGGGGCTGAAAGTTCTAAACCTCTAATAATGGCTTTGTCTTTCTGGCAACCAGCCCCAATCCTGAAGCTATCTAGGGTCCAGCCAAGAGTCACCTCATTAGCATAAACTCAGGTATGGTTTAAAGGTTAAAGGGGCTTGTTATGAATAACAAAAGAAGTTTCTATCACCCCCTATGACTCAGAAAATTCCAAGCATTTTAGGAACTCTGTGTTAGGAACTAGGGACAAAGACCAAATATATATTTTCCATTATACCACACTTGTGCAAATTGCTTGTCCCCTCAGGACTTGCTCAAGCCAAATCTTCCACTTCCCAGCTATACCACTATCATGTGTTAATGAAATGCTATTGTTCACCCCCAACTCTATGGTTTAATGGGTTAAGTAACATTCAGTTCATCAATAGGCATTTCAGGTTACCTGAGTGTTTGGTGGCCCACCGTCAAACATTAGTTTGTTCTAGAGTTCAAGATCAAAAAATAAGCTGCTCTTAAAAGGACAGTGATGAAGGAAAATCTTCTCAGTGGCCAAGACTTCAAGCAGTGCACCAGATTGCTCATTTTCCCTGAAAGCAAACATGAACAGAATTATGCATCTACCCTAATTCATGGACAATGGTTAATGGTTGGCCTGAATGATTGAGAACATGGAAAGGACATGAATGGAAAACAAGTGATAGGAGGTCTGGGGAAGCTGTATGTGTGTAACTCTCTGCAAATGACCATGGAGCATGAAGATATTTCTGTCCCATGCAAATATTCACCAAAGAGCAATATTAACAGAGTAGAAATTTTAATAATCAGGTGGATAAGATGATGCAATCTGTGGATGTCAATCAGCGACTTTTCCCAGATATTCCTGTCCTTGCCAGATGAGATCATGAAGAAAGTGGCTATGCCAAATGAGATAAAGTTTATGCATGGGCTCAGAAATGAGGACCTCCACTCAACAAGTTCAATGCGACCACAACAACAGCAGATACCAACACTGAGTTTCAAGTAAGGCACTATACCTCAGGGGAACTAGCAAGCTCTTTGCTTTTACCTTGATTACATTGGACCACATACATTATAGAAAGGGCATTGCTTTGTTCTCACAGGAATAGACATTGACTCTAAATGTGGCTTTGCCTTCTTTTCCCACAATGCTTTTGCCAAAACTACTATCCATGGACGTACAGACTTCCCTATCTACCATCATGATACCCTACATAGCATCACTTCTGACAAAAAAATCTCGTTCCACACCAAACTAAATGTGGCAATGGGCTGATATTCATGAAACTCACTGGTCTGACCATGTTTCCCATCACCTTGAAACAGCTGGCCTAATAGAGAGTGAAAAGGCCTTTTGAACTCAGTTACAGTGCCAGCTAGATGACAACACCTTGTAGGGTAGGACAATGTCCTTTGTGATGTGGCATATGATCTAAATCAGCATCCAAAATGTGGTGCTGTTTCTCCCATAGCCTGGATTCACAGGTTGGGGAATCAAGGAGTGAAAATGAGTATGGATCCTCTCATTACTCCCCTACTAATCCACTAGCACAATTCTTGCTTCCTGTCCCTGTGAACTAGGCTCTCTGGATTCAAATGGATGAGTGCTTCCACTGAGGGGTACAACAATGGTTCCACTGAACATGTAGTTGAGATTGTCACCTGGCCACCTTGGGTTACTCATGCCACTGAATGAACAGGAAAAGAGAGGAGTTAGAGTACTGGTTGGGGTGGTAGATCCTGACTATCAAGAAGAAATGGCATTGTCACACAAAATGGAGGGTTGTAATGCAGGAGTTTCCCAGGGATTCCTCTTACTACTCCTGTACCTGAGCAGGACCCTATGGGGCCTTCCCAGGACATATTTCCCCCCATGTCCTTTGCCTGCCTCTTGTCTGTAGAAAACTTTAGCCTCCTAGGCCTTCCCTGAGATCTAGTCAAGCAAGATAAAATAACAATACTTTAGCCATTAAACGAAGTCAAGAACCCTTAGTTCCTCCTCAAGGTCTATAGATATTATTCTGATCCAAGTCCTTTGAGCTGTTTTGAAGATACTGAAAGCCCCCCGCCAGGTGGAAGAAGTTAACTGCATGCTGCCCACAAGTATATATACCTCAGACTGGTTGGAACCAGAAGGTTGATAATGTGGACTCCCAATTACCTCACCACCAACCAATCAGAAGAATGTCCACAAGCTGATCACACAACCCACAACCCCACCACCCCAATCACTCACCCTGCCTTTAGAAACCTTTCCCTGAAAGCCATAGGGGAGTTCACACTTTTTGAGCACTAGCTACCTGGACTCCTTGCTTGGTGCCTGGCAATAAACATCACACTGTCCTTCACCACAACCTCGGGTCAGTAGATTGGCTTTATTGCATGTGGGCAAGTGGACTCAAGTTTGGTTCATTAACACTCCCATGTCCTGTGAACAAAATCAATGGAAAACTATAGCAGCCCATACAAAGAGAACTGCTAATAGTCCAGACCTTCCAGAAAGGAAAAATTGGGTCACTCCACACCAGACAAGGAAACTCACCCAGCTAAGGGACTTGCTGACAGCAATGAGACTACGGAATGGGTAGTAGAAGAAGGTAGGTGAAAACCTCAGTTATGATCACCAGACCAGTTGCAAACCGCAGGACTGTAATAGTCATGAGTATTTCTCCCTTATTTTGATATCAATATATCTGTCTCTATATTAACCATTTTTCTTCTACCTTCCTTTTCCCTTATTCCTTTCTATTTATATAACATGTGCTACTTATGGTTAATTTTTGTTTTGGTGTACAAGTTACCAGATGTCAAAGTGGTCTGAGAGGAAAAGTGAACATCACCCAAGATCCCAAGATGGATAAGGGGGATTGTATCTTCTTTTATGAAGAGAGTTAGCATGTTCTGATTTTTACATGGGAGAGTTGCATCATGGTAGGCTGAAGCATGGCTTTGCTCTTTCCTTTGGTTGAATTGTGTATGGGTGCCAAGTTGACAAGGGCTGGACTGTGAAAGCACTGTTCTGTGTCAACTTGTCTAAGCCAAACTACATTTCCCAGAATTGTTTACTTTGCATGTTACAAGTTAGTGTTTGTCACCATAAAATTGTGCCTAAAATCTGGAAAGCTAAAATGAAACAGTAGCCATGTTTTATTGTTGGAAGGATGTTGCAGGTCAGGTACCATGATGTAGATCACAAAATTTCTTGTACATCTGCTGGTTCCACTTGTTGATAATGGCAGTGACCAGGCTCACAACTCCAGCCTCCAGGGTCATATTCCTCTAGCTTCTATCATTTCTGGGCCAAGTTCAAGATGGACATTGTGGCAAGAGTTGCATTTCTCTTGCAGGTCATACATGGCAGCAAATTTTTAGGCTTGATGTTAGACAAATTCTGACATGGGGGCCAATGAAAGAAAGGAATGATACAGGTTCCATCTTGCTTGCATGTTTCAATTTTTCCCTGCATTTCCCCAGTTCATATTTATTCTTCCTTCCCAGCCATGTGTCTTGTGAGTTGAGGATCAGCACCAGATATGAAGGTAACAGCTGAACCAAAATTGTTTTACCAGTTCCTACAGTAACGTAAAGTCAAATCTCCATTATATTTTCCTTCCTCCAGAGAGAAAAAGTCAAGGACACTCTGAGAGGACAAGGGAACTGTGAAGGGGCAAAGCAAAAACTGTCCTACCAAGTCAGGTGTCTGATGCCTTGCTTTTGGTGCCCACCTTAAGTCCTTCCTCCTCCTTTCTTGAGAAAAGCCCACCCACTGTGACCCCTCCTGATTCTTTCAGCTACACAGTTAGTAGTAAATGTATTATGTGTAATGATACTTTATAGATCCAATTCACATTCAGTCTTTTCTCCAAGCCAGGCTTTGAGCCTCTCATTTTGGGGGACTGTGGCACCTCTTTCTCAGTCCCTGGCAATGCTTTTGGTCAAAGGTGGAGGGAGGGTGGTAGAGATAGCTTAGTCTGGTCCTTTCAGATTCCCTTAATTGGGGCCACTGACTTTCTCTGTGGCTGGCTAATTAACCTTCATATGTCATGTTGCCCCCTAAGCTGGATAGAAAAAGCAACCTTGTTTAGATGCAGATTAGACATCAAGAAATTTTGGATGGAGACTTGACTCTGCCATTAATTTGTGTGACCTTCAGCAAGCCAATTAGGTTCTCTGGGACATTGATTTTCTCTGTGTCTGGTTAGTTACTTTGCTACATTCCCTTCAAATTTAAATCAGTGTTTTTTGGCAATGCCATGTTCCATTCTTGAGGTGAGACCAGAGACAAAATTAACTACCATATGATCCAGCTAGACCTCTTCTGGGTACTTATCCAAAGAATATGAAAACACTAATTTGGAAAGAAATATGTACCCCCTTGTTCATGGCAGCATTATTTACAATAGCCAAGATATGGTAACAACCTTAGTGACAATCAATAGATGAATAGATAAAGAAGATGTGATATATATCTTCTTTATATATAATATATATATATATTACTCAGCCATTTAAAAAATGAAATTTTGCCATTTGCAACAACATGGATTCCACTTGTGGGTATTATGCTAAGTGAAATAAGTCAGACAGAGAAAGACATATATCATATGATTTCGCTCATTACTGGAATGTAAAAAACAAACAAACATAATAAATGAACAAACCAAAGCAACCCAAACAAACACCTAGATACAGAAAACAGAGTAGCGGTCACCAGAGGGTAACCACTGAGGAGGAGGGCAAAATGGGTAACAAAACTCAGGTCCAGCTGCTCACTGCTCAAAAGCCAATACTCAAGAGGCAAGATTGGCAGAAAGGAAAGTTTGCTTTATTCCAGAGGCTGGCAGTTGGGGGAGAAGGCAGACTCATGTCCAAAGGCCAACTCTCTCCTGACAATCAGTGGGGAATAGCTTTTAAGGAGGAGTTTCAGGGTTTATAGGCAGAGGGAGGGGAGCATGCAGAAACGACACAGTCACCTCTGACAGTCGTCTTGAAATTGGTCATGCAGTGGTCTAATCAGTGTTATCTTGATTGTTTTAAATACAGTTAATCTTCGGTTCCAGGGTGGGTTTGTCCCATTTCCTTGAGGCCAGCTCTCAGAATTATGGTAGCTTATGTCATGGCTACAGTCTGGTCATCATGTAGTTAACTTCTTCCACCTGGTGGGGGATTCAGTATCTATAAAACAGTTCAAAGGATATGGCTCAGAATATTATCTATAGCCCTTGAGAAGGAACTAAAGGTCCTTGACTATGATTAATGACTAAACTATTATTATTTAGTCTTGTTGGACCATTTTCTTTTGTTTCTGCATTTTCTCACTTTTCAGATTAAACTTATTTTTTGGCTAAAGATTTTTTCACCAACAAAAGGCAGGCAGAGGACATGGTTGGGGCGGGGGGGTGTGGTCTGTCCTGGGAAGGCCCCATAGGGTCCTGCTCTGTTTCAATATGGTGATGGATGGAAAGTAAATTTTTGGTGCTGAGCATGCTGTTGTGTATTCAGAAGTAAAAATACAATGTTGCACACATGAAGCTTACATAAAATTATAAACTAATATTATTTCAATAAAAATCATTAAATTTTTTTAATTTAAAATTTATTAAAATTTTGTTGGAGTGATGAAAGGGATTTATCAGTGTTATTTTTCTGATATATGATATTTCATAATTCATTTCCTGTTTCTTTTTTCTAAAATATTTTCAGTTACAAAATATTTTAATTTTCAGAATAAATACCATAAACGTGATCTATCCATTTTTTAAAGAATTTTTTTACACTTGATTTCTTGGTTTAGTGGGTCAGAATGCAGCAGAAAGCCTTAGTTTAACTCAAATCATACTAAGAAGGCTGCCCTTTTAAAGTCTTTTACGGTTGCCTTAAATAAGAGTCCTCCTTTCTATACTTATTCTTTAGAGGATTGATGTGTTTTTGGCAGCATTTATTAAACTCCTTCCAGCTCCTGTTTCTAACATTTCTTCAACCCTTTGTTCTGACTGATTTCATTTTAACTTTATATGTACTTTTTAAGGAGTTTTAATAACATTAGTAAATCCAAAATCCTTTCTCTCTCTCTTCTTGGAGACTTTTGCCACTGCTGAGATCTGAGCTATACAATTTTTTATGACTTTGTCCCTACTGACATGAGCTGTCCTTAGATGAAAATGGGGGGAGGGTATTACAGTTCCTGTGCTGCAGGGTGCAGTCATACTGGAATACTATAGTTTTGCTGACAATGGTGAAATTAACAGGACTTATGAACTCGTGTGGGCCTAAAGCACGAACAAGGACTCTAAGGTTCAAAGGGAGATTCTAAGCAATCCAGAACCAAGGGGTCTTGATCACTCATTGGACCACAGGCATGTCAATCCTCACTTCTCAGCAAATGAGCTTAGAGCTGGGCGATGACAGAAGTGGTCCTTTGTTGACCCTTCAAGCTTCCGCTCCCACCACCCGCCCCTCGGATTCTTTCCCACTTTGTCCACTGCCACCGCAGGTGCAGTTTTGGTGGGCTGCACTCCGCCCTTCCTGTCACGGGTCCCCCACAGGCACCTTCGCAGACTCTTGTCCCCTGTGCAGTCATCTTCTTTGTGCCTCCACCACCTCCTGGTGGCCCCAGTGCCAGCAGCGTCCCCTCAGTGGCAGTCAGTTTGGTGGCTGCCATCTTCACCGCAGTCATCACTGCACTGGATCACAGCTTAGGTCCAGGCAGGGATTCGTGCATCCCTCCTGTCATGTCTGCCACAGAGGAGCAAGACCCAACTCAAGGTGACCAGGACAGAGCTAATGGTGGGGCAGACCATGACCCTGGACTCATCAAGGACCCCGTGGTTCCCTTTGAAGAAGGGTCAGATGAATTTGTGGGGGCTTCAGCCTTTCTGGCTTCCCAGGCAGTTGCCAGAGCTCTTCTGGAGGACGAGGGTGAGCAGGAGGCCTCCCAGCCCACAGTCGAGGAGGACAGGGATGTCCGGTCAGCAGAGCAGGAGGAGGACCTGGAGGAGGGGAAGGCGGAGGAGGAAGAGGAACAGGACTACGATGGCGAGGAGGAAGATGAGTATGAAGGGGAAGACCATAACGAGAGGTACAGGAGGAGGGTGAAGTAGTCGTTGTAGGGGTCCTTTAGTTACCCATGGCAGGGTTTCAATCCCTTTTCCAGGATCTGATCCAGTCCCTTACACGCTGTATCCATTAAAATGACCACGTCTTGAATCACCCTCATGCAGGCCGCATAGTGGTCAGGAGTTGTTCCCCAGAGCCCGAGGATCCAGAAGAGGGACCCATATCTCGGGAGGGTGAGGACCTGGCAGAGGGAACCTCCCCGCAAGCGCCCAAGGAACTGGTAGAGGAGGCGGCATCCCAGAAGGAAGAGGAACCGGCGGCAGAGGCCCATTTCTGGGTGGGCAAGGTCCTGGCTGATGCCTCCGAGTCCTGGGAGACTGCGGCGTGTGGACCCGACGGGGCCAAGGCTGGCGAGTGGCGGCCCAGTCCTCAGGCCCTTGCAGCCCCTGCTGGGGCATCGGCCTCAAAGGCAGGCTGCGCTCAGCGCTGCCCTCTGGCGGTTAAGCAGCGGATCAAAGCTCTGAAAAACCTTCAGGCACGATATGCACAAGTAGAAGCCCAATTCTCTAAAGACCTTTAGGATCTTGAGAAAAAGTATGCTGCCTTCTACCAACCTCTGTTTGATAAGAGAGCTGACATCATCAATGCAATACATGAGCCTACAGAAGTCGAAGACAGTGGCAAGTAGGTGTTCAGGAAGGAGCTTGGCAGGAAATGGAAAGAGATCCTGAAGGAAAGGGGCAAATGGCATACCTCACTTTTGGTTGATGGCCTGTAAAAATGTAAAGATTCTCAGTAGCGTGATCTGGGGAAATGATGAACTTGTACTGGAGCACCTGAGAGATGTAAAAATAAAATTTTCAGGGGTTGGGAACCCATGAGCTTCACTGTAGAATTTCTCTTTAAGTCAAATGAATACTTTTTCAACAACGTTCTGACAAAAACATACCAAATGCGATCAGACCCAGATGATTCTGATCCTTCTTCTCCAAAGGGCCAGAAATAATCAGCAGCACTGTGTGTGAGATCTACTGGAAAGATGGGAAAGACCTCACTGTGAAAACTCTGAAGCTGCAGAAATGTGAGGGCCCTGGAAGTGTCGTAACGACCCCTAGGAAGGTGCCCAGCTCTTCTTTCTTCACCTACTTCTACCCTCCTGATTCTCCGGAGGGTAGAGTTCTGGATGTCACCACTGATTATAAGTTGGGCTATTTTTTCCATGAAGTTCTCATCTCAAAGTCCATATTACTCTTCATGAAAGAAGCAATTAAATATCAGTATGAAAACTCTGTTGAAGAGGTCCAAGAATCTGAAGGCAAGGAGGAGAAAGAAGCTGAAAATGAAGAACCAGAAGAAGGGCCTGAGAAAGATCCAAATCCAGTAGAGTGCAGCCTGGAAGAATCCAGGTTGAATATCATCCAACTATTCCTGCCATACACATGTCATATTCTTAAATTTTCTCAATAAACAATAATAAATTGTTTAAAAATTTTATGAACCAGTTTTAGGGTTAATAATATACATATGTACTACATCATATAGAATGCAGCTTATTCTGAATTGTACTTCTTTCACAGGCACACATTCTTTGAGCTGTAATTATAAGACTTCTATAGGTGGGAAATTTATCACACCTGGTAGCTGAGATCATTTGTTTAGAACACAGTTGCCAGAACTAGTAGCTAAAGTGACTAGAACATACATTAGATGGGACTTCATCATTCGGTGGCCAATTATATGTGGTCTCTTGTACTAACTAGGAGGCCATGCCTTTGATAATGTGACTACCTAAAAATTGTGAAAAGTTAAGAATTTCAAGTAGGACCATATTTAATGACTTATACCTAAGTATTTTCTTAGTTTTAAACTTTTGTATTTCATGTGACACCTAAAAGAAAATTTGTTATATTAAGGTTTTGGTTATCATTAAATTGTTAATTTAAATTATATCTCTTCTATCATTTTATTTCCCTCTTTTTTTTCTTTCTCCTTTTACAGATATGGACACTGAGGGTCTGGGAAATTAAGGTTTATGGAAAGAGCACAGTCTTTTAAGGTGGAAAGTCATATTTATATCCCTGAGTGGTATCCTACTCCCCCCCCCAAAAAAAAATAACAAGCATTTTTGGTGTTTGGAAAGTGGGAGATGATATTGGTGTGATCAGATGATTGAAGGCGTCAAATGATGGACAACCACCCTTATACCCAAGGGTCTGGGTTACAAGAGGAAAATTGTGTTTTCTCTTGTTGAGACAACAGATATATGTATGATTGACTATTCTTAGATTTAGAAAGTCACTGGTGTATTTTAATTGTGTTCAATTGTTCATTTATTTCTTCCTACAGTTTGAAGTCATAGAAAGACATGGATGAAGGAGAAACAGTGAATTTGTTCTTCACAGATTTGAGATTTTCTGATTTTCAGTAGTCCGTGGGAAATTTTATCAACATGGGTTTGTTCCAAAGTTCATCACCCAAAAAGTAGCATCCACTGATATCTGATTTTTTCTCTTTTTTCAGATATATCTGACAGCATTTGTTCAAGTTGAAAATAAACCTTAGTTTAAAATGAATAATCTGAAAGATTTTTTTAGATAAATAACCCTGATTCAAATTTATCTTTCTTTCTGTTTTGGCCCACCTTACTGTCATTGAAAGGGATCAAGTTCTTTTATTGCATCCTTCAATTAACTGAAATATCAAGTTATAAACAATTTATGTAAAGAGGGATAGAGGTCTAGGCCCTACTGCATTTTATTGAAAGAACCTGATGGATGACTTAGCTTACCTCAAGACCAGATGATGCTGGGCTGGTACTGGGCTGACATGGAGCAGTAGCATCAGTGTCATTTGGGAACTTGTTAGAAATACAAATTCTCAGACCCCATTCCAGACATACTGAATTGGAAATTTGAAGGTGGTCCAGCAATCAGAGTTTTACAAGTCCTTTAGGTGAATCTGAAGCACACTAAAGTTTGAAAACCACTGGCTTAGGCTCGACCTATGTGATGACCAGTCTTACTTCACTGGCTTGTGACTGTTTCAAGTAAATTGAACAGGACAATAAAGGCTGAACTGGGAAAGAGACCAGAATTCTCAGGTATGGAGAGACAGAGAAAGACCAGGTACAAAGATTGGGTGGTAGCAGTGAAAAAAAAAAATAGATAAGGGAAAAATCTAGTCCCAGAAGTATACAAACATTATGATGCCTTGTGTATGAAGTTTAAAAACAATCAAAACAATCGCCATAAATTGATTATGGGTAAATATACATGTAATAAAAGGAATGTATAAGAATTATGCATGCATATGTAGCACACAAAAAGTCATGTATGAGAATTATAAACAACTTATTTAGGATAGTGTCTACATCGAGTGGAGAGAAAGTGAAGAAAATTTAATTGGGGAGGGTTACAAGGTGGGCTTCAACTCTGCAAATGGCCAAGAGTCCAGTGTGTGGGGTTAAGGGGATGTGCATGCTCAGAACTTTTGTCCCCCTACCTATTTGGGGCCCGAAATTTTCTCCCCTTGTAGCCCTAAGTCCTAAGGCCCAAGAGGCCTGCATGGTCCTCTTCAGTGAGCCTGTGCTTCTGAGAGTTGAGTTCACAGCCAAGATATATACTCCCAGGACTGAGAAGTGACCAAGAGGTAATGGCTGTAGGCAGGGAACAGAGGAGAAGTTAGCTACATTATCTGCATATATGCATATGAAGCCTCCTGAGGTGAGGAATGGAGCTCAGTGAGTGTAAAGAAGAGGTAAAGGAGAGGCTGGGATCTGAGAGGAGGACCATGGACCTAGGGTGGTGGCTCTATTCTCCCCACATCACTGGAACAGAACTGAAAGGAGTCCAGGTATAGTGGACAGACCGAAAGCTGATCCGCAATAATCCCCACCTTCTGGTATTCACACTCTTGTATAATTCCTTGCCCTGGAGTTTGGCAGGACTAATGACTTCCTTCTAACCAATAGAATATGGAAAGGTGAGAGAGATCCTTTGTGTGGTAATTTGTTATATAACAATAGATGATTAATACACTCGATTTAGCACAGGACAGCCCTGGAGATAAGTATCTGGATGTGATCTTGAGTACCACCGAACCATTCCTGACATACACCTGTACTGACAGCTTTGTTTTTTAATTTCCTCAGCCAACTATATAAGAAAAACAACACAATACACCGACTACTCAAATTCAAACCTGACCATTCAGGTTAATGTCAAGATATTTTGTTTAACAGTCTATTAGTTGATTTAAACCTTTCACATATTTTATATACGGCCTGTAAGCCCCCAATTAAACTCTTGCCCTAAACCTTTAAATATTTCAAATGTTACAGGTGGTCCAGTTTAGATATTTGACCTATTACCCCTTCCCCATCCTCACTCCCTGTCACACTTTGTTACCTAGGCACAGAAATAGTGTTGCTTCTTGCTTTGGAAATGGTCTCTGCAGCTGGATCCCATAGTTCATCATTCTACAAGGTTGGACCTATGGACCTAGTCCCTGGGCAAGGCTAAAGTATAATCACCAACCATCTTCTTGCTCCCTTTCCCATGCCCAATCACATACACCCTTTCTCCCATTCATATCTCACTTTCTCCACACATATTGGGTGCATAAATCCTCTTACTCAAAACCACTTCTCCCCCATGCAAACAGTCGCCTTGAGGCTACAGCCATCAACTTGTTCATACACACTTGTATGGAGCCCATTTAAGATCATACAGAACAATCATTCTTAAGAACAATCCTTCTTAAGAACATTTTGCTTCCCTGACAGCCTTCCTATCTGACCTGTCAATATCCTATTTGATTTCTCTCTGTTAATCATAGATTGTGATGAGCTACAGAACAGTTTCTATTTTTGTAAGGGTAGTTTTTCATAGAGCGAAATACTAAGTAAGCTACAAAAAAGCTGGAAACTTGTCAAAATGTGCCTCTGTGAATTTAGAAATTCTTAGCCTCTTCATTTAAAAAAGTTATATTGTTAGTTTTGGAAAATAAAATATTAACGCAGGAATTGTCAGAGTGATAATAACTTTATATTGGTCCCCTCTGAGAAAAAAACAAAGGGGTGGGAGGTGTAGCATGCCACAATTATCTTGGGGAAGGGTATAAACCCAAATAAACTATTTGCTATGGGCAGTTGAAGGAAATATAAGCAAACTATCACTTATAAAAGTATGAAAAGTGCTCCACACGACATCCTGATTTGCCAGTCACTGCAAATTCCACTAGATCTGCTGGGCCATTCTGACCAAGTGAAAGAGCAGGTTTCATGGCAGCCTGTGTATATTGCAGATCTTTTTCTCATTCTGGACCCCACTCAAAACTGGCAGCCTTTTAGCATACTCAGTAAATGGGTAGGATTAGCACTCCCAAGTAAGATATATGATGCCTTCAAAATCAAAAGAAGCCCACTAGTATGGGCCAGGTGCAGCAACTTTTCCTTCCCCTTGAAGGAATATTTCAATGTTCTCTAGACCACTGAACCCCTAGAAAATTCACCAAGGACGCCAGTCCCTGAATTTTTTGTGGGGTTCATTTCCCATTCTCTGGCACACATTCATCTTACCAAGGTGTCTAGGGTTGTTGCTGCATCCTACTCATCAGGTTCAATTAGCATGATATCATCAATGTAATGGGACAGTGTAATTTCCTATGGTATGGAGAAGTGATCAAGATCCCGAAGGATTAGTTTTTGACATAAGTCTGGAGAATTGATAGAGCCCTGAGGCAGAATGGTGAAGATAACCTGCTGGCCCTGACAGCTAAAATCAAACTGCTTCATAGGGTCTTTATTTCCAAATACAGAGGGAAAAAAGCTTCACACCGGGTGCCAGGGGATATGTTGCTTTTCTCCAGCAAAGAAACCACATCTTGAATAGCATCTACAATTGGGTTCACCATTTGACTGCTTTTATAATAATCCACTACTATTCTTGAAAATCCATCTTTCTCCTACACAGGCCAAATAGGAATGTTGAATGGGGATATGATGAGAAGGTCCACTACCTGAATATTTGAAGTCCTTGATAGTGGTGTTTCATCCAGGAATACAGTAGTCTCAAGTTTCATCCAGGAATACAGTAAGTCCCCTACATACGAATCTTCAAGTCATGAACTTTCAAAGATGCGAACGTGCATTTGCATGTCCAGTCACATAAGTTAGTTCACATGTCCGGTGTACATTGTAATGTGAGTGCATCCTCTACAGGTAGTTGTGCTTTTGTGTACTTTACTGTATAGAGTATAGTACAGTACCTTTATTTCAAGCCCAGGATGTCCGGAAGCAAGCATAAAAGCAGCAGTGATGTACCTGGTACTACTGTACTTTTCAGGGTACTGTACTGTAAAATTAAAAATGTTTTATTTTTTGTGTTTGTTTTCTTATGTATGAAGAGTATTATACACCTATTATAGTGCAGTACTATATAGCGGATTCTGTTAGTTCAATATCTAGGCTAACTTTGTTGGACTTATGAACAAATTGGACTTACGAACACACTCTTGGAACGGAACTTGTTTGTATGCAGGAGACTTACTATACAACATTGCTTTTGGTTTACTGTATTAGTAGACAGAGGCAGTTTTAGTGTTTTTCACTTGGCCTTCCCTGCAGTAATAGTCCATATTCTATGGAGCAGGAAACCAACATGGGGATTCTTTCCCCATGTTGAGTGTCTATTTCTGAGTGTGTCTATTTCATTTATGCATTCTGTAATGAGGATAACAACAGTGTAGCAGGATATGTGTCACTCACTTGAGTCAAAACTCCACAGTGGCATTTTGAGTCTCTGGGAATTAGGATTACTTCAGAGTCAGTGTCTAGTAATCTCTGAAAATTTTTATTATTTCCCTCCTTCCTCATTGCAGTTACCCTGATAAATGGATACAAGTTCCTTTAGGGAAGACCAAATAAAGATTTACAATATTTCTTTTGGTTGGGTAGCAGAGTCCTTTTTCAAGGGGATCTGGCCTCCCCTTTATTCACAGGGCATAGAATTTGTGAAGTGGCTCAAGTATGGGAGTTGAGCTCAAGAAGGCCTGTGACTTTTTATTGTAGCGATTCAAGTCAGATTTCTATTTATTAGATATAGAGCTGTTTAGTTTATACAGATGAAGTAGAATTTAGCAGACTGCTCACCTATTTTAGTTCTAGGGACACCACAATCTACTTGTCAACACCAAAGCTCACTGTGAGTCAGAAAATGCTCATTACTGCTTAAGCTCTGACACCTATTATAGCAACCATACCCATCTTGTCTCTGGCAAATACATGTCCCCACTTGTCTCCTTCCAAACCAAGAACACAATGTCCCCTTTTGATGCAGGAAGCTCAATTTGATGGCAGCAGTTCCCACTCTCATCTATGCCCTACAAAGACTATACATCACAGAGCATTCAGTGATGCTGAGGCTCCCCTCATGGATGTGTTTCTAACAGCTTTGGTAAAGAAAGAGTCTTCTGAACTTTTCTGGATGTCACAGTGGGGTGTTGAGAGTAGGTCTTAAGTGATAAATCCACTCTACCATTTCACTCCTTAAATCTTTAGATACCTTCATCTCCAGTGTTCTAAGGAAGTACTGACATTTTGACTTCATTTCCTATAGGATACCTTTGGGTGCGTGTTTCAGTCAACCAATTAAGCAAATTGTTAAGTTCAATCTTGCCACTGAAATTGACATATTAAATACTCTCCACTTAGTGAGACCATATCAATAAATATGGCCCAATCCAACATATCTTTTTACATCATGATCCAACAACTTTAGGATCTATTTCCACACTTGTTCCCCAGATTTCATTAATATAAGTGGACAAAATCATATAACTCTTTTGATATGTATCATACCTTCCCATAGGCTACACTTTTTACCTCATGCTCTGGAAGCTGCTAGGACTTGAGTCTGGTTATAGACCTAAAAGCAATGGTAATTATGTGATACGATGGAGGTGTTAGCTAGCACTATGGTGGTAATCATTTTGTCATAATGCATTGTATACCTTAACTTACATAATATTATATGACAATTATATCTTAATAAAGGTAGGAAAGTAAAAATAAAGCAAAGATACATGGTGTGGGTAGGTGCTGAGGAGGATCAGTAGTCCCTTGCAAGTCACTTACCTCAGGCAAGGCCATTACAGGTTTTTCATACTAAGGAAGATTGATCTCCTCAGACACAAGTGTAAAGACTGCTACTAATAGCAATGGAAGATTGGCAGAATTTATGGTTTCAAGGACTTCAGCTTCATGATGATCTTCCTGCATGTTCCTCTGTAAATTTTCATTGTTCAATTACTTTTCTATCCATGTTCTAACTTTAATATAAGAGAATCCATGAGTTTGGAAAATAAATTTTCATTGTACTTCAGTCACCCACAAGATTATACTTTAGTTTTGCTTTTCAGAAATATCAGCCTTATGACTACATGAGATAACAATTGTTGTTTAGAGCAGTCATAGATATGGTTTGCTTCCCTACCAGGAACTTGATCTGGGAACTTAAAACCCTGAACTCATCATTCTCTTTCCCAAGTTCTCTGAAACATGTAGAAGCAAACAACCAACCTCATTATAAACCTTATTTCACTAAAGTATTTTATGGCTGCAAGTGTTTTTCAGACACTCAAAGTCTTGCCATGTATATGCATTTGCTTCAAGGTGTCTACAGGTGATAATATAAGAAATTGTATTGCTGCTGTACACCGTAAGCTATACTATGCACTTTACCAATGGAAAAAGCTATTAATGTCTTTAAATATAATCAGATCAGAGAACTAATTCAGAGAAGCCATCCTTAAAGCAGTTCCTCTGGAACCACTCCTGATACCTGTTCTGGCTATTTTTATGCACGACAAATCATCCCCAAAATTGTGATATAATACAAAAATTTTATTATGCTATCAGATTTTTTAGGTCAGGAATTCTGAAATGGCATAGCAGAAAAGATTTATCTCTGTTCCATTATATCTTGGGCTTCAGCTGGATAGACCTGAAATCTAGGAGTCTTTCATTAGCTGGGGAATGGAATAATATGAAGGTACTTTCACTCACACATACGATGCCCAGATGAAAGGATGCAAAAGCTAGGATTGCCAATCAGAACACATGCATGCATGTGAACTCTCTAGATGGCTTGCCTTCCTTAGAGCATATTGGCCTCAGGAAAGACATATTACATGGCAGCTCAAGAATTCAAAGACAAGTGTTACAGAAGGCCATATGAAAGTTGCATTGACTTTCAGGGCCTATCCTTGGAAGTCAAATAGTGTCACCTTCACCAAACCCTATTAAATGAAACATTCCCCCCGAACCTGCCCAGTTGAAAGGGTTAGAGACATAGGCCCCAATTCTCAATGAGATATAGCAATGCTCTTGAGCAGCATGTGGGATGGAAGACAAAGTCATAGATATCTTTGGAAAATACAATCTTCCACAGTCTGCTCTCTAGCAACAATTACTTATATTCTTCCAGCATGCAAATTATACTCATCTCCTTCAAGACCCCCCAGAAGTCTCATACTGTTAAAGATTCTGCTTAAGACCTGGATCTCATCATCTCAATCAGGTCCCTGTGCACATAACACTCTTTGGTTATTGTTCTTCAATTTTGCCTCTTTGAGTACCATTCTTCTCAATCTGAAAACCTGTGAATTAATGAGACAAGTAATTTCTCCTTCCCTCCCAACATAAAATTTGAGACAGGCACAGGAAAATTACTATAGAGACTCCCATTCAAAAGGGAAAATAAGAGGCACTTAGCCACTGAATATGGCAATTCTAAAATCCAACTAGTCATTTCCTGCAGTTCCTTGATAAAGTAGTAGTACTACTCCCTGGGATCTGTTCTCTGAGGCTCTTGGCTTTGCACTGTGTGTCTTGCTTCTGCTCTTTGAGTCATCTTTCTTTTTTCCCTAAGAAGTGGCCTGTGTGTAAAATGGAGTAACCTCAGTCTTCTACACTCTCAGAGAAGTTTGGGTGCCCAAATCCCTCTTTTTATTTTGTATAACCCCTATCCATTTCAGTTCAAACTGAGGCAGTTCCTTTAAAACCTTTGGGGGCTTCCTGCATATCAATTTCAGTTCAAACTGAGGCAGTTCCTTTAAAACCTTTGGGGGCTTCCTGCATATCAATTTATAATCTACTCCATTAAACAAAAACCACACCTAGAAATTTCTTCTCTACCTTGGAATTCTGTGAGGCTCTTATAGGATACACCTTTGAAATTTTAAGAAGTCCTATAATTTAATTTGAGTTATAATTTTACGATTCTTAGATGTTTTGTCTATCTGAAAGTGTCTGAGAGCCACTGACTTAGATCATTCTAAGATCAGGACAAAGGCTCTTACATAAGGTTAAGTGAAAGGTCATAAACAGATGTGAGTGTATGTTCTGTTTAAGGTTGAGAATCAGTTTAGAAATATGTGAATGTCATCCTCCCAGAGGGAGTGGCCAATATAGTAGAGTAGGAAGATGTTGAGCTCACCTTCTCCCACAGGTGCACCGACATTACAACTATTTACAGAGAAACTATTGAAGAGAATGACCTGAAAACTAGCAAAAAAGATCCTCTACAACTAACGATATAAATAAGGAACCACAATGAGATGGGTAGGATGGTCAGAGACACAGTATAGTCAATACTCACACCTCTGGTTAAGCGACCCACTTGCTGACTTTGGAGAGGCTCTTAGAGAAGAGGGAGGCAATTGAGACTTACCCTAGGGACACAGACACTGGAAGCAGCCATTTGGAGGAGCTTATTCTACTATGAGGACATTTTGGAGTGCTTCCTCTATCTTATTGGCACCTGGACCCAGCCATGCCAACCAGCCAGTCAGCCTCAGTTCTGGGACCTACGAGACCAAGCAGTTAGCCATGCAGGGACATAGCTCCACCCATCAGAAGGCCAACAGCAGCTGTAGCTCATCCTGAGCACTCCAGCCTCCCCAAGACCCAACCCCAGAAACTTGATCTGCCCAACAGTGGGCTGGCACTGGGCCTGGGATTCCCCAGGGGTCTGTAGCCAGCCACCATAAGATGTAGCCCTGCCCACTAGTGGCCAGCAGCTCCCACATTAGGCAGGACTTGGCAACCAATGAGGTTGGAGGCTAGCCACACTTAGCAGAACACCCACAGTAGTTGGTCTCACTACAAAAGAAGGGACCATGCAGCCCACATAGGGGTCACCCCTAGAGCATATAACTCTGGTGAACAGAGGGGAGTGTGTTGCTGGGACCCATAGAACATCTCCTACATAAGTCCATTTCTCCAATATCAGGAAACATGCCTGACCTACCTCATGCATAGAAATAAAAAACAAAGAATCAGGCAAAATAAGGTGACAAAGGAAAATTTGGGGAAAAAAAAAGAACAAGATAAAACCCCAGAAGAAGAGCAATGCAAAGTGGAGATAAGTAATCTACCCGATAAAGAGTTTTAGGTAATGATCATAAAGATGCTCAATGAACTTGGGAGAAGATTGGATGAACACAGTAAGAAGTTTAACAAAAAGTTAGAAAATATAAAGGGGAAGCAAACAGAGCTGAAGAATCCGATAACTGAACTTAAAAATATACTAGAAAGAATCAACAATAGATTAGGTGATACAGAGGAATGAATCAGTGAACTGGAAGACAGAATAGTGGAAATCACTCAAGCTGAAAAGAAAAAATAATTTTTTAAAAATGAGGACAGTTTAAGAGACCTCTGACACAACATCAAGCATACTAATATTCACTTTACAGGAGAAGAGAGAGAGCGAAAGGGGCAGAGAAATTATTTGAAGAAATAATAGCTGAAAATTTCCCTAACCCAGAAAAAGAAACAGACATCCAGTTCTAAGAAGCATAAGGAGGACCACACCAAAACACATTGTAATTAAAATGGCAAAAATTAAAAATAAAGAGAGACTATTAAAAACCAGGAAGGGAAAAGCAATTAGTTCCACACAAGGGAACTCCCATATGACTTTTCAGCAGAAACTCTGCAGACAAGAAGGAAGTAGCATGATATTGATATATTTAAAGTGATGAAAGGAAAAACCTACAACCAGGAATACCCTACCCAGCAAGGTTATCATTCATATTTGAAGGAGAGATAAAGAGTTCTACAGACCACCAAAGTCTAAAAGAGTTTAGCACCACTAAACCAGCTTTATAAGAAATGTTAAAATGATTTCTCTAAGCAGAAAAGAAGAGACCACAGCCAGAAATATGAAAACTACAAAAGGAAAAATCTCATTGATAAAGACAAATATACAGTAAATGTAGTAGATCAACCACTTATAAAGCTAGCAGGAAAGTTAAAAGACAAAAGTAGTAAAATCATCTATGTCCACAATAAGTAGTTAAGGGATATACCAAACAGAAAATGTAAAGTATGATGTCAAAAACGTTAAATGTTGTGGGGAGGATTAAAACTTCAGGGTTGTTATAACTTGAGATCATCAACTTAAAAAAATATATATATATATATACCTCGTGATAACCACAAACAAGAAATCTATACTAGATATACACACACACACAAAAGAAAGGAATCCAAACACAATACTAAAGATAATTATCAAATCACAGAGAAGAGAGCAAAAGAAGAAGAAAAGAACAAAAAGGAACTACAAAACAATTAACAAAATGGTAATAAGTACATACCTATCAATAATTACTTTAAATGTAAATGCTCTGATCAAAATACATAGAGTGGTGAATGTATACAAAAACAAGACCTATCTATATGCTGCCTGTAAGAGACTCACTTCAGATTTAAACATACACACAAACTGAAAGTGAAGGGATAGAAAAAGTTATTCCATGCAAATGGAATAAAAAAGAAAGCCAGGGTAACAACACTTATATTAAACAAAATAGAATTTAAAACAAAGACTGTAACAAGAGACAAAGAACGACATTACATACCACTACTGGGTATTTATCCAAAGAAAACAAAAACACTAATTAGAAAAGATATGTACCCCTATATTCATCTCAGCATTTTCTACAGTAGTCAAGATATGGAAGCAATCTCAGTGCCCATCAATAGATGAATGGATAAGGAAGATGTGGCATGCATACACAATGAAGTATTATACAGCTATAGAAAATGACATCTTGACATTTGCAACAACATGAATGAACATAGAGGTTATTATGCTAAGTGAAATAAGTCAGGGAAGGACAAATAATGTATGATTTCACCTATATGCAGAATCTAAAAAACAAAACAAATGAATAAACATAACAAAACAGAAACAGAGTCATAGATACAGAGGGCAAACAGGTGGTCACCAGATGGGAAGGGAATGAGAAGATGACAGAAATAGGTGAGGGATATTAAGACATAATAAACAAACAAACAAGAAGTATGTGAATGACTGTGAGTGAGTGTGAAATGTGACAATGATAGTATGAAAGTATGAGAATGTAAGGGAGAGTGAAAAAATATGGATAGGTTTACTGAAAACAGCCAGAATTTTCCAAAACTGTCCATCAGGGTCATAGAATTAAACAAAACATACGCTGGGATTATAATCATCAGTTTTATCATTCTATGGATGAACATCACCCTGGTTGCTAAAACAAAGCCTGATTCCTCACATAGGATGTGGGGAAGGGTGGTGGAGAGAGTACAACTGACTGCTATGGAGGGCACAGACCTGGGTCCAATATGGGCTCCTCTGCTTCTCATCTGTGTGACTTTGGGCACATGCCTGAGAGTGACCATTTCCTCACACCCATGCTAATGGTCTAGTAGGTCATTCAAAACAGGTTTAAAATGTGGAATCACGTTTCTATTTATTCTCTCAGTATTTTATTTCTGAAGATGTCTCTCTTTATTTACATTTTCTCTCTGAGAGAAGTGAAAACAATCCTGTTTGGCTATATGTATAATCTTGTCCTAGATGGTTCTTCTTTTGTGAGCCCCAGAGGTATGAGATGGCTTCATCTTGTTTAGAATACTTAGGCCTGAACAGATAGGGCTTTTTCTTATTAATCTTCTTATTAATAAACAATTGAAATTAAAAATAATTTTATTATTAATCTCCCAAAGTCAATCAAGGCCATACTGTGTTTCTGTCTCTCTAACTGGAATATCCTGAATTTGTGTAACAGTGTCCTTCCTTATGTACTCTGATGATGAGGATGTGAGGTCTCTGCAAAGCTACTTACTTTTTTGTCTGCTTGTTTCATCATAGGATGATAAAAAATTCCTTAACTCCAGGCATCTTTATACATTTGCAGGGTGTCGATTTAGCATTTCCTGGGGAATGCAATTTCCCAAATATGACAGGCTCAATTTCTCTCCCTGTGGTCACAAGAACATAAGATAGTTTCTAGAGTTTGTTTCTCTTCTCTGGGAGCTTGATTTTTCTCCAATATCATTGTACATGTTTTTCCAATGATTATCTACATGTTTGGCTCTGGCATTGCCTCAGTGTGGCTTATTTTCTCTGAACCTGTGGAGGTTATCTTCATTAAATTCTCTCCTCCTTATTAGAGTCCTGGTGACTGTTATAATTGTGCAATTTTCACTTTTTATATGGATCTCTTATAAGAAACTTAGATATATTATTTAAGTTCTCCTTTCTCGCCTGAGTCTTCATCTCCAGGTTCTAACTTTTTCACTTTTGCTTCATCCATTCATTCATTTCTAGCTTTGGGAGGAATGTGTGATCATTGAGAAGTATTAAAGACAGTGCTTGTGAATGTGTCATAGAAAGTATATGTTAATCTTGCAACCCATGTATTTATACCCATGTATACATTAGTCTTGTGACCCATTGCATTTTCATTTTTCTGTTGCCTGGGATGGCGGAGGTCCAGTTATTGAATACAGTTATGCATTGAAATTATATGTTGTATACAAAGATATGATATCCGGAATCCCTAAAGACCCAATCTTTGCAGATTTTAATGTGTGTGTTTGCTTGGGGATTGAAACTAAGGGCCTAAGGCCCCTTGGCAAGTGACTCAAACCTGAGATCTTTAGGGAAGATCATCAGATATATCTCAGACATGCCTGCATTCTCTCCATCTTTGGGTCTTGGGATCAATCATGGCAACCGAGTGTTGTGATTGAATTTGGGGCTTTGTAGACTTTGAGATCTTTTCCACCCTGTTTATCTACGTCTGTGTGTCTACTGGAAAAGACAAACCTGTTCCTTTGTGTCCTCCATAACTCACTATTTGAAAAGATTTTTTCTTCAATTTTTTTGAGGGTTGCTGATATTGCCTTTAATATTTTATTTACTAATTTATTAATTGGATTAGGTGGACAATAAATGGCTGATGTCTAGATTAAAGGGGTACCACTGGGAATGAATTTGTATTTTCCAGTTTCCATAGAAACCTAACAACAATTAGAACTTTATAATGGCATTCTGCTTTCTATGATACCTGGGTTATATCCACATATCCTGGAAGCAGAAATATTAGCAGCATATTTACACTAGATGGAAGAATGCTTCCATCAACAACAGGCTTATTGCTTGTCTACCATTATTATGAGCTTTTGTATTTTTTGAGGGGGAGGATGTAACTCAGGATAAGTGACATCTGATCTATCCTCTTGGGTGGGAGAAGCCTGTTGCTTCTGCTGAGAAAAGACTGACATTCCAGCTGTGCCCATATGCCTCTTATTCTGTGATTTAAGATGACAGAGGCCTGTGATGTGATGGTCTTGTGACTTTTGAGTTATAGAAAGAGAGGTTCCTAAACATATTTGAATAGCCCCAATCTCTTCCCCACTTTTCATCCTGTCTCTAATTATGGTAGCTGCCTCCTGCTGTTACTTCTTGTATGCTGTCTCAATGTTTCCTTCTCTTTTTCTGTCCCTTTCAATATTCCAATTTTTTAAAACAATTCATCATTCAACCTATTTAAATAACTGATGTGTGTTATTTTTTTCCTTTGCATTTTATTTTCAGTAATTTCTCCATAATGCGGTTAAGTGTGATGTCCTTTGCATTCCCTTTGGTGTTTGTGGCATTTCTTGAATGTATGTTTTGATGCCTTTAATATTTAAAAATTCCCAGCTATGTTACTTACAATATTTTGTTCATTGATTCTGTATCCCCTCTCATTCTGAGGCTGCAATTACACATCCTTTAGTCCTTTGCATCAAGGTAGTTATGTCTGTTAAGGCAGAGGACCTTAATTCAGACAGGTGATTCAAAGCTGAGATTCAATATTTGGGAGGGCTGATTTTTATTCTTAGCCCTTCATAATTCCTTACTGAAGTCCTTGGGCATGCAAAGGGCTTTTTCTCAGTATCAGAGAAAAATCCAGTTATTGTTCTTCAAGCCCCAAGATGCTTCTGGAAGCTCTGCTCAGCTCCAAAACCTCAGCTACTACTTTCAAAATCAACAAATGTCTTATGGGAAAACACTCTGCCAAATTTTGGTCCCACCTCTTTGCTTTCTTTCTTTGGGGATTCCCTTCCTTTTCAATTTGGATGCTTTTTATTTCATTTTCTTGTCTGATTGCTGTGTCTAGGGTTTCCAATACTATGTTAAATAGTAGTGGTGAGACTGGGCATCCTTGTTTTGTTCCTGATTTTAGAGGAAAAGCTTTCAGCTTTTCACCATTGAGTATGATGTTAGCTGTGATTTTGTCATAAATGGCCTTTATTATTTTAAAGTATGTTCCCTCTATATCAACTTTAATGAAAATTTTTATCATGAATAGATGTTGTATTTTGTCAATTTGTGAATTTTCAACTTTCCTCTTGTTATTAATTTCTAGTTTCATACAATTTTAGTCAGGAAAGATACTTGACATAATTTCTACCTTCCTAAATATGTTCAGACTTGTTTTTTACACTAATATATGCCTATCCTAGAAAATGTTCCATGTGTGCTTGAGAAGAATGTGTATTCTGCTAATGTTGAATGGAATGTTCTGTATATGGCTGTTAGGTTCATTTGGTCTACAGTGTTCAAATCCACTGTTTCCTTATTGATTCTCTGGATGATCTATCCATTTTTGAGAGTGGGATACTAAAGACTCCAACTATTATTGTATTCTGTTTATTTCTTATTTTACTTCTGTTAGTGTTTGCTTTATATATTTTAGCTGCTTTGACGTTGAGTGCATAAATATTTGCAATTGTTATATCTTCTGGATGAATTAATCCCTTTATCATTATCTAATGACCTTGTTTGTATCTTGTGACCATTTTTAGCTTAAAGTCTATTTTGTCTGATATAAGTATAGCTGCCTCCATTTTCTTTTTGTTACTATTTATAGGCTTAGAATCTTTTTTTCCATCCCTTCACTCTCAGACTGTCTTTAAAACTAAGGTGTCTGTTTAAGGCAGCATATTATTGGATTTTGTTTTTGTTTTTGTTTTTGTTTTTTTTGGCGGTATGTGGGCCTCTCACTGTTGTGGCCTCTCCCGTTGTGGAGCACAGGCTCTGGACGCACAGGCTCAGTGGCCATGGCTCACAGGCCCAGCCACTGTGCAGCATGTGGGATCTTCCCGGACCGGGGCACGAACCCGTGTCCCCTGCATTGGCAGGCAGACTCTCAACCACTGTGCTACCAGGGAAGCCCTGTTTGTTTTATTTTTTTAATCCATTCAGCCATTCTATGTCTTTTGATTGGAGAATTTAATCTATTTTTATTTTAAAGTAATTATTGATAGGCAAGAACTTGTTATTCCTATTTTGATCATTGTTTTCTGACTGTCTTATAGATCCTTTGTTCCTTCCTTCCTCATTTCTGGTCTGTATGTTCTTGTATTTTGCTGAACTTCCTTAAGAGGACTATTCTGAATTCTTTGCCAGACAATTCACAGGTCTCCATTTCTTTAAGGTCAGATTCTAGAGCTTTATTAGTGGTGTCATTTTTATACTATTCTCCATGATCCTTGAATCCTTGCATTGGTATCTGCACATTTGAATGAGCAGTCTCCTCTTCTAGACTTTACAGGTTTGCTTCAGCAGGGAAAGAGCTTCACCAGTCAGCTCGACTTGGAGTACTGTATAGGTCAGCTGGTAGCATTCAAAGGCAGGCAGGGCCTGCTATCAGGGTCTCTAGCTGGCCAAGGCCACTGCTTATACTCTGGGAGGGCAGGGTATTACTGCCTGAGCTCCATGGTTGGGTTTGTCTGTTGGCTGAGCTCCTTGTCCAAGTAGAGCTCCCTGGTTGGGCAGGGCTGCTGGCTGCGTTCTGCAGTCAGCTGAAGCCACTAGCTAGTCTCTGCAATTACCTCCAGTTGGATGGGACCTGCAGCTGTGCTCCCCAACCAAACAGATGGTGCCACTGGCTGGACTCTACATTCATGTGGCACCACAAGCCAGGCAGCACAGTTGGATGGGGCTTCAGATGTGCTCTGAGATCAAGCAGGGGTCTGCAGGCTGTGCCCTGAAGTTGAATGGGACCACAGGCTGGATTTTGCAATTGGGTAAGCTGTTGGCTATTCTCTGCTGTTGTTCAAGGACACTAGCCAGGCTCTCTGATTGGGTGGAAACTGCAGCTGTACCCCACAGTTGGGTGGAGCTGGAGATGGTGTTTGATGCTGGGTTGATGTCCCATCTCCCTGGTCAGGTGGGCTCACAGGCCATGATTCCCCATTGGGTGGAATCACTGGCTCAGCTTCCTGCCTGAGTGAAGCCACAGGCTGTGTTCAGTAATCAGGCAAGGCTATAGGCTTTGCTCCAGTTCTGGGTGGAGTTTTAGGCTGAGCTCCATGGCTTGGTGGTACCATAGGCTGTGCTCTGAGGCTGCTCATGGTAACAGTTCGGGCAAGCTGGGCAGGGCTGCTGGCTTGGCTCCCTGTCCAGGTGTGCCATCAGATGTGCTCTGCACTTTCCAGATGTCTGTGGCCACTTTTCCCAGAGGGGCAGGACTTGGAGGTTATGCTCAACAACTTGATGAGACTGAAAATTTGCTCTCCGGACAGGCAGGCCATAAGATGTGTTCCACAGCTGCTGGCCATCTGTGGCCATGCTTCCCAGAGTGGCAGGACTGGAAGTTGTGCTTAACAGTTGAGTGAGACTGCAAATCTGCTCCCCTGCCTTAGCAGAGCCTTAGAATGGGCTCCACAGCTAGTATAATCTGTTAGCTGAGGATCCAAACCATTCAGAACTGCCAACAGAGCTCCCTGGCTACAGAGGGCTACAGGCTTGACTCTATAGTAGAGAAAATCACTGGCTGGGATTCCTGCTCAGGCACCACTGCAAGCAGGCACATGGCCCACCAAGATTGAGCGCTCGTTGCTGTAAATCCCACCCACCTTCTCCACCTCTATCTGATCCCCAGTGGTCGAACTCCACAGATTCCCCCAGTGATCCCCATGAAATGAGACTTGAATGGGCCTCCAAGAAGCATCCCACAATGCTGGGGAAGCTGAATGTTCATCTTTGGTTCTCTTTTTCCCACTGGAGAAACTATAAATCCAAGGGGGACCCTGTCAGTGTGGCACTGGGCTGGCCTCAGGGAGGGGCAGTGTGGTCAAAGTAAAGCTGCTCTTTGGACACTTCTAATGTGGTTTCTCTTGGTCTCTGTGGTCTAGGAGTATGCTTCAGTCTCACCTCTAAGGTTCTGGGGTTTTCACAATGGTGTCTTGTCTATGGATAGCTGTTAATTGATCTTCTTGTTAGAGGCACTGGGTCGGGAATGACCTATGTCACTCCCTCAATTCTCCTGAAGTATATGTGAGATTTATACAATGGGATACTATGCAGCAATTTAAAAAAAGAAGGAATGATCAATAAATTCAATATGGGTGAATCTAACATATATGTTTATTGAAAGAGATCATACACAAAAGGATACACGCTATATGATTCCATTTATATGATGTTCAAGAGCAGAAAAAACTAATCCATGTTGATACAGGTCAGAAAAACTGTTGGATTAGGAAGTCTGGATACTGATTAGAAAAGGACACAAGAAAACTTTCTTTTTTAAAAAAATAATTTATTTTTATTTTATTTTATTTATTTATTTAGTTTTTGGCTGTGTTGGGTCTTCATTGCTGCACGCGGGCTTTCTCTAGTTGCGGCAAGCAGGGGCTACTCTTCGCTGCAGTGCATGGGTCACTTCTCATTGTGGTCACTTCTCTTGTTGTGGAGCATGGGCTCTAGGGCGTGCAGGCTTCAGTACTTGTGGCGCGTGGGCTTCAGTAGCTGCGGCGCATGGGCTTAGCTGCTCTGCGGCATGTGGGATCTTCCCGGACCTAGGCTCAAAACCGCGTCCCCTGCATTGGCAGGCAAATTCTTTTTTTTTTTTCTTGAAAAATGTACATTACTTTTATTTATTTTTTTAACATCTTTATTGGGGTATAATTGCTTTACAATGGTGTGTTAGTTTCTGCTTTATAACAAAGTGAATCAGTTATACATATACATATGTTCCCATATCTCTTCCCTCTTGCGTCTCCCTCCCTCCCACCCTGCCTATCACACCCCTCCAGGCGGTCACAAAGCACCGAGCTGATCTCCCTGTGCTATGCGGCTGCTTCCCACTAGCTATCTACCTTACGTTTGGTACTGTATATATGTCCATGCCTCTCTCTCTCGCTTTGTCACAGCTCACCCTTCCCCCTCCCCATATCCCCAAATCTGTTCTCTAGTAGGTCTGTGTCTTTATTCCTGTCTTACTCTTAGGTTCTTCATGACATTTTTTTCCTTAAATTCCATATATATGTGCTAGCATGCGGTATTTGTCTTTCTATTTCTGACTTACTTCACTCTGTATGACAGACTCTATGTCTATCCACCTCATTACAAATAGCTCAATTTCGTTTCTTTATATGGCTGAGTAATATTCCATTGTATATATGTGCCACATCTTCTTTATCCATTCATCCAATGATGGACACCTAGGTTGTTTCCATCTCCAGGCTATTGTAAACAGAGCTGCAATGAACATTTTGGTACATGACTCTTTGAATTATGGTTTTCTCAGAGTATATGCCCAGTAGTGGGATTGCTAGGTCATATGGTAGTTCTATTTGTAGTTTTTTAAGGAACCTCCATACTGTTCTCCATAGTGACTGTACCAATTCACATTCCCACCAGCAGTGCAAGAGTGTTCCCTTTTCTCCACACCCTCTCCAGCATTTATTGTTTCTAGATTTTTTGATGATGGCCATTCTGACTGGTGTGAGATGATATCTCATTGTATTTTTGATTTGCATTTCTCTAATGATTAATGATGTTGAGCATTCTTTCATGTGTTTGTTGCCAGTCTGTATATCTTCTTTGGAGAAATGTCTATTTAGGTCCTCTGCCCATTTTTGGATTGGGTTGTTTGTTTTTTTGTTATTGAGCTGCAAGAGCTGCTTGTAAATTTTGGAGATTAATCCTTTGTCAGTTGCTTCATTTGCAAATATTTGCTCCCATTCTGAGGGTTGTCTTTTGGTCTTGTTTATAGTTTCCTTTGCTGTGCCAAATCTTTGAAGTTTCATCAGGTCCCATTTGATTATTTTTGTTTTTATTTCCATTTCTCTAGGAGGTGGGTCAAAAAGGATCTTGCTGTGATTTATGTCATACAGTGTTCTGCCTATGTTTTCCTCTAAGAGTTTGATAGGTTCTGGCCTTACATTTAGGTCTTTAATCCATTTTGAGCTTATTTTTGTGTATGGTGTTAGGGAGTGATCTAATCTCATACTTTTACATGTACCTGTCCAGTTTTTCCAGCACCACTTATTGAAGAGGCTGTCCTTTCTCCACTGTACATTCCTGCCTCCTTTATCAAAGATAAGGTGACCATATGTGTGTGGGTTTATCTCTGGGCTTTCTATCCTGTTCCATTGATCTATGTTTCTGTTTTTGTGCCAGTACCATACTGTCTTGATTACTGTAGCTTTGTAGTATAGTCTGAAGTCAGGGAGCCTGATTCCTCCAGCTCCGTTTTTCATTCTCAAGATTGCTTTGGCTACTCGGCGTCTTTTGTGTTTCCATACAAAGTGTGAAATTTTTTGTTGTAGTTCTGTGAAAATGCCAGTGGTAGTTTGATAAGGATTGAATTGAATCTGTAGATTGCTCTGGGTAGTAGAGCAACATTGACAATGTTGATTCTTCCAATCCAAGAACATGGTATATCTCTCCATCTATTTGTATCATCCTTAATTTCTTTCATCAGTGTCTTATAATTTTCTGCATACAGGTCTTTTGTCTCCTTAGGTAGGTTTATTCCTAGATATTTTATTTGTTTAGTTGCAGTGGTAAATGGGAGTGTTTTCTTGATTTCACTTTCAGATTTTTCATCATTAGTGTATAGGAATGCCAGAGATTTCTCTGCATTAATTTTGTATCCTGCAACTTTACCAAATTCATGGATCCGCTCTAGTAGTTTTCTAGTAGCATCTTTAGGATTCTCTATGTATAGTATCATGTCATCTGCAAACAGCGACAGCTTTACTTCTTCTTTTCCGATTTGGATTCCTTTTATTTCCTCTTCTTCTCTGATTGCTGTGGCTAAAACTTGCAAAACTATGTTGAATAAGAGTGGTGAGAGTGGGCAACCTTGTCTTCTTCCTGATCTTAGTGGAAATGCTTTCAGTTTTTCACCATTGAGGACAATGTTGGCTATGGGTTTGTCATATATGGCCTTTAGTATGTTGAGGAGAGTTCCCTCTATGCCTACTTTCTGCAGGGTTTTTTCATAAATGGGTGTTGAATTTTGTTGAAAGCTTTCTTTGCATCTATTGAGATGATCATATGGGTTTCCTCCTTCAATTTGTTAATATGGTGTATCACTTTGATTGATTTGTGTATATTGAAGAATCCTTGCATTCCTGGAATAAACCCCACTTGATCATGGTGTATGATCCTTTTAATGTGATGTTGGATTCTGTTTGCTAGTATTTTGTTGAGGATTTTTGCATCTATGTTCATCAGTGATATTGGCCTGTAGTTTTCTTTCTTTGTGACATCCTTGTCTGGTTTTGGTATCAAGGTGATGGTGGCCTCATAGAATGAATTTGGGAGTGTTCCTCCCTCTGCTATATATTGGAAGAGTTTGAGAAGGATAGGTGTTAGCTCTTCTCTAAATGTTTGATAGAATTTGCCTGTGAAGCCATCTGGTCCTGGGCTTTTGTTTGTTGGAAGATTTTTAATCACAGTTTCAATTTCAGTGCTTGTGATTGGTCTGTTCATATTTTCTATTTCTTCCTGATTCAGTCTTAGAACGTTGTGCATTTCTAAGAATTTGTCCACTTCTTCCAGGTTGTCCATTTTATTGGCAAAGATTTGCTTGTAGTAATCTCTCATGATCTTTTGTATTTCTGCAGTGTCAGTTGTTACTTCTCCTTTTTCATTTCTAATTCTATTGATTTGAGTCTTCTCCCTTTTTTTCTTGATGAGTCTGGCTAATGGTTTATCTATTTAGTTTATCTTCTCAAGGAACCAGCTTTTAGTTTTATTGATCTTTGCTATCATTTCCTTCATTTCTTTTTCATTTATTTCTGATCTGATTTTTATGATTTCTTTCCTTCTGCTAACTTTGGGGGTTTTTTGTTCTTCTTTCTCTAATTGCTTTAGGTGCATGGTTAGGTTGTTTATTCCAGATGTTTCCTGTTTCTTAAGGTGGGCTTGTACTGCTATAAACTTTCCTCTTAGAACTGCTTTTGCTGCATCCCAAGAATTTGGGTCGTCGTGTCTCCATTGTCATTTGTTTCTAGGTATTTTTTTATTTCCTCTTTGATTTCTTCAGTGATCACTTCATTAGTAAGTAGTGTATTGTTTAGCCTCCATGTGTTTGTATTTTTTACACATCTTTTCCTGTAATTGTTATGTAGTCTCATAGCATTGTGGTCGGAAAAGATACTTGATACAATTTCAATTTTCTTAAATTTACCAAGGCTTGATTTGTGACGCAAGATATGATCTATCCTGGAGAAAGTTCCATGAGCACTTGAGAAAAATGTGTATTCTGTTGTTCTTGGATGGAGTGTCCTATAAATATCAATTAAGTCCATCTTATTTAATGTATAATTTAAAGCTTGTGTTTCCTTATTTATTTTCATTTTGGATGATCCGTGCATTGGTGAAAGTCGGGTGTTAAAGTCCCCTACTATGAATGTGTTACTGTCGATTTCCCCTTTTATGGCTGTTAGTATTTGCCTTATGTATTGAGGTGCTCCTATGTGGGGTGCATAAATATTTACAATTTTTATATCTTTTTCTTGGATCGATCCCTTGATCATTATGTAGTGTCCTTTTTGTCTCTTCTAATAGTCTTTATTTTAAAGTCTATTTTGTCTGATATGAGAATTGCTGCTCCAGCTTTCTTTTGATTTCCATTTGCATGGAATGTCTTTTCCCATCCCCTTACTTTCAGTCTGTATGTGTCTCTATGTCTGAAGTGGGTCTCTTGTAGACAGCATATATATGGGTCTTGTTTTTGTATCCATTCAGCCAATCTGTGTCTTTTGGTGGGAGCATTTAGTCCATTTACATTTAAGGTAATTATCGATATGTATATTCCTATTCCCATTTTCTAAATTGTTTTGGGTTCGTTATTGTAGGTCTTTTCCTTCTCTTGTGTTTCTTGCCTAGAGAAGTTCCTTTAGCATTTGTTGTAAAGCTGGTTTGGTGGTGCTGAACTCTCTCAGCTTTTGCTTGTCTGTAAAGGTTTTAATTTCTCCATCAAATCTGAATGAGATCCTTGCTGTGTAGAGTAATCTTGGTTGCAGGTTTTTCTCCTTCATCACTTTCAATATGTCCTGCCAGTGCCTTCTGGCTTGCAGAGTTTCTGCTGAAGGATCAGCAGTTAACCTTATGGGGATCCCCTTGTGTGTTATTTGTTGTTTTTCCCTTGCTGCTTTTAATATGCTTTCTTTGTATTTAACTTTTGACAGTTTGATTAATATGTGTCTTGGCATATTTCTCCTTGGATTTATCCTGTATGGGACTCTCTGTGCTTCGTGGACTTGATTAACTATTTCCTTTCCCATATTAGGGAAGTTTTCAACTATAATCTCTTCAAATATTTTCTCAGTCCGTTTCTTTGTCTCTTCTTCTTCTGGAACCCCTATAATTCGAATGTTGGTGCATTTAATGTTGTCCCAGAGGTCTCTAAGACTGTCCTCAGTTCTTTTCATTCTTTTTTCTTTATTCTGCTCTGCAGTGGTTATTTCCACTATTTTATCTTCCAGGTCACTTATCCATTCTTCTGCCTCAGTTATTCTGCTATTGATCCCATCTAGAGTATTTTTCATTTCATTTATTATGTTGTTCATCATTGTTTGTTTCATCTTTAGTTCTTCTAGGTCCTTGTTAAAGGTTTCTTGCATTTTCTCTCTTCTCTTTCCAAGATTTTGGATCATCTTTACTATCATTTTTCTGAATTCTTTTTCAGGTAGACTGCCTATTTCCTCTTCATTTGTTAGGTCTGTTGGGTTCTTATCTTGCTCCTTCATCTGTGGTGTGTTTTTCTGTCTTCTCATTTTGCTTATCTTACTGTGTTTGGCGTCTACTTTTTGCAGGCTGCATGTTTGTAGTTCCCATTGTTTTTGGTGTCTGTCCCCAGTGGCTATGGTTGGTTCAGTGGGTTGTGTAGGCTTCCTGGTGGAGGGGACTAGTGCCTGGCAGGCAAATTCTTAACTGCTGCACTGCCACTGAAGCCCAAGCAAACTTTCTACAATGGGAAAAATGCTCTGTATCTTGAACTGTGTAGTGATTATAGGGGTGTTTATATACATAAAATGACATTGAGTTGTACAATTAATTTTTGTTTATTTTAATTTGTGAAAAGTATGTCTCAACTGAAAAAGTGAAAAACAATGGGAAAAAAGTTGGAAAACTAAAACTTCTGGTTTTAAAATTAATACATTTCATGAATGTAAGTGGGTTGACCATCCGATGCACATATCTCAATATATTTCTCTTTAAAGAAGTTTAAAGATTAGAACCAAAGATATTATATAAATACATCTATTTTAGTGAAATAAAAACTATTATAATAGTGATAGCTGTGAAAAGTACTTTAAAAATTTTAAAGATATTAACTCCAAAATCATTGTAGCAAGGTATAATACCACCAGCAGTGTATCTTTTTTCTACATACTTTAAGTCGGGGTATTAGTTTATTTTTAATGTTAGCAAAAGTGATAAGCATACATTGATTTTTATATCATTTTTGCACATGCATATTTAGAGATTTAATGAGGATGATCATCCTCCTCTGTCCCTACAACTAAAAAACCTAAGAAATAACATAGCAAACAAGCAAAGAAAACTCTGAAATTTAGAAAGGAGGAGACAGATTGGCTAGGGAGTTGGGATTTAAAGAACACAGCAAGTTAGCTACTTTGGTTTCCTTATTGCCCACCATATGTCCCAGACAGTGCATTGCAGAATCCTCCAACTCAGAAACACCAACAGGCACAGACACAGTAAATAAATAAAAGTTCCAGTGAAAGTCTATTTCCCCCTGGCCAGATCCTGGATAAGAGTGGCTTAACAACAGAAAAACTTTTTGATAATACCCACCCTACTCCAGTGAAACACAAATGATAAAACCACACTCCTCTCCCAGTTTCAGTGGGGTGAACAGAAAGTGGGTTATCCATCGTATATGCCCACCCCATGGAATTAGCTGCACTCTAATTTCCCTACCTGGTAGTGTCAGTGGGGCTGGCCAGGAAGCTAATTCATGCCCCACTCAGAAGAAGCAAGCAGCACTGTGATTCTTCAACCAGGTGATGGAGGGGCTAGCAGGCAGCTGATGTGGAGAAAAGGAAACCCTCGTGCACTCTTAGTGGGATTGTAATTGGTACAAACCCTATGGAAAACAGTACAGTATGGAGGTTCCTAAAAATTAAAAATAGAACTACCATATGATCCAGCAATTCTACTTTTGGGACATATCTGAATGAAACAAAAACATATCTGCACTCCCATACTCATAGCAGCAATATTTACAACAGCCACGACATGGGAACAACCTAAAAATCCATCAATGGATGAATGAATAAAGAAGTGTGAAATATATATATATATATATATATATATATATATATATATACACACACACACAATGAGATATTACTCAGCCATATTAAAAAAAAAGAAGGAAATTCTACCATTTGCAACAACATGAATGGACCTTGAGGACATTATGCTAAGTCAGACACAGAAAGGCCATCACTGTATTATTTCACTTATACGTGGAATCAAAAACAAAATCAAAATCACACTCATAGATAAAAGAGACCGGATTTGTGGTTACCAGAGGTGGGAGTGTGTAGGTGTAGGGGATTTGGATGAAGATTGTCAAAAGGCACAAACTTGCACTTATAAAATAAATAAGTCCTGAGAATGTAATGTACAACATGATGACTATAGTTAACACTGGTGTGTGTTATATAAGAAATAAACATAGTAGAGTTCTCATCACAAGGAAAAGCACATTTTTTGTATCTATATGATATGATGGATGTTAACTAAACTTACTCTGATAATCATTTCATGATGTATGTAAGAAAATCATACCTTAAACTTATACAGTGTTGTAGGTCAATTATATCTCAATTAAACTGGAAAAACATTGACTGAGTTGGATTTTCTATAACTTGAAACAGAAAGACTTCTAATATATGCATTATCTGCTTGCTTTGTAAATGGATGTATCTAAATAAAGGGGATTTTAATATTTAAAAAACAAACAAACAAGCAAAACCTCATGAGCCAACAATATGCTGACAACAAGAAACTCACTTCAACTACAATTACATAGCTAGGTTGAAAGTAATGGGATGGAAATAATACACCATACAATCATTAACTGAAAAAAAGCCAGAATGGTTATATTAATATTAGATATAGTAGACTTTGGAGCAAAGAAAATTAGTAGAGACAAAGAGGGATATTACATAATGATAAAAGGATGAATCCACTGGGAAGATATAACAATCCTTAATAGGTATATACCAAACAACAGATTGTTACAATATATGAAGCAAAAACTGATAGAGCTAAAAGTGAAAACAGATGAATACACAATTACACGTGGAGACTTCAATACCCTGCTTTCAAAAATTGGTAGAAATATTACACAGAAAATAAGCAAGGATGTACAAAAACAAAACAACACAGCATCGACAGGCAATAATTGACATTTATAGAACACTCCACCTAACAACAACAGAACACAAATTTTTTTCAAGTGCCCATGGAACATTCACCATGACAGATCATATTCTCTGACCATAATGGAATCAAACCAGAAATCAATAACAGAAAGACAACGGGAAAACTTCTGAACTTTTGAAAATTAAACAAAAATACATGTAAATGGCCTATGGATCAAGTAAGAAGTCCCAAAGGAAATAAAAACATAGAACTAAATAAAAAATTAAAATAAAACATATAAAGTATAAAATACATGAGCCACAGTTAAAGCAGAGTTGAAATGTAAATTTATAGCACTAAAATGTTTTCATTAGAAAAGAGAAAGTGTCTCAAATTAATAACCAAATTTCCCACCTAAACAAACTAGAAAAAGAGCAAAGTAAACCTAAAACAAGTAGAAGAAAGGAAATAATCAAGATAGAGCAGGAATCCTTGAAAATAGAAAAATGATGGAGAAAATCAATGAAACAAAAGCAAATTATTTTTCAAAAATCAATAAAATTGATAAACCTAGCAAAAATGACAAAGATAAAAAGAAAAAAAATCACCAATATCAGAAACAAACTATGGGATATCACTAAAGATCCTTCAGTCATTTAAAGGATAGTAAGGGAATACTACGAAAAATGTTATGCTCATAAATTCAACTTCTTAAAAGAAATAGACCAATTCCTCAAAAACCACAAAATAACAAAACTCAATCAAGATGGAATATACACTCGGAATACTTCCATAAATGTTAAATAAACTTCATTCAAAACTTAAAACCACAAGAAAAAGAAATCTCCAGGTGGTTTTGTTGAAGAATTCTATCAAACATTTATAGAAGAATTAAAACCAATATTACACAATCTTTTCCAGAAAATAGAAAAGGAGGGAATACTTCCTAATTCATTTATAAGACTAGTGTTACCCTGTTATTGAAATAAGATAAAGACAGTGAAAACAAAAAACACAGAGCAACATCTCTCATGAAATTAGACACACAAAGTCCTCAACACTATACTAGCAAACTAAATCCAACCATGTGTAAAAATGTTTATGCAACAAGACCAAGCAGAATTTATTTAAATTATGCAAAGCTGGTTCAACGTTTGAAAATTGATTAATTAATGTACTATACCATATCAACAAGCTAAAGAAGAAAAATCATATAATCATATCAAGTGATGCAGAAAACATATTTGATAAAACCCAATACTCAGTCATGAAAAACACTTTCAGAAAACTAGGAATCCGAAGGAATTACTTCAATTTGATAAAGAGAATCTACAAAAACTTACAACTAACATCATATTTAATGGAGAAATGCAATACCCTCCCTCTGCTATAGACTGAATGTTTGTGTCCCCACAAAATTCATATGTTGAAATCCAACCCTCAATGTGATGGCATTTGGAAGTGGAGTCCTTGGGAAGTGATTAGGTCATGAAGATGGAGCCATTATGAATGGGATTGGTGACGTTATAAAAGACACCACAGGGGACTTCCTTGGTGGTCCAGCGGTAAAGAATCCGCCTTACAATGCAGCGGACATGGGTTTGATCCCTGGTCAAGGAACTAAGATCCCACCTGCCATGGGACAACTCAGCCCAGACACCGCAACAAAGAGCCTGCATGCCACATTGAAAGATCCCGCATGCCTCAATGAAGATCCCAAATGCCGCAACTGAGACCAATGCAGCCAAAAAATAAATAAATCTTAACTACAAAAAAGAAGACACCCCAGAGACTCCTTTGCCCTTTTTTGTCATGTAAGGGCACAGTGAGAAGACAGCCAACTATAAACCAGGAAGCAGGCCCTCACCATACTCTGAATCTGCTGGCACCTTGATCTCGGACTTTCCAGCCACCAGAACCATAAGAAATAAATTTCTGTTGTTTATTAACCACCCAATCTATGATATTCTGTTATAGCAGCTTGACTTTACTAAGACATGTCCTAAGATTGGGAATAAGGCAAGGTTGTTTGCTCTCACCACTCTTATTCTACCTGAAGCAAGGAAAATATATAAAAGGTTTACAGATTGGAAACGAAGAAAGAAAAATGGCCTTGTTTCCAGGTGATGTAATTACCTATGTAGAAATTCCCAATGAATTTACCAAAACACTTCTAGAACTAATCAGTGAGTTCAGCAATGTTTCAGGATAAAAGATCATATGCAAAAATCAATTATATTTCTACATACTAACAATAAACATGTGGAGACCAAGAACTTATATATATATAGAATTTACATTCCCTCCAATGTAAATTAAATATGCAGGTATACATTTAACAAAACAGGTTCTGTATGTTGAAAATTACAAAATGCTGATGAAAGAGATTAAAGAAGACCTAAATACTTGAGCAGTCATTGTGTGTTCATGGACTAGAAGTTTCAACACATTAAGGATGTCAATTCTCCCCAGATTGATCTATAAGTTTAATTCATTTCCTATCAAAATCCCAGCATGTTTTTACAGACATAGACAAGCTTACTCTAAAATTAAAATGGAAAGGCAAAGGAATTAAAATACCTAAGTCACTCTACTGACAGTAATACCCAATATATAGTTACAATAATCAAGACAGTGTGGTACTGGCAATGAGATAGACACATAAATCAATTGAATAGAATGAGGAACCCAGAAATACACCCACACAAATATACTCAACTGAGTGCTGACAAGCAAAGACAATTTGATGGGTGAAGAATAATCTTTTTCAACAAACAGTGCTGGAGCATTTGGACAGCCATAGGCAAAGAAGTGAAAATCACCCTAAACCTTACACTTCATACAAAAATTAACTCAAAATAGATAATCTACTTAAATATAAAATGTAAAACTACAAAACTTTTAGGAAAAATAGAGGAAAATATCTTCAGAATCTAGGGCTAAGCAAAGTTGTTAAACTTGAAACCAACTGCACAATCCAAAAAACAAAAAATGAAAAATTGTCACTTATCAATATTTAAAACTTCTGTTCTGATAGACACAATTAAGAAGATGAAAGGATAAGTTATACACTGGGAGAAAATATTTGAACACCGCATATCTGATAAAGGACTAATATCTAGAATATATAAAAGACTCTCAAAAGTCAATAGTAACAAAGAAGCAATCTGATTAGAAAATGGGCAGACATTTCATTGAATAGGATTAGAGATGGCAAATAAACATGCGAAAGGTAAAAATACTCACAATCTTTTGCCTCTGTAGTGGGGCAAAATTAGCTTTAGATTACAGGCTGCTTTGGTTTTGTTTGTTTGTTTCTATTGGAGTATAATAGCTTTACAATGTTGTGTTAGTTCCTGATGTACAATGAAGTGAATCAGCTATATGTATAAATATATCCCCTCCCTCTTCAACCTCCCTCCCCCCCATCCCACCCATCTAGGTCATCACAGAGCACCGAGCTGAGTTCCCTGTGCTATACAGCATATTCCCACTAGCTATTTTACACTTGGTAGTGTATTTATGAGAGGCTACTTTGATTCCAACTAGAAAAGCTTAAAAACAGGACCTGAAAGGATCAAACTATTTTCAAGAACCACATTCTAGAATAAGGCACAAGAAAAGTTGTAGGAATATAAGAATATTGAGCACTTAACAAGGTAAACTTATCAGTGTTTAGCATCCAGTGAAAAATTCCAGTCATGTAAAGAAGGAGGTAAATATGACCAGAATTAGGAGAGAAACAAAACTGACCCTGAAATATTAGTGATGATATGACTGATAGACAAGTACATTGAAATAATTTATAACTGCACTCTACATATGCCAAAAACTGGAGAAATAATTGAATGTATTAAGTAGAGCTGTGAATGATATTTTAAAAGAGCTAAATCCAACTTCTATAGATTAAAACTACAGCTTCTGAGATGGAAAATACACTGGATGGGATTAACATCAGATTAGATACTACAGAAGAAAGATTAGTGACATTGAAGACAGAGCAATAGAACAAAGAGAGATATCTGGGGGAAGAGAGGGTGCATGAGACATGTAATAATTTCCAGTGATCTAATACAGGTTTAATTGTAACCCTTTAAAGATGGGGCAGGGAGGAAAATATTTGAAGTTATAACTGAAATAATAATTGCCTCAAATTTTTCCAAATTTGCTGAAAATAATAAATCCATGTATACAATAAGTTCTAAGTATATGAACCATGACAAAAACTACAGCAAGTCATATCATAACCAAATTGTTTAAAATGAGTGATAGAGACCATTTTAAAAGCATGAAAGGAAAAAAGGGCATATTATGTGCAGACTAATAAGAAAGTAATGATATCAGATTTCTCATTGGAGACAACGCAAATTAGATGACAATAGAGCTACATCTTTAAATTAATGAACAAAAGAAAATTAAGCTAGATTTATAACTCAGTGAAGATATCTTTTAAAAGCAAATGTGAAATAAATAGGCTTTCAGATATACAAAGCTGAAAGTGGTCATTACCAGCAGAATTCTGCTAGAAGATACATTACAAGAAGACTTTCAGATGATTCTGAATGAAAATCTGGATCTAAACAAAGTAATAAAGTTTGCCAGCAATGGTAACTACATCAGTAAATACTTTTCCTATTGTTTAAATGTCTTCAAATTGTTTTCAAAAATAAGATATTTTGAGTTTTACAGCATATATAGAAATAAAATGTGTGATAACAACAGCACAAAGATTGAAACTGGAGAAATAAAATCATACCATAGTAACGTTCTTAATCCATATATGAAGTTGAATAATATAACTTGGAGATACACTATGGGCAAGTTAAAGATGTATACTTAAAACCCTAAAGCAATCCATAAATACTCTAACCAAGGGGGGAAAGTGGTGGGGGGCGGTGGTGGTGGGATGAACAAGGAGATTGGGATTGACATATATACACTAATGTGAATAAACTAGATAACTAATAAGAACCTGCTGTATAAAAAATAAAATTCAAAAAAATCAGTAAATACTCTAATGAAGGGTAATAGATAATAAACCAACAAAGAATATAAAATGGAATGATAAGACATACCTGATTAATTCAAAAGAAGGCAGAACAAGAAGCAAAGAGGAACAAAGAGCAGGTGGGTTAAACAGCAAGATGGTAGATTTAAACCCAATCACATCAATAACCACATCAAATATAAATGGTCTAAACACTCCTTAGCTAAAGACTGGGAGACTGGATAAAAAAGCAAGACTCAACTATATGCTGCCTACAAGAAACCCACTATAAAAATAAAAGTACACCAAAAAGTAAAAGGATAGAAATAATATGCCATGCTAATGCTAATCAAGAGAAAGTTGGAATGGCTGTATTGATGTCAGACAGTACAGGTTTTAAATAGATAACTGGTGTACTGGTGTCCATCAATCAGGACACTCAATATTGTTAAGGTCTCAATTCTCCCCAAACTGATTGATTGATTCGCTACAATCCCAGTAAGCATCTTAACAGTCTTTTTGGTACAAATAAACAAGCAGATTCTAAAATTCATAGGGAAATACAGAGAAATTTGAATAGCCAAAACAATTTTGATGAAGCACAAAGTTGGAAGACATATTTCTAAACTTATTATAAAGATGTGTCAATCAAGATAGTGGCGTTTCACTGTAAAGATAAACATATAGAACAGTGAGATAGAAGAGAGAGTCCAGGAGCAGATTACACATACCTGGACAATTGATACTTTACAAAGGTACCAAGGCAATTCTGTGGAGAAAGGTTAGTCTTTTCTACAAATGAGGCTGGATCAATTGAATACCACATTTTTTAAAAAAATGAACTGGATCTAAAACTCACACTAGGTACAAAAATTAACTTAAAATAGATCATAGAACTAAACTTGAAACCTAAAACTATAAAAAATTTAAAAGAAAACATAGAAGAAAACCTTTGTGACCTTCAGTTAGGCAAAGATTACTTAGATATGACATCAAAGTATAATCCATATGAGAAAAAAATTATAAATCAGACTTCATCAAAAATTTTAAATTATGGTCTTTGAAAGACATTACTCTAAGAGAACAAACAGACAAGTCAGACTGTGAGAAAATATTTGAAAAGAAGATATCCCACAAAGGACTTCCATCCAGAATATATAAAGAGCTCTGAAAAACAAACAATCCAATTTTTTTAAAAAAAGGCAAAATATTTGAATCAGCACTTCACCAAGGAAGACTTACAAATGGCAAATAAGCATATGAAGGATGCTGAACATCATTAGTAGTTAAAGAAGAATAAATCAAAACCACTGAACATGTAATAGAGTGGCTTAAAAAACGTGTATACCGGGCTTCCCTGGTGGCACAGTGGTTGAGAGTCCACCTGCCGATGCAGGGGATATGGATTCGTACCCCGGTCTGGGAAGATCCCACATGCCACGGAGCGGCTGGGCCCATGAGCCATGGCCGCTGAGCTTGCGCGTCCGGAGCCTGTGCTCCGCAACGGGAGAGGCCACAACAGTGAGAGGCCCGCGTACCGCAAAAAAAAAAAAAAAAAAAAAAACAAGAAAAAAACCGTGTATACCAAATGTTGGTGAAGATGTGAAAGACTGAACTCTCATACACTTCAGACGGGATAGTAAAATGGTACAGCCACTTTGGAAAACAGTTTGACAGTTTCTTAAAATGTTAAACATACACCTACCATATAATCTAGCCATTTCACTCCTAAGTATCTACCCAAAAGAAAAAAACTAGCATGTGTCTATACAGACTTGTGCAGGAATAGCAGCTTTATTTTTAATAGCCAAAAACTGGAAACAATCCAAATACCTATTAATAGATGAAAAAATAAACAAATTGTTGTACATCCATTCAATGGAATACTAATCAGCAATAAAAATAACAGTAATAAAAAGGAATAAACTGTTGATACATACAACAAGGATAAATCTCAAAATAATTATTCTGAGTAAAAGAAACATAAAAAAGATTGTTACTGTATAAGTGCATGTACATAAAATCCTAGAAAAAAGCAAACAAACAAGTTTATAGTGACAGAAAGCAGCTCAGTGGCTGACTGGGGACTGAGTGGGAAAGGGGCAGAACAAAGCAGTGCAGGGAAATTTGGAGGGTTGATAGATATATTAATTATATTGATTGTAGTGATAATTTCATCGGTGCATACATACATCAAAACATTAATTGTAAAAGTTTATATATGTGCAGTTTATTATATGTCAGTTATACCTCAGTAAAGTTGTATAATGAAAAACAGGTTATGAAACACTAAGTAAGAGGGTCTATACACTAGATACTACAATATGTAATTGCTGGAAAGAATGAGTTGGTATATGTAGTAATATGGAAACATGTCATATTACATTTAAAAGAAAAGTAAAATGCAGAATTGCATGTATCCCATGGCCTCATTTTTAAAGTAAAAACATCTGGAAATATATGGCAATAATTAACAGAGTATATCTGGGTAGGCAGGCAGGAGGTGGGGGTGGTAGAGATACAGGATCATATCAACTTCTATATTATACAATTCTGTAGTGTTCACATTTTCTTTAAAAACATGCATTATATTTGTCATCAGAAAAATGATATAACATTTTAAAAACATAGGGACTATCTTGTTAAAATTATCTTTTAAATGATAAAAAATATTTTTGGTATGAAAGTGTTCAAGTATATTGTCGAATACAATAATCCTAATTTCAAATAGCATTCACAGACCTACTAGAGAATGGACTTGAGGATATAGGAAGGGGGAAGGGTAAGCTGTGACAAAGCGAATGAGTGGCATGGACATATATACACTACCAAACGTAAAATAGATAGCTAGTGGGAAGCAGCCGCATAGCACAGGGAGATCAGCTCGGTGCTTTATGACCACCTAGAGGGGTGTGATAGGGAAGGTGGGAGGGAGGGAGACGCAAGAGGGAAGAGATATGGGAACATACGTATATGTATAAATGATTGACTTTGTTATAAAGCAGAAACTAACACACCATTGTAAAGCAATTATACTCCAATAAAGATGTAAAAAAAATAGCATTCACAGACATATGTGTGAAAATTTATGAAAGATAAAACTACAGACATTAACAGTGAGTATCTCTGGTGTGTTATACTAGGCAGTATATATATATACACCTTCTTGTATTTCTGTATTTTTGTATTTTCTATAAGCATGTGTAATTATTTTACAGAAAAATATTGGCAATAGACACTATATTCCTACTGTACCTCTTGTACCTTTCCCATCCTTCCGTATTATAGGTGATGAAAACCCATTGACTACTTTCCCCAGATCCCATTTCCTGCTTGGTGTCTATTAGGTTCTGTCAATGGGAGGCACTATCAGGAGATTAGAAAGTGGGAGAAAGAGAGAAGCCATTTTTCTTTTGTGTTCTTTTCTTTCCTTTCTTCTTTTCTTTTTCTTTTCTTCTCTTCACTTTTCTTCCTTTTCTTTTCTTTCCTTCCCTTCCCTTTCTTCCCCTTCCCCTATCTTTCCTTGATTCCTCCTCAGGCAGAAAGGGCCCAGTTGTGCAGGTAAGTCACAGATGCTCTGGCAGCCTAGGCAGCAGTGTGCTTCAGGCTCTGGCTCTAACTGTAGCAGTGGGAGTGCCAGAAGCCTTGTTGACACAGCACTTGTCTGCTCTGATCCCCATAGCTTCAGGGCACTCATGTGCGTTGGCTCTGATGATGAAAGTAACAGGTGACTTCAAGCATGCAGATTTCTATAACATCAGTGTTGCTCTCTCTCACACACATGAATACAGACACACATACTTACACCTTAAAATAAAATAACAATGAGAATATGTTGGTCTTGGGGTATTATGATAGTACTCTTATAGTTCTTTTCTTTCAAGTAGATTCCATGCATGAGGCCTCCTCTGTATGATCCCCATTTTTTTCTCTTCATTCTTATATCTCTACTGCATTCTCATTGACAAGATTCCTTCTTTGACATAAGACATTCCTTTGCTGGTTCTTCTTCTCTGCCCTGTCCTTAATCCAGTATGTTCAAATATTGCCCATTGAAAACAAGTTTTCAAGCCCCCTTAGAGTTTTAGGAGGAAAGGACAAGGGACCCCAAGGATGAGAATAATTAGTAATCCTAAAAGAGAAGAGTCTGATTAAAACCACTGCTTCAGTAGTGAACCAGGAATTAAACACAGACCAATGGCCCAAGGATTTTTCCAGAGCATAGAGAATCCATGCTAGATTTCTTGTCCATATTCACCTACATTAATGGACCATGTGTACCTTCAGATACTCTGTGGTTCATTTTGGGCTTCTTTTTTCCTTTCTCCTATTCTTGCTATACCTACTTTAACCTCTTGATACACACCTACATAGGCTAGTACTAAACACTTTTAATCATTATTACTTTGTTTATATGGCTTCATATACGGTGTTGTTAGTCTTCCATACTTAAACTTTTTCACAAGTTTCCTGGAAATTCTCAGATATTTTCATTTCAGTTGAACTACAGTATTCTTTTGATTACTTCTATCAACTCTAGAGATAGTTATTAATATTTCTCTAATTTCATACTTATGCACTCAAAAAACTGAGGTATATAGATGTTAAATAATTTACATAAGATCACATGACTAATAAGTGGAAATATGGGGAATAAATTCATATCTATCAGATTACCTGTCATATTGAGAATATCAAATATATAACAATCCTGGCATGCACTTCCCTGACAATTTATACAGACTAAACAGTGGACCTTGTGAACAACTACCTATCTATCTACCTATCTATCATTTCTCACTAGAAAATGAGGATAACCTCTATTCAAAGTAAATACAGGAATAATTCTGGTCCAGCCTAATCCTTCTTTTATGGGCCCCCTAGAGAGTAAGATGGCTCCTTCTTGCTTTAGAGTTCTCAAGAAAGACCAGAAAGGGACCTGCTTTATGGTGTTAATCCCAAAAAGAGATGTGTCACACTGCAACTCTAACCTGTGATCTCAGAGTGTGGCAAGAGGTGGTGTTATTTTTTTAATTACCTGTGTACTGTGATAATGTAGTTGTCAATTCTTCATCACCCTTACTTAATTTTTTTTTAATTTACTGTAATATCACCCTAAGTGGTCTAACTCATAGTATCATTAGCCATTGGCAGTGTCTAAGTTTTAGTATTGACTCAGGAACACAAAATCTCCAAATGGAGCAAACTCAAACTTGTATTCGTAGAGGTCATAGGTCAGAGGATTCTCTGTGGGACTTCATTTCTCTGCACTGGAAGCACTTTTTCCCTCACTGCCATATTCACACACATTTCACCAGAGATTTCTCAGCCCCTTTTGGCGCTGGCAGTGACTCACTGATTAGCTTGCCTTTCTCTGTGTGTGAGTGCTCAACTCCAGTAAATTCTTTTCTCCTGCTTTTGCACTTAAGATGGGCTGACATTTAGCCCGTATGCATGCTTATGATCATGCTGTTTGTTAATAGCCAGTCTTGTATATTGGTCAAGGCCAATGACTTAGGGATTGTTAACATGCTTTGTATATCATCTGATGAAAAATCTGCTTTAGATAAATTTACCTCTAACGTGTCAAAATTTATTAACTCACTAATAAGGGAAGCAGCAAGATAACAAAAACATTTAGAAAAGAATGTGCCAGTTCTGAAAGGACATTGAAATGGAATGGTTACAAAATTGGAGACTATGAATACTTACATAAATACAAGTAGTTTTTTTATTGTAATTCAAGTTTCCTTTCACAAAGTCTTAAACACATAATGTCCTTGCCAGTTGTTACAAAGTAAGCTTGTAGCAATATCGTACATGCTGACTATCAGTCAGAAGAGCAGAAAACAGGGCATTTATGCAGCAAATGTTCTGAATATAGCTGCCTGAGATTGGGATTAAGTTTTCATCCTCCAGCAATAGTGAGTAATAGGGACATCTATCAGGAAAGCATGAAACAAAGTCAACAGAGATTTGAAACAGCATACCAAAAAATAAGTTAGTGCCAGTGGGTTTTTTTCAAGCTGAAATGAAGATACAGAATATAAAGTTTGCCCATTTCTTAGTTTAGGGATAATTGTTTTTTCTTTGACTATCACTCCTTTTGGTTTCCTCCTCCAAAAAGCAATACTCATTCTCATTTTAACTTACTGTTAGATTAATCATTTTTTACAATTTTTGAATTTAGCAAAAATTGAACACAGGTTTACTTTGTACACTATTATTACAATCATGATCATCAGTAAGATTTGTACTTATATTGATATTATTGCTTTAATTCAACTTCAACACCTAGGAAGAATTTCCATATAATTCCAAAGTAAATCAATCTTAATGGTAACAAATTAATTTTTTCTATGAATCTGGGCTTTTAGAGTGTGTTATTTTTCTATATAACCTGGTATATTTACATAAGTGCATCAAGAGTGTTACTGAAACTGAGTCCCCCTAAAGCTGAGTTTATGATTAACGTCTCTATCCAAAACTTTATTTCCTTTCTTCTCCAGAGCCTGTTCCCCTCAAGATTGAAGAGTATCAAAGAAAAGGGGGTAGTGAAACCATATACAAACCCCAGTGTCCCTGTCTTCTGAAGCAAAAGACTTTGGCTTTAGTCTCCCAGGCCTCCACTGAGTCTGGAAAGGCTGGATCAAGAGTTGATGATTAGGAAATGTGAAGATGTAGAAACAAAGAATAGCTTTTTGGCTGGGAAACTGGTAACAATGTAGACTATAAATCCACCAAATAGCAGAATCACTGAACCCCCAGTTCCCTGAAAGATATAGATACAAGCTTGACACACGTTCCTACATTGTTTTTACAGGGAGCAGACCCCCACGAGATGAAAACTGCTGACCACAAGCACATAGACCCCAAACAGGTTGAAAACAGAAGGTTGGTGATGCTTGAAACTTAACCTTTATGCCAACCAATCTGAGAATTATGTATGAGCTGATCAAGCACCCTGTAGCTCCCTCCCTAACACTGCCTTTAAACACCCTTCCCTGAATGGCAGTGAGGAGTTTGGGTCTTTTGAACATGAGATGCCCATTTTCTTTGCTTGGTGCCCTGCAATAAACGCTGTACTTTCCTTTACCACAACCTGGTGTCAGTAGATTGGCTTTACTGTGCCCAGGCAAATGGACCCAAGTCTGGTTTGGTAACATTACTAAACATACACATGCCTCCTAGTTATATAGCTAACAACTTTTATGGAGAGAAACTACCAAGGCCTGATAACTTTTGTTGGAAGATTTTGTTGGAATTCAAAGCTCTGTTTTAAATAGTTCCTATTACTTCAGAAATGCCCTTTCCCATTTTCATGAACTTATGCAAATTTAGAGAACAAGGACCAAGAAATTCACCTATATTTGTATGCATACTTATTACTGTGCAGCAATCCCACATTTCCAGAGATCAACCCAAATTTCTAAGGTTGCTGACCTGACAGAAAAGAGGTATTATTTACTACCTGTGAGGCAGGGACTCTTTGAGCAACAGACCAAGTACCAGACAGTTCCCTGGGAGGTCTTTTTAGGCATTGTTATCAAGTATAATCCTTGTTTCTTGGTAGTAGTTTTGTCAATTCTGATTAGGTGATTTTACCTTCAAATGTGATATTTCCAGTGTGGTGACAGTTACAAATTTGATTTGATTTCTGTTGAACTACAGTATTGTTTCAATTAATTTTGTCAACTCTAAAAATAGATATTATGATTATACACATTTTATAGATAAAGAAATTGAGGCACACAGAAGTTAAGGAATTTATTTAAGATTACACAACTAATAAGTGGCAGAGCTGAGAAATAAATTAATGTCTGTCAGACTGCCATCATATTGAAAATATCAAACGTGTAACCATTTTTCCATATGCCTCCCTGGCAATATACAAAGGCTAAAGAGTGGGATTTTGAACAGTCTTCTAGATATCTAGAGTTATCATCTCTAAGTTTTTTATTCCCCTGAAAATTCATATTTACAGTCTATTTTTACATTAAAATGTCATAATATAAACACATACGAAATTTTATGTGTTTCTGAATTCTAATGGGCTATGCTCTATCCTGTAATATTCTGAAGAAATTAATCTGTTGCATCCTAAAATTTGATGACATGAACTACACCATAATATATTCTCTGTGGATTTTGTTGGTGGGATGGGGGGAATCACTTGAATTGCATGCCACATGAAGGGTGAGATATTTCTGTTACCCTATGATTTGGGGAGGTAGAATTTAAAAGGAGGAGGAGGAAGAGAAGAAAAAAGAGAAGAAAGAGAGGGGCTTCCCTGGTGGTACACTGGTTAAGAATCTGCCTGCCAATGTAGGGGACATGGTTTTGAGCCCTGGTCCAGGAAGTTCCTACATGCTGCAGAGCAACTAATCCCATGTGCCACAACTACAGAGCCTGTGCTCTAGAGCCCGCAAGCCACAACTACTGAAGTCCACGAGCCTAGAGCCCGTGCTCTGCAACAAGAGAAGCCACCACAATGAGAAGCCCAAACACCACAATGAAGAGTAACCCCCACTCATTGCAACTAGAGAAACCCCATTAGTTAATGTTTAAAAAAAGAAGAGAGAGAAAAACTTGATGGTACAAAGACTGAAGAGAGAATATCAAGCACAATACCTAAAACATCTCAATGCAAGCAATCACAAATTTTTCTCATTCCTTTCACTCAGTCTTCCCTTAGTCACATATAACTAATTCTTGTTCAGTTCATCTTCAATCAGCAGTTTATTGCTTGAAGCCCTTGCTTCTGGACTAATATAGTCCCAGAAATTTTGAATCTCCAGTCCTTTATACAATCCATTCATTGTGGATCTATGGCTAACTTTCATGGAACTCTCTTCCATTATATGCAAACATTGACCTGTAGCTTGTGACAGGGACCCTTAAGTTTACATGTATGTGGAAGGGAGATACAATACTGACAGGCTTTGTTAATTTATTAGAGTGGTTGAATATATCAGGATAGGAGCATGGATTCACCTACTGGGTAAAATACACAAATATATGGACCTACCATGACCTTTCCTTAGAGATTTAGGCAATATTTGTCAAAAGTAAGTGTGAGAACATTTTATGGATTGTGATTGACAAATCTCAAGGTCCTGAAAAATCTTCCCATAGAGGGCAGACAGCAGGAGCAAGAAGAACTACAATCCTGCAACCTGTGGGGAAAAAACCACATTCACAGAAAGATAGACAAGATGAAAAGGCAGAGGGCTATGTACCAGATGAAGGAACAAGATAAAACCCCAGGAAAACAACTAAATGAAGTGGAGATAGGCAACCTCCAGAAAAAGAATTCAGAATAATGACAGTGAAGATTATCCAGGACCTCGGAAAAAGAATGGATGCAAAGATCGAGAAGATGCAAGAAATGTTTCACAAAGACCTAGAAGAATTAAAGAACAAACAAACAGAGATGAACAATGCAATAACTGAAATGAAAAACACACTAGAAAGAATCAATAGCAGAATAACTGAGGCAGAAGAACGGATAAGTGACCTGGAAGACAAAAAGGTGGAATTCACTGCTGCGGAACAGAAGAAAGAAGAAAGAATTAAAAGAAATGAAGACAGCCTAAGAGACCTCTGGGAAAACATTAAATGCAACAACATTCGCATTATAGGGGTCCCAGAAGGAGAAGAGACAGAGAAAGGACCAGAGAAAATATTTGAAGAGATTATAGTCGAAAACTTCCCTAACATGGGAAAGGAAATAGCCACCCAAGTCCAGGAAGTGCACAGAGTCCCATACAGGATAAACCCAAGGAGAAACACACCAAGACACATAGTAATCAAATTGGCAGAAATTAAAGACAAAGAAAAATTATTGAAAGCAGCAAGGGAAAAACGACAAATAACATACAAGGGAACTCCCATAAGGTTAACAGTTGATTTCTCAGCAGAAACTCTGCAAGTCAGAAGGGAGTGGCATGACATATTTAAAGGGATGAAAGGGAAGAACCCAGAACGAAGATTACTCTACCCGGCAAGGATCTCATTCAGATTCGATGGAGAAATCAAATGTTTTACAGACAAGCAAAAGCTAAAAGAATTCAGCACCACCAAACCAGCTCCACAACAAAAGCTAAAGGAACTTCTCTAAGTGGGAAACACAAGAGAAGAAAAGGACCTACAAAAACAAACCCAAAACAATTAAGAAAATGGTCATAGGAACATACATATCGATAATAACCTTAAACGTGAATGGATTAAATGCTCCAACCAAAAGACACAGGCTCGCTGAATGGATACAAAAACAAGACCCATATATATGCTGTCTACAAGAGACCCACTTTAGACCTAGAGACACAAACAGACTGAGAGTGAGGGGATGGAAAAAGATATTCCATGCAAATGGAAATCAAAAGAAAGCTGGAGTAGCAATACTCATGTCAGATAAAATAGACTTTAAAATAAACAATGTTATAAGAGACAAGGAAAGACACTACATAATGATCAAGGGATCAATCCAAGAAGACGATATAACAATTATAAATATATATGCACACAACATAGGAGCACCTCAATACATAAGGCATCTGCTAACAGCTATAAAACAGGAAATCGACAGTAACACAATAATAGTGGGGGACTTTAACACCTCACATACACCAATGGACAGATCATCCAAAATGAAAATAAATAAGGAAACAGAAGCTTTAAATGACACAATAGACCAGATAGATTTAATCGATATTTATAGGACATTCCATCCAAAAACAGCAGGTTACGCTTTCTTCTCAAGTGCGCACAGAACATTCCCCAGGATAGATCACATCTTGGGTCACAAATCAAGCCTCAGTAAATTTAAGAAAATTGATATCATATCAAGCTTCTTTTCTGAACACAACGCTATGAGATTAGAAATGATTTACAGGGAAATAAACGTAAAAAGCACAAACACATGCAGGCTAAACAATACGTTACTAAATAACCAAGAGATCACTGAAGAAATCAAAGAGGAAATCAAACAATACCTAGAGACAAATGACAATGAAAACACGATGATCCAAAACTATGGGATGCAGCAAAAACATTTCTAAGAGGGAATTTTATAGCTATACAAGCCTACCTCAAGAAACAAGGAAAATCTCAAATAAACCATCTAACCTTACACCTAAAGGAACTAGAAAGAAAAACAAACAAAACCCAAGTTAGCAGAAGGAAAGAAATCATAAAGATCAGAGCAGAAATAAATGAAATAGAAACAAAGAAAGCAATTGCAAATATCAATAAAACTAAAAGCTGGTTCTTTGAGAAGATAAACAAAATTGATAAACCATAAGCCAGACTCATCAAGAAAAAGAGGGAGAGGACTCAAATCAACAAAATTAGAAAGGAAAAAGGAGAAGCTACAACAGACACTGCAGAAATACAAAGCATCCTAGGGGACTACTACAAGCAACTCTATGCCAATAAAATGGACAACCTGGAAGAAATGGACAAATTCTTAGAAAGGTATAATCTTCCAAGACTGAACCAGGAAGAAATAGAAAATATGAACAGGCCAATCACAAGTAATGAAATTGAAACTGTGATTAAAAATCTTCCAACAAGCAAAAGTACAGGACCAGATGGCTTCACAGGTGAATTCTATCAAACATTTAGAGAAGAGCTAACACCCATACTTTTCAAACTCTTCCAAAAAACTGCAGAGGAAGGAACACTCCCAAACTCATTCTATGAGGTCACCATCACCCTGATACCAAAACCAGACAAAGATGCTACAAAAAAAGAAAATTACAGACCAATATCACTCATGAATATACATGCAAAAATCCTCAACGAAATACTAGCAAACAAAATCCAACAACACATTAAAAGGATCATACACCATGATCAAGAGGGATATAACCCAGGGATGCAAGGATTCTTCAATATACCCAAATTAATCAATGTGATACACCATGTGAACAAATTGAAGAATAAAAACCATATGATCATCTCAATAGATGCAGAAAAAACTTTTGACAAAATTCAACGCCCATTTATGGTAAAAACTCTCCAGAAAGTGGGCATAGAGGGAACCTACCTCAACATAATAAAGGCCATGTATAACAAACCCACAGCAAACATCATTCTCAATGGTGAAAAACTGAAAGCATTTCTTCTAAGATCAGGAACAAGACAAGGATGTCCACTCTCACCACTATTATTCAACATAGTTTTGGAAGCCCTAGCCACGGCAGTCAGAGAAGAAAAAGAAATAAAAAGAATACAAATTGGAAAAGAAGAAGCAAAACTGTCACTGTTTGCAGATGACATGATACTATACATAGAGAATCCTAAAGATGCCACCAGAAAACTACTAGAGCTAATCAATGAATTTGGTAAAGTTGCAGAATACAAAATTAATGCACAGAAATCTCTTGCATTCCTATACACTAATGATGAAAAATCTGAAAGAGAAATTAAGGAAACACTCCCATTTACCATTGCAACAAAAAGAATAAAATACCTAGGAATAAACCTACCTAGGGAGACAAAAGACCTGTATGCCGATAACTATGAGGCACTGATGAAAGAAATTAAAGATGATACCAACAGATGGAGAGATATACCATGTTCTTGGATCGTAAGAATCAATATTGTGAAAATGACTATACTATCCAAAGCAATGTACAGATTCAATGAAATCTCTATCAAATTACCAATGGCATATTTTACAGAACTAGAACAAAAAATCTTAAAATTTGTATGGAGACCCAAAAGACCCCGAATAGCCAAAGCAGTCATGAGGGGAATAAAACAGAGCTGTAAGAATCAGACACCCTGACTTCACACTATACTACAAAGCTACAGCATTCAAGACACTATGGTACTGGCACAAAAACAGAAACATAGATCCATGAAACAAGATAGAAAGCCCAGAGATAAACCCATGCAAATATGGTCAACTAATGTATGACAAAGGAGGCAAGGATATACAATGGAGAAAAGACAGTCTATTCAATAAGTGGTGCTGGGAAAACTGGACAGCTACCTGTAAAAGAATGAAATTAGAACACTCCCTAACACCATACACAAAAATAAACTCAAAATGGATTAGAGATCTAAATGTAAGGCCAGACACTATAAAACTCTTAGAGGAAAACATAGGAAGATCACTCTTTGACATCAAAATGCTTTGTATGCTGAAAGAGCTTCAAGAAAAGCTGGCCTCACTTTCTCTCACTTCTGTTAGAACTAAACAATGTATTTCTATACATTTTTTTGCAGTATTACACATTTTGATGTTACTTAGTGGGTACACAAAACTTTACAACTGTTATATCTTGTAAATAATGAACAAATTGCAATAAAACAAATGGAATAGCAGATGAAAACAAAATGTCAGCTTTATTAAGAGGGGGAAATAAATTGCAGGATACTGCTCATTATGAGAATAAAATGAGAGTAACAGAAACCCAGATTTAAGCAAACTGTCCATCACCTAGAGGCCTTTCTGGTCTAGAAGAAGCACAGAGAGCCTACAAGTTGCACTGCTTGAACTTTCGTTATAGGGAAGTAAATATCACAAGTAGGAAAGAACATTGTGAATTGTCTGCTAGTGCCCTTTGTCTGATTCTGCTATGTTGATCATTTCTTTCTTATTGAAATATAACAGCAGTTTAGGGATATTTTTGTTTACCCAATCATATCCATTGAAAAGCGTTTGTAAATTTGTGGTTGATTTTCGACTGTGGCTTATTGTGATATTACGATTGATTTTTTTTTTCAATTTCGGTTTGGTCAGATTTTGTTTGGGGATTTTTCTCTAGAAATAACCTAAGGAAGGAAGTATTAGGAGACCTGAATGAAAGGAGAGACATACAGTATTGTGTTCCAGGTTCAGATTCAAAACTGTAAAGAATTAATTCTCCCTAAAATAAAGTTATTAATCCACTACAATCGCAATCAAGACACTTAGCATGCTTTTTAGTGAAGCTTGACTAACAGGTCTTAAATTTACCAGAGACAAAGTATGAGAGATAGACTGAAAAAAATACGTAAAGATTATTTTACCTGCATCTTTATTATATGAAAAAGAGATTTGCTACCTCCTTTTCTTTTTTCAGGAAATCACAGACCCTAGGGGTTTAAAAGAAAATTGAACAGACATATGTTTCCATTACACGTTAAAGTTCTTTAAAATGAACATTTCTTTCCTTTAACTGTATTTTGGTTCAACTTGGAGGTTCTCCTCCTTCTAAACGACGGCAGGACCTCCTGCTTTCCCCATCACAGGGAGGGGGCGGAGCATCCTCTAGAAGCTTGGAAGTGAGCCGGCCCTGGCCAGTCTTGGGGGAGGAGCCGCATTACATACAGACTTCGGAAGCCTCCGCCGAAGAGAGAAGAGAAGAAGCTTGGAGGTAATGGCTGTCGTAAAAAGCTAGTTATTTTCGGAGATTTCTGGAGACTTGGCAGTTAAGGTGAGAAAAGAAGGGACTGCTGCTTTGGCGTCGTGGGAAAGGAGTGTCGTTTTGTGAGAGTCGTTGTTTCTGTGAGGGAATTATATCTGAATTTTGTATTCCTTCCAGATATTTTAAAAGTACACCCTTTAAAAGTGGGGGAGGTGATCAGATTACACCTGCGGAAAAAATACTTCATGAGGTTGCAAAAGTTGACTTTCGAATAGGGCATTTTATCTTTCAGTCAAAAAGCAATGGTAACAGAGATAAATGAAGAAACAAAACTTGAAAATTTATCTTCCTTACTTTGAAAAAAAAGATTGTGATAATGCCAAATGAAAAATGAAGTTATTAGTTTGGAGTGTTACCTCTTTATATTACTTTGGTTGTTGATTGTGTTTCCAGCAAATCTTACTGTTTTGGTGGAGTTTGTATAGTAATAATCTGAAGTAATGTATAACTGCAAATTTAAGTACTTCTGGCAATAAGAAGTTTAGTTTATTGTCAGGGAATACTCAATGTCTTAAGAGGATCACTTTTTTATGGATGTGCAAAGGACAATCACTGTCTACATCTCTACCTAGCTATGAAAAGAATGATATAGTCCTATTTGTACTGTAATATGAAAAATATTTGTAAGATCATAAACTGAAGAATAATAGACTTATATTGATATAATAAAACACAGCAATATATCTAGTAATAAATGTCTAGGGAAAAAAGAGAGGAGATTTTCCACTTCTTTTCCCACATTTCACTTAGCATGAGTAGCTATGTCAGCATAAAAAAAACTGAGATGAGAATTTAAAACCATGGGGGAAGAAAACTACCTGCCAAAAAAAAATGTGTAAACATATAGAAACGTGGAAATGTGTTCAAATATGTTGGTGAATAAATGTAATTTAAAATAGTGTATTCTGATATGTATATATATTATTTGAAATTACATATATACACACACACATATATATATGATGAGGGAAAAATCAAGGGGATTAGACTCAAATGTAAGCAGTAAACAACTCGGGGTTGGAGAAAGAACGTTGAGTATTTTCTTCTTTAGATTTTATGTACCTTTAGATTTTTTTTGGAAAGACATAATGGAGCTGAAAGAGAAAAATCCATTTTGTTACAGACATTTAAATGGATACCCACACACACTCCATTGTCTTTAGCTGAAGGTGGATTTTTCTGTGGATCTGAGAAGGCTGGTTATCTGGTTGCTTGTGCGTTTCTTGCAGTTCATATATTTAGACTATTGTACAGACTTTGGTTCAAGCAGAAGATATTTATTTGAAGTTTTATGTACTTTTGAGAAATAATTCAAAAAATGTTTAAAACATATTATGGAATAGTTATGTAGGATAGTACATCCATAATTTTGAATACTGTGCAGCTATAAAAAGAATAAGCTAATGCAATGAGCTAAATGTAAAAATAAGAAAAGATGTAGAAGGTATACTCTAAAAATAAGCATATTGCAGAATGGCCTGTAATAATATTAGTACATTATATGTAAGAAAATTTTGGAGATATACATGCTACTTTATTAATTGGGGATATATAAGTGTAGTTGGAAACAGAACATTTCAACCTTTTATATATTACATTTCTCCATTTTTAAATCTTATTTTTAAAACAGTAAGCTTGAATAATTTTCATTGTGAGAAAATGAGAAAAAATTTTAGAAATGTAGAAGAGTCTTGAAAAGTTATTCACAAAAAGACGATGTAGAAAATATTTATTGATGTGGAAAGATGTTAAAATATATTCTTAGGAGGGATAAAGGTCTGATTTCAAAAAATATGCACATTTATTAATATGTATAAGAGAAATCTGTTAATATATAGAGCAAACCATTATATTTTGAACATTATTGTGGGGATTTGCTTTTTTTCTTGAAAAATTGAAAGATGAAGAAAGATACAATATGCATGAAAGATATTATAATAGCAAACGTTAAAATGAGGAAATATGATCCCATTTTTCTATAATACACACATAACTCTTAAGTTAATGTAAAAGTCTAGAAGCCTGAGAAGGCTACTGTCTGGATGGCTCTAGTTCCCACCCTTCCTGACCAAAGACCTGAGTGTCTGCAGTTCTGGTTCTAGTCACAAGATGGCGCTTGCCAGGTGTCCTAAATTCAGGCAACCATTTTCATGAAGTGGACAAAGCAATGAAATGTATTTTCTATTATGAGACAGGTTATGAGACAGTATGTAGAGTGTGACTGCGGTTCGTTGAAAAATTGCACATGTATAAAATTAAAAAACACACAAAGACTGATGTGAGAGTTCAAACAGAAAGCATTAAAAAAAGTAGCTACACAGATTTGGCCTGTAGAAAGGCACAAGGCAATTATTTCCCTTCTTTCCTGTCCCCAAAGCATACTTTTCACTAGAGGGATGATTTTAGCATGAACCTAATAACATAACTGTGTCACAAAGAACATTTCAAATAACATGAACAAGAAGGAAAATAAGGCAGCTACATCACACATGAGATTTCATCTCATTCCTGTGTTTCAGAATGACATGCCTGCTAAAGTTTTGGTAGGGAAGCTTCTTTACGCCTTTTCCATTTAATTGGTTTGATTCCCTGTCTCCTTTTGGACAGCTTAGGTTAATATCAGAGATGTACACAACCTGGGGAATCTGCATGTGATGCCAGTTGAGCCTCAGAAAGGCAGCACGACCACAAAAGTGCCGAGCAGGGAGAAGGCTCTGCTGGACAAGCAGTTGGAGTGAGAATAAAAACAACCGGGTCACAGGGCCAGATCCTGCATTATCCACATGACATTGGGTAAGGCTCTTCCCATCCCATGAAATATTTCACATTAAAAACATGTTGAGAACTTGGGGTATAATTTATTTTGCTTCCTGCTTTGCAGCCATAGCATTTTAAAAGTCACACTTCATAGTACAATCATGTTAGGTTGAGAATTTGAGATACAATTCAATTTGCTCCTGGTTTTGCAGCCATAACGTTTTGTAATTAAAAGTCATAGCTTCTAGTTTTGGGGGAAATATCTCATGTATTAAAACCACTATGAAGAAATAGTGAAAGAGGCTATTCAGGTGTCTACCAGAGGTTCCAGCCAATGACCTGACTCTACAATCCTTGACACCTTTGCTAGGTTGTCATCACCACATGCTAGATAGCATAGTTACAAGTATTTCTTAAGACCTGCTTAAGGTCTCACAGCCTTCCTTGAATAGACGTCTGCATACTCTCTTGAATAAGGCTGTTGATGCTGAACCTCACTATCTGTGTCCGTGAGATCTTTGGTTGCTTTGGACAGACAGGGCAGCACTAGCAGCTTTGGAAACATTAAAGCCCAACATTCCCTCGTGATAACCAAGTGGGATTTAAAAGGCCCAAATTATCCAGGAACACAAATAATTTTCCTGCCACTTCCAAAGCCCCTCCCACATGCATTCCGTTCTTACAGTACAACAGAAATAATAAAGGTGTGATATTGGGTTTGTGTTATCATAATTCTTCTCTGTTTTCCTTCCCCTCCCCCAAAAGATGTCCATGTCTCCGACCTCCTCTGTCTGATATGCACTACTTATTTTTCTGATTCGTATCTTGCCTCCATCCTCATTGTTCACGTTCTTTCTGCTTAAGAGGGTAAACTTCTTATCTGATCCCTTTTCTTTTTTGCCGTATTTCAGTCTAATCCAGTTATCGCCCATTGAAAACACTTTAGTCGAGCTACTTTGTGAAGTTTGAGAGGATAAGAAGAGGCTACAGCAGATGAGAGCCGTTTACTAACCCTAATGCAATAAAGTTAAGGGCTCTTCATAAACACTGATTTTCTAGAAAACCAGGCAGCTAGAACCAGACCAGGGTCCTGAGGAATGTTCCAGCACATTGTGTATCTGTTGATTGAGTTCTTGTCTATATCCCAGTGCACTAACTGAACATGTGCACATTCAGTTTCCCTGTGGTTAAATTAGGAATTCTTTTCCCCCTTTTCCCTCCTTCCTGTCTCATCCGTCTCTCACTACACCTTAGACAGCTACTAAACTATTTTTTTATTATTGTCCCGTTAAATGTGGTTTAATATTTAGACACCCTAGGTTAATGTCAGAGATGCTTGTGAGTCATGCATGTTTCTTAACTGTGCTATCTAGTATGGGGACATGACAAGTTAGCATAGTTATCAAGGATTTGAAATTTTTCTCTCCACTGAGCTAGTAAAGGTCTCAAACCCACAGCTGTCTGCCTGCCTGCCTGCCTGTTTGAACATGTCAAAAACGTAACTCTGTCATAATGCCTCTGTGACAAAACCCAAGGCTAGACATTGGGTTCTACAGACAGAAATCCATATCTCCTCACCAAAGAAATTTTAATGTCCTTTACTCAGATTGGTTAACAGAATAATTTTGATCCAGCCTGACCCTTCTGCTATATGTGTCTGGAAGAATGATGGCTTCTTTCTTTAGAGACCCTCATGCAGACAGTTTTCTTTCTCTGTGTTTGTTAATCACAGGAAGAGCTGTGTCATACTGCAGCTCTGTTTCTCTAACGTGAATTAGTCAGAGGTGGCAAGAGACAGGAGTTGTGTTTACTTGTTCACTGTGATGATGGATGGGGTTGTGAGGGCCTTACCAACTTTACCTACACTTTATAATTTTTTGTGTTTGAATTAGCATAACATTTTCTTAAGAGAACTAACCCTCAGAATGATCCACTGGCAGTATGTAGGTTTTGGCACTTCCTGGGAAACAACACCCCTAGGTTAAAGGCAATAAAACTCTAAATTTAACTCTTAATTTCTTGAATATTTTGTGAACAGAAAAGCTCAATAAAAGAGGATATTGAATTAGAAATTGCAAACAACAAAAGCACAAGAACAAGAAGTTGCCAGTTGTAAATGAGGATAGGATGAAATGGGCATTTCCCTGCATAACAAATTATTTTCAGTCGTTGTACTGCCAGGACCCTGCAACACAAAAGAGACAGATCGTAACTACTCTATGGCTAAGTGAAACTATAATGCAGATATGGTCAGTGCAAGAGCATAGTGCAGAAATATATTTTTTAATTTGTGTGAGAGGTGGAGAGTTATAGATAAGTACGGTAATTATTGAAAATTATTGTGGTTCACCAGTGTGTTCACCAGGAAGGACATAGGTTGACACTCACTGGAGGTTACATTGACTAATTCCCCTACAATCTGAAGGTGAATGACATCATCCTTGGTTCTACTCAAGAGACAGGATTCCAAGCCCAGGAGGCAGTGAGTACTGGTGGAGAGAGAACACATCTTTCTGTTTGGGATTCTGATAAGCCTTTGACTTTGATTTCGTTTTGCCATCTTCCCAGCTTTGTGACCTTGCTCGTGAGCAAGAGTGCCCATTTCCTCACTCTCTTGTCAACTCTCCATTGTATCATTTTTTGGCCTCATTATAAGTCAAATTAGGTAGAAAAGTGAAATCTCATTGCTGTCTATGTTTGCATCTCTTTATTAGGGGAGGTGAGTGCCTTTATGGATTGTTTAGTTTTAATTTTTATTTTGGATGTTTGGGTTTTGAGGACCCCCACTGAATAGCACCTCCTTTTCTACACTGAAAAAATTGAACAAACTGATATAAAACAAATGAAGTTGCAGATGGAAGCCTAAACGTCAACTTTAGTACAAGGCGAAGGTAAGTTGCAGGGCATTGATTATTGTGAGTCAAGCGGGCTTTAAAACAACAAATTTTAACAATTTTACCAAACAGCCTGGAGGTTTGCAACTGTACAAGAAGGACAGAGATACCCTTGCAGAGATGTAGTTGCACTGCATGAGCTTGCTCACAGGAAAGTAAATGTTGGGAGTGGGTAAAAATTTTTCCCTCAGAATATTGTGAATTGTCTATTTTTGTCCCTTGCTCATTTTTTTTACCTCACTTTTTTTCCTTATTAATTTGTAAGAGCTACTTTAGAGCTGTTTTTTGAATGAAAAACAGTTTGTCAAGTTTATTCTTATGTTTTCAACTTTGCTTTATAGTGTTTTTTTACCATAAGTAGTTCTTTTTTCAGTTTTAGTATATTCAGTTACATATCTCTCATATCTCTCTTCATTAAGGATTGTGGTTGATGTTTTGTGTTTTAAAAAATGACTTTACTTGAAAAAAACTGAAACTTTCTGAAGGATGAAGGAGACAAACTGAGTACAAAAGAGACATATCATGTCCCAGGGCCAGAAGAATTAAAATTGTAGAGATTTAATTCTCCACAAAATAGTGTATTAATTCACTGCAATCACAAACAAGGACTTTTGTGTAGTCTTTTAGTGGACCTTGACCAGCTGAGTCTTAAAATATAGAAATGTTACCAGAAAAGGCAAGAAAAATATGTAAGAGATATTTTCAACTGGGTCTTTACTGTATGATAAAGAGATTTGCTATTTCTCTTCAGGAAATCACCTACCCCTGTGGTTTGAATGGAAATGAAAGAGACACATGTTGCCATTTCTCTTTAAAGTCCTTTAAAAATGAACGTTTTTCCCCTTTAAGTGAATTTCAGTTTACTTGGCGATTCTCCTCCCTCTAATTGAGGGAAAGGCCCCCTGCTTTCCCCATCACAGGGAGGGGGCGGAGCATCCTCTGAGAAGCTTGGATGTGAGCTGTGCCTGGCCACTCTTGGGGGAGGGGCTACATTTCACGAGGCTGCAGCTGACAAGAAGCTTCAAGGTAATGGCTGTCTTAAAGCTAGTTTTTTTCTGGGAATTTCTTCGGGCTTTAGTGTTACGGTGAAAAAAATAGAGACTGTTGCCTGGGAGAGATGGGAATAGAATATAGTGTGGGGGAAATTCCTGTTACTGTGACAGAATCAGTCCCCTGGAAAATTCAGTTTCTCCCGATATTTTTTGAAGTCCACAGTGTGGGAATGGGCGATCAGATTACAGCATCTAAATTAAGACTTAAGTGAGGCATGCTGTTCATGTTAATTGTTTACATGGCATTCCATGTTTCTATCTTCGTTACAGATTTTATTATATTTAAACATTTATTATTCTACAAAACATAACTGATAGAAAAATGTAACCATAAAAAGTGCTTGGCACATACAACCACAAATATAAATGTACAACGAACGTGGAAGGGATTCAGATATGCTGTTGAGTGATAACATTCGTAAAAAAATATGTGCATTTTTCTTACAGAGGGAACTAGATTCCCATGTTAATAGTCAGCATCTCTGGAGTGTTCAGACTTCTGGGGATTTCAAAATATATTTTAACCAGTTTTCAACATTTTTAGAACTGTTTTATTCCATGATAATTTTTATAATTAGTAGAGCAAAATGAAGCTGAAACAAATTGTATCCATTTGGTTTTAGACACATAAGCATTCACAGACAAACACAGACATTCAGACATACCACTCCCCCCCACCAGTCTTTTGCCGATAGTGGAAATTTTCCTGGACCTGATCAAGCGCGTAGCCTGGTTGCTGTGTTGGCTCCAGCCCTGCCTGTGTCCTCCTTGCAACTCATTCTTTCAGACCACAGGTATGGCCATAGTCAGCAATAACCATTTTTCTATATCTTTTAAGTTTAAGAGTGAGACAGAGAGAGGATTTGGTTTATTTCTACTAGCAGTTTTAAAAATATTATGTGACGTGGTGCATCCATACAACTACAATTGAACGTTAAATAGCTGACAAAAGTATGAAAATGTCGCGATTTGAAAACATGTCTGAGAAGTAGTACTAGCTGAAAAATGCAAATTGAAGAATGGCAAACACCATATTAGGTCATTTAAAGATAGAGGACTGTGTTAATACAATATGTGTAACAACATCAGAAAAAATAGAAGGGTACCTACACTAAATGGGATTACTTGTATAGTGTGAGAGGACAGTCCTTACTATCTCTATTTTAAAATGATTCTTAACGCATATTTAGTCATTTCCTAACAATATCAGAAAAAATTTGAGGTAAAATGTTACAAATTAGGGGGAAAATTACATTTGAAGTGATTGAAACAAAGTCACATTGAAAATACTTATTAATATGGAAAAACTTTCAAACTGTGCGCTTGAGCACGGTAAAAAGCTGGTTTGAAGTTATATGTATCATGTATATATGTAAAGAAAAATATTGAAAGATAGGAAATAATAATATTGATCATTTTTCCAGAATTATACTTTCTTTTTAAAAATCTTATCTTTTCAATTTTCAGTAGGCATGCAATTTTTTTGTCAGACCATTGCAGCTAAAGACATTAGCATTCCATTTTTTGTGTGATGCATAACAAAACTCTAAATTTGAGTATGGTATATTCTAGAAGCCTGAGAAAGTTGCTGGCTTGCCAGGATGTAAGTTCCCACCCTTCTCCCTTAAGAAGGATCACGGAATGCAGCTCTGGTACTGGTCACAAGATGGCGCTTGTAGGGTTTTCCATGTTTTCTCTAGGCAACTATTTTTATGAAGTAAGGAAACAATGCCATGAAATGTACTTTATGTTAGCAGACTATCAGACAACATGTAGAATGTGATTGTAGTTCCATTGAAAAAATTGTACATGCCTAGAAAAAAAAGCCCTATATGAGGACTGATGTGGGGACCCAAACAGAAACATTTTGAAAACAAAGCTACACAGATTTGGCCTATAGAAGAAACAAGTCAATTGTTATTTCCGTTCTTTCCAGTCACCAAAGCATACTTTTCACTAGAGGGATGATTTTAGCATGAACCTAATAACATAACTGTGTCACAAAGAACATTTCAAATAACATGAACAAGAAGGAAAATAAGGCATCTACATCACACATGAGATTTCATCTCATTCCTGTGTTTCAGAATGATATTCCTGCTAAAGTTTTGGTAGGGAAGCTTCTTTACGCCTTTTCCATTTAATTGGTTTGATTCCCTGTCTCCTTTTGGACAGCTTAGGTTAATATCAGAGATGTACACGACCTGGGGAATCTGCATGTGATGCCAGTTGAGCCTCAGAAAGGCAGCACGACCACAAAAGTGCCGAGCAGGGAGAAGGCTCTGCTGGACAAGCAGTTGGAGTGAGAATAAAAACAACCGGGTCACAGGGCCAGATCCTGCACGATCCACGTGACATTGGGTAAGACTCTTCCCGTCTCATGTTAAAACATGGTTAAATTGAGAATATGGAGTGCAATTTTTTTTTTTTGGAAAAGATGAATTTATTTTTTATTTATTTAACATCTTTATTGGAGTATAATTGCTTTATGATGGTGTGTTAGTTTCTGCTTTATAACAAAGTGAATCAGCTATACATATACATATATCCCCATATCTCCTCCCTCTTGGGAGGGAGATGCAATTTGTTTCGATTCTGGTCCAGTGACCATACTTTTTAAATGAAAACCACGGATTCTAAGCAGAAAAGAATTAAATGTGTTAAGCTCCTATGAAGAAATAATACAGAAGACACAGGACGCAGCCCCAGTCCAGGTTGCACTGCCCTTCTGTGCCCCAAGGCCCGCACTGGCCATCTAAGGAGAGCCACTGGCTGTGATCGCCACTTGGTAGTATATTTCTGTGCTTTGAAGATAAAGCAGAAATCTTCTTTAAAAAATAAAAAGAAGTTATGCAAATGAGTATGATGATGTCTACTTTTGGAAGACTTGCAGGTCCCAGCCAACTGCCTGACTCTCAATAAATCCTTGAAAACTACCCTAGCCGGAGGGAGACGCAAGAGGGAAGAGATATGGGAACATATGTATATGTATAACTGATCCACTTTGTTATAAAGCAGAAACTAACACACCATTGTAAAGCAATTATACTCCAATAAACATGTAAAAAAAAAACTACCCTATCCAATAAGTAGCCATGACAGCCATTCCAAATATCTGACTCCTAAGCTCATCCTCTTAATGAGGTCATTGTGTTGTTGTCTGAATCCAAGAGACACAAACCCCAGTATCTGTATCTTGCTGCCTAGATAGGGCAGCACTGATAACTTTAAAAGTTTAAAAGATCACCCTAGAATTAACCTCAGGAGGCCCCAAAATACCAAAACACCCAATAATAGCAATGGTGTCCCTGATGCATTTCATTCCTCAACACTCCCCTTTCTGAAGCTCCCACCATACACACGCTCATTCATTCCTTATATTTAATAGTTATAATAGGCCTACATACAGGGGCATTATAGAACTATTTCTCTTTCCTTGTATATATATATGTGTGTGTGTGTGTGTGTGTGTGTGTGTGTGTGTGGTACGCAGGCCTCTCCCTGTTGTGGCCTCTCCCATTGCGGAGCACAGGCTCTGGGTGCGCAGGCTCAGAGGCCATGGCTCACGGGCCCAGCCGCTCCGCGGCATGTGGGATCTTCCCGGACCGGGGCACGAACCCGTGTCCCCTGCATCGGCAGGCGGACTCTCAACCACTGCGCCACCAGGGAAGCCCTCTTTTCTTGTATTTTTAAATATATTTCCCCAACCACAGTATGTTTCTTTGGTGCCCAGTATTTATTCATCTTTTTGTCTGTCTTCTCCATTTTTATTTTCCACCTTTCTTCTCCTTTGACAGAGAAATCCCTTTGCTTATTCTCTTTTCTCTTTCCCGTTTCTTTGAGTGTTGCTCATTCAGAATTGTTTATTCAAGCTTCCTTGCAAGTTTTCAGGAGGATATGTATGAGCACAGAAGGGGGAAACTGCTTAGTAGCCCTAAGGCAAATAGATGCCTGTAAAATCTCTGTGTTTGTGGTTAACCAGGCAGTCATATACAGACCAATGACCTAAGGATTTTTCTAGATGATTTGGAGTTCACTGGTTGATTCCCAGTCTATATCTAGATGTACCAATCAATCACATGCACATTCACATCTTCAATGGCTCATTTTGAAATCTTTTCTTCTTTTCCCCTTCCTTCTTATGTTCATATCTACTCCTTGCTACACGCTTAGACTGTTACTGAACTTTTAAAAATTATTTTAACCTTGTAATATATTTTGATATCTGGTAGCTCCAGTGGTCCCTTTAGTGAGCTATTAAAGTTAGAACTCAGTCAGAAACCCATGTCTGAATATCTGTTTGAGAACTTCTAACACATAACAAGCTTGGCATAAAGCTTGTCTGAGAAATTCTGAAATTCAGACAGTATATCTTTAACAGTCTCTCATATTTCCTCACTAAAGAACTGATAAGTACCTTTATTCAGAGTGCTCACAGGAATAATTTTGGTCCAGCGTGGATCTTTCTTTTCCTCTGGGTGTCTCAAAAGCTGGTGGAGGTGGAGGGTGCAGTGAGAAAGGGATTCCCTTTATCTTTAAATTCCCCAAGGCAGATACAATGAAGGTCTTTCTCTGCTTGATGATCCTCTGAAGAACACTACAACCTAGTCTATCTACTTGAATACTCAGAGTGTAATAAAGTTTTATTTTTAAGTTTATTCTTTTTTATAAATTTATTTATTTTACTTATTTATTTTTGGCTGCGTTGGGTCTTTGTTGCTGTGCATGGGCTTTCTCTAGTTGCAGCGAGCGGGGGCTACTCTTCGTTGCAGTGCGCAGGCTTCTCATTGCGGTGGCTTCTCTTGTTGCGGAGCATGGGCTCTAGGCACGCAGGCTTCAGTAGTTGCAGCACATGGGCTCAGTAGTTGTGGCTCGCCGGCTCTAGAGTACAGGCCCAATAGTTGTGGCTCACAGGCTTAGTTGCTCCGTGGCATGTGGGAGCTTCCCGGACCAGGGCTTGAACCTGTGTCCCCTGCATTGGCAGGCGGATTCTCAACCACTGCACCACCAGGGAAGCCCTGTAATAAAGTTTTATTTGCTATGTGCTGTGATGATGACGTTGTGGGGTCCTCATCAACCTTCCTTTCATTTTATTTCTTTTAATGTTTCCCATTCCATCATCCTGACTCTTGAATTCCTAGCAGCTTCATCCATGGACACTGTGTAGGTTTTAGCATTACTTGGGAAATACAAAAATCTCCAAATATGGCAGGTTTATCTTCTTGTGACCTCTAGGTCACTGGTTGGTTGGTTGTTGTTTTTTTTTCTTTTTTCCCAATCATGTTTACATGCATTTGACCAGAGATTATTGTGTCCCTTTGGCCCTGGCAGTGATTCACTATCTGGCTTGCCTTTTTCTTACCTGGAATGCTCATCCTTAGTAAGTTTTCTTCTGATACTCTTCTGCTTTAGGTGGGCTGACATTCGGCCAGTGAACATTAATAATAAGATCTTAACTTTGTTTACAGACAGTTTCAACTGTTTGTGCCTGTGCCTTAGGGGTCATTGAATATTTCGAATATCCATTAAGAAAATAAAATTTCTTTCTTTAACTATGCTTATGGCCCCCTTGTGGTTTTTGGGAGTATTCTAAATGGACCATTTCTACTCTTTTATGTGGCCCTCACACACTAAAAATATTGACATTTGTTTATTCTATAACCATTCTGTATCTCTTATGTTATTTGGCTTCTACTTTCTTACTGGGGACATATTCTTAACCAGATCTCTGTCTCCAGATTATAGCACTTTGACTTCTGCTCCTTCCTGTCCTTCTACTCATAAGGTTGAATGGCACGCATCAAAAGTCAGGTTCTTAGGTGCCCCCCGCAACATTTTTAAAACAAATTCAGAAGTAGAAGTTAATAAGAGTTAGTTAAAACATGGAAGCAACCTAAATGTCCATCACCAGAGGAATGGATAAAGAAGATGTGGTACATATATACAGTTGAATACTACTCAGCCATAAAAACGAACAAAATAATGCCATTTTCAGCAACATGGATGGACCTAGAGATGGTCATACTGAGTGAAATAAGTCAGACAGAGGAAGACAAGTGTCATATGATATCACTTATATGTAGAATCTAAAAAAAGATACAGATGAACTTATTTACAAAACAGAAACAGACTCACAGACACAGAAAACAAATTTATGGTTACCAAAGGGGAAAGGTGGGGGGAAGGGGCTAATTAGGAGTTTGGGATTAACATATACATACTACTATATATAAAATAGGTAATCAACAAGGATCTACTGTATAGCACAGGTAACTCTACTCAATATTCTGTAATAACCTATATGGGGAAAGGATCTGAAATAGAATGGATATATGTGTATGTATAACTGAATCACTTTACTATACACCTGAAACTAATACAACATTGTAAATCAACTATACTCCAATATAAAATAAAAATTAAAAAATAAAGATGCTAAGCATAACAAAAAATTTATAAAGAAGTTAAACAAATTGAATATCTAATATATTCTTTGTACACTCCAGAGGATATTTTTACACATACCAGCGGAACTCACAACCTCCTTTGGCAATCATTGGCCAAAAGTAGAAACAAAATTCCTGTGTGTATCCCCATTACTCTACTGTAAAATTTCAACTTCTTAGATAGGTCATATTCTGATTGGATGCCTGTTTAAGACTTAGGTTTATTAAGGTATAATTTACATAGAGTTAAATTCACTTTTTTAGGTATATAATTTTATGAGTTTTGACAAACATATACAGTCATGTAATAACCAGTACAGTCAAGGTATAGAATATTTCCATAACTCCAAAATGTTCCTTCTTGCCTGACTGTAGTCAGTACTCTCTCTCAACCCCAATTCCTAGCAACCACTGGTCTGATTCCTGTCCCTATAGTTTTTCATTTTCCAGAATGTCATATAAATGGAATCATACAATATCTAGCCTTTTGCCCCTGGCTTCTTTCACTTAGCATAACATTTCTGATATTTACCCATGTTGGTGCATGTATTAGTAGTTTATTCTTTATTATAGCTTACAGGTATTCTGTTATTTTACAATTTCTGTATCCACTCACCAGTAGATTTATAGTTTATGCTGATTATGATTAAAGTTGTTATAAACATTCCAGAACAGATCTTTGTACATGAGTTTCATTTCTCTTGGGTAAGTACCCAAGGAATGGGATATCTGGGTTTTGGGTAAGTGTATGTCTATATTAGAAACTGCCAAACTGTTTTCTAAAGTAGCTGTGATGTTTTGTATTTCCACCAATAATGTATAAGTTCCAGTAGCTCTGCATCATTGCAAGCAGTTGATATTGTCAGATTTTTTTCTCTTTTTAATATTAGCCATTTTTATAAAGGTGTTAGTGGTGTCTCATTGTAGTTTTACTCACATATCTTTAATTACTAATAGTGATGAGCATTATTTAATGTGTTCAATTGATGTTTATATATTTTATTTGATGCAGATCTATTTAAATTAGTTGTCTATTTTTTAAATTGGGCTGTTAATCTTATTATTGAATTGTAAGAGTTCTTTATATATTCTGGATACAATTTTTTAAATCAGATACTTGTTTTGCAAATATATTCTCCCACTCCGGATTTTCATTTTATTTTTTGAAGAGCAGAAGTTTTCAAGTCAAATTTATGAAATTTTTTAATGGTCCATGCTTTTTGTGTTCTAATAAATCTTTGCCTAAATGAAACTCTCAAAGATTTTCTGCATTATTTTCTTCTAGGAATTTCATAGTTTTTGCTTTTACATTTAAGTCAGTAATTCATTTTGAGTTAATTTTTGTATATGATCTTATCTAAGGGTTCAGAGTGAATATTTTTGCATATAGTCCAATTTTTCCAGCACTATTTGTTGAAAAGACCATTATTTCTCCATTTAATTACCATTGTCAGAAATCTGTAGACCATATTTGCTGGTCTATTTGTATTTTATTTATCTATATGTCTATCCTGTGCCAAATAATACACTATTTTGATTACTGTAGTCTTGATGTCAGGTAGCATGAGTCTTCCAACTTTGTATTTCCTTCTCAAAATTGTTCTGGCTGTTCTACTAGTTCCTTTGCTTTTCCATATACATTTTAGAGTTACCTTCTCAATTTCTACAGAAATCCTGCTGGGATTTTGATTGAGATTGCAATGATTCTATAGATATGTTTGGGGAGAAGTTACATCCTAAAAATAGTTCCTCTCTCAGTCAGTGAACTTGATGTATTTCTCCATTTATTCAGCTCTTCCTTAATTTCTCTCACCATTTTTTTTGAAGTCCTCAGCATGGAAATCATGCACATATTTGTTAGATGTATTCTAACAGTATTTCCTGGGTTTTGATGATATAATAAATGGTACTTTGCTAAACTTCGACTTCCAAATTTTATTATATAGAAACAAATTATGTTAGCCTTATATGCAATTATACTGATAAACTTACGTATTAGGTCTAGTAGCTTTTTTTTCTTTTGGTAAATTCATTCGGATTTTCTGCATAGATCATCATGTTGTCTGCAATTAAAAACAGTTATATTTCTTCCTTTCCAATCTGCATGGCTTTAATTTATTTTTCAGGTGTTATTTATTGGTTAGGACCTCCAGTATAATGTTGAATAGAAATGGTGAAAGCAGACACCCATGTCTTGTTCCTGATTTTAGGTGAAAAGCATTCCATGTTTCACCATTAAGTGTGATTTTAACTTTAGGTTTTATATAGATAACCTTGATCAGATTGATTGAGATCCCTTTAAATCCTAGTTTGCCAAACATTTTTATCATGAATGTCTGTGGAATTATGTCAAATGCTTTTTCCGCATCAATTGAGATGTCCTCTATTTTCTTCTTTATTTAGTCTGTGATATGGTGAGTTACATTGATTGATTGACAAATATATAACCATCCTTAAACTTCCAGGATAAACACCATTTATTCATAATATTTTATCCTTTTTCTATACCATTGGATTTTTTCTGTATCATTTTCTGTAATTCTATATCATTTCTGTATCTGTATCATTGGATTTGTTTCTGAGGCATATTGATCTGTAATTTTCTTTACTTGTTATATTTTTTTTCTAGTATGAGGTTAATGCTGCTATCATAAAATACGTTGGAGATTGTGTCCTCCTTTTCTCACTTCATTATCATCTGGCTTGCATAACAAACTTTATTTTGCTTAGAGTGCAGCCTGAATGCCAGAGGATTTTTTCCTAATGGTCTTTCTCCATCCTAAATTTTCAGCAGTCCCTTTACACCTGTGCCACTGGTTGGGGAGCGTGGTGTCTCTCTTCATGCTCTTGCCTGTTTTGCAGCAGTGGGCCTCTGTTATTAGGTGCTAGGTTCGTGGTGAAGCAAGGAGTGTTCTCTGTTTTTCTGTCTAACCTCAACCTTAGAGAGGCACTATGTACCTAGACCTGATGGTTGCACTTTCTCAGCATTCTTTCCTCCGAATGTCAGCTAGCCTCTGATTTACATCTGGGGTTGACCTTTGGTGGGAGATATATTCTTGCCCCTTCCTCATCAGTAGCTCACTGCTTTTTACTCATATAGGATCCTGGACTCAAACGTTTACTGCTCCTTCTCAAGGGCAGAGGTTTTTTGCTTTTACTGCTCCCCAGTAGCTATGGATTTCTGCCTTTGTCTTGGGGATGGGAGGGTTTCCTATCTTCCCCTCCCCAGGAAGGTGGCTTCTGCTTTTCCCCTAGTGACTTAAGGCTTTTGCTTCCCATGATTGAAAGGTTTGAATTAGTGTGTGGGGCTACGTGTCTGTCCGCCAGCAGCAGCTGATTGCCTCCTGCATACCTGAACACTGACATGGGTTCTTTTTGGTCTTCTGCGTTGTCCCCAGTCATGTTTATGTGCTTCTGGTTAAGGACTGTGAAAAATAGCAGTAAGCGTATAGGTGTCTTGGATGCCACATATTCCAAACTACTGACACACTAGCCCGTTAAAAGTTTAAGAATTTAAAAATTCATTAAGCTTTCAGCTGATTTTTTTTTTTACTTGCTTGTGTGACAGCTACTTCTGTCTCCATGCTTTGCCAAAGGGGCTGGTTACCCTTTGGAATTCGTTTTACCTCAGTTCTGTGATGAGCTCAAGGGATATTATAGTTTTGTAGATTATTTAGATTTTTGTCATTAAGTTATGGGTGGCATTCTCTTACAGCTTTTTATATCCTAATTTGAAATGGAACTGATGCTTTCTAATAATATATGTATGGGTGTTATTTTTGTTTTCTTTGTTATTAAATGTGCTTTAGGAAGAAGCTGAATATTTCTAAAGCATACTTACAAGAGTTGATTTTTATATACTAGTTATTAAATTTTTCCATTTAACTTTTTTAAAATTATTATACATTAAAATCATAATTTAAAGTATCATATATAATATATGACTTTTTGTATACACTTCTTTGGATTTTACACATGTATAAATTCATATAATCACTATCACAGTCAGGATATGGAAGATTCCATCACCCCAACAACTTCCTGTGCTATCCCTGTATAGTCACACCCTCTCCCTACCTATAACCCCTAGCAGCCACTGATCATGTCACTATACTTTTCTCTTTTTGAAAATGTCACATAAATGTAATCATACAGTATTGTGGTAGACACACGCTAGGTGGCCAACTCCCTTGTGTAGTTCCCTCCCCTTAGGTATGGACAGAACCTGTGACTTGCTTCCAATCAATAGAATTTGGCAAAAGTGATGGGATGTCACTCACTCCCATAACTATGTTATAAAAGACTAATTTATGTTAAATTAGATACAGGATTCTCTTTTAAGTTGCAGTGACTCCCAGTACATAACTATTTCAAATTCATTAATTCACCATTCATCCAGCCCACATTTTTAGAGCATTTTTCATTTGTGATGAGGTAGGTTCAGTGTGTTTTAATGATTAAAAGCATGGACTCTGGAGTCGAAGTACAGGATTCAAATCCCATATGCCCAGTAGTCTCTAGATATCCTTGTAAAAGTTAATTAACCTCTCTAATGCCTCATCTACAAAGTGGTAATATTCAGAATACCCACCTAACAAGATTTTGTGAGAATCGAGGGAGATGATGTACTAGTAAACTAATACTTGGTCAAAGAGAATTACTATCTGCTCCTGATTAATTCAGAACCCAGTTCAACATCTAGAAATACACATGCTTAACAAATGTTTGTTGAATTGACAGCATTCAATGTATAATCCAGTTTGAATGCCAGAATGGGAGATGTAAAGAGACATAAGATATTATGGGTTGTGAAGACCTCAGTTCTAGGGTCCTCCCAAACTTAGGATGATGTTGGGTATCCTTCTGCCAGAGCAGCCAAAGCCTTAGTTTTCAGTGGCTGGTGTCTACTTTATTCTTTTTTTTTTGTTTAGAAAACACCTTAATTAGTCTTGATTAGGTATCTATGGAAACGACTCTATATTAGCACTCAGAATACATAATCTTTTTTTTGTTACAGGTGTACAATATAGTGGTTCACAATTTTTAAAGGTTATACTCCTATTTATAGTTATTATGAAATATTGGCTATATTCCCTGTGTTGTACAATATATCCTTGTAGCTTATTTTATACATAGTAGTTTGTACCTCATAAGCCCCTACCCCTATATTGTTCCTCCCCTCTTCCCTCTCTCCACTGGTAAGCATTACTTTGTTCTCTGTATCTGTGAGTCTGTTTCATTTTTGTTATAGTCACTAGTTTGTGGTATTTTTTAGATCCCACATATGTGATATTATGCTAAGTGTCTTTCAGTTAGCATAATACCCTCCAAGTCCATCCATGTTACTGCAAATGGGAAAATTTCATTCTTTTTTTTATGGCTGAGTAGTATTCCATTGTATATACATACGGCAATGTATAGATATTATTATATCTATAATCATTATCTTCATTAAGATAGTAGTAGTAGTAGTAGTAGTAGCATTAATTATTATTGGGTATCATTCCTCTCCTCCTCCTTCTACAGAACAATGAAATATAAAATATTGTCCAAGGAATTAATCTTTTACTTTGCATTTTGTTTGGAAAATGGTGTGGTGGTGTAGTATTTCCTGATTTATGTGCAATATAGAAAATAGACAAAATAAACACAGCAAAGTATAATTTTAATGTAATGACCATATTTTATGTGCATTTGGTTTTTCCCAAACATGTGAAATAAGAAGAGAGAAAGAAATATTACGTTATAAAATATATAATTGAATATATCTCTTCATTTAAATAAATCCATATTTACACTAGTTTGATAATCCTCTTTAAATTAGGTAATAATACTTTGAAAACTTTGAAAAGATTAATTATATAATAAGAAAATTATTTTTGTTGGTGATTATATATAAGATCAACTTTTTTATTATATAATAAAAACTTTTACATATATATGTTTATTTTATATATAAATAAGTTTTTATATAAAATAAATAAATTTATATATAAATAAGATATATAAAATAAATTTATTTATAAATATTTTATACATAAATATATATATATTACATATTGTATAACACAGAGACCAAATAAAACACTTCATTCCCATATATCTTCATTTCCAAAATTACCACTAGCAATATTTAAAATTGACTTTCTAAATTAAAGCAGAAATCTAAATTTTAACTTAACACAGGAGAATTTTTTTTTTTTTTTTTTGCGGTATGCGGGCCTCTCACTGTTGTGGCTTCTCCCATTGTGGAGCACAGGCTCCGGACGCACAGGCTCAGCAGCCATGGCTCACGGGCCCAGCCACTCCGTGGCATATGGGATTTTCCCAGACCGGGGCACGAACCCGTGTCCCCTGCATCGGCAGGTGGACTCTCAACCACTGCGCCACCAGGGAAGCCCCTACACAGGAGAATTTTAACTAATAAAATGTGCAAGATATATTTCAGACATACAAATACATGTGAATTTTTGAAAGTTAATTTCCCCCACATTGAATTGTGTGAGTGAAAAATACCAATAAAATATAAGAAGAAGTAATTGCCATTTATTGATGAGGGTATATGAAATGGGTGCTTTCCTGCCTAATGAGTGATTTTCAGCCTCTGATAGAAATATCCGTGTTCATGAAGACGTCTCTGGAAATTTCTGAAGCATTTAAGAGAAGAACTGAATAAAAGGAGAGACATACCATGGCCTGGAAACATTCAAAAAATTATAAAGAAGTCATATTCCCCAAAATGATGTGCAGTTTTAGTGCAATCCCAGTCAAGATCCTTGGTGAACTATTTTAATGAAGCATGACCAGCTGGGTTTTAAATTTACCTACCAAGGTAAGGTGCAGAGAAGGCAAGGAAAAATATGATAAAATAGTTTAAATTAGTTTTTTTTTTAATAAAGTGATTTGCAACCTCTTCAAGAAATCACCACCCTAAGGGAAACTAAACAGACACTTGTTGCCAATTCACTTTCAAGTTCTTTAAAAAGGAACATTTCTACCCTTTAACACTTCAGCAGTTTAACTGGGCAATTCTCCCTCCCATAATTCAGGGAAGGACCGTCTGTCTTCATCACAGGGAGGGGGTGGAGCATTCTCTGAGAAGCTTGGGAGTGAGCTGCGCCTGACCAGTCTTGGGGGAGGAGCTGCATTTCACCAGGCTGCAGCTGACAAGAAGCTTCCAGGTAATGGCTGTCTTAAAGCTAATTATTTTATAGGGATTCCTCAGGACCCTAGAATGAAGATGAGAAAAATAGGGACAGTGGTCTTAGAGTGGTGGGATAAGTGTGTGGTTTTGAGATAATTGCTGGCATTTTGAAAGAATTAATCCTTTGGAATTTTTGTATCTCCCAGTGCTTTAAAAGTCCACAGTGGGAGAAGGGGTGATCAGATTACAGCCTCTATATTAAGACCTCAGTGCAGCATGGGCGTTCATGCTAATTTATTGACTTGGCATTCGATGCTTATATTGCTAGACACTCTGTTACTGTTTGAATTTTTAAGCATTTATTAATTTACACAGAAAATGATGGATAAAAATATATGACAGCATGGAGGGAAATACTTCTATAATTTGATTGACACATAGACTATGTGTGTGTCACCTGTACATGAGCGTGGAAAGGGGAACAAGTATGTATTTGAGTGAAGACACTTGCACATATATATGCATGTATATATGTGTGATTTTTTTTAAAAATCTGGGAGAAAATAAGCCCCCATGTTAGCATTTCTGGATGGTCAAGTTACTATTTTAATATTATTTCTTAGCCTATATCACCATCTTTAGAGTAGATTTCCCCATGATTAATTTTATAATCATGAAAGAAAAATGAAGCTGAAACAGCACATCTAATTTGCTTCAAACACATAAGCATTCATAGATACACACAGACATGCAGACATACCCCTCCCACCCCAGTCTTTTGCCGATAGTGGAAATTTTTCTGGACCTGATCAAGCGTGTAGCCTGGTTGCTGTGTTGGCTACAGCCCTGCCTGTGTCCTCCTTGCAACTCATTCTTTCAGACCACAGGTATGGCCATGGTCAGCAATAACCATTTTTCTATATCTTTTAAGTTTAAGAGTGAGACAGAGAGAGGATTTGGCTTATTTCTACTAGCAATTTTAAAAATATTATATGGCAGGGTGCATCCATAAGTGGAATACCTATGTATCTGGAAAATAAAAACATAATCCTTTACATGTAGAGATTTGAAATGTCTGAGAAATAAAGTGAAAAAAGCAATTTGTAGCATAGCATTTGTTATATTATCTCACTTAAAAATAAATATGTGTGTTGGTAAAACATATATATGCTACTATATAATTCATGCAACCAAATCTGGGAAAACATATCTGCCACACTATTAACAGGATTGTTTATTTGTGTAGTTGTAGAGACAGGACTAGCTTTACTGCTCTCTATTTTTAAAATATTTAAAATATTGATATATACTTACTCATTTACTTGTTTTACATCATCAGGAAAAATATTGAGATAAAATGTTATAAATGTGGAAAAAACCTCATTTAAAGTAATTCATAAATCATGTGGAAAATACTTATGTAGGATGATGTTCGAACTATGCTCTTAATTGAGATCTGATGTTGTTTTGAAATGATATGCATTTATCTATACATGTAAAAAACTCTGGAAAGATAGAAAATATTCAGAGTGATTATTTATATAGAGAGTTGTACTTAGTTTTGCATATATCCTTTTGCATCTTTTCAATTTTTAATAAGCTTCTGCATGTTTTATAACCAGAAACATTATAGTTGAAGACACTTTAATTTTCTTATCCTACACAATAACCCTCTTGAACTTAGAAAGTTCTAGAAGCCTGAAAAGGCTCCTGGCTGGCTAAATGTAGTTCCCACCCTTCTCATAAATAAGAAAAATCTGATAGTGATTGAGGCTCTGTGTATAGCTCCTGAGGAGGCTGAAGTTCTGCTTCTGGTCACAAGGTGGCGCTTGACAGGTTTTCTAAATTTTCTCCAGGCAACCATTTTTATGAAGTAGGCCAATAAAGCAATGAAACATATTTTGTATTAGTGGACTGTGAAACAGCATGTAGAGTGTGAATAAAATTCTGTTGAAAAAAAATTATGTGTGTAAAGGATGAAAAATTCACACGGTGATTGATTTGAGGATTCAAACAAAATCTATAGTCGGGCTCATAGTAGACACAAGGCAATTGTTACTTCCCTTTCTTGTCCTAACCTCACACTTTTCCTGGGAAAGATGATTTAAACATGAACCAGATATCATAACTATATCACACAGAGAGAATTTAAAATAATAAAACCAAGGAGGACAGTAAACATCTACATCACAGATGAGATTTCATTTCATTCCTGTGTTTCAGAATGACACACCTGCTAAAGTTTTGGTAGAGAAGTTTCTTTATGCCTTGTCCATTTGTTTGATTCCCTGTCTCCTTTTGGACAGCCTGTCTCCTTTTGGAGTGAGAATCAAGACAGACGGATCAGAGGGCCAGACCCTTCCTGATCCACATGACATTGGGTAAGGCTCTTTTCATTTCACAAAATATTTCACATTAAAAACATGTTGAGAACTTGGGGTATAATTTATTTTGTTTCTTTCTCTGCAGCTTTAGCATTTTTAAATTAAAAACTACATTTCATATTAAAATCATGTTAGGTTGAGAATTTGAGGTGTAATTCATTTTGCTCCCTGTTCTATAGCCATAATGTTTTGTAATTAAAAGTAATAGCTTCTCCTTTGTGGAAAGAATCTCATGTGTTAAACCACTATGAAGAATTCATGCAAGAGACTATTCAGATTTCTATGTGAGGTCCTATCCAACCACTTGACTCTCAAGAGATCCTTGATAATTATCCTATCCAATATGTGAACCTGGTAGCCATTCTAAACCTTTATCTTCTAAGCTCATGCTATTAACAAGGTCATTGTGTTGTGGTCTGGGTTCAAGAGATAGAGACCCTATTATCTTTGTCTCCCTGCTTTGGGTAGACAAGGAAGCATTTATAGCTTAAAATTTATAAAGCTGTGTGTTCAGCTACAGCAGTGCTTCCAAAGAGTTCTTAGACAAGTAGCCTCAGCATCATTTGATAACTTATTAGAAGTGCAAAACATTGGATTCTGTCTAGACCTTCTGAATAAAATTCTCATGATAGGGCATAGAAATCTAGTTTTAACAATCCTCCAGATGATTCTGATGCACGCTAAGTTCAGAGTCCCGCTGCCCCAGGTATAACATTAGGGGCACAGAAGTCCGAAAATATCTAATAACATAGAGTTCCTGACACACCATCTCTGCCATCATGCACATACAGTCACTCTTTAATAATCATGTGCAATAATGAGGGTAAGTTCTTTAGTCTGGGATATTATAAAAACACTTCTCCAATTCTCATCCCGCACCTTATATTATTCTGCATTTTTCTCCTCCGTCTGATGCCCCACTGAGCATTGTCCTTTCTTCTGTCTCTGCTCTATTTGCAGTTGCTCACCAACTTTGGCAAAATAATTTTATTTGCTGATACTTCTCTTCTCTTCCTTTTCGTTATTTCAGTATCTTCCATATCGTCCCATTCAAACAACGTGTTCAAGCATCCTTGGGAAATTCAGCTGGAGGAGAACAGGCCACACAAGCTGTAAACCCTTTGTAATTCTTTATAGTTTTAACAGGGGCATTGCTAAAAGTATTGTTTGTGGTAGGAACTTCCTTAGCAGTGACAAGAATAGCCAGACACCTCAATCTCTGCTAGTAAACTCTTGGCACACAAATCTAAATCATAATGGATGCCAAGTATGTCTTATGTAATTGGCAAGGCCAACTGTGGCCAGCAAAAGTTTTGTCCAGATCTGAGGCTTCATCAAACAGTAAGAGAAAAAAGACATTTTCCCTAGAAGTTCAGATACTCTCACTAGATGAAACAATTAAAGTGGAAAGCACAGAAACAAAGATCCTCAGTAAATCTCAAGTTGAAGCTATTGCCTCCTCACTAGCAGCACAGTCAGAGGCCAGTGACCCACCTAGAGAGGAAACAGCCTATGCAAGGTCACTAAAAATGGCACTGGATATTCTGAATGAGAGAACAAGTTTGATTCAAGCAAGCAGTTCAGATGAGGGAGAGACCACGACACTGTCTCAAAATGTACCTCAAAAGCTTTCTGATTCACCCCCTCGTAAAATGTATCGGAAGCACGAAGGAGACTTACCAAAGTGTCTTGAGGAAAATGAAAATTCAAAATCCCTGTTAGTATCTTCAGAGAGTGATGATTCCCTGTATAATGATAAATCACGGGTGCATGCAGTCATTGATACTATTCCAAGTGAAATGGAAACAAAGTCATCACAAAACTTCAGCTGGCGCCACACTTTCCCTTCACTTTCAGAAGATGAGGATGAAAAGGAGAGCAAGAAAAAGACTGACATCTCAACAATTATGCCTTTGCATTCCACAATTAAAGAGGAGGATGTATATGTTAAAGATGAAAAGTTCACTCCAACTTTACTATCAGATAGCTTCACTGTGCCCAAAGCTTTGAAAGAGGAGGCACAGGACATCTGCCCAGAGGCCCTGGCTATTTCCTCTGAATGCTCTACCTTCTCAGAGAATAGTGAAGATCCTGGAGAGGGCCCCTCCAATCCATGCTCAGATACCAGCCAGAATCAACCTACTGTGGCATCAGAGATGGGTGTTGTGGCATCCCCTAGGCCTTCTTCATGGGAACACCAGGTTTCCTTTAGTGCCTCTAACCATGCCATGGATTATTCACTCCTTGTGAATAATGAAAGAAATCTTCAGAGACTGGATTTTGAGGAACTTGGGGAAGAACTTCAAGCTTCTGACAAGTCAGTTCATCTAAATTCTATTGATGCTTCCATATTAGATGACAATGAGGAAGATGAAGAACTTCCACGTTTCATTTTTCATTATGAGCCACGTTCATTTGAAACAGGAATGATAGTCTGGTTTAAATATCAAAAATATCCATTTTGGCCAGCAGTGGTAAAAAGCATCAGGCGAAAAGAGAGAAAAGCAAGTGTGCTTTTTGTTGAGGCAAATATGAATCCTGAAAAGAGAGGCATTAGAGTGCCTTTTAGAAGATTAAAGAAATTTGACTGTAAAGAGAAACAAGCACTAGTAGATAAAGCCAGGGAGGACTACAGTGAAAGTATTGACTGGTGCATCTCGCTGATTTGTGACTACAGAGTTAGAATAGGTTGTGGTTCTTTTGCAGGCTCTTTCCTTGAGTATTATGCTGCTGACATTAGTTATCCACTTAGGAAAGTAATCAAACAGGATACCTTCAGGAACTTATTTCCAAAGCTGCAAAATGAAAATCCTGTGGAATCAATGGTTGTGACTTCCCAGACCAAGAAAATGTCCTTCCAGAAAATTCTTCCAGACCGAATGAAGTCTGCTCGGGACCGAGCCAACAAGAACCTAGTGGACTTCATTGTGAATACAAAGGGAACAGAGAGCCATCTTTTAGCCATTTTAAAAGGCACAAAAGGGTCCAGATGGCTGAAATCATTTTTGAATGCAAATAGGTTCACACCCTGTATTGAAACATACTTTGAGGATGAAGATCAGTTGGATGAGGTGGTGAAATATTTACAAGAAATCTACAAACAAATAGATGAAAAAATGCTGACTCTGATAAGAGATGATAAAATTAAATTTATCCTGGAAGTTCTTCTGCCGGAAGCAATCATTTATTCAATTTCTGCTGTTGATGGATTAGATTACAAGGCAGCAGAAGCAAAGTATCTAAAAGGGCCATCTCTAGGATACAGGGAAAGAGAATTATTTGATGCAAAAATCATATTCGAAAAGAGACGGAAACCATTAACAAATGAAGCTCCTTAAATCTTCTGAGAGTCCAAACCATAACAGGGAACTTCCATAGATGCTAGTTTTTTAAAAAATCTCTGAATGATTCTAACATATAAATATTTTCCAGAAATGGGAGACTTTGGGTGATGAGTTCACTTTTTCTTTGCAATCTCTAGGATCTGTGACTATTCCTACATCTTCATTTCCTTTTCTTGTGCTTCTTCAAAGTCAAATTATTAACATATTTCAGCAGTTCTACTTTCCCATACATTTTTAGAATGCATAATTCCTAAATGATTTATAAGGGAAAGTGCTATTTTGTTTTTTGACATTTTTGTGTCTATGCTGTATAGTTAAATACAGTGTGCACAATCATTTTAACATTAAAGTTGCACTGGTATTAGATATTAAGCAAGATAATTAGAAAAAAGTTAAAAAGCATCAATTATATATTTTTGCTTAATTTTTATAAAATATTAGGTTTTCTCTTAAGATAGCTGAATTATTTTTCTTGCCATGCTTATTTATTTTTGGAAAAAAATATCTCTGAGATATAGAACCAAAGATAGAGATGTGTTGCTATATATTATAACTAACTACAATTGCTTTTGCAAGAAAACAATGTGGAATTCAAAAATAAAGTTAATGAATTACCAACATGCAGTCTTTGTGTGTGTGAATAACATCTCAGCATGCAGAAAATAATTTTGGCAGCCTTGAACAAGATTGTCCATTCTACACTTCCCTGAAATTCCATGTATGGGAGTGTCTATCATTCAATAGCTGAATGGTTTCTTAAAACAGACAGGCTTTCGGCTGTCTTCATAACTAACATTGGCTGTATCTTAATATAGCCTTCTGACCACACGTGGAAGGTAGCTAGAATCATTGTATTCATGGTCTGGCTACTCTAGATGTATGAGTCCAGACTGACTGCTTAAGAGCCCATCTGGTTTGATACAAACTGTAGAAAATGCAAGCACTTTGTTCTGAGTCTTGTATCTCCAAATACATAGTCACTTGTTTCAAACCAAGCAATTTTTATCATCTGGCTTATTCATGCAGTAGTTCCAGTTGCTTTCAATAATATAAATTCCAACTGGTAAATCATTCCACACTACTAGAAAGAGTAGATGGACCAAAGTCTGTGAATTTGGAAATGGGTCACAGAAAAAGTCTCTATTTGGCAAAATATGACAATTATCCCAATGTGTTTAAAAATACACAATTGAAAGTTAAAGCCTGAAGCCAGTGAACTGTTTATTCTAACTTGAAACAAGACTTTAGTGAGAATAAATATTAAGAGAGCTATTTTATTTTAAAAGTTTGATGTAAAAATAAATGCTAAGGGCTCTACATGAACCTGTCTGCATTTTTCAGAGTGAGACAGCTGTCACTCTTGGGCTTTTGTTATGTGTTCACATGGCCACATGTTTATGTAAAAGTTGCAGAAGTTCGATGTTTTGATTTTCCATAAAACTATTATATCTTTCACCTTGAACGTCCACTTCACCATACTTCAGATTGTACAGTTACATTAGTGGTGTTTCTGCATATATATATATATATATATATATATATATATATATATATATATGATTTGTTTGGAATTTTTGCTTATTGTAGTTGTCATGATTTTAATGCTTGTTATACATTATCTTATAATTCTAAATAAATATTCACTTTCATGATTGATTCTGTGTTATTTTAAAAGAAAGCCTTCAAAACTGTGTAAGCTTCAGATTTCACAGAACCTTCTCTGGACCCTGTCTCTTGCCTGACAAAGACCAGACTCCTTGGGCATATAGCCTGTACCAATCCACATAGTTTCCTCATGATCCTCATGATTCTGAGGATCATTTGACAACAGACCATCACCACACTATATGTGGACCTTATACCCTGGGAAAACACACTCTGTTTACTCTATAATATTGTGTCCCTTTGATTCTGATATATTACCCAGCTTCTGTTTTCTCAGTGGAGCTAACTCTATCTCTTGGTTCTAATATTTTATTTACTACCTAATTCATTTATTTATTCATTTATTCATACAATTGTGGGTCAATAGAGCAAGCAATGTGTGGGTTAAAGTTCTGCTCTGAGAATTTAAGGTACCAGATTTAAGGTGAGCCAGATGACAATCTAATTTCTAAAATGACTAAGATGCACTTCTTCATCATAATAATGAGAAATATTTCTTAACCTCATGGACTAACTGTATTTGAAAACCAAAGCCCGAGGATTCCCCATATTTGTGAGTTCCTGGGTGTTTGGTTTGGGGTAAAGGAGGGGCACCTAATTCCTCCTAGGATGTCATTTATATTGTGGCATATTTTGAAGTAAGGAAGATGTGCCTAAACATGCATTTATTCTCCTCTTTAAGTAAGTTGGCATTTGGGGTGTGGAAATAGATGAGTTTGGCTTCCAACTCAGTGTGGATTCTGAGATCCCTTTCAGCCTGAGTGGTTGTTAGGGCAGGCTCTAAGATTGCCCTAAACTGGATCTGTAATCTAGGTTTGTGTGTCTAATGGAAATGCACAACCTGTTATTCACCCTAACACATTGGATTAAGAAGACCCTCACCTCCTCCAGTCATAAGGCAGACTGCTGAATATCAGACCCAGATTCTAAGTGTAAGGTTGCAGAGCTGCATGGAAACTGCATTCACAACATTTAAAGATCTCTATATCAATATATGTATCCTAATAAGGAAGGAGTAGAACTCTGAGACCTGGAATAGTGATGAGTATGGGAATCTTGAATACCTATAATCCTCTGTACACTCAGCCTGGTAAAAGCAGCCCCCTAACCCTTACTATTGGAGAGCAACCCCTCTGTTCCTAGAGACAAGGCAATAGCCTCATCTAAGGCAGCTACCTCAAAAAGACATTGCTTGTCTTTCTCAACACCCAACACTGATATTTTTCATTGCTTCCAACTCATGACAAGGGTAAGGCATCATCACAGCACAAGGAACAAAATACAGTCTCTGTTTAGGTGGAAAATCCAGAAAGAACTATAGGAACGAGCTAATGTGTACTAGTATGAACTGGGATAATATACATTGGAATGGATTTTGAGGACTCACTGACATGAGTCATAGGAGTACAAAGCTATGACTCAGGGTTCAATGTCCTGGAGCTGCCTTCATATGCTGCTTGGGTGGCATCTTTAAGCTTGGACAACAGGCTACAGTAAATGAGATGGAGATATTAGAACTTCCTTGCCAGAGTACTGAGGAATTGGTGAGAAGGTCAAAGGGAGTGAAGGTATTAGAAATAATTTATTGCATGGGACGAGGACCTATCTCTAAACTACTTGCCCTAGGAGGGCAGAGAAGACACTACAATAATAAAGACTGTGCTGGTGAGGGGGAACACTTGACATTTTTGAGAAACTCAATGTTGGCTCTCCTCTGCAAGCCATGATTGGAACTAAACTATGTTGCAATGGAGATGATAAGATTCCAGAATGTCAGAGCCCAGTTAGCAGCACAAAACCTCAGAAGCAAGTTGGGTACAATTACCATAATGCGAAGTAAGGTCAGAGTGGAGTCAAACTAGTTTGATTGACAGGAATCTGTGGCAATACCTTATAGATAGTATTCCAGGGCTAGAGTATGAACAGCTCACTTCTTTTGTACAAAAAGAAAAACATGAGACTTGGCAAGTCAAAGTCTGATGTTAGCAGCTGCAGTGGAAAATTGTGGTCCCCCACCAAGTTTTCAGATCTGCAGTGCAAGTTGTTCTGCTACTCAGGTCATATGACTCAGCATATCTGATAATGCTTACAGCATCTGTGATGGATAAGGATGCACTATCTAAGTCATTCTAAGCCATAATATGGGAGTTGCAACACAGAATCCCGGGGTTCTTAACAAAAGCCATACCTCCTATGTCAGTAAACTACTTGCCAATTAAAACATAGCTCCTTATATGCTATTGAGGTTAGTATATATGGAGTGCCTAACCAAGAGTTAACAAGTGACTATACGACAGGAGCTTCCCACCACAAGCTGTACATTATAAGATTCACCAAGCGATAAGGTCTGGCAGGCTCAATAGCAGTCCACCCACGATGGTAATGCTCTAGAATCCAGCCTGAGAAAGCACAAATAAACCGACTGATTGCACAAACCCCCATGCCTTTGACCACTGTTACAATGATGCCCCTCGTGAGGTAGGGGGTGATCTATGACCAACTAATGGAAGAGGAAATTATCAAGCCTGATGCACAGATGTGTGAGCATTAAATATTAATGGTAGCTATAAACGGACTGCCACCACACTTCAGCTTCAGTTAGAGTAGCCCTAAAGAATAATGTTGAAGGGTAAAACTTCCAGTTGGCAGAGCTGTGAGCATTACACCAGATTCTTCACTTTGTATGGAAGAAGTAGTAGCTTGAGGTGGTCACCTGGACTGTGGTGAATGATTTGGCTGGTATGTTAAGGTCTTGGAAGAAGAATGATTGGAAATTGAAGATAAGAAAGTTTGGATATGAGGCATGTAGTTAGAACTATAAGAATGGAAACAAAGCATGTGTCTCTGTGCCTCATATTAATGGCCATCCAAGGAACTGACTGTAGAGAAGGCACTTAACAACCAATTGGATCTGATGACTCATGTGGATGTCAAACAGCTTCTCTCCTCAGTCATCATGGTTCTGGCACAGTGAATCCATGAATTGTCCTGATGGCAGGGATGGAGCCTAAGCTTGAGTTCAACAGCACTGGTTCTCTCTCTCCAGGGGTGATCAAGCTACTCCCACTTCTGAATGTATAACTCCCCAAGAGCAACATCTGATGCTGGGCACTCAATTCTGTCCCTTCCTTCAAGGATATCATCCAGCTACCTCATTCTACATTGAATGCACTGCACCCATTCTAAGAGGTGGTAGTTATTCATCTTCACAAAAATGGATGCCGACTTTGGACCCATAGGGTCAAGCACCACTTGCCTGTAGTGATGTGCAGTTTCATAACACAATCCTTGTTTGACTTTTTTTCCTTGCTTCACCACACGTTTTTCTTACTCTGACTCACTAGAATCTCTTGCCAAATGAGCTACTCAAATGGAAACTCTTGTATCACACTCTCTTTTGTGGACGCTCAAGCTAAGATAACCAGCAATAATTATGTATATATTTTATAAAATATAAGTAGGCATCACCAAATCAAAAATGTATTAAAGATTTTAAAATTATTCATGTATGAAAGCTATTAAAAATCAGTAATTTCCAGTTCTGGATAAGATGGAGTCCAACGTTTCCCCCTATCCCTTTTGCCAGAATCAACAACTTAAGTTTTCACCTTAGAAAACCAGAGAAAGAAGAGCACATTAGATCCAAAACAAGTAGAAGAAAGAAAATAAATATTGGAGCAGAAATCAAAAAAAAAACTGAAAAGAGGGAAACAATAGAGTAAATCAATGAAACCTAACTCTTAGCTAGGATAACCAAGAAAAAGAGAGAAGACACAAATAACCGATATCAGGAATGAAAGAGGGGACATTACTACTGATCCCATGGATGTTAAGAGGATAATAAAATACTATCAATAACTCTATAAACACAAATAACTTAGATGAAATGGGCCAATTCCTCAAATTTAAAGGAAATTATTTTATTTTATTTCATTTCTTTTAAGTATACTTAATATTTTAAAATAGAATTCACTTTCTTTTTTTTTTTACATAAAATGTCACTGGTGTCAGATATTGGGCAATAACAATTTTTAAAATTTAATGTATATTTTTCCAGAAATATAAATCAATTTTTTCCTTTTTCTTTTGCTTCATTGGTATAAACTGTTGGATTTCCTTTTAAGATAATTCCTGAATTTCCCCTATTATGCCTACTTATTTTTGGAAAAATAGCTTTGAGACATCAAACCAATGACAGGTAATATCTTATATATTATCACTACCTTCAATTGGTTTTGTCAGAAAACCACCTGCATTTAAAAAATAAAGTTAATGCAGTCTATTATGTGTGTGAATGAAATCTCAGCATGCAATAAATCATTCTGGCAGCCTTGAGAAACATTCTTCACTATACACTTCCCTGAAATTTCACTTATGGGAGTATCAATTCTTCAATGGCTGGATGGCTTCTTAAAACAGACAGGTTTTTGGTTGCCTTCCTGACTGATAGTGACTGGATCCTCTTAATATAGTCATCTGACAACATGTAGAAGGCAGCTAGAATCATTGTATTCATGATCTGGCTAATCTATGAGTATGAGTCCAGGCTGACTGCTTAAGAGCCCATCTAGTTTGGTATAAACTGTAGGAAATGTAAGCACTTTGGTCTGACTCCTGTATGTCTAAATACATAGTCATTTGTCATAAGCCAAGAAAGCTTTATCATCTGGCTTATTCATAGAGTAGCTCCAGTAAGTTTCAGTAATATAAATGCTGACTGATAAGTCATTCCAGGCTGCTAGAAAGAGTAAATGAGCCAGGATCTAGGAGTTGGAAATGTATTACATAAAAAAGCCTCCACTTAGGTAAATATGACAATTACCTGAATATGGTTAAATACAGGCATACCTCAGAGATGTTGCGGGTTCAGTGCCAAACCACCTCAATAAAGCAAATATTTCAATAAAGGGAGTCACATTAATTTTTTGGTTTCCTAGGGCATATAAAAGTTATATTTACACTACACTGTAGTCTGTTAAGTGTGCAATAGTATTGTATCTAAAAAAAGTAAATGTCTTAACTTTAAAATATTTTACTGCTATAAAATGCAAACCATCATATGAGCCTTCAATGAGTCATAGTCTTTTTGCTGGTGGAAGGTCTTGCCTCAATATTGATGGCTTTTGATTGATCAGGGTGGTGTTTACTGAAGGTTGGGGTGACTGTGGCAGTTTCTTAGAATAAGAACAATGAAATTGGCCACACTGATTGACTTCCTTTCAAGAACAATTTCTCATTGCATATCTCCATCAGAGCTCTTGAGTGACCAGGTACATTGTCATTGGGCAGTAATATTTTGAAAGCAATCTTTTTTTCTGAGCAGTAGGTCCCCAACAATGGACATAAAATATTCAGTAAACCATGTTGTAAACAGATGTGCTGTCATTCAGTCTTTGCTGCTCCATTTATAGAGCACAGAGTAGATTTAGCATAATTCTTAAGGGCCCTAGGGTTTTCAGAACGGTAAATGGGCATTGGCTTCAACTTAAAGTCACCAGCTGTATTAGCTCCTAACAAGAGAGTCAGCCTGTCCTTTGAAGCTTTGAAGCCAGGTATTGACTTCTCTCTAGCTATGAAAGTCTTAGATGGCATCTTCTTCCAATATAAGACTGTTTCATCTACACTGAAAATTGTTGTTTCGTGTAGCCACCTTCATTAATTTTCTTAGCTAGATGGTCTGGATAACTTGCTGCAGCTTCTACATCAGCACTTGCTGCTTCACCTTGTGCTTTGATGTTATTAAGATGGTTTCTTTCCTTAAACCTCATGAACTAACCTCTGCTAGCTTTAAACTTTTCTTCTGCAGCTTCCTCACCTCACTCAGCCTTCATAGAATTAAAGAGAGTTAGGACCTTGTTCTGGATTAGGCTTTGGCTTAAGGGACTGTTGTGGTTGATTTTGATCTTCCACCCAGACCACTGAAACTTTCTCCATACCACCAATAAGGCTGTTTCCCTTGCTTATCATTCGTGTGTTCACTGGAGCAACACTTTTAATTTCCTTCAGAAACATTTCCTTTGCGTTCACAACTTGGCTAACTGTTTGGCACCAGAGGCCTAGCTTTCAGCCTATCTCGGCTTTCAACACACACCTTCCTCACTAAGCTTAATCATTTCTAACTTTTGATTTCAAGTGAGAGACAAGTGACTTTTCACTTGAACACTTAGAGGCCATTGTAGAATTATTGATTAGCCTAATTTCAAATTGTTGTGTCTCAGAGAATCGGGAGGCTTGTGGAGAGGGACAGAGATGGAGGAATGACCAGTTGGTGAAGCAGTGAGAATACACACATTTATTAAGATTGCCATCTTGGGCTTCCCTGGTGGCACAGTGGTTAAGAGTCCGCCTCCCAATGCAGGGGACACGGGTTCGTGCCCCGGTCTGGGAAGATACCACATGCCGCAGAGCAGCTGGGCCCGTGAGCCATGGCCGCTGAGCCTGCATGTCCGGAGCCTGTGCTCTGCAATGGGAGAGGCCACAACAGTGAGAGGCCCGCGTACTGCAAAAAAAAAAAAAAAAGATTGCCATCTTATATGCGCGTAGTTCACGGAGTCCCAAAACAATTACATTAGTAACATCAGAGATCACAGATCACCAAAACAAATATAATAATAATGAAAGTGTTTGAAATACTGCGAGAATTATCAGAATGTAACACAGAGACACAAAGTGAGCAAATGCTGCTGGAAAAATGGTGCCAATAGACTTGCTTGACTCAGGATTGCCACAAACCTTCAATTTGTAAAAAATACAATATAGTATTCCATTTGCAGCAACATGGATGGACCTAGAGAATATTATGCTTAGTAAAATAAGCCAGACAGAGAAAGACAAATACTATATGGTATGATTTATATATGAAATCTAAAAAGTAAAACAAATGAATGTGTATGCAAAACAGAAATAGCCTATGAGTCTGTTTCTGTCACAGAACACAAACTAGTGGTTATCAAAGGGGAGAGGGAGGGACAAATGAGGAGTATGGGATTAACAGATACAAACTACTATACATAAAATAGATAAGTAACAAGGATTTACTGTACAGCATAGGCAATTATACCCAGTATCTTGTAATAACTTATAATGGGATATAATCTGCAAAAAAAACAAAAAACAAAAATCTCAAATCACTTTGCTATACACCTGAAACTAACAATATTTTAAATCAACTATACTTCAATTTAAAAAATGCAATATCTGTGAAGCACAATAAAGTGAAATATAATAAAATGAAGTATGCTTCCATACATGATTAAAAGTTAAAATCTGAAGCCAATTAATTGTTTATCTTAACTTGAAACATGACTTTTTAAAAAATAAATGTTAGAAAAACTATTTTATTTTAAGAACTTGATGTGAAAATAAATACTAAGGACTTAACCTAGACCTGACTGCATTTGTAATCCTTATGGTAGGTCAACTGCACCTCACATGTGATGTCATTTACATATTTTTTCATAGTAATTACTATTGTAGCTGAATTTATGGGAAGAATGAGACCCACTTTGTTGATTCCTCTCTCACTTTACAGAATCTCCTTTAATAAAAATTATATTGCATTTCCTATTCAATGGGTAATTATCCATTTTCCTTCTATTAATAAGTTAATGTTTTAAGAGGAAGACAGATGTTCAGGTGAAATAGTTGCAAATAAAAATTGTAGGGGCTTCCCTGGTGGCGCCCCAGTGGTTAAGAATCCGCCTGCCAATGCAGGGGACACAGGTTCGTGCCCCGGTATGGGAAGATCCCACATGCCATGGAGCGGCTAGGCCTATGAGCCACAGTTACTGAGCCTGTGCGTCTGGAGCCTGTGCTCCGCAACAGGAGAGGCCGCGACAGTGAGAGGCCCACACACCGCGATGAAGAGTGGCCCCCACTCGCCGCAACTGGAGAAAGCCCTCGCACAGAAACGAAGACCCGACAAGCCAAAAATGAATATTAAATAAATAAATAATTTTTTAAAAAATTGTAATATGTTATACACATTTTCATTGTTGATTTCAATGTGTGATGTAGAATTATTTTTAAATATTTATTAAGTGGCCTGCTGAAATTGTGGAGTAGAGAAGTCCAAGGATCTTTCAATCCACTGAAGCAACAAATAAGCTTCAAAAAACTGTCAGAATCAATTTTTTTGAAACTCTGGAATCTAATCAAACACATTCAACAGCAATCCAAATGTCCACTGGTGGATGAAGGGATATAATGTCCACTGACAGATGAACAACTAAACAAAGTATGGTATATACATACAATGGGATATTATTCAGCCTTAAAATGGAAGGAAATCCTATCACACGTTACCACATAGATGAACCTTGAGGATACTATGCTAAGTGAGATAAGCCAGTCACAAAAAGACAAATACTGTATGATTGCACTTCCATTAGGTATTTAAAATAGTCAAATTCATAGAAACATAAGTAGAATGGGAGTTACCAGTAGCTAGGGGAGGAGGAAAAGGGGAATCATTATTTAACAGATACAGAGTTTAAGTGCGGCAAGATAAAAAGTTCTGGAGATCTGTTTCACAACAATATGAATATACTTATGCCTGCTGAACTATACAAGTACAGATAGTTATTATGGTAAATTTTATGTTATGTGGCTTTTTTAACCACAGTTTTAAAAACGCTACAATGTGGGGAGGCCTTAAAGATGAAAGAAGCTGATAATTGTTGCTAACAGAGTGTTGAGGCATTTTATTTACTTGCTTATCGTCTGTTACTCGCCAGCTCAGAGATGCCCATGTGGATGATAGCCCACATGCCTGGTATGGCTTGTTAGTGCTAGAGGAACAACATGAACCTTGTTTTCAAAGAAATGCAATTGTGTATTGTGACCTGTCCAGCAGCTCCCTGAGGAGAGCTGTTCAGGGGCTTCCCTTTGTTTTGCATCCCTCAAAACATTCTCAAGGTTTGAGTAACCTCCCTGGAGGTATATGTCAAAAGCCTGTAAAGGAACATACAAGCCACCATCTGAAGCAAGGAATAACAGACATGGCAAGAAGCAGACAAACTGAAAAGCCTTGCAAGGAAGAAGCTAGGGAAGGAGATACATGGAGGATTAAGGGTTTTGAAATGCTTTTGTTTATATTGGGGACTCTCAAAGGACACATGCATACCCAAGAATAGATGCATAGTCAAAAAGACCTGAAAAGGCCTGAGTTTTAACCTCTGCTGACCTTAAGGTTCAATATAAGCAGGAAGTGAAACAAAAGGCTGAGTTCTTAACGGCCTGGTTAAGCACTGAAAGCATGCCCCAACTCAGTCAATGCACAAAGAACAGGAGAGGTTTTCTTGTTTGTTTGTTTGCTTGTTTTTGCTCCTTTCCTCCTCCTCCTCCTCCTTTCTCCTCTCCTCTTCCTCCTCCCCACTGTCTTCCTCCTCCTTTTCCTTCTTCTTCTTCTTTTACTTTCTCTTTTTCTATTGACTCCAGGCTTTTAAGGAAATCTCTGTCAAATCAGTAGCTGGCCACTAGACTAACAGAACAGAGACTTCAGTGACTACACACAACAAAGAATACACTCTTTGCAAAAATAGAAAAATTAGAAAAGTAACTAAGCAAAAAACTACAATATACAACAGCAGAAAAAATAAAATAAACCTGAGGAGAGTTACCAAAAGAGAGTTAGTTGTATATACTAATATTAGATTTTTAAAAATTAAAAGATACAAAGAAGGACATTATATATTGGTAAAAGGGTCAGGTAATCAAGACTATATAACAATTAAAAACATATAAGAACAGTATGGAGGTTCCTTAGAAAACTAAAAATAGAACTACCATATGACCCAGCAATCCCACTACTGGGCATATACCCTGAGAAAACCATAATTCAAAAAGAGTCATGTACCACAATGTTCATTGCAGCTCTATTTACAATAGCCAGGACATGGAAGCAACCTAAGTGCCCATCGACAGATGAATGGATAAAGAAGATGTGGTATATATATACAATGGAATATTACTCAGACATAAAAAAGGATGAAATTGGGTCATTTGTAGATATGTGGATGGACATAGAGACTGTCATACAGAGTGAAGTAAGTCAGAAAGACAAAAAACAAATATCATATATTAATTCACATATGTGGAATCTAAAAAGTGCTATAGATGATCTTATTTGCAAAGCAGAAATAGAGACACAGACATAGAGAACAAACGTATGGATACCAAGGGGGAAGGTGGTAGGATGAACTGTGAGATGGGGATTGACAAATATACACTATTGACACTACGTATAAAATAGATAACTAATGAGAACCTACTGTATAGCACAGGGAACTATACTCAGTGCTCTGTGGTGACCTAAATGGGAAGGAAATCGAAAAAAGAGGGGATATATGTATACGTATAGCTGATTCACTTTGCTGTACAGTAGAAACTAACACTTTTTGTAAAGCAACTATACTCCAATAAAAAAAATTTTAAATCACCAAATTATGGAATTACATTTGACTGTTAAAAATAACTTATATTAATTATATTCAAAGTTAATTATATTAAACTAAATAAAATTAATTATTTTTAAATAAAAACATATACACAGGTAACAACAAAACCCCAAAATATATGAAGCAAAAATTGATAGAATTTAAGGGAGAAATATTTCCTACAATAATAGATGTAGTGTTCTATAAGCCACTTACAATAATGGATAGAATTACAGAAATGATCAATAAAGAAATAGAGAACTTGAACAACACTGTAAACCAATTGAACATAAAATATATATACAGAACCCTTCACCGTACAACAGCAGAACACACATTCATCTCAAGTGCACATGGATCCAGAATAAACCATATGTTAGACAATCAAACAAGACTCAATAAATGTAAAAAGATTGATTGAAATCATACAAAGTATATTTTCTGACCACAAAAGAATATAACTAGAAATCTATAACATAACTAAAACTTGAAAATTCACAAATATGTGGAAAGTATACAACACACACTTAAACAACCACTGGATTAAAGTAGAAAACACAAGAGAAATTTAAAAGTAACTTGAGATGAATGAAAATAAAAGCACAATATATCAAAATTATGGGATGCAACAAATGCAGGACTCAAAGAGAAAATTATGATCATAATTGCCTATTATACAAAAAGGTATCAAATCAATAATCTAACATCGTATCTTAAAGAACCATAAATAGAAGAGCAAACTAAATGCAAGGCTAGCAAAGAAAGAAAATAATAAAGCTTACAGCAGAGGTATAAAAATACAGAATAGAAAAACTGTAGGGGGACTTCCCTGGTGGTCCAGTGGCTAAGACACTGTGCTCCCAATGCAGGGGGGCCAGGTTCAATCCCTGGTCAGGGAACTAGATCCCACATGCCACAACTAAGAGTTCACATGCTGCAACTAAGAGTTCACACGCTGCCACTAAGAGTTCACATGCTGCAATTAAAGATCCCGCATGCCGCAACGAAAAAGATCCAGCATGCCACAACGAAGATCCCATGTGCCGCAACTAAGACCCAACATAACCAAATAAATAAGTAAATATTTTTAAAAAGAAAAACAGTAGAAAGAATCAACAAAACCAAAATTGGTTCTTTGAACAGATCAACAGAATTGAGAAATTTTTATGTTGACTAGGAAAAACAGAAGATAAAAATTGCTAAAACCAGAAATAAAAGTGAGTACATTACTACTGAACTTACAGAAATCAGAAGGATAATAAGAATACTATGAATGACAGGATATCAACAAATTGTGTGTTATATGAAATGGACAAATTCCTAGAAATAAACAAACTATCAAAACTGAATCAGGAAAAAATAGAAAATATGAATAGTTCTATAATAAATAAGGATATTAAATAAGTAATCAAAAACTTCTCAAGTAAGAAAAGCCCATGACCAGTCTTCACTAGTGAATTCTACCAAACTTTTAAAGAATGGACATTTATCCTTCTCAGAATCTTTGAAAAACTAGAGGAGAGAATTCTTCCTTCCTCACTCATTTTGTGAGGCCAGCATTACCCTGTTCCTAAAGCCAGACAAGAACAACATGAAAACTACTGACTAATATCCCCCATGAATATAGATGCAAAAATCCTCAACAAAATACTAGCAAACTGAATACAACAGCAAATTTAAAAGATCAGATACTATGACTAAGTGGAATTTGTCCTAGGAATTCAAGGGCAGTTCATCATACAAAAATCAAACAATGTAATATATCATCTTAATAGAATAAAGGAAAAAACCCACATGATCACTTCTACTGATGTAGAAAAAAACATTAACAATTTCCAACACCCTTTCATGATTAAAACCCTCAACAATATCAGAATAGTAAAGAACTTCCTCAACTTGATAAAGGGTACCTAAGAAAATTCCACACCCAATATACATACTGATAAAAGACTGAAAACTTTCCCCTGAGATCAGAAGGCAGACAAGAATGCCTGCTTTCACCACTTCTTTGAAATATTATGCTGGAAGTTCTAGCCAGAGTAATTACTCAAGAAAAAGGAAAATAATGGGGCGTTCTCTTAGTTACTCTGGGCCTTTTGCCTCTCCCTATTAATTTTAGAATCAGGGTTTTTTTAATCCGTAATATAATTTGCTGGAATTTTGAGTGGGATTGTGTTGAATCTATAGATCAAGTAGGGAAGAACTGACATCTTAACAATATTGTTTTCCTACTCATGTATATGAAATATCTACTTATTTAGATTTTCTTTTATTACTTTTGTAATAAAAAGTAATGAAAGAATTTTGTAACTTTCCTTATACAGATCTTGTACATATTTTATAAAATTTATGCCTAGGTATTTAGTTTTTTGTACTAATGTAAATGGTGTGTTTTTAATTTAAATTTCCAGTTGTTCATTGCTGATATACAGGAAAGCAATTGACTTCCGTATATTATCCTTGAATCCTGCAACCTTGCATAAATGTATACTAGTTCCAGGACATTTTTGTTGATTCTTTGGGGATTTTCTTCATTGATAATGATATCATCTATAAACAAAGAGAGCTTTATTTCTTCCTTTCCAAACTGTATTCCTTTTATTTCCTTTCGTTGTCTAATTGCATTAAATAGGATTCTCAGTACAATACTGAATAAGAGTAGTGAAACTGGCCATCTTGCTTTGTTTCTGAACTTGAGGAAGGCATCTATTTTCTCACCATTAAGTGTTTTGTTAGCTGTAGGTTTTTCTGTAGATATTGTTTATCAAGTTTTGGAAGTTCCCATCTATTTCTAGCTTGTTCAGAGTTTTTATCATGAATCTGTGTTGGACTTTATCAAAAGCTTTTTCTGCATCTGTTGATATAAACATGTGATTTTTCTTCTTTAGTCTGTTGATGTGATGAATTACATGAGTTGATTTTTGAATAATAAACTAGCCCTTGTATAACTGTAATAAATCTCTCTTAGTCATGATGTATTGCTTTTTTTATACATTGTTGGATTCAGTTGGCTAGGATTTTGTTGCAGATTTTTGCATCCATGTTCATGAGAGGTATTGTTCTAGAGTTTTCCCTTTTCTTGTAATGTCTTTATCTGATTTTGGTGTGAAGGAGATGCTGGACTTCTTCAGGAGCAATTCTATTGTCTTCTTCTAGTGTATGGACAATGCTTTCTTCTGCTTTTGTTTGTCTCTTAATTTTTTTTGTAAACTGAGAATTTTGAATATTACAATTGGTCCACTCAGTAAATAAGATTCTCCTTCCTCTCCCAGGATTATTGTTGTAGTCTTTGTAGTAGTCGTTGTTTGCTTAGTGACTTCTGTACTAATTTTGTAAAGTCTGAATTCCTTCTCATGTGTAGACATTGAAATCTCTTTTTTCTTCCATTTGCTTAGTGGTCAGCTAGCAATTTGACAAAGATTCCCTTAAAGGCCTGGGATTTTTAAAATCCCAGTTTTTTCAGATGGGGCCTTTGTGTATGTTGAGGCATATCTTCAACACTGAGCCTGTCAGTTTGTAACTCTGCCTTTTGTCCTTTTTTTTGCTTGCAGAGCATAGAAGTCAGCCAGAGATGAGAGCTACTAGCTTTCTCAGGTCTTTTCTAAGTATACACTCTACCCTGGGCTTGTAAGAGGCTTTCTATACTTCCAGGAATATGTCATAGTTTTCCTAGCCCTCATTTCCCAAAAGTCTCATTCCCAGCCTTTTCTAGGCATTTTGGTGAGTCTATTAATTGTCCCAACTGTAATCCATTACCCTGGGCAGCAGCAATTGATACAATTGACTTTAAGTGTTTTCAAAAAATGTACCCAGTAACCACCACAGGGCTGGGAGAGTTAGGTGTGATAAGAGCAAGCCTTTAAACTAGTACTCCAGTGATGCACGAGACAGACCAAAACCATCAACCACCTTTCTTTTACAATAGGTCCCGATTATCTTTCTAGTACAGCTACCCATACAGAGAATGCAGCCTGTTGTCTTCAATGCCACCACCAAACTGGGGAGTGGGGAATGGAACCAGGGTAATTTAAAACGTCACAAAAATCTCTTATCAAGTTTCAGCCTTTTTTCCTTGATTCTTTCCCTGGTTGCTGCAAGCTTTTGGTCAGTGTCCAGAGTTCTTAAAAAGTTGATTCAGATAGGTTTTTCCCACAGTTTATTCATTGCTTTTGTGGAGGACAGAATTTTCTTGTTATCTACTATGCCATTTTTTTTCAATTCTGTTTTTTAAACTTTTTTAAAAATTACACTCTTGTGAAATAACTGTATATTCACAAGCAGTTATAATAAATTATACAAGAGACCCTTTGTACATTTTGTTGTCCAGTTTGCCTCATTGGTAACACTTTGCAAAAGTATAGCATAATATCACAACAAAGCTATTTATATTGACACAATGCACCAACCTTATTTAGATTTCCTCAGTTTTACTTGAGCTTGTGTATGTGTATTTAATTATATACATATTTTTCCCTGAGTAGGTTTGTGTATTCACCACCACAGTCAAAATACTGAACAGTTCCAACACAATGAAGATCTCTTTTGCTGCTATTTCATAAACTTACTTACCTCCCTCTCCTCCTTCACCCATCCCTAACCAGTGACAAACACTAATCTACCCTCCGTTTCTCAAATATTATTTCAATAATGTTATGTAAATGAAATAATAAGATTTATAACGTTTTGGGTTTGTCTTTTTTCACTCACCATAATTTCCTGGAGATTCATTCAAGTTGTTGTGTGTATAGCTTATTCATCTTTATTGCTGAGTAGTATTCCACAGTATGACTGTAATATAAAGAAACTATAGTTTCTTTAACCATTTACCCTTTGAAGGATAACTGAGTTGTTTTCATTTTAGACTATTACAAATAAAGCTGCTGTGAACATTTGTGTGAATATTTTTTATAAAAATGAATCTTCATTTCTCTGAGGAAAATCCCCGAGAGTGCAGTAGCTGAGTCCTATGGTAATTGCATGCTCAGCTTTATAAGAACTTGCCAAACAATTCTCCAGAACAGTGTATATCATTTTAACTTTCCACTAGCAATATATGTGTGATTCCATTTCTCTGCATCCTCATAAATGTTTGGCATTCCCCCTCTCTCTTTATTTTTTTCTTTTTTGGCCACACCATGCTGCTTGTGGGATCTTAGTTCCCTGACCAAAGATTGCATCTGGTCCCTGGCAGTGAGAGCACCGACTCCTAACCACTGGACTGCCAGGGAATTCCCATCACTCTCTTTTATTTTAGCCCTTCAAATAAGTATGTAGTGATATCTCATTGTGGTTTTAATTTGCATTTCTCCAATGGTTAAATATATTGAATACCTTTTCATGTGCTTGTTTTCCATCTGTATAGTCTGTTTGGTAAAATGTCTGCTCATGTCTTTCTATTTACTATTGAGTTTTGAGAGTTCTCTAATATAATCTGCATGCTAGTGCTGTGTAGGATGTTTGTAGCTTTTCTTTTCATCCTCTTCACATGGACTTTCAAGAGGAAAAGCTTTCAATTTCAATGAGCTCTAACTGATCAAGTTTTCCTTTTCTTCATTGTGCTTTTAGTATAAGAACTGAGAACTCTGCTTAGCCTTGTTTCCCAAAGATATTCCCTCATGCTTTATTTTTTTTCAGAAATTTTATAGTTTTATGTTTTACATTTAAAGCTGTGCTCCATTTTGAGTTGCTTTTTTAACAGGTATGATGTTTACTAGTCTCCTCCACCAGGTAGCCTACACAACCCACTGAACCAACCTTAGCCACTGGGGACAGACACCAAAAACAACAGGAACTACGAACTGCAGTCTGCAAAAAGGAGACCCCAAACACAGTAAGATAAGCAAAATGAGAAGACAGAAAAACACACAGCAGATGAAGGAGAAAGGTAAAAACCCAGCAGACCTAACAAATGAAGAGGAAATAGGCAGTCTACCTGAAAAGGAATTCAGAATAATGATAGTAAAGTTAATCCAACATCTTGGAAATAGAATAGAGAAAATGCAAGAAACATTTAACAGGTATGATGTTTAGGTCACAGTTTATTTATTTTTGGATGTCCAATTGCTCCACACCATTTGTTGAAAAGCCTATCCCTCCTCTACTGGATTGTTTTTACAACTTGGTCAAAAATCAATTGGGCAGGCAGGCGGGGGAAGATGGCGGAAGACTAAGATGCGGAGATAACCTTCCTCCCCACAGATACACCAGAAATACATCTACATGTGGAACAACTCCTACAGAACAACTACTGAACGCTGGCAGAAGACCTCAGACCTCCGAAAAGGCAAGAAACTCCCCACGTACATGGGTAGGGCAAAAGAAAAAAGAATAAGCAGAGACAAAAGAATAGGGATGGGACCTGCACCAGTGGGAGGGAGCTGTGAAGGAGGAAAAGTTTCCACACACTAGGAAGGCCCTTCGCGGGCGGAGATTGTGGGTGGCGGAGGGGGAAACCTTCGGAGGTGCGGAGGAGAGCACAGCAACAGGGGTGCGGAGGGCTAAGCGGAGAGATTCCCGCACAGAGGATCGGTGCCGACCCGCACTCACCAGCCCGAGAGGCTTGTCTGCTCACCCACTGGGTCGGGCGGGGCTGGGAGCTGGGCCTTGGGCTTCCCTTGGAGCACAGGGAGAGGACTGGGGTTGGCGGCGGGAACACAGCCTGCAGGAGTTTAGTGCACCATGGCTAGCCGAGAGGGAGTCCGAGGAAAACTCTGGACCTGCCGAAGAGGCAAGAGACTTTTTCTTCCCTCTTTGTTTCCTGGTGCGCGAGGAGAGGGGAATAAGAGCGCTGCTTAAAGGAGCTCCAGAGACGGGCGCCAGCCGTGGCTAAAAGCGCGGACCACAGAGACATGCATGAGATGCTCAGGCTGCTGCTGCCGCCACCAAGAAGCCTGTGTGCGAGCACAGATCACTATCCACACCCCACTTCTGGGGAGCCTGTGCAGCCCGCCACTGCCAGGGTCCTGGGATCCAGGGACAACTTCCCCGGGAGAACGCTGGTGCAATATCACGCTGGCCTCTGCCGCCGCAGGCTCACCCCGCACTCCGTGCCCCTCCCTCCCTGTGGCCTGAGTGAGCCAGAGCGCCCGAATCAGCTGCTCCATTAACCCTGTCCTGTCTGAGCGAAAAACAGACACCCTCTGGAGACCTACACGCAGAGGCGGGGCCAAATCCAAAGGTGAGTCCCTGGGAGCTGTGAGAACAAAGAAGAGAAAGGGAACTCTCTTCCAGCAGCCTCAGAAGCATCGGATTAAAGCTCCACAATCAACTTGATGTACCCTGCATCTGTGGAATACATGAATAGACAACGAATCAGCCCAAATTGAGAATGTGGACTTTGAGAGCAAGATTTATTATTTTTTCCCCTTTTCCTCTTTTGGTGAGTGTGTATGTGTATGCTTCTTTGTCAGATTTTGTCTGTATAGCTCTGCTTCCACCATTTGTCCTAGGGTTCTATCCATCCGTTTTTTTAAATTTTTTTTCTTAATTATTGTTTATTTTAATAACTTTATTGTATTTTATATTTATTTTATTTTACTTTATCTTCTTTCTTTCTTTTTTCCGTCCTTCCCTCCTTCCTTCCTTCCTCCTTCCTTTCTTCCTTTCCTTCTTTCTTTCTTTCTTTCTTTCTTGCTTTCTACTTCTACTAATTATTTCTTTCCACTTTTTCTCCCTTTTATTCTGAGCCATGTGGATGAAAGGCTCTTGGTGCTACAGCCAGGAGTCAGTGCTGTGCCTCTGAGGTGGGAGAGCCAACTTCAGGACACTGGTCCACAAGACACCTCCCAGCTCCACATAATATCAAACGGCAAAAATCTCCCAGAGATCTCCATCTCAACACCAGCACCCAGCTTCACTCAATGACCAGCAAGCTACAGTGCTGGACACCCTATGCAAACAACTAGCAAACCAGGAACACAACCACCCATTAGCAGAGAGGCTGCCTAAAATCATAATAAGTCTACAGACACCAAAAAAACCACCAAATGTGGACCTGCCCACCAGAAAGACAAGATCCAGCCTCATCCACCAGAACACAGGCACGAGTCCCCTCCACCCGGAAGCCTACACAACCCACTGAACCAACCTTAGCCACTGGGGACAGACACCAAACACAAGGGGAACTACGAACCTGCACTCTGCAAAAAGGAGATCCCAAACACAGTAAGATAAGCAAAATGAGAAAACAAAAAAACACAAATCAGTTGAAGGAGCAAAATAAAAACCCACCAAACCTAACAAATGAAGAAGAAATAGGCAGTCTACCTGAAAAAGAATTCAGAATAATGATAGTAAAGATGATCCAAAATCTTGGAAATAGAATAGAAAAAATGCAAGAAACATTTAACAAGGACCTAGAAGAGCTAAAGATGAAACAAACAGCAATGAGCAACACAATAAATGAAATTAAAAATACTCTAGATGGGATCAATAGCAGAATAACTGAGGCAGAAGAAGGGATAAGTGACCTGGAAGATAAAATCGTGGAAATAACTACTGCAGAGCAGAATAAAGAGAAAAGAATGAAAAGAACTGAGGACAGTCTCAGAGACTTCTGGGACAACATTAAATGGACCAACATTCGAATTACAGGGGTTCCAGAAGAAAAAGAGAAAAAGAAAGGGACTGAAAAAATATTTGAAGAGATTATAGTTGCAAACTTCCCTAATATGGGAAAGGAAATAGTTAATCAAGCCCAGGAAGCACAGAGAGTCCCATACAGGATAAACCCAAGGAGAAATACTCCAAGACAAATATTAATGAAACATATCAAAAATTAAATACAAAGAAAACATATTAAAAGCAGCAAGGGAAAAACAACAAACAACACACAAGGGAATCCTCATAAGGTTAACAGCTGATCTTTCAGCAGAAACTCTGCAAGCCAGAAGGGACTGGCAGGACATATTTAAAGTGATGAAGGACAAAAACCAGCAACCAAGATTACTCTACCCAGCAAGGATCTCATTCAGATTTCCTGGAGAAATTAAAACCTTTACAGACAAGCAAAAGGTGAGAGAGTTCAGCACCACCAAACCAGCTTTACAACAAATGCAAAAGGAACTTCTCTAGGCAAGAAACACAAAAGAAGGAAAAGACCTACAATAACAAACTGAAAACAATTGAGAAAATGGGAAGAGGAACAAACATATCAATAATTACCTTAAATGTAAATGGACTAAATGCTACCACCAAAAAAAACAGATTGGCTGAATGGATACAAAAACAAGACCCATATATATGCTGTCTACAAGAGACCCACTGCAGACCTAGAGACACATACAGACTGAAAGTAAGGGACCTGCACATTTGGTGGACTGAAAAAGATATTCCATGCAAATGGAAACCAAAAGAAAGCTGGAGTAGCAACTCTCATATCAGACAAAATAGACTTTAAAATAAAGACTATTAGAAGAGACAAAGAAGGACACTACATAATGATCAAGGGATCAATCCAAGAAAAAGATATAACAATTGTAAAATTTATGCACCCAAAATAGGAGCACCTCAATACATAAGGCAAATACTAACAGTCATAAAAGGGGAAATTGACAGTAACACATTCAGAGTAGGGGACTTTAAGACCCCACTTTTACCAATGGACAGATCATCCAAACTGAAAATAAATAAGGAAACACAAGCTTTAAATGATACATTAAACATGATGGACTTAATTCATATTTATAGGACATTCCATCCAAAAACAACAGAATACATATTTTTCTCAAGTGCTCATGGAACATTCTCCAGGATAGATCGTATCTTGGGTCACAAATCAAGTCTTGGTAAATTTAAGAAAATTGAAATTGTATCAAGTATTTTTTCCGACCACAACGCTATGAGACTAGATATCAATTACAGGAAAAGATCTGTAAAAATTACAAACATATGGAGGCTAAACAATATGCTACTTAATAACGAAGTGATCACTGAAGAAATCAAAGAGGAAATCAATAAATAGCTAGAAACAAATGACGATGGAGACACGAGGACCCAAAACCTATGGGATGCAGCAAAAGCAGTTCTAAGAGGGAAGTTTATAGCAATAAAATCCTTCCTTAAGAAACAGGAAACATCTCGAATAAACAACCTAAACTTGCACCTAAAGCAATGAGAGAAAGAAGAGCAATAAAAACCCAAAGTTAGCAGAAGGAAGGAAATCATAAAGATCAGATCAGAAATAAATGAAAAAGAAATGAAGGAAACTATAGCAAAGATCAATAAAACTAAAAGCTGGTTCTTTGAGAAGATAAACAAAATTGATAAACCATTAGCCAGACTTATCAAGAAAAAAAGGGAAAAGACTCAAATCAACAGAATTAGAAATGAAAAAAGAGAAGTAACAACTGACACTGCAGAAATACAAAAGATCATGAGAGATTACTACAAGCAACTCTATGCCAATAAAATGGACAACCTGGAAGAAATGGACAAATTCTTAGAAATGCACAACGTGCCAAGACTGAATCAGGAAGAAATAGAAAATATGAACAGACCAATCACAAGCACTGAAATTGAAACTGTGATTAAAAATCTTCCAACAAACAAAAGCCCAGGACCAGATGGCTTCACAGGCGAATTCTATCAAACATTTAGAGAAAAGCTAACACCTATCCTTCTCAAACTCTTCCAAAATATAGCAGAGGGAGGAACACTCCCAAACTCATTCTACGAGGCCACCATCACCCTGATACCAAAACCAGACAAGGATGTCACAAAGAAAGAAAAATACAGGCCAATATCACTGATGAACATAGATGCAAAAATCCTCAACAAAATACTAGCAAACAGAATCCAACAGTACCTTAAGAGGATCATACACCATGATCAAGTAGGGTTTATTCCAGGAATGCAAGGATTCTTCAATATACGCAAATCAGTCAATGTGATGCACCATATTAACAAATTGAAGGAGAAAACCCATATGATCATCTCAATAGATGCAGAGAAAGCTTTCGACAAAATTCAACACCGATTTATGATAAAATCCCTGCAGAAAGTAGGAATAGATGGAACTTTCCTCGACATAATAAAGGCCATATATGACAAACCCATAGCCAACATTGTCCTCAATGGTGAAAAACTGAAAGCATTTCCACTAAGATCAGGAACAAGACAAGGTTGCCCATTCTCACCACTCTTATTCGACATAGTTTTGGAAGTTTCAGCCACAGCAATCAGAGAAGAAAAGGGAATAAAAGGAATCCAAATCAGAAAAGAAGAAGTAAACCTGTCACTGTTTGCAGATGACATGATACTATACATAGAGAATCCTAAAGATGCTACCAGAAAACTACTAGAGCTAATCAATGAATTTGGTAAAGTAGCAGGATACAAAATTAATGCACAGAAATCTCTGGCATTCCTATACACTAATGATGAAAAAACTGAAAGTGAAATCAAGAAAACGCTCCCATTTACCATTGCAACAAAAAGAATAAAATATCTAGGAATAAACCTACCTAAGGAGACAAAAGACCTGTATGCAGAAAATTATAAGACACTGATGAAAGAAATTAAAGATGATACAAATAGATGGAGAGATATACCATGTTCTTGGATTGGAAGAATCAACATTGTGAAAATGACCCTACTACCCAAAGCAATCTACAGATTCAATGCAATCCCTATCAAACTACCACTGGCATTTTGCACAGAACTAGAACAAAAAATTTCACAATTTGTATGGAAACACAAAAGTCCCCGAATAGCCAAAACCATCTTGAGAACAAAAAACGGAGGTGGAGGAATCAGGCTCCCTGACTTCAGAGTATACTACAAAGCTACAGTAATCAAGACAGTATGGTAGTGGCACAAAAACAGAAAGATACATCAATGGAACAGGATAGAAATCCAAGAGATAAACACACACACACATATGGTCACCTTATCTTTGATAAAGGAGGCAGGAATGTACAGTGGAGAAAGGACAGCCTCTTCAATAAGTGGTGCTGGGAAAACTGGAGAGGTACATGTAAAACTATCAGATTAGATCACTCCCTAACACCATACACAAAAATAAGCTCAAAATGGATTAAAGACCTAAATGTAAGGCCAGAAACTATCAAACCCTTAGAGGAAAACATAGGCCGAACGCTCTATGACATAAATCACAGCAAGATCCTTTTTGACCCACCTCCTAGAGAAATGGAAATAAAAACAAAAATAAACAAATGGGACGTAATGAAACTTCAAAGCTTTTGCACAGCAAAGGAAACCATAAACAAGACCAAAGGCAACCCTCAGAATGGGAGAAAGTATTTACCAATGAAGAAACTGACAGAGGATTAATCTCCAAAATTTACAAGCAGCTCATGCAGCTCAATAACAAAAAAAAAACCAATCCAAAAATGGGCAGAACACCTAAATAGGCATTTCTCCAAAGAAGATATACAGAGTGCCAACAAACACATGAAAGAATGCTCAACCTCATTAATCATTAGAGAAATGCATATCAAATCTACAATGAGATATCATCTCACACCAGTTCAGAATGGCCATCATCAAAAAATCTAGAAACAATAAATGCTAGAGAGGGTGTGGAGAAAAGGGAACACTCTTGTACTGCTGGTGGGAATGTGAATTGGTACAGCCACTATGGAGGACAGTATGGAGGTTCCTTAAAAAACTACAAATAGAACTGTCATATGACCCAGCAATCCCACTACTGGGCATATACCCTGAGAAAACCATAATTCAAAAAGAGTCATGTACCAAAATGTTCATTGCAGCTGTATTTACAATAGCCAGGAGATGGAAACAACCTAAGTGTCCATCATCGGATGAATGGATAAAGCATATGTGGCACATATATACAATGGAATATTACTCAGCCATAAAAAGAAATGAAATTGAGCTATTTGTAAAGAGGTGGATAGACCTAGAGTCTGTCATACAGAGTGAAGTAAGTCAGAAAGAGAAAGAGAAATACCGTATGCTAACACATATATATGGAATTTAAGAAAAAAATATGTCATGAAGAACCTAGGGGTAAGACAGGAATAAAGTCACAGACCTACTGGAGAACGGACTTGAGGATATGGGGAGGGGGAAGGGTGAGCTGTGACAAAGCGAGAGAGAGGCATGGACATATATACACTACCAAATGTAAGGTAGATAGCTAGTGGGAAGCAGCCGCATAGCACAGGGATATCAGCTCCGTGCTTTGTGACCGCCTGGAGGGGTGGGATAAGGAGGGTGGGAGGGAAGGAGACACAAGAGGGAAGAGATATGGGAACATATGTATATGTATAGCTGATTCACTTTGTTATAAAGCAGAAAGTAACACACTATTGTAAAGCAATTATACTCTAATAAAGATGTAAAAACATCAATTGGGCATAGTTGTATGAGTCTATTTCTGGATTGTCTATTCCTTTTCCTTGAACTATGTTTGTATCTCTGCACCAGTACAACAATATCTTCCTTATGGTATAGATACATATATAGATACACACAACATTGGATAGAGTGGTGTTATTCTTCTTTTACAAAATAGTTTTGGCTATACTAAATCCTGTGCCTTTATAAATACAATTTTCAATAAGGTTGTCTATGTCTACAAAAGAGTACTGAAATTTTTATAGGAATTGCAACATGCCTGTAAATAAATTCACATCTTTACTATATTGAGTCATCCAATCCATGAATACAGTATGCCTCTCCATTTACGTAGGTCTCTTATTTATTTCCTCAGCATTTTGTAATTATCAGCATACAGAAACTGTACATGTTTTGATACGTGTATACCTAAGTGTTTCAACTTATTTGCAATTATAGTAAATTATGATTTTTTCAATTTTGGTTTCTGCATGTTTATTGCCAGCAAATAGAAATACAATTGATTTTTGCATGTTGATACTTTATTCTGTGACCTTACTGAGCTAACATTTGTTCTAAGCAGATTTCACAGGCTTATACAATTCCTTTGCATGAATATGTGGTAGCAGCTATTATGGCATATAATAAAAATGTACACTCATGAAAGAATCTGGAAACTATGTCACTAAACAAAACCTACATGTATTAAGTAGCATCATATGAGAAACATGGAGTAGAAATGGAAATTAAGAGGACGGAAATATACTGAATAGTAAAGATAGGCACTTCAGGCAAGAACTTGTCATTGGGGCTGCCAATCATTGCACATTTCTAAACTTAGAAGATAGCAATGTCTCAAATGACACTTCTGATAGAGGAGTCAGTATTCATGAGTGGGTTTTTCCCACTCATCCATAGATGTTTAAATAATATGGTTCCATGTTGACCTCTTTTTTTCCATATTGACCTCTTAAAAGGAGATTTGTCTCACTGAATTTAAAATTAGGCTTTCTCATCTAAACAAATTGCATAAATGATTGGCAATACTGAAGCTAAGATTGTGTCCATGTACCCTCATTTCATCAAATACCATTCAATTGTTGCTATGGTCTTTGGCAACACCATGTACTGTGTTCTGGGAACATAATTTTCCATGGCATAATTGCCTTAAAAATCTGGAAGTTGCTTCTTTTCTACTTGTATTTATGATGAGCTTCTTAGAATGCCAGCTTCAGGACCATCTTCAGAGGGATTTTTTGACTCTTTTATTTCTGCTTCATATCTTAGGGCCTGGCACATAAGAGGTACCCTCAAAACATTTGTTAAATAAATTAAATGAAGGAGTGATATGGAAATCAAATCTCTTGATACCTGCTCTTTATTTGTATTTTTTTAAAAAGTGAAGCTCGTGAGAAACCTGTGATTCAACTCCTGTGATTTCTGAGGCTTAAAAATACTTTACCAACAGAGAGGTATTAGTCAAAGGGTACAAACAATTATGCAAGATGAATAAGTCCTAGAGATCTACTGTACAGCATACTGCCTACAGTTAATAATATATTGAATACTTAAAAATTTTCTAAGAGGGTAGATCTTAAGTGTTTTATCACAAAAATGATAGTAATAAATAAAGAGGATAGGAGAAAACTTTTGGAGGTGATGGATATGTTTATGACATAGATTGTGGTGACGTTTTCGTGGTTGTATACTTATCTCCAAACTCAAGTTGTATACACCTAAAATGTACAGCTTTTTATGTCAATCATACCTCAATAAAGTGATTTTTTAAAAAGCACTATGCTCATTCCAATGAAATACATTGGAGGATGTAGCTGTTGACATAAGCTCAGCACTATCCAGGCACCAGGAATGACTTTGGCCAAAATTAAATAGAAAAAATACATGATGGAGGAGTTTAAGATCTTTGAGTTTTAATTTAATTTGACATAGGAGCAAAATAATTTTTATTAAATTCTTTGGAGTTTATTTATTTATGGGAAGTTCATAAAGGGAAGGGGAACTTTTTATTCGTTTTCAAATTTGGAGCATCTCTACATTCTGGTCATTTTATTATTGGCATATCTCAATGTTATCTTATATTAGAACTTCTGATGAACTATATTGAACAACATAGACAGATGTAAGGGAAGATGGGAAATAGGAGAGGGAGTGAACTTAGAGTAAGAAACTAGGACTACAGAGAAAGCAAGACTGTATTTGTAAATGAATAATTTGCTGCTACAAGTGTGGGAAATCTTGCTAATGAGAGCATAGTAGCCAGGTGGCTAGATGAAATCCACAAGGAATTGATGGTACTACTGACTGTAGTACCAGCAGCACAGGGCTCAGTTGGCAAGTAAGAAAGTTTCAGTATGGTGAGTAAAAAGACACCTATAATAAAATCTGGTGACGGGATATGCAGCTACACACTTGGCTTACTGTAAATCTAATTAATGGTTAAGACATGTGAGTTAAAAGAACAAAGACCTTATGAAACATTGGGATGAAGGTGGGTCGAAGGTCCTCCATTTCCCTGGCTACTGGTTTCCCTGTTGAAGGACTTCACAGTAACACTCCTGATCTCTCTCCCTAAACTTCCCTCCCTTGGGGAGGATGAATGGTGAGCTTGGGAGAAGAAATTGTATGCCTGGATCAGTCCCTTCTTTTGTCATTGGATCTGACTGTCTACGATGAGGGTTCATTCTGGCTTTCTTTATGCTGTAAGTTAAAATGGACCCTTTCTGTGGTACTAGGAAACGATGAAGGCAGCAATTTTCTTGCAGTAACAGAGATTGGATAAGTAAACTTGTCTAGCTCAAGGGGGAATTATTTGCAAGTGTTTTGGTTAAATATCAGGAATAAAGCTAACATTTTGATGTCCACCTCTCTGTCACCCAAGTCTTATTTTTCAATTGATTCTAATCTAGGGAACATAAAGAAGTACTTAACACATCTTCTATATTAACTTCAAAAGAAAAATAAAGCCATTCAAATCTCACGAGTTTTCCAGGATGACTTAATATAAATAGAAATAATTAGCAGGGAGAGAAAAGTAGGAAATTTTTTTGTGGATTGTTCCATTTCAGGAACTTTGGGTGATATTTCAAAGTTTCAAACTTAAAAATCACTGTACCATATATACACTACCAAATGTAAAATAGATAGCTAGTGGGAAGCAGCCGCGTAGCACAGGGAGATCAGCTCGGTGCTCTGTGTCCACCTAGAGGGGTGGGATAGGGAGGGTGGGAGGGAGACGAAAGAGGGAGGATATGGGGATATATGTATATGTATAGCTGATTCACTTTGTTATAAAGCAGAAACTAACACACCACTGTAAAGCAATTATACTCCAATAAAGATGTTTAGAAAAACCCTAATATTAAAAAATAAGAAGAAGAAAGAAAAGAATAGAAAAAAAATCACTGTACCAGACACTGAGAATATATTCCTTTTTCTGTGAGATTTCTCTTGAAAGGCCTTTGTCATTTCTGTTCTTTGGTGTGTAATACAGAGCGTTGGCTATAGTCCGAGATACTTCTAATCCCAGAGTGTATTTCAAAAGCAATTATCTTCAGATGTATTTATATATCATCTTTATATAAACCTGCCTTTGTATTAAAAGAAAACATTCAATTATATTTGGAATTTTAGGATAAAAGGAAATATTATACTAAATGAGAAGTTGAAAAAAATCTTCCCTTAGAATTGGGAAGTTTGGGGTAAGTTATTGGCACAGATGGTACACAATGAAAAAAATAATAAAACAATAATAAAACAATAAAATTTTGTTTATCCAAGTTGAGAGTCCAGATGATAAGTATGTGATTGAACTACTTAGCATAGTAAAATGTAAGGCTTTTTTAAAAGAAGGGAGAGTTTTCTGGGTACATTTGTGAGAAACAGAATTCTTCCACTGCCTTATTGGGACATTTATGTACACAGGGCTTATTCATTGAACAATGGAGTATATTTTATACAGTTTTACTTTCTGGTGCTTCTGGCATCTAATGTAAGCTTCTGGGTTAATCAACATTTACATTTAGTCCTCTGAAGAAAAGGGAGTTGGTTTGTAGGCTATGTGTGTGTTTGTGAGGTGAAAGTAGTGGTAGAAACATGAAAATGGGAGTGTTGGTTCTGGTTCCAGGTTACACAAAATAAGCACATCACCCATCTCTGCAACTGAATACAAATAAAACTTGAACAGAATGTATGGAGAAGCTATATGAGGACTCTGAAATGTAAATAGCAGCAGGCAAATTGGGAAAGGACAACCAAATTCAAAGTATCATGGAACTGACAGTGGGTTTAACATATTTTTTTCTTTTTGAACTCCCTGCCTTGAATGTAATACACTCTGAAACCCAGAAGTGAACACTGTGGTGTAGAAAGTGAGAGCTCCAGAGAGCTTAAAGATTTGGAAAGGAAATGCCTAACATTCATAGAGATCATAGATATGTCCCTTTTTCTTTCTATCTTTGAAATACACCTCATATTACATACTCTTTTCCAAAACACATCATCAAATTAAATATAAAACCAAAAACTATAAAACATCTGAAAGAAAACATAGGAAAAAAATCTTTGTGACCTCTGATCAGGCAAAGATTTCTCAGATGCGACACCAAAAACATGATTCATAACAAAACTAATTGATAAACTAGACATTATCACAGCTATTCTCCTTGGAAAACACTGTTAAGAGAATGAAAAGAGAAGCTACAGAGAGAAAATATTTTCAAACCACACCTTGATAAAGGACACATATCCAGAATATACAAAAAATCTCGGAACTTAATAAGAAAATAACCCAACATAATATAAAATCACAAAACTCAATAATAAGATAATAAACAACAGAACATAAGATGGGAAAATGATTTCAACAGACATATATATGGAATCTAAAAAAATAAATGGTCATGAAGAACCTAGGTGCAGGACGGGAATAAAGACACAGACCTACTAGAGAGTGAACCTGAGGACACAGGGAGGGGGAAGGGTAAGCTGGGACAGAGTGAGAGAGTGGCATGGACATATATACACTACCAAATGTAAAATCAATAGCTAGTAGGAAGCAGCCACATAGCACAGGGAGATCAGCTCAGTGCTTTGTGACCACCTAGAGTGGTAGGATAGGGAGGATGGGAGGGAGACGCAAGAGGGAGGAGATATGGGGATATAGGTATACGTATAGCTGATTCACTTTGTTATAAAGCAGAAACTAACACACCATTGTAAAGCAATAATACTCCAATAAAGATGTTTTAAAAAAAGGTATAGAAATAGCAAATTAGTACATCAAAGGATGTTTAACATCATTCATTATCAGGAAAATTTAAATTAAAGCCAAAATGAGTTAGCACCACACACCTATTAGAATGAATCAAATTAAAAATATTAACCACACTAAGTACTGGAAGGTTATGGAGAAACTGGAACTGTCATACACTGCTGGTGGGAATAAAAAATGGTACGGACACATTGAAAAACAGTTTGGTAGACCACAAATAACAAATATTGCCAAGGATGTGGAGAAAAGAGAACCCTTGTACACTGTTGATGGGAATGTAAATTGCTTGTAGTCACTGTGGAAAACAGTATGGCAGTTTTTCAAAAAACTAAAAATAGAACAGCTAACACAACATTATAAAACAACCATATTCCAATAAAAATTAATTTTTTAAAAAACTAAAATAGAGCTACCATATGACCCAGCAATTCCAGTCCTGGGTATATATCGGAAAATAACAAAAACAGTAATTCAAAAACATACATGCACCCCAATGTTCATAGCAGCATTATTTACAATAGCCAAGATATGGAAGCAACCTAAGTGTTCATCAATAGATGAAGGGGTAAAAAAGATGTGGTATATATATATAATGAAATACTACTCAGCCATAAAAAAGAATGAAATTTTGCCATTTGCAGCAATGTGGATGGACTTGGAGGGGATTACGCTAAGTGAACTAAGTCAGACAAAGACAAATACTGTATAATATCACTTATATGTGGAATCTAAAAAAATACCACAAACTAGTGAATATAACAAAAAGCAAACAGGCTCACAGTTATACAGAACAAACTAGTGGTTACCAGTGGGGAGAGAGAAGAGGGGAGGGACAAGATAGGGGTAAGGGATTAAGAGGTACAAACTATTATGTATAAAATAAACAAGCTATAAGGATATATTGTACAACACAGGGAATATAGCCAATATTTTATAATAACGATAAATGGAGTATAACCTATGAAAATATTGAATCACTATATTGTACACCTATAACTTACATAATATCATACATCAACTATATCTTGATAAAAAATAAAGAGGAAGAAAGAACTCTAAGGGATTGGTGCTATGGAAAATATTTGTCACCTGGCTTTATTGTCCTCTGAGCCAGCTGAGTGGTGGGTGGGACATTTGCTTCCTACCTCCCATTTTTTGTTATTCCTCTACTGCTTACAGCATATTTATACAGAAATCTATATGAAATGAATGGTTATGTATAAACACAAATGTTTCATTTTTGCCATAGGTGTTTTTGATATTTTTTTCATATATTCCTTTTCCTTTGATTTCAGCCTCTCCCAAAGGTTTCTAATTAGCCTCCTTTCTGATCACAGGGCTATTAATAAAAATGATTGTTTGAAAAAAAATGGTTTGGCAGTTTCTTAAAAAGTTAAACACATACCTACCATATGATCTAGATATTCCACTATTAGATATTTACCCAAAATAAATGAAACTATATGTGCATAGAAAGATTAGTGCACAAATGTTCATAGCAATTTTATTTGAATTAGACAAAAACCATAAACAGGAAACATCCACATGTCCATTAAGAAGTAAATGAATATAGCAGTACTATTCACAATAGCCTAGACATGGAAATTACCTAAATGTCCATTGAAGATGAACAGACAAAGAAAATGTGGTACATATATACAATGGAATACTACTCAGCCATAAAAAAGAATGAAATAATGCCATTTGCAGCAACATGGATGCAACTAGAGATTATCACATGAAGTGAAGTAAGTCAAAGAGAAAGACAAAACCATATGATATCACTTATATGTGGACTTATGTGAAACAGAAACAGTATCACAGACATAGAGAACAGACTGGTGGTTACCAAGGGTGAGGGGGTTGGGGGAGGGATAGAATGGGAGGTTGGGGTTAGCAGATGTAAGCTTTTATATATAGAATGGATAAACAAAAAGGCCATACTGTTCAGCACAGAGAACTATATTCAATATCCTATGATAAACCATAATGTAAAAGAATATTTAAAAATGTATATATGTATAACTGAAACACTTTGCTGTACATCAGTAATTAACACAACATTGTAAATCAACTATACTTCTATTAAAAAAACAAGTAAATGAATAAACTACAAACTGTAATATAACTATACCTATACCTATAACTACATCTACATCTATATCTCTATACCTATGTATATATCTCTATAGAAATATATCAGTAATGAAAATTAATTATTGATATATGCTACAACCTAGATGAATCTCAAAATAATTATCATAGTGAAAGAGGAAAAGCAAAGAGAAAGCACATAGTGCATTATTGCATTAATATGAAATCACAGAAAATGCAAGGCCTATGAGTAACTGTGGAACAAGAGGGAGGTTGCAGGGAGTGGGAACAAGGAAGCATTATCAGAGGAGTGAGGAAGCTTCTAGGAATGAATGAAATGTTGCTATCTTGAGAGTGGTGATAATTTCATGAGCTTATGTATTATACAAAAACTGTGTTGTATAATTTAAAAACATTAACAGTGTGTTTTATGTCAAATATACCCATGTACACCCATTTAATAAAGTAAAATAATGGAAAAAGACATACTATGCAAACATTACTCAAAAGAATGCTGGAGTGGATATATTACTATGGTAAAAATTAGATTTCAGAACAAGGAACATTAAAGGGATAAAGGGGGGAATAACAATCATAAAGGATTCAATTGAAGAACTAAAAATCCCAAATGGGTATGTGCCTAACAACTGAGCTTCAAAATAACTGAAACAAAACCCACAGAAATTAAAGGAGAAATAGAAAAGTATGCATTTATTGTTGGAGGTTTTAACACGATTCTCTGAATAATTTATGGAATAAATAATAAGTAAGTTTGAATAAGATTTAGACAAGACTATGAACTAACTGATCTAATTGATATTTATGGAGCACTCCACACAACAACTAGCATAATAAACATTCTTTTCAAATGCATATGCACCATTTACCAAGATAGATAATATTTTGGACCACTAAAAATCCTCATTAATACTAAAATATTAAAATTATGCAAAATACCTTCTCTGATCATAATGGAATTAAACTAGAAATAAATTTTAAAAAATACTTTTAATACCAACTGTTTTAAAATTAAACATCATTCATAAATATCAATAACTCAATATGTCAAAGGGGAAGCCATAAGAAAAATTAGAAACTATTTCGAATGGAATAAAAATGAAACACAATATATCCAAATTATTGTAATGCTTCTAAAGCAATACGTAGAGAGAAATTTATAGCATAAAATCCTCAGAATTAGAAAGAAGAGCATGGAGGGGGAAGATGGCGGAAGACTAAGACGCGGAGATCACCTTCCTCTCCACAGATGCACCAGAAATACATCTACACGTGGAACAACTCCTACAGAACAACTACTGAACGCTGGCAGAAGACCTCAGACCTCCGAAAAGGCAAGAAACTCCCCACGTACATGGGTAGGGCAAAAGAAAAAAGAATAAGCAGAGACAAAAGAATAGGGATGGGACCTGCACCAGTGGGAGGGAGCTGTGAAGGAGGAAGGGTTTCCACATACTAGGAAGCCCCTTCGTGGGCGGAGATTGTGGGTGGCAGAGAGGGGAAGCTTTGGAGATGCAGAGGAGAGCACAGCAACAGGGGTGCGGAGGGCTAAGGGGAGAGATTCCCGCACAGAGGATCGGTGCCGACCCGCACTCACCAGCCCGAGAGGCTTGTCTGCTCACCCGCTGGGTCGGGCGGGGCTGGGAGCTGGGCCTTGGGCTTCCCTTGGAGCGCAGGGAGAGGACTGGGGTTGACGGTGTGAACACAGCCTGAAGGGGTTAGTGCACCATGGCTAGCCGGGAGGGAGTCTGGGAAAAGGTCTGGACCTGCTGAAGAGGCAAGAGACTATTTCTTCCCTCTTTGTTTCCTGGTGCGCGAGGAGAGGGGATTAAGAGCGCTGCTTAAAGGAGCTCCAGAGTCGGGCGCGAGCCGTGGCTAAAAGCCCGGAGCACAGAGACATGCATGAGATGCTCAGGCTGCTGCTGCCGCCACCAAGAAGCCTGTGGGCGAGCAAAGGTCACTATCCACACCCCACTTCTGGGGAGCCTGTGCAGCCCGCCACTGCCAGGGTCCTGGGATACAGGGACAACTTCCCTGGGAGAATGCACGGCGCGCCTCAGGCTGGTGCAACGTCATGCTGGCCTCTGCCGCCGCAGGCTGGCCCACCATCCGAACCCCTCCCTCCCTGTGGCCTGAGTGAGCCAGAGCCCCCGAATCAGCTGATTCTTTAACCCAGTCCTGTCTGAGTGAAGAACAGACGCCCTCCAATGACTTACATGCAGAGGCGGGGCCAAATCCAAAGCTGAGCCCCTGGGAGCTGTGAGAACAAAGAAGAGAAAGGGAAATCTCTCCCAGAAGCCTCAGAAGGAGTGGATTAAAGCTCCACAATTAACGTAATGTACCTTGCATCTGTGGAATACATGAATAGACAACGAATCATCCCAAACTGAGGAGGTGGACTTTTCCTCTTTTGGTGAGTATGTATGTGTATGCTTCTGTGTGAGATTTTGTCTGTATAGCTTTGCTTTCACCATTTGTCCTAGGATTCTATCTGTCCGTTTTTTTGTTTGTTTGTTTATTTTTTGTTTAAAAATTTTTTTTTCTTAATAAATATTTTTTATTTTAATAACTTTATTTTATTTTATCTCACTTTATTTTATTTTACCCTCTTTCTTTCTTTCTCTCTACTTTTTCTCCCTTTTATTCTGAGCTGTGTGGATGAAAGGCTCTTGGTGGTACAGCCTGGAGTCAGTGCTGTGCCTCTGAGGTGGGAGAGTCAACTTCAGGACACTGGTCAACAAGAGACCTCCCAACTCGACGTAATATCAAATGGCAAAAAGCTCCCAGAGATCTCCATCTCAACACGAGCACCCAGCTTCACTCAATGACCAGCAAGCTACAGTGTTGGACACCCTATGCCAAACAAGTAGCAAGACAGGAACACAACCCCACCCATTAGCAGAGAGGCTGCCTAAAATCATAATAAGTCCACAGACACCCCAAAACACACCACCAGACGTGGACCTGCCCACCAGAAAGACAAGATCCAGCCTCATCCACCAGAACACAGGCACTAGTCCCCTCCACCAGGAAGCCTACACAACCCACTGAACCAACCTCAGCCACTGGGGACAGACATCAAAAACAACAGGACCTGCGAACATGCAGCCTGCAAAAATGAGACCCCAAACACAGTAAGATAAGCAAAATGAGAAGACAGAAAAACACACAGCAGATGAAGGGGCAAGATAAAAACCCAGCAGACCTAACAAATGAAGAGGAAATAGGCAGTCTACCTGAAAAAGAATTCAGAATAATGATAGTAAAGATGATCCAAAATCTTGGAAATAGAATAGACAAAATGCAAGAAACATTTAACAAGGACCTAGAAGAACTAAAGATGAAACAAGCAACGATGAACAACACAATAAATGAAATTAAAAATACTCTAGAAGGGATGAATAGCAGAATAACTGAGGCAGAAGAACGGATAAGTGACATGGAAGATAAAATAGTGAAAATGACTACTGCAGAGCAGAATAAAGAGAAAAGAATGAAAAGAACTGAGGACAGTCTCCGAGACCTCTGGGACAATATTAAACGCACAAACATTCGAATTATAGGGGTTCCAGAAGAAGAAGAGAAAAAGAAAGGGACTGAGAAAATATGTAGTTGAAAATTTGCCTAATATGGGAAAGGAAATAGTTAATCAAGTCCAGGAAGAACAGAGAGTCCCATACAGGATAAATCCAAGAAGAAATATGCCAAGACACATATTAATCAAACTTTCAAAAATTAAATACAAAGAAAACATATTAAAGTCAGCAAGGGAAAAACAACAAACAACACACAAGGGATTCCCCATAAGGTTAACAGCTGATCTTTCAGCAGAAACACTGCAAGCCAGAAGGGACTGGCAGGACATATTTAAAGTGATGAAGGAGAGAAACCTACAACCAAGATTATTCTACCCAGCAAGGATCTCATTCAGATTTGATGGAGAAATTAAAACCTTTACAGACAAGCAAAAGCTGAGAGCGTTCAGCACTACCAAACCAGCTTTACAACAAATGCTAAAGGAACTTCTCTGGACAAAAAACACAAGAGAAAGAAAAGACCTACAATAAAAAACCAAAAACACTTAAGAAAATGGGAATAGGAGCATACATATCGATAATTACCTTAAATGTAAATGGATTAATGCTCCCACAAAAAGACACAGACTGTCTGAATGGATACAAAAAGAAGACCCATATATATGCTGTCTACAAGAGACCCACTGCAGACATAGAGACACATACAGACTGAAAGTAAGGGGATGGAAAAAGATATTCCATGCAAATGGAAACCAAAAGAAAGCTGGAGTAGCAATTCTCATATCAGACAAAACACATTTTAAAATAAAGACTATTAGAAGAGACAAAGTAGGACACTACATAATGATCAAGGGATCGATCCAAGAAGAAGATATAACAATTGTAAATATTTATGCACCCAACATAGGAGCACCTCAATACATAAGGCAAATACTAACAGCTATAAAAGGGGAAATCAACAGTAACACATTCATAGTAGGGGACTTTAACACCCCACTTTCACCAATGGACAGATCATTCAAAATGAAAATAAATAAGGAAACACAAGCTTTCAATGATACGTTAAACAAGATGGACTTAATTGATATTTATAGGACATTCCATCCAAAAACAACAGAATACATATTTTTCTCAAGTGCTCATAGAACATTCTCCAGGATAGATCATATCTTGGGTCACAAATATAGCCTTGGTATATTTAAGGAAATTGAAATTGTATCAAGCATCTTTTCCAACCACAACGCTATGAGACTAGATATCAATTACAGGAAAAGATCTGTAAAAATTACAAACACATGGAAGCTAAACAATACACTACTTAATAATGAAGTGATCACTGAGAAAAATCAAAGAGGAAATCAAAAAACACCTAGAAACAAATGACAATGGAGACATGATGACCCAAATTCTTGGGATGCAGCAAAAGCATTTCTATTAGGGAAAATTATGGCAATAAAATCCTACCTTGAGAAACAGGAAACATCTCAAAGAAACAACCTAACTTTGCACGTCAAGCAATTAGAGAAAGAAGAACAAAAAACCCCCAAAGTTAGCAGAAGGAAAGAAATCATAAACATCAGATCAGAAATAAATGAAAAAGAAATGAAGGAAACTATAGCAAAGATCAATAAAACTAAAAGCTGGTTCTTTGAGAAGATAAACAAAATTGAAACACCATTAGCCAGACTCAACAAGAAAAAAAGGAAGAAGACTCAAATCAATAGAATTAGAAATGAAAAAGGAAAAGTAACAACTGACACTGCAGAAATACAAAAGATCATGAGAAATTACTACAAGCAACTCTATGTAAATAAAATTCACAACCTGGAAGAAATGGACAAATTCTTAGAAATGCAGAACCTGCCAAGACTGAATCAGGAAGAAATAGAAAATATGAACAGACCAATCACAAGCACTGAAATTGAAACTGTGATTAAAAATCTTCCAACAAAAAAAGCCCAGGACCAGATGGCTTCACAGGCTAATTCTCTCAAACATTTAGGGAAGAGCTAACACCTATCCTTCTCAAACTCTTCCAAAATATAGCAGAGGGAGGAACACTCCAAAACTCATTCTACGAGGCCACCATCACCCTGATACCAAAACCAGACAAGGATGTCACAAAGAAAGAAAAATACAGGCCAATATCACTGATGAACATAGATTCAAAAATCCTCAACAAAATACTAGCAAACAGAATCCAACAGCACATTAAAAGGATCATACACCATGATCAAGTGGGGTGTATTCCAGGAATGCAAGGATTCTTCAATATACACAAATCAGTCAATGTGATGCACCATATTAACAAATTGAAGGAGAAAACCCATATGATCATCTCAATAGATGCAGAGAAAGCTTTCGACAAAATTCAAAACCCATTTATGATAAAAATCCTGCAGAAAGTAGGCATAGAGAGAACTCTCCTCAACCTAATAAAGGCCATATATAACAAACCTACAGCCAACATCGTCCTCAATGGTGAAAAACTGAAAGCATTTCCACTAAGATCAGGAACAAGACAAGGTTGCCCATTCTCACCACTCTTATTCGACATAGTTTTGGAAGTTTCAGCCACAGCAATCAGAGAAGAAAAGGAAATTAAAGGAATCCAATTCGGAAAAAAGAAGTAAAGTTGTCACTGTTTTCAGATGACATGATACTATACATAGAGAATCCTAAAGATGCTACCAGAAAACTACTAAAGCTAATCAATGAATTTGGTAATGTAGCAGGATACAAAATTAATGCACAGAAATCTCTGGCATTCCTATACACTAATGATGAAAAATCTGAAAGTGAAATCAAGAAAACACTCCCATTTACCATTGCAACAAAAAGAATAAAATATCTAGGAGTAAACCTACCTAAGGAGACAAAAGACCTGTATGCAGAAAATTATAAGACACTGATGAAAGAAATTGAAGATGGTACAAATAGATGGATAGATATACCATGTTCTTGGATTGGAAGAATCAACATTGTGAAAATGACTCTACTACCCAAAGCAATCTACAGATTCAGTGCAATCCCTATCAAACTACCACTGGCATTTTTCACAGAACTAGAACAAAAAATTTCACAATTTGTATGGAAACACAAAAGACCCCGAATAGCCAAAACCATCTTGAGAATGAAAAACGGAGCTGGGGTAATCGGCTCCCTGACTTCAGAGTATACTACAAAGCTACAGTAATCAAGACAGTATGGTACTGGCACAAAAACAGAAACATAGATCAATGGAACAGGATAGAAAGCCCAGAGATAAACCCACACACATATGGTCACCTTATCTTTGATAAAGTAGGCAGGAATGTAAAGTGGAGAAGCGACAGCCTCTTCAATAAGTGGTGCTGGGAAAACTGGAGAGGTACATGTAAAACTATCAGATTAGATCACTCCCTAACACCATACACAAAAATAAGCTCAAAATGGATTAAAGACCTAAATGTAAGGCCAGAAACTATCAAACTCTTAGAGGAAAACTTAGGCAGAACACTGTATGACATAAATCACAGCAAGATCCTTTTTGACCCACCCCTAGAGAAATGGAAATAAAAACAAAAATAAACAACTGGCACCTAATGAAACTTCAAAGCTTTTGCACAGCAAAGGAAACCATAAACAAGACAAAAAGACAACCCTCAGAATGGGAGAAAATATTTGCAAATAAACCAACTGACAAAGGATTAATCTCCAAAATTTATAAGCAGCTCATGCAGCTCAATAACAAATAAACAAACAACCCAATCCAAAAATGGGCAGAAGACCTAAATAGACATTTCCCAAAAGAAGATATACAGATTGCCAAGAAACACATGAAAGAATGCTCAACATCATCAATCATTAGAGAAATGCAAATCAAAACTACAATAAGATATCATCTCACACCATTCAGAATGGCCATCATCAAAAAATCTAGAAACAATAAATGCTGGAGAGGGTATGGAGGAAAGGGAACACTCTTGCACTGCTGGTGGGAATGTGAATTGGTAGAGCCACTATGGAGAACAGTATGGAGGTTCCTTAAAAAACTACAGATGGAACTACCATATGACCCAGCAATCCCACTACTGGGCATATACTCTCAGAAAACCATAATTCAAAAAGGGTCATGTACCAAAATGTTCATTGCAGCTCTATTTACAATAGCCAGGAGATGGAAACAACCTAAGTGTCCATCATTGGATTAATGGATAAAGAGGATGTGTCACATATATACAATGGAATATTACTCAGCCACCGAAAGAAACAAATTGAGTTATTTTTATTGAGGTGGATGGACCTAGAGTCTGTCATACAGAGTGAAGTAAGTCAGAAAGAGAAAGACAAATACCATATGCTAACACATATATATGGTCTACAAGAAAAAAAAATGTCATGAAGAACGTAGTGGTAAGAGGGGAATAAAGACACAGACCTACTAGAGAATGGACTTGAGGGTATGGGGAGGGGGAACGGTAAGCTGTGACAAAGTGAGAGAGTGGCATGGACGTATATACACTACCATTTGTAAAATAGATAGCTAGTGGGAAGCAGCCGCATAGCACAGGGAGATCAGCTCGGTGCTTTTTGACCACCTGGATGGGTGGGATAGGGATGGTGGGAGGGGGGGAGACGCAAGAGGGAGGAGATATGGGAACATATGTATATGTATAACTGATTCACTTTGTTATAAAGCAGAAACTAACCCACCATTGTAAAGCAATTATCCTCCAATAAAGATGTAAAAAAAGAAAGAAAGAAGAAAGATCCCTATTCAATGATCTAAGCTACCACATTAAGAAATTAGCAGAAGGGCAAAATACACCCACAGCAAGGAGGAAGAGTGAAATGATAAAAATAAGAGTAGGAATCAATGAACTTGAAAGCAGAAAATCAATAAAGAAAATGAATGAAAACACTAGGTGATTCTTTTATCAGATCAAGAAAATTGATAGCACCCTAGCCTCACTGATCAAGGAAAAAAAGAGCAAGAGAAAAGAAATAAATTATCAGAAATTAAAGGTAGGATATCACTGCAGAGACTATAAACATTTAAAATATAATAAGGAAATATCATGAATAAGTTTTAATGCATAAATCCAACAACATAAATGATATAAACTAGCTGCCTGAAATAAACTACCAGCAGTCACTCAAAAAGCAATCTGCAGGGGACTTCCCTGGCGTCCAGTGGTTAAGACTCCACGCTTCCAGTGCAGGGGGCACGGATTTGATCCCTGGTTGGGGAACTAAGATCCCAGATGCCACATGGAGTGGCCAGAAAAAGAATCTACAGCGTCAATAGTTCTATATCTATTCAAGAAATTATATTCATAGTGAAAATCATTCCAACAGTGAAAACTTCAGAACCAAATGTCTTCATGGGGGAATTCCACAAAATATTTAAGGTATAAATATTACCAATTCTACATGAATTTTTCTATAAAATAGAAAATAAAGGATCACTTCACACTCTTTTCATGAAAACAGAATTTTACCGAAGGCATAAAGAGATAAAAAGATTACAAAAAATGAAAACTACAGGCCAATAACTCATTAATATATTCAATAGATGCAAGCATCCTTAACAGGCCTATGTTCTTAGCTATAGACAATTTCTTAATGAATAGTTTCTTTGATCAATATAACATGTTTTCTGTATGTTTTTAAAAGCTATTTTCCTTGAATTCTCTTTTATGTTGTATTAATATTGTCCAATTTTTCAATCTTTAAATATATTCTTGACATAATTTTTATATCTCTTCATTGTTTTTCAGAAAGTCATTTTAGGTGCATAAATAAAATAGAAATACATTTTCCTAGTTAAATCTTACAATATGACTCTAATATTAGAGTCAACACTCATCACCTGAGTAACCTCTTCCTCTGCTTCTTTCAGATCAAATGTATTTTATCAGTTTTGTATAACCATTCAAGATCTTCTTCCATAGACATGGATATATCTTCATGTCCAAAGAAAATAATAGAGTATTGTTTTCCATCTGTGTGAGATTTTTACATTAATGGTATCATTTTGTCTCTTTAGTGTGTAATATTTTCTTTCTATATTAATTATTTAGATTCATCTCATTCTTTCGTTGGATGCATAATATTTCATTTTGGTCTAGACCTTCTAATAATTATTCTATCCCCTCTAATGGTACTTTGTTTCCCGTTGTTTTTGTTTTGTTTTATTATGAAGACAATGCAGTGAATAATCATGACAACAGTTCTTTCCTGAAGCACAACAGAGAAATATCAATGGATGCTGAAAGAATCGCACACCCAATTCACATACCTTTCACTTCCAGAAAAAAAGAAGTAACATTGGCTTTTAAACCCCAGAACCTATGCCTGAGTCATTTGCAGTTATACGGGCTTTAAGAAATCTCCAGCCTTTGAGGTTATAGGGAAAAGAAGTAATGAAATATAATATTTGAAGAAAGTTGGCCTATTGAAACGTGGACTAATTGTGAGTTTTATGTAGAACACTATTAAGGGAGTGTTAAATTGAGATGATTCTCTGTGGTGTTAAAAAAAAATACTCCCTGCAAATAAAACTAGGAAGAGGAGACTAAGAAACAGAAAGGTTATACTGAAAGTAACAGAGCTAGTGAGTGGCAGAGCTAAAATTCAAGTCCACAAATGTCTTTCTGGATATATCTGTGATTAGGAAGTAGAGCTGTGAACGATCCCAATATGAGAGTTGCCAGGTAAAATACAGAACACTCAATTAATTTCAATTTCATATCAAGAAAATTTTTTAGTGTAAACATGACCCATGAAATATTTGTTGTATATATGAAATTCAGGTTTAACTGGGCTTTCTATTTTTTTATTTGCTAAATCTGGCAATCCTACCAATATTTATCCTCTATGTTTAACTATAAAGGCTGTGTATCTTCGTTTCATTTTCCATTCTCTCCTCACACACACAAAAATCTTTTGAAAACCTTCATTTGGTTTATATATAGGTATATTTCTGGACTTGCCTGGGACATACTCTATGGGTCCTAGGAGGTTTGAGGTGGGTTCTTCTTGCTTTTGAGTCCCCCAGCTGACCACAGAGGGGTCCCTTCTGTGCTTGTTAATAAGAAGTAGAGCTGCGATAAGCTCAGTCTCTCTAACCTGAATATGCATATATTATAGAAACTGTGTATGTTCTTACCTATTCTGTTGATAAGTTCATGTGGTATTCATCAAATGTACCTAAGTTTTATTTTTTAAATTAATCTTAATATAGCATATATGTAAAAAACTTACCTATGAATGTATTATCCATGGTAGTCTGTAGGTTTCATCATTCCCTAGGGACCAGCATAATCCCTAAAGTAGAAGCCTCATATTTATCTTCTGTCCTGTGTCCCTGAGCACTATGGAGCAGTGTATCTATCCGCATTCAAGTTGTTCTTCATGATCCTTGGTAGGATGAGTGATTTTTTAACAAGTCCTGGACACTTTGACTATTGTGCTGGGAGATTCTTGATTTTAGGTAAATATTCTATTTCAACAGGTAGGCAGTCACCCTTTTTAGGTCTAGCTTGTAGATACTGGCCAACTTTTGTGACCTTTAGTTCAAACAGCAATTTAATTTTCAGAGCCCCATTCAGTACTATTCTTGTTGGCTTCATTCTGGCTCTATTAGTCTCTCTCTCCATCTCTGCTGGTGCCACCGATGTGCCCAAAGCCATTGGGCGGGAGTTGTTGAAACACTCGGTCTTGGTTGCTGATACTGTGGTGGACTGACCCACCACTGCTCCATGCATGGAGTGTGGAACAGGTCCCTGGCTGGGCCTTGAAGACTCTGCCCCAGCTGTTGATTAGGCCACCACTACTTCTATTGTTGGGCAGGGTGGGTCTCCCCACTAGGTCTTTTTTTTTTCAACATCTTTATTGGGGTATAATTGCTTTACAATGGTGTGTTAGTTTCTGCTTTATAACAAAGTGAATCAGCTATACATATACATATGTTCCGATATCTCTTCCCTCTTGCATCTTCCTCCCTCCCACCCTCCCTATCCCACCCCTCCAGGCAGTCACAAAGCACCGAGCTGATATCCTTGTGCTATGCGGCTGCTTCCCACTAGATATCTACCTTAGGTTTGGTAGTGTATATATGTACATGCCTCTCTCGCGCTTTGTCACAGCTCACCCTTCCCCCTCCCCATATCCTCAAGTCCGTTCTCCAGTAGGTCTGTGTCTTTATTCCTGTCTTACCCCTAGGTTCTTCATGATATATTTTTTCTTAAATTCCATATATATGTGTTAGTATACGGTATTTGTCTTTCTCTTTCTGACTTACTTCACTCTGTATGACAGACTCCAGGACTCTCCACCTCATTACAAATAGCTCAATTTCGTTGCTTTTTATGGCTGAGTAATATTCCATTGTATATATGTGCCACATCTTCTTTATCCTTTCATCCGATGATGGACACTTAGGTTGTTTCCATCTCCAGGCTATTGTAAATACAGCTGCAATGAACATTTTGCACATGACTATTTTGAATTATGGTTTTCTCAGGGTATATGCCCAGTAGTCAGATTGCTGGGTCATATGGTAGTTCTATTCGTAGTTTTTTAAGGAACCTCCATACTGTTCTCCATAGTGGCTGTACCAATTCACATTCCCACCAGTAGTGCAAGAGTGTTCCCTTTTCTGCACACCCTCTCCAGCATTCATTGTTTCTAGATTTTTTGATGATGGCCATTCTGACTGGTGTGAGATGATATCTCATTGTAGTTTTGATTTGCATTTCCCTGATGATTAATAATGTTGAGCATTCTTTCATGTGTTTGTTGCCAGTCTGTATATCTTCTTTGGAGAAATGTCTATTTAGGTCTGCTGCCCATTTTTGGATTGGGTTGTTTGTTTTATTGTTATTGAGCTGCATGAGCTGCTTGTAAATTTTGGAGATTAATCCTTTGTCAGTTTCTTCATTGGTAAATACTTTCTCCCATTCTGAGGGTTGCCTTTGGTCTTGTTTATGGTTTCCTTTGCTGTGCAAAAGCTTTGAAGTTTCATTACGTCCCATTTGTTTATTTTTGTTTTTATTTCCATTTCTCTAGGAGGTGGGTCAAATAGGATCTTACTGTGATTTATGTCATACAGTGTTCTGCCTATGCTTTCCTCTAAGAGTTTGATAGTTTCTGGCCTTACATTTAGGTCTTTAAGCTATTTTGATCTTATTTTTGTGTATGGTGTTAAGGAGAGATCTAATCTCATACTTTTACATGTACCTGGCCAGTTTTCCCATCACCACTTATTAAAGAGGCTGTCCTTTCTCCACTGTACATTCCTGCCTCCTTTATCAAAGATAAGGTGACCATATGTGCGTGGGTATATTTCTGGGCTTTCTATCCTGTTCCATTGATCTATGTTTCTGTTTTTGTGCCAGTACCATACTGTCTTGATTACTGTAGCTTTGTAGTATACTCTGAAGTCAGGGAGCCTGATTCCTCCACCTCCGTTTTTCATTCTCAAGATGGCTTTGGCTATTCGGGGTCTTTTGTGTTTCCATACAAATTGTGAAATTTTTTGTTCTAGTTCTGTGAAAAATGCCAGTGGTAGTTTGATAGGGATTGCATTGAATCTGTAGATTGCTTTGGGTAGTAGTCATTTTCACAATATTGATTCTTCCAATCCAAGAACATGGTATATCTCTCAATCTATTTGTATCATCTTTAATTTCTTTCATCAGTGTCTTATAATTTTCTGCATACAGGTCTTTTGTCTCCTTAGGTAGGTTTACTCCTAGACATTTTATTCTTTTTGTTGCAATGATAAATGGGAGTGTTTTCTTGATTTCACTTTCACATTTTTTATCATTAGTGTATAGGAATGCCAGAGATTTCTGTGCATTAATTTTGTATCCTGCAACTTTACCAAATTCATTGATTAACTCTAGTAGTTTTCTGGTAGCATCTTTAGGATTTCTCTATGTATAGTATCGTGTCATCTGCAAACAGTGACAGCTTTACTTCTTTTTTCCGATTTGGATTCCTTTAATTTCCTTTTCTTCTCTGATTACTGTGGCTAAAACTTCGAAAACTATATTGAATAAGAGTGGTGAGAGTGGGCAACCTTGTCTTGTTCCTGATCTTAGTAGAAATGCTTTCAGCTTTTCACCATTGAGGATGATGTTGGCTGTGGGTTTGTCATTCATGACCTTTATTATGTTGAGGAAAGTTCCCTCTACGCCTACTTTCTGGAGGGTTTTTATCATAAATGGGTGTTGAATTTTGTTGAAAGCTTTCTCTGCATCTATTGAGATGATCATATGGGTTTTCTCCTTCAATTTGTTAATATGGTGCATCACATTGATTGATCTGTGTATATTGAAGAATCCTTGCATTCCTGGAATACACCCCACTTGATCATGGTGTATGATCCTTTTAGTGTGCTGCTGGATTCTGTTTGCTAGTATTTTGTTGAGGATTTTGGCATCTATGTTCATCAGTGATATTGGCCTGTATTTTTCTTTCTTTGTGACATCCTTGTCTGGATTTTGTATCAAGGTGATGGTGGCCTCGTAGAATGAATTTGGGAGTGTTCCTCCCTCTGCTATATTTTGGAAGAGTTTGAGAAGGATAGATGTTAGCTCTTCTCTAAATGTTTGAGAGAATTAGCCTGTGAAGCCATCTAGTCCTGGGCTTTTGTTTGTTGGAAGATTCTTAATCACAGTTTCCATTTCAGTGCTTGTGATTGGTCTGTTCATATTTTCTATTTCTTCCTGATTCAGTCTTGGCAGGTTCTGCATTTCTAAGAACTTGTCCATTTCTTCCAGGTTGTCCATTTTATTGGCATCGAGTTGCTTGTAGTAATGTCTCATGATCTTTTGTATTTCTGCAGTGTCAGTTGTTACTTCTCCTTTTTCATTTCTAATTCTATTGATTTGAGTCTTCTTCCTTTTTTTCTTGATGAGTCTGGCTAATGGTTTATCAATTTTGTTTATCTTCTCGAAGAACCAGCTTTTAGTTTTATTGATCTTTGCTATAGTTTCCTTCATTTCTTTTTCATTTATTTCTGATCTGATGTTTATGATTTCTTTCCTTCTGCTAACTTTGGGGGTTTTTTGTTCTTCTTTCTCTAATTGCTTGACGTGCAAAGTTAGGTTGTTTATTTGAGATGTTTCCTGTTTCTCAAGGTAGGATTGTATTGCTATAAACTTCCCTCTTAGAACTGCTTTTGCTGCATCCCATAGGTTTTGGGTCGTCATGTCTCCATTGTCATTTGTTTCTAGGTGTTTTTTGATTTCCTCTTTGATTTCTTCAGTGATCACTTCGTTTTTAAGTAGTGTATTGTATAGCCTCCATGTGTTTGTATTTTTTACAGATCTTTTCCTGTAATTGATATCTAGTCTCATAGCATTGTGGTCAGAAAAGATACTGGATACGATTTCGATTTTCTTAAATATACCAAGGCTATATTTGTGACCCAAGATATGATCTATCCTGGAGAATATTCCATGAGCACTTGAGAATACAGTGTATTCTGTTGTTTTTGGATGGAATGTCCTATAAATATCAATTAAGTCCATCTTGTTTAATGTATCATTTAAAGCTTGTGTTTCCTTATTTATTTTCATTTTGAGGGATTTGTCCATTGGTGAAAGTGGGGTGTTACAGTCCCCTACTATGAATGTGTTACTGTCAATTTCCCCTTTTATGACTGTTAGTATTTGCCTTATGTATTGAGGTGCTCCTATGTTGGGTGCATAAATATTTACAATTGTCATATCTTCGATTGATCCCTTGATCATTATGTAGTGTCCTTCTTTGTCTCTTCTAATAGTCATTATTTTAAAGTCTATTTTGTCTGATATGAGAATTGCTACTCCAGCTTTCTTTTGGTTTCCATTTGCATGGAACATCTTTTTCCATCCCCTTACTTTCAGTCTGTATGTATCTCTAGGTCTGAAGTCAGTCTCTGATAGACAGCATATATATAGGTCTTGTCTTTGTATCCATTCAGCCAGTCTGTGTCTTTTGGTGGGAGCATTTAGTCCATTTACATTTAAGGTAATTATCGATATATATGTTGCTATTCCCATTTTCTAAATTGTTTTGAGTTCGTTATTGTAGGTCTTTTCCTTCTCTTGTGTTTCTTGCCTAGAGAAGTTCCTTTAGCATTTGTTGTAAAGCTGGTTTGGTGGTGCTGAACTCTCTCAGCTTTTGCTTGTCTGTAAAGGTTTTAATTTCTCCATCAAATCTGAATGAGATCCTTGCTGTGTAGAGTAATCTTGGTTGCAGGTGTTTCTCCTTCATCACTTTCAGTATGTCCTGCCACTCCCTTCTGGCTTGCAGAGTTTCTGCTGAAAGGTCAGCTGTTAACCTTATGGGGATTCCTTTGTGTGTTATTTGTTGTTTTCCCCTTGCTGCTTTTAATATGTTTTCTTTGTATTTAATTTTTGACAGTTTGATTAATATGTGTCTTGGCATATTTCTCCTTGGATTTATCCTGTATGGGACTCTCTGTGCTTCCTGGACTTGATTAACTATTTCCTTTCCCATATTAGGGAAGTTTTCAACTATAATCTCTTCAAATATTTTCTCAGTCCCTTTCTTTTTCTCTTCTTCTTCTGGAACCCCTATAATTCGAATGTTGGTGCGTTTCATGTTGTCCCAGAGGTCTCAGAGACTGTCCTCAGTTCTTTTCATTCTTTTCTCTTTATTCTGCTCTGCAGTAGTTATTTCCACTATTTTATCTTCCAGGTCACTTATCCTTTCTTCTGCCTCAGTTATTCTGCTATTCATCCCTTCTAGAGTATTTTTAATTTCATTTATTGTGTTGTTCATCGTTGCTTGTTTCATCTTTAGTTCTTCTAGGTCCTTGTTAAATGTTTCTTGCATTTTGTCTCTTCTATTTCCAAGATTCTGGATCATCTTTACTATCATCATTCTGAATTCTTTTTCAGGTAGACTGCCTATTTCCTCTTCATTTGTTAGGTCTGCTGGGTTTTTATCTTGCTCCTTCATCTGCTGTGTGTTTTTCTGTCTTCTCATTTTGCTTATCTTACTGTGTTTGGGGGTCTCCTTTTTGTAGGCTGTATGTTCGTAGTTCCCGTTGTTTTTGATGTCTGTCCCCAGTGGCTAAAGTTGGTTCAGTGGGTTGTGTAGGCTTCCTGGTTGAGCGGACTAGTGCCTGTGTTCTGGTGGATGAGGCTGGATCTTGTCTTTCTGGTGGGCAGGTCCACGTCTGGTGGTGTGTTTTGGGGTGTCTGTGGACTTATTATGATTTTAGGCAGCCTCTCTGCTAATGGGTGGGGTTGTGTTCCTGTCTTGCTACTTGTTTGGCATAGGGTGTCCAGCACTGTAGCTTGCTGGTCATTGAGTGAAGCTGGATGCTGGTGTTGAGATGAATTCCCTGGGAGATTTTCGCCTTATGATATTATGTGGAGCTGGGAGGTCTCTTGTTGACCAGTGTCCTGAAGTTGGCTCTCCCACCTCAGAGGCACAGCACTGACTCCTGGCTGCAACACCAAGAGTCTTTCATCCACACGGCTCAGAATAAAAGGGAGAAAAAGTAGAGAGGAAGAATTAGTAGATGTAGGAAGAAAGAAAGAAAGGAAGGAAGGATGGAAAGTCAAAAGAAAGAAAGAAAAAATGAAGGAAAGAAGGAAAGAAAGAAAGAAAGGAGGGAGGGAGGGAGGGACGGTGAGAGGAAGGAAGGAAGGAAGGAGGGAAGGAAGGAAAAAAGAAAGAAAGAAAGAAGATAAAGTAAAATAAAATAAAGTAAAATATAATAAAATTATTAAATTAAAAAATAATTATTAAGAAAAAAAAATTTTTTTTAAAACAGATGGATAGAACCTTAGGACGAATGGTGGAAGCAAAGGCTATACAGACAAAATCTCACACAGAAGCATACACATACACACTCACTAAAAGAGGAAAAGGGGAAAAATCATAAATCTTGCTCTCAAAGTCCCCCTCCTCAATTTGGGATGATTCATTGTCTATTCATGTATTCCACAGATGCAGGGTACATCAAGTTGACTGTGGAGCTTTAATCCGATGCTTCTGAGGCTGCTGGGAGAGATTTCCCTTTCTCTTCTTTGTTCTCACAGCTCCGAGGGGCTCAGCTTTGAATTTGGCCCCGCCTCTGCGTGTAGGTCGCTGGAGGGCATCTGTTTTTTGCTCAGACAGGACTGGGTTAAAGGAGCTGCTGATTCAGGGGCTCTGGCTCACTCAGGCCGGGGGGAGGGAGGGGCGCGGAGGGAGGGGTTAGCCTGCGGCGGCAGAGGCCGGCATGATGTTGCAGCAGCCTGAGGCCCGCCGTGCGTTGTCCCAGGGAAGTTTTCCCTGTATCCAGGGAACCTGGCAGTGGCGGGCTGCACAGGCTCCCCGGAAGAGTGGTGTGCATAGTGACCTGTGCTCGCACACAGGCCCCTTGGTGGCGGCAGCAGCAGCCTTAGCATCTCCCACCCGTCTCCAGGGTCCGCGCTTTTAGCCGCGGCTCACGCCCGTCTCTGGAGCTCCTTTAAGCCGCACTCTTAATCCCCTCTCCTCGCGCACCAGGAAACAAAGAGGGAAGAAAAAGTCTCTTGCCTCTTCAGCAGCTCCAGACCTTTTCCCGGACTCCCTCCCAGCTAGCCGTGGTGTACTAACCCCTTCTGGCTGTGTTCACGCAGCCAACCCCAGTCCTCTCCCTGCGCTCCAACCAAAGCCCGAGCCTCAGCTCGTAGCCCCGCCCGCCCCGCCGGGTGAGCAGACAAGCTTCTCGGGCTGGTGAGTGCCGGCCGGCACCGAGTCTCTGTGTGGGAATCTCCCCGCTTTGCCCTCCGCACCCCTGTTGCTGTGCTCTCCTCCACAGCTCCGACGTTCCCCCCTCTGCCACCCGCAGTCTCCGCACGCAAAGGGGCTTCCTAGTGTGTGGAAACCTTTCCTCCTTCACAGCTCCCTCCCACTGGTGCAGGTCACGTCCCTATTCTTTTGTCTCTGTTTATTCTTTTTTTCTTTAACCCTACCCAGGTACGTGGGGAGTTTCTTGGCTTTTCGGAGGTCTGAGGTCTTCTGCCAGCGTTCAGTAGGTGTTCTGTAGGAGTTGTTCCACGTGTAGATGTATTTCTGGTGTATCTGTACGGAGGAAGGTGATCTCCCCGTCTTACTCTTCCGCCATCTTCAGAACACCCCCCCACACTAGGTCTTTAAATGTTTGCCTTTTTTCAATTCCTTTGGATAGAAAGATTTTGTTTTCTTATGTTTTTCTTTTATGCCTATGGGAACTTCCAGGTTGGGGGTTTCTTTGGAGCCCAATCACGAATATATAAAAGATACAAAGAAAACCCAAGAGACTCACAGTGTTGTCTCTCCTCAAGTTTTGAGTTCTGTGTCCTGCCAGCTTCTTTCTTCCATCTTCAGAGTCCTTTTATGATTGTCTGTTGAATTATTCCCATGGTATTTAGACAAGAGGAAAAAGGAAAGTTAGTCAATGCCATTTTGTTTTGGAACTAGAAGTCAGTTTATCTTTTCTGGAGTCATTTTCTTTATCCTACCATTTTCATAAACATTTCTTCTAAAATTTACCAGTGTCCTTAGCCCAGGCAGCTCCTCAATGGCTGGCTTTTCTAGTACTACATCTGGAAGGTTAGTAGTTACTAAATTTTCTCCTTCCCATATTGTCCCAAAAGTACCAAAAATTCTTGGACATGGCCTCAATACATTCCTGGGGATGATTGTAATCAAGTATCTCCATTATCAACAAGGATCTTGGTGGAGGGAAAATCTCATTCTCACATACTACTCAGGTTCTGCTTCCTCATTGGGGTCATCTCGATGTCCAGATTCTAACATTTTCTGTTCTACCTCATTCATTCATTTGGTCATTCATTTAGCTTTAGCATCATGAGTGGTAAGTGAACCACTGAGCTGTGGTACAATACTATCGTTTTGATGATAAATTTAAGGTACAATAGAAAGAACATGATAATCTTGTGAACCAGGTCATCTGGAGCTATTGAATGTTTACCCTGGGTTTGGATCTGTATAGATTTTGAAATCCCTTTCAGCACAAGCATCTGTTATTTCAGGTTCTAAGGTGGTCCTGAACAGACATTGAACCCAGTTTTTGTGTGTCTGACAGGAAATCCAGAATGATAAACTATCCTTTTCTTCCACTTTAACTCATTGTTTCAAAATCCTTTTATTTTGTGCCAATGGTAAATTTTGGGAGAATTGCTGAAATAATCTCTCCTAATATTTTATTCATTTATTCATTTACTGCATTGATTCTGAGGATGAATTTGTACTTCAGTTTCCTTGGAAAGCTAATGTAAAACTGATTGTTATGCTGATATTCTGGTTTCCATGACAACTGGAATATGCTATCTAATGGTCAGAGGTAGAAACAGTTAGCAAGGATATTCACGGGGAGAAAGAATGGCATAAATGCATCTATAACAGGCCTACTGGGGAGTCTACCATCACTATGACTATGTGTCTTTTTATGTGTGTGTGTTTGAGGGAATGACTTATTTTATTGGAGAAACTGGGTTTCATCCCCCCTGTAATTTGGGAGAAACTGTCAGGTAGGTCCTCATGAGGAGAGTGGTAAATAACTGAGTCACCAGTTATTTATTCAATTTCCTTGTCTCTGTGCTGTAAAATAGCCCGACACCTGTGAGAGGAGAACCTATTGAGCCTTTGATTCTTTCAAATGGATTCTCTCGGTGGACATAGAATAAAAGGTGGATGATCCAAAAGAGGATTAAATTAATTTTATTATTTTAAAAATGTATATAATATTTTTCAATTTTAACATTATGTATTAAAAATTCTCCTGACAACATGGGTATCACTTATCAGGAAAAAAATGAATTTTAGTAATAATCTAAATTCCCCTTAAACTGTCCTATATATTCAATACCAAAATAATTATCAAAAGTTCCTTTTAATTACTCAAGGCAATTATAAAATTTATCTAGTGTCAGTAAGGTGCCAGAATAGCTAAAATATTTTTATTATATAGGACCGTTACCAACTGCTGTTTTAGTGTAATAAAGAAATTTCCTTACTCATTATTTTTAGGAAATATTGCATTCAAGTGCCTATAAATTTCCACAGGCTGCATAGGACAAGAAGCTCTAAGGTAATAGCTTGGAATTTTGGTGATGTGGGTTTGGGAGAAAAGTGGAAAAAAATGAATTTCAGTCTATGGGTGTCAGTATTCATGGGAGTCATTTTAAGAAATGCGCACTTACTGAAAGAGAACTCCATACTAGGATTTCTTTTCCTTGAGGTATACGTTAATCAATCATCTGGATAAGTGATAATCAGAATATTGCTTCCAAAATACTATTTCTATAGAGCATGACTATCAATTAGTTAACTGAAAACTCCTTTTGTTGTTGTTGTTGTGGTGGTGGTGGTGGTGGTGGTACGCGGGCCTCTCACTGCTGTGGAGCACAGGCTCTGGACGCGCAGACTCAGCGGCCATGGCTCATGGGCCCAGCCACTCCGTGGCATGTGGGATCTTCCTGGACCGGGGCACGAACCCGTGTCCTCTGCATCAGCAGGCGGACTCTCAACCACTGCGCCACCAGGGAAGCCCAAAACTCCTTTTTGATTAGTGATTCTATTTCAATCTAAGAGCAATCGCAGAAGATGAATCATTTTTGTTGAAAGCATAGGAATTAAAAACTCCTAATTTTTACATTTTATTACTTTCAATTTTTTAATTTTATCATGGTGAGAACATTTAACATGAGACCTACCCTTTCAATGAAATTTACAGTGTACAATACATTATTGTTGACTGTAGGTACAATGTTATATAGCAGATCTCTAGAGCTTATTCATCTTACTTAACTGAAATTTTGTGTCTGTTGACTAGTAACTTGCCGTTTACCCCTCCTCCCAGATCCTGGAAACCCATTATTTCACTCTTTGATTCTATGAATTTGACCATTTTAGATATATCATGTGAATGGAAGCATGCAGTATTTATCTTTCTGTGACTGGCTTTTTCCACTTAGCATAATGTCATCAAGGTTCATTCACGTTGTCACATATGGTTGAATTTCCTTCTTTTTAAATGCAGAATAATATTCCATTGTATGCATACCACACTTTCTCTACTCATCCATCTGTTGATGGACACTTAGGTTGTTTCCACATCTTGTCTATTGTGAATAGTGATGCAATGAACATGGGAGTGTTAATACCTCTTCAAGATCTTGATTCCATTCTTTTGGATAAATACTCAGATGGGATCATATGGTATGTCTACACTTAGTTTTTTGAGGAACATCATACTGCTTTTCATGGTGGCTGCACCATTTTGCGTACCCAACAACAACGTGCAAGGGTTCCACTTTCTCCATATTGTGGCCAACATTTGTTATCTTTTATTTTTTTAATAATGGCCTACCTGGCAGGTGTGAAGTGGTATCTCATTGTCGTTTCAACTTGTATTTCACAGATGATTAGTAACATTGAGCTTCTTTTCATATCCCTCTGTCATGTATGTCTTCTTTGGAGAAATGTCTATTCAATTCCTTAGCCCATTTTTAAAGTGAGTTATTACCTTTTTTGCCATTAAATTATAGGGGTTCCTTTTATAATTTGGAGATTAACCACTTGTCAGATATATGGCTTGCAAATATTTTGTCCCATTCCACAGGTTGCCTTTCCCCTCTGTTGATAGTTTCCTTTGTGCAGAAGATTTTTAATTTGATGTAGTTTCACTTTTTAACTTTGGTTTTGTTGCCTGTGATTTTGGTGTCAAATCCATGAAATAATTTCCAAGATCAATGTTGTGAAGCTCTTCTTTTATGTTTTCTTCTAGGATTTTTAGAGTTTCAAGTCTTATATTTCAGTCCTTAATCCATTTTGAGTTGATTTTTTTGTGTATGATATAAGATGAGTCCAATTTTATTCTTTTGCATGTGAATACCCAGTTTTCCCGTCACCATTTGTTCAACAGACTATCCTTTCTGCATTGTGTATTCTTGGTAAGCTTGTCAGTTTATTTTTCTTTACAGTTATTTTAAGCTGACAACAACTTAACTTCAATCACATACAAAAACTCTACATTTTAACTGCCCCCCACACATGCTTCATGTTACTGTTGTCATGGTTTACATGTATTTATATTGTGTATCTTTTAACTTATTTTTAAATTATAGTTATTTTAATGCTTATTTTAATACTTTTGTCCTCTACCTTTAATACTAGAATTAAAAGTGTTTCTTTCCTAACACCATTACAGTAATACAGGATTCTCTATTTGTCTATATATTTGCCTTTCCCAAAGAGTTTCATACTTTCCTATGCTATTGTGTTCCTGTTTAGGGTCCTTTTGCTTCAACTTGAGCAAGTCTCTTTAGCATTTCTTGTGAAGCAGGCAAGTAGTAATGGACTCCCACAGCTTTTCTTTTTATTTACTTTTTGGGTAGGGGGAGTCTCTTTTTCCCCTTAATTTTTAAAGAACAGTGTTGCCAGATGTAATATTCTTGGTTGGCATATTTTTTTAAGCAGTCTGAATATATCATCCCACCCCCTTATGGCTTGCAAGTTTTCTACTCAAAAATCCACTCATAGTCTTATGGGATTTCCCTTGTATGTGAAAAGTCACTTGTCTTGGCAATTTGATTATAATGTGTCTCACTGTGGATTTCTTTGGTTACATATTATTGGGGATCCATTAGTTTTCTTGGATATGTATGTCCATTTCTTTCTCTAAATTTGGGAAGTTTTCAGCCATTATTTATTTGAATAAGTTTTATTGTCCTATCTCTCTCTTCTCCATCTGGGACTCCCACAATGCATAATCTGTGTGATAGTATCCCATAAGCTTTCCCACTCTTTTTACTTTTTTATTTTTTTACTCCTCTGACTAAATTATTTCCAGTTGATTATCTTTGTATTCACTGACCCTTTTTTCTGCTTGATCTAGCCTCGTGTGACTCCTTTAGTGGATTTTTCACTTCAGTTATTGTGTTCTTCAGTTCCATGAATTCAGTTTGGTACTTTTTAATATTATCTCTTTATTGAAATTCTCACTTTGTTCGTGCATCATTCTCTTGATTGTGGTGAGCAACATTATGACACTTAATTTGAATTCTCTGTCAGTCTCTGTAAATCATGTATCTTGATTTCCTTAAGGTTAGATTTTGGAGATTCATTGTACACCATTAGTTTGGAACATCTTTGCCTGATTCTTCAATTTTTTTGACTCTCTGTGTTGATGTCTGTACATTAGACAAAGTAGTCACCTCTCCCAGTCAGTCTTCATGGACTGGCCTCACACAGGAGAAGACCCCCAGCCATCACCCTGGCTGAAGATTTAAGGGCTCTCCAACAACTGCTTCCCTCCCTAAGGAGAGGCAAGCTGCTGTGTTTTTGTCTGCTCACTTGGTCCTAAGCTGGGAGAATCTATGGCCTCTACAAGTCCAAACTGCTGTTCTCCCCCAGGTGGCTAGACTGTGCTAGACCCATCAGAACTCCAAGACTGGAAAGTCAGTTGCCATTTCTTTGGGCATCCCTGGAATAGATGAAGTGTTAGATGTATGGATCTACTTCTACCCTCACAGGGGAAGGCTGAGAGCTGGGACTTTTCATTCACTCACTCTATGCCTAGCAGAAGGGAAGGAGCTTTGGTATCTAACAGTCCAAACCATCATCTCCATTCTCCCCCAGGTGGCTAGATTGTATCAAACCTATCAGAGCTCCAATACGGGAAAGACAAAAGCCAGTTCTCTGGGGAGCCCCTCAGAAAATGTTGGGGTGCCAAGCCAATCTCCTCCCCCACCCGGGAGAAGCTGAGAGTTAAGTGGTTTCTTCCTGATCATATAGCCCTGTGCCAGAGGCATAGACTGAGAAGGTGTCCTGAATCTGCCTGCTGGCTTCAATGAGTCTGGTTTCATGTTCACCCAGGGTGCAGAAGCATTCCATTTACTCTCTGGATTTATCACAAAGGGAATTCGTCCATGAATTGTTATTGAATTGGTGTGTTTGTGAGGGGAAGGAGGGTCCAAGACTTCGTACACCACCACCTTGCTGATGGAACTCTTGGATATTTTATTTCTTGATGATCATTAAAAAACTATGAACTGATGGGTCATGGATTGGGCAAGATTAATATTTGTTATTTATATTAATTTGATTTTGTATTTAAACATTACACCCGGTTCTAGAAGATCTGGATCAGAATAAATATTTGGATAAATGTAAACCTGAAAGTTTCTGAGATTTTAGGGGATACTTTAACAGGCTAGGTATTTTCCAGTGTGTGTACCAATGGTCAAAGAGAGCACAGGGAGACAAGAAAGAAAAAAAGGAAGGAAGGAAGCAAAGGGAAGGGAAGGAAGGAAGGAAGGAAGGGAAGGAAGAAAGAGTGAGAGAATGAGATTTCTATGGGTACAGAAAATGAAATGAAATTACTGGAAGTTTATATATAAACTTGGTGGTAGAGAATATATTGAAAAAGGGCCACTGGGTGCTGTGCCAGTTCATTTAGACATTTTTTTATGAAAGAGATTTTCCTATTATTTGTTTATATTAAGCATGCATCATTTTTTATCAGGAAAAACACTGATATTTTTATTTTGAGGGTATGTAGGAAATACACCGTCAACATAATTCACACTTTCTAAGTGACATACAAATATAAACAATAAAGTATGATGAAATCTGGTGTAGAACCAAAAATATAGACTTTCCATTTTAGAAATTAAAAAAGACAAATAGGAAAAAATAAATTAAAAGAGACAAAAAAGACTCAAATATTGACAATAATATTTTTACCACTTTTTTAACATTTTCAATAAGCATTTCTACAGTGATGAATACTGGCAAGCGATACCTGTCTACTTTGGTGATTGATTAACCTGAGTTCTAGGCACTCCACATCCCACCTGTGTGACCTTGGGAAATAGAAGCCCCCACCCCCAGCCCCCTGGTGTCTGTTTCCTCAAACTTTGGATAATCCAATTTTGCCATTATTTTGTTGTTGTTGTTTTACCAATCTTAAGAGGCAAAAATATGGGATGCTTTTGCATTTGAAATTCTTTATTAACAAAGAAGGTAACTTTTATTATTCACTGGCCATTGTCTTTTTAATGTTTCCTTACTATGGAATCGAGGGTGTACAATAAATCTCTTTTTTCTTCCTCATGCAGCTTGTTGAAAAATTTAGATTAATATCTAAATATTTATCTATTGGCAATTTAAGTGCTGAAAATTGTAGTCCAGCATTTTGACACTGAAATCTTATGCTCCTATGAACTGTGGGTACCTCCATACTACCAGAAATAACCTTGGACTTTTTAAAAACACTTTTATTCATCCTTGATATTCCAGATGAAACACAGTGCACATTTGTGACTCTAATCAATCCTTGCATTGAAGAGATGTTGATAGTTTGTCTATTTGTCAGAAAAGGAGACTGGGACACAGAGCAGCTTAGGAAAATGCCTACAGCTATACACCACTGAAGTAGCAGAGCCGCACTCAAACTACAGCTAACTTACTGAATGAATCTCTGGTTAGAAAGCTACCCATGGAACTGCCCTACTATTTTACATCCATGAAAAAATATAACAGCTGGAATGTGGGTTGCGATATCTAACTTGGTTTTTTCCTCACAGAGAAACTGTTGGAAACTTTCCTTCACTTATATACAGGCATGACTCTGTCCCGCCTGACCTCATTCCTGTGTATCCCAGGAAGAATGTGGTGGCTTCTTGATTAAGAGAGCCCAGGACTAACGACAAAGGTATTTTCTCTTTGCTTTTTAATTCTGAGATTAACTGTAACAGAGAGCAGTTGTGTCTCTCTAAGCTGAAAAGCTGTGTGTGACAGAAACTGTATATATTTGTGTACATTGACAAATCTGTGTGTTCCCTGTCAACCCTCATTCAGTTTCTTTTCAAAATTCTTAATCTATCATATCCGTAAGAGTCATACAGTGGAACATCCTTATCCATTGACATTGTGTAAATTCCTGAAGGAAGCATGTCCTGAAGGAAGCGAATCCTAAATGTAACTGGTTGAAATTCATTTCTCAGTGTTTACCAAAGACAGGGCAGTCTGTGGGAGTTCAGTCTCTCGTCAGAACCCTTTTCCTTCTTGCTATTCTCTTCATATATATTTTTCCATATATTGATCTGTCTGTTTTGGCCCAAACATTAAATCCATGAGAAGTTTGTCTACCTCTGTACCTGGACGGTTTGATAGCCCTACCTTCACCTATTATGATGTTTATTCAAAGTATCCTGAGATTTCGTGGGCATTCCACCCACACCAACTGACTTAACCTCATGACAGCCTATTATAACTAGAGTATCTCTGATCACAACTTCTGTATTGTTCAAAGGAAAAAAACCCTTTCCTATATATTGCTTTAGCCCTGTGTTCTGCACAGAGTCATCACAATGGCTGGTTCTGACATCTTCTCTTCTACTTCTTTTATTCTATTGTAACAATGTGAGTCACATCTGAGACTTTGTGGTCTGAGATGATGCTGATGCTCTAATGATAAATCTGATGAGTCACAGAAAGTATATATTCATCTTGTGACTCAAGTGCAAGGGAATTTCTTGTTGACTGGGGGTTGCAGTAACTTACACCTGGAGGTTGAGGTAATAAAGCAGTGTGAGGAGCTGACTGGACCTTCTGTGCATCACAGTCTGCTATCAGGAATTCCTGTGACACAACTTTATTAGAATTGAGTGTGTGCTTCTGTTGGCCAATGGTGGCAAACAGTCATAGCCCTCTTGTCAGAGAAGTCTGTCCTGAGGCACTCAGTGAAGGGCATCTCAGACATGTTCCCAATGCCTCCTCCTTGTTCTTGAGTCTAGAGGGCAACTGTGGCAACTGAGTACTGGAGGTCATTTGGCATCCCTTCAGGAGAAGCATGCGGTATTGTTGGTTCCAAGTTAATCCTAACAGTGAGTCTGATGAGAAATCTGAGCCTATAAACAATCCAAAAATTTCTCTGTTACCATTGTTTGAAAAGTGTGGTCCATGAAATACCTACTATTTAAAGGCTGCTAGTATGCTCCTTAATATGTTTTTGTTCATTCATTAGTTGGAGCAGTATAGATTAGACTGGCTGACCTCTCAATTTTGAATCTGACCCTGAGAGTCAATGTATATACCCCAGTTACGATACAATGCTACAGTAATGCAGGAAATATGGTAACATTTTGTTTTATATGACAACTGTCTATGCTATTGTTTTCTGGTAGACAGATCTGATAGAATTACATGCAGAAAAGTTGGAAAATCTGTATGGATTACAGGCTTATTCAAAGCCTATCTTCATAGGGTGTTTGTATATCTCTGTGGTTGTGGGTTGAGATATTTATTGGAGTATGAGGGTGCTTGATCCTTCCTGTTTTGTGGGAGACACTGGCAGCTCATGCTAAGACGATCCTGAAGAGGCCAAGTCACCATTCAGTGTTTTTCCTTCCTTGATTCTGTCAACTAAGACGACAGCAATTTGATACCTAATTTAATGAAAACAAAGGTTTCTGTATTTTTCTAATCAAGCATGCTTTTCTAAGAAAGCTTTTTTCTAATACTTTAAAGAAGTGTCATACATCATGATAATATCTACATAGAGTAATAATCTTTTCACACGTCAGGAAACATATGCAAACTTGAAGTTATAAAACAGGAGTTGGCAAATTTTTCAGAAAAATGCCAGATATTGGATAACCTATACTTTGGGGGCCATACAAGTCTCTGTCCCAATTACTCAACTCTGCTATTGTAACAGGAGATCGGCCATAGACAGCAAGAAAAAAAATGAGGGTAGCTGTGTTCCAGCCTCAGGCTTTAGTTTGTGACCCTGTTATAAAGGATTAGATTTTAAATGTTTGGAAAAATCTAATATTATCTTTCTGAGCTCCAATTCATCACCATCTTGCTTATAGCTACTCATAAAGCTGAGCATCATTTTGGAAACCAATTCTCTAAAGGAATATTTATGGCTTTTCCCACCAGTCATTTAATACGGCTTCCCTTTACCTGTAGCATAAAGCACCAATCCCTTAACAAAGACTGCTTTATGTCAGCTTGAGTGCCTGCTAGTAGATATTGTTGATGATGCAGTTAGTGATTCATTCTATTAATTATGTTTCAAGAGAGAAGCATAGGCTTTCCAGTATTTATTGCTGCCTCCCTTGTATGAAATATGCTTTAAGAGGAAGAAGATGGTAGGTAAGGGATATCTGAACCTCTCAATCAACATTCCTTAGAGTATGTACAGGTGCTGTGGCCACCTTTACCACCCATCTGGGTCTGATCATTCAGAGTGCCACAGGGAGACAGGAAATCAAGAGGAGAAAAAAGCAGGTTGCATTTCCTTTCTCATTCCTTTTGCTGTGTCATCCCAACAAAGGCCCTTCACCCAGCATGGCCATGTGATTCCTGTAGGGGCAGTAAGGACAGGTTTGCATATTTCTTCTAATTCCAGAGACATTGGATATTGCATCCCTCAGAAAATATGCTCAGTGTCACTAATCATTAAGAAAATTAAATTTAAAGCCACAGTGCCATACTATATCACACCTACTGGGATGGCTATTATCCAAACAACAACAAACAATGAAACAAAAAAACAAAACAGAACGTATCAAGCATTGGTGAGAATGTGAAGAAATTGGAACACTTGTGCACTGCTGGTGGGAATGTAAACTGGGGCAGCTGTTATGGAAAACAATATGGTGAATCATCAAAAATTTGTAAACTGAATTAAAATAGAATTGTATATAAAATTAAAAATAAAATATTTTATTTTTGTAAAATTAAATGTAATTTTACAAAAATAAAATATTTTATTTTTATAAAATTAAATATAATTTTACAATGAAAAATAGAATTATGATCCAGCAATTCTACTTTTTAGATCTATAACCAGAACAGTTGAAGTCAGAGACTCAAACAGATTTTTGTATACCCATGTTCACAGCAGCATTATTCATAATAGCCAAAATGTGGAACTAACTCATGTTGATTGTGAGACTATTATAATAAATAGAATGTCATATATTCATACAATGGAAGATTATCCAGCCCTAAAAAGGAAGCAGATTCTGACACATTAACAATGCTGAAAGTGGTAGACATTATGCTAAGTGAAAGTCACAAAAGGACAAATAATATGTGAGTATGAAAGTACCTCAAATTCATAGAGTAATCAAATTCATAGAATCAGAAAGTAGAATGGTGGTTTCCAGGGACTGGGTGGAGAATGGAATAGGGAGTTATTATTTAATGGGTACAGGCTTTCAGTTTTGGAAGATGAAAAAATTCTGGAGATGGATGGTGGTGATGATTGCATAACAATATGAATGTACTTAGTGCCACTGAAGTGTACACTTAAAATGGTTAAAATGGTAAATTGTATGATATACATATTTTATCACGATTAAAAGTATAAGAAGGCTTCCCTGGTGGCGCAGTGGTTGAGAGTCCGCCTGCCGATGCAGGGGACACGGGTTCATGCCCCGGTCCAGGAGGATCCCACATGCCGCGGAGCAGCTGGGCCTGTGAGCCATGGCCACTGAGCCTGAGTGTCCGGAGCCTGTGCTCTGCAATGAGAGAGGCCACAACAGTGAGAGACCCACGTACCGCAAAAAAAAAAAAAGTATAAGTTTGCTTGAGGTACAAGCCTTCAACTGAGACCTGCATCTCTTCATTCCTATATTGTGCTTTAAAATGTTCTGTTGTTTCCCAACACCAAATCTCTGTTGTTATAGAATGAAGTAGCTGTAGAGCAAGGAGTACCACAAAATCTCAACATAAAATGATTGCAAAACATGTTTAGGAAAATGGGAACAATCTTACCCAATATTACACAGATCATGGTAAGTCTGGTTCTGCTAGCTAGACCTCTTGATTCTCACTCCAACTACTGTTCACCAGAGCCTTTACCATGCTCAGCACTTCTGAAGTACACTGCTTTCCCAGGGCTCAAGTGGCATCAAATCTGGTAATCCAGGTACTATGCACATCTAACATCAATCCATAAAATACAAGCAGGAAGGAAATCAAACAAATCAGATGCGTTTGATTAATAATTTCCCCCACCCTAGCTCTAGAATGTATGTTATTCTGAAAGAGAAGTGATAACTTAATCTCAGCCATATTTTAGATGTCATGTTTATTTTCCTCCTTCTTCTACATATCAAAATATTTCCATGTTACATTACTTATATTATGCTAGTCCGTTCCTATTTCAGAACAATGCAAACTACTGCTTTAACGATAGCATCCTTTTTGGACAAAAATATTTAATAGTTGTGTGTGTGTGTGTGTGTGTGTGTGTGTGTGTGTAACAATGTGCTTGTGTGTATGAAACCAAATTGGGGACCTTGATGTTAATGTATTTCTATTCTAAAACAACATTAAAAGAGCTTAGAGAAACTATAACATATGTAGAAAGTTATACATATTCACTCTTAATATGATGGTGTGTGTGCTTCCAACACATTTCCTATGCATCTGTATACACATACATGCACATATTACATAAAACTATATTTCTTCATTCAACAGCATATTTGAACACTTTTTCATGTAAATAAATATTTTCAATGTCATTTTTAGTGAACCTCTTATTTTTTTGGCTGTGTTGGGTCTTCTTTGCTGCATGCGGGCCCTCTCTAGTTGCGGCGAGCAGGGGTCACTCTTCGTTGTGGTGTGTGGGCTTCTCTTTGTGATGGCTTCTCTTGTTGCGGAGCATGGGCTGCATGACCGTGGGCTTCAGTAGTTGTGGCACGTGGGCTCAGTAGTTGTGACTCACGGGCTCTAGAGCACAGACTCAGTAGTTGTGGTGCATGGACTTAGTTGCTCCGTGGCATGTGGGATCTTCCCGGACCGGGGCATGAACCCATGTCCCCTGCTTTGGCAGGCGGATTCTTAACCACTGAGCCACCAGGGAAGTCCCAGTGAACCTCATTTAAAAAGATTTCCTCAATGTTTCCAAAATGTATTTTTTAAAAGTCAATCAATACAGAAATGAATAATGTGAGAGATGAAATCGTTCTCTCAATCTCTTTTCCCACATTCCCACCCAGATATACTCTGTTAAAGGGTTGGCATATATTTTTCCAGTTTTCTGTATACATTGTAGAAATATGTGTTATAACTCACTTGCATATTTTAGCTAATGCAGTATTGATTTCAAATTTTATGTTTCATAATGTAAAAATTATTTTCATAATAAATGCATATATAGGTTTGGAGGCTTCTGTTTTAGAGAACTCAGAGACAAATCGGCTCTCAAACTACAGTTGTCATCTGAGGACACAGAAAAAAAAGGGGAGAGAGGAAAATGGTGACTCAGTCACTCCAGTCTCCCCTCAGCAGGACTTGTAAGCTTTTTCCATAAAATCAGATTCATCAGCCTCCAAACAAATGCCTCCCCACAATCCAACACACACACACACACACACACACACACACACACACACACACACACACACACCAAATTCACAAGAGGCTTTATATATTTATGCATATATCCCATGCTTGCTGCTTGTACACATTCTTGCAAATATTTCTCTTTCCAGAATAAATGTTATTTTCAGCTTCACTTATTTACTTATTATCTAAATATTCATGGAGAAATCTGAAATTGTGTTAACAATTAAACATATATATATAGGGCTTCCCTGGTGGCGCAGTGATTGACAGTCCGCCTGCCGATGCAGGGGACACGGGTTCGTGCCCCGGTCCAGGAAGATCCCACATGCTGCGGAGTGGCTAGGCCCGTGAGCCATGGCCCCTGGGCTCGTGAGCCATGGCCGCTGAGCCTGCATGCCTGGAGCCTGTGCGCCACAACAGTGAGAGGCTCGCATACGGAAAAGAAAAATATATATATAAAGCACCAGTATTCCAATAAACGAGAAATGTTTTTTATGAAGATTTGAGTCCACATACCACAGAAATTTTATCCAATGTGTGTGAGTGTGTGTGTGTGTATATATGAAAAAACACATTTTAAAAATTGCACAGCCTATTTTAACATTTGTTGATATTCATATTTGCTTTTATTTTTTAAAGCGTGAAACCCTTTTTCACAGTTTTCAACATGTAATCAAAAAATCAATTAGGGGGAAAGTGGGGTGTTAAAGTCCCCTACTATGAATGTGTTAAAGTCGATTTCCCCTTTTATGGCTGTTAGTATTTGCCTTATGTATTGAGGTGCTCCTATGTGGGGTGCATAAATATTTACAATTGTTATATCTTCTTCTGGGATCGATCCCTTGATCATTATGTAGTGTTCTTCTTTGTCTCTAGTAATAGTCTTTATTTTAAAGTCTATTTTGTCTGATATGAGAATTGCTACTCCAACTTTCTTTAGGTTTCCATTTGCATGGAATATCTTTTTCCATCCCCTCACTTTCAGTCTGTATGTGTCTCTAGGTCTGAAATGGGTCTCTTGTAGACAGCATATATATGGGTTTTGTTTTTGTATCCAATCAGCCAGTCTGTGTCTTTTGGTGGGAGCATTTAGTCCACTTACATTTAAGGTAATTATTCAAATGTATGTTCCTATTCCCACTTTCTTAATTGTTCTGGGTTTGTTATTGTAGGTCTTTTCCTTCTCTTGTGTTTCTTGCCTAGAGAAGTTCCTTTAGCATTTGTTGTAAAGCTGGTTTGGTGGTGCTGAACTCTCCCACCTTTTACTTGTCTGTAAAGGTTTTAATTTCTCCATCAAATCTGAATGAGATCCTTGCTGGGTAGAGTCATCTTGGTTGTAGGTTGTTCTCCTTCATCACTTTAAATATGTCCTGCCAGTCCCTTCTGGCTTGCAAAGTTTCTGCTGAGAGATCAGCCGTTAACCTTATGGGGATTCCCTTGTGTGTTATTTGTTGTTCTCCCTTGCTGCTTTTAATATATTTTCTTTGTATTTAATTTTTGACAGTTTGATTAATATCTGTCTTGGCGTGTTTCTCCTTGGATTTATCCTGTATGAGACTCTCTGTGCTTCCTGGAATTGATTAACTATTTCCTTTCCTATATTGGGAAGTTTTCAACTATAATCTCTTCAAATATTTTCTCAGTCCCTTTCTTTTTGTCTTCTTCTTCTGGGACCCCTATAATTCGAATGTTGGTGCATTTAAAGTTAAACACAAGCTTTAAATGATACATGAAACAAGGTGGACTTAATTGATATTTATATGACATTCAATCCAAAAACAACAGAATACATATTTTTCTCAAGTGCTAATGAAACATTCTCCAGGATAGATCATATCTTGGGTCACAAATCAAGCCTTGGTAAATTTAAGAAAATTGAAATTGTATCAAGTATCTTTTCCAACCACAATGCTCTGAGACTACATATCAATTACAGGAAAAGATCTGTAAAAAATACAAACACATGGAGGCTAAACAATACACTACTTAATAACGAAGTGATCACTGAAGAAATGAAAGGGGAAATAAAAAAATACCTAGGAACAAATGACAATGGAGACACGACGACCCAAAAGCTATGGGATGCAGCAAAAGCAGCTCTAAGAGGGAATTTTATAGCAATAAAATCCTACCTTAAGAAACAGGAAACATCTCGAAAAACAACCTAACCTTGTACCTAAAGCAATGAGAGAAAGAAGAACAAAAAAATCCAAAGTTAGCAGAAGGAAAGAAATCATAAAGATCAGATCAGAAATAAATGAAAAAGAAATGAAGGAAATGATAGCAAAGATCAATAAAACTAAAAGCAGGTTCTTTGAGAAGATAAACAAAATTGATAAACCATTAGCCAGGCTCATCAAGAAAAAAGGGAGAAGACTCAAATCAATAGAATTAGAAATGAAAAAGGAGAAGTAACAACTGACACTGCAGAAATACAAAAGATCATGAGAGATTTCTACAAGCAACTCTATGCCAATAAAATGGACAACCTGGAAGAAATGGACAAATTCTTAGAAACGCACAACCTGCCAAGGCTGAATCAGGAAGAAATAGAAAATATGAACAGACCAATCACAAGCACTAAAATTGAAACTGTGATTAAAAATCTTCCAACAAACAAAAGCCCAGGACCAGATGGCTTCACAGGCAAATTCTATCAAACATTTAGAGAAGAGCTAACACCTATCCTTCTCAAACTCTTCCAAAATATAGCAGAGGGAGGAACACTCCCAAACTCATTTTACGAGGCCACCATCACCCTGATACCAAAACCAGACAAGGATGTCACAAAGAAAGAAAAATACAGGCCAATATCACTGATGAACATAGATGCAAAAATCCTCAACAAAATACTAACAAACAGAATCCAACAGTACCTTAAGAGGATCATACACCATGATCAAGTGGGGTTTATTCCAGGAATGCAAGGATTCTTCAATATACGCAAATCAATCAATGTGATGCACCATATTAACAAATTGAAGGAGAAAACCCATATGATCATCTCAATAGATGCAGAGAAAGCTTTCGACAAAATTCAACACCGATTTATGATAAAATCCCTGCAGAAAGTAGGAATAGATGGAACTTTCCTCGACATAATAAAGGCCATATATGACAAACCCATAGCCAACATTGCCCTCAATGGTGAAAAACTGAAAGCATTTCCACTAAGATCAGGAACAAGACAAGGTTGCCCATTCTCACCACTCTTATTCGACATAGTTTTGGAAGTTTTAGCCACAGCAATCAGAGAAGAAAAGGGAATAAAAGGAATCCAAATCAGAAAAGAAGAAGTAAACCTGTCACTGTTTGCAGATGACATGATACTATACATAGAGAATCCTAAAGATGCTACCAGAAAACTACTAGAGCTAATCAATGAATTTGGTAATGTAGCAGGATACAAAATTAATGCACAGAAATCTCTGGTATTCCTATACACTAATGATGAAAAATCTGAAAGTGAAATCAAGAAAACACTCCCATTTACCATTGCAACAAAAAGAATAAAATATCTAGGAATAAACCTACCTAAGGAGACAAAAGACCTGTATGCAGAAAATTATAAGACACTGATGAAAGAAATTAAAGATGATACAAATAGATGGAGAGATATACCATGTTCTTGTATTAGAAGAATCAACATTGTGAAAATGACTCTACTACCCAAAGCAATCTACAGATTCAATGCAATCCCTACAAACTATCACTGCCATTTTTCACAGAACTACAACAAAAAATTTCACAATTTGTATGGAAACACAAAAGACCCCGAATAGCCAAAGCAATCTTGAGAACGAAAAACGGAGGTGGAGGAATCAGGCTCCCTGACTTCAGAGTATACTACAAAGCTACAGTAATCAAGACAGTATGGTACTGGCACAAAAACAGAAAGATAGATCAATGGAACAGGATAGAAAGCCCAGAGATAAACCCACGCACATATGGTCACCTTATCTTTGATAAAGGAGGCAGGAATGTACAGTGGAGAAAGGAGAGCCACTTCAATAAGTGGTGCTGGGAAAACTGGACAGGTATATGTAAAAGTATGAGATTAGAACACTCTCTAACACCATACACAAAAATAAGTGGGTTAAAGACCTAAATGTAAGGCCAGAAACTATCAAACTCTTAGAAGAAAGCATAGGCCGAACACTGTATGACATAAATCACAGCAAGATCCTTTTTGACCCACCTCCTAGAGAAATGGAAATAAAAACTAAAATAAACAAATGGGACCAAATGAAATGTAAAAGCTTTTGCACAGCAAAGGAAACCATAAACAAGACCAAAAGAGAACCATCAGAATGGGAGAAAATATTTGCTAATGAAGCAATGGACAAAGGATTAATCTCCAAAATTTACAAGCAGCTCATCAGCTCAATAACAAAAAAACAAACAACCCAATCCAAAAATGGGCAGAAAACCTAAATAGACTTTTCTCCAAAGATGATATATAGATTTCGAACAAACACATGAAAGAATGCTCAACATCATTAATGATTAGAGAAATGCAAATCAAAACTCCAATGAGATATCATCTACCAGCAGTCAGAATGGCCATCTTCAAAAAATCTAGAAACAATAAATGCTGGAGAGGGTGTGGAGAAAAGGGAACACTCTTGTACTGCTGGTGGGAATGTGAATTGGTACAGCCACTATGGAGAACAATATGGAGGTTCCTTATAAAACTACAAATAGAACTACCATATGACCCAGCAATCCCACTACTGGGCATATACCCTGAGAAAACCGTAATTCAAAAAGAGTCATGTACCAAAATATTCATTGCAGCTCTATTTACAATAGGCAGGAGATGGAAACAACCTAAGTGTCCATCATCGGATGAATGGATAAAGAAGATGTGTCACATATATACAATGGAATATTACTCAGCGATAAAAAGAAACAAAATTGAGTTATTTTTATTGAGGTGATGGACCTAGAGTTTGTCATACAGAGTGAAGTAAGTCAGAAAGAGAAAGACAAATACTGTATGCTAACAAATATATATGGAATGTAAGAAAAAAAATGTCATGAAGAACCTTGGGGTAAGATCGAATAAAGACACAGACTTACTAGAGAATGGACTTGAGGATATGGGGAGGGGGAACGGTAGGCTGTGACAAGGTGAGAGAGTGGCATGGACGTATATGCACTACCAAACGTAAAATAGATAGCTAGTGGGAAGCAGCCGCATAGCACAGGGAGATCAGCTTGGTGCGTTGTGACCACCTAGAGGGGTGGGATAGGGAGGGTGGCAGGGAGGGAGACACAAGAGGGAAGATATATGGGAACATATGTATATGTATAACTGATTCACTTTGTTATAAAGCAGAAACTAACACACCATTGTCAAGCAATTATACTCCAATAAAGGTGTAAAAAAAACCATCAATTATGGTTATTTTCTGATTTCCAAAGCAATGCACGCTTGAGAGAAACAATCAGATGGGAAATATGTTAAATACAAATGTTAAACTATTCCCTTATCACTTGTTTGGTCCCTTATATATAATCTTACAGATATTTTTCTTTTCATATTTTGTACTAATTGGAATACCTTTCTCTTCTCATCCTCCAGAGGGACAGAAAAATATATAAAGAGAAAGAGACAGAAAATATATATAAAGAAAGATATAAATATTGATTCCCATTTGCACACCAGTACCAATACCATAGAATTTTGAAAAACACCATACTAACTTTTAAGTAAATTGGATTTCTCACAGGTCCATGTGTATAAAAGTGCATCTGACTTTAGAATCCAGCCAAACACTGTCTGAAAAGTGTGAATACACAATGAGATTAAAACAAAAGGGAAATACTATAATTGACATCTGTGAAATCTATAATATCATGGTCAATTTTAGATAACCAAAAAATAAATTTTTCAATTGAATATTTTAATTTTTCAGAGTCCCTGTTTAACTTCTGTTCTATGACATTTGCTCTTTAGTTAAAGAATGGAAAAATTAGGTGAAAATTAACTTTATTTCTCCAATCAACAACCATGGTTTTGGAGGAAATATAAGCTCTATTTTGTTAACTCCTTCCTAAGCGAGGGCTTAAATAATTTCTGAGGAAAAAAGATAACAATCTTAAGCAAGGAATTCTTTCAAAATGGGGTGCTTTTCTTAATAAAAACCCTACCACGACATTATCTAGAAGCAGTAATTCATTTTCTTTCATCATTACTCCTGTGCCCCTTACCTACAATTACTATTTAGTAGAGCTTCTTGTAAGCTGTAGGCTTTATAATTTTAAAGGCTCCAAAAATAGTCATTTCATAAAATATGAGTCAGAAGGTCCCTTTATCATAATAAATTCATAGTCTATAAAATTACATTTAGAAGGAAAATACAGTCTTGCCTATTATTGTACCTTTCCATCTCCAGATTAATTTTAGCATAAATTTTCACATGTACTTTTTTAAAAACTTATAAGATTGCATTGGGTTAGCAGTGAATTTTCAGCACAATTTTGTAAGAATTTCTATCGTAAACATTGTTCTTTCATGTTGTTCACCAGTTCATATATTTCTTCGCAGGCATCATGCCTAAATTTTAGGAGGGTTGTTTTTTGTACATAGTATTTAAATGGCAACTGTTACCAACTGAGGACTCATTTAATTGCCCTCGGTTTTCTAATTAGTAATAAAAACTTAGACTTATTTGCATTTTCCAAATTATATAATATGGCCATAAATGTGCATACACATATTCAACTTACCAAACTTTCAGTACTAAATCCCTGACTCCCAATTTTTCTCTAAACAAATAACCAGTCACAAAACCTAGTCTTCAGGTACGCACCTTAGAAGACTATCTCCTACTTAAAAAAAAAAAGAAGACCATCTCCTACTTAGAAAAGGAAAAATATGAGCACTTCAGAAAAGGAACCATTCAACACTCATGGTTTATATTGAAGGCATTATTTTAAGACAAGTGTGAATATTCTCCCTTTCAAAGCCCATTCCTTTACAAAACTCAGGTTGTTTCTCCAGTCCAGCAGGCCAACTTTCTTCCAAAGGTGCTCTTTTAACCCTTTGGTCCCTATTACCCTGCCACAGGAAAGGTATCTAGTATGCCCTGTAATTGTAATAATATCATGCACAGAGTTTTGAATTAAAAAGTCAAGTGTAGCTTCTTCTTTTCCTGAAGGTGGGACCTTTACAGTTACTAACATTCAAGTGAGGGTAAAAGATGTATCTTTCAGAACCTATTGATTTCCCTGTGTTGTGCACAAGGATAAGGAGTTGCTCATGTACACAAGATAAGTTATCACATTGTAGTTCATTATAACAATGACAAAATGCTATCCATGAGACAGACAGAAAAACTGAGTCTAAGTCAAGAAGGATATGTTATTTATCCATTACAAAGACATGCAAATCTAAATGCACTGACACAGAAGAAAAATTCCAGTTAATATAATCAGGTTAGAGATCAATGAAGTACAAATCATGCAGGTCATGTAAAACACTACAGGTGGAGAGCAATGCTATATATGTTCATCTTAGGATACAAATTCGATAAAGGTGAGTCTTGAATGGTAAACAGAAATCTGATAACATAGCTACACATGAAACAAGAGGGTAACAAGGATGGAAATGGATAGTAAAGGAAGACCTGATTTTCCCCTCTAATATTATAAAATATTACATAGAGAATGCACTTATATGTACATATGCACTTCAACGTAACTTTATAGAGGCTTTAAGGAGATATGAGATAAAATATCAGATATAAGTGAGAAAAGAAAGTAACCCTAGCAAAATGGTACCATACAAAGGGAACGTAAGGAAAATATCTTTGAAAAGTTCTTAGACTGGTGTTTTATATTGATCAAAGGAAACATTTCTTATTAAAATTTAGGTACCTAGGGCTTCCCTGGTGGCGCAGTGGTTGAGAGCCCGCCTGCCGATGCAGGGGACACGGGTTCATGACCTGGTCTGGGAAGATCCCACTTGCCACGGAGTGGCTGGGCCCGTGAGCCATGGCCGCTGGGCCTGCGCGTCCGGAACCTGTGCTCCGTAGCGGGAGAGGCTGCGACAGTGAGAGGCCCACGTACCGCAAAAAAAAAAAAAAAAATTTAGGTACCTAAACACCTAAGAGATATATAAGGAGTCCCAGGAGAGAGCCTGGGAAATTGAGAATACTGGAAGGAATAATAGCTGAGAATTTTCCAAAATAATGAACAATATCAAGCAGAATATTCAAGCTGTGCTTTAAAAAAATATAAACATAACATTTGCATACACACACATCCCAAAACACACACACACACACACACACACACACACACACACACACACATACCCCTAGACCAGTTATAGTAAAACTCCTAGAAAACAAAACCAAGGAGAAAAACCTGAAAGAGAAGAGACAAAACCAAAAACAATCATAATTAACAAGCAAGGGCCCTCTTTTTTCTTTTCTTTCTTTTTTAAAAAAGTCAGAGTTAACTTAGAATTATTTTGAGGCTGAAAAACGCATAAAGGTAACAATGAGGTAACGTGGAGATAGCAATGGTAGAAAGGAGCTAAGGCTCTTAGGTCTGGAAAAACCAAGTGAAGACATAGCAGTTCTGAGAACTCATAAGCTTAGAGGAGGGGTCTTTCAGAGCCAGGACACAGATTCCAAAGAAAGTTGCTGCTCAGCTAAAAGTGGGTTTTAAGGAAGATCAGAGGAGGGACCCCCTAAAACCTAAGACCCCTTACCTCTGATGATGGTGACCTGATCTCTGCTCATGCCAGAGCATCAGGATCTCAGAGGAGGACACCCTCAAAGCTGAGATCTAGAACTCAGGAGAGAGAGAGAGAGTTCACCAGTGTGCTAGTGCTTGTCTTTCTTAGGGGACCTGATGTAATGAGTCCCTGAAGTTTGGACAAACTTTATTTTGGATATTCTGGCCCTTCTGAAATCATATGGCCTTATTTTTGTTTAGGGCCTTTATTCAGGTGACATTGAGAAGAATAGGAACAGAGAGGAAGGCACATTCTTCTTCTCTTTCCTGCCTCCCTTTGGTCAACTTGACTGGCAGAGCCTAACAGGGAGCAGGCTGGTAAAGGAAAAGTGAGCTTGGCAGACTCCTAGTCCCAGCATCATGAACAGAGTATAGGATATGGAGCCAAGAGACTTAGATATCCTTTACCCAGCACCTACTTCTTCCTAAAGCATATACCTGATGAAGAATGCAACAGCAAGTCTTTTAGATGCTATGCATTTTTTTGGAAACACAATAAATACCAAGATAACTGTAACATTAGCAACATCCATTTTCTAAAATGCAAAACCAAAAATCAGAACATTTGTTAAGGAACTCTTACCTGATGCTTATATAATAAATGGAGAGCCATTTGTAGATTTCAGTTAATGGTACTATGGCAGGAAATTTGTTTATTTCCTTTATTGAGAATAAATAAAGAGAACATTTATTGAGAATATTTATTAATTTGTGTGTCAGCTGCACACAATGAGCACAATATCACAAGTGCTACCTGCTGACCAGAGTGGTGACTTTGAACACTTGTGCAGGGAAGAAAAAGGAAAAACAAAACACTTCTAGTGAGGAATTCTCTTAAAATGTGAGCCCTTCTCTTAATACCACCCTGTGTGGAAAACATGTCAAAGACTCAGAAATAGGCACAAGAGATTCCTGGGGCCCTACAGTGGAATGTCAGGCATTGGCTAATGGGTCCTGCAGGAATTAGCTCATTCTATAGAGGTATGGCCTTTTCATTGTCTTTGATTAGACTACTTTAATATGTAAGAGACAGAAATTGACATGTAGAAAACTGATAGTAATGCCATTGTTTCTGTTCATGGCAGTGCAAATGATTCCTATCCTTAGCAGTGCATATACAATTTGTCCTATAGAAAAATAATATCAGTATCTCAAATTCTTATTTGAAAAGTGTCCAGTAGCTTACTGGTTCTTTTGTTAATTGTTGAGATAAATAATAACTTGGATAAGAGTTCATTTAACAATAGCATGAGAGTCTCAGCATCACAGAGCAGTGTATAAGATTTGGTGCAGAGAGAGGGAGACATAGATATCCTTTACCTAGTACCTACTTCTTTTTAAAGCACATATGCTGATGACAAATGCAACAGTAATTCCTTTAGATGCCATGACTTTCTTTTGAAACATAATAAATACAGAAATAATGATAACACCAGCAACAGCTACTTCCTAAACCACAAAAACAAAAATCAGAACCTTTGTTAAGGAACTTGTACCTTATGCTTATGTGATAAATGGGGAGCCCTTTACAGATTTTAATTAGTGGTGCGATGACAGCAAATTTGTCTTTTTTTTAACATCTTTATTGGGGTATAATTGCTTTACAATGGTGTGTTAGTTTCTGCTTTATAACAAAGTGAATCAGTTATACATATACATATGTTCCCATATCTCTTCCCTCTTGCGTCTCCCGCCCTCCCATCCTCCCTATCCCACCCCTCCAGGTGGTCACAAAGCACGGAGCTGATATCCCTGTGCTATGTGGCTGCTTCCCACTAGCTATCTACCTTACATTTGGTAGTGTATATATGTCCATGCCACTCTCTCACTTCGTCCCAGCTTACCCTTCCCCCTCCCCATGTCCTCAAGTCCATTCTCTACGTCTGCGTCTTTATTCCTGTCCTGGCCCTAGGTTCTTCAGAACCGTTTTTGGTTTTTAGATTCCATACACATGTGTTAGCATACGGTATTTGTCTTTCTCTTTCTGACTTACTTCACTCTGTATGACAGACTCTAGGTCTATCCACCTCATTACAAATAGCTCAATTTCATTTCCTTTTATGGCTGAGTAATATTCCATTGTATTAAAAAGAATATCTTTCTTATTCTATGTGTCAGCTGTTCAAGGTGAGCACCTTTCAACCCCAAAGTTCCACATAGTTACTTTAGCGCTTCCAATCCTACTCATTTATCTCATCATATCTTGACTTCAAATTTTCTCTCCCATAACATACACATAATAATTTCTTAGTAGAAGTAGATATAAAATGAGCAAAGTACATCTTTAAGAGTTCAAGCACAAATCTTTTTTAAACAGAGGTGTAAGATCACACATATTTGGAGATCTCTGCTTTAAAGAACTCAGATCACAATGCCCTCACACAACAGGTGTCATCTTAGGACACAGAAAAACACAGAAAGGTGACTCGTCACCTCAGATTCTCTTTAGTGGGAATTTCCAGCTTCTTCAATAAAACAGGAGGGCTTATAGCCCCTAATCCCCAACTAAATACCTCATCTTCCCAAAGCACACATACACAAACATGCACACACACACTGCCTCACAGTGATAGTAATCACGTACTAGGTTTCTAGTCCATCCAGCCTGTAACATCCTTGTAATAATGTTCTTACCTCCAGGATAAAATGGCATATCCCAGTTGTCATAGAAACCAGAATGTCATCAAAATGTTCTTGTTGATGTTAGCTTTCTAAGGAAACCAGGAAATGGTTTCACGTACAACCTCAGAACCAGAGCATTGCACTTGATCTTATTCACTTATACCATGCCCAATCTGATGAAGGAAATATTGGAGACAATACTAGCCATGGTATAGGCATTTAAAGAAAGGAAGCTTTTTACACAAGGCATTATCAAGGAAGTAAAGAGGGGTTAAGCAGTATGGTTCCCCTCTTAGAGACACATACTCATGTTCCAGTTTCTGTTACAAACCACCTCTCAGCCTGCCATAACACGAGAGTCCAGGTGCACTTATGCAGGTGGAAACCTGTGGATTGTTGGTCACTTTTAAATGACCTGCAGAGCATAAAGTATCTGGATCTCAGAGGAAGACAAACTAGAAAATCAGGTTTTGCCAGGGTCAAAGGAAGCTGTGCCTGCATTTGGACAAATGTGTTATTAGGGTTGTGAGGAGAAAATGGTTCCTGAGAAGAGAAACAACTCCCACAAAGTTGCCTGTGCTCTAGGGCAGCAGGGAGATAAAGCTAAGTATCTCGAATTTGGGAATCTGCTCTGCCCACAAAATGCTGAAACCACATTGCCAGTGAATAATTTGCTTAGAGGTAGGTTTCTTCCAACCACGTTCACATTTTTTAATTTATTTTATTTTATTATTTTTTTTTTTCTGGTACTTAGGCCTCTCACTGCCGTGGCCTCTCCCGTTGCAGAGCACAGGCTCCGGACGCGCAGGCTCAACGGCCATGCCTCACGGGCCCAGCCGCTCCGTGGCATGTGGGATCTTCCTGGACCGGGGCACGAACCCATGTCCCCTGCATCAGCAGGCGGACTCTCAACCACTGCGCCACCAGGGAAACCCACATTTTTTTAATTTCAGTAATGTTGATAATGACTGCACAAGCACACACAAAGTCATCAGGGTACACAAGCACACACAAGTTCTGTCACACAGTCATTCACATTAGACAGAGCTGCCCAATTATGCAGCACTTTCTCCTACAATAAGCCGGTGTGGTCGGCCCTGAGCAGTAATGCACATGAAACAGGCCCCCAGGGGAGAAAGCAGTGCAATCTGGTTTCCAGCAGTTCCAGGTTCCCTGATTTAAACGCCCCCCCCACCAATAAACACACTGTGGCCTGATATTTTTAGCCACCAAGATGATGTCAATGAAAGCTGCGTTAGCAAATGACGCAGAGAGTCAGTCAGCTCTCATGAGCTGATCTGAGCCAGCTCCAGCACACAACTGGATCTGCGCACTCCAGAGCAAAACAAGATCATCCCACTCTATGTGGGATCGACAGGAGAAGTGCCATGCTGAATTAGAGATACACCAGTATGCAAACTACGTAAAAGATTTCAAAAGGTTCTTAAGGCACAGGAAATGGAGATAGTCATTAAACCCATGATCTAGCCTATCTAGCTCCTCAGGAAGGGCAAATAGTGGGATGTTTTTACGGTCACTCGTTTTAAATCAGAGACTTCAGAAAAATAGAGGGTTTGACTCTCAGCTCTGCCATTCATCAACAGTGTGACTTTCCCAGTGCCGCTTAATCACTCTGTTCCTTAGTCTCCATTTTGGTGAAATAAAGTGATAATGCCTCTTATCTTTAAAAGGTTGATCAAAGGTCACTAAAGAAAATAGAACCTTTTTGTTTTCAAAAATATAGTTATTTTTCAAAAAGCATATGCTTTTATTCAAGCATGAAATGGGTTTAACATTGTTACTTTGAATGAATAAATACATTTAAAAGTGGTTAGCATTATTTTTTAATTTTCAAATACTGGCACACATAAGCCACCTAAGCAAAGCTTTTTGGGGCCTTCAGAACAAGTCTGAGAACAACTGTTTTAGTAGAATTCAGGAAGGCAGCCATAAATCTGCTTCATACAGTGTCATGAGCTGACTTTCAAAACATCAAACTCTCTCTCACCATTTGTCTCCAAAAAGTACAACACAATAATGAGTCAGAATGCAAAATGTCACCTGCATTGCAAAGTGGTGAGATCAGGTCTATTATATCCCTCACGTCTGTGCATAGCCTACATGAAGGCTCAGAGGATCCATCCATCCTCCTCAGTTAGTGAGAAGGAGGCATGAGAGTGTGTATACACTATTTCAGTGGCATTTTCCCCTCAAATTTTTTCACTCAATGATGCCATTCTAGAATTTTCATTTGTCATGCAACTTATCATTCCATATCACTGCATAGTGTTCTACAGTGCTTTGTAAAGTGGCATTATTATTCCATTGCATGTATGGATATATGTATGTTTGTATTTTGCCCCATGTTGTATCATAAGCATCCTTTTCAAAAAGTAAATGTAATACCTCTCTGTTCTGAGGAATCACAGGAATGTGTCACCTGCTGACCAGAGCTGGTATTCTGCACAATGAGAATGAAAAAGAAACACACCCAGGACACTAGGGCAACTAAAGACAAGGTTCACAGGCAAGACTCTCCAGCCCATGGAATATTTCACCATCACCTAATGACAATGCTAGCCTCTATGTCTAACTGTCTCCCTCTCTAAAGAGTATGCTGTGTATAACACAATGGCATATATTATTTCCATCTCTTTTTTCTCCCCTCATCATAGGAAAGCTGATTGAAAATTCTAAGAATTGGTTGAGCATTTCAGTGTAAACACGAGTGTCTATTTCTCCAAGTTTTTATTCTATCCATACATATATTTTTATTATTTTTTATTGAAGTATAGTTGACCTGCAATGTAATATTAGTTTCAGGTGTACATTATAGTGATTCAATATTCTTAGAGAAAGTTATTATAAAATATTGGTTATATTCCCTGTGCTATACATTACATCCTTGTAGCTTATTTATTTTATATGTAGTAGCTTGTACCTCTTAACCCCCTTCCCCTATCTTGCCCCTCTCCACCCCTCTCCCTAATGGTCATCACTAGTTTGTTCTCTGTATCTATGAGTCTGGTTCTGTTTTGTTATATTAATTCGTTTGTTTTATTTTTCATCTTCCACATATAAGAGAAAACATACAGTATTTAGTAAAGGAGCTGTGGTATATATTTACAATGGAATATTACTCAGCCATAAAAAATAATTTTAATTTTGCCATTTACAACAACATGGAAAGACCTGGCAGTTATTATGTTTAGTGTAATCATACCAAGAAAGACAAATATGATATCCATACGTATATTTTTATAAACTCTATGAATAGCTTTTTAAAACAATTCCATAGCATATTTTCACATCCCTTGGAAGTCTCACTTGTCTACATCTTAATATGAATCACTTTGACGGGGCACATTCCACAAACCCCAGAAATAATAATTTGAGTTATTTTTCTATCAAAAGAGTAACATATTCTTAAGATAAACAATTGATATGAAAATCTCTTCAGTAAAACCATTAAACTGCCCTCTTGCTACCGAATTCAGCTTCAGCTGCTCACTACTTGAAAGGCAATACTCAAGAGACAGTGTTGGTTAGAAATGAAAGGTTGCTTTATTCAGGAGGCCGGCAACCTGGGGAGAAAGCAGACTCATGTCCAAAAACCAACTCCAAAGATTCTGATTGACCATGAAAGTTTTTAAAGGGAGAAAGGGAAGTTAATCATTTGGGGAGGAGGTTCATTATCTTCCACTCTTTGCAGGCTTTCTTCTGATTGGTTGGTGGTGAGGTAACAAGGTGGTATTCTAGGAATCTTATGCTCAGCCAAAGTTACCATCTTCTACCTGGCCTTAGTTCCTGCAGAAGAACTCAAAGATATTGATATGTATATCACTTGAGGAGGAACCAGGACCCTGCCCTATTGCTGCACTACTGTTCCTTAACTGTTCCTCCTTTGTTTCTGCATTCCCTCCCTTCTGTCCCAAATCAAAGGGAGAATCTGGAAGCCCAGTCCCCCTCCTGCAAATTGCTGAAATCAGAAATCTACTATATAACAGATTAGACACAGTGAAGGAAGAAGTAATGAAATGCATGTTAGTTAAGATTTAAAAGTACAGATGAAGCAAGAGAGAAAATGCAAAAAAAAAACAATATAAAAGACAGGAGACCAAATGTGATTTCAAAGAGATATGTAACTGTATTTGGAGAAGGATACGGAGACAGGTATGGGAAGAAGCAATATTTGAAGAGAAAAATGACAAAGAATCCCCCCCGCAGATTATGGGAGATACTCAAACAGCAGATCCAAGAAGTAGTCATGAAAAGCAAAGGCAGGATCCAGTCAGAAACATACGTTTATCAGGCAGGCTGAGGTCGGATTTCTGTTTAGAAACCACACATTTATAAGAATAAGAATTCAACAGAGGGAATTACTTAAATAGGCTAGTGATATCTAAATAGACAAATAGGAATACTAATGTTATACAGAGATAGGAAGAATAGGGAGGAATTTCCACTCCTAGGGAAGGGCAAACCAAGGGGATATGAGGTGCCTGAGAATCAAAAAAGGAGGAAGACAGGTCCCTAACTGCTGGGACCCAGACTTCTAAGGAAAGGGGGATGCGCAGCTAATGGTGACTCTTAAAGGGGCTCTGAGAAGTGACCCCACAAGCCTGAGAACTTATCTCTGAGGAAGGAGAGATGCTTGGCTGGTGCTGAGCCTTAGGATCTCAGAAGAGGCTTCATGAGTGCTAGAACTCAGATGTAAAGGGGAAAGCAGAACTAGCTTCCTGATGCTGCTAAATTCTCTGAGGAGGTGTAATGTCCAATATCCTTGGAATTAGAAGAATATGCAAACCTGTCCTTACTGCCCCTACTGAAACCATTGCTGGGTGAAGGGACTTTGTTGGGTGACACTGATAGCAAAAGGAAGCAGAAAGGAAGTGCAACCTGCTTCTCTCTCCCCTCAATTTCCTGTCTCCCTGTGGTATTCTCAAATATCAGATCAAAATGGGAGGCAGGTGGTAAAGGACAAACAGGGCTATCAGAATCCCGGTCACAGAACCTGTGCACACTCTAAGGAATGTTGATTAAGAGACTCAGATCTCCCTCACCTACCATATGCTTCTGCTTAAAGCACCTTTCATGCAAGGAAGGCAACAATATGTACTGAAAAGACTATGCTTCTCCCTCAAAGCATAATTAACAGAATGAATTACTAACTGCATCATCAACAATATCTACCAGCAGGCACTCAAGCTGACATAAAACAGTCTTTGTTAAGGGACTTGTGCTTTATTCTATAGATAAAGGGAAGCCATATTGAGATTTAAAGAACTGGTGGGAAAAGATATAAATATTCTTTAGAGAACTGGTTTCCGAAATGATGCTCAGCTATGTGAGTAGCTGTAAGCAAGATGATGACGAATTGGAGCCCAGAAAGATAATATTAGATTTTTCCAAACATTTAAAATCCAATCCTTTATAACAGGTGTCAGCAAATTAAAGCCTGGTGGCTGTATCTGGCCTGCTGCCTTTTTTGAAAAATCAATTTTATTGGAACATACCCACCCTCAATTTTTTTTTTTTTTTTTTTTTTTGTGGTACGGGCCTCTCACTGTTGTGGCCTCTCCCGTTGCAGAACACAGGCTCCTGACGCGCAGGCTCAGCGGCCATGGCTCACAGGCCCAGCCGCTCTGCGGCATGTGGGATCTTCCCGGACTGGGGCATGAACCCGTGTCCCCTGCATCGGCAGGTGGACTCTCAACCACTGCGCCACCAGAGAAGCCCCACCCTCATTTTTTATCTTGATGTCTACAGCTGTTTTCCTGTTACAATGGCAGAGTTGAGTAATTCAGACAGAGATTTGTATGACCACCAAAGTATAGCGTATCTATTATCTGATATTTCCCTGAAAAAAAATTGCCAACTCCTGTCTTGTAACCTCATTTGTGTGTTTCCTAAAGTGCAAAAATGATTATTATTCTATGCAGATATATAATGGCATATGACACATTTTTAAAGCACTACAAAACACTTTCTAAAACAAGTATGCTTGCTTAGAAAAGTACAGAGACCTCTGTTTTTTATGAAAAAGATATCAAATTGCCCCAACTAGCATAAGGGCCCTATCATCTTAGTTGATAGAATCAAGGAAGGAAGAACATTGGCTAGTGACTCAGCCTCTTCAGGATTCTCTTAGCAAGAGCTGCCAGTATGTCTTCCACAAAAAGGAATGGATAAAGCACCCTCAACCCCAAATATATACCTCAATCCACAAACACAGACACATACAAATACGCTAATAGAATCAAGGAAGGAAGAACATTGGCTAGTGACTCAGCCTCTTCAGGATTCTCTTAGCAAGAGCTGCCAGTATGTCTTCCACAAAAAGGAATGGATAAAGCACCCTCAACCCCAAATATATACCTCAATCCACAAACACAGACACATACAAACACGCTATGATGCTAGACTTTGAATAGGCCTATAAATGATGCAGATTTTCCACCTTTCCTGCCTGTAATTCTATATGATCAATCTACCAGAAAATAATAGCATAGACAGCTGCCATAAAACCAAAATGTTACCATACCTCCTGCATTAGTGTAGTATTGTATGGAAACTAGGATACATATGTTCACTCTGAGGGTCAGATTCATAGTTAAGAGGTCAGCCACTCTAACCTCTACCACTCCAACTAATGAATGAACAAAATCACGTTAAGGAACATACTGAACTTGGTTTATTTATCTTGACTTAAATTTTCTACCACTTGGTCCATGTTTAAATATACAAGCTGGTTCACACTCATGCTCACTCATTTTCTCTAAGGACTCAAGGAAATAAAAAAGCTGTTATGCCCACAGTTACAGTTTATTACAGTTAAAATTCAGGTCAAATAGATAAAACCATGAAAGGGAAAATGTACATGGGCTGAAGTCCGGGAGAAACCAGTCTCAAGCTTCCAGGTGTCCCCTCCCAGTGGATTTACACAGAGTTATGCTTAAATTTCCCAAGAAACAATGTGTTGACAACTCACATGAAACATTGCCAACCAAGGAAGCTCACCTTAGCCTTAGTGGCCAGAGATTCTGGGACAGTCAGTCATACAGGCATGTGACTGACCTTACCTACTCAGACCCTTGCCCCTTTTCCCATTCCCAAACCAACATGGGCCTTCAGCATAAATTATAAACTTACCTAACATACAAAAACAAACTGGACAGGTAGAATATTCCAGCATACAGAGATTATTTCCCAGGAGTTAGTCAAAGGCTCGTTCTGAAGACACTATTTTCCTTAGGCAATGCAGGGATTGAGGAATCCAAGCCAGCTTAGTTAATCCTTTCCTGCCCAATCAGTTTCCCTGATCCTTGATGTAAACCCTCTTAGAGAAAAATTATCATATTTTTCTGTGCATCTACATTCGGTATAGCATTTACATAACAGATACAGCAATAGTATCATCATGAATGTGCCCAACAGTTGGAGAAGCCACTGTAGAAAAGGGATATATTTAATGAAATGGCTAATCTATCTTATAAAGGAAAATATTTCCATATTCTTATACTAAATTGATTACTCATTTCCCTTCTTAATCTACCATTATTTGTACCTTGTGATAAATTTGTGCAGAACTATTTAATATAGTATATAGCTGATGGTTAGCTAAATCCAGCCCTTCTTAGGTCAGTCATTTTCTGACCATTTTCTGACATTATATACTGAGAAGGTCTTCACTCAATCTACCAATACATTGGCTCATCAGTATCAGTACTGTCATATGATTATTTACCTAAGGCAGGTGCTCAAGTTGGGATCATTCCCTAGGGGAATTAGAATTTATCATGTGATGTCCACTGCTTTATTCCCATTAGGAATCTTTTTTTTTTCTATTCTGTTTAATAGCTTTCCATCCACAAAAACAAAGATAATATATTTCTGTGCACAATATACTGTGGCATGCTGGGAAGGCTGCTGCTACCTTTCATCCATTATAACCAGGGACCTTTCTAATTATTTATCACCATGGTTTATAGTTACACAGTAATTAGCCTGCCAGGAGCTATACACTCCATGGACCAATGGCTCAGTAGGGAGTAGTTCTTGGAAATGCCTTCCAAAATGATACCCTTTGTAATAGATGTAACTGAAAAATAAGAGTCAAAAGATACTGGAACATTACTAGAGTTCCACTCAGTCATTAACTATAAGACTAGCTTCATCATATTGAATGACCAAACTGTCTCCAAAAGTAATGCCACTCAGGTTTCCAGCTTTCTATTTGACCTTGTCAAGTTCAAAAAGCAGGGGTGGAAAATATGTGGCTTCACCCTTTTGAGAATTAGGGTATAATTGTGCTAAGAGACAATATCCTTTTATTGTTCTGAGCCTCTCTTGAGACACCAATATTGAATTTCCATTATTCCATAACCCATTCAGTCATTCCTCTAACCTCAACTGCTATTGCTCCTTCTCTCCATTTTTCATTGATTTTTATCCAGACTTTTCCATCTTTGGAAGGAATGATAGGTTTAGCCATTGTGTTGGTCCAGGTCATTGGCACCAATACCAATCTAGCAAGTGCCTACCTTCAACAGTTTTCAACAGTTTCTGTGTAAGGAGAAACTCAATCCATTCTTATCCATATACGACAAGGTTACATAAATACAGAACTAGTGGGCCTTCTTGACCATTAGGCAATATAGTTGCGTTTACTGTCAAGCCCAATTCTACCAGGTAGAAGGTACAGGCCATCCCATCAGACACTTAGGAATACTGGCATAAAGGTTTAACGGTATAGTTACAGTTTCTTGCTTAGGGATCATTCCTACATCTGGCACCTGCAGCCCTGATTCCAGGATCACTGAATCAGATAGGAAAAAAGAAAGTTGCAGTAATTTGGGGAAGAATTGTATAGTTGTTCCTACATCTTCCTCTATCCCCCTTTCTCCCAATTCCTCCAGAAAAACATAAGACTCTAACAAATGGGGATCATGTCTTGTCCCCTTTTCACATTGAATGTAAGCTCACATTCATGAAGGTATGTAAACTAAGCTTTCATGCCTTTATCTCCACTCATTTTAGACAGCTAGTGTTTTAACTGACTGTTCAAATTTTCTATCAAATCACTACTCTGAGGATGATATGCAGTATGATATGTCCACTGGATATGATATCTCTTTGACCATTGTTGAACCCTATGGACTATAAAATATGATTCTTGGCTGAAGAAATGTAATTCGACGGTCTGAATTGGTACAATATCTTCTGTTCCAATCCTTTATAGAGTTTTGAGAATTTGCATCTACCACAGCGTATGCAAAGCTTCATCTGCAGTAAATATCTATTCCTGTAAGGACCTATTTATAGCGTCCCAAGGCTACCGGTAGTAGTCTGATGTAGTTGAGATGCCAGCTACGCATGGGGCCTTTCCCCTCAGGGAATCTACTCCATTTTCTTCCTTTTTTTAAAAGAATATTTATTTGTTTGTTTGTTTACTTATTTATCTGGCTGCGCCGGATCTTAGTTGTGGCACGCAGGATCTTCATTGCCGGGTGCGGGAATCTTTAGTTGCAGGCATGCAGGATCTTTTAGTTGTGACATGTGGGATCTTTTTTAGTTGCGGCATGTGATCCACTTCCCTGACCAGGGATCAAACAGGGCCCCCTGCATTGGCAGTGAGGAGTCTTAACCACTGGACCACCAGGGAAGTCCCTCCATTTTCATCTGTAGTTTTTGCCTCTCTGGTTGGAAGACAAGATATTTCTTGCTGGCATTTTGTACCTCAGAATGTGCAAGTAGGATGTATTAATGATCACTATCTCTGCATTGCTGCAGCTACCCCATGTCTACTCATTTTATGGACCCAAGTGGCCACCTCAAACATGTGCACCAGGATGTACATTTGCTGATTACAATCACCTTATGACTTGAGAAGGAAGTTCTTCAATGTGCCTCTTAAATTCCTATAATGATTTCCATAGGGCTGTGACACATATAGGAATCATTTAAGAATCCAGTTTTCCACTGCCCATCTGCCTGACCATATGGCCAGGCCATTGGCCACCTCCCTATTCCATCTATCCCACCACTGTGTCAGAATAAACCCTGAATTTTAAAATTTTATTGCTGTTCAATTCTTCCATCACTGCAAAGAAAAGAGCATGGATTCTGCCCATTGAGCTGATTTATCTTCTTAAATCAGAGTTTTTCCATCAGAACATTATAGAGCAGCAGCCTTCCAAACAAGGTACTTCCCATCCACCTTGTAACTGACAACCATAAACCAAGTAGTTATTTGTTGATCAATTGAGAGCTATGCATAGGGTACCACCCATGTGGTAATATGATAAGTGCCCAGTAGTAAATCAATAATTGTCTCTCAAACAGTGTGCAGTGTACTTCCATGTCTGGAAATTTTCTGGTCTAAAATTCCAGTGGTCACTGCTGGGCAGCTCAAATGGATTTTGCCATAACCTTTAATCTGCATAAGTGCAAGTTGCAGATATTTCTAAAATCATATCTGAGTGTGTATTATAAGGGTTCAAAGTCACTGATTGAGCTTCTTTGCATTTCAGACATAGCCTGGTGTTTTTCAGGTCCCCATTCAAATATGATCTTCCTGCAGATGGCTTTATGGATTGGAGCTAGCAGTATTCCCAAAGGTGGAATATGCATCTTCCAAAATTCAAAAACCTCAACCAGGTGCTGTGTATCTTGCTTATTTCCAGAGGAAGACAATGAGAGCATTTTATTTTTAGTTACCTATGGAATGCCTCAGTGGCTCCCGCCCATGTTATTCCTATGAATTTCACCATTTGGAAAGGCCCTTGGATCTTTGCTGGATTTATCAACCAGCATTTGTTAGTCATATGTGTCACCATTGTATTTAAGTGAGTTGTATCTTGCTCTTCAATTTCTGATATTATCATGACATCCTCAATGCAATGTGTTATTGCACTCAATACCTCCATCAAGTCCAAATCTCTCCTAATCAAATTATGACAGTAAGCTGGTGATTTCAAATAATCCTGTGGCAATACAGTAAATTGTAAATTGAGATCCTTTTCACATAAAGAAAAATTGTAATTGACTCGTTTCCATGATTACCATCAAGAAAAAAAGTATTTTCAAAATCAATCACTGAGTAGTCACCTTTTTAACTTGCATTTTTTTCACTTTTTTGGACTGATGATGCTAAATGAGATACATTATTCAAGCCTTAATAGTCTAATATTTGTCTCCAGGTGCCATCTGCCTGTTCACTGGCTACACGGGGCTATCTACAGAGAATTTGTTGGTCATAGCACTCCAGATTCTAATATGTAATTAATTAAAGCGATAGTCTGTTTTTCTCCACCAAATATTCTACACTGTTTCAAATTAACAACCTGTGTGGACTTAGGAAATTCTGTAGGTTCTCATTTAGCACGTCCAATTAATACTGGCCAAGGGGTGAACTTACATTCCTTCTGTTTTCCCATACAAGACAGATAAAGTGTTCCCCAGCAGACATATACCCTTCTCAATAATATAATACATGCAGGAAAAGGAAATGCAGCCACGTCACATAAAGTCCATTCAAACATTTAATTTTCATCCAAACATTGACCTTAATCCCATCAACCATTGTATCCTCATATCATCCCATTATAATAGTGTCAACCTCATCGATGCTACTTTATTCACCCCATTCCTTAACAACTATTTAAAGATTTCCACTTTGCTGGAGTGAGTCCCTGGTCTACCCCCTTTTCTTTCTCTGTTCTCTTGTGAAACACTAACTTTCTTAGCATCTGTGAGACCCATAGGGGGAAGCTGAGATAACAAATCTGATACAGCTTCTTGGATCATTGCTTGATTTTGCAACAACAATGTTACATGAGGTAAAAATGCAAAAGAGTCTTCCTCAATCAAAGCATTTACCATGACCTGGGTAAGAGGTATGTTAAATGGTTGAACCTCCTGATCATTGTAAAGCCAATCCAGCATAGATTGCATATGTATCATATCAACTGCTTCATCTTGAGAGTTCCACTTGGCTTTTAAAGGAGGGGAAAAGGCATTCCCCTTCTCAGAGTAAACAAACTTTATAGTGGCTTTTATCCAGTCCATAGGGCTAGCTGTCCCCTCAGGAAGAAATTGCTGTGTGTTTGGATCATGTAGAGCCATCTGTTTAATAGTAAGCAATGGGTCCTGCATTTATGCAAATATACTCACTAATTCTGCAACATTCAACACCAAGGAGACTGTTCCTAGGTTAGTAACTATCACGGTCCATTTTTCAGGAAGCTGATGATATTCATCCTCAGAAGGAGAAAACTCTTTAACACCATACCCACTTGTTTCAGTAGTTTCTCATGTTTGCTTCTCTCTGCTACGTGTAATATCTTCTTTGTGACTAGAGGCCAAAGAGGTGCTATCTGTCGTTTCAGCACAATTTTTCCCTCTGGTAGCAGCTCTAGGGCTAGTAATTGTAGCTCAGACTGGCTGGTATCTGAGCTTGGTGCAGTGTTAGGATCCACCCCAACACTCTCCTTTACTTTCATTTTATCTATTACAGATAAAAATAACCAAAGGGTTGTATATTTAGCTTGTTTCTCATTATTTTTCATTTCCTTTTGTATTCAGGGGCTGATGGAAACACAGCTGCTGTCTCATACAATGGGTGATTCAGTAGCCCTTCAAGCATCAAAGATTTGTCATCCATCACCACCTCATTCTTCCTTTTCCCAAATAATGTGATTACCATGTTTCAGTGAGTTAGGGTCATATGATTTACCATCAAAATCATAGCCTTGCATCACAACTAAGTGGTTCACACTTAACTCACAATTCTAAAACTGAATGAATGAATGAATGAGATGGAGCAGAGAATATGTTAGGATGTGAACACTGAGATGACTTTAATAAGGAAGCAGAGTCTGAGTAATAGGGAAAAGTGAAATTTTCCTTCCACTAAGGTTTCCAATTGAGTCTTATAGACTACTTCTTCCAAAAAACAGCATAAAAAACCACCATTGGTAAAGAGATGATTTTAACATATTAATTGAGGTATAATTAATACAGCATAACATTAACTGGTTTTACATTTATAATTCAATTATTTTGTATCAGAGTTACATATTTATGCAACCATCACCACAATCTATACATTCTATTTGGTTTTAGAACATTTCTGATACCTAAAAAAATCCTCTGGTCCCATTTGAGGCAATTCCCAATCCCAACCCCTGACCAAGACCCAGGCAACCACTAATATGTTTTCTCTCTCCATGGATTTTCTTTTTCAGGATACATCATATAAATTGAAACATACAATACACGACATTTTGTAACTAGTGTCTTTCACTTAGCAAAATGTTTCCAAAGTTCATATACATTGTGGCATTCATTTATCACTACTACCTTCTTTTCATCACTGAATAATATTCCAGTATGCAAATATACCACATTTTCTTTACCCATCCATCAGTTGATGGACATGGGTTTTTAACTTTACTCCTAAGTAACTTATCTTACTGGACATATAATGTATCTTTTAATTGCATTATTGTATTGTTCATTGCTAATGTAAAGAAACACAGGTGATTTTTATATATTGATCTTATATCCTGCAACCTTGCTGAACCAATTTGTTAGCTCTTTTTTAAATTTTATTTTGTGTTGGAATAGAGTTGATTAACAATGTTGTGTTAGTTTCAGGTGTACAGCAAAGTGATTCAGTTATATATATACATGTATCTATTCTTTTTCAGATTCTTTTCCCATTTAGGTTATTACAGAATATTGAGCACGGTTCCCTGTGCTATACAGTAGGTCCTTGTTGGTTATCTGTTTTTTGGTGTTTTTTTTTTGCGATACGTGGGACTCTCACTGTTGTGGCATCTCGCGTTCTGGAGCACAGGCTCCAGACGCGCAGGCTCAGTGGCCATGGCTCACGGGCCCAGCCACTCCGCTGCATGTGGGATCTTCCTGGACCGGGGCATGAACCCATGTCCCCTGTATCGGCAGGCGGACTCTCAACCACTGCGCCACCAGGGAAGCCCTTCTATTGATTTTTGAGTCAGTTCTGTTGTTTTGTATCTTTCCAGTAATTTTTATATTTCATGTACGTTATTTACTTTGTTGGCATATACTTGTTCATAGTACTCCCTTATAATCCCTTTTAATTTTGTAGCATTGGCAGTGATAAAAAACAAAATTCAACTGAGTAAATTTTAAAGATCTTATTGGCTTTATTTAATGATTCATGAACCAGGCAACATCCAATCTAGCAGATAGAAAGGAGCTCCAAAGAGCTGTACAAAGTGAAAGACTTTTATAGGCAGAAGGGAGCAGGAATTAGGTTATGCTAGCAAAATGCGGAAAGGTTGTGGCAAGGTCACTTTCCTTTAGAGGATGGCATGGGTCTATTAAGAAGATTACTTAACTAGTGCTGATCAGGTGATTCCTGACTGACTGGCGTAAGTTTACACTTCTGGGAGAGTCAAAACTGTAATTAAGTCTCAGTTTGATGACCTGGAGCTTAGCACAAGTGACTCCATTTTGGACATATTGTCTTGGTTTTTTTTTTGCGGTACGCAGGCCTCTCACTGTTGTGGCCTCTCCCGTTGCGGAGCTCATGCTCCGGACGCACAGGCTCAGCGGCCATGGCTCACAGGCCCAGCTGCTCTGCGGCACGTGGGATCTTCCTGGACCAGGGCACGAACCCGTGTCCCCTGCATCAGCAGGTGGACTTTCAACCACTGCACCATCAGGGAAGTCCTATTGTCTTGTTTTTAACAATTGTAATGTCACCTCACTCATTCCTGATATTTTAATTTAAATCTCAGTTTTTCCCTTGGTCAATCTAGATAAATGTTTGTAGTATTTTTTTTATTTTTTTAAAGAAAAAAACATTTGGTCATTGATTCACTCTATTATTTTTCTTTACTTTTTATTGAAGTATGGTTGTATCGTGCAACTTTGCTGAATTCATTTATTAGTTCTAATAGTTTTTTGGTGGAGATGTTGGTGGGAACAGAGTCGAAGTTGGCTCTGTTCCATTTAACTGTGTGTTTTTCCCTCTTCCTGCACTGGAACCCTTGCTCCAGAGAGGTTTAGTGTTCAAGCAAGTGGGGCCTTTGCGCGGACAAAGGTCTGATGCACTGCCTGTGCAGGTTCTCGTGATTCTACTCAGACACAGCCTTGGGTGCAAGTCCTCTCCCTTTTTCCTTCATAGCCAACTACTGCTCCCAGCCTCTGCCCCAACCCACACCCCCAACCTGTGGTGAAACCACTGGTCAGGGCAGGCAGTGCCTGCATGGATTCAGCATGTATCAGGGGCGAACTGTGGTGGAGTGGCTGCTGTCAGAGATCTGGGTTGCTTCTGAGGCACTGTTCAACTGCTAACAATAGTCACTACCACGCAACTCAGGCTCTACCCAGGGACCAGGTCACCTCTGCATCCCACAGTTGAGTCTTGTCCCCAGTCATGGTTTCCCCAAATCCAGTGCCATACTGTGATGTGGAGTGAGCAGAGCATTTGCATGCTTAGGCTGGGGCTGGGGCTTGTGGCAAGTTGGTCACAAGACAGCTGGCAGCAGCTAGGGCAGAACACTGTGCACCCTGCCTGGGGGTAAGCCGGTGCACATGCACTCTTCACCAGCAGAGTCTAGGCTTCCCACAACCTTCTATCTGTCGCAGCAGTCTTCCAAACAGTCAAGGGGGTTTGTCTCCTCCGTGTAGAAATCCAAAGAAGATATACAGACTGCCAACAAACACATGAAACAATGCTCAACATCATTAATCATTAGAGAAATGCAAATCAAAACTACAATGAGATATAATCTCACACCAGTCAGAATGGCCATCATCAAAACATCTAGAAACAATGCTGGAGAGGGTGTGGAGAAAAGGGAACACTCTTGCACTGATGGTGGGAATGTGAATTGGTACAGCCTCTATGGAGAACAGTATGGAGGTTCCTTAAAAACTACAAATAGAACTACCATATGACACAGCAATCCCACTACTGGGCATATACCCTGAGAAAACCATAATTCAAAATAGTCATGTACCAAAATGCTCATTGCAGCTCTATTTACAATAGCCAGGAGATAGAAACAGCCTAAGTGTCCATCATCGGATGAATGGATAAAGAAGATGTGGCACATATATACAATGGAATATTACTCAGCCATAAAAAGAAACGAAATTGAGCTATTTGTAATGAGGTGGATGGACCTAGAGTCTGTCATACAGAGTGAAGTAAGTCAGAAAGAGAAAGACAAATGCCGTATGCTAACACATATATATGGAATTTATGAAAAAAAATATCATGAAGAACCTAGAGGTAAGACAGGAATAAAGACACAGACCTACTAGGGAATGGACTTGAGGATACGGGGAGGGGGAAGGGTAAGCTGTGACAAAGCGAGAGAGTGGCATGGAAATATATACACTACCAAACGTAAAATAGATAGCTACTGGGAAGCAGCTGCATAGCACAGGGACATCACTTTGGTGCTTTGTGACCACCTAGAGGGGTGGGATAGGGAGGGTGGGAGGGAGGGAGACGCAAGAGGGAAGATATATGGGAACATATGTATATGTATAACTGATTCACTTTGTTATAAAGCAGAAACTAACACACCATTGTAAAGCAATTATACTCCAATAAAGATGTATAAATAAAAAATAAGAATCACTTTGTTCACTAGAAAAATTAAATTAATAACAGCAAAATACAGTGATTGAGGAGTGAAGGAACAAAAAAATGCTGACATGTGGAAAATAAATAGGAAAATGTCAGGAAAAGTCTTTCCTTGTCAGTAATCAATACAATTACCATAGATAAAACTGTTCAACGAAAAGACAGCACCAGTGAGTGAACTTCAGGCAGTCACCTTAGCGCTGGATGCTCTGGCCAACAGTTAGCACCATCTGCACGTTTTCATAGACAATCAGGCCATTGTCGTCGGTCTGGCTGTCTGGTCTGGCCCATGGCAGCAATGACGTTTCCTTATGTAAAACTGTCCCCTTTGGGGTAAAGAGCCCTGGGAATCTCTTGGCCCACAGACTCCCAAATTATAAATCTAGGTCACACGTGTCTCTACATATACTAAAGCCACTATGCAGGGCTTTGCCAAGACCCTCCTTATCGGCTTCGGAGTTCCAGGCCTTATTGATGGTGACCGAGGCATGCATTTTACTTCTCAGGATACACCACGCTGGGCTCTTGAATGGCCTTCAGTAGACCTTTTGACTCCCTACCCGGCCTTAGGCGGCAGGACTCAGAGTTCCAGAGTGGCTTACTTCCACAAGTTCAAATTCCATTACACGAAAATGGCACATTTCAGTCGCCAGTCACACGCCAGAGGTGAATTGTAGTATAGGGTCTGACTGCATCCTGTGATGTTTGACTGCTGAGGGCTTTTAAACGTCAACCCTCCCTCTTCCCCAACGCCCTACACTCCACTCTCTCCTTTGGCACGGTTGTAGGGTGGAGGGCAGGAGGAGTGGGCGTCAAACTACACTAGCTACTGCCAGCACAAGGGAACTGTCATGCTGGCCCCATCCACTAATCACAGTAGAACTCCCAAAGCAATTTCTTCCTTTCCTGACTCTCTGAAGTCTTTTTTGGAGCAGCTTGAAAAGGTTGCCCTGCTCTCCCCCCAGAAGCCTCCTCATGTAAGGAATACACTTTGCATCGCGTCTCGGTAGTGTGTGTGTGTGTGTGTGGTGTCACCAGTCTTGATTGACTTTTGAACCCAACTTGGGGTAGGGGTCCAAACTGACTCAGGGTGGCAACAGCAGCTCTTCTCGCCAACCTTCCCAGGAGTGCTCTGCAGAATGTGTCCTTCCCATCTGTGAAACGTTAGGGTCTGTCAAATTAGATGTCCTGGATCCCAAGGCGGTGTGCTTACTGGAAGTAAGGGACACAGCTTATGTTCTCCTGAACGTGAAGTTACAGCTAACACCCAGTCTTGCTTCTGTGCCCAGCGACAGTAGTCAATGGGATTAGCATAAAATAGTTGTCAATTGCTTCCTCGTTTTCAGCATTCGTTACCCTTGACCACTCAGCTAAGTGGGGCTGAGTACAACAGAAAGTCCCGGATTGGGCTTCCCTGGTGGCGCAGTGGTTGAGAGTCCGCCTGCCGATGCAGGGGACACGGGTTCAGGTCCCGATCTGGGAGGATCCCACATGCAGTGGAGCGGCTGGGCCCGTGAGCCATGGCCGCTGAGCCTGCGCGTCCAGAGCTTGTGCTCCGCGGTGGGAGAGGCCACAACAGTGAGAGGCCCGCGTACCGCAAAAGAAAAAAAAAGTCTCGGACTGTTGAGCGAGAAATGATTCTAGGAAGCCTGTCCTGTTAACGTCTGCCATGCTGTATTAGTCTGCTCAGGCTGCCCTAATAAAATGCCATAGGCTGGGTGGCTTAAACAAGACATTTATTTATTTCCTACAGTTCTGGAGGCTAGGAAGCCCAAGGTCAGGGTGCCAGCATGGTGCAGTTCTTGGTGAGGGCCCTCGTTCTGGCTTGAAAATAGCCGCCTTCTTCCTGTGGCTTCACGTTGGGGTGGTGGGCGGAGAGCACCATCTATGGTCTCTTCCTGTAAGGGCAGTAATCCCAATGTGTGGACCCCAGCCTCCTGACCTTACCAAAACTGAATGACCTACCAAAGACCCAGTCTCCAAATACCATCTCCTGGGGGCGGGGTGGGGGGGGATGGGCTTCATCGTATGAATTTGGGAGGCAGGGGATGTACACAATCCAGTGCAGAGCAGGTGCTCAGTCTTTAAAACAAGTATCTCTCTCTGTGTGTGTGTCTCTGTCTCTGTGTGTCTCTGTCTCTCTCTCTTCCCTCTCTCTCTCTGTCTTCATTTCTTGGAGGCTGCAAGTGAATTGGGGAGCCCTGATGAAACACTGTCCAGCTCCTGTCTTTACTGCTTCTTCCACTCTCCATTCTCACTGCATCCATATCGACTTTGAATGTCCTTTTCTAAGTAGCCTTAACAGCATTAAAACCTCCAAATTCTCTTGCTCTCTCTTGTGGGAGGTTTTAAGCGCTGCTGAAATTTGATCTATACACCTTCTCTCTCTCTCGTTTTTGAACTAAGTGTGTCTCTATCAGCATGAGCTGCCCCAGGGTGGCAATTGGGGAACACATGCAGGTTCCCATACCCCAGGGCACCGCCCTATAGGGACACTGTAGTTTTGCTTTTGCAGTGGTGGAATGAAAAGGGACGGATTCCTGTGGGATCACAGAGGCTCAGGGTGAGCTGGGCCTTTAAGGGCTCCAGGGAAGCTGAAGACCTTGATCACTCATTGGACGGTGGTGCAGTCAATCCTTGGCTCCTGGCAAATGAGCTTAGAGCTGGCGCTGGAGGAAGTGGCCCTTCGTTGACCCTTCTAAAGTCCACCTCCCGTCGCCAGCCAGTCAGGCACTTTCCCGCCCTGTCCACAGTGGCCTCTGCCCAGCCTCGGTGGGGCGCTCCACGGGACGCCCCTCTGCCCTTCCCGTGGTGGGGTCCACAGAGGCATCTTCGCCGACTCCTCTCACCTGTGCAGCCGGCTTCTCTGCAGCCCGCAACCTGTCCCAGAGGCCCTACTGCCAATAGCATCCCCTCCCTCAGCAACACTCAGCCTGGCGGTCGCCATCTTTCTCGCAGTCGTCACTGCAGCCCGATCCGTGTCTGGCGCGTCCCTCCTGCCATGTCTGCCACAGAGGAGCACGGGCCGATCCCAGGTGGCCAGGACGGAGCTGGTGGTGGGGCGGGTGGTGACCCCAGTCCCCTCGGGGTCCGAGCATCTCCTTTGGGAGGGATGGATGGATTCGAGGGGGCCACGGCCCTTCTGGCCTCCCTGGGGCTCTCCAGAGCCCTTGACGGGAAGGATGGTGGGCAGGAGGCCGCCCAGGCCGCAGTGGAAGAAGACTGGGATGTAGAGATGGTGGAGGACGAGGAAGAGTTTGAATTAGACATCGAGGACCAGGAGGAGGATGAGTACCAGTCAGGAGAGGGGGACGAAACTGAGGAAGAGGTCGAGGAGGACGAAGAGACAGAAGAGGAGGACGAGAAAGGGCAAGAGGGCGTGGGAGTGGTCGCGGGCCATGGAGCCCCCGCAGCGCAGTTTCAGTCCCTGCTCCGGGATGTGGTCCATTGCCTTCTGCAGCGCAGCCACTACAACAACCGTGTCCTGGTCGGGCCCCACGCTGGCCACGCGGTGGTCAGGCGCTGCTCTTGGGAGCCCAGGGAACCGGGAGAGAGAGGGGACCAGATGCTGGAAGGCAAGTACCAGGCAGAGGGCACCCCGCCCTGGAAGCCGCGGGAACCTGCAGAGGGGGCGGCATCCCAGAAGGCAGAGGAACCGGCGGCGGCGGCAGCGGAGGCCGAGTTCTGGGCGGGCGAGGTCCTGACTGATGCCTCCGAGTCCTGGGAGGCTGGGGCGTGTGGACCCGATGACGGGGCCGAAGCTGGCGAGGGGCGGCCCAGTCCTCAGGCCCTTGCAGCCCCTGCTGGGGCATCGGCCTCAAAGGCAGGCCGCGCTCAGCGCTGGCCTCTGGCGGTTGAAGCAGTGGGTCAAAGCTCTCAAAAACCTTCAGGCACGATATGCACAAGTTGAAGCCCAATTCTCTAAAGACCTTTAGGATCTTGAGAAAAAGTATGCTGCCTTCTACCAACCTCTGTTTGATAAGAGAGCTAACATCAATGCAATTCATGAGCCCAAAGAAGGCGAATGTCAGTGGCAAGTCGGTGTTCAGGAAGGAGCTTGGGAGGAAATGGAAAGAGAGCCTGAAGGAAAGGGGCAAAACAAGGGCGTACCTCACTTTTGGTTGATGGCTTTTAAAAATGTAAAGATTCTCAGTAGTGTGATCTGGGGAAGTAATGAACTTGTACTGGAGCACCTGAAAGATGTAAAAATAAGATTTTCAGTGGTCCAGGAACCCACGAGCTTCACTGTAGAATTACTCTTTTTAAGTCAAACGAATACTTTTTCAACAAAGTTCTGACGAAATCATACCACATGTGATCAGACCCAGATGATTCTGATCCCTTCTTCTCCAAAGGGCCAGAAATAATCAACAGCACAGGGTGTGAGATCTACTGGAATGACGGGAAAAACCTCACCGTGAAAACTCTGAAGCTGCAGAAATGTGAGGGCCCTGGAAGTGTCGTACTGACCAGTAGGAAGGTGCCCAGCTCTTCTTTCTTCACCTACTTCTACCCTCCTGATTCTCCGGAGAGTAGAGTTCTGGATGTCGCCACTGTTTATAAGTTGGGCTATTTTTTCCATGAAGTTCTGGTCCCAAAGTCCGTATTATTCTTCACAAATGAAGCAAGTGATTATCAGTATGAAAACTGATGAAGAGGTCCAAGGTGCTGCAGGTGAGGAGGAGGACAGCAATGAAGAACCAGAAGAAGGACCTGAAAAGGATCCGGACCCAGCAGAGGGCAGCTCTGGAGAACCCAGGTATCTGTGTGCAGCTGAGTATCACCCAGTCGTTCCTGACATACGCCTGTTGTGATATGTTTTTAAAATTTCTCCACAAAGTAAATAATAATGAAAAATTGGTAGAGTCTAGTTTAAAAACAGCTTAATGTTAATGATACTTGTGTGCTAGCTAATATAGGACGCAGCATGTTCTGCAGTGTGCTTCATTCACAGCTACAGGTCCTTTGAGCTGTAGCTGTAAGACGTCTGCAGGTGGGAAATTTATCAGACCGGGTAGCCAAGACCACTGTTTGTCTGGAACACAGTTACGAGAACAAGTGGCTAAAGTTACTGGAACATACACTAGCTGGGCCCCCTTCATCACTGAGCTACAGAAATACGGTCTCTTGTGCTAACCGGGGGAAAATGCCTTTGAGAATGTGACTACTGACAAAGATGTAATAAGTAAAAATTTTCAAGTGGGAGCACATTTAACGACTGCTACCGAACTATTTGTTCAGTTGTGAGTTTTTATATTTCATGGGACAGTCAAAAGAAAAGAATATTAGTCATGGTGAGATTGTTGTTCATCCCTGAATTGGTAATTAAGTCAACTTATAACTCACCTATCCTTTCCTCTCCTTCTTCCATTGCTTTTTCCTCTCTTTCTCCTCTTCCTTTTACAGACATGGAAACTGAGGTTCTGGGACATTAAGAGTGTGATGGATGGGTAGAGCACAGGCTTGTAAGGTGGAAAGACTTAGTAAATAAGTCTCTCTCAAGAAAAACAGCAACAGCAAAGCAGGCGTTTTTGCTGTTTGGCAAGTGGGAGAGGACGTTGGTATGAGGAGTGCGAGATTGATGACTTATCCAGAGATCTGTGTAGCGAGAGGAAAATGTGTTGATTTCTCTTGTTGATACAACAGGCCTAGGTAGGATTGACTATTTTCTTAGATTTAGAAAGTCACTGTTGCATGTTATTGGTTTACAATTGTTAATTGGCTCTTATTTCATCCCACAGTTGTCAGGCATAGAAAGACACGATGGAGGAAGAAACAATGAATTTGTTCTTCATGGATTTGAGATTTTCTGCTTCTCAGTAGCCAGTGGGAATTTTATCAACACTGGTTTTGTTCCAGATTTCATCATGCGAAAAGTGTTATCCACCGACATCTGACGTTTCTCTTACATTTGTCAGATATATTTGACAGCATTTGTTCATGTTAAAAATAAAAGCTTGTGACCGCCTGGAGGGGTGGGATAGGGAGGGGGGGAGGGAGGGAGATGCAAGAGAGAAGAGATATGGGAACATATGTATATGTATAACTGATTCACTTTGTTATAAAGCAGAAACTAACACACCATTGTAAAGCAATTATACTCCAATAAAGATGTAAAAAAATAAAAGCTTGCTAGCAGTGGATATGCTGCAGATTGTTTAGCTCTATAACACTGATGCACATCTATCCTTGTATCTTTTGTTTTTGTTTTGGCCTACCTTACTGTCATTGAAACCATTTTTAAAGTTCTTTTATTGCAGCCACAAATTAATTGAAATATCCATTGATGAACAATTTATGTGAAGAGAGAGATGGAGGTCTAGCCTCTACTTCACTTTATTGAAAGGAACCGATGGATGACCAAGCTTATCTGGAGACCAGATGGGCTGCCCCAGACCAGTGGCATCAGCATCACCTGGGAACTTGTTAGAAAGTACAAATTCTCAGGCCCCGCTCCAGATTTACTGAGTCAGAAATTCTGAAGGTGGGCCAGCTATCAGAGTTTTACATGTCCTACAGGTGACTCTGAAGCACACTAAAGTTTGAGCATCACTGGTTGAGAGCAGTGATGGGCACGGGGCGTGGGACGGATACTGTGAGGGACTGAGCTCCTCGTATGGTAAGACCAGTGTTTATTCCGTGACTTGACACTACTTCAGCTAAACTGAATAGGACATTAAAGGCTGGAGTGTGGATGAGACTAGAATCGCCAAGGTCCTGGGACACAGAAAGACCTCCCGGTGGGGCAAGGATTGGATGGTGGCAGTGGAAAAAATGGATGAGGGAACAAACTAGTTTCAGAAGGACAGAACCATTATGATAACATGAATATGAAGTTTAAACAGCATGCCAATCATATTGATTATGGATACATATATGTAGTAAAAGGCATGCATGGAAGGAATGCATGCATATGTAGCATGTAGAAAGGCATGTATGAGGATGATAAACCCCTTGCTTAGGATAGTGGTTATGTCATGTGGAGAGGGAGAGAGGAGAATTCAACTGGGAAGTGTTACTCTTTGGTTCCTAGGGCTGCCATAAGAAATTACCACAAAGTAGGTGGCTTAAAACACCATAAAATTTATTCTCTCACAGTTCTAGATGCCAGAAGTATTAAAGCAAGGTGCTCTATTTGAGAATCCTCTTGCCACCTCCAATTTCTGGTGGCTCCTGGCACTCCTTGGCTTGTGGCACAGTAACTCCAGTCTCTGCCTCTGTCTTCACATGACCTTCCCTGTGCCTATGTCTGAAATCTCCCTCTCCTTTCTCTTATAAGGACACCACTCAGTCCATTTAGGGCCCATCCCAAATCCAGGGTGACTCCATTAAATTAGATACCTAATGTAATTACAACTACGAACACCCGATTTCCAAATAAGGTCACATTTACAGGTACCAGGGATCTGGACTTGGGCATATCTTCCTGGAGGACACATTTATGTACAAGGCTTCAGCTGTATCTGAAATGTTATATTTCTGAAGTTGGGTGGTGGGTACGTGGATGTAATATTCTTTATACCATTGTGTAGGTCTGAAATATTTCTTGACCAAAAACAAAAAAAATCAAACACGTAAGAAAAGAAGAACATGGGACTAAGAAATGGAAGCTATTTAAGGGGGAAAAATGAAGTTGTAATTGACCAGAATACAGGATCAGAGAAGGAGAAAGGCCAGGGGGTCGAGGGTAGAAGACCTCCTTTATGCGTTTTGGTAAGGCTGTGTAGGTGCTCTCTAGGTCTCTTAGTACCCCCTTCTTTCATATTCTATGGTAGCGCGTCTCGTATCCTTATGTATTTTCACATTCTTATACATTTGTGTCTATCTCCACCCCTCAACCCCCGGGATGTGAGCTTCTCAATGATTGGGATCTTAAAGGGATTTATTTCTCTCTGTCTCCCAAAGCACGTAGGACTGTGTTTTCTTAGTATGTGCTCCATAAATGACCACTAAAATAAAGTTAATGCAGTGCATCCATCATCCTCTTTTTGTCATCAGTGGTAACACTTTAAAGTGTATTCTCACATAGTAACATGCAGCATTCCTTATGGAATGGCACAGGGCTTTTTGTCACCATTATTTAAAACAAAAGGGGAGTCCAAGTAGGAATTTATCCATGTAATGTCATTTGAAGGGCCTCAAATTGTTTGTTTTTTTATTTTTTATTTTTTAATGTCTTTATTGGAGTATAATTGCTTTACAATGGTGTGTTAGTTTCTGCTGTATAGCAAAGTGAATCAGCTATACATACACCTATATCCCCATATCTCCTCCCTCTTGCGTCTCCCTCCCACCCTCCCTATCCCACCCCTCTAGGTGGTCACAAAGCACTGAGCTGATCTCCCTGTGCTATATGGCTGCTTCCCACTAGCTAGCTATTTTACATTTGGTAGTATATATAAGTCCATGACACTCTCTCACTTTGTCCCAGCTTACCCTTCCCCCTCCCCGTCCTCAAGTCCATTCTCTATGTGTGTGTCTTGATTCCTGTCCTGCCCCTAGGTTCTTCATAACCATTTTTTTTCTTAGATTCCATATATATGTGTTAGCATACGGTATTTGTTTTTCTCTTTCTGACTTACTTCACTCTGTATGACAGACTCTAGGTCCATCCACCTCACTACAAATAACTCAGTTTCATTTCTTTTCAAGGCTGAGTAGTGAGGAGCCTCTGATTGCCTGGGTCCACCTTGCCCATCAACCAGTGGTCACACACTCTCAGTAACCTCCTTAAACACAGATACACTCAGCTGGACCCTCAGTCAGGACACATTGAATCCTTCACACAAATGGGCTCAAACATTTACTCAGTCACATGAGAATGCTCATAAATTCACTCACACAGGGACACAAATACGTACACTCCGATCCTCCCATACACCCATTCATTTACACACGCACATTAACCTCAAAATAAGGAGTCTGCTAACATACACACTCACACGCAGACATACTCAGATCCACCATGAAGCTCAACCATTCACTCACATGTAAATAAAACTCGCACTCCCATTCATGGTTATGTTACACTCACGTAAGAATTCTCACAAGTGAAGCTCACCTGAACTTGTGTGAACCTAGTACACATGCACTGCCTCAGGTGACCATACTGATGTTCTTGCATATGTTTACAAATTTCAGTCCTACCCTTGAACACAAGCATGTACTTCGATACTCAAATATTATCACACTCACAGGCTGTCACGTGTACAGGTTCACATATCCATTCTCATGAATGGGCATGCTCACGAATATGAATACACACATTCACTCGCATGAGCACATTTATAATTCACTGACTCAAAATACATGAGCATTATTATACATGTACTCGTGCACATGAGCAGGATCACAAAATCACAAAACACTCATGTTTATACACAATCACAAATTCACTAACCATGCAACTATCAATGTCACAAACTGGAATATGTTCACATATTCACTTGCATATGAAGATGCTCACATTGTCCAAGAAGACCACAGACTTACTCAATACATAAAAACACATTCATACACACACACACTCACAGATTACCTACCTTACTCAAATACGTTCACACATTAACGAGGTCACACACGCACATACACACAAATTATACGTGAACATGCATGCATGTACATACAGTAGCCCTCATACAGATGGTCACACACAGATACCCACTTTGAACACATATTTACAGAGTAACTTACCATCAGCCACCAACAGACTCACACATATTGTACATTGTCATACACAGAAATGCTCACATAGATACATACACTCATACATATACTCACTAAAAAAACACATCCCCTCTCAAACATGCTCACAGATTCCCTCACATACACAGACAGAGATCTATGGACAGGCATGCATTTACATATTCTTTCACCAAAACATGCTCAAATATTCATCTAATCACATGAACAGGTTCACAAATTTACTGCCATAGGGACACAAATATATAGGCTCAGATGTTCCCACTCATCTGTTCACTTTCACCAACCTATTAACAAAATCTCAAGCTGGAACATGCTCCCATAGACACTTTCACACAGAGATGCTCACACTTACCAAGAAGTTTAAACATTCATTCATATATAGATATACTCAATTACACACACATGTACATGATCGCCAATCACTCAGATAATATATCCACATATTAAGAAGCTCAAACAAATGAACATGGCACACATTTACTCACACAGATACACTATCATACATGCTCATAAATTCACACAATGGAACACACACATTTACTTCAACATTCAAATATTGTCACACTACCACACTGTCATGTACAGTTCAGTTATTTACTCTCGTGAATGAGCATGCTCACCTAAATATACAAACTCATGTTCACTCACAGTAACACTCTTACAGTTCACTCACTAAAAATACCCGAAATGACAAATTTACTAATTCACATGGACATATATACATTCAAACCCTAGGGCATGCATACACATTCACTCATTAGCACAAACATGCCCACACCTCATTCACTCACATGAGCATTGTCACCCATTCACACACGATCATGGTCAATAATTAACTTACAAGACATTTAATACTTTTACACACACACATACACATTCGCTTCCCCATACAAATTGTCAGTGTCATGAACACTAACATGCTTACATAGTCACTGGCACAGGAACATGCTCTCACTCACCAAAAAGTGCACACGTTCACTTCCTCAGATAAAATACTTACATCCACTCAACAAACATACACTCATAGGCACACATTACCTTACTGAAATAAACACACACATTAACAAGATCACATAAAAACATATTCACTACACATGATCACTCTAACATACATACAAATGTTCACAAACTCCTGCAGATGAGTGCAAAAGATAACTAAATGTGAATTTACACACAATGTAACACTCTTGCCCATAAGTCCACTCACATGTAAATTGTCACACACATTCTCCCGTATGTACACATGTTGAAACATTCACACACTCACTAAACATGTTCATGCATTCACTCACACAAACTTGTCCAGAAATTTACACATATATGTAGGCACACTCAGATATTCTCACCATGCAGACACTAACTCATCACTGAATCACAGAAGCATGCTTGCAGTTCACACATAGAACACAAATATGTACACTTAGATGTTGCGCTCACCCTTTCCCCTGTATGTGCACGTTAGCATGTTCACAATGAAGAAGGTGATCACCTATTCACACACACACTAACTAGTGTGAAATATACTCACACTAACCATGAATCTCAAGCTTTCACTCATATGTGTATATACTCACCTGTAGTCAAAATCAGATGTTCATGTTTCACACAATATACTCAAATGAACAAGCTGAAACAAACGTACATGATACACATTCATATACTCAAACCAACATGCTATTGTGCAAACATGCTCAAGCTCAGGCATATGCATGAATGCACAAATATTTCATTACTCAAATATTGTCACATTTACACTCATGTACAAATTGACATAATCGCTCACAAATATACATGCTCATGTATATGTGCACACCCTCACACACATTGGTACACTTATAATTCACTCACTGAAATGACATATTTAGCTTCACATGTGGACATACATATACTCACTGGCTCACACATTCACTCACTCAAACATGCACTCACACTTCACTTACATGAGGATTACCATATACATTCGGTCACACAAATGAGCATGATCACAAATTTACTTACAACACACTCATCATATTTATATGCAAACAGTCACACATTCACTTACCCATATTGTCACAAACAGGAATTAACTCACGTAGACACATCAAAACAAACATGCTCACGCCTACCAAGAAGCTGACAAGTTACCTCAAACTCAGAAAAAAAGTACACTCACACACATACTTCCATACATTCCCTTATACAAGTATACTTACATTCACATATCACACAAAAACACACATACACAATCATCACATAGGAATATGCTGACATGCACTCAGATGCTCACCAATTCACTCATACAGATGAGTACACACTAAATATTCACTTAAACATACAGATTTCTTCACAATAAGACCCACTCAGCCATGAAAAGGCTTGCATATACTCAGTAATGTACATTCACCTAGTAACAAGATGTTTTCACACATTAACTCCTAAGAACATGCTCATGAATTCACTCATACATAAACACTCTCAGATGCACACATACACACACTGACATATTCACTGCACATAAACCTGCTCAAGCAGTCATTCAATTGCATGAGCATGCTGACAGTTTCATGCACATAGAGACATATATTCATGTTCCAACACACGCATTCACTTTTCATGCACCTTAACATGCTCACAATCAGGAACCTACATATATACTTGCACATAAACATGATCACACTCGTCACAAAGCCCCAGCATTCACTCACATAAACTCACAAACATACTCCCATGCTCACATTCCACTCCTACAGTGTACTCACACTTTAACAAGCTCACATAAATAAACACAATAAACCTTCACACCTACATGAATATGCTGTCATTCATGAACATGCTCACAAATTCACAAATACACATGCACACAGAAATACTTTTTCAATAAATTCAAACATTTCAAGTATAATCACACTTGAAGACATGTAAAAGTTCATATATTCATGCTCACAATGTGCATGCTCACATATATACACACGATTGCGTTAACACATGTCGTGTTGACTCATCCAATTGAACATACTGACTAAAAACTCAATACTACACATTCACATTCACACCATATGCTCGCACGTTTACTCAGATATGCTCACAACTTCACTTATTTCCATGAGCATGGTCAGACAGTGACTCCCTCACTTGAACATGCTCACAATTTCACTGATGTACATACTCAGAGATGCTCATACAAACACACTGATACATTCACTCCATAAAAATGAGCTGACACCTTCACTCAATCGCATACCATGATTACCAGTTCTCTCACAGGGATACACAAAAATATACTCTCCAGTGCTCCCATTTAGCCACACATATTAACATGCTCACCATCAGGAACATGCTCATGTACGCTCTTGCACACAAATATGCTCGTGCTCACCACAAAGCTCACGTGTTCATTAATCCATAAGCTCATATGAACTCAGTCATGTGCTCACATTTCACCCACACAGTATACATGCATGAATATGAGCATACAAAATGAGCATAGAATACATTCATACACGCCCGTGAACATGCTTTCATCCAAGCATATGGTCACAAGGTAGCGCATACACATGAACACCAACAAACATTTACTTGACCACTCAAATATTCTTCCATGAGCATACTCCAAGACACATACAAATTCACATAATCACTTTCAAAAATGTGCATCCTCACATATAGGCAGAGGATCACACAATGACTGACCAACATTAACATGAGTGTAGTTTACTTATTGCAGTGAACATCGTGACAAGTTCCTCACATGTGTAAACATACATACATTCGCACTCACACTTCTCTTCACTGACACAATCATGCTGACAATTCAGTGAGTCACAGGAGTGTTATCACATATTCACACAGATGAATATGATAAAAAAATTCATTCATACGCCATACATATTAGATTTAGAGTTCCACAATCACACATTCAATTTTATGCAAATTCTCATTGTCTCAAATGGAAACATGCTTACACATTCACTTGCACAGAAATCTTACAGTCACCAAGAATCTCACAAACTCTTACAACATGTAAAACACATTCCCTTACAACACACTTTCACACATCACCTTACTCAAATGTACTCCTACATAAACAAGATAAAAAAGAAACCCGCCATATAGTCACTACACAGAAACATGCTAACGTATCTGTACATGCTCACCATCCATACATACAATGAGTGCAATGAAACATCACTTGAAAAATGCTTGCTCACAATGAAGCAGCACAAGCAGGCTCACACATACACTTACACAGAGAAATACATATATACACACACTCACACATTCATTACAAAACAAGTTTAAGCATTCACACATTGAAATATGCCCACAAAGTCACTCATATTCAAAGACATACACTCAAACACGCAGAATGACACATTCACCCACACAACGTGGTGACATTCACTCAGCCACATGACCATGCCCACATTCATTCACACAGAGGCTGCCACTCATTCATTTACACATGCAGATTAACATTGAGAAGATCAGCATCATGCTTGTAAGAACCCTCACACAAAAACATGCTCACATCCACTATGAAACATACGCTTTAAAACACACATATGTCAACTTTCAAATGCCATCCTAACACACTGTCACATGTATAAGTTTACACATTCATTCTCACGAGTGTACATGCTTACATATATTCACACGCTCAAACATTCCCTCACTTCTATTAACATGCTTATAGTTCACTCACTCAAATGCACATACAAACTGGCTCACACACATACCCATACTAACATATCCACACTCAGATCCTCAAACATTCCCACAAAGTAACTCGTACCACACTCACATAAGCATAATCACATACTCACTTATACACATGAAAGTGATTACAAATTCCCTCACATTCTAGACACATTCATTGCATGTATATGCACACACTCACACATTTACTTTTCCATGCAAATTATCATTGTCAGAAACACAGCATGCTTACAGACTCACTAGCTCAAGAACATACACTAAGAATCTCACCCATTTGCTCAGTTACATAAAATCACATTCACTCACACACGCTGTCAGAGTAGCTTATTCAAATATAGTTGTACGTTATCAAGATCACATGAAAACCACCTGCTCATACCCACTAATATGCTAATAGGATTGCACATGCTAACAAATGGACGCATAGAGAAGAGAACACAAATATTCACTTTGTAAACACAAATTTACACTTAAGAACACAGTCACCCATGAGCAGGCTCACACTTAAACTGTCATAGGAGACATGCTTGAGTACATAAACATGATCACACAGTCACTCACAAAACATACTCAAATACTCATTCAAATATGCCCACAGAGTTGCTCACGTTCAAAGACACAGAAACATTCATGCATACCGACACATTCATTCCTTCGCACAAACATACTCAAACAGTCACTCAATCACATGAGCATACCCACAAATTCATTCACACAGGGACTCAAACATATATACTAAGATGCTCCCACTAATACATTCACTTATACGTGCACATTAATATTGTGAAAATCAGGAACATGCTCCCATGGACACTTACACAGAAATGTGCTCACTTCTATATGAAGGTCAAATAGTCACTCACAGAAGAAAATACACTCACATGCACTTACACTCATGTTCGTATTTCACTCGCAGAAATACACTGAATGAATCAACTCACAGTAATAAACTATACATATTCACTAACTCAGAGAAACATGATAACAGCTGTGCACGTGGTCACAAATTTAAACATACATTTGAACACACAAACATGTCAGCATACACAGATGTACAGATTCACATATTCACTCTAAAGAAGATAAATGCTCACATATAAGCATGGTTACACATATACTCACATTACCACTTCCATTCACTATGCAAAAGCATATAGTGACAAATTTACCGACATCCATACACATGCTAACATACATTCACACCCAAATGTTCATACTTTCACACACTCACAAAAAGTTTCCCATACCTCACTCACTCTCATGAGCTTAATTACATATTCATTCACTCATGAAAGTGATTACAGATTAACTCACCTGCAGATATGCTCATTGCAGTTATAAACACCCACTCACCCATGCAAATTATTATTGTCACTAACAGTAACAACTCATATATTCACTTGCACACAAATATGGTCACACCAAGCTCACAAATTCACTCAGTTACACTACATAACCATAGTTACATTCACTCGCTCACATGCTCACAAATTACTTTATTCAAATATATTCACTCAGTTATGAGATCACTTGAAAAACAAACTCACTGACTCAGAACTCAACATTATACTAACCTGCATTCACATGCTTATAAATTTATGTATACAGATGAGCACACATAAATGTTCACTTTAAGTGTGCAAATTTACAGCCAGGAAATTACTCTTGCCCCTAAACCGTCTCACACATAGACTGTTGCAAACAGATATCCTAACTTACATACAGGTACACATTCACTTACAAAGCACACCAAATATTCACAAACTCAAACTCAAAAATTCACTCATGTTCAAAAACACGTATGCATTTACACTCACACACCGACACATTCAGTGTTTCACACAAACATGCTCCAACATGCATTCAATCAAATGACCATGCTCACAAATTCTCTCGAACTGGGATACAAATACATACAGTCAGATGCTCCCACTCACACCTTCACTTACACATGTCATTCACAGTCTTAACATGCAGAATATGCTCACACGGATGCATGAACACAGACATGCTCACATCCACCTTGGAGCTCAAACATTTACTCACAGAAAATACACTCATGTGTCCTTCCGTGTACACACCCATATTTTACACGAATGCTCACACTACATTAACTAGCTCAAAACAGTTAATCTGATACTTATTCCCTAACATGCTAACATCCATACACATGGTCACAAATAAAAAGATGCACTTGAACACACACAAACATGTACATCAACAGAAATATTGTCTCAGATCTACATGTTCATATATTCACTGTTGTGAGTGGACCAGCTCAGATATATGCATACTTTCAAACATTCATTCACTAATATTAACATGCTTAAAATTCACTACTCAAACACATGTAGTGACAAATTTACTTACACATATACACATATATTCACCTTCAGACACTCAGGCATTCATATACTTACCCAAAATTTCCCACATCACACTTGTGAGCAAATACACACCTTCACTTATACACACAAGAGTGATTACAAATTCGCTCACATTCCAGACATGCTCCTTGTGTGTAAATGCACAAACCTACACATTTATTTACTCATGCAAATTTTTGGTCATAAATATTAACATAGTCACAAATATAATTGCACACAAACATGCTCACACTGACTTAGAAGCTCACAAATTCACTCATTTATATAAAAACTCTTACATTTACTCACACATGTGGGCATGAATTACCTTATTCCAATATACAGTTGCCCCTTGAACAACACGAGTTTCACCTGTGTGGGTCCACTCCTGTGCAGATTTTTTTCAATAAATATACAGTTAGCCCTCTGTATCGATGGGTTTTGCTTTCACAGGTTTAACCAGCTGCTTATCACGTGCTATGTTTATGACCCACAGTCAGTTGAGTCCGAGAATGCAGACTACAGGGATAGAGAGGGCTGACTATGGGACTTGGACACGCTCAGATTTTGGTATCCTTGGTGGGTCCTGGAATCAGTCCCCCGTGAATAGTGAGCAACTACTGTAGTCATATATTAACAAGGTCACAAGAAAACATACTTGCTCATCCACTATACATGAATATGCTAACATGATTCGCAGGCTTACAAGTTCATTTATACAGATGAGCATACAAAAGTGTTCACTTTAAGCATGCCAGTTTAGATCCAAGAGACCACTCTCACCCATGAACAGGCTCACCTACACACTGTCACAGATAGATGTGCTCACATACATACACTCACACATTCACTCACTCACAAAACACTTAAACTCTCAGACATTCTCAAACTTTCCCACCAATTCACTCCCACTCACAGACACACATACATTCACACGTACATACTGACATTCACTCCTTCACACAAACGTGCTCAAACACTCAATCACATGACCATGCCAAGACGCTCATTTGCAAAGGGACACAAATGCATACATTCAGAAGCTCCCACTCACACATTCACTTATACATGCACATTTTCACTCTTAAAATCAGGAACATGTTCACATAGATATTCACATACAAACACACTCACATCCTCCATGAAGCTCGAAATATCCACTCAAAGAAGAAACTACACTCATACGCACTTCCACTCATGTTTATTCATGTTTCACTTACACAAATATACTCACCTGTGAACTAGCTTACCACAATGAACCTGATACACGTTCACTTACTCATACAAACATGCTAACCCCCATGCATATGGCTGCAAATTCAAGGGTACACCTGAACATACATTTACAGCAGTACTCAGAGACTGAAATACTAGCACACTTTGAGATTACAGGGCCACATATTTACTCTCACAAATGCACAAGTCACATACATGCTCATTTGTTCACTCACATTATCATGCTTACAGATAACTCACTCAAACACATACTGACAAATGTACTCACACATATACACATACTAACATACATTCACACTTGGTGGCTCACAGTTCACACACACAAAGTGGCCCCACCTCATTCAGATTATCATCTTCAATCATGCACTTAGAACATAAACATGGTTACAAATCCACTCCTCCAGGTACACTCATTTCATTTACACATGCACACATCCATTCCCTTAACCATATAAAATATCCTTGTCACAAACAGTAACATGCTTACAATCAGCAAGAAGCTCACGATTTCATTCACTCACTTAAAAAACCATTATATGCATTCCCATATACATGCTCCCTTATTCAAATATATTCACACACAAACAAGAACACACAAAAAACACATTTACCCCGAACTACTCAGAATTATGCTAATCTGCCTTCACGTGCTTACAAATTCATTCGTACAAGTGAACACACTTAAATATTAATTTTAAACACAAATTTGCACCTAAGAAAACACTCTCACCCATGAACATGTTCACACTTATAATGTCACACAGAGATATGCTTACATACAGTCACATGTTTGCACACTCCCTAAACACGCTCAGATTTGCCTACAAATTGAAATTAAAAAACACATACATTCACATGCATCCACTTACACATTCACAGCCTCACATAAACATGCTGATATATTCAGTTAATTTCATGACCATACTCCTATGTTTACTCACATGGAGACCCGAATATAAACACTCAGATGCTTCCCGATGCCCCCACTCACACTTTCACTTGCACATGCACATTCTTGAAATCAGGAACATGCTTACATATAGATGTACACACAGACATGCTCACATCCACTGTAAAGCTCAAACATAAGCTCACAGAAGAAATTCACTCATAGGTACTCACATTCTCACATTATCTCACATGAATATGCACACACATTATCTAGCTCACTAACACACTGATCCTGACACACATTCTCTCACTCACAGGAACATAATAACATCAATATTGTCAGTAAAAAATTATGCCATATGGAGTTTAAGGCAAGGAAGGCTTTTTTCAGGACCATTGTAATAGGGGCCAGGGACTATTGCAATAGGGAAAATAAACTCAACTCCGTATACAAGACAGACAGATGACAATTTATGGCCGACAGGGAGGGTGAGGGAGTTAGTGAATGGCAAATTACTAAGAGGAACTTAGGTATGGTGTTGGTTAATTTTCGGTGTCAATTTGATTGGACTAAAGGATGCTCAGATAGTTGGTAAAACATTTCTTGGTGTGTCTGTGAGCAGGATTCCGGAAGAGATTAGCATGTGAATTGGCAGACTTAGTAAAGAAAATTGCCTTCATCAATGCAAGTGGGCATTGATACAGTCTTTTGAGGGCCTGAATAGAACAAAAAGGCAGTGGAAGGATGAATTTTCTCTTTGCTTGAGCTGGGACATCCATATTATTCTGCTCTTAGACATCACTACTCCTAGTCTTGGACCTTTGGACTTGGACAAGGACTTGCAGCATCAGTCCCCTGATTCTTGGGCCTTCAATCTTGATCTGGGACTTTCCTGTTTGTCAGGCCTTCAGACTTAGAGTGATTTATACCACTGGCTTTCTTGGTTTTCCAGCTTATGGACAGCAGATTGTAGGACTTCTCAGCCTCCATAATCTCATGAGCCAATTACTATAATAAATCTCCTCATCTATATCTATGTCTATATCAACATTTTATCTCTATATAACAGAGAAATAGCATTAATATAAAGATATGTATATATAAAAATATATAGATATTAGATATCTGACATAGATATCTAGATATATATACCTATCGTCGATATTGATCTGTAGATATAGATAGATAAGCTATCTATATACCTATCTGTTTCTTACTGGTCCTGTTTCTATGGAGAACCCTGACTAACACAAGTATGAAGGGAGGCTGGGGGTTGGAACTTGATTAGACCTCAAGAGGAGGGATGAAGAACTTAGATACAAAGGATGGGGGGATTCTTGCTAAACTGGCCTAGGAGGGTTTTTGCTAAAACTGGGCTTGGCAGGCCAAAGATAGGATCAAGCTTGAGGCCCAGTGAAGAAGAGGACTCAGAATGGCCTAAAGTTTGGTTAATAAGGGAATTATTTTGAGTTCCCCTTCTTGTTCAAGGCAAGGAGAGGCATTCTTCTTTCCTGTGAACAATAGAAGTCCATTTCTCATTCAGTCACCTTTTGTTCATTAAGGAACAACTGAGCCATCTGCTGATGTTTGGTAGTAGAGGATATTTGCTGGATCATGCAAGGAATGAAGCATTTAATGAGCAGGATTTCTAAGAAAAGAAAAAGAAAGATTAATGTTTGTAGTGGACAATTTAAAGCCAGTTTCTGAGTCCAGAAGGACAGCCCATTGAAGATGTTGGGCTTGAAGCATGTTTAAATGGTGGAGTGAGGATGGCAGTGGCAATCTGATGGATTTCCTAGTTTACAGTGGATGTTTTCTCTGATGGCATAGACATCAGATAGGTTTTGGTAAGATCATCCACAGTCATGATTATTTCGTGGAGCAGAGCATGGAAGATAAAGTGAATTTCCTGAGTGGCCCACACAGCAGCAGTTCCAGGCATGAGGATCATACATGATCTGCTGCAGTGATGAGTCCTTTGAAGTTTATAGCAAGTTGTCTAACTTCAGCTCACACGGCTTCTTTAGGTCCTGTGAAGACAAAGCCAGTTACAAGAAAACCTAAATATCCAATAAGAACCTGGGTGGTCAGCTTTGAGTTCTCGGTGATGTCAAATCAGGAGGGTTGGAGAAAAATTGGAAACATTAGTTTGAAGAGTTGCAGCCAGATGTTGAAGGAAATTGGAAGAATTGAGAATTTGGTAAGGACTGACAAAATGTGTGAGATAGCAGGAGCTAGTCCAATTTACATGTAGGTAACACAACCGTGTAGTTTACAAAGAAGTGCAAACTAGCTGAAAGATAATGAACAGGACCAGAATCTCATCCCTCACAAGGGTGTGTTTTCTATTGAAATATAAAATTTCTCTCAACCGTCACCTCCTTTTTGTTTTGTTTTGTTTTGTTTTGCGGTACGCGGGCCTCTCACTGTTGTGGCCTCTCCCATTGCGGAGCACAGGGTCCGGACGCGCAGGCCCAGCGGCCACGGCTCATGGGCCCAGCTGCTCCACGGCATGTGGGATCTTCCCGGACCAGGTCACGAACCCATGTCCCCTGCATCGGCAGGTGGACTCTCAACCACCGCGCCACCAGGGAAGCCCCATCATCTCCTTTTTGATCAAAGATAATCAAAGTAAGATTATTCTTGCTTATAGAGTGTGTGGTCTCATTAGATTTGGCTTGCTTATTTGCACAATTGCAACAAGAATGATAATTGACCACATAGGCCTTTTTTAGTTTACTTTGCTGGAACTTTTCATAAGGAGTCTCACTCAGATTGGACTTTTAAAAGCCTCTCAAGGCTAGGAAGCCATGCCAAAAACTCACCACCACAATTCCCCTGCAGTACCTATAGATCTGGGTAAATTAATCTCTTCTTGAAGGCCCCCCAAATATCTAAGTTTCCTAGGCTTGCCAGGAGGTGAACTCTCCCGCTCACCTGTAAGGCTGAGAAAGCTGTAAACCAGGTGCCAGGACCATTTTGCCAAGAAGACTTCATAAGCATTGGCTCCATTAAATCACCTTTAGTTCCTTAAAACTATCTGGTCATATCTGATTATATATATTGTTCTCAACTATGATAGTCTGGGACTTCCCTGGTGGTCCAGTGGCTAACACTCTGCGCTCCAAATGCAGGAGGCCCGGGTTTGATCCCTGATCAGGGAACTAGATCCCACATGCCACAACTAAGAGTTTGCATGCCACAACTCAAGATCCCACATGCCGCAACTAAAAGACCCCACATGCCGCAGCTAAAGTTCCTGCATGCCGCAATGAAGATCCCTTGTGCTGCAACTAAGACCTGGTGCAGCCAAGTCAATCAATCAATCACTATTTTTAAAAACACTGTATTCTTTAAAAACATGATAGTCCACTCAAAGCTTTGGTCATATAATCAAATCAATTATGTTCTGTTCTAAGGAGGAAGGATTCTTATTGAACCTATGCAGTTCATTGTATTACTGTGAAAATAAGAATACTTAGTAAGAATATTCAAATTCTACAGTGATCAGGCAGGGCAAAAATGATAAATACTTCATTTCTGTTTACAGAAGTATGATCTACTAAACTGTTATGAATTTTAGATAGCTGAAGTTAGAAAAGAAAGCAGTTCTTTATATCCAGAAAACAGAACATTAAAGCATCAGCAGTAGTCCAAGCAAAAGCCATAATCGTCCTTGACCAATTCATTCAGCCCTATGTAATTCTTGTTCTGCTTGATCTTGGGTTAGCCATCTCATGAACTTATCAGCTTCTCCAGGAGAATTCTGGAAATCCTGACTCAGGCCGGTGGTATGGTCTCAAAGTTATTTAAGCAATGCCATTAGGAGTTCTGTGCCTCAAGAGTACCTGGCATAGTCCTTTCTGTGGGACTCCAAGATAGTCCCATTTTGTTGAAGATAATTACTCTGGCCTGTAGCTGATAGCAAGAGCTTTCAGGGAGGCATCAAACTAAAACAAGTGTGGATGACTTGAGTGAAAATGGCCATGGTAAAAGATGTGATGAAAGTTCATTATAAAAATGACGCAATTGGGCTTCCCTGGTGGCACAGTGGTTGAGAGTCCGCCTGCCGTTGCAGGGGACACGGGTTCGTGCCCCAGTCCAGGAAGATCCCACATGCCACAGAGCGGCTGGGCCCGTGAGCCATGGCCGCTGAGCCTGCGCGTCTGGAGCCTGTGCTCTGCAATGGGAGAGGCCACAACAGTGAGAGGTCCACGTACTGCAAAAAAAAAAAAAAAAAAGATGCAATTGACAAGGACATTTGGTTGTTTCTGTGGCATACAACATTTTAAGATACTAACTGGAATGACAGCTGATAACATTATGCTGATGTTGTCTAATTCTAAGGCAAAGCAGCACCAAGATACGTCATGGACAGCAAAGGCACTGACGTTTATAGGAATTAATACAATTTCTGAAGTATTTGTATTAATAACATTTTACCCATGAAAATATAAACTAGAGAAGGTTAAGCATCTCTTCTTATTCGGCAGTGCTTCCTGTGCAGCTCAACTTATCAAATAAACCTACTTATTGTAACATCTCTCGTTTACAAGGTGAAAGAACAAACTCTGGATTTTCCGCAGGCCCTCTGGGAAATATCAATGTCAGTATTAGATGAAGAAGATTTCATTTAGGATTTGAATTTGGAAAGATCAAATATCACAAGTTGTTAGAAATGGCAAAAGATTTGTACACTTGGCTAAATAGAATCATGGGTCACTAAGAAACTATTTGGCCACCTATTTTACCAGAGTACTAATAAAAGATTTCAAAAGTAAATATTGGAAGTAATGTGATTCAAAACAGGCTTCTGTCTTTTAGAAGTAAGAAGACTCATTTATCTTACAAATAAAGGACATGATAAATCAACAAGAAGCACAGGAAATTATTCTGATAAGACACAGAATCTCTGCTTTCTACGGAGATTACTTAGGAGGTAAGGAAAAACCTATTATAATCTCTTATTAAGAGCAAACCTAAGAGGGTTTTGTCTTAGCAGCTTTCAAATATACAATATAGTATTATTATATTATTATTATTATAACTGTAGTCATCATGCTGTACATTACATCCCCGTGACTTATTTATTTTATAACTAAGAGTTTGTACCTTTTTTTATGGCTTCATAACTGTGTTTCATTTTTTAATATATTTTTATTGAAGTGTCGTTGATTTACAGTATTATGTTAGCTTCTGGTGTACAGCAAAGGGATTCACTTATATATATAAATATATATATAAATGTAAATATATACATATATATATATACACACACACACACATTCTTTTTCATATTCTTTTCCATTATGTTTAACAACAGGATATTGAATATAGCTTCCTGTGCTATGCAGTAGGACCTTGCTGTTTACCTATTTTATATATAGTAGTTTATATCTGCTAATCCCAAACTCCTAATTTATCCCTTCCCCACCCCCTTTCCCCTTTGGTAACCATAAGTTTGTTTTCTATGTCTGTGAGTCTGCTTCTGTTTTGTAAATATCAATAAGTTCATTTGTATCATTTTGTATTAGATTCCACATGTAAGTGATATCATATGATACTTGTCTTTCTCTGTCTGACGTACTTCACTTAGTATAATAATCTCTAGGTCCATGCATGTTGCTGCAAGTGGCATTATTTCATTATTCTTTATGGCTGAGTGGTATTCCATTGTATATATGTACCACGTTTTCTTTATCCATTCATCTGTCGATAGACATTTAGGTTTCTTCCATGTCTTGGCTATCGTAAATAGTGCTGCTGTGAACATTGGGGTGCATGTATCTTTTTGAATTAGCGTTTTCTCTGAATATATGCCCAGGAGTGGAGTTGCTGGATCATATGGCAACTCTATTTTTAGGTTTTGAAGGAACCTCCACACTGTTTTCCATAGTGGCTGCACCAATTTAATTTCCCACCAACAGAGTAGGAGGGTTCCTTTTGCTCCACAGTTTCACCAGCATTTAGTGTTTGTAAACTTTTTTTTAAATTTTATTTTATTTATTTGGCTGTGCTGGTAGAAGACCTCCTTTATGTGTTTTGGTAAGGCTGTGTAGGTGCTCTCTAGGTCTCTTAGTACCCGCTTCTTTCATATTCTATGGTAGCGCATCTCGTATCCTTATGTATTTTCATATTCTTATATATTTGTGTCTATCTCCACCCCTCAACCCCCGGGATGTGAGCTTCTCAATGATTGGGATCTTAAAGGGATTTATTTCTCTCTGTCTCCCAAAGCACGTAGGACTGTGTTTTCTTAGTATGTGCTCCATAAATGACCACTAAAATAGTTAATGCAGTGCATCCATCATCCTCTTTTTGTCATCAGTGGTAACACTTTAAAGTGTATTCTCACATAGTAACATGCAGCATTCCTTATGGAATGGCACAGGGCTTTTTGTCACCATTATTTAAAACAAAAGGGGAGCCCAAGTAGGAATTTATCCATGTAATGTCATTTGAAAGGCCTCAAATTGTTTCTTTTTTATTTTTTAATGTCTTTATTGGAGCATAATTGCTTTACAATGGTGTGTTAGTTTCTGCTGTATAGCAAAGTGAATCAGCTATACATACACCTATATCCCCATATCTCCTCCCTCTTGCGTCTCCCTCCCACCCTCCCTATCCCACCCCTCTAGGTGGTCACAAAGCACCGAGCTGATCTCCCCGTGCTATGTGGCTGCTTCCCACTAGCTAGCTATTTTACATTTGGTAGTATATATAAGTCCATGCCACTCTCTCACTTCGTCCCAGCTTACCCTTCCCCCTCCCCATGTCCTCAAGTCCATTCTCTATGTCGGCGTCTTTGTTCCTGTCCTGCCCGTAGGTTCTTCAGAACCTTTTTTTTTGAGATTCCATATATATGTGTTAGTATATGGTATTTGTTTTTCTCCTCCTGACTTACTTCACTCTGTATGACAGTCTCTAGGTCCATCCACCTGACTACAAATAACTCAATTTCGTTTCTTTTTATGGCTGAGTAATATTTCATTGTATATTTGTGCCATATCTTCTTTATCCATTCATCTGTCGATGGACACTTAGGTTGCTTCCATGTCCTGGCTATTGTAAATAGAGCTGCAATGAACATTGTGGTACATGACTCTTTTTGAATGATGGTTTTCTCAGGGTATATGCCCAATAGTGGGGTTGCTGGGTCATATGGTAGTTCTATTTTTAGTTTTTTAAGGAGCCACCATACTATTCTCCATAGTGGCTGTATCAATTTACGTTCCCACCCACAGTGCAAGAAGGTTCCCTTTGCTCCACACCCTCTCCAGCATTTATTGTTTCCACTACTGTGGTTCTTAGCCCATATTCATAAATTGAGAAAATGCTAAATTTCAGTTTGACGTTGTAGAAATTAAAAATAAAATTTTTTAATTTTCAAATTTGTAGATCCTCTGAATTTTACCCTTTAATCTTCTTGAAGCGTCTATGGGCTCCATGTTAAAAAACTCTGCTTTGGCAGAGAAACAAGACCAAAGTGCCTTCATATCTAAATACCTACATGGAGTAGAGCTGCCCACTGACCTAAAATGCTTATCTCAGATGTTTAGGTGAACAGAAATAAACTTTTATCTTCTTTAAGAGTCTTATTTATTCCTGTGTTTATCGTCTGTCTATGACTATCTATGTATCTCTATCTGTATCTATCTTCCCCTTTAGTTAATTTATTTTATTTAATCTTCTTCCACTGATGGACGCTTAGGTTGCTTCCAAGTCTTGTGTATTGCAAATAATGCTGCAAAGAACATGGGGTGCATATATCTTTTTGAGTTAGTGTTTTCCTTTTCTTTGGATAGATAACGAGAAGTTGAATTGCTGGATCATGTGGTAGTTCTATTTTTGATTTTTTGAGTAGCATCCATAATGTTTTCCCTAGTGGCTGTGTGCTAATTTACATTCCCACCAACAGTGCAGGAGTGTTCCCTTTTCTTCACATCCTCATTGACGCTCGTTATTTCTTGGGTTTTTTTTTTTTTTTTTTTTTGCAGTACGCGGGCCTCTCACTGTTGTGGCCTCTCCCGTTGCGGAGCACAGGCTCCGGACGCGCAGGCTCAGCGGCCATGGCTCACAGGGCCCAGCCACTCCGTGGCATGTGGGATCTTCCCAGACCGGGGCACGAACCCGTGTCCCCTGCATCAGCAGGTGGACTCTAAACCACTGCGCCACCAGGAAAGCCCTTCTTGTCTTTTTGGTAATAGCCATTCTAACTGGTGTGAGGTGATAGCTCATTGTGATTTTGATTTGCATTTTCCCGATGCTTAGTGATGTTGAGCATCATTTCATATACCTGATGACCATCTGTATGTCTTCTTTGTTTCCTCATTTTGTTTGACTCTCTGTGTTGGTTTCCATGTATTAGATGAAATAGCCAGCTCTTCCAGTCTTGAAGGAGTGGCCTTGTGTAGGAGGATGAAACTGATTGTTGTACTTTGCCCTCACTCTTGGTTGTCTCTCAAACCTTTGTGATTGTCCTAGCAGACTCTTTTATTTTTAATAGCTCCCATTGGTTGAGGGTGTGCTACAGCCTGTCAGTGTCCCAAAGTGGGGGGTTCTCAGCCCCCAGGTTCAGGCTGATTGGAAGCCAGATCCTCAGGCAGCAGCTTTTCAAGTATACAAATATAATAGTCCTGTGAGACTACAATGACAAACCCTGCTGGCCGCTATTGCAGGCAATCTGGAGGTGTTCCCTAGGCGACAGTCACAAAAATCTGGGCCCTAGAGTAGTGTATGATGTCCTTTGTGGGAGATACCGACAAGCTATAGCGAGGCAGACGGAGAGCACAGAGATGGCCTCCTGGCCTATCTTCCTTGAGAGCACCTCCTTAGGCCTCTAGAAGTGTGCCAAACCCGAAACCTAGGCCAAAGCTCTAGGTCGAGCAAATAGTTCTCTTTCGCAGAAAGACTGGGAATGTGTTTCATTCTCTTGTCTGTGCAGTGCACTACAGAGAACTGCCTGATTGTTACAGTCCCATGGAACCCAGGAATGCAAGACCCCCTGGCCACCAGAGCCAGGTATTCAAGGGGCACATACCCTGGGTGGCACCAGACATAAAAAATGGGGCACCAGGGCTTCCCTGGTGGTGCAGTGGTTGAGAGTCCGCCTGCTGATGCAGGGGACACGGGTTCGTGCCCTGGTCCAGGAAGATCCCACATGTCGTGGAGCGGCTGGGCCCGTAAGCCATGGCCGCTGGGCCTGTGCATGCGGAGCCTGTGCTCTGCAATGGGAGAGGCCACAACAGTGAGCGGCCCATGTACCACAAAAAAAAAGGGGGGGCACCAGGCAGGTGTGAGAGCTGCCCTGCAACAGATACCGGTGTTCTGGAGTGTGGAAGACGGAGATTGCAGAAAGAGTGCCGTTTTCTGAGCTCTCTGCTAAGGTTCACCATCAGCCCTTAGGTGTGTGTTTAACTAGGTGCTTGCTCTTCAGTCTGAGGCTCTGAGGATAAGTTTATAGGCTTCTTTCATGGAAAGACTTGGCTCCTGACTCTGTTGCCTCTTGCGGTGCCCAGACGGTGATGGCTGTTTCAGCACTCTTTCTCTGTTGGCTACAGTCCCATGGGAACTGTGAGTAGAAGGCCGACTGGCCCCCAGAGCCAGGGGACATAGAGGTGTCTCCTGGCAGCAGCTGCAAAACCTGGGATGCCAGACAAGGGTATAAACTCCTTTCTGGGAGATACTGAGCAGCTGGAGTGAGGCAGAGGGAGAGTACCAAGATTGCTTCCACCAGCCTCCGCTCCCTGAGAGCACATTTACAGGCCTCAAGAAGTTTGCCAGACCAGAAGCCTGCCCCTCAGGCCATAGCTCCTGGACAATCAAGTAGGTCTCTTTCTCAGAAAGACTGGAGTGTGTTTCAGTCTTCTACTGTGCAGGGCCCTGGAGGTGGTAGTCTGCCCTGTCTCTCTTTGTTAGAGTCCATGCAATCTTAGTCATCTGACTCTGGTGGATTAGTGTTCAGTTAGCACAGGATAGAGGTCAGAGGCGACAAGAAAGGGAATAAAGTTTTGGATAGAGAGATTAATCATATCCTCGGCAGGGGAACTCAGCTTTAGGGGGACTGGGCTTCATGGAACTGCAGGTTTGGTGTGTCCGCAGGAGGAGCTGAGTTCAGGACCTTCCTATGTCCCCATCTTGAACCACCTCCTTACGTTGTGTTTTTGATTTGCGTTTCTCTGTTGAGAGAGTGGTAGATGGGGGAAAATGTTTTTAAAATATATCAAAAAGTAAAACACATACAAGAACCTATTGGAGAATGTGACCTAAAGAATAAAACCTCATGTTTGACAAAATACATCCTAAACAAAGTGAAAGTAAGATTTTTGCAATACACAGATCAGGCACAGTGATATAATGAATGCCTATGAAAGTAATAAGAAAATGACATACCATCAGAGAGAAAACATGGGCAAAAGTTTGAGAACGCAGTGCTCAGAGGAAGCAACAAGATTGTCTGATAAAACTATAAAAACTGGGTAACTGCACCCAGGCTCTGGCTGTAAAGGTAATTTTCGGGTGTCACAGGTTGGAGAAGTTAATATGATGACTTACATGATAATCTGATTTCTATCATGACTGAGATGCACTACATATTCCACAGAGACAAAGATCTTCCACAAAGGCATGTGCCAACAGGAACATCTGAAAAACAGCTTCTGGGATTTGGAATTCCAAGTGACCCTTATCTGTGTGTTTGTGAGTGAGGGTGCTAGTTGTGCAGGTAGACAGAAGGGTTCTGACCCCTCCTGCCATGTGATTCACACCTGAGGCACTTACTGCAGGGATATGGAAATACCTCAGATAATGCCTTTATTCTCCCCCTCCTAGGAAACTGGCATCATTAGATGCCCGGTGAAAGTGAGAGTGGAATTAGGACTGAGTGACTTCTGACGTCTCCTTCAGACCCAGCGTATGTTATGGACATGTTGTAAGAGTGTGCTGAACTGGGACTGGAAAGCAGGTGTGTGTCTGACAAGAAAGCCAAACGTTTCAAGCCTTCTATCTAAACTGATTTCCTTAAATCATTATTAGACATATTTTCTCTCCAGTGCATATCCCCTTGTAAGTCTCTGGTGTTTTCTCTAATGTTTATTCATTCATTTACTGGATTGAGGGTTTCAAGTGGCTGAGGTGGAGATTAAAATTTTGCTTCTGAGGGTGAATGTGCACTATCTAGTAGCAGTAGGGAAGTGATATCAACCTTAACAACCTGAGGTCCCTTTGGTTTCTATGACAACGGAACCCTACCATCTTACCCTGGGAGGGTGAACATTTAACTTGGATGTTTACAGGCAGAAAGTGTGTGATACTGGCATCAAAATAATGTGGCTGTCTACCCTCAGTATGAGTGTGTGTGTATGTGAGGATATTGGGGCGGGGAGGAATTGAATCTATGATTGCAAATGTAAGGGTTGATCAATATCTTGTGGGGGGCAGCTGGCAGCCACTGCTGAGAGCAGACTGAAGAGGCAGAGTCACTAGTTAGTCCATTCCGTCCCTTGTTTCTGTGTCCTCAGGTGACACATCATAGTGTGAGGGCTCTGTGATCTGGGATTCTGTAGAGCCAAAGTTTGTAAACCTTTTTGACTATGCACCCCTCTCCAAGAATTATCTTTGCAATATCGCTGAAAGATGTATATTTATAATATGTCGACATACATTGAGGAAATGTGGAGAAGGTAAATGATGAATGCACAAATTTTGAAGCCAATGAATTATGAGATACAATGAATATAATGGAAATATTAATACATTTTTTCCTGGTCTCCAGTGGATCATTTACCTAGCTCCTAGGTGTCTGAACACGTCTGGAAAATACTACTCCAAAGGAAAACTTTTAACTTATCACATCACTAGTTAAACCCTATAAATGGCTCCCCATTGCTACAGGCATAATGGACAAGCTCCTTAATAAAACTTCTGGCCTCAGTGGTTGAATTCTGATTGTGAATTTTGTTGATGCGACAGTTTTTTTCATTAGTTATGTTGCAAAGGAGAGGCAGATTAGTTAGAGTACTTCCTGTTGTTTCCTTTGTATGAAATACACTATAGTAAGCAGTTGGTACAAAGTATATTTCAGTCTCTCAGCTTCACATTCCTGACTCTGCTGTGATACTGAGGCGTGTCACTGATAACCCTGTTTCTGATTTTCTACCTTGTTCACTGTTAGGCTGTGCTCCTAGGGAGGGCCACACAGAGACATGTATTTGGAGGAAGGGAAGCAAGTAAACCACACTTCTGCTTCCTGGGATGAACTCTCCTTGATCGTAGCATATTTTTCTTGTCATATATTGCTGGGTTAATCTGCTAAAATATGGTTAAATTAATGAGGCGTATTGGTCTGTAATTTTCATTTCATGTCATGACTTTTCTTTTTTGATTTCAGGGTAACGCGGGCCTCATTTAATAAGTTGAGAATTGGGAATTCCCTGGCGGTCCAATGGTAGGACTCTGTGCTTTCATTGCCAAGGGTGTGGGTTCAATCCCTGATCGGGGAACTAAGATCCCACAAGCCATGCGGCGTGGCTTAGAAAAAAAAAAAAGTTGAGAATTGTTCCCACCTCTTCTTTTGCCCCAGGAATAGTTTATGTAGAATGACTATTGAATTTCCTTCTGTGTCCACATATGATGGAGGAACAAGGACCTATTAGCGTCCTGTTGCTGCTATAAAACACAAGCACAAATTCAGTGGTTTAAAACCACACACATTTATTGTCTCACAGTTCCGGAGGTCACAGGTGTGAAATTGGTTTCTCTGGGATGAAACCAAGGTGTCAGTGGTGGCCATGCCCTTACAGAGGCTCTAGGAAAAATCTGTTTCCTTATCTTTTCTAGCTCCTAGTGCTGCATGTTTTACCTTCCTTTCCTCAGAGCCTGTTCTTCCATCTTTAAAGCCAGCCAGGAAGCATCTTCAAATCTCTATTTCAATCTTCACAGCGCCTTCTCTCTTACAAGGACACTTCTGATTACACTGGGCCAACCCAGATATTGCGTGATATCTGCAATATGCCGCAAAATCTCCCCACTCAAGACCCTTAACTTAATCACATCTTTAAAGTCCTTTTCGCACTAGAAGGTAATATATTCCCAGATTCTGAGGGTTAGGATGTGGAGATCCTTTGGTGTCTGTAATTCAGCCTACCACAATTCCTGTGAAACACCAAAATAATCAGAAAAAAAAACTATGAAACAGTGGTTTTCAACACGCTGGACAAAAAGCTACAAAGGACAATGATAAATGAGAGACTGCAAACAAGTCAAAGCTAGCATCATACTTACTACTGAAAGACTGAAAGCTTTCCTCTTAAAAATCGAATGCAGACAAGGATGCCTGCTCTTTCCACTTCTATTTAATAATGTACTGGGGGTTTTAGTCAGCCAAGTTAAAGAAATAAGTTTAGTTAGCCAAGAAAAAGAAATAAAAGGCATGCATATTGAAAAGGAAGAAATAAAACTATTTGTATTTTCACAAGACATGGTCTTACATACATATACAGATATATAGATATGTACATATATATCTATATATAGATATATGTAGATGTATACATATGTAACTATATATACAGATATATATGAAACACATTTTGCTAAGTAAAAATAGCTAGTGAAGGGGCTTCCCTGGTGGCGCAGTGGTTGAGAGTCCGCCTGCCGATGCAGGGGACACGGGTTTGTGCCCCGGTCCTGGAAGATCCCACATGCCACAGAGCGGCTGGGCCCTTGAGCCATGGCCGCTGAGCCTGCACGTCCAGAGCCTGTGCCCCGCAACGGGACAGGCCACAACAGTGAGCGGCCCGTGTACCGCAAAAAAAAAAAAAAAAACTAGTGAAGAAGGCCATATATTGTTTGCTTCATATGATATGAAATAGCCAGAAAAGGCGAATCCATAGAAATGGAATGTAGATTAGCGTTTGCCTGGGTCTGAAGTAGGAAGCAGGGATGGACTGCAAATGGGCCCAGAGGATCTTTTTGAGGTGTTGGAAATTTTCTGAAATTGAATAGAAGTTATAGTTTGTGGTGATGGTTGCATAACTTTGTAACTTTAATACAAAAATCACTGAACTTTCCAACTAAAATATGTAAATTTTGTGTTAATTGCATCTCAATAAACATGTTATTTTGTCATTGGTGGTTTTTATCTATCAATGCCTGCATTGAGATTAATTTAGAGAGAGTAAGAGAGAATTTTTTTCTTTCACGTTGGTACAAAATATAAAATGAACAATGATTACAAGAATTTGTACAACGTACATAAAGATGATACCTTGGGGGGCTTCCCTGGTGGCGCAGTGGTTGAGAGTCCGCCTGCCGATGCAGGGAACACGGGTTCGTGCTCCGGTCCGGGAAGATCCCACATGCCGCGGAGCAGCTGGGCCCGTGAGCCATGGCCACTGGGCCTGTGCGTCTGGAGCCTGTGCTCCGCAACGGGAGAGGCCACAACAGTGAGAGGCCCGCGTACCCCCCCCCCCAAAAAAAAGATGATATCTTGGGCTGGGTATAAAGTGAAGAGACCTGATAATTTAAAATTCTCATTTTACACATTTCCCTGCTTTCCTACCTTCAGAGCAGATTCCAAGCACATGAGGTAGTCTATTAAATGAGACTCAAATTATGGTGAATCTATAAAATAGAGAGTTAGGCTTAAAAGAATAACAAGTTTTCCTTTCAAAATTGAAATTTGGAAGTTTATAGATCCAAATATTATCTGTGTGATCACTGATGATGTGTATTTTCTTAAGTTTTAACATCCTTTAAAATTATTTATTGATCAATGTTTTTTTAACTAAAATGGATCTGAAAATAGCCAATCCTATTTTATTACACACACACACACACACACACACACACACGTTTAGGTGAGGATGGAACTTTCCATAGGCTGGAGAGTGCTGCCTCTATATGGGCATGCGTAGTTGTCTGTCTATCATTTTATTCCTCTTCTATTTGCTTCCTTTGCATATGTCAGTAACCATTTAGAGCATGAGTGTGCAGGTGAGCATTTTAGTCCGGATTGAGCTGGGCAGTTTTCCTGATTTTGGCTAGGCTTACTTGCATGGATGTGTGTTGTTTGGCTGTTGACTGATTGGACAGGCCTCACTTCAGAAACTGAGGGTTACTTAACTCTGGTCCATTTGCCTTTTATACTCCATGTTGTCTTGGCATATACTTATGATGATGCCCAAGTACAAGAACCTAAGGCTGAAATGCAAAAGTGCTTTTTCATGCCTCTGATTGTGCCGCCCCCACTAATATTTCATTGGCCCATGCAATCAAATGGACAAACTCAAAGTCAGTGAATGAGAAAATATAGTCCCTCTCTCAGTGGGAACGTCTGCTGAGTCCTTAGGCAAAGGGGGTAGATACAGGATCTATACTGAGGGAACCTGCAGCAAGAGGAAGCTATCTCGAACCCCATGAAATGCATAAGAAAAGGTCCAGGATAGACTAGAATTAAACCTGTAGCCAAATTGAATTCATAAAGGGAGCAGTAGTAATCAGACCTCCAGGCTCACGCTCTAGCTACTTCTGTTTTCCAGGGATGCAATATAGTGAGGTGCTTGCACATTTGAGCTTTCCATTAGGATTTAATTACGCAGTATTAATTATACACAGCTTAGCTACTAATTGGGATTGGGACTTTTCACAGGGATTGGAAGTTTCACTATCATAAAGATGTTTGGTTTCCCCAAACTGGTCTGGCGATCGAAACCAAACCAAATCCCAATCCCAGTAGGTTTTGTGTGTGAGTGTGTGTGGAAAGTGATAAACTGATCTGAGTAGCAGCATTATACAATACCAATTTCTGTGATAATGAAAATGTTCTGTATCTGTGCTGCCCAATACAGTAGTCACTATGTGGCTATTGAGCACTTGAAATGTGGCTACAGTGACTGAGAAACTAAATTTTTAATTATTTTAAATTTCAAATTAAGTAGCTACTTGTGATACATGCACCTTACGTTCACAGCGGCACTATTCACAAGAGCCAGGACATTGAAACAGCCTAAATGTCCGTCGACAGATGAATGGATAAAGAAGGTGTGGTACATATATACAATGGAATACTACTCAGCCATAAAATAGAACGAAATGATGCCATTTGCAGCAACGTGGAAGCAACCAGAGATTATCATACTGAGTGAAGTAAGTCAGACACAGAAAGGCAAATAGCATATGATATGACTTATATGTGGAATCTAAAATATGACACAAATGAACCTATCTGTGAAACTGAAACAGAATCACGGACATAGAGAACAGATTGGTGGTTGCCAAGGGGGTGGGGATTGGGAGAGGGACGGCGTGGGAGGTTGGGGTGAGCAGATGTGAGCTTTTATATATAGAATGGATACACAACAAGGTGCTACTGTACAGCACAGAGAACTATATTCAGTATCCTGTGATAAACCATAATGGAAAAGAATATATAAAAAAGAATGCATATATATGTATAACGGTATCACTTTGCAGTACAGCAGTAACTAACACAATATTGTAAATCAACTATACTGCAATAAAAAAAAGAAAAGAAACCCAAAATACCAACCAAGCAAGTAAACAAATAAATAGCTACTCGTGGCTAGTCACCACCATAATGGATAGTGCAGGTATAGGAAATGCAGAATGGCAAGAATACAAAAGTAATCTTGAAAAAGGAAGACATAGGTTACCACTCTTCGAACTTATTATGAAATTCTAGGAATTAAGCCATGGGGTACTGGTCAAGGAGAGACTAATTAACCAATGGAATCTTACAGAGAATATAGAATCTATCTATCTATACACATACTGGTTCATCACACAGGGCAAAAAATGTGTGTGTGTGCATATACATATATGTTAAGTCACCTGATTTATGACAGTTAAGTACAGTGAGGAGACAATGGTCTCTTTTTGTCAGTTGGATATCCACTTGAAAAAAATGAATCGACTTTTTTTCAAACTAGGAACAAAAATCAATTGGATATGGTTTGCAGATATAAATGTGAAAGGTAAAAAATAATTTAAAGCAAACATAGGGAATGTCTTCATGATTTTGAAGTAGGCAACATTTTCTTTTTAACAGGTCACACCAGAAATAAAATACTAACAATAAAGAAAAAAAGACTATGTAAAACTTAAGAGCATTTGTTCATCAAAAGGCACCATTAAGAAAGAGAAAAGGCAGTCCACAGATTGGGACTATTTGTTTGCCATACATGTATCCAACAAAGGAATTGTATCCAGAATACATTAAAAATTCCTACAAATCAAGAAGTAAAGGCAAACAACCCAACAGAAAAAATGGGAAAAGACAAACAGGTACTTCAGAAAAACTGGCTAATACCAATGACTAATAAACAAATGAAGGGGTCTCAACCTCATAATTCATGAAGGTCAGGGAAATGAACATTGAAGCCATATTGTGATGCTTTTACTTTCACACCTGAATAGGTAAAATGAAAACTGATAGAAACATCATGTCTTTGTGAGGGCGTGGAGCAACTGATGCAAGTGAAAACTGGTACATCCACTTTGGAAATTTATTTGCCAACTTCAATGTATGTGAATTTATGCATAACCTATGATGTAACAATTTCACTCCTAGCTATTTACCCAAGAGAATTATATACATATGTGCACCAGAACACCTGTATAAGAGTGTTCACAGCAGCACTCTTCACAGTAGGCAAAATGTTTTTTAACTCCCCAAACACATATGAAAAATAGAGTTGCTAGATAAATGGTGGTGTATTCATATCAGAGAATAACATGGAGCAATGAAAATGAACAATCTACAACCACTCACACAAAAAATTAGATGAGTCTTTCAAAAGCAAAAGAAGTCAGTCCCAAAAGAGTGTATAGTAAAAGCCCTTTTGTGTAAAGCTCAAAAACAGGGAAAATTAATCTGTGAGGATAGAAGTCAGATAAGTGTTCACTCTCGGGACATGTAGTGACTTGAAGCAGATACGAGGGGATTTTAGGATGTGGCAATGCGCTGCTTCCTATTCTGAGGGCTGTTATATGGGTGTGTTCACGTTGTGAGTGCTCATAAGACTCAAAAGAGACTCTCCCAATTGTGAAGAGCCCTTTGTAGAGTTGTAACAGTAGGAAGATGACACCAAAACCACCCACAGACTTCCAGTTTTTCCCCATATTATACTGCAGAAGCAATATATAATTCCAGGGGGAAAAGTAATCAAAACCTTGATGAGGGACTTAAGGGTAGTAGGGGTCTGAGAGCATCTGTATCTCAAGGCTACAGTATTGAGTATCCAGGGGAAAAGGCTAATGAGATCTGGAGACTTATGGTGTAATTATTATTGCCAACTGAATTTAGCTGTCGACACTGTAGCTCTGGCTATTCCAGACCTTGGGCTTAAATGCACAATTACCATGTTGCACCCGGGGGACTCAGATTTTCCTGCTACTTGCCACCAGTGGGTAGGCTGACATATGGAACAAGTCACTCCGTTGATCCTATCATAATGGGAGGCCCCAATAAAGAAGAGTTGGCAATGGCTGTTTGCCCACTTGCATGAAAGCCAAGGGGTGGCTCCTTAATCCTGATAAGATATAGAGACCAGCCACTCAGGTCAAATTCTTGAGATCCACGTGGGCTGACCAATCTCCAAGATAGGCAAGGAAGAGTCATTCGCTCTGTGGCTCACTACTCCCTAAAAAGAAGTCCAGTGCTTAATTTGAGTGTTTGACTATTAAGAGACAATATGTCTCACCTAGACAGTTTGTTGTACCCTACGTCTATGTTGAAGAGAAAATGTAGCAAATGTAGCTTGGTACAGGAGTAGCAGGCAGCTGGGATAGTGCAACAGGCTATCTCAGCAACCCTACGTTTGATGCCTGTAAAACCCCAAGGGTCCCCTGGAATTGTAGGTGTCTGCTACTGATAACTAGGCTATTTTGAGCTTCTAGCGAGGGAGACCACCTCCACCTGGCAGTGCCTCTTGGAGTCCTGAACTTGATGCCTCCCTGAGAGGGCCATCCACTGCACCCTTTTTGAGCAACAGCTGCTAACCTGCTACTGGACATTTGTGGAGAATGAGAGCCTTAGTCAGGACTGCCAGGGAACAGCACATCCAGACATCCCTATCTTGAGTTTGTTCCACTCAGATCCTCACAACAAGGTTGGAAAGGTACAACAATCTTTTCTTATTAAATGAAATGTTGTATTTGAGAGAGGGGCAGGTCTGGTCCTATAGCTGTGTCTTGCTTATTTGAAAAGGCTGTGGCTACCTATTTAGGGGCCATTTCACCTCTGTTTGCTCAACTACAAGGGAAGTCTTTCGCTACCTGGTGACCACACTTCCAAGAAGTCCCCAAGGATGCTTGGTGTTGGCTTACTGGTGTCTTGGCCACAATAAAAGCTTATAGTGTCCCCGGGCTTCAGCACTCCTTTAGCCTCAATGACAATCATAAAGGACCCACTGCAGTGAGGACCAGTCAGCACCATGGGCTAAATTAAAAGCTGCCCTCCTTGCCCTAGACAATGCTCCTAAGGGGCAGGCATGCTGTATTTTCACTGGCTCTTGGGCTCTAGCTAACAGCCTAGTTGTCTCTTGGAGTTCACGGGGGATGATTGATTGTCAGACTGGGCAAGTGGCCCTGCTACCAGAATCGAATGAGCTCAAAAGGCCTCCATCTGGGTTACCTGCCAGCAGGTGACAGGACTTTGAGCTCTGCCCACGCCTGGCAAAGAGACTACTTCCACCCTCTGCTGCCATCCGGTGGCTACTTCTGGTGTCAAATAACCTTTGAAACCTATTCTGGCTACGAAGTTGCCATTCCTGTGTGAGCAGCAGATTCTGGCAGCACCAGGGTAACGCTTGAATCTAAGTTCCGCCACGCTTTCGGCCACTTGTAATCTTTCAGTGCGAGCCATTCATGATGAAGGAGACTCAAGCAAGACCGCCAGAGTACCCTGGAAGTGCCGCGGTGTGTGCCAATGAAGAATACCTTTCTGGTTCTCACTCCAAACAGAGTACAGCTCTTTTTGACCAACTCGTTATTCTCCGTAATGACTTGAGAGAAGCTGATTCCATGGAGAGAACCAGCAGCCAGACAGAACTGGATGAGCACAGTTAGAGAGACAAGAGCTGTTCACGATTTACAGCCTTGGTCAACATTCTCAAGAGCATATTGGATGGAAGCAAAACCTCTAGGATAAATCAAATAATAACGGCTGAAATTTCAAGGACTAAAAAAACAGGCAGAGATGGGCATGACACTTCATAGGTATTCCACGCCCCTTTTCATGCTCTGGTGGCTGGCATGATCAAGAAGTAGAGTGGATTTTCAAAGCTTTGACTATGAAAGATTGCTGGACAGGCCATGCTGCCAGAATCACTGCCAGACTAGACATCACAGTCAGACTATAGGGTCACTATATGAGGCTGTTCCCAGCAAGGGAATATTCCCTTTCGTTCGTTCTTTCTTCCTTTCTTTTTGTATTTTGGCCGCGCCTTGACGCTTGTGCGATCTTAGTTCCCCAACCAGGGATGGAACCCAGGCGTGGGCAGTGAAAGCGCTGAGTCCTAACCACTGGACTGCCAGGGAATTCCCCAGGAATATTCCCTTTCTAAAGGGAATGGTTGCTTGGGGGATGTCAGGACAGGGAGATCACTTCACTCTATCAGTGATTCCACACTGACAATCCCCAACCATTCCTCTTTCTTTCTTTTTTCTTCCTTCACTGACCTTAGTCAGAGAACGAGGTGAAAGTGACTCCAGCTTATTGCTTCTGCTATTACCTGGCTCCAGTCATTGGACATTGTGGATCACAGATCACAGGGATAATGATCCACTGGTGGAATCTGTGAAACCTAGATTACCCTTGTGGTGGCTCCCTCAGGCAGCAGTAGGTGATGGTCAATAGACCATTGAAAGTTCTACCATTGTGCCACAGCCTGTGTCACTCCTGGAACATCCAGATAGGTCTGGATGCACGTGGGAAATGGCTGGGTCAACGGGAGAAGTACTGACTACTGAATTAGGACAAGCAGACTATGGGGCCGTGGAAGGAAAACAACAATCTCAGTATCTGGAGTGGAACTCCTTGTAAGCTGGCAGGTGCAGAGATGGGGATCGGGTTTGTGTCCCCTAAATCAAGCACCACGGCTTGGCAAATATCCCCACGGCCCACTTGAGTCAAGTGGCGGTAGCAGCTGACTGAATTGTCTGAGGTTTGTCCTTCCATCCACATAGACGGGAACAGAAAATCTTCCATGGCCATGGCTATTAAATTCGAACCCCCTCATAGAAACACTCTGACCAGGACAACCTTGTTTCATTATTACTGATACAAGTCCACATGGTTCTCCTGATGCATCCGTGGCACCAAAGGCATGTATGGATATTGAAGCTGCATTTATTCAGCAACACTGCCCATGTGGCTTTACCAAACCAATATAAAGGTGATCCAAATCAAGTGTAGGAAGCCCCTTTAGGTTATATGCTTGTCTGTGTTGGAGAGTGGGCCACAGAACGTCTTTCCATTGGGAGGAGGGGTAATGTTTTAAATCCTGCACTGTCCCCTGTAGTTATTGGAAGTGACGCAACCCTTTGGATCACCTTTAGAGACACCAGGCAAAGAGGGCTGTTCTACCTGGGGAGATACCTGGTTCCATAGCCCTGGCATCAGTGTCCAGGCCCTGGAGACAATGGCAGAAACATATCTGTAACTTTAGCTCTCATAGCCAATGGTCTGGAAGATAAGAGAATCAGTCTAAACTTCCTTGTACTCTTGTAATGGATGACAGACTGGCCTTAGGGTACATTCAGGCTCAAGGGGGAGGAGTATATCCGATCAACAACATCTCCTTTCTGGTTGGCTTAATTCCACCAGGTGGAGCAGCTCAGCTATTGCAGCAGTGCAGGTACAACACTCTGCATAGTTGGGACACATTCCTCCAGGATCTGGTATATGCACTGAATCAAAAACTGATATTTGACGCTATGTCGCCAAATCTACTGTATATGAATCTGGGAACCAAGGAGTGAAAATCAGATTGGCTCACGTAAAAATGAGTCTGATTCCTTTATGATGTTTGAGTGCTGAGGACTTTTAGGACTCAGCCTTCCCTCTTCCCCTCCACCCCACAGCTGGGTAAGCTGACACGAAATCCCAGGTAATCTCTTCTTGGAAGCCAGCAGGAGGTTCAAGCCATGCAAGCCCCTACCTCTGCACCAGAATACTCACCCTGGCCCCACCCCCTAACTGAAACAAAAACCTGAAATCGGTCTCCTTTCCCACTCTTTCAAGCTGTTTTCAGAGCAGTCTGGGAAGGCTTCCCTGCTCTCCCCTGAAAGCCTTATTATGTAAAGAATAAACCTTGTCCTACCGTCTTAGTATGTGTTATGTTTGGTGTCAGCACTCTTGACATCTGAAGCAAATTTTAGCTGGGAGGATGGGGTCCATCCTTTCTTTCTGGAGTGTCTACAACAGTTCTTCTCACCATCATTCCCTGTAGCACACTTGCAGAATGTGTGCTTCCCATCCCTGAAACTTTAGGGTCTGCCGTATTCAATGTTCTGGATCTCAAGAGAGACTGTTTCTGGTAAGGCATACAGGTTGGATTCTACTGAACTTGAAGCTACAGCGACCATCTGGTCACTTCAGTCTCCTCATGGCAGTGGATCAGCAGGCAAATAAAGCAGATTTCTATATTGAGGGGGGGGCAAGTTGACCCTGATTACCATGAAGAGATATGAGTTGTTCCTACATAATGGGGACAGGGAGGAGTATGTCTGAACCGAGAGGATTCATCAGGAATTGTTTTGGTGCTTGCCCAGTAACAACAGGAAATGGAATCAGTATAAAAGAGCTAATGATTCCTTCATAATCTTAAGAATGGTTTACGCTTGAGATCTTGGCTAAGTGGGGCTGAATGCAACAAAAAGCCTTGGACTGTTGACTCAGAAATCATTCTAGGAAGCCTGCCTTTTCACGTCTATCATGCTTATCTTGGTCCTTTAAAAGAAGCCTCTCTCTTTCTTTATTCATTCTTTGGAGCGTTGAAGTGAACATGTTACTGAACCAAACTTGGGTCTGCTCACCCAACGTGCAGCAAAGCTAATCTCCTGACAGCCAGCTTTGGTCAAGGAATGTACAGCATTTTCCGCAAGGTGCCAAGCAAGGAGTGTGGGCAACTTATGCTCAAAAGACCCAAACTCCCAAATGGCTTTCAGGGAAGGATTTTTAAAGGCAGGGTGAGGGAGAGGGTAGTGGTGTACACGATATCCTTGTCATTAGTTTGTGATGAGGTAACAGGGTGGTATTTTGGGAATTAACATCATCAGTATTCTGATTTCAACCTGTCTGGGATCTACTCGCTTGTGGTCAGCAGGCAGTTAACTTCTTCCACCTGGTGGAGGGTTTAGTATCTGCAAAACAATTCAAGGATATGGCTCAGATTATTATCTATAGCCCTTGAGAAGGAACTATGGGTCCATGACTTTGTCGTATGGCCAAACTATTATTATTTTGTCTTGCTTGTTTTCCTTTTTTTCTGCATTTTCTCTGATTAAATTTGCTCTTTGGAACTCAGAGAAGGCTTAGGAGGCTACAGCTTTTCTACAAACAAGAGGTGGCGTGGGGGTTGGTAGAGTGTCTGTAACCACAGGGTCCTGTTCCTTTGAAATTTGGCAGCTGTTCATTAAATACGTTACAGCTCCTGTTGTTAACACTTCTGCAACTTTCTGTTCTGTCTGCATCCATTTCAACTTTGCCTTTTTTTCTAAGTAGCTTTAATAATGTTAAAATGTCCAAATTCCTTTTTCCTTCTCCTCTGGTAGGCTTTTTACTATTGCTGACATATTAACTATACAGTTGTTAATGACTCTGCCCCTATTGGCACCAGCCATCTCCAGATGGAAATCAGGGAACAATTCACCCTGTGCAGCAGAGTGCCTCTATATGGGGACACTTCAGTTTTGCTGGCACTGGTAAAATTAAAAGTATCGGATATGCTTGGACTTAAAGGGTAACTGGGGACTCCAAGGTCCTGGAAGGAAAGGGAGGAAGGTCTCAAACTCTAGAAGCTGGGTCTTGAAACTTCATTGAATCGCAGGCATGTCAATCCTCGCCTTTCAGCCAATGAGTTTAGAGCTCCCTACGCGGGGGGGGGGGGGGGGGTGGGGGGGTGAGGTGAAGCAGTTCTCTGTTGACCCTTGGAAGTTGTGGCTCCCGTCAGCTGCGTATCAGATTCTTTCCCGCCTTGTCCAATGGCCTCCCAGGCACAGTTATGGTTGTCTGCTCCTCGGGCCCCTCCCCCTGACCCTTCCTGTCACGAGTCCTCCAAAGGCCACCATCACAGACTGTTCCGCTGTCTGCCGCCATCTTCTCTGCCTCCCACCACCCCCGCCCCCCTCCCCCGCCGCCTCCCAGCAGGCTCTGCTGCCAGCAGCGACGCTTAGCTCGGCAGCAGCCATTTTTGCCCACTAGGTCTAGCAGCCTGATCGCTTCTCTAGTTGAGGCACTGACTGGTGCGTCTTTCCTGCCATCTCTGCCACAGAAAAGCGGGGCTCAGCCACAGGTGGTCAGGTCAGAGCAGGCAGTGGGATGGGCAGCAACCCTGGCTCAGTCCCAGGAGGAGCGGTGCCGGCAGAACGGCGTGCCAGGGGTCGCAGGGTCGCCGCCCATAGGGATTTACAGGCGGTAGTGCAAGCCCTTTGGGAAGAGCAGGGCGCCCAGCCTATAGTCCAGGAGGACTGGGGTGTAAAGCTAGTAGAAGAGCAGGAAGAGGCAGAAGAGGAGGAGGTGGAAGTGGAGGAGGCGGAGGAGGCTGGAGAGGGCGAGGAGAAGAAAGAAGAGGCGGAGAAGGGAGACAGAGACAAGGAAGAGGACGAGAATTATGTGGACAAAGAGGAGGAGGAGGACGGTGAGGAGGGCGCAGAAGTGGTCGCGGGTATCTGTGAGTTCCCCACTGTGCGGGTTCGGTCCCTTCCCTTCTAGACCCCGTATTCCTTATAACGACCGTGTCCTGGCCCGGCCGCACGCTGGCCACGTGGTGGTCAGGCGCTGTTCTTGGGAGCCCAGGGAGCCGGGAGAAAGAGGGGACCAGATGCTGGAAGGCGAGTACCAGGCAGAGGGCACCCCGCCCTGGAAGCCGCGGGAGCCTGCAGAGGGGGCGGCATTCCAGAAGGCAGAGGAGCCGGCAGCGGAGGCCGTGTTCTGGGCGGGCGAGGTCCTGGCTGATGCCTCCGAGTCCTGGGAGGCTGGGGCGTGTGGACCTGACGACGGGGCCGAAGCTGGCGAGGGGCGGCCCAGGCCTCAGGCCCTTGCAGCCCCTGCTGGGGCATTGGTCTCAAAGGCAGGCTGTGCTCAGCGCTGGCCTCTGGCGGTTAGGCAGCGGGTCAAACCTCTCAAAAACCTTCAGGCACGATATGCACAAGTAGAAGCCCAGTTCTCTAAAGACCTTTAGGATTTTGAGAAAAAGTATGCTGCCTTCTACCACCCTAGGGGCAAACAAATGGCATACCTCACTTTTGGCTGACGGGCTTCTAAAAATGTAAAGATTCTCAGTAGGATGACCTGAGAAAATGATGAAACGGCACAGGGGCACTTTTCAGTGGTTGAGGAATCAATGAGCTTCGCGGTAGAATTTGTCTTTAAATGGGGTGAACATTTTCCAGTGACGTTCTGGCAGAAACATACAAACATGCTCTCAGGATCAGACGATTTCGATCCCTTCTCCAAAGGGCCAGAAATAATCAGCAGCAGTGTGTGAGATCTGCTGGAAAGAGGGGGAACGTGTTGTGAAAACTGCCAAGCAGCAGAAGTGCGAGGGCCATGGAAGTGTTGTATCAACCAGTAGGAGCATGGCCAGCTGTTCTTTTTACTTATTTATTTATTTTCTGACATATTTCTCTTCTCCAGATCCTCCCGAGGGCAGAGAACTAGATTCTGCTGCTGATTTTAAATCGGGAAATGTTGTCCACCACCTTGTGATGCCAAAGTCCGTATCATTCGACACTAAAAAAGAGAGTGAACATCAGTATGAAAACGCTGATGAAGAGAAAGAGGGTGGAAATGAGGAAACAGAAGAAGGACCTAAGCTGGATATGGTCTCAGCAGAGGGCAGCTCTGGAGAATACAGGTATTATTGTATAGTGCAAGCATTCCTGACGTATAACTGTTACTAACAGCTCTATGTTTTGTTTTGTTTACATCCTTAATCTACTTTATATCTTTTTAACATCTTTATTGGAGTATAATTGCCTTACAGTGGTGTGTTAGTTTCTGCTTTATAACAAAGTGAATCAGCTCTAGTATACCTATATCCCCATTTCTCTTCCCTCTTGCATCTCCCTCCCACCCTCCCTATCCCACCTCTCTAGGTGGTCACAGAGGTCCGAGCTGATCTCCCTGTGCTATGCAGCTGCTTCCCACTAGCTAGCTATCAGGTTTTTAATAATTTTTGTAAAGTAAATAAGAAAAAATTGATGAAATTTAGTTTTGGAAAAACAGTTTAATGTTAATAATGTACTTGTATTCTAGATGGTATAGAAGGAAGTGTGTTCTGAAATGTATTTCATTTACAGCCTCAAGTCCTCTGTCCTGTAGCTTTAAGACTACTACAGATGGGAAATTTATCAGACCTGGAAATAGAGACCTATATTTTTTTAGAGGTCTAAAATATAGAGACCTATATATTTAGAGAGTGGCCACGAGGAGAAGCAGCTAAAGCGACCAAGCTGTGCACTGGCTGAACCTTCATCACCTGGCCACAGAAATGGAGTCTCTTGGCATAACAATGCCTTTGAGAAGGTGACTGCTTACAAAGTAGTAAAAAGTTAAGGATTTCAAATAAGACTGCATTTCATGAGTAATTCACAAATATTACTTCAATTTAGATTTTTTATTCAAAAGAAAAGAAAATTAGCCATAGTAAGATTATTGGCTATCACTGAGTTGGTAATTCAGTCTTAGTTTCTCTTTCCTCCACTCATTCATCTTTTCCTTTCTCTCTCTCATCTCTCTCTCTCTCTCAGTATCACACTCTTTCTCCCTTTCTTAATTTTTACACCTGCGGATGTTTGCTAACAGCCTCTTTCTCATTTTACAGATACGGAAACCGGAGGTCTGGGAATATAAGGGATTTATGATTTGTGTAAGGAGCATAGGCTCTTAAGGTGGAAAGACATTTAAATCACAGAGTGGCCTTTCAAAAACAAAAACTAGCATTTATAGTGGTGGGCAAGAGATAGATGAGGTTGGTGTGATGAAATGATGTGCACCCTGACAACCAAGGGTCTGGGTAACAAGAAGAAAACATTTTGTTTTCTCCTTGGAGAGCCAACAGATGTTCATAGTATTGACTCCTATTTAGAAAGTCCCTGGTGCATGTTATTGGTGTACAATTGTTAATTGACTCTTATCCCGCCCTGCAGTTGGAAGGCATAAAAAGAAGTGGACAGCGAAAGAAAAGAAGAATTTGTTCTTCACGGATATTCTAGTTTTCATTAGCCCACAAAACAAATGTTGTTTCAAAATTCAACATCCCAAAATGATATTAACTGACATCTGACGTTATTCTTACCTTTGATAGATAAATTTGACAGTATTGTTCACATTGAAAATAAAAGCTTGTGTGACATGAGTAAGCTGCAGAGTTGTTTTTTTTTTTTACATAAATAACACTGACTCCAATGTATCTTGGTTCTATTTATTTTGGCCCACCTTACTGTCATTGAAAGGGATTTCTTTCAACTATTTGGTAAGCCTGTTTGACATCCTTTTATAGCAGCCTCAAATAAATTGAAATATTAGATTATAAACAACTTGTGTGGCAATAGAGATGGTGGCCCAGCCTCCAGTATATGTTATTGAAAGAAACTGATGGATGACCTAGCTTGCCTGGAGACCAGATGGTGCTAGTGGCCTGCCATGGAGCAGCAGCAGCAGCATCAGCTGGGAACGTGTTTGAAATGCAAATTCTCAGACCCTGCTCCAGACCTGCTGAATTGGATATTCTGAACGTAGGCTGCTAGCCCTCAGGTTTTAACAAGTCCTCCAAGTGCTGCTGAAGCACACTAAAGTTTCAGAACCACTGCCTTAGAGCAATGCGGGAAACGTTTAACTACACGCACAGTAGGACCAGCCTTAATTCACTGACTTGGTACTATTGCAGGTAAACAACAGGATGGTGAGATCTGGACTGAGGAAGACACTAGAATTCTCAGGGGCCTGAGACACAAAGACCTCCCGGAGGGATGTGTTAGTTTCCTAGGCTTACCGTGACAAATTACCACAACGCACGTGGCTGAAAACAACCGAAATTTATTCTCTCACAGTTCTGGAGGCCAGAAGTCTGAGGTCAAGGTGTCGGCAGGGTTGGTTCTTTCTGGAGGCTCGGAGGAAGTGTCTGTTCCATGCCTCTCTCCTAGTTGCTGGTGGTTGTTGTCAGTCCTTGGCATCATTCGGCTTGTATATGCACGATTCCAATCTCTTTCTTCATCTTTACATAGTGTTTTCCCCTGTGTCTCTGTTTCTGTGTTCTTTCTCTTCTTATAAGGACACCAGTCATATTGGATCAAGGGCCCACCCTAATCCAGTATGACCTCATCTGATCTTTATTACACCTGCAAATACCCTCTTTCCAAATAAGGTCACATTTACAGGTTGCGGGGGTCAAGACCTCAGCATGTCTTTTGCGGAGACACAATTCAGCTTATAACAAGGGGCAAAGATTCAGTAGTGGAAGGGACGAATAGATAAAGGAGAAACCTAGTTCCAAAATGATAAAAGCATTATGATACCATGCACATATGAAGTTTAAAGACATGCAAAATTCCTAGGTTGATGATAGATACATCTATTTGTAGTAAAAGGCATACATAGGAGTAATGCATACATATGTAGTATGCAGAAAGGTGTGTATGAGAACAATAAACTTATTTAAGACTGGTTAAATCTATGGAAAAAGACGGAGAATTCAGTTGGGGAGAGGTACACTGGGTTTCAGTTTTATTTGTAAGCTTATGTTTCTTAAGACAGCTGATGGTTGCATGGGTGTAGCATTTTCAGACCTTTGTCGAGGTTTGAAATATGTCCTAATTTAAAGAAAATTAAAAGAGGAAATGGGCCTAGTATCTGGAACCTCTTTAAGGGAAAAAAGTGAAGTGGTACTTGAGCAGAGCAGAGGATCAGAGAAGGGGAGGACCAGGGGTTTGAGGGTAGAAGGCCTTATTTCTATATTTAGGTAAGGCTGCTTGAGAGCTTGCTAGTTAGCATCAATACCGCTTTCTGTTTTCTATGCTAGTTCCTCACATATGGAGAGTATATTAACATTATTTATTTATGTGTGTATCTCCCCAGCTCCCTAAAGTGTGAGCTTCTGACTTGTTCGGAACGTAAAGGCTTTTATTGATTTCTCTCTCCTAAAGCACTGTGTTTTCTTCTCCGTAGATGCTTGATAAAGGTCTGTTAAAGTGAAGTGAGTGTAAGGTATCCACAACCCTTTCCCCGTCACTGGTGTTGACATTTAAAAATGCATTATCATGTAGTAACACAGAGTATTCCTCATGGCTAGAACAACAACAACAAAAGGCACAAGGCCTTTTGTCACCATTGTTTAATGAAAGAACAGTCCAAGTAGAAATTTATCCATGTAGGGTCCCTGGAAAGTCCTCAAATTGGTTTGGTTCCGTATGCTTCATGCCATGCCAGCAGGGAGCGTGTGTGTGTATTTCTGTGTTAATATAGTTAGCGTATTAACTATAGTTAATAGTTAATATTGAAGGCCTTTACCTGGGCTGAAGAATTTTCGGAGGCTCACTTTGTTTATTTATTTATTTTTGGCCACGTCGTGTGGCATGCAGGATATTAGATCCCCGAACCCGTGTCCCCTGCATTGGGAGCAGACTGTTAACCACTTGCCTGCCAGGGAAGTCCCGGGAGGTTCACTTTAGACAAACCCATGCACACCTCTTTTTGAGATAAGCCTTTTTTGGTGCATGCTCGGAGTCCATGTCCCTGGCCCTTACCGAGCTCCAGTTACCTAAGGGCCCTGAATTTACTCCCGAGGTGGCCCCATGTCCCAAGCCCCAAGAGGCATGTGTGTTCCTCTTCACTGCGTCTGTGCTTCTGAGGGCTGAGTGGCACTGTCAGTGTTATACTCTCAGGGCTGAGAGGTATCTACGAGGTGAAGGCTGCGTATCCAGGTAACAGGACAAGTGGGCTACGTTATCCACATGGATGCACCTGAAGCCTCTCATGTTGAGGGAGGAAGCTCAGGCTTGCTGCTCTGAGGGTTTGCTGTAGCTCTAACATATCAGGCTTCTCTGAGTCTCTCAGAGACGGTCCCTAAATCAGGTCAGGGACAAATCCTGCATTTCCTGCTTCTCTGGGTGTTTGTGGGTGTTTCTGTATCCACATGTATAAAATATGTTTTCAGTGAGTCCTTCAGCCTTGAAAACTTTGTGCTTCTTCTAGGAAAAGACCTGTCTTGTCCCTCTCTGCCTCGTCCAGGAAAGGTTAGGGTATTCTGATATTTTCCTTGGTTATGGCCCCATCTTCTGAAAGGATTTGATCCAAAAACTCTCCTTTTATTCCACTACCCGAGAGGTGACCACTGGGAGAAAAACAGAGGGGCAGGGTGGGTGCCGGAGTTGGAAACAGTGTTCTGTCCCAGTTAGGGATATGCTAATGACACTAAAGTTAGTGATGAAGAATCACTTTTACTCTAAGCTGCCTAGTTTCAGATGCTTATAACTCCAAGGAATATAAATGAGTACACGTTTACAAGTCTAACAGGGCGGGATTCTCAGACAATGGTGTTTTGTGAAATGTGGTATTATCCAGTCCTGTGAATCACATCACATAGTAGGATCGGTTTTGAGGCATAAAATGTACATTTCTTAGAAGTCTGAGCAATGAATTATGTGTGTTTATAGATAAGGAATTGATTTCATCCCCAAATCTATGAAGAAAATGAGTTTAAAACGTTTCGAAGAGGTACCTGAAAGTTGGCTGTTCCCTCTCTCTCCCTGTCTGTCTCTTTCTCTCATCCAGTTATTTACTCTGCTGCCTTTCTCTCCGTTTTCCTGCCTTATTTTACACCGCATCACTTCCTGACAAATTATGAACTGTTTCATGTATACAGAAGATAATATAGCATATATGTAAGGTGTATCTTAATAATATAAAAACCTGTGTACTCACCACCAAGCTTGCGAACTAGAACACGGCTAATCCCTTGGAAGTCCACCTGTGCCCTTCCAGATTCCTCCCCTCATTCCTTCCCATTGGTAACCACGATCCTGAACTTTGTTAATAATTCACTTTTTTATACATTCACTGCAGAGGAATGTTCCTTTAAATAACGTTATTTCTTGTCCATTTTGGACGTCATGTAGATCTAATTATACTAGGCGTATTACTTATCTTGCTCTTTCTCTATCCCCCCAATTTTGTGTTTGTGATCTTTATCCATGTTGATGTGTGCAACTGTAGTAATCACTTTTCATTGCTGTATACTTATCCACCATATGAAAATTCCACAGTGTGTCTCTTTCCTGTTGATGGACATGTGGCTTGTTTCCAGTTTTATGCTTTTGCAAATTATTTTGCGATGAACTTTCTCATTATATCCCCCTATGCCCACATACAAGAGTTTCTCTAGTTTCTCAGTTGAGGGCAATTTTACACACTACCCCTCCGCCCCAACCTGGGAGACATTTGATAACGTCTCAAACCTTTTGGTTGTCGTAACTGAGGGTGTGCTACTGGCATATAGTGGGTGGAGGACAAGGATACTGCTAAACATCCTACAATGCACAGGACAGTTCTCTACAACCCAGAATTATCTTTTCCAAAATGTCAACAGTTGAGGAACCCGGATCTACAGTATAGGCCTAAACATGAAATTCCTGGGTCGTAGGGTCTGCCCACGTTCAACCTTACTAGGTAACACCAATTATCTTTCAAAACGGTTGTACTAGTTCATATTCCCCTCAGCAGAGGATGAGATTTCTATTTGTTCCACATTCTTGCCAACTCTTAGTATCATTACCTTCATTACTTCTTGCCTGAACTTTGCCCTAGTCTCCTAACCTCCTCCTACCTCCATATTTTTCCCCACAGATACATGCTTCATGTACTTGCTAAGTCAACCTTCCTAAAACCCAACTCTGGCCATGCCAGATTCCTGTAAGAAAATTTTGATGACTGTACTGCATACACAATAAACTTGGCATTTAAGACGCACACAAAAGGGCCCACTAGCTCTGTAGACCAAGTAATACCAACTTATTAGGTGGTATTCAAATAAGCCCTGCCCTTTCTCTGCTCTCTGCAGGATGTCTGTTGTTGAAGACTTACCCTTTCTTAAGTCTCTTCTACATTCATTTCTATGTCCATTAATTCAGCCAGTTATTAATTCTTTTTAATGTACTATTTGTCTCTCTCTGTCTCACTTAGTTCCCTTAACATAATACCCTCCAAGTCTATCCATGTTGCTGCCAATGGCAAAATTCTTTTTTTATGGCTGATTAGTATTCTATATATACATCACATCTTCTTTCTCCATTCATCTGTTGATGGACACAGATTGCTTCCATACACTGGCAACTGTAAATGACACAGCTATGAACATTGGGGTGCATGCATCTTTTTGAATTCGTGTTTTTGTTTTTTACAGATAGATGCCCAGGGATGGAATTGTGGGGTCGTATGGTAGTTCTGAAAACTACAAACTAAAACTATTTTTAGCTTCCTGAGAAATATCCATACTGTTTTCCACAGTGGCTGCAACTCTTTACACTCCTGCAAAACTGTGTGGGATGGTTCCCTTTTCTACACATCCTCACCAAAATTTGTTACGTGTGTCCTTTTGTGAGGTGATGTCTCATTGTGATTTTGATTTGCATTTCCCTGATGATTAGTGATGTTGAACATGTTTGCATGTGTCTATTGGCCACTTGCATTTCCCCAGAGACTGCAGTGGAGACTTCAATCTTAAGGCTACAAGAAGCCATCAAGGGGCTCTAATTTGGGAAGTAATTTGTGTTTTTGACATGTCACTCTGAAAGCAATGTGAAGAAAGGATCAGAGAGGAGCAAGAATGGAGTGCTCATTATAGCAGTGATTTATGTGAGAGATGCTGAAGTCCTAGACTAAGGTAGGGGTACTGGAAATACATGAAGAAGTGTATAGAACTGAAAGTCAACAGTTCATTGGTTATGGGTGATAACTCGATGTGGAGATACAGAAGGTGTTATTAGCGTAGAAGAATAAGCGGTGGTAGATGTATTGACCACTTAGTATGCCTGAGTGTGAGTAGGAGAAGAAGGAAAACATGAGAAACCCCAGGGAATTCCCTGGCGGTCCAGTGGTTAGGACTTGGCCGTGGCCGGGGGCCCGGGTTCCATCCCGGGTCTGGGAACTAAGATCCCAGCAAGCTGCGTGGCACAGCCATAAAAAAAATAATAATAGGGAGAAACCCCATACCAAATCAATGGTGACAGGAGGGAGAGACAGAAGAGGGAGAGTGCAGATGTGCAGAAAATAGAGAGGCCAAGGAATCGGAGGGCTCAGTGAGATAAAAGAGTACATGTAGAGAGAGTAGAAGAATGAGAGAGCAGCATGTCTAGGGGCTTGCGGTCCAACACTAGGATATTTTCATTTTAGATGTGAGAGGTAGAGTAGTTTAGGGTGAAGAATAAACCAGAGTGTGTCTGTGAGAGAGTTTGGCTAGTATGTTGTACAGATGTTCACTGGAATTGAGAATGTCCAATTGTTGAGTGATTGATGTGGAAGTTGGAGTCATCTGGACTGAGGGAGTTACAGAAGGTGGCGTAGCAGGATAGCTTAAACCTCAAGGATAAATGTTATGACTGTAGGGACTGATAGATACGTTAACAATGAGAGCTGGAGAATTTCACCCACCACTCTCAGAACGTGAAAGTCCAAGCAAACAGAAATAAGCAGTGATATCAAAGGCCTAAACACAATAATAAATTTGAGCTATTAGATAATATAAAACTTTATACCCAACAAACAGAGAACATAAATTCTTTTGAGCATATTGACCGTTTACAGAAATAGACCTTAAGAAGAAAAAGGAAGCCTCAATAAACTGCAAAGGATCACTAGTGTGAAATCTAGGCTCTCTGATCCTAATGCTTAACGCAGAGGTTAATAACACAGAGATAGCTTTAAAACACCCAAATGTTTGGAAACAAAATAGCATACTACCAACTAATCCTTGGATTGAAGGAAATCAAGAAATATTTAGAACTGAATAACGGGAATATTCAGTATCCCTCAAAGTTTAAGATATATTTACCCTAGACCCAGTAATACTACCACTAGGCGCTTCGCCTAGAGAACCCCATGCCCATGCAAACCAGATGACAAGGCCAAGGATGCCCAGAGCTGCATTGTTTGTAATAGTCCAAAAGTGGACACAACCCAAGTTCAGAAACTAGTTGGGTAGGTATATGAAGTGATATGTCCATCAGTGGAATGTCATACAGCAAAGGAAATGAACAAACTTGGCTACAAACAAGTTGGATGAATCGTACGAATCAAGATAGCAAGCCAAAAAACAATAGAAAAGAACAGACACACACAAGAATATATTCTATAGGAGGCCATTTTTACAAAGCACAAAAACAGGCATGCATAAATAAATTACAAGAGCCTACAAAATACCTGGGTGTATGAGGGAAAAGCACGAGAGACTTTTGCATGGGGGGGGTGGTCATGTTTGGTTTAACTCCAGTAGTAGTTATAATTTCCAAAACTGTTTTCTTGAATAATACCACAGAACTGGTACAATCAGGAGGGTGGAACGTGAGGAAGCCATTGGACCACTCTGTTTCTGCTGAGAGCATCACAAATTTTGGCTTTGAGGCCACATTGCCTCCTTCCTCCATCTATACAAAGTTGATGTCCCATGCCTTGCCTTTTGATACCCACAAAACGAGGAACTGTACCCTGGGACCTCTACTGTTACTGTGGCAGGAGATGCGAAAGTTTCTGAGCCCATGCTCACTAAGAGAAACCAGAAACCACAGAAGAAGCAGCATAGACTCCACCTTCCTGCTCCTACCAACTCTCATGGGGGTTTATTATCTGCTTGGCAGAGGCTAAGTTATGTGTGCAATCCAGGCCATAAGGGCGGGAGTTCAGGAAATGTAGACTTGGCTTGCAACGTCGATCAAGCCTTACCTGCTGTGATTGGGATTGTAATGGAGTCAAGTGAGCTAATCTACGATATTTGCCACAGGATATAAAACTGGAAGTGGGGAAGCCAATTAGGAGGCTATTGGAGTGGTTCACCTGAGAGATGATGGGGACCTGGACCAGAGTGACAAATGCAAAGGTGTTAGAAAGTGGTTGGATTTATATTTTACTCAGAATATAGGACTTGTCTATAAATTATGGCAGGGTTGAGGGAAAGACATAAAAGTGTGAAGATTAATACTTCCTTTCACTCGTGCCCCAGACATCCAGTTTTCTTTGCAAACCCTCAAGCCTGGTTCAGGAGCCCCTCCTATGTATATCACTGCACCATGTGTTTTGGAATTCCTTGGCTCATCATCTATATTTCTACTAAAGAGTTGTTTCCCTAGAGGCAGACGGTGTGTGTGGCTCTGCATGGCACAGGACCTGGCATATGGTGCTTTCTCAATAAATACTGTTATGATGAGGAATGGAGGAATACCGCATCACCTTGAGTTCACCAGCTCAGTGACCAGGGGAATTTTTCTGTATTAAGGGGCCCTATGACTCCTTGCTTATTTCCAGTGTTGCCAGATGGGGCTACATGTTCCAGTGTGCATTGTGAACACATTTGGGTAGTCAGAAACTGGAATCCAACCCCAAGGGAGGGGCACGGGACTGAGGCTTACTCAAGTCAACACGCATTATGTTCCGCTAAATTTCCCCTTTGCTCTCCATGGGAGTGATTGCCCTAAGCACACTTATCCCTCATTATAGTAAATCAGAAACACAAAGACATTCTGCATTTTGCCCTGTGCTCCATTGTGAACAAGGCTGTATCCACATGAATATCTGAGACAAAGCTGCTGACAGAAAGGTATAAATGCTGAAGCTGCTCTAGGAGGTACTTGAGAGTCTTAACTGAAAAGTAAAGGGGAAACATTAGTTAGTTTGACATGGACTAAGAGCTTTGAACAAAGTTATAGTTGAAACCACTTACATTCTGTGATGACAACGGAACACAAAGTCCAGCCATTAGAAGTGATAAGGTAAGGTGATAAGGTGGTTCCATGTCACCCAGGGGTTTGACACCCCTACTGGGTGAGCCAGAAACTGCTTCAGGTTTCCCAAAGAAAAACTATGATGAACAAACAGTTGCTTCATACCTTGCCACTTGTAAATTAAGAGGGTAAAGTAGTACTTTTAAAGTGAATTTATTGTGATTCATTGAGCTTAGTAATTTGTATATTCCTTGGGGTTCTAAAGGCTTCCTGGAGCCTGTGTGGGAAAGGGCCTTTTCTCATCTCCAGGACTCCAGGAGCTTCTAGCTGGGGCAGACACATTTGGGACATATCTTAGGCACTGGCTCCCCCTGGAGTGCAAGTGTTGGAGAACGCTTGTAGACACCTCCCCCTGCCCCTGGTCAGGGTCACACAGCTCATCTCAGCAGCTATGGATAATAAGGCCAGGCTGCTCCCATGACCCATGTTTCTTCTTCTAGTCGGCTTCAGTGATCCATATTTTTCCTTCTCGTTCGTCGTATTAAGTGGCCAGAAAATAAATGGCCACGTAACTCTAGAAGAAGAAGAGTTTCCATGTTTTGAGCACTGATTGTATGATTGGCCGTAATAATTTAGGTGCTGTCCATGAATTAACTATTTGTAACCTCTAAAGAAGTCCTATTATTATCTTACTCTAGAGAAGAAGAAAGTGAGGCACAGAGAAGCTATGTAAGTTGCTTAAGATTCCACGGCTAGTGAGTGACACAGGTGAAATTCAAACCCAGGCAGTCTGGCTTCAGAGTCTAAGCTCTGACTTCTACTATATCATCTCCCCTCCTGGCTGTGAAATGGGAAGAATAATACCTACCTTACAGAGCTGAAGTGAGGATTAAATTATTATTATTAGTCCTCTGGAGGAGGTTGGCCATTTTCTGATCAGTGGGATGGGGTAGAGAGTACATTTTGTCAATTAAGATCCACACATAATCCTCAAGGTGAAATAAGCATTTCCATTTATTTTTAATAAATTCAAAGTGAAGTTGTGTATAAGCAAGGTGCCATAACAATGCATTTCAGTGGAAAGAAGCTCTCTTCATATGTTTGCATTAAATGGAACACAAGAAGGGTCACTCTGACTTCATTTCCATAGCTGACTCCTAAATAGGATCTGCAGGTCCACAGAGAAGCTTTTCCAGACCTAATAGCTCCTGGAATAGGTTCATGCACTTGAAATTCTTCCTTAGCCCAGTCAAGGTGACACATAAAGTTAACCTTCATAATTCCTATGGAGAATACTCACCCCTGTCATAGCCCATGAGATGACATACTTATAGGGTGACGACCTTCCATGTATGACTAAGACAATTTGAACAGCTCCTAGGTGTCAGGGTGCTCTAAGAAATAGATTTGGTAGCAAATGCATTTTATTAATGAAGGATGAAATGGATAACGTTTATAAAATAGTCTTTCATGGTAAGTCTGAGAAAAAGGTATTCTAAAGACCAGCGTCCAGAGGCCCATCCCCCTGTCTTTATTTCTTCTGCTCCTGCCCAAGGTCAAGATTCATTATCTCTAACTTGGATCCTTAACATAGCCTTCATTCTTTCTGATGTCCTGCACCCTCATTATGATGCGTCTAGGAGTGAATTTCTGTTTTCTCTCCTGATGAGAATTCAATGTGCTTCTAGTATCTGTGGATTGGTACATTTCATCTGCTCAGGAAAATGTTTGGCCATCATCTTCTTTCCCATTTCTCACTCCTGTCCTTCTAGGATTTAAATTAAATGTATATTAGACTTCTTCACTCTATTCATTGTGTCTCTTATCCTACATTTCTCATCATAAAATTCACTTCTCCAGGCAGAATTCTGGATGATTTCTTTTGATCTATCTTCTAATTCAATAATTCTCTCTTAGGTTTATTTCTCTTCATCGCATTTATCATCATCTAATGATTATGTTTAGCCTTGTGTTGAACGCATCCATTGAACCCTCAATCGTTATATTTTTTTAGTCCTAGATGTCCTATTTGATTCTTTTCCAAATTGGCTATGCCACATTTTAGGATTTTCTGTTCCCTGAGAATATTTTAAAGCTTATTTCTTAATTTTTTGAACTATAGTAGGCCATAGTGATTATAGTCTGTGTCTCATAATTCTGATATCTGAAATATTTGTGAATTTGTTTTCATTGTCTATTTTTTCTTTGGGCTGTCACCTACCATGTATTTTTTTGTTTACATGTCCACTTACCTTTGACTGTGTGCCAATATATTGTTGAAAAATTATTTATCAGACTGATTTCAGGCATGGGAAGACAGAACCTTCCTGCAGAGAGCATTTTCACCTGCTTCTGCTATATGCCTGGGGTCACTACCTGTCCAAGACCACTTTAATCCAAGTTCAGGGCTTGAAGTTCCTCAGATCACTCTGGTGATGGATACCTAGACTGCAAGTCCATGCCAGGGCTTGTTGCTTCTGGTTCACCATTATCCCAAAGGGGTAGCCACTTCTTTTCAGCTTAGAGTGGCTGGAGGGCTTATCAGATCTACTCAGTGGGGGTGAGGACTTCATCTTTTGGTCTCTTTTCCCATCAGGCCGCCAAAACCACAGCTCAGTGTCACAGGTCTTTCTTCTGGATCCAGCTAATGCCCTCAGGCAAAAGTGGCTTTGAGTGCTGGGCTTTCCTATTTGGGTTTTTGCTTTCTTCTAGATTTTAGCCTCAGAGTTTCTTAGCGCTTAATGGAGATAATTTCTTTTCACATTTCACCCAGTATTTTTTAGTTGTCCTCATTGCGCTGGTGAGTGCAAATGACTTAGCCTGCCATTACTCGGAGCAGAAGTGTGCACCACCCTCCTAACTTCTCTCCTTGTCCCCAGTCTCTCTTTCTTCCAGTTCTTCCTCCAGAAAGTAACTGAAAGTTTCTTCCTGATGGTGTTATTTTCCTGCACAAAGCCTCCAAAAGCTTACTGTTGAATGTAAGATAGAAATCAAATTCCTTAGTTTGGACAATCAGATCTAAAACTCTCTTTCTGAGAAACTACTGTATAGCACAGGGAACTCTACCCAGTACTCTGTGGTGACCTAAATGCAAAGGAAATCTAAAAAAGATGGGATATGTGTATACATATAACCGATTCATGTTGCTGTAAAGCGGAAACTAAGACAACATTGTAAAGCAACTATACTTCAATAAAAATTAACTTCAAAACAAGAAGAGATGGAAATGAAAAATGGAGTATGTGGAATAGGTTATGGAGAGAAAGGTTGAAGATGAAAAGTTCTCTGCCAGTCAATCAGAAGACTTTGAACTTTTTAAAGGAAGAAAATGATGTGATTTTATTTGGGTTTACACATGGCACTTTGTGGGCAGTATGGAAATTGGGTAGGTGTCCTAAAGAGAATGTTTGCATTCCCCCCAAATCTATGTGTTGAAATACTAATCCCCAAGATAACGGTATTAGAAGGTGGGGTCTCTTTGAGGTGCCAAGGTCAAAAGGGTGGAACCCTCATGAATGAGATTAGTGCCTTATTTAAGAGGGTCCAGAGAGATACTTTGCCCCTTCCACCATGTGAGGACATCGTGAAAAGTTGCCATCTATGATCCAGGAAGTGGCCTTCACCAGACACCAAATCTGCTGGTGCCTTGATCTTGGACTAACCAGCGTCTAGGACTGTGAAAAATAAATGTTTGTTGTTTATAAGTAAAAAAAAAAAATACAGTAAAAGTCTCCCTCTTAGCTTCAGTTATTCACCGAGGAGGTATTTTATGTGCACTGAATGTGTGGCCATCATTAGGCCAGGTGCCACCTATTCTTTTGCTTCTTACCTATTTGGCCTCTTGCCTTACCTCCCAATCCACCTCATACTCTAGACAAACGGGAATATTCGCAGTCATGTGTCAGAGCTGGGTCAGAACACAGATGGGCTAACACCTAGGTCAGTGACCTGTCCTCTACACCCTGATCCCATATTCATGTTTAATTCCATTCAATGTGGATATTTATGTACATTCTAATAAATGAACTCGACAAAAACTCAGCAACTACAAATTGTACTAGCTTTTTCATATTCCTTGCTGCCTTTGGGGCTCTTTGTCATGTGAGTGTGGGACGTAAGCTTTGGAAATAAATTCATTTTTGCCATCAAGTTTTTGGCCATCTCCATAGTCACAAGGACGCCTAGGGAAAAAAAAAAAACTTGAGGCTTGCTTTTCCTGTCAGATGAGACACTGATTGCAGAATTTGATTCCAGGAATAGGAATAACCTGCTTCCAAACAAAACAATTCCCACATGCCAGTGGCTGCCTGAGATAACAGTCAAAGCTGACTTTCACTGGAAAAACACACTTTTCTGGAAGTGGGCCAACCTGGAGATAGGGTTCTAGTTTTGCATTTTGCCACTGTGTAACCTTGGGCCCATCCACCCTCCTCTAGGCTTCAGTCCCCACCCCTCCCCGCCCATATACAATTCAGATGCTTGGACAAACGGATCTGAAATGGCCTTTTCATTTCTGACAAGCAAGTATTGTCTCTACGAGGATGCCTTAGTGGCCAGAGACAAGGGATGCAGGACTAAGAGCAGTAGGGCTGAGCTCACCTGACCCACTTCTGCTGTGATGGTTAGTTATAGAGGGATCCCCCACGTAAGTAAGAGGGTTAGTTCCATGCGATCCGCCACATAAGTGAGAAGAAAGCACTTACGGCAATAGAAGGAAAAAGAGGGGGAAAGGCGAGGGGAAACGAAGGTGTGAAGATGCTCTGCTGGTGAAGAGAAGGAAGGAAAATGAGAGACATTTTAAAAATGTGTGATTCTAAAATGGTAAAAAATAAATAAAACAAAAGAAAAAGAAAGGGGGTGCTGGAGAAGGGGTCAAGTGGGGTAAAGAGTTAAATTTTTAGCTGTACAAAACACTCAGCCACCCCAGGAAGTTCCATGCAACTAATGCTTTGCAACATGCTGGGCACAAGCAGTCCCAACTCTTTTCACCAAATACTGAAGGAAAGGCGAAGGGGGAGAATGTTTGTTTGAATATTCTAGTTGACCAAGAGTGAACCTGAAATCCATTTTGATTTCAACACTTTTACATGGCATGCCTCACGAGGTCCAGCGCTGGTGAATATGACTGAGGTTGATCTGCTCATTGCCCATCTGGCTTATGTGCTCTGAAGAAGCCTCTTTCTGACCTTGCTTCATCAAGTTACCTGAGATGGGAAGGACGAAGGGTAGTGAATGAGTGGAAGCATTTCCTCTTTCTCTGAGATATTTCTATTCTCCGTGGCAATGTTCAGGGTAGCGGAAAGAATAGAAAACCTCTAGCAAAAATGTAAGGCTTTTTCCCCCCCATGCTGGGCCAGAATGCTGGAGCGTTAGAGTGGCCTGCTCTCCAGGGACTCACTGCCTTGAAGATCCGATACACTGACCGTTGCCTTCTTTTCCCCTTCAATGCCATCAGCCAAGAACCCTCACTTCAACTGTGCATCCCTTAGCTATGGGAGGGGGGCTCCTGGAGCCCAATTTCTGTCCTGATGATGGGCCAGAGCCGTGTCACAAAACGCACTGGTTGCACCTCCTCTATGCCTTCCAGAGGACAGGCATTCCGGTTCACTGGAGGCCCGAGGGTCTGGGGATGACCACCAGTCAACTATGTCCTGATTCCTCAAAGGTGTTCAGTACTTTCAAACTGCAGATAGAGCCTGGGTCGTCAAATTACTTCTCTCACCACAGAAAGCAAACTCGTGGTCATATGCTGTTTCAAGTGAAAAGCATATTTTGCGTATATGCAGAGGGGAGGCGCAGGGCGGGGTGCCCCACGCCGCCGATCCCCGGCCCAGCTCTCCAGTTGCCAAGGAGCTGGAGCTGCGACTGACCCAGGAATGACTGCAGACGCCAGAAGGAGCAGAGGGCTGGGCGGCACACAGGCTGTGCTAGGAGGCGGCACCGCGCATCTACTTGAAAAGCTCCCAGCGCATGCCGGATTAGCTAAGCTCGCTTGCCTGATTGGCTAAACTCGCTTGCCGTGGGGTGGACAGAGCCAGTTGTGTGCCGGGCCTCGGGCCCGTCCAGCGGCAGCTGGAAGTGCTTCAGACCCTGCGCTGTTGGCAGCGGCCGGGTGAGTGGTCCGGTTGGTACGTGGAGTGAAGCTGCTGGGCTGCTGCTCTTCTTGCCGCTGCCAGGCTCACGGCCGCTGGTCGACCCCCACCCTCCGCGCTCCCCTTGGCCTCGATGTTCTCACCTTACAGGCGGCTCTTTGCAGAAGCACGAGCTCCTCGCCCCGCTCCTCTTGGTTATCCCGCGCCCCCCCCTCGTCTGTCTTCCTCCCGGTCCGCAGCGGTCTCCAGGGTTCTTGGACGGTCGGAGCTATGGCGTCCCGACATGCGGCGGGCCGCTGTTTCCCTACTCCTCATCAGGACCCGGCCCTTGGAGGGCGACGACCCCCATCCCAGCTGGAAATTCCACTTTGGCTTCTAACCTCTCCTCGCCTGATGTTCCTGACGTCATTCTGGACTTCTTTGATTGGTAAGCGAGGTCGCCAGGCTGCCATGATTTAGGAGGGCGGTGGGTGAGTGGGCGACCTCTTAGAAGGAGACGGCTGGAGCAGACGTGGGCCTGGGCTTTTGAACGGCTGCCCACGCGCGCTGCCTGCTGGCCAGTCCCTAGAGGAGTTGGTGGTGGGGCTGGGCACGTCCAGCTGCGATGGAGACCCCTTGTTTCAGGCCCTGTGTTGCCGTGGTACCTAATAGTGCTGAAATGGCGGGGGTTGGGGAGCTACTGCCCCAGGGTCCACCCCTCCATCTCCAGGGACTGAGTTCTCCTCAGCCAGGTATACTGACCCCTGTGTGTGAGTGTGCGGGGACGGGGTGATGGTGCGGTGAGGGCCAAAGTTAGTATTCCGCCATGCTGAGTTGACGGCTGTTGAAACTGGGAGGGCCTCGAGCGGCCTAATCCCAGATTCCGCTGCCCACTCTGCTCTGCCAGATAGGGTCCTCTAGCAACAGCCCTTGTTATTAAATGCACCGGATGCATTCCTGCTTATTATCCCTGAATAGTGTTTCCTTGTCAGCCAGCAGAACGATTCAAACAAGCCAATCACATCCTTGCTTAGGCACCAGGGTGTACCTCACCCTCTTAGTACTGCAAAGCCCACTTCCCACAGACCCTTCTGGTTCACGCTGTTCCAGAATGCAACCCCCACGTGTCCTGCATGGCCTACGATGTCCTCCTCTCCTGGGCTCCCCAGGAGGTGGGTCAGTGGGCCTCCGAACCTGTCCCCATAACCACCCAGAAGGTCTGGACCACTCATGATTAGATGGAGATAAAACCCACAGCTGTAAATTTGCACTGCTAGAAATCTAAAATATTCTGACGGAATTTGTACAGAGAGAAAAGACAAAATAATGATAATAATAATTCCATGCAGCGCAAGTGGCAGCACCATAGCAGAAGATGGCTTCAGTCCACCCACCTCTGGCTTGGGGGCCCAGCCGTTTTCTGCTGTGCCACTCTATTGCGTATGCCTCTGTTGCAGTAGAAATCCTGATCATCCTAATGATAGGGAAAAGCAACCATGGCACTTTTGTGACGCAGTGATGAAATTAAACGCAACTTAAGCCAGAGTCCTTAAAACTTATTAAGCAACCATTGCCATAGGGGAGGCCACTAACCCTAATGAAACTGATCTGATGCTCTCTGAAGGAAGAAATCTATAAATATGAGCAGATTAGAGAGGACACTGCCCTCACAGACACACACACGCACACACACAAAGTATATCCAGTGACAAACAAACAACAAAAAGAATCAGGGAGAAAGAAATCAGAAAACTTGAATACAGAGGGAGGAAACAATTTAAATTGATACAAAGGTCCACAATTTAATCCAGTTGGAAATGTGGAATTCGCTAAAAGAATTTATAGCCTGGTGAGACCTTTGTCCTTGGCAGACAGCTGTCTTCTCACTGTGTCTTCATATGGCTTTTTCTTTGTTCAGTGTGGGGAGAGAGAGAGCTCTGTGGCTTCTGTTCCTCTTCTTATAAGGATAACCCCCTATTGGATTAGAGCTCCAAGCTTATGACCTTGCTTAACCTTGAAGGTCATACCTCCAAATATAGTCACATTGGAGGTTAGGGCTTCAACATACCAATTTCAGGGGAACAGAAATCAGTGCATAACATCTTTTTTTTTTTTTCCTTTTGGCTGTGTTGGGTGTTCGTTGCTGCGTGCGGGCTTTCTCTAGTTGCACTGAATGGGGGCTCCTCTTCGTTGAGGTACACGGGCTTCTCACTGCGGTGGCTTCTCTTGTTGTGGGGCATGGGCTCTAGGTGCGCGGGCTTCAGTAGTTCTGGCCTGCGGGCTCAGTAGTTGTGGTTCGTGGGCTCTAGAACTCAGGCTCAGTAGTTGTGGCACACAGGCTTTGTTGCTCCACGGCATGTGGCATCTTCCCGGACCAGGGCTCAAACCTGTGTCCCCTGCATTGGCAGACGGGTTTTTAACCACTGCATCACCAGGGAAGCCCCATTCCATAACATTTTTTTTTCTTTTTTTAATAACATGTTTATGGGAGTTTAATTGCTTTACACTGGTGTGTTACTTTCTGCTTTATAACAAAGTGAATCAGCTATACATATACATATATCCCCATATCTCTTCCGTCTTGTGTCTCCCTCCCTCCCACCCTCCCTATCCCACCCCTCCAGATGGTCACAAAGCACCAAGCTGATCTCCCTGTGCTCTGCGGCTCCTTCCCAGTAGCTTTCGGTTTTACATTTGGTAGTGTATATAAGTCCATGCCACTGTCTCATTTTGTCCCAGCTTACCCTTCCCCCTCCCCATGTCCTCAGGTCCATTCTCTGTTAGGTGTGCGTCTTTATTCCCGTCCTGCCCCTAGGTTCTTTATGACCATTTTGGGGTTTTTTTGTTTTTGAGATTCCATATATATGTGTTAGCATTACGGTATTTGTTTTTCTCTTTCTGACTTACTTCACTCTCTGTGACAGACTCTAGGTCCACCCACCTGACTAGAAATAAGTCAATTTGTTTTCTTTTTATGGCTGATAATATTCCATTGTATATATATGCCACATCTTCTTTATCTATTCATCTGTCGATGGACGCTTAGGTTTCTTCCATGTCCTGGCTATTGTAAATAGAGCTGCAGTGAACATTGTGGTACATGACTCTTTTTGAGTTATGGGTTTCTCAGGGTATATGCCCAGTAGTGGCATTGCTGGATCTTTTGGTAGTTCTATTTTTAGCTCCTTAAGGAACCTCCATACTGTTCTCCATAGTGGCTGTATCAATTTACATTCCCACCAACAGTGCAGGAGGCTTCCCTTTTCTCCACACCCTCTCCAGCATTTATTGTTTGTAGATTTTTTGATGATGGCCATTCTGTCAGTCCCTAACATCTTGATCTATATTTTGGGTATCTGTGAGGCAAGTGATTCCCAGAGTTCTTTACCTCCAAGGGGACAACATTTAGGCAATGACCCAAGAGTTTATAAAAAATGTGAAGATGGGCCCATTTGTTAGCCGGGGCATTGAGTACTAAAATGACTGAAGTTTGGTCAATTGTGCTGACTCTTTGGTCCTGTCCTTTATCATAGGCATCTTAGTTAAGGGATCGAAAGCAGTAATATGGGTGATGGTGACCATACCATATGTAGTGTACAATGCCCAATATTAGCCACTCAGTTGATTCCAAGGGGCTCCGTAGGTAGCCAAGAAGTCTGGGAGAGGGGTGTCTCCTTCTACCACCATCTCATCTGACAAGGGACTAAGGACAGCTGAGGCCATGCCCTCTTGCAAGAAAGATACGCCAGAAAGCTATCTGGTATCAAGGAGGCCTCAGTAACCATGCTGAGGTTTTGGGGTGCTGGTTCCATGATCAAGGCATACTGGGCACCTGGGTACAGAGGGTCACAGGCCCACGGTCTGTGAGAACCTCTATTTTGAGTATGGCCTGGTATGTGGCTGACAGTTGACACTCTAATGGTTTATAATACAAGGCCAAGAAGGGCAGTTTCTTGCCTCAGTACCCCGTGGGCAACTAACAGCCATCATGTGTGGTCCAGAGATGCCATGGGGCATGAACAGAGGTTACTAAAGCCTCAACAATGAAGGAGCCTCCGGAGACACTACTGGGAGTGTCCAGTGATTTAGACTTGGACAGATTCTAGAGATTTTTGTTGGAAGACGCTTTTAGCATTTTGTTAATATATATTCTTTTAGTATATTCTGGATTTCTAATTGGATTAAGTTATAAATTGAAACAGAAACAGACATAAAACAAGTTTATATATTGATTGGTTGATGAAAGTGTTGTAACCAGAGGCTCGCAGGAACCTAACCCTGTATTTCCCCTAGGAGCAGTGGTTTAGTAGTCACTGATTCATTACTTGTGGTGACTTTGTAGGACATATAGTGAACACACACACACATTGCAGGGAGTGATCTTCCTTGGTCAAGGTGTCAGAGTACATTAGGATGACAGTGATGCTCAGGGCCTGGTTCCCATTCCTACGCCCTCTGGGAGGAAAGAGCCCTGCTGAAGGTCTCAGGTATGTTGGGTGAGCACATCAGAGAGCTTTGGAAAGCCCAGCTGTCTGCAGGGCTCTGGCTGGCTACTTGCGTATACTCAGCCAAGACACCTCCAGGCTGGAAATACATGATTAGTGAGAGAAACACCAGCTCCCAGAATGAATGTCTTTGAGAAGACAGCCTTGAGGCCTAAGAGTGTGAAATGACTTTGTTGGGCGAGGGCCAGAAGGTTCTCTCTCTGTGTCAAGCCATATGCCCAGTCCTAAAAACAGAGGTGTACAAGAGCAAGGTTGACATGGGTATGACAAGAAAATGCCCAGGTGGGGAAATGTGACTTTGTGCAAGAGGCCATAGACTTGTTAGCTCAGCTCAGGAGGGCACTGAGGGTGGAAGAGTACTTTTCCTGGGGCACTCAGCTGCCCCTGGAAGGACAGCCACCGACCTGGAGAGCTGTGTCCATTGCTGATTACAAACTGGGGCTCTTTAGGGGGTTGAGGTAATGCATTTTTCTGAGGGCTGCCCCCTGCCTGCTTCCTCTCCTCCCCACTTCCCAGAATGCCTGCCCCCACTCGCACAGCCCCTCATCCTGCTTGGTAACGTGGACGCAGTCTTTGTGCCCCATCCTCTGGATAAAAACTGGGGCGGGGGAGGAGGAGTCTGCCTCACTGCGTGCTTCTGGCTGACTCATCATGGGGAGAGAAGAAGGGGGTGGGGGAGAGAAAGTGTACCCAAACGACTATACATGTCTGCATGTGTGCAGGAGAAGGGAAAGCCCTGGAAAGGTGACAGCTGTGCTATTCTCTGCTGCTTGTCCTCTGGGAAACAATGTGGCATTTACTGATGACCAGTGACTTCTCTGTTTCAGCAAAAACTATGCAAATGAAAGTGGTTCAGAAGGTTTTGGACAGGATGCTGATGGGATATGGTATCCATCTGAATCCACATATTGGAGGTAAACCACTTACAGATGTTGAGGGCTTTTTGTTTTTTTTGGTGAAGTATAGTTGATTTACAGTGTTGTGTTAATTTTGGGCACACAGCAAAGTGATTCAGATTTTATATATATATATATATATATATATATATATATATATATATATACATGTATGTATATATCTCCTTTTTCAAATTGTTTTCCATGATGGTTTATCACAGGATATTGAATATAGTTCCCTGTTCTATACAGTAGCACCTTGTTGTTTATCCGTTGTATATATAACAGTTTGCATGTGCTAGTCCCCAACTCCCAATCCTTCCCTCCCCTACACCATGCCCCCTGCCGCCTTGGCAACTCCAAGTCTGTTCTCTATGTGTGTAAGGCTGTTCCTCTTTTGTAGATAAATTCATTTGTAGACACCTGGGGTTTTTCTGTTGAGGAGAGCGGAAATACAGGAAGGCAGCCCACCACGGAAGCTTACCATTGGCCCTCTCCCAGGCTCTACACCTTTGCCTCTTGATATCCCACCTTCCTGACTTGCAGAGACCTGCAGTCGGGGTACTCCTGGGCTCACAACCTTCAGGCCTTTTGCTCTGACCCTGGAATTTCTCCCACTTCTCTGGCTTCACATGCACGAGGCCTTCTGCTCGCTCCACACTGCCTTGAGAAGGTCCCACACGTGAAGTACACTCCCTGGTGTGAGTGGAAGAGCACTACCCCCAGAAATGGGCGTGCAGGCCAGAGGGCGCTATGGTGCTCAAGGTAGAATTTTCTGCTCCATCTGTCAGGCTCTATGGGGAGGGCAGTTGAGCACACCTTCTGTGCACCCTGGGTACTCACCATATAGAGTTTCTTCAAAACTGAGCACATGATCTCTGTCTAGTTTACGTCACCTACCCCGGACCCAGGTGCTTGCCCCTCTGTCCCCCAAGCCTTCAACTCCCACCAGGTTGTATTGGTTCTACCTCCAGAAAACATCCTAAGTCTCTTCTTATCTCTCTGTTGATCATGAGCCACCCCCAGATCAGGCCTTGGGCATCTTCCTACTGAATTTCTGCAACAACTTCCCAGCCTCTCGTCGCCCTAATATTAGTGTTGCTCCCTCTAGTCCATTCAGCACACTGCAGTCAGCATGGTCTTCATAAATCAAGCCTGATTATGTCAGCAACATCTGATGACTTCAGCTGTCCAATGAAACCCAAACCCTTTAACCTAGCATTCAGATTTCTAGAGCAGAGGTGAGAACTGGCAAAGAAAGAGAAATAGAAACCACCACGAAGCCAATGAGTCAGTTTCTTTCTGTATTCCCTCCTAGCCTTCCCCTTAGAAAGGGCAGCTAGCCTGGGCCACACAGCTTGAAGTGACAGGAAACCTACCCTAAGCCCACAGGACAGGAGTAGTATTCTTTGGCCCAGGGGACACCCAGGAAGCCTAAGCCAATGACAGAGAAAAGGAAGGGTACATTAATTAGAGGTTCTATGGGAGGTTGAACTAGATACCAACTCTGAGGAGCTAATGAACGCTCATAGTTCATATTTGTGGAAATGAATACAAGTCTTCTGAATATGCGGTGCCTCCACCCTAAAAAGCACATGGCTGTGAGGATTTGGCACTTGGGGGTAGACCAGTGAGGGCACCATTTGCCCTGGGAGCTACCTGGAAATCCAAGGCCATTGCCCTGGGCCCTGAGCTTTGGAGGTGGGTCCCCTGACTGTTGCTTTCCCTTTGCTGCATTGTTCCCTCCAGCGAGTGAGGGGATAAGGTGTAGCGCGCATGTTCCAAGGTGAGTGTGTGTGTACCTAGGGGCTGGGAGGCTGGGGTGGAGAAGGCAGAAAGCAAGCTCCTTCAGTAGCCTTACGTTAGAAGGACAGCAGTGGCTCTAGGTGGGGACCTTAGGGAGGAGAGCAAGGGCTAGAGGGCTGGGTATAGGGGAATTCAGGTGTTAGAGCACAGCCCCTGCCCCCTGTATGATATCGTTTGGGTCAATGGGCCCAAACACTGGTCGGTGTCAGGGAGTAGCTGCCTCCTTTCCTCCTTTCCATGTTCTCCTATATCTCAGCAGAGACTTAACAACCACAATTTAAAAACACCAAGCACATTCTCCCATTGTTTTAAGCAAGATAGCATCTCAGCAGGCATCCAGGGCCAGAAGGAGGGAGCAGGGGCGAGGGTCAAGCTCTGGGGATCGTCAGGTGTGGATAATCTGCATTATCTCTGAGGCACCTCATCACCATCTTTCAGACTCTGATCTATTTACACCTGCTGCCTAAGGTGGGAGGGGCTGGGTTACATTAGTTTTTTGGAATGCAAACCTGGGACATATGAGAAAAAGGAGGTCCCTGGATAGATTTGGCCAAATATTCGATGAAGAGGGGAGTGCAAGAACAACTTTAGACTTTCTTTATACAGAAGGGGGCACTGCAGGTGCTAAGTCTGGGGATGTCGTGTTTGTGTGTGTGTGTGCGAGTGTGTGCACACGCACGTGTGAGTGTGTGTACTTGGGGAGCAGGGAGGACAGTAGGTGGGGTAGTTGCTCTCTGAATGGAGTGCGTGGCAGGGCTGGGGGAAGTGGAGAGCAAAGCCGAACACGTTGGGGCAAGGTGTGTGTCCTAGGAGGTAACTTCCCTGCCTGGCCTGCAACTGCAGCATGCTCTGGAGAGGAAGGAAGCTCAGCCCAGGGGGGCAGGAGAAGAGGAAGGTGAGCATCTGCCAGGGGCCCATAGGTACCACGGGAGCAAGGTTAAAGTTGCTGGGGGTGTCTCGCTGGGAGAAAAGAGCACCTGGATAGAGATTTGCAACTTGATTCTGGAAGAGAGTGAGACTCTAACAATCAGGGAGTGAACATAGCGGATTACATTTTGAATTGCTTTAATTGAAGGAAGAAAGAGGCAGCAGGAGAATGAGAGCTGACACTGGACAGAGTTGAGTAGAGACGTCAGGACAGAGAGGATGAGGGATGAGGGATGAGGGTAAAGAACAGTGAGGACAGGAAGGAGAACACTGCCTAGAGATAAGTGGTAGTCTCAAGAGCACTCAAAACCCATTCGAACCATTGCCTGCTCCATGGGCAAGTTGAGCCCGAGCCCATCCCCAGGTCTGTAAGGTTATCAGCGGCATGCAGGATCCAGGCGGTGGCACCTACCCTGGGAGAGTCACCTGCCATCACACCTGTTCCTCTTCTCAAGCAGGGCTTCAGGGAGAATGGGCCAAGGGCTTCAGAGTTTAGGGACCCCTAGATCTCCCTGTGAGGCCTCCCACTAGATTGAGTCGAACCTCTCTTTGTGTGTGAGGTGGAGGAGAGCCTCAGGGGTTAACCTGTTCTTCCAATTCCCCCACAAGTTCGCAAGCAGAAGCCTTGGGAACTTTGTCCTGTTCAGGTTCAAAAAGGAGCTTTATTTTCCCTTAGAAGGAAGGGGCAGTGAGAAGAGGAGGAGGAGGAGCCAGGGAAAGCTAGCAAAGCGGCTTCTCTCCGGGCAAGACAACTGGAAGCCACATTGCTGTGAGAAGCAGCTGCCTGAGGGCTTCGCCCAGCCCAGCACCTCCTATGACACAGGCACTCCCATGTCGTGGAGTGAAGGAATAAATGAGACATTTTTTATTCTTCCTCCCTTCGCCTTTCCTTTGAACCCTGAACCTGTGATAGACACTAGGGAGACAGACGTTGGAGCAGTGAAGTTCAAAGAGGAAGGGAAGTGGTTACCCGCACAACTTTTCTTGCCTTCCTGAGCTCATCAGAGAGGACAGTGATAGGTTATGGAGCTGAGGTCATCACTGCAAAGATGGGATTTAGTCACCTTATCTGGAGGCTTCTTGTCTTAGTTCTGGCCACTATAGCAAATATCCCATGGACTGAGTGGCAACAACAGACATTTATTTCTTATCCTTCTGGAGGCTGGGAAGTCCAAAACCAAGGTGCTGGGCATTTTGGTTTCCGGTGAGAGCGCTCTTCCTGGCTTGCTGATGACTGCCTTCTGGCTGTGTGCTCACATGGTGGAAAGAGAGAGAGTTCTGGCATCTCTTCCTCTTCTTGTAAGGGCACTAATCCCATCATGGGGAGCCCCCCCATGACCTCAGCTAAGCCTAATTACCTCCCAGATACCATCACACTGTTAGGCTTTCAACATGGATTTTGGAGGGTACACAAACATGCAGTCCGTAACACTTGTTTTTTTAATTTATTTTAGTTTTTCGCTGTGTTGGGTCTTCGTTTGCTACGCACAGGCTGTCTGCAGTTGCGACGAACGGGGGCTACTCTCCGTTGAGGTGCGCGGGCTTCTCATTGCAGTGGCTTCTCTTGCTGCGGAGCCCGGGCTCTAGGCGCATGGGCTTCGGTAGTTGTGGCACACGGATTCAGTCGTTGTGGCTCGTGGGCTGTAGATCACAGGCTCAGTAGTTGTGGTGCACCGGCTTAGTTGCTCCACGGCATGTGGGACCTTCCCAGACGATGGCTCGAACCCGTGTCCCCTGCATTGGCATGCGGATTCTTAACCACTGCACCACCAGGGAAGCCCAGTCCGTAACACTTTGAATTTTCCTTTTAGAGACGTATGGATACTTTAGCTAAGTTCTCACGCTGATCACTGCTAGCACATAAGGCGGCCCCTCTGGGCAGATAAGTAGAACAAGTTTCCCTTCTTCTGGGCTGCATTTCGGTGCCAGGACACATGGCTTGATGAGGGGAACGTGGACTGCATTTCAGCTCCCTTTTGCTCTTTTAGCTGGGAGCCCTTGGACAGGGCTCTGTGCTGGCCCTTTAGGGTCCTCAGGATTCCACGAAAAGGGATGGAGTTGCCTGAGTGGCACTGAATGGTCTAGAATGAGAAGTACGACCCTGGGATTGGTGGGGTCCCTGGCTCCCCGGCCCTGCTGGGTTTTGTTAACTGTCTTACACAGCTTCCATTCTCTAAAGGTATGTGAGTGGTGCAAAAGGTTGTAATAAAGGACTGCGTTTATAGGAACCCCTGTCCCTACATAGCACATTGCTGGGGCTTGTTCAGAATAACCCTAAATGCTGGAGTCTGGGATTTGCCCTAACACAGAAACCCATTTACTTCTCAGTTATCATTCAGACAATTATTCCCAGTAGAACTTTGCTTTCTGAAGCATTAGGCTTGGAGTAACACATTTCTCTCTTTGCAGCTCAGCTTCTGGGCAGTTATCCTTCAGGGAAGCCAGCAGGTTGAATCACAAGAGTCACACAGGTTTCTATAGCAGCAGTGTGATGTAATACACAGAGAATAATATGGCCTAGCTGTAGAGCTGGTTAAAGACAGCTTTGAGCCAATAGAAAATAAAAACTTCTTTGTGCACAGTGCCTTACAGTTCACTATATGGACCTGGGGTTCTGAAAAAAAAGAAACACACTCAAACGCATGCTCACACATTCACTCACACTTACACATTAAATCTGTAACGCATATAAGCATTCTCACACATTCACTTACACAAACACTCACATGCTGACCCATTCACGCACAAATATAGTTACACATGCTCTTAACATTTTCCCATCAACATGTTCACACACGTGGACATACAAACACATTTTTCACACAGGAACATGCTGGGGCATTCACACGTAGCCTCATACACTCGCATTCAATCACACGTGAACATGCTCGCACACAGACGTACCTGCATATCTACTGAAACAAATGTGCTAAAACGCATACACACTCACAGATCACTGACACGTGAACAGGTTCACACGTTCACACAAATGAACATGTTCACATGTACGTGCATATTAACTCAGTCACACACAAGAACGTGCTCACACCCTGACAGACACAATATCATCCACTCACAAACTCATAGTCACTCGCACACAGACATGCTCACATACACTCATACTCACACATCCACTCACACACATGAACACACTGATGCTGTCTCACACACATAAAGTCATACATGCATTCACAATTGCACATGAACATACACCTATCGACTCACAGTCATTCCCACATGAACACACTCACGCATTCAGTCACCCATAGGAGCACATTCTCACATTCCTTCACACGAATGAGCACACTCACATTAACATGCGTATATGCGCAGACATGCTCACACATTCACTCACACGTAGATGCACTCATGTCCAATCACAGGACACTCACACAGTCATGCAAACTAAGATGTTAACATTGTCACCAACGTGAACGTGTTCTCACACACAAAACTGCTCCTCCATTTACTCACACACGAACATGTTCATATGTTAATCCTCACATGAATACAGTCGCATAGTCACATTCATGAATGTACACATATTAACACACATTTCAGTACAATCACACAGATACTAACATGTTCATTCACACCGATACCCATATTCACACATTCACTGAATGAACATATTCACACTTTAACATACTCAAACACAGAAAAACCTTACACACTTATTGACACAAAGGAAAATGTTCACATAAATGCACATCCTTATATTCGATCACACACACAAAGCTGCTCAGACACTCATGAGCACAAGAAGACATTAACATGATCACACAAACATATTGACATATTCACTCACATGAACTTGCTCACAGATTAATTCGCATGTACAGACACACCCCACATACACTTACAACTTCACTTAAAATTATACATCGTGCTCACATACATAAACTTGCTTACACATTCAGTTGCACACAGGAAAAATAATTATACACCAATACCTTCACACACACCAGCTTGTTCATACATTAATTAGTACATGTGAACATGCTCCCTTACATGCACATGCTCACACACCTAGATATGAATGAACACACAAATTCATTTAAACACACACAAAAACTTTCACACTTGCACATTAACATGCCCAAAACACAAATGTGTTCAAACTTTCATTTACATATGTTCATGCTCAAACACACAAGTATACTCAGACATTCACCCACACATGAACATACTTAAACATTAACATTCCCAGACACACAAACGTGCTCACATTATCTCACTAAGAAGTGGACACTCCCACTTTCACTCACGTTCGCACATAAACACACACACACGTTCTCATGGACTTACATACGGACATGACTGCACACTCACACACTCACTCCCTACCTCCACTCACACACATTCACACATGGACATGCTTTCACATTTATTTAAAAAATAACATGCACACACACACACATCACTCATGCATGAACAAGTTCACACACATGAACACGTTCACATATTCACACAGCCTACGTGGTCATAAACACACATGCTCTCACGTTTATTTAAAAAACAGCATTCATGCACACCCCAAAAACACTCATGCACAGACATGGACACGATCACACTTTCACATATAGACAGGATCATATTCACTCACACAATCTCTCACACGCAAACTCACATACACTCACACACTCACAGTTGCACATAGACATGCTCACATTATCACTTCCACACAAATGAACTCACTTTTAATCACAAACATAATCGCATTGACTCACAGAAAACACACACATGAACATGCCCCTACAGAAAAGTATGTTTACATATTCATTAACGCACACATGTTCCTGTATTCACTTACACTTGCATTTTAATAATATTCACCCGTATATATGTGTGTGTGTATATATATATAAATATATTTATATGCTCCTGCATTTACTGACATAAACATTTTTGCACATATACTCAGACACAAATGTACAAAAAGACAAATACAAAGCATGCCTTCACTCACGTTCATGAACATACCTGATATGCTTCCACATTCATTCAAACACGGGAACATGATCACATGTATATACTTACACAGTCATTTGCACACAAACATGAACATGTTCACATATGCACACAGTGAACCTGCTCATAAACTCACAGATACCCTCATTAACACAGTCATGTTCATGCATCTGATCAACATTCACACATACACATACACTCATGCATTGACTCAGAAATAGATGCACACATTAACAAGCTCACAAAAATGAATACGGTTACACATTCACTCACAGATGAACATGCTACCGTCATGCACATACCTACAAATTCGCTCATACACGTGAACACACAGAAACACAAACACACATTACCACACTGACGTATGAACAGGCTCCATTCACTCTTACAGACATGATCACATACATCCACAAGTTACACATTCACTCATATGAACATGCTCACAGACTTACTCCCATTCCTAGATAGACTGACACATGCACACATTCGTTCCAATACAAATATACTCAATTTAACATGGTTATGCACTCATTCACCCACCTGAATATGCCTCACGTATACTGTGTCACTCATACATTTACTTACGTGCGTCAGCCTACTCATCCTTAAGATGTTCACACCCTCACATGCACAAACACTCAGTCGCACACACAAACACGGTTGCAAATTCCTTCACCCACATAGACATCCTTACATATAATCATTTGCACACACACATGAACATGCTCACATATACAAGTGTGATCACTATTCACTCACATCCACAGCATATTCTTCACATGAACAAATTCACTGAGATATAAGAAATGCTCACATACTTGCACACAGCCAAAAATTCTCTAACATTGGAGCATATTCACTGACTCACGAGCATACTCACAAATTTACTCATGTGCATAGACACACTCATATATGATCATACCCACATTCACTCACACAAAATCCTCACATGTCCACTAACCTGTGAACATGTTTACAAATTCATTCACATACAGACATTCATATATGCTGACAAGAGTACACTCAGTTTCACTTATACGTGCACAGGAACATGCTCACAAACAGCAACACTTTGATGCAGTCACTTGAACACAGATTTTCTCCAGTCATCACAAAGCTCACACCTTCACACACAGATACACTCAAACTCACAAGCATATTCTCATGTATTCATGAACATGCACTCACACATTAACAAGCTTACACAAATGAACAGTTACACGTTCACTCACTCATGAAAACGTGCTTACACATGCATTCCCTCAAACTTGCTCCCACATTCACTCACACACACTCATATATGCTCACAGTTGCGTACTCACATTTCCCCACACACAGCACATTGACAAACAGCATCATACTCATACTCTGACAAGTGCATATGCTCACACTTACCATGAAGTTCACACATTTTACTCACACACATAGGGATGCTCAGGTATACCCCCCCCACACACCTGCACATTAACTCACAGAAATCTACTCCACTTTCACATGCTCACAAACACACACTCACACACAGAGACACACACGCACGAGTATGCTAACATCCATGCACATGCTCACGAATTCACTCATACATATGAAAAGTCCCATTTACTTCAACACACAAACTCATATTTTAAAAGGCTCCCACGTTCGCTCTCACACCTGTGCTTATATACATGCGCAAGGTCCCATTCACTTGCACACATGCTCACACACTCCTTTGCTTACAATAACTGCTCACATTTCACTAGAATGTGCTGACACATTGAGTCACAGTCACTTACATACTTACACTCATTCCCTCACATACAGAGCTACATGCTCCCAACTAGGAATGTGCTCACCCTCACCAAGAGCCTCACACATTCACTCACATACACTCACACATTCATTCATTCAAATACACTAATGTAGTTGACCCTTGAACGACACAGGGGTTAGGGGTGCTGACCCTCCACGTGCAGTTGAATACGTATAACGTATAGTCCGCCCTGTGTACATGAGGTTCCTCCGAATCCAGGGTTCTGCATCTGCCGATTCAACTAATCGCATATCGTGTAGTACAGTAGTATTTGCCATTGAAAACATCTGCATATACGTGGATCTGCGCTATTCAATCCCCTGTTGTTTAAGGGTCAGATGTGTTTCTAAAATGTCAAACGGGAATTCCCTGGCGGTGTAGTGGTTAGGACTCAGCACTTTCACTGCCGTGGTCTGGGGTCAGTCCCTGGACGGGGAACTGACATCCTGCAAGCCGTGCAGCATGGCCCCCCCCAAAAGAATATCAGGCAAATAAACATGCTTACATTTTCACTCACACCCACAAACATGCTCATATCCATGCACATGGTCACCTGTTCTCTCATGCATATGAAGATGCACAAACATTTACTTAATCACACAAATAAATTCCTATGAACACACTCATACTGTGCTTGAAAAGGCTCACCCATTCATTCTCCAACACGGACATTGTTGTGTAAAGGAGCCAAAGTTGGCCTCTCTTTCCTTCTGCACAGCAGGCTGGAACCCATTAGCTCAAAAGCCCGGCCACACCAAACTCAATTTTTACACATTCATTTGCTTTGAATATATTCCAAGTAAGTAGATTTTAATCCATTCAGAGCTTGCGTGCTTTGTATGCCATGCGAAACTGCAGCCAACACCTGTTAGCTATAGATAAGATAAAGCCTGTAGTTATAAAAGACCCCACAGCACTGCTGCCCTCTGGTACTCTCCGACCCAGAGGCTTCCCATCATGCTACTGAGTGGTGTCACCTAAACACACTAGTCCTCTCTCTGAACCTGCTCTTCCCTGGCATTTCCCTTGCTTTTCTTTCCTGAGTGGTACTCCCACACAGTAGCCTCTGGAAGTTCTCCTGTTATTAAGACACTTCCCGTGCATGCAAAGCTGTGAAAGCTTCCTCCGGATAAAGGTCATCTTGTGCTACTGCCACTTTCTGGTGATACTTTAGTCTTTGATCAGCCCCTAAATCCCTCGCACTCATTACTCGTGTTGATGAGGAAAGTGGAGGATTTGGGTGACAATCAAGAAATCAATATAGGGTCCACCCAGTCAGGAGGAGTATCCATTGGCAAAACAATCCTGGACAGTCTTAAGTGGTTGGGACTCAAAATGTGGAACTCCCCCATGTCAGTTTGGCATGGCATTGCTCTGTGCTGTATTACACTTTATCTGTATTTATGGTGTCTCCCTGTGTGTCATTAGCCTGGTCAAGCAGCAGCAGCAGTATTTGAGCCAACCCATGCCATTGTAACTGAGTTTTGGGGATCAGAGGCACTGGGCTCCCCAAGAAAGATCCGCCCAGCCACCTGGGTCCCTCACTAGGCAGGTACTAGACGTTGTAAGACCTGTGGGCCCAAATAGGAAAAGGGGAGGAGTGCGGGCCTCTGGACCAAGAGTGGGCTACCTCTGATCCCATAACAGGCTCCCTGTAGCTGGGCTGGTGATCTGGGGTGCTCTGAGGTGAGAGGACATCCTCATGGCCAGGGCGCGGCTATGGCAGGTAAATGAGTCAATAAGGCAGAGGTGTCAGGCCGAGGCTGGTCTCTTAGGACATCTTTGTAAACAGCTAGCCTGTCTCTGCTGCTGTCTCACTCCGACCTGCTGTTGCAGATGGCATCTTTCTAGTCCCTCCCCCAAAGGATGTGGGCTTAAAAAAGCATTACTTAGAATGACTGAGTGCACGGAAGTGAATATTCCTGCTGCTCCCAGGACTTGAAGGAGGTGGCTGTCTTTTTTGTTTTTTGTTCTTTTTGGCTGCACGGCACGTGGGATATCAGTTCCCTGACCAGGGATCGAAGCCGTGCCCACTGCAGTGGAACCGCAGAGTCTTAACCACTGGACCACCAGGGAAGTCCTGGAGGTGGCTGTCTTAATGAACACATGCTCCAAACCACAAGACGTGTCGGGCTCTGTTCACTGTTGTTTTTGCTTGGAGCCTTAACTCCTTTGGAAGTCGAGACAAATTGGAGAACCCTGGGAAAAGAGGTCTGGTGCCCTCTAGAAGAAAAGGCAGTGCAATACCATCCTGACAGTTATTTATCCTCTGTTTTGCTGGTAACCACTCACAAAGTAATAAAGACAGAAGACACAAAGTAGGAGGGCTAAGGAGGTGAGGTGTGCTCTCAGGTGGAGGAGGAAACATATCCTTTCTCTCACCCATCCGTGAGACCCAGTCTCTCCTTAGGGACGTAGCCGAAGAGCCAAATGAAAAAAGGGCTCTCTGGCTGTATAGAACCTGGGGGACAGTGAGCTCCACCTAGCAGGGAATGTAATTAATCAATTGACTGCCATACTATGGGATGGGAAAATGGTGTCCCTACTGAAGTATCTCACGCAATTAGTGCAGAAGCTAGGAATGGTCCCAGAGGAGGCCTTGGAGATAGATAGATAGATAGATAGATAGACAGAGAGATAGATAGATAGATAGATAAGTAGGTAGATACGTTGTTGATGTGGATTTTTATTTCTTAGAAGGCTGCCCACCCTACGTTAAGCCTCATAGTGATCCTGGGCAAACTCTTAAAGGAAAACATTAGCCTCCAACAGCTGGGGATGTTGGGATGGGCTTATCAGGCGACAGATGGCATGCAGCCTGGTGATTTGCCAAGTCTCGAGGAGGCTGAATTTTGTCCTGAGTCCACCAAGTTGTTTCTCAGGGGGTGCTCCTGAAAAGTGTAAGTCCTCTTTCCTGACAGTGATGGCTCATCCTGAGACAGTTCAAGAGGACATAGCTGCCCTGGATTTAACAGAAACTCACGAAAGACAAATTCAAAGTCAAGTGCTGCCTGTTAACAATACCCCACCTGGCCTAAATCAAAATTACTCTCCATAGAGCGATTGCCCCCTTCCTCAGCCAAATAAACCACTTAAAACCAGGCGCCCTCTTAAGCGTGAACCCTGAAATGAACTAGAGACGTTGCTTGTATTGGACCCTAAGGGACAAGGAGCCCAGAGATATTAGATGATCTCTGGTAAATCTGTGGAGCAATTAAAATATTTACTAAAGTCAGACTCCAACCTGGCCAGGCTTTTCCTTCAGAGACAACCTTACCTTCCATGTCTGCCCCTGACCTCTGCCAGTGGCAAGGACCTGCTCCCACATCAGGACCCATTGGCCTCAAAGCAGGCCTCTTCTGGCCGACAGTAGCCCTTTTACCACGTGAACTGTAAACTATTAACAACACTGGCTGGCTCTGGTGGACACAGGTGTCCAAAGCTCCCTAATCCCAGGAAGCACTCATACTTTAAAGTGCCGCCCCCCTCCCCCCGCCAGGAGATGCCGGGCTTTGGAGGAGAATTAATTGAAGGGATCATTATCTGCTTAGCTTTTTTTTTTTTTAACTTTCTGTGTGGCGTGCGGGATTTTAGTTCTCCAACCAGTGATCGAACCCACGCCCCCTGCAGTGGACGTGCGGAGTCGACCGCTGGACCGCCAGGGAAGTCCCATCTGCTTAGCTTTTAATATGGGCTTAGTTTTGCTAAAAGATGCTTCTGCGCTGGTTGTTCTCTGAGGCTCTTTGCCCATTACTGGAATGGACTTCCTCAGTCAGCAGGTAACCTCATGAAACAAGCCTAAGGTTTCGATGCCACTGGTGGGCGCTGGCCAGTGGGAACCAGTTCACCTTGCTCTACCCGTGTAAGAGGTACTGAGTAAAAGGAAAGCACTGAAGGATTATGGCCTGTCCTAGCTGACTTAGTTAAAGAAAGGAATGGATTCCCACCTTTCAGTTCTCTGGTATGGCCTGTGCTTAAAGCCACTTCTAATGAGTACAGGCTGTCTGTAGACTAGAGAGAGTTAAACAAGGCTGCTCCCTGTATTAGAGCCCCTCTACCATGAATTGTTCCCTTAATGAATGACATTCAGAATAACACTGGTAAATGGTTCAGAGTCATAGACTGGGCTAACATGTTCTCTTTGTTAAATATCACACTTTGCCTTCCCCTTGGAGGATCAACAGTACACCTTTTCCCCAGTGACCTGTGGGGTACATGAATGCCCCCGTGATTTCCCGTGGGATTTGCATTCGGGACCTAGATGCTTGCTCGGCACCAGCCACCTCCTGCAGAGACTCAGCTCTGGCATTGTATCGATGATATCCTGGTCACTGGACCTGGACAAGACTCTGTGTCACACACCATCACAGCTGTGAGTGAACACCTCCCTGAGAGGGGATGGGCAATTGCCCGCCATAAGGTACAAGGCACCTCCTAGGTTGTTAAATTTCCGGGCTATGTTTGAAACTCAGAAGGGTAAACTAGTCGCAACTGGGTGAAAGAAAAGCTCCTAGTGCTCCAGCCAACCTCCCAGATTGGTAAAGAAAGCCCAACATTTGGTAGGCATGTTTGCATTCTGGTGCCAACCTCAAATATTTGCTGGCTCCCATCTACGGAGTCACCCATTGGCCCTCCACTTTTCCGTGGGGACCTGAGCCACAAAAGGCACTAGATAAGACTAAAGAAGGCTATCATTTCAGCTCTCCCACTAGTGCTCTGAGGGCAGGACTTACAATTGGAAGTTTCGGCCACCCTAACGTTCACTTATGGGAGCCGCTGGACCAAATGTCCGTGGGCCTTTGGCATAAGTGACTCCCAGACTCAGTCCAAAGGTATTGGCCAGTGGAGAGGCAGCTTCTGGAGGTGCACTGAGCCCTTATTGAAACTGAAGGCTTTACTGGAGCAGAGCCAGTTGTCCTGTGGTTTGAGATTCCTGTTATGTCCTGGGTAGTGGCAGAAGCTCCCCGTAGAGCAACAAAGGCCTCTGCTCAAATGATAATGGGATCTACTGGATTGAGCTAAAGCTGGCCCTACTAGAGTGCTGCAACTCCATGAGAAAATCACCACATACCCTGCCACTGCAGTTAACTTACCATAACCTCCCGGCCTTCTATACAGGCCTTCCATTAGTGTATCCATGCAAGGCACAGGCGTCTCCTCATATTATTGAGGGCTTGACAAAATAGCTTTTACAGCCCTTGGGGCTGCCGCAGAAGTTATCCCGTCAGACCAAAGTTCCCACATCCCTGTAAAGCAAACCAGCAACGGGCATTACAAGAAAACATTGCTTGGGGTTGTCACCTATCCTATCATCTTCCAGTAGCAGGGATCATGGAAAGACATAATGGACTTTTTTTTTTCTTTTTTTGCTGTACACGGGCCTCTCACTGTTTTGGCCTCTCCCGTTGTGGAGCACAGGCTCCGGACGCGCAGGCTCAGCGGCCATGGCTCACGGGCCCAGCCGCTCCGCGGCATGTGGGATCTCCCCGGACCGGGTCATGAACCCGTGTCCCCTGCATCGGCAGGCGGACTCTCAACCACTGCGCCACCAGGGAAGCCCCGACCTAATGGACTTTTAACTCAAGGGCTGTTGAGAGAACTTGGAGGGCAGTGGCCCTTCAGGTGGTCAAAAATACTGCCCACGGTCCAGATTATATTAAGTTCATGCCCCTGTGGCATAACTACACCATATTTAAATTCACAACAAATGACGAGACCCCCAACAGAGACATTTCTCTCTCTGCTGGTGTACACCTCCACTGCAGACACGACCCGGTTGTCAGTTTTCACAGACATGGGAGCCCAGGCATTGCCATGCACAGAAAAGAAACTTTCACCAGGTACTTTCATCTTTCCTTTCTCCCTCATAGAAAACCCGGAGCTGAGCCACTTCCTTCGTGATCCTGATGAGAACCTGACGTGGACCAGTGATTCTGAAACCATCCTTAGCCTGTGTTCGTTCGTCATCCAGTATAAGCCAAGCAAACTACCCACCACTTTCTGGAGAAAGAGGTGTCCTTATCTGCCATCCCTGTACTTTGCTCCACTAAAGGCACTGTGGAACCCAGGGGGTGGAGCGAAACCTCTCCCAGACCAGGTAACCCCATCTGAACAACACCCAGGGACAATCAGGTCCCCTACTGATGGCTACAGGTGACCTCCAACCTTAATCCCTACCCTGTTAGTATGCCCCTTCTTACCTGAGGAGTTACTGCCCTTGCCATTGTTGACTATCTGTCTATTTGCGGTTCACCCAGCCCTAGTAATCCACACACTTCTGTTGACAGGGTGTGTTGGAAACAGTATACCACATGCACACAACAGGGACTCTTACAACATAGGTCAGGTTGGGGACAATGGGAGCCATGCTGTTGGCTATTCAGGTTGGTCAATCCTACTGACATGACCACAGATACCAACACTGAGGCTAGCGACCTTCTCCTGTCTCTTCTACTACTAGCAACACCCATTCTGGCTAAGCCAGACTCTTCGGATAACACTTAATGACTCATAGATGCCTTCTAAACCCTCAGGGCCAACTTTCACCTCAAATCAGATGAGACCCAGTGTTATAAAGTAGTGCCATTAAGCAAATAGAGCCACTATCTCTTGAGTCTTATTTAAGGCATCCCAGGGAGAGTATGCACCCGGTAGTACAGCCAGCATGCTTGTGATCAGTGTAGTCATATTAAAAATGCTGTAATGAAGAGCCATACCGACAAACTCTATGGGGTTACAATTAGATAAAATTATAGCTCTTACTAATCCCTGGCATAATGATGAATGTAAACGCTGCCAAAAACGTATACCTTAACAACTATTGGTCTCTTTTCTTAGTAGTTATAACGATTTCTCTCTCTCTAGCACAAGTCCCATTTACTGAAGCTTGCACTAAAAAAAATTACACTAATTGACCAAGGGCAACTTATCATGAATTTCCCCCGGGTTGGTAGGTCATATTTTATATATAAATACACACACACACACATACTCACACACACACACACACACACACACACACACACAAGGAAAGGAATGTATACAACATAATACCCAGGACAAGGCATGTCTAAAATGTCAGGAGCTTCATCCAGTTTGGGAATTCTTTCCTAACCTAACGTTCTTACAATACCACCTTCAAGATTTACATCACACTCAGTGGGACTGGGTTCTTCAACAGCTGCAGCACTTACTGCCCACAGTAAACAATCACAGCTTTTGGGTGTGACAGCAAAGACAGTTCTCATGAAAACATATTTGATCCCATGGAGAAATCTAACCAGTCTCTGCGTGGGAGTTTTTTGTTGTTGTTGTTGTTGTTGTTTTGCGGTACGCGGGCCTCTCACTGTTGTGGCCTCTCCCGTTGCGGAGCACAGGCTCCGGACGCTAATGATCAGCGGCCATGGCTCACGGGCCTAGCCGCTCCATGGCATGTGGGATCTTCCCAGACCGGGGCACGAACCCGTGTCCCCTGCATTGGCAGGCGGACTCTCAACCACTGCGCCCACAGGGAAGCCCTACGTGGGAGTTTTTCCATCCAAATTGACAGCTACTTGGTTACAACGTTTACAAAATTTGTCAGGCTTACCAAGGCCATCGTTAATAAGCACTTGGGAAAGACTTGAGGGAAATTGCAGCCCAATGTTACTCTTCTGGGGATCTTAAAACATATACATCCCATCTTACGGAACAAAAATGAGAAGCCCAGTGGCAAAGGTAATCTGGGAGGAAATCTATTGGTAGCGTTACGTGACCACCTCCCAAGAGGCCACGTCTGAGGCTGTGAAAGCTATACAAACAGCTGCCCAAGAAAAATTTCCCCTAGAATGGAAGCATTGGAACAGGTAGCCCTGCACTGAAATTCAGCAGCCTTGTGATAAACAGGGACAGAAATGGGACAAATGTACAATCTGTTTTTGAAATCACTTGGCCCACCCAGCTGTTTGTTACTGGTAGTTGGCAGGAAACTCAAGCAACGATCACACCACTCTGAGCAAGAAAGAACATACATACAATTGCCCACCAAAACAAACCTGCATGTTGCCTTAGTCACAGCAATGTATAAGATGGCAAATTTAAGCACATTCTGCTTACACAGTCATTTATTCACACAAACTTGGTCACATATTCACTCAATAAAATGAAGATGCCCACGGATTCACTCACACACACAAACACACACACACTCAAGTATGCTCACATGTAAAACTCACACATTCGCTCACATGCACACATTAACACAGTCACAAACAGGCATGCTCACATATTCACTTACCCACAAACATGCTCACACACCATGAAGTCCACACCTTCACTCATGCATATGGATACACTCAGATAAATTCATACACACTCACATGTTCACTCATTCAAATGTAATCAAACATTAACAAGCTTACACGATCAAACACGCTTAAAGATTCACATGCACATGTTCACACACTCACTCACAGGTTTACTAGCACTTGTAGATACCCTGGTTTAGGAACATGTATCTACATATTCAGACACCCAGATATATTTGAAATACCATGTTCACGTACATGACAGTGCTTACGAATTCATTGCACACATGAATATGATCGCATACGCAAGATCACTCACGTTCCTTCACACACATCAACACACTGACACGTTCACTCCCACACAGTGGCATACTTGGTGTTAATGGGTTCACACAATCAACAATCTCATGCACACAAACATGCTCACAAATTCATTCACATACATAGCGACCCTCCCATAAATTCATTTTCACACATATCCATTCTCCCTCTCCCATTAATATGCTCACATATACAAACATGCTCACTATTTACTCACACAATAAGATACTCAAGAATTCATACAAACACAGACTCACATATATGGACACGTTCACACATTCACTCAGTCACATGAGTTTGCTCACAAATTCACTTACACACGGGCACACTTGTGTTTGCTTACATGGACACAGCCACGTATTCACTTATGCACATGCATTAGCCTGCTCACAAACTAAAATACATATTCAGTCACACACAGATATACTCTCACTCTATCATGCTCCTTGCACGGTCACTCACCTGTGAGTATCTTTACACGTTTATTCACCTACAAACACACTCAGTCCCTCACACACATGAACATGCTCACACAGTCACCCACAGATGAACACCCTCAAATAAGGACATGCGTATATATTTATTCACTGTTAACATCAAACAAAGTTACTCTCGCACAGAGACAAACTCACGTATACTCACAAACACGTGCTGATGCTCATCAACAGTCACACGTATGAACTTGATCACACATGCAGTCATACTCAATATGTAAATATACTTACATGTTAAGTCCCCAGAGTGCCTGCTCCACATATGAACATGCTCCCGCATTCCCGACAGAAATTATTATCCCACATATTACACACTCACGTGTTTACTTGCATACACATTCACTCACGTAGTCAAATACACCCACACGTTAACTCTCTGACAGACAAATAACATTCATATATTCATTCACTGGCATGAACACACTTATATGTATGCTCAGTGACACTCATAAAATATGTTGACACATTTATTCACTCAAACTGGCTCACCCAGTCACTTAAATGAACATGGTTACAGTATCACTCATGCACAAGGCATTCATATGTGTCACATGTACATACACATTCCCTCACAGGTTGTGCACGTAAGCACAAACAGGGACATCCTTACACAGTCACTTGCAAATGAACATGCTTCCAAACACACACTCACATTTTCACTCCCAGAAATATATTCTTCCATTAAGAAGCTCACATACATAAACACACTTGCAACATTCACTCACACACCCAAAAATGCCCAAACATCCATTCCCTCATACAACCATGATCACAAATTTATTCCAACCTAAAGACATACTAATTTAGGCTCATGTGCACGGATCCTGCACATACGTACACTCTCAAACCCTTTGCATGTGCAAATGAACACAAATAGCACACTTACCCATTCAATTGCAAATAAACATTTTCACGCTCATCATGAAACTCACATGTTCAGACACGCACAGATGTACATATACACTCACAAGTAGATGCTCACATATTCACGCATAAGTTTACTCATCCATTAGCAACCCCATGCAAACTAATATGCTTACAGATTAACTCGCACACATGAGTAAGCTAACCTCCATGAACAAATTCACATATTTACTGATACACGTGAATAGGTACAAATATGTGTTAAATACACAAATATACTCACACCGACACACTTATGCCTGAATAGGCTCACACATCAATCTCATACATGCACACACATTTATTCCCTGACATGATCTCGCTCAGACGTTTACTCACACTGGTGGAGACGCTTATGTACTCACAGATACATGCTCATTCACTCACTCAGACGAGCAACCATTACTCAAACCAACATGGCTACACACATGAAATGCTCACACCTTCACTCACTCGTGAAAATATGGTCATATAACCATATATTCATTCACTCATGTATCAACACTCATATATTTACTGATGTGTGTACTTTAATTTAGGCTCACACGCATTGACATGTTCACTTACAAATACAAACATGGTTTAAAATTGGCTTGCACACGTAGAGATTCACAAATAATCACTTGCACATATTCTCACACCCAGTCACAGATGCATATCAACATATTAAATATAAAACTTGATTACCATTCACTCATATGTGTGTTCAAACACACAAATAAACTTGTGAATTTACTCAGACACAAAAATTGATACTATACATGCACACATACACATTGTTACTTATAATAACATGCTCACAATTCACTCCAAAGGGCACAGTGACAGATTAACTCCTGTACTCACGAACAGTCTTACACATTCTGTCACTTGCACAAACATGTGTGAACATTCAGTCACATGAGCATGATAATACATGTATTCACTCATGTGAACACGCTCACAAAATCATTCACACACTAGACAGACTCATTTGCACTTATATGTACATACACTGTTTTCTAAAGATTTTTTTTTTGATGTGGACCTTTTTTTTAATAGTCTATTGAATTTGTTACCATATTGCTTCTGTTTTCTGTTTTGATTTTCTGGCCGTGTGGGATCTCAGCTCCCCGACCAGGGATTGAACCTGCATCCCGTGCATTGGAAGGCAAAGTCTTAGCCACTGGACTGCCAGGGAAGTCCCTGTATATACACTTTAACTTCCATAAAATAACATGATCACAAAAGGAGCATGCTCATGTCTTCATTTGTCCATGAACATGCTCATACTTACAAACGCTCACACAGTCGCACACAAATACCCACACACATTAACATGCTTAAAGGTGAACACCTGTTCACTCACAACATGCTTACAAATTACTAACACACATAGACGCACTTACATCTACATTGTCACACATTCAATCCCACAGACTTGGTCACACATTTATTTGTTCACAAGAACATGCCCACGAATTCATTCACACGCAAGACACACTCATACATGCTTACGTTCACTCGCTCACACCTTCTCTCGTTAATATATATAAACACACAAACAAGGACATACTCATACATTCAGTCACACATGGGCATCCCCATCTTAACATGATCACACGCTCAAATGCTAACACATTCAATCAGACACACACGTGTTAAAAAGTCATTTGCATATATACTCTTAGATATGATGATTATACAAGTCACGTGTCCAGTCTTACTCCCGTATTTACTCATTCACATGCACAAACATCTCAGTGTTCACTCACACACACCTACCTGTTCTCACCCATGACCATACAAATTCACTAAAACAAATTCATGCTCTTATACAGACGTATTCACGTATTCACTAACACAAACCTCCTCAGTTCTCACACACATGTAGACACACTCACATATGCTACCACCAGTGCACATATTCCCTCATTCACCTGAACATGTTCACAAATGTATTCACAAAGAAGACACACTCACAGATCTCACATGAGCACATTCCCTCATTTACACTCATTAGCACACTCAAAAACAGGGCCATGCTCACACATTAACTGGCACATGCATTCTCACAAACTCATACTTACAGAGACATAGTCATATAGACTGTGTTCACACTGAAGCCATTCACTTACACAGGCACATTAACACACTCACAAACAGAAATATGCGTACCTATTCACTCTCACACAAACATGCTCACACTCAGCATCAACTCAAACATTCACTTACACACAAAGATTCACTCGCAGATTTAACATACAATACACTCTCACCGTAACAAGCTCATGAAAACAAATATTCACTCACACAAACATGAAAATATATATGCACATGCTCACAAGTTCCACACACTTGAACACCCCCATTTATTCAACACTCAAATATTCTCACATAACACACTGTAAGACGTGAAAAAGTTCACAAATTCACTCTCACAAATGTCCATGCCTACATATATGCACATGCTCACACATTCACTTATATTAACATGTTTCCTCCTTGCTCACACAAATGAACATGCTGAAACCTTATTCACGCATATAGACACATTCATGTACTTTCCCACCCACATGCTCAGACATTCACTCACTACAAATGTGCTCATACCTCATACCCTCACGTGAACATGCTCACAAATGTGCTCAAATACATAGACATAACCCAGTCACCCACACTCTAAACAATTCACTCCATACAAACCTGCTCAAACATTCACTCAATCACATGAGCATTCCTACAAATTCACTCACACAAGGACACGAATATAGGGCTTCCCTGGTGGTGCAGTGGCTGAGATTCCGCCTGCCAATGCAGGGGACACGGGTTCGTGCCCCGGTCCGGGAAGATCCCACGTGCCGCGGAGCGGCTGGGCCCGTGAGCTGTGGCCGCTGAGCCTGCGCGTCCGGAGCCTGTGCTCCGCAACAGGAGAGGCCACAACAGTGAGAAGCCCGCGTACTGCAAAAAAAAAAAAAAATCAGTATGAGATCAAGAAGATTTCATTTAGGATTTGAATTTGGAAAGGCCAAATATCACAAGTTGTTAGAAATGGCAAAAGATTTGTACACTTGGCTAAATAGAATCATGGGTCACTAAGAAACTATTTGGCCACCTATTTTACCAGAGTAGTAATAAAAGATTTCAAAAGTAAATATTGGAAGTAATGTGATTCAAAACAGCCTTCTGTCTTTTAGAAGTAAGAAGACTCATTTATCTTACAAATAAAGGACATGATAAATCAACAAGAAGCACAGGAAATTTTTCTGATAAGACACAGAATCTCTGCTTTCTATGGAGATTACTTAGGAGGTAAGGAAAAACCTATTATAATCTCTTATTAAGAGCAAACCTAAGAGGGTTTTGTCTTAGCAGCTTTCAAATATACAATCTAGTGTTATTAACTATAGTCATCATGCTGTACATTACATCCCCATGCCTTATTTATTTTATAACTAAGAGTTTGTACCTTTTTTATGGCTTCATAACTGTGTTTCATTTTTTAATATATTTTTATTGAAGTGTCATTGATTTACAGTATTATGTTAGCTTCTGGTGTACAGCAAAGGGATTCACTTATATATATAAATATATATATATAAATGTAAATATATACATACATATATACACACACACACACATTCTTTTTCATATTCTTTTCCATTATGGTTAACAACAGGATATTGAATATAGCTTCCTGTGCTATGCAGTAGGACCTTGCTGTTTACCTATTTTATATATAGTAGTTTATATCTGCTAATCCCAAACTCCTAATTTATCCCTTCCCCACCCCCTTTCCCCTTTGGTAACCATAAGTTTGTTTTCTATGTCTGTGAGTCTGTTTCTGTTTTGTAAATATCAATAAGTTCATTTGTATCATTTTGTATTAGATTCCACATGTAAGTGATATCATATGATACTTGTCTTTCTCTGTCTGACGTACCTCACTTAGTATAATAATCTCTAGGTCCATGCATGTTGCTGCAAGTGGCATTATTTCATTATTCTTTATGGCTGAGTGGTATTCCATTGTATATATGTACCACGTTTTCTTTATCCATTCATCTGTCGATAGACATTTAGGTTTCTTCCATGTCTTGGCTATCGTAAATAGTGCTGCTGTGAACATTGGGGTGCATGTATCTTTTTGAATTAGCGTTTTCTCTGGATATATGCCAAGGAGTGGAATTGCCGGATCATATGGCAACTCTATGTTTAGGTTTTGGAGGAACCTCCACACTGTTTTCCATAGTGGCTGCACCAATTTAATTTCCCACCAACAGAGTAGGAGGGTTCCTTTTGCTCCATACTTTCACCAGCATCTAGTGTTTGTAAACTTTTTTTTTAATTTTATTTTATTTTATTTATTTACTTGGCTGTGCTGGTTCTTATTTGGGACACGTGGGATCTTTGTTGCCACGTGCAGGATCTTCATTGCACGTGGGATGTTTTAGGTGTGAATGCAGGATCTTTAGTCGTGGCATGTGGGATCTTTGTGACTTGTGGGATCTTTTAGTTGCGGCGTGCGGGTACTTTTAGTTGTGGCATGTGGGCTCTTACTTGCGGCATGCGGGGTCTTTTAGTTGTGGCACGTGGGCTCTTACTTGCGGCATGCGGGATCTAGTTCCTTGACGAGGGTTTGAACCCGGGCTCCCTGCATTGGGAGTGTGGAGTCTTAACCATTGGACCACCAAGGGAAGTCCCTGTTTGTAAACATTTTGATGATGGCCATTCTGACCGGTGTGAGGTGATACCTTATTGTAGTTTTGATTTGCATTTCTCTAATAATTAGCGATGTTGAGCATTGAAGAAGATATCTTCTAATCCTAGTTTTTTGAGAGTTTTTATCATAGAAGGGTGTTGAGTTATGCTAAAGGCTTTGTAAATGTCTCTTAAGATGATCATGAGGATTTGTCTGGTATTCTGTTAGATGTATTACACTGTGATTTCTTTCTTTTATATAAATTTATTTATTTTTAATTTTGTCTACGTTGCGTCTTCGTTGCTGCGCACGGGCTTTCTCTAGTTGCGGAGAGCGGGGCCTACTCTTCGTTGCAGTTCGCGGGCTTCTCGTTGCAGTGGCTTCTCTTGTTGCGGAGCACAGGCTCTAGGAGTGCCGGCTTCAGTAGTTGTGGCACGTGGGCTCAGTAGTTGTGGCTCACGGGCTCTAGAACACAGGCTCAGTAGTTGTGGCACACGGGCTTAGTTGCTCCGCGGCGTGTGGCATCTTCCCGGACCAAGGGTCAAACCCGTGTCCCCTGAATTGTTGGGTGGATTCTTAACCACTGCTCCACCAGGGAAGTCCCTACACTGTGACTGATTGATTGATTGATTGATTGATTGATTTTTGGCTGCTGTTGGGTCTTCGTTGCGGCATGCGGTCTTTCTGTAGTTGCGGTGACTGTGGGCTACTCTTCGTTGAGGTGTGCAAGGTTCTCATTGCGGTGGCCTCTCTTGTTGTGGAGCACGGGCTCTAGGCGCGTGAGCTTCAGTACTTGTGGCACATGGGCTCTAGAGCGCAGGCTCAGTATTTGTGGCGCACGGACTTAGTTGGTCCGCGGCATGTGGGATCTTCCCGGACCAGGGCTCGAACCTGTGTCCCCTGCATTGTCGTGTGGATTCTTAACCACTGCTCCACCAGGGAAGGCCCTGTGATTTCTTAATGTTAAATCAAAATTACATTCCTGGGATAAAAGTCCTTTGGTCATGGCATACAATCTTTGTGTATGTTGTTGGACTGGTACAGGCATTATGCCCAAGGAGTCTTGGTCTTTTTCAGGGAGAGTCCAGAACAGGTTCAGTCAGGCAAGAAACTCATACAACATGGAAGACTCTCTTCTATCAATATACAAAATCATGCATGAAGTGAATCTTTTTTTAGAATGAGAAGAAAGTTCATAATGGAAAAAGATAACAACTACCATGAACAAAAATTAGAAAATATCACACACACACACACAAACACACAATGCCACATATGGCATGATTCCATTTCTATGAAATGTCCAGATTAGGCAAATCTATAGTGGCAGAAAGGAGATTAGTGGTTGCCAGTGTTTGAGGATAGGAGGGAATGGTGTATGACGGCTTCCTGGGTATAGGATTTCTTTTTTTTTTTTTTTTTTTTTTTTGCGGTACACGGGCCTCTCACTATTGTAGGCATCTCCCATTGCGGAGCACAGGCTCCGGATGTGCAGGCCCAGCGGCCATGGCTCACGGGCCCAACCGCTCCGCGGCATGTGGGATCTTCCCGGACCGGGGCACGAACCCATGTCCCCTGCATCGGCAGGCTGACTCTCAACCACTGCGCCACCAGCAAAACCCCAGTGTTTCTTTTTGAGTTGATGAAAATGCTCTGAAACTAGATAGGAGTGATAGTTGCACAGCATCGTGAATGTACTAAAAGAACTGATTTGTAAATTTTATTTTTAAAACGTTTTATTTGATTTGTCCATTTTAAATGGACTAAAATCATTAATTTCATGTTATTTTATTTTCACTTTAGTTAAAAAATAACAAAGAAAGAAACGTGCATCCCGGTCTTAACAGAGAAGAGGCTTCTTGTAAAAAAAAAAAAAAAGGCTGAGTTGGGACAGAAAGGATGATTAAGGCTTAGAAAGTCAGTGGGGGCCAAAGCTATGCATAAGGTCTAGTTAGGGGAATGAAGATGGGCAAAGATCCATTAGAAGAAAGAGAACATAGCATATTTGAAGGATTAAAAGATGATCTGTGCAGCTACAGCAGTGAGCATGGAATGTGTTCATTTTGTGATGTGCCCAGACATTAATTTGCACTTACTCCGTGCCAAGCTCTACATCAAGTAGGCCCTTGTAAAGTATTAGCTCATTAAATCTGTACAGCAATCCGATGAGGTTGGGACTATTTTTCACCTCGTTTACTGATGGAGAAATTGAGAATTATAATATAAGACAGGATTTGAGATATTAAGTCCTGAGCCCAAGATCTCACAGCCTGTAAGTGCGCTGGAACTTTTATCCAGGCAGTCTGGTTTGAGAGCTCACACTCTTTAACTGCCACAGCTGCCCAAAGATACCAGGTCCTGCCTCTGCAGGGCAGCTCATCTCATGAGTTTAAAGACACAGGGGATTGGAAAGTGTTTCTGTGTAGAGTTTATGTTTACAGTTTGCCTAAAGTTCAACCGAAATAATCTTTACCCATACACTCACACACACCCGCTCAGCCCTCCAGATACGTTTCTGAGTCATAGAAGGTTTTTGCCTCTACGTAGTGTTTGCACAGATTTTACCTTTAGATCTCCCAATTCTTCCAAACTCTTAAGGGTATTTTGAAATCCTTCAGGTAGAAAAACTGCCTCACCTGGGAGTGGTGTTCCATCAGGGGCTCAGGCAGAGGTGTTGAGTGTACCTGAGGCTGGGATATTAAACAAACATATGGGGAAGGAAGCTTTTTTCCTAATGTCTGAGTTTCCTAGGTGTCCGTGGGAGAAAGAAGAGAAGTCACTATGCACATGAACTTTTTCTCTACATCAAAATTAATGACATATGTAAATTTCATTAAAATCTGTCAATGGTTCCCTATTTACTATATAAACATAAGTACACTTCCTAACAAAGGTCTTAAATTTTGTTCTTGTGATTTTGGAAGTGGGTGTTGCTGATGTTATAGTCACTTCTGTGTTTATTTTGTCTCAGAAGGCATACTGTTTGCATTCTTTGTCAGGATATATAAGAGGAAGTAGATGCGAGGTAAGTACAAGTTGTTTAATATCTGAGCTCAAAATTCTATAACCTGTTCTAAGTTTCTGGGTCTCTGCCATCCCTATTTTGCCTTTCCAGCTGGCTCACTATTAAGCTGTGCCTGTAGAGATTTCCTGAGAGAGACAAGAAGTCTGAAGGAAGGAGAATCTACTATGTCTTGTCTCTGTTCCTGTTCCTCTCTGGATCACCCCCCTAAAGGTAAGAATAGTCTTTCAAATAAATTTTTTTAATTGATTTATTTTGCTTTTATTTTTTTATTATTTTTGGCTGCATTGGGTCTCCGTTGCTGCGCACGGACTTCCTGTAGTGGCGGCAAGCGGGGACTACTCTTTGTTGCGGTGCACGGGCTACTCATTGCGGTGGCTTCTCTTGTTGTGCAGCACGGCCTCTAGACGTGCGGGCTTCAGTAGTTGTAGCATGCGGGCTCAGTAGTTGCAGCTCACAGGCTCTAGAGCGCAGGCTCAGTAGTTGTGGCTCACGGGCTTAGTTGCTCCGCAGCGTGTGGGATCTTCCTGGGCCAGGGCTGGAACCCACGTCCCCTGCATTGGCAGGTGGATTCTTAACCACTGCGCCATCAGGGAAGCCCTCAGATGAATTTTTAAGAAGAATTCTTTTATATGTCTTTTATATGTATATGATATGTTCTTTATCCTTTCATCTGCTCGAAACACTTAGGTTGTCTCCATTCTTTGGCTATTGTCAATAATGCTGCAATGAGCATAAGAGAGCAGAACAGAAATCACCTCCTTTGGATCTGTTTTCAGGAGTGGGATTGCTGGCTGATCTGATAGCTCTACTTTTAGTCTTTTGAGGAACCTCCATACAGTTGTCCACAGTGGGTGCACCATTTTACTTTCCCACCAGCAGGGCACGAGGGTTCCCATTTTACCACACTCTTGCCAACACTTGCTATCTCTTGTCCTTTTGATAATAGCCATCCTAATAGGTGTGATGTCTTAATTGCAGCTTTGATTTGCATTTCCCTGATGGTTAGTGATGTTGAACACCTTTTCATATACCTATTCGCCAGTTGTATGTCTTCTTTGGAAAAACGTATATTTGGACCGTGTGCCCTTTTATTAATTATTTGTTGGTTTTGGTTTTTCTCTTTTTGTTTGCTGTTGAGGTGATTGAATTCCTTATATATTTTACATATTATCCCCTCAACAGATAACATGATTTGCAAATATTTTCTTCTGCTTCACAGGTCAGTTGCCTTATCATTTTGTTAATTATTTCCTTTGCTGTGCAGAAGCTTTTTAGTTTGATGTAGTCCACTTGTTTAGTTTTGTTTTTGTTGCCTTTGTTTTGGTGTCATTTCAAAAAAAAATCATTGCCATAACCTATGTCAAGGAGCTTACCCCTGTGTTTTCCTCTAGGAGTTTTACAGATTCAGGCCTTACGTTTAAGTCTTTAATCCATTTTGAGTTCATTTTGGGGTATGGTGTAAGATAAGGGTCCAACATAGTATCTTTGCCCGTGGATATCCAGTTTTCCCAGCACCATTTATTGAAGAGACTATCCTGTCCTCATTGTGTGTTCTTGGAGCTCTTGTCAAATAGTTGAGCATGTATGTTACAGCTAACACCCAGTCTTGCTTCTGTGCCCAGCGACAGTAGTAAATGGGATTAGCATAAAATAGTTGTCGATTGCTTCCTCGTTTTCAGCATTCGTTACCCTTGACCACTCGGCTAAGTGGGGCTGAGTACAACAAAAAGTCTCGGACTGGGCTTCCCTGGTGGTGCAGTGGTTGAGAGTCCGCCTGCCGATGCAGGGGACACGGGTTCGTGCCCCGGTCTGGGAGGATCCCACATGCCGCGGAGCGGCTGGGCCCGTGAGCCATGGCCGCTGAGCCTGCACGTCCAGAGCCTGTGCTCCGTGGCGGGAGAGGCCACAATAGTGAGAGGCCCGTGTACCGCAAAAGAAAAAAAAAGTCTTGGACTGTTGAGCGAGAAATGATTCTAGGAAGCCTGTCCTGTTAACGTCTGCCATGCTGTATTAGTCTGCTAAGGCTGCCCTAATAAAATGCCATAGGCTGGGCAGCTTAAACAGGACATTTATTTATTTCCTACAGTTCTGGAGGCTAGGAAGCCCAAGGTCAGGGTGCCAGCATGGTGGAGTTCTTGGTGAGGGCCCTCGTTTTGGCTTGAAAATAGCCGCCTTCTTCCTGTGGCTTCACGTTGGGGTGGTGGGCGGAGAGCACCATCTATGGTCTCTTCCTGTAAGGGCAGTAATCCCAATGTGTGGACCCCAGCCTCCTGACCTTCACAACTGAATGACCTACCAAAGACCCAGTCTCCAAATACCATCTCCTGGGGGCGGGGTGGGGTGGGGGATGGGCTTCATCGTATGAATTTGGGAGGCAGGGGGTGTACACAATCCAGTGCAGAGCAGGTGCTCAGTCTTTAAAACAAGTATCTCTCGCTGTGTGTGTGTCTCTGTCTCTGTGTGTCTCTGTCTCTCTCTCTCTTCCCTCTCTCTCTCTGTCTTCATTTCTTGGAGGCTGCAAGTGAATTGGGGAGCCCTGATGAAACACTGTCCAGCTCCTGTCTTTACTGCTTCTTCCACTTTCCATTCTCACTGCATCCATATCGACTTTGAATGTCCTTTTCTAAGTAGCCTTAACAGCATTAAAACCTCCAAATTCTCTTGCTCTCTCTTGTGGGAGGTTTTAAGCGTTGCTGGGATTTGATCTATACACCTCTCTCTCTCTCGTTTTTGAACTAAGTGTGTCTCTATCAGCGTGAGCTGCCCCAGGGTGGCAGTTGTGGAACACATGCAGGTTCCCATACCCCAGGGCGCCGCCCTTTAGGGACATTGTAGTTTTGCGCTTGCAGTGGTGGAATGAAAAGGAAGGGATTCCTGTGCACTCACAGAGGCTCAGGGTGAGCTGGGCCTTTAAGGCCTCCAGGGAAGCTGAAGACCTTGATCACTCATTGGACGGTGGGGCTGTCAATCCTTGGCTGCTGGCAAATGAGCTTCGAGCCGGCGGTGGAGGAAGTGGTCCTTCGTTGACCCTTCTAAAGTCCGCCTGCCGTCACCAGCCAGTCAGGCTCTTTCCCGCCCTGTGGCCCTGCGCAGCCTCCTCGTCCCAGTCTCGCTGGGGCGCTCCGTGGGCAGGCCGTCTGCCCTTCCTGTAGCAGGGCCCCCAGAGGTATCTTCACTGAATCCTGTCCCCTATGTAGCCGGCTTCTCTGCAGCCCCCACCCCGTCCCAGAGGTCCCGCCGCCAACAGCGTCCTCTCCCTCAGCGATACTCATCCCGGCTTCCGCCATTTTCCCCACGGTGGTCACTGCAGCCCGATCCGTGTCTGTCGCATCCCTCCTGCCATGTCTGCCACAGAGGAGCACGGGCTAATCCCAGGTGGCCAGGACGGAGCTGGTGGCGGGGCGGGTGGTGACCCCAGTCCCCTCGGGGTCCTTGCATCCCCTTCGGGAGGGATGGATGAAGTCGAGGGGGCTGCGGCCCTTCTGGCCTCCCTGAGGCCCTCCAGAGCCCTTGGCGGGGAGGATGGTGGGCAGGAGGCCACGCAGGCCACAGTGGAAGAAGACTGGGATATAGAGCTGGTGGAGGAGGAGGAGGAGGAAGAGGAAGAGACGGAGGAGGAGGAGGAGGAGGAAATGAAGATGGAGGAAGACATGGAGAAAGAGATGGAGGGGATGGAGGAGACGGAGGAGGAGGAGGAGGAGGAGGAAGAGTTTGAATTAGACATCGAGGACCAAGAGGAGGATGAGTACCAGTCAGAAGAAGGGGACGAAACTGAGGAGGAGGAGGAGGAAGAGACAGAGAAGGAGGAGGAAGAGACGGAAGAGGAAGAGGAGGAGATGCAGATGGAGGAAGACACGGAACAAGAGATGGAGGGGATGGAGAGGACGGAGGAGCAGAAGGAGGAAGAGTTTAAATTAGACATCGAGGACCAGGAGGAGGATGTGTACCAGTCAGAAGAGGGGGACAAAACTGCGGAGGAGGTCGAGGAGGACAAAGAGACAGAAGAGGAGGACGAGATTGTGCAGGAGGGCGCGGGAGCGGTCGCGGGCCACGGGGCCTCTGCGGCGTGTTCTAAGTCCCTGCTCCGGGATGTGGTCCATTGCCATCCGAAGCCCAGGCACTACAACTACCGTGTCCTGGTCGACCCCAACACTGGCTGCGTGATGGTCAGGCGCCGCTGCCGATGGCCCTCGGACCCTGCAGCGGATGCCGCGCCTCCTCAGGGGCAGGAAGACCTGGGAGAAGCAGGTGAGATCTGGCGAAGCGAGTACCAGGCAGAGGGCACCCTGCCCTGGGAGCTGTGGGAACCTGCAGAGGGGGCGGCATCCCAGAAGGCAGAGGAGCCGGCAGCGGAGGCCGTGTTCTGGGCGGGCGAGGTCCTGGCTGATGCCTCCGAGTCCTGGGAGGCTGGGGCGTGTGGACCCGGTGACGGGGCCGAAGCTGGCGAGGGGCGGCCCAGGCCTCAGGCCCTTGCAGCCCCTGCTGGGGCATCGGCCGCAAAGGCAGGCTGCGCTCAGCGCTGGCCTCTGGCAGTTAGGCAGCGGGTCAAAGCTTTCAAAAACCTTCAGGCACGATATGCACAAGTAGAAGCCCAATTCTCTAAAGACCTTTAGGATCTTGAGAAAAAGTATGCTGCCTTCAACCACCCGAGGGGCAAACAAATGGCATACCTCACTTTTGGCTGACGGGCTTCTAAAAATGTAAAGATTCTCAGTAGGATGACCTGAGAAAATGATGAAACGGCACAGGGGCACTTTTCAGTGGTTGAGGAATCAATGAGCTTCGCGGTAGAATTTGTCTTTAAATGGGGTGAACATTTTCCAGTGACGTTCTGGCAGAAACATACAAACATGCTCTCAGGATCAGACGATTTCAATCCCTTCTCCAAAGGGCCAGAAATAATCAGCAGCAGTGTGTGAGATCTGCTGGAAAGAGGGGGAACGTGTTGTGAAAACTGTCAAGCAGCAGAAGTGCGAGGGCCGTGGAAGTGTTGTATCAACCAGTAGGAGCATGGCCAGCTATTCTTTTTACTTATTTATTTATTTTCTGACATATTTCTCTTCTCCAGATCCTCCCGAGGGCAGAGAACTAGATTCTGCTGCTGATTTTAAATCGGGAAATGTTGTCCACCACCTTGTGATGCCAAAGTCCGTATCATTCGACACTAAAGAAGAGAGTGAACATCAGTATGAAAGTGCTGATGAAGAGAAAGAGGATGGAAATGAGGAACCAGAAGAAGGACCCAAACTGGATATGGTCTCAGCAGAGGGCAGCTCTGGAGAATACAGGTATTATTGTATAGTGCAAGCATTCCTGACATATACCTGTTACTAACAGCTTTATGTTTTGTTTTGTTTACATCCTTAATCTACTTTTTATCTTTTTAACATCTTTATTGGAGTATAATTGCTTTACAGTGGTGTGTTAGTTTCTGCTTTATAACAAAGTGAATCAGCTCTAGTATACCTATATCCCCATTTCTCTTCCCTCTTGCATCTCCCTCCCACCCTCCCTATCCCACCACTCTAGGTGGTCACAGAGGTCCGAGCTGATCTCCCTGTGCTATGCATCTGCTTCCCACTAGCTATCTATCATGTTTTTCATAGTTTTTGTAAAGTAAATAAGAAAAAATTGATGAAGTTTAATTTTGGAAAAACAGTTCAATGTTAACAATGTACTTGTATTCTAGATGGTACAGAAGGAAGTGTGTTCTGAAATGTATTTCATTTACAGCCACAAGTCCTTTGTCCTGTAGCCTTAAGACTACTACAGATGGGAAATTTATCAGACCTGGAAATAGAGACCTATATTTTTTTAGAGGTCTAAAATATAGAGACCTATATATTTAGAGAGTGGCCACGAGGAGAAGCAGCTAAAGCGACCAAGCTGTGCACTGGCTGAACCTTCATCACCTGGCCACAGAAATGGAGTCTCTTGGCATAACAATGCCTTTGAGAAGGTGACTGCTTACAAAGTAGTAAAAAGTTAAGGATTTCAAATAAGACTGCATTTCATGAGTAATTCATAAATATTACTTCAATTTAGATTTTTTATTCAAAAGAAAAGAAAATTAGCCATAGTAAGATTATTGGCTATCACTGAGTTGGTAATTCAATCTTAGTTTCTCTTTCTTCTACCCATTCATCTTTTCCTTTCTCTCTCATCTCTCTCTCTCTCTCGCAGTATCACACTCTTTCTTTCTCCCTTTCTCAATTTTTGCACCTGCGGATGTTTGATAACAGCCTCTTTCTCATTTTACAGATACGGAAACCGGAGGTCTGGGAATATAAGGGATTTATGATTTGTGTAAGGAGCATAGGCTCTTAAGGTGGAAAGACATTTAAATCACAGAGTGGCCTTTCAAGAACAAAAACTAGCATTTATAGTGGTGGGCAAGAGATAGATGAGGTTGGTGTGATGAAATGATGTGCACCCTGACAACCAAGGTTCTGGGTTACACGAAGAAAACGTTTTGTTTTCTCCTTGGAGAGCCAACAGATATTCATAGTATTGACTCCTATTTAGAAAGTCCCTGGTGCATGTTATTGGTGTACAATTGTTAATTGACTCCTATCTCATCCTACAGTTGGAAGGCATAAAAAGAAGTGGACAGCGAAAGAAAAGACGAATTTGTTCTTCACGGATTTTCTAGTTTTCATTAGCCCACAATACAAATGTTGTTTCAAAATTCAACATCCCAAAATGATATTAACTGACATCTGACTTTATTCTTACCTTTGAGAGATAAATTTGACAGTATTGTTCACATTGAAAATAAAAGCTTGTTTGACATGAATAAGCTGCAGAGTTCGGTTTTTTTTACATAAATAGCACTGACTCCAATGTATCTTGGTTCTATTTATTTCGGCCCACCTTACTGTCATTGAAAGGGATTTCTTTCAACTATTTGGTAAGCCTGTTTGACATCCTTTTATAGCAGCCTCAAATAAATTGAAATATTAGATTATAAACAACTTGTGTGGCAATAGAGATGGTGGCCCAGCCTCCAGTATATGTTATTGAAAGAAACTGATGGATGACCTAGCTTGCCTGGAGACCAGATGGTGCTAGTGGCCTGCCATGGAGCAGCAGCAGCAGCATCAGCTGGGAACGTGTTTGAAATGCAAATTCTCAGACCCTGCTCCAGACCTGCTGAATTGGATATTCTGAACGTAGGCTGCTAGCCCTCAGGTTTTAACAAGTCCTCCAAGTGCTACTGAAGCACACTAAAGTTTCAGAACCACTGCTTTAGAGCAATGGGGGAAACATTTAACTACACCCACAGTAGGACCAGCCTTAATTCACTGACTTGGTACTATTACAGGTAAACAACAGGATGGTGAGATCTGGACTGAGGAAGACACTAGAATTCTCAGGGGCCTGAGACACAAAGACCTCCCGGAGGGATGTGTTAGTTTCCTAGGCTTACCCTGACAAATTACCACAACGCAGGTGGATAAAGACAACCGAAATTTATTCTCTCACCGTTCTGGAGGCCAGAAGTCTGAGGTCAAGGTGTCGGCAGGGTTGGTTCCTTCTGGAGGCTCGGAGGAAGGATCTGTTCTATGCCTCTCTCCTAGTTGCTGGTGGTTGTTGTCAGTCCTTGGCATCATTCGGCTTGTATATGCACGATTCCAATCTCTCTCTTCATCTTTACATAGTGTTTTCCCCTGTGTCTCTGTTTCTGTGTTCTTTCTCTTCTTATAAGGACACCAGTCATATTGGATCAAGGGCCCACCCTAATCCAGTATGACCTCATCTGATCTTTATTACACCTGCAAATACCCTCTTTCCAAATAAGGTCACATTTACAGGTTCCGGGGGTCAAGACCTCAACATGTCTTTTGTGGGGACACAATTCAGCTTATAACAAGGGGCAAAGATTCAGTAGTGGAAGGGATGAATATATAAAGAAGAAACCTAGTTCCAAAACGATATAAGCATTATGATACCATGCACATATGAAGTTTAAAGACATGCAAAATTCCTAAGTTGATTATAGATACATCTATTTGTAGTAAAAGGCATACATAGGAGTAATGCATACATATGAAGTATGCAGAAAGGTGTGTATGAGAACAATAAACCTATTTAAGACTGGTTTAATCTATGGAAAAAGATGGAGAATTTAGTTGGGGAGAGGTACACTGGGTTTCAATTTTATTTGTAAGCTTATGTTTCTTAAGACGGCTGATGGTTGCATGGGTGTAGCATTTTCTGGGCCTTTGTCGAGGTCTGAAATATGTCCTAATTTAAAGAAAATTAAAAGAGGAAATGGGCCTAGTATCTGGAACCTCTTTAAGGGAAAAAAGTGAAGTGGTACTTGAGCAGAGCAGAGGATCAGAGAAGGGGAAGACCAGGAGTTTGAGGGTAGAAGGCCTTATTTCTATATTTAGTTAAGGCTGCTTGAGAGCTTGCTAGTTAGTATCAATACCGTTTTCTATTTTCTATGCTAGTTCCTCACGTATGCAGTGTATATTAACATTATTTATTTATGTGTGTATCTCCCCAGCTCCCTAAAGTGTGAGCTTCTGACTTGTTCGGAACGTAAAGGCTTTTATTGATTTCTCTCTCCTAAAGCACTGTGTTTTCTTCTCTGTAGATGCTTGATAAAGGTCTGTTAAAGTGAAGTGAGTGTAAGGTGTCCACAGCCCTTTCCCCTGTCACAGGTGTTGATATTTAAAAATGCATTATCATGTAGTAACACAGAGTATTCCTCATGGCGAGAACAACAACAACAAAAGGCACAAGGCCTTTTATCACCATTGTTTAATGAAAGAACAGTCCAAGTAGAAATTTATCCATGTAGGGTCCCTGGAAAGTCCTCAAATTGGTTTGGTTCCGTATGCTTCATGCCATGCCAGCAGGGAGCGTGTGTGTGTATTTCTGTGTTAATATAGTTAGCGTATTAACTACAGTTAATAGTTAATATTAAAGGCCTTTACCTGGGCTGAAGAATTTTCGGAGGCTCACTTTATTATTTTTTTTTTTTGGCCACGTCGTGTGGCATGCAGGATATTAGATCCGCGAACCCGTGTCCCCTGCATTGGGAGCAGACTGTTAACCACTGGCCTGCCAGGGAAGTCCCGGGAGGTTCACTTTAGACAAACCCATGCACACTCTTTTTGAGATAAGCCTTTTTTGGTGCATGCTCGGAGTCCATGTCCCTGGCCCTTACCGAGCTCCAGTTACCTAGGGCCCTGAATTTACTCCCCAGGTGGCCCCATGTCCCAAGCCCCAAGAGGCATGTGTGTTCCTCTTCACTGCGTCTGTGCTTCTGAGGGCTGAGTGGCACTGTCAGTGTTATACTCTCAGGGCTGAGAGGTATCTACGAGGTGAAGGCTGCGTATCCAGGTAACAGGACAAGTGGGCTACGTTATCCACATGGATGCACCTGAAGCCTCTCATGTTGAGGGAGGAAGCTCAGGCTTGCTGCTCTGAGGGTTTGCTTTAGCTCTAGCATATCAGGCTTCTCTGAGTCTCTCAGAGACGGTCCCTAAATCAGGTCAGGGACAAATCCTGCATTTCCTGCTTCTCTGGGTGTTTGTGGGTGTTTCTGTATCCACATGTATAAAATATGTTTTCAGTGAGTCCTTCAGCCTTGAAAACTTTGTGCTTCTTCTAGGAAAAGACCTGTCTTGTCCCTCTCTGCCTCGTCCAGGAAAGGTTAGGGTATTCTGATATTTTCCTTGGTTATGGCCCCATCTTCTGAAAGGATTTGATCCAAAAACTCTCCTTTTATTCCACTACCCGAGAGGTGACCACTGGGAGAAAAACAGAGGGGCAGGGTGGGTGCCGGAGTTGGAAACAGTGTTCTGTCCCAGTTAGGGATATGCTAATGACACTAAAGTTAGTGATGAAGAATCACTTTTACTCTAAGCTGCCTAGTTTCAGATGCTTATAACTCCAAGGAATATAAATGAGTACACGTTTACAAGTCTAACAGGGCGGGATTCTCAGACAATGGTGTTTTGTGAAATGTGGTATTATCCAGTCCTGTGAATCACATCATATAGTAGGATCGGTTTTGAGGCATAAAATGTACATTTCTTAGAAGTCTGAGCAATGAATTATGTGTGTTTATAGATAAGGAATTGATTTCATCCCCAAATCTATGAAGAAAATGAGTTTAAAACGTTTCGAAGAGGTACCTGAAAGTTGGCTCTTCCCTCTCTCTCCCTGTCTGTCTCTTTCTCTCATCCAGTTATTTACTCTGCTGCCTTTCTCTCCGTTTTCCTGCCTTATTTTACACCGCATCACTTCCTGACAAATTATGAACTGTTTCATGTATACAGAAGATAATATAGCATATATGTAAGGTGTATCTTAATAATATAAAAACCTGTGTACTCACCACCAAGCTTGCGAACTAGAACACGGCTAATCCCTTGGAAGTCCACCTGTGCCCTTCCAGATTCCTCCCCTCATTCCTTCCCATTGGTAACCACGATCCTGAACTTTGTTAATAATTCACTTTTTTATACATTCACTGCAGAGGAATGTTCCTTTAAATAACGTTATTTCTTGTCCATTTTGGACGTCATGTAGATCTAATTATACTAGGCGTATTACTTATCTTGCTCTTTCTCTATCCCCCCAATTTTGTGTTTGTGATCTTTATCCATGTTGATGTGTGCAACTGTAGTAATCACTTTTCATTGCTGTATACTTATCCACCATATGAAAATTCCACAGTGTGTCTCTTTCCTGTTGATGGACATGTGGCTTGTTTCCAGTTTTATGCTTTTGCAAATTATTTTGCGATGAACTTTCTCATTATATCCCCCTATGCCCACATACAAGAGTTTCTCTAGTTTCTCAGTTGAGGGCAATTTTACACACTACCCCTCCGCCCCAACCTGGGAGACATTTGATAACGTCTCAAACCTTTTGGTTGTCGTAACTGAGGGTGTGCTACTGGCATATAGTGGGTGGAGGACAAGGATACTGCTAAACATCCTACAATGCACAGGACAGTTCTCTACAACCCAGAATTATCTTTTCCAAAATGTCAACAGTTGAGGAACCCGGATCTACAGTATAGGCCTAAACATGAAATTCCTGGGTCGTAGGGTCTGCCCACGTTCAACCTTACTAGGTAACACCAATTATCTTTCAAAACGGTTGTACTAGTTCATATTCCCCTCAGCAGAGGATGAGATTTCTATTTGTTCCACATTCTTGCCAACTCTTAGTATCATTACCTTCATTACTTCTTGCCTGAACTTTGCCCTAGTCTCCTAACCTCCTCCTACCTCCATATTTTTCCCCACAGATACATGCTTCATGTACTTGCTAAGTCAACCTTCCTAAAACCCAACTCTGGCCATGCCAGATTCCTGTAAGAAAATTTTGATGACTGTACTGCATACACAATAAACTTGGCATTTAAGACGCACACAAAAGGGCCCACTAGCTCTGTAGACCAAGTAATACCAACTTATTAGGTGGTATTCAAATAAGCCCTGCCCTTTCTCTGCTCTCTGCAGGATGTCTGTTGTTGAAGACTTACCCTTTCTTAAGTCTCTTCTACATTCATTTCTATGTCCATTAATTCAGCCAGTTATTAATTCTTTTTAATGTACTATTTGTCTCTCTCTGTCTCACTTAGTTCCCTTAACATAATACCCTCCAAGTCTATCCATGTTGCTGCCAATGGCAAAATTCTTTTTTTATGGCTGATTAGTATTCTATATATACATCACATCTTCTTTCTCCATTCATCTGTTGATGGACACAGATTGCTTCCATACACTGGCAACTGTAAATGACACAGCTATGAACATTGGGGTGCATGCATCTTTTTGAATTCGTGTTTTTGTTTTTTACAGATAGATGCCCAGGGATGGAATTGTGGGGTCGTATGGTAGTTCTGAAAACTACAAACTAAAACTATTTTTAGCTTCCTGAGAAATATCCATACTGTTTTCCACAGTGGCTGCAACTCTTTACACTCCTGCAAAACTGTGTGGGATGGTTCCCTTTTCTACACATCCTCACCAAAATTTGTTACGTGTGTCCTTTTGTGAGGTGATGTCTCATTGTGATTTTGATTTGCATTTCCCTGATGATTAGTGATGTTGAACATGTTTGCATGTGTCTATTGGCCACTTGCATTTCCCCAGAGACTGCAGTGGAGACTTCAATCTTAAGGCTACAAGAAGCCATCAAGGGGCTCTAATTTGGGAAGTAATTTGTGTTTTTGACATGTCACTCTGAAAGCAATGTGAAGAAAGGATCAGAGAGGAGCAAGAATGGAGTGCTCATTATAGCAGTGATTTATGTGAGAGATGCTGAAGTCCTAGACTAAGGTAGGGGTACTGGAAATACATGAAGAAGTGTATAGAACTGAAAGTCAACAGTTCATTGGTTATGGGTGATAACTCGATGTGGAGATACAGAAGGTGTTATTAGCGTAGAAGAATAAGCGGTGGTAGATGTATTGACCACTTAGTATGCCTGAGTGTGAGTAGGAGAAGAAGGAAAACATGAGAAACCCCAGGGAATTCCCTGGCGGTCCAGTGGTTAGGACTTGGCCGTGGCCGGGGGCCCGGGTTCCATCCCGGGTCTGGGAACTAAGATCCCAGCAAGCTGCGTGGCACAGCCATAAAAAAAATAATAATAGGGAGAAACCCCATACCAAATCAATGGTGACAGGAGGGAGAGACAGAAGAGGGAGAGTGCAGATGTGCAGAAAATAGAGAGGCCAAGGAATCGGAGGGCTCAGTGAGATAAAAGAGTACATGTAGAGAGAGTAGAAGAATGAGAGAGCAGCATGTCTAGGGGCTTGCGGTCCAACACTAGGATATTTTCATTTTAGATGTGAGAGGTAGAGTAGTTTAGGGTGAAGAATAAACCAGAGTGTGTCTGTGAGAGAGTTTGGCTAGTATGTTGTACAGATGTTCACTGGAATTGAGAATGTCCAATTGTTGAGTGATTGATGTGGAAGTTGGAGTCATCTGGACTGAGGGAGTTACAGAAGGTGGCGTAGCAGGATAGCTTAAACCTCAAGGATAAATGTTATGACTGTAGGGACTGATAGATACGTTAACAATGAGAGCTGGAGAATTTCACCCACCACTCTCAGAACGTGAAAGTCCAAGCAAACAGAAATAAGCAGTGATATCAAAGGCCTAAACACAATAATAAATTTGAGCTATTAGATAATATAAAACTTTATACCCAACAAACAGAGAACATAAATTCTTTTGAGCATATTGACCGTTTACAGAAATAGACCTTAAGAAGAAAAAGGAAGCCTCAATAAACTGCAAAGGATCACTAGTGTGAAATCTAGGCTCTCTGATCCTAATGCTTAACGCAGAGGTTAATAACACAGAGATAGCTTTAAAACACCCAAATGTTTGGAAACAAAATAGCATACTACCAACTAATCCTTGGATTGAAGGAAATCAAGAAATATTTAGAACTGAATAACGGGAATATTCAGTATCCCTCAAAGTTTAAGATATATTTACCCTAGACCCAGTAATACTACCACTAGGCGCTTCGCCTAGAGAACCCCATGCCCATGCAAACCAGATGACAAGGCCAAGGATGCCCAGAGCTGCATTGTTTGTAATAGTCCAAAAGTGGACACAACCCAAGTTCAGAAACTAGTTGGGTAGGTATATGAAGTGATATGTCCATCAGTGGAATGTCATACAGCAAAGGAAATGAACAAACTTGGCTACATACAAGTTGGATGAATCTTATGAATCAAGATAGCAAGCCAGAAAAAAAAATAGAAAAGAACAGACACACACAAGAATATATTCTATAGGAGGCCATTTTTACAAAGCACAAAAACAGGCATGCATAAATAAATTACAAGAGCCTACAAAATACCTGGGTGTATGAGGGAAAAGGACGAGAGACTTTTGCATGTGGGGGGTGGTCATGTTGGGTTTAACTCCAGTAGTAGTTATAATTTCCAAAACTGTTTTCTTGAATAATACCACAGAACTGGTACAATCAGGAGGGTGGAACGTGAGGAAGCCATTGGACCACTCTGTTTCTGCTGAGAGCATCACAAATTTTGGCTTTGAGGCCACATTGCCTCCTTCCTCCATCTATACAAAGTTGATGTCCCATGCCTTGCCTTTTGATACCCACAAAACGAGGAACTGTACCCTGGGACCTCTACTGTTACTGTGGCAGGAGATGCGAAAGTTTCTGAGCCCATGCTCACTAAGAGAAACCAGAAACCACAGAAGAAGCAGCATAGACTCCACCTTCCTGCTCCTACCAACTCTCATGGGGGTTTATTATCTGCTTGGCAGAGGCTAAGTTATGTGTGCAATCCAGGCCATAAGGGCGGGAGTTCAGGAAAAGTAGACTTGGTTTGCAACGTCGATCAAGCCTTACCTGCTGTGATTGGGATTGTAATGGAGTCAAGTGAGCTAATCTACGATATTTGCCACAGGATATAAAACTGGAAGTGGGGAAGCCAATTAGGAGGCTACTGGAGTGGTCCACCTGAGAGATGATGGGGACCTGGACCAGAGTGACAAAAGCAAAGGTGTTAGAAAGTGGTTGGATTTATATTTTACTCAGAATATAGGACTTGTCTATAAATTATGGCAGGGTTGAGGGAAAGACATAAAAGTGTGAAGATTAATACTTCCTTTCACTCGTGCCCCAGACATCCAGTTTTCTTTGCAAACCCTCAAGCCTGGTTCAGGAGCCCCTCTTATGTATATCACTGCACCATGTGTTTTGGAATTCCTTGGCTCATCATCTATATTTCTACTAAAGAGTCGTTTCCCTAGGGGCAGACCGTGTGTGTGGCTCTGCATGGCACAGGACCTGGCATATGGTGCTTTCTCAATAAATACTGTTATCATGAGGAATGGAGGAATACCGCATCACCTTGAGTTCACCAGCTCAGTGACCAGGGGAATTTTTCTGTATTAAGGGGCCCTATAACTCCTTGCTCATTTCCAGTGTTGCCAGATGGGGCTACATCTTCCAGTGTGCATTGTGAACACATTTGGGTAGTCAGAAACTGGAATCCAACCCAAAGGGAGGGGCACGGGAGTGAGGCTTACTCAAGTCAACACGCATTATGTTCCGCTAAATTTCCCCTTTGCTCTCCATGGGAGTGATTGCCCTAAGCACACTTATCCCTCATAGTAAATCAGAAACACAAAGACATTCTGCATTTTGCCCTGTGCTCCATTGTGAACAAGGCTGTATCCACATGAATATCTGAGACAAAGCTGCTGACAGAAAGGTATAAATGCTGAAGCTGCTCTAGGAGGTACTTGAGAGTCTTAACTGAAAAGTAAAGGGGAAACATTAGTTAGTTTGACATGGACTAAGAGCTTTGAACAAAGTTATAGTTGAAACCACTTACATTCTGTGATGACAACGGAACACAAAGTCCAGCCATTAGAAGTGATAAGGTAAGGTGATAAGGTGGTTCCATGTCACTCACGGGTTTGACACCCCTACTGGGTGAGCCAGAAACTGCTTCAGGTTTCCCAAAGAAAAACTATGATGAACAAACTGTTGCTTCATACCTTGCCACTTGTAAATTAAGAGGGTAAAGTAGTACTTTTAAAGTGAATTTATTGTAATTCATTGAGCTTAGTAATTTGTATATTCCTTGGGGTTCTAAAGGCTTCCTGGAGCCTGTGTGGGAAAGGGCCTTTTCTCATCTCCAGGATTCCAGGAGCTTCTAGGTGGGGCAGACACATTTGGGACATATCTTAGGCACTGGCTCCCCCTGGAGTGCAAGGGTTGGAGAACGCTTGTAGACACCTCCCCCTGCCCCTGGTCAGGGTCACACAGCTCATCTCAGCAGCTATGGATAATAAGGCCAGGCTGCTCCCATGACCCATGTTTCTTCTTCTAGTCGGCTTCAGTGATCCATATTTTTCCTTCTCGTTCGTCGTATTAAGTGGCCAGAAAATAAATGGCCACGTAACTCTAGAAGAAGAGTTTCCATGTTTTGAGCACTGACTGTATGATTGGCCATAATAATTTAGGTGCTTTCCATGAATTAACTCATTGTAGCCTCTAAAGAGGTGCTATTATTATCTTACTCTAGAGAAGAAGAAAGTGAGGCACAGAAAAGCTATGTAAGTTGCTTAAGATTCCACGGCTAGTGAGTGACACAGGTGAAATTCAAACCCAGGCAGTCTGGCTTCAGAGTCTAAGCTCTGACTTCTACTATATCATCTCCCCTCCTGGCTGGAAAATGGGAAGAATAATACCTACCTTACAGAGCTGAAGTGAGGATTAAATTATTATTATTAGTCCTCTGGAGGAGGTTGGCCATTTTCTGATCAGTGGGATGGGGTAGAGAGTACATTTTGTCAATTAAGATCCACACATAATCCTCAAGGTGAAATAAGCAATTCCATTTATTTTTAATAAATTCAAAGTGAAGTTGTGTATAAGCAAGGTGCCATAACAATGCATTTCAGTGGAAAGAAGCTCTCTTCATATGTTTGCATTAAATGGAAAACAAGAAGGGTCACTCTGACTTCATTTCCATAGCTGACTCCTAAATAGGATCTGCAGGTCCACAGAGAAGCTTTTCCAGACCTAATAGCTCCTGGAATAGGTTCATGCACTTGAAATTCTTCCTTAGCCCAGTCAAGGTGACACATAAACTTAACCTTCATAATTCCTATGGAGAATACTCACCCCTGTCATAGCCCGTGAGATGACATAATTATAGGGTGACAACCTTCCATGTATGACTAAGACAATTTGAACAGCTCCTAGGTGTCAGGGTGCTCTAAGAAATAGATTTGGTAGCAAATATATTTTATTAATGAAGGATGAAATGGATAACGTTTATAAAATAGTCTTTCATGGTAAGTCTGAGAAAAAGGTATTCTAAAGACCAGCGTCCAGAGGCCCATCCCCCTGTCTTTATTTCTTCTGCTCCTGCCCAAGGTCAAGATTCATTATCTCTAACTTGGATCCTTAACATAGACTTCATTCTTTCTGATGTCCTGCACTCTCATTATGATGCGTCTAGGAGTGAATTTCTGTTTTCTCTCCTGATGAGAATTCAATGGGCTTCTAGTACCCATGGATTGGTGCATTTCATCTGCTCGGGAAAACGTTTGGCCATCATCTTCTTTCCCATTTCTCACTCCTGTCCTTCTAGGATTTAAATTAAATGTATATTAGACTTCTTCACTCTATTCATTGTGTCTCTTATCCTACATTTCTCTTCATAAAATTCACTTCTCCAGGCAGAATTCTGGATGATTTCTTTTGATCTATCTTCTAATTCAATAATTCTCTCTTAGGTTTATTTCTCTTCATCGCATTTATCATCATCTAATGATTATGTTTAGCCTTGTGTTGAACGCATCCATTGAACCCTCAATCGTTATATTTTTTTAGTCCTAGATGTCCTATTTGATTCTTTTCCAAATTGGCTATGCCACATTTTAGGATTTTCTGTTCCCTGAGAATATTTTAAAGCTTATTTCTTAATTTTTTGAACTATAGTAGGCCATAGTGATTATAGTCTGGGTCTCATAATTCTGATATCTGAAATATTTATGAATTTGTTTTCATTGTCTATTTTTTCTTTGGGCTGTCACTTACAATGTATTTTTTTTGCTTATGTGTCCACTTATCTTTGACTGTGTGCCAATATATTGTTGAAAAATTATTTATCAGACTGATTTCAGGCATGGGAAGACAGAACCTTCCTGCAGAGAGCATTTTCACCTGCTTCTGCTATATGCCTGGGGTCACTACCTGTCCAAGACCACTTTAATCCAAGTTCAGGGCTTGAAGTTCCTCAGATCACTCCGGTGATGGATACCTAGACTGAAAGTCCATGCCAGGGCTTGTTGCTTCTGGTTCACCATTATCCCAAAGGGGTAGCCACTTCTTTTCAGCTTAGAGTGGCTGGAGGGCTTATCAGATCTACTCAATGGGAGTGAGGACTTCAACTTTTGGTCTCTTTTCCCATCAGGCCGCCAAAACCACAGCTCAGTGTCACAGGTCTTTCTTCTGGATTCACCTAATGCCCTCAGGCAAAAGTGGCTTTGAGTGCTGGGCTTTCCTATTTGGGTTTTTGCTTTCTTCTAGATTTTAGCCTCAGAGTTTCTTACCGCTTAATGAAGATAATTTCTTTTCACATTTCACCCAGTATTTTTTAGTTGTCCTCATTGCGATGGTGAGTGCAAATGACTTAGCCTGCCTTTACTCAGAGCAGAAGTGCGCACCACCCTCCTAACTTCTCTCCTTGTCCCCAGTCTCTCTTTCTTCCAGTTCCTCCTCCAGAAAGTAACTGAAAGTTTCTTCCTGATGGTGTCATTTTCCTGCACAAAGCCTCCAAAAGCTTACTGTTGAATGTAAGATAGAAATCAAATTCCTTAGTTTGGACAATCAGATCTAAAACTCTCTTTCTGAGAAACTACTGTATAGCACAGGGAACTCTACCCAGTACTCTGTGGTGACCTAAATGCAAAGGAAATCTAAAAAAGATGGGATATGTGTATACATATAACCGATTCATGTTGCTGTAAAGCGGAAACTAAGACAACATTGTAAAGCAACTATACTTCAATAAAAATTAACTTCAAAACAAGAAGAGATGGAAATGAAAAATGGAGTATGTGGAATAGGTTATGGAGAGAAAGGTTGAAGATGAAAAGTTCTCTGCCAGTCAATCAGAAGACTTTGAACTTTTTAAAGGAAGAAAATGATGTGATTTTATTTGGGTTTACACATGGCACTTTGTGGGCAGTATGGAAATTGGGTAGGTGTCCTAAAGAGAATGTTTGCATTCCCCCCAAATCTATGTGTTGAAATCCTAATCCCCAAGATAACGGTATAAGATGGTGGGGTGTCTGGGAGGTGCCAAGGTCATAAGGGTGGAACCCTCATGAATGAGATTAGTGCCTTATTTAAGAGGGTCCAGAGAGATACTTTTCCCCTTCCGCCAAGTGAGGATATCGTGAAAAGTTGCCATCTATGATCCAGGAAGTGGCCTTCACCAGACACCAAATCTGCTGGTGCCTTGATCTTGGACTAACCAGCGTCTAGGACTGTGAAAAATAAATGTTTGCTGTTTATAAGTAAAAAAATACAGTAAAACTCTCCTTCTTAGCTTCAATTATTCACCGAGGAGGTATTTTATGTGCACTGAATGTGTGACCGTCATTAGGCCAAGTGCCATCTATTCTTTTGCTTCTTACCTATTTGGCTTCTTGCCTTACCTCCCAATCCACCTCATACTCTAGACAAACGGGAATATTCGCAGTCATGTGTCAGAGCTGGGTCAGAACACAGATGGGCTAACACCTAGGTCAGTGACCTGTCCTCTACACCCTGATCCCATATTCATGTTTAATTCCATTCAATGTGGATATTTATGTACATTCTAATAAATGAGCTAGACAAAAACTCAACAACTACAAATTATACTGGCCTTTTCATATTCCTTGCTGCCTTTGGGGCTGTCATGTGAGTGTGGGACGTAAGCGTTGGAAATAAATTCATTTTTGCCATCAAGTTTTTGGCCAACTCCATAGTCACAAGGACGCCTAGGGAAAAAATAAAATCTTGAGGCTTGCTTTTCCTGTCAGTTGAGACACTGATTGAAGAATTTGATTCCAGGAATAGGAATAACCTGCTTCCAAACAAAACCATTCCCACATGCCGGTGGCTGCCTGAAATAACAGTCAAAGCTGACTTTCACTGGAAAAACACACTTTTCTGGAAGTAGGCCAACCTGGAAATAGGATTCTAGATTTGCATTTTGCCACTGTGTAACCTTGGGCCCATCCGCCCTCCTCTAGGCTTCAGTCCCCACCCCTCCCCGCCCATATACAATTCAGATGCTTGGACAAACGGACCTGAAATGGCCTTTTCATTTTTGACAAGCAAGTATTGTCTCTACGAGGATGCCTTAGTGACTAGAGACAAGGGGTGCAGGATTAAGAGCAGTAGGGCTGAGCTCACCTGACCCACTGCTGTTGTGATGGTTAGTTATAGAGGGTTCCCCCACGTAAGTAAGTGGGTTAGTTCCATGCGGATCCGCCACTTAAGTGAGAAGAAAGCACTTACTGCAATAGAAGGAAAAAGAGGGGGAAAGGAGAGGGGAAACGAGGTTGTGAAGATGCTCTGCTGGTGAAGAGAAGGAAGGAAAATGAGAGACATTTTAAAAATGTGTGATTCTAAAATGGTAAAAAATAAATAAAACAAAAGAAAAAGAAAGGGGGTGCTGGAGAAGGGGTCAAGTGGGGTAAAGAGTTAAATTTTTAGCTGTACAAAACACTCAGCCACCCCAGGAAGTTCCATGCAACTAATGCTTTGCAACATGCTGGGCACAAGCAGTCCCAACTCTTTTCACCAAATACTGAAGGAAAGGCGAAGGGGGAGAATGTTTGTTTGAATATTCTAGTTGACCAAGAGTGAACCTGAAATCCATTTTGATTTCAACACTTTTACATGGCATGCCTCACGAGGTCCAGCGCTGGTGAATATGACTGAGGTTGATCTGCTCATTGCCCATCTGGCTTATGTGCTCTGAAGAAGCCTCTTTCTGACCTTGCTTCATCAAGTTACCTGAGATGGGAAGGACGAAGGGTAGTGAATGAGTGGAAGCATTTCCTCTTTCTCTGAGATATTTCTATTCTACGTGGCAATGTTCAGGGTAGCGGAAAGAATAGAAAACCTCTAGCAAAAATGTAAGGCTTTCCCCCCCACCCATGCTGGGGCAGAATGCTGGAGCGTTACAGTGACCTGCTCTCCAGGGACTCACTGCCTTGAAGATCCGATACACTGACCGTTGCCTTCTTTTCCCCTTCAATGCCGTCAGCCAAGAACCCTCACTTCAACTGTGCATCCCTTAGCTATGGGAGGGGGGGCTCCTGGAGCCCAATTTCTGTCCTGATGATGGGCCAGAGCCGTGTCACAAAACGCACTGGTTGCACCTCCTCTATGCCTTCCAGAGGACAGGCATTCTGGTTCACTGGAGGCCCGAGGGTCTGGGAATGACCACCAGTCAAATATGTCCTGATTCCTCAAAGGTGTTCAGTACTTTCAAACTGCAGATTGAGCCTGGGTGGTCAAATTACTTCTTTCACCACAAAAAGAAAACTCTTGGACATACGCTGTTTCAAGTGAAAAGCACATTTTGCGTTCTTACAGAGGGGAGGAGCAGGGCGGGGTGCCGCATGTTGCAGACCCCCGGCCCAGCTCTCCAGCTTCCAGGGAGCTGGAGCTGCAGCTGACCGAGGAATGACTGCAGATGCCAGAAGGAGCAGAGGACTGGGCGGCACACAGGCTGTGCTAGGAGGCGGGACCGGGCATCTATTTTAAAGGCTACCGGCGCCTGCGGGATTGGCTAAGCTCGCTTGCCATCAGAGTGGGCGGAGCCAGTTGTGTGCTGGGCCTCGGGTCCGCCCAGCGGCAGCCGGAAATGTTTCAGACCGCGCGCTGTTGGCAGCGGCCTGGTGAGTGGTCGGGTTGGTACATGGAGTGAAGCTGCTGGGTTGCTGCTCCTCTTGCCGCTGCCAGGCTCAGGGCCGCTGGTCGACCCCCACCCTCCGCGCTCCCCTTGGCTTCGATTTTCTCACCTTGACATCAGACTTCTGGCCTCCAGAACTGTGAGAGAATAAATTTCGGTTGTTTTAAGCCACCTGCTTTGTGGTAATTTCTTACGGTAACCCTAGGAAACTAACATATCCCTCCGGGAGGTCTTTGTGTCTCAGGCCCCTGAGAATTCTAGTGTCTTCCTCAGTCCAGATCTTACCATCCTGTTGTTTACCTGCAATAGTACCAAGTCAGTGAATTAAGGCTGGTCCTACCTTGGGTGTAGTTAAACGTTTCCCCCATTGCTCTAAAGCAGTGGTTCTGAAACTTTAGTGTGCTTCAGTAGCACTTGGAGGACTTGTTAAAACCTGATCGCTAGCAGCCTACGTTCAGAATATCCAATTCAGTAGGTCTGGAGCAGGGTCTGAGAATTTGCATTTCAAACACGTTCCCAGCTGATGCTGCTGTTGCTGCTCCATGGCAGGTGCCTAGCACCACCTGGACTCCAGGCAAGCTAGGTCATCCATCAGTTTCTTTCAGTAACATATACTAGAGGCTGGGCCACCATCTCTATTGCCACACAAGTTGTTTATAATCTAATATTTCAATTTATTTGAGGCTGCTATAAAAGGATGTCAAACAGGCTTACCAAATAGTTGAAAGAAATCCCTTTCAATGACAGTAAGGTGGGCCGAAATAAATAGAACCAAGATACATTGGAGTCAGTGCTATTTATGTAAAAAAAAACCGAACTCTGCAGCTTATTCATGTCAAACAAGCTTTTATTTTCAATGTGAACAATACTGTCAAATTTATCTGTCAAAGGTAAGAATAAAGTCAGATGTCAGTTAATATCATTTTGGGATGTTGAACTTTGAAACAACATTTGTATTGTGGGCTAATGAAAACTAGAAAATCCGTGAAGAACAAATTCTTCTTTTCTTTCGCTGTCCACTTCTTTTTATGCCTTCCAACTGTAGGGTGGGATAAGAGTCAATTAACAATTGTACACCAATAACATGCACCAGGGACTTTCTAAATAGGAGTCAATACTATGAACATCTGTTGGCTCTCCAAGGAGAAAACAAAACGTTTTCTTCGTGTAACCCAGAACCTTGGTTGTCAGGGTGCACATCATTTCATCACACCAACCTCATCTATCTCTTGCCCACCACTATAAATGCTAGTTTTTGTTATTGAAAGAACACTCTGTGATTTAAATGTCTTTCCACCTTAAGAGCCTATGCTCCTTACACAAATCATAAATCCCTTATATTCCCAGACCTCCGGTTTCCGTATCTGTAAAATGAGAAAGAGGCTGTTATCAAACATCCGCAGGTGTAAAAATTAAGAAAGGGAGAAAGAAAGAGTGTGATACTGCGCGCGCGCGAGAGAGAGATGAGAGAGAGAAAGGAAAAGATGAATGGGTAGAGGAAAGAGAAACTAAGATTGAATTACCAACTCAGTGATAGCCAATAATCTTACTATGGCTAATTTTCTTTTCTTTTGAATAAAAAATCTAAATTGAAGTAATATTTGTGAATTACTCATGAAATGCAGTCTTATTTGAAATCTTTAACTTTTTACTACTTTGTAAGGAGTCACCTTCTCAAAGGCATTGTTATGCCAAGAGACTCCATTTCTGTGGCCAAGTGATGAAGGTACAGCTAGTGAACAGCTTGGTCGCTTTAGCTGCTTCTCCTCATGGCCACTCTCTAAAAATATAGGTCTCTATATTTTAGACCTCTAAAAAAATATAGGTCTCTATTTCCAGGTCTGATAAATTTCCCATCTGTAGTACACTTAAAGCTACAGCACAAAGGACTTGTGGCTATAAATGAAATACATTCCAAAACAGACTTCGTTCTATACCATCTGGAATACAAGTACATTATTAACATTGTTTTCCCAAAAGTAAATTTCAACAATTTTTTCTTATTTACTTCACACAAAAAATTAAAAACATGATAGATAGCTAGTGGGAAGCAGCTGCATAGCGCAGCGTGATCAGCTCGGAGCTCTGTGACCACGTAGAGGGGTGGGATAGGGTGGGTGGCAGGGAGACGCAAGAGGGAAGTGATATGGGGTTACAGGTATTTGTATAGCTGGTTCACTTTGTTATAAAGCAGAAACTAACACACCACTGTAAAGCAATTATACTCCAATAAAGATGTTAAAAAGATAAAAAGTAGATTAAGGATGTAAACAAAACAAAACATAAAGCTGTTTGTAACAGGTATATGTCAGGAATGCTTGCACTATACAATAATACCTGTATTCTCCAGAGCTGCCCTCTGCTGAGACCATATCCAGCTTAGGTCCTTCTTCTGGTTTCCCATTTCCATCCTCTTTCTCTTCATCAGCGTTTTCATACTGATGTTCACTCTCTTCTTTAGGGTCGAATGATACGGACTTTGGCACCACAAGGTGGTGGACAACATTTCCCGATTTAAAATCAGCAGCAGAATCTAGCTCTCTGCCCTCGGGAGGATCTGGAGAAGAGAAATATGTCAGAAAATAAATAAAGAAATAAAAAGAACAGCTGGCCATGCTCCTACTGGTTGATACAACACTTCCACGGCCCTCGCACTTCTGCTGCTTGACAGTTTTCACAACACGTTCCCCCTCTTTCCAGCAGATCTCACACACTGCTGCTGATTATTTCTGGCCCTTTGGAGAAGGGATCGAAATCGTCTGATCCTGAGAGCATGTTTGTATGTTTCTGCCAGAACCTCACTGGAAAATGTTCACCCCATTTAAAGACAAATTCTACCGCAAAGCTCATTGATTCCTCAACCACTGAAAAGTGCCCCTGTGCCGTTTCATCATTTTCTCAGGTCATCCTACTGAGAATCTTTGCATTTTTAGAAGCCCATCAGCCAAAAGTGAGGTATGCCATTTGTTTGCCCCTCGGGTGGTAGAAGGCAGCATACTTTTTCTCAAGATCCTAAAGGTCTTTAGAGAACTGGGCTTCTACTTGTGCATATCGTGCCTGAAGGTTTTTTAGAGCTTTGACCCGCTGCCTAACCGCCAGAGGCCAGCGCTGAGCGCGGCCTGACTTTGAGGCCGATGCCACCCTCAGCCTGATATTTGCTCCGCCAGACCTCACCTGCCTCTCCCAGGTCTTCCTGCCCCTGAGGAGGTGCGGCATCCTCTAAAGGGTCCGAGGGCCGTCGGCAGTGGCACCTCCTCATCACACGGCCGGCGCGGGGCCCGACCAGGACACGGTAGTTGTAGTGCCTGGGCTGCAGAAGGCAATGGACCACATCCCGGAGCAGGGACTTAAACAGCGCCGCAGGGGCCCCATGGCCCGCGACCACTCCCGCGCCCTCCTGCCCATTCTCGTCCTCCTCTTCTGTCTCTTCGTCCTCCTCGACCTCCTCCGCAGTTTCGTCCCCCTCTTCTGACTGGTACTCATCCTCCTCCTGGTCCTCGATGTCTAATTCAAACTCTCCCTCGTCCTCGTCCTCCTCCTCCACCATCTCTACATCCCAGTCTTCTTCCACTGCGGCCTGGGCGGCCTTCTGCCCACCATCCTCCTCGTCAAACGCTCTGGAGAGCCTCAGGGAGGCCAGCAGGGCCGCGGCCCGCTCAACTCCATCCATCCCTCCCGAAGGGGATGCAAGGACCCCGAGGGGACTGGGGTCGCCACCCGCCCCGCCACCAGCTCCGTCCTGGCCACCTGGGATTAGCCCGTGCTCCTCTGTGGCAGACATGGCAGGAGGGACGCGCCAGACACGGATGGGGCTGCAGTGACGACCGCGGGGATGATGGCGACTGCCGGGATGAATGTCGCTGAGGGAGGGGACGCTGTGGGCAGCGGGGCCTCCGGGACGGGGTGGGGGCTGCAGAGAAGCCGGCTGCACAGGGGACAGTATTCGGCGAAGATGCCTCTGGCGGCCACGCCACGGGAAGGGCAGACGGCCTGCCCGCGGTGCGCCCCAGCGAGACTGGGACAAGGACCCTGCGCCCAGGGCCACAGGGCGGGAAAGAGCCTGACTGGCTGGCGATGGGAGGCGGACTTTAGAAGGGTCAACGAAGGGCCACTTCCTCCACCGCCGGCTCTAAGCTCATTTGCCAGCAGCCAAGGATTGACAGCACCACCGTACAATGAGTGATCAAGGTCTTCAGCTTCCCTGGAGGCCTTAAAGGCCCAGCTCACCCTGAGCCTCTGTGAGCGCACAGGAATCCCTTCCTTTTCATTCCACCACTGCAAGCGCAAAACTACAATGTCCCTAAAGGGCGGTGCCCTGGGGTATGGGAACCTGCATGTGTTCCACAACTGCCACCCTGGGGCAGCTCACGCTGATAGAGACACACTTAGTTCAAAAACGAGAGAGAGAAGGTGTATAGATCAAATCTCAGCAACGCTTAAAACCTCCCACAAGAGAGAGCAAGAGAATTTGGAGGTTTTAATGCTGTTAAGGCTACTTAGAAAAGGACATACAAAGTCGATATGGATGCAGTGAGAATGGAGAGTGGAAGAAGCAGTAAAGACAGGAGCTAGACAGTGTTTCATCAGGGCTCCCCAATTCACTTGCAGCCTCCAAGAAATGAAGACAGAGAGAGAGAGGGAAGAGAGACAGAGACACACAGAGACAGAGACACACACACAGAGAGAGATACTTGTTTTAAAGACTGAGCACCTGCTCTGCACTGGATTGTGTACACCCCCTGCCTCCCAAATTCATACGATGAAGCTCATCCCCCACCCCACCCCGCCCCCAGGAGATGGTATTTGGAGACTGGGTCTTTGGTAGGTCATTCAGTTTTGGTAAGGTCAGGAGGCTGGGGTCCACACATTGGGATTACTGCCCTTACAGGAAGAGACCATAGATGGTGCTCTCTGCCCACCACCCCAACGGGAAGCCACAGGAAGAAGGCGTCTATTTTCAAGCCAAAACGAGGGCCCTCACCAAGAACTCCACCATGCTGGCACCCTGACCTTGGGCTTCCTAGCCTCCAGAACTGTAGGAAATAAATAAATGTCCTGTTTAAGCCGCCCAGCCTATGGCATTTTATTAGGGCAGCCTGAGCAGACTAATACAGCATGGCAGACGTTAACAGGACAGGCTACCTAGAATCATTTCTGGCTCAACAGTCCGAGACTTTTTTTTTTTTTTTGCGGTACGCGGGCCTCTCACTGTTGTGGCCTCTCCCACCGCGGAGCACAGGCTCTGGACGTGCAGGCTCAGCGGCCATGGCTCACGGGCCCAGCCGCTCCGCGGCATGTGTGATCCTCCCAGACCGGGGCACGAACCCGTGTCCCCTGCATCGGCAGGCAGACTCTCAATCACTGCGCCACCAGGGAAGCCCAGTCCGAGACTTTTTGTTGTACTCAGCCCCACTTAGCCGAGTGGTCAAGGGTAATGAATGCTGAAAACGAGGAAGAAATCGACAACTATTTTATGCTAATCCCATTTACTACTGTCGCTGGGCACAGAAGCAAGACTGGGTGTTAGCTGTAACATACATGCTCAACTATTTGACAAGAGCTCCAAGAACACACAATGAGGACAGGATAGTCTCTTCAATAAATGGTGCTGGGAAAACTAGATATCCACGGGCAAAGATACTATGTTGGACCCTTATCATACACCATACCCCAAAATGAACTCAAAATGGATTAAAGACTTAAACGTAAAGCCTGAATCTGTAAAACTCCTAGAGGAAAACACAGGGGTAAGCTCCTTGACATAGGTTATGGCAATGATTTTTTTTTGAAATGACACCAAAACAAAGGCAACAAAAATAAACAAGTGGACTACATCAAACTAAAAAGCTTCTGCACAGCAAAGGAAATAATCAACAAAATGAAAAGGCAACTGACCTGTGAACCAGAAGAAAATATTTGCAAATCATGTTATCTGTTGAGGGGGTAATATGTAAAATATATAAGGAATTCAATCACCTCAACAGCAAACAAAAAAAGAAAAACCAAAACCAACAAATAATTAATAAAAGGGCACACGGTCCAAATATACGTTTTTCCAAAGAAGACATACAACTGGCGAATAGGTATATGAAAAGGTGTTCAACATCACTAACCATCAGGGAAATGCAAATCAAAGCTGCAATTAAGACATCACACCTATTAGGATGGCTATTATCAAAAGGACAAGAGATAGCAAGTGTTGGCAAGGGTGTGGTAAAATGGGAACCCTCGTGCCCTGCTGGTGGGAAAGTAAAATGGTGCACCCACTGTGGACAACTGTATGGAGGTTCCTCAAAAGATTGAAAGTAGAGCTATCAGATCAGCCAGCAATCCCACTCCTGAAAACAGATCCAAAGGAGGTGATTTCTGTTCTGCTCTCTTATGCTCATTGCAGCATTATTGACAATAGCCAAAGAATGGAGACAACCTAAGTGTTTTGAGCAGATGAAAGGATAAAGAACATATCATATACATATAAAAGACATATAAAAGAATTCTTCTTAAAAATCATCTGAGGGCTTCCCTGATGGCGCAGTGGTTAAGAATCCACCTGCCAACGCAGGGGACGTGGGTTCGAGCCGTGGTCCGGGAAGATCCCACATGCTGCGGAGCAACTAAGCCCGTGAGCCACAACTACTGAGCCTGCGCTCTAGAGCCTGTGAGCTGCAACTACTGAGCCCGCATGCTACAACTACTGAAGCCCGCACGTCTAGAGGCCGTGCTGCACAACAAGAGAAGCCACCGCAATGAGAAGCCCGCGCACTGCAACGAAGAGTAGTCCCCGCTCGCCGCAACTACAGGAAGTCCGTGCGCAGCAACGGAGACCCAACACAGCCAAAAATAATAAATAAATAAAAGCAAAATAAATAAATAAAAAAAATTTATTTGAAAGACTATTCTTACCTTTAGGGGGGTGATCCAGAGAGGAACAGGAACAGAGACAAGACATAGTAGATTCTCCTTCCTTCAGACTTCTTGTCTCTCTCAGGAAATCTCTACAGGCACAGCTTAATAGTGAGCCAGCTGGAAAGGCAAAATAGGGATGGCAGAGACCCAGAAACTTAGAACAGGTTATAGAATTTTGAGCTCAGATATTAAACAACTTTTACTTACCTCGCATCTACTTCCTCTTATATATCCTGACAAAGAATGCAAACAGTATGCCTTCTGAGACAAAATAAACACAGAAGTGACTATAACATCAGCAACACCCACTTCCAAAATCACAAGAACAAAATTTAAGACCTTTGTTAGGAAGTGTACTTATGTTTATATAGTAAATAGGGAACCATTGACAGATTTTAATGAAATTTACATATGTCATTAATTTTGATGTAGAAAAAAAGTTCATGTGCATAGTGACTTCTCTTCTTTCTCCCACAGCCACCTAGGAAACTCAGAGATTAGGAAAAAAGCTTCCTTCCCCATATGTTTCTTTAATATTCCAGCCTCAGGTACACTCAACACCTCTGCCTGAGCCCCTGATGGAACACCACTCTCAGGTGAGGCAGTTTTTCTACCTGAAGGATTTCAAAATACCCTTAAGAGTTTGGAAGAATTGGGAGATCTAAAGGTAAAATCTGTGCAAACACTACGTAGAGGCAAAAACCTTCTATGACTCAGAAACGTATCTGGAGGGCTGAGCGGGTGTGTGTGAGTGTATGGGTAAAGATTATTTCGGTTGAACTTTAGGCAAACTGTAAACATAAACTCTACACAGAAACACTTTCCAATCCCCTGTGTCTTTAAACTCATGAGATGAGCTGCCCTGCAGAGGCAGGACCTGGTATCTTTGGGCAGCTGTGGCAGTTAAAGAGTGTGAGCTCTCAAACCAGACTGCCTGGATAAAAGTTCCAGCGCACTTACAGGCTGTGAGATCTTGGGCTCAGGACTTAATATCTCAAATCCTGTCTTATATTATAATTCTCAATTTCTCCATCAGTAAACGAGGTGAAAAATAGTCCCAACCTCATCGGATTGCTGTACAGATTTAATGAGCTAATACTTTACAAGGGCCTACTTGATGTAGAGCTTGGCACAAAGTAAGTGCAAATTAATGTCTGGGCACATCACAAACTGAACACATTCCATGCTCACTGCTGTAGCTGCACAGATCATCTTTTAATCCTTCAAATATGCTATGTTCTCTTTCTTCTAATGGATCTTTGCCCATCTTCATTCCCCTAACTAGACCTTATGCATAGCTTTAGCCCCCACTGACTTTCTAAGCCCTATTCATCCTTTCCGTCCCAACTCAGCCTTTTTTTTTTACAAGAAGCCTCTTCTCTCTTAAGACCGGGTTGCACGTTTCTTTCTTTGTTATTTTTTAAACTAAAGTGAAAATAAAATAACAAGAAATTAATGATTTTAGTCCATTTAAAATGGACAAATCAAATAAAACGTTTTAAAAATAGAATGTACAAATCAGTTCTTTTAGTACATTCACGATGCTGTGCAACCATCACCCCTATCTAGTTTCAGAGCATTTTCATCAACTCAGAAACAAACTCTGGGACTTCACTGGTGGCGCAGTGGTTGAGAGTCAGCCTGCCGATGCAGGGGACATGGGTTCGTGACCCGGTCCGGGAAGATCCCACATGCCGCGGAGCGGTTGGGCCCGTGAGCCATGGCCGCTGGGCCTGCACATCCGGAGCCTGTGCTCCGCAATGGGAGAGGCCACAATAGTGAGAGGCCCGCGTACCGCAAAAAAAAAAAAAAAAAGAAATCCTATACCCAGGAAGCCGTCATACACCATTCCCTCCTATCCTCAAACACTGGCAACCACTAATCTCCTTTCTGCCACTATAGATTTGCCTAATCTGGACATTTCATAGAAATGGAATCATGCCATATGTGGCATTGTGTGTTTGTGTGTGTGAGTGTGATATTTTCTAATTTTTGTTCATGGTAGTTGTTATCTTTTTCCATTATGAACTTTCTTCTCATTCTAAAAAAAGATTCACTTCATGCATGATTGTGTATAACGATAGAAGAGAGTCTTCCATGTTGTATGAGTTTCTTGCCTGACTGAACCTGTTCTGGACTCTCCCTGAAAAAGACCAAGACTCCTTGGGCATAATGCCTGTACCAGTCCAATAACATACACAAAGATTGTATGCCATGACCAAAGGATTTTTATCCCAGGAATGTAATGTTGATTTAACATTAAGAAATCACAGGGTAGGGCCTTCCCTGGTGGAGCAGTGGTTAAGAATCCACACGACAATGCAGGGGACACAGGTTCGAGCCCTGGTCCGGGAAGATCCCGCATGCCGCGGACCAACTAAGTCCGTGCGCCACAAATACTGAGCCTGCACTCTAGAGCCCACGTGCCACAAGTACTGAAGCTCACGCGCCTAGAGCCCGTGCTCCACAACAAGAGAGGCCACCGCAATGAGAACCTTGCACACCTCAACGAAGAGTAGCCCACAGTCACCGCAACTACAGAAAGACCGCATGCCGCAACGAAGACCCAACAGCATCCAAAAATCAATCAATCAATCAATCAATCAGTCACAGTGTAGGGACTTCCCTGGTGGAGCAGTGGTTAAGAATCCACCCAACAATGCAGGGGACACGGGTTCGACCCTTGGTCCGGGAAGATGCCACATGCCGCGGAGCAACTAAGCCTGTGTGCCACAACTACTGAGCCTGTGTTCTAGAGCCCGTGAGCCACAACTACTGAGCCCACGTGCCACAACTACTGAAGCCGGCACTCCTAGAGCCTGTGCTCCGCAACAAGAGAAGCCACTGCAACGAGAAGCCCGCGAACTGCAACGAAGAGTAGGCCCCGCTCTCCGCAACTAGAGAAAGCCCGTGCGCAGCAACGAAGACGCAACGTAGACAAAATTAAAAATAAATAAATTTATATAAAAGAAAGAAATCACAGTGTAATACATCTAACAGAATACCAGACAAATCCTCATGATCATCTTAAGAGACGTTTACAAAGCCTTTAGCATAACTCAATACCCTTCCATGATAAAAACTCTCAAAAAACTAGGATTAGAAGATATCTTCTTCAATGCTCAACATCGCTAATTATTAGAGAAATGCAAATCCAAACTACAATGAGGTATCACCTCACACCGGTCAGAATGGCCATCAACAAAAAGTTTACAAACAGGGACTTCCCTTGGTGGTCCAATGGTTAAGACTCCACACTCCCTATGCAGGGAGCCCGGGTTCAAACCCTCGTCGAGGAACTAGATCCCGTATGCCGCAAGTAAGAGCCCACATGCCACAACTAAAAGACCCCGCATGCCGCAAGAGCCCACATGCCACAAGTAAAAGACCCCGCATGCTGCAAGTAAGAGCCCACATGCCACAACTAAAAGATCCCACACGCCGCAACTAAAAGATCCCACAAGTCACAAAGATCCCACATGCCACGACTAAAGATCCTGCATTCAACACCTAAAAGATCCCACGTGCAATAAAGATCCTGCACGTGGCAACAAAGATCCCACGTGTCCCAAATAAGAACCAGCACAGCCAAGTAAATAAATAAAATAAAATAAAATTTTAAAAAAAGTTTACAAACACTAAATGCTGGTGAAAGTATGGAGCAAAAGGAACCCTCCTACTCTGTTGGTGGGAAATTAAATTGGTGCAGCCACTATGGAAAACAGTGTGGAGGTTCCTCCAAAACCTAAACATAGAGTTGCCATATGATCCGGAAATTCCACTCCTGGGCATATATCCAGAGAAAACGCTAATTCAAAAAGATACATGCACCCCAATGTTCACAGCAGCACTATTTACGATAGCCAAGACATGGAAGAAACCTAAATGTCTATCGACAGATGAATGGATAAAGAAAACGTGGTACATATATACAATGGAATACCACTCAGCCATAAAGAATAATGAAATAATGCCACTTGCAGCAACATGCATGGACCTAGAGATTATTATACTAAGTGAGGTACGTCAGACAGAGAAAGACAAGTATCATATGATATCACTTACATGTGGAATCTAATACAAAATGATACAAATGAACTTATTGATATTTACAAAACAGAAACAGACTCACAGACATAGAAAACAAACTTATGGTTACCAAAGGGGAAAGGGGGTGGGGAAGGGATAAATTAGGAGTTTGGGATTAGCAGATATAAACTACTATATATAAAATAGGTAAACAGCAAGGTCCTACTGCATAGCACAGGAAGCTATATTCAATATCCTGTTGTTAAACATAATGGAAAAGAATATGAAAAAGAATGTGTGTGTGTGTATATATGTATGTATATATTTACATTTATATATATATATTTATATATATAAGTGAATCCCTTTGCTGTACACCAGAAGCTAACATAATACTATAAATCAACGACACTTCAATAAAAATATATTAAAAACTGAAACACAGTTATGAAGCCATAAAAAAGGTACAAACTCTTAGTTATAAAATAAATAAGGCATGGGGATGTAATGTACAGCATGATGACTATAGTTAATAACACTAGATTTTATCTTTGAAAGCTGCTAAGACAAAACCCTCTTAGGTTTGCTCTTAATAAGAGATTATAATAGGTTTTTCCTTACCTCCTAAGTAATCTCCGTAGAAAGCAGAGATTCTGTGTCTTATCAGAATAATTTCCTGTGCTTCTTGTTGATTTATCATGTCCTTTATTTGTAAGATAAATGAGTCTTCTTACTTCTAAAAGACAGAAGGCTGTTTTGAATCACATTACTTCCAATATTTACTTTTGAAATCTTTTATTACTACTCTGGTAAAATAGGTGGCCAAATAGTTTCTTAGTGACCCATGATTCTACTTAGCCAAGTGTACAAATCTTTTGCCATTTCTAACAACGTGTGATATTTGGCCTTTCCAAATTCAAATCCTAAATGAAATCTTCTTGATCTCATACTGATTTTTTTTTTTTTGCAGTACACGGGCTTCTCACTGTTGTGGCCTCTCCCGTTGCGGAGGACAGGCTCCGGACGCGCAGGCTCAGCGGCCACGGCTCACGGGCCCAGCCGCTCCGCGGCACGTGGGATCTTCCCGGACCGGGGCACGAACCCGTGTCCCCTGCATTGGCAGGCGGAATCTCAGCCACTGCACCACCAGGGAAGCCCTATATTCGTGTCCTTGTGTGAGTGAATTTGTAGGAATGCTCATGTGATTGAGTGAATGTTTGAGCAGGTTTGTATGGAGTGAATTGTTTAGAGTGTGGGTGACTGGGTTATGTCTATGTATTTGAGCACATTTGTGAGCATGTTCACGTGAGGGTATGAGGTATGAGCACATTTGTAGTGAGTGAATGTCTGAGCATGTGGGTGGGAAAGTACATGAATGTGTCTATATGCGTGAATAAGGTTTCAGCATGTTCATTTGTGTGAGCAAGGAGGAAACATGTTAATATAAGTGAATGTGTGAGCATGTGCATATATGTAGGCATGGACATTTGTGAGAGTGAATTTGTGAACTTTTTCACGTCTTACAGTGTGTTATGTGAGAATATTTGAGTGTTGAATAAATGGGGGTGTTCAAGTGTGTGGAACTTGTGAGCATGTGCATATATATTTTCATGTTTGTGTGAGTGAATATTTGTTTTCATGAGCTTGTTACGGTGAGAGTGTATTGTATGTTAAATCTGCGAGTGAATCTTTGTGTGTAAGTGAATGTTTGAGTTGATGCTGAGTGTGAGCATGTTTGTGTGAGAGTGAATAGGTACGCATATTTCTGTTTGTGAGTGTGTTAATGTGCCTGTGTAAGTGAATGGCTTCAGTGTGAACACAGTCTATATGACTATGTCTCTGTAAGTATGAGTTTGTGAGAATGCATGTGCCAGTTAATGTGTGAGCATGGCCCTGTTTTTGAGTGTGCTAATGAGTGTAAATGAGGGAATGTGCTCATGTGAGATCTGTGAGTGTGTCTTCTTTGTGAATACATTTGTGAACATGTTCAGGTGAATGAGGGAATATGTGCACTGGTGGTAGCATATGTGAGTGTGTCTACATGTGTGTGAGAACTGAGGACGTCTGTGTTAGTGAATACGTCTGTATAAGAGCATGAATTTGTTTTAGTGAATTTGTATGGTCATGGGTGAGAACAGGTAGGTGTATGTGAGTGAACACTGAGATGTTTGTGCATGTGAATGAGTAAATACGGGAGTAAGACTGGACACGTGATTTGTATAAATCATCATATCTAAGAGTATATATGCAAATGACTTTTTAACACGTGTGTGTTTGATTGAATGTGTTAGCATTTGAGCGTGTGATCATGTTAAGATGGGGATGCCCATGTGTGACTGAATGTATGAGTATGTCCTTGTTTGTGTGTTTATATATATTAACGAGAGAAGGTGTGAGCGAGTGAACGTAAGCATGTATGAGTGTGTCTTGCGTGTGAATGAATTCGTGGGCATGTTCTTGTGAACAAATAAATGTGTGACCAAGTCTGTGGGATTGAATGTGTGACAATGTAGATGTAAGTGCGTCTATGTGTGTTAGTAATTTGTAAGCATGTTGTGAGTGAACAGGTGTTCACCTTTAAGCATGTTAATGTGTGGGGGTATTTGTGTGCGATTGTGTGAGCGTTTCTAAGTATGAGCATGTTCATGGACAAATGAAGACATGAGCATGCTCCTTTTGTGATCATGTTATTTTATGGAAGTTAAAGTGTATATACAGGGACTTCCCTGGCAGTCCAGTGGCTAAGACTTTGCCTTCCAATGCACGGGATGCAGGTTCAATCCCTGGTCGGGGAGCTGAGATCCCACACGGCCAGAAAATCAAAACAGAAAACAGAAGCAATATGGTAACAAATTCAATAAAGACTATTTAAAAAAAGGTCCACATCAAAAAAAAATCTTTAGAAAACAGTGTATGTACATATAAGTGCAAATGAGTCTGTCTAGTGTGTGAATGATTTTGTGAGTGTGTTCACGTGAGTGAATACATGTATTATCATGCTCATGTGACTGAATGTTCACACATGTTTGTGCAAGTGACAGAATGTGTAAGACTGTTCGTGAGTACAGGAGTGTGACTGTGAGTTAATCTGTCACTGTGCCCTTTGGAGTGAATTGTGAGCATGTTATTATAAGTAACAATGTGTATGTGTGCATGTATAGTATCAATTTTTGTGTCTGAGTAAATTCACAAGTTTATTTGTGTGTTTGAACACACATATGAGTGAATGGTAATCAAGTTTTATACTTAATATGTTGATATGCATCTGTGACTGGGTGTGAGAATATGTGCAAGTGATTATTTGTGAATCTCTACGTGTGCAAGCCAATTTTAAACCATGTTTGTATTTGTAAGTGAACATGTCAATGCGTGTGAGCCTAAATTAAAGTACACACGTCAGTAAATATATGAGTGTTGATACATGAGTGAATGAATATATGGTTATATGACCATATTTTCACGAGTGAGTGAAGGTGTGAGCATTTCATGTGTGTAGCCATGTTGGTTTGAGTAATGGTTGCTCGTCTGAGTGAGTGAATGAGCATGTATCTGTGAGTACATAAGCGTCTCCACCAGTGTGAGTAAACGTCTGAGCGAGATCATGTCAGGGAATAAATGTGTGTGCATGTATGAGATTGATGTGTGAGCCTATTCAGGCATAAGTGTGTCGGTGTGAGTATATTTGTGTATTTAACACATATTTGTACCTATTCACGTGTATCAGTAAATATGTGAATTTGTTCATGGAGGTTAGCTTACTCATGTGTGCGAGTTAATCTGTAAGCATATTAGTTTGCATGGGGTTGCTAATGGATGAGTAAACTTATGCGTGAATATGTGAGCATCTACTTGTGAGGGTATATGTACATCTGGGATGTCTGAACATGTGAATTTCATGATGAGTGTCAAAATGTTTATTTACAATTGAATGGGTAAGTGTGCTATTTGTGTTCATTTGCACATGCAAAGGGTTTGAGAGTGTACGTATGTGCAGGATCCGTGCACATGAGCCTAAATTAGTATGTCTTTAGGTTGGAATAAATTTGTGATCATGGTTGTATGAGGGAATGGATGTTTGGGCATTTTTGGGTGTGTGAGTGAATGTTGCAAGTGTGTTTATGTATGTGAGCTTCTTAATGGAAGAATCTATTTCTGGGAGTGAAAGTGTGAGTGTGTGTTTGGAAGCATGTTCATTTGCAAGTGACTGTGTAAGGATGTCCCTGTTTGTGCTTACGTGCACAACCTGTGAGGGAATGTGTATGTACATGTGACACATATGAATGCCTTGTGCATGAGTGATACTGTAACCATGTTCATTTAAGTGACTGTGTGAGCCAGTTTGAGTGAATAAATGTGTCAACATATTTTATGAGTGTCACTGAGCATACATATAAGTGTGTTCATGCCAGTGAATGAATATATGAATGTTATTTGTCTGTCAGAGAGTTAACGTGTGGGTGTATTTGACTACGTGAGTGAATTTGTATGCAAGTAAACACGTGAGTGTGTAATATGTGGGATAATAATTTCTTTCGGGAATGTGGGAGCATGTTCATATGTGGAGCAGGCACTCTGGGGACTTAACATGTAAGTATATTTACATATTGAGTATGACTGCATGTGTGATCAAGTTCATACGTGTGACTGTTGATGAGCATCAGCACGTGTTTGTGAGTATACGTGAGTTTGTCTCTGTGCGAGAGTAACTTTGTTTGATGTTAACAGTGAATAAATATATACGCATGTCCTTATTTGAGGGTGTTCATCTGTGGGTGACTGTGTGAGCATGTTCATGTGTGTGAGGGACTGAGTGTGTTTGTAGGTGAATAAACGTGTAAAGATACTCACAGGTGAGTGACTGTGCAAGGAGCATGATACAGTGAGAGTATATCTGTGTGTGACTGAATATGTGAGTATTTTAGTTTGTGAGCAGGCTAATGCATGTGCATAAGTGAATACGTGGCTGTGTCCATGTAAGCAAACACAAGTGTGCCCGTGTGTAAGTGAATTTGTGAGCAAACTCATGTGACTGAGTGAATGTGTGAACGTGTCCATATATGTGAGTCTGTGTTTGTATGAATTCTTGAGTATCTTATTGTGTGAGTAAATAGTGAGCATGTTTGTATATGTGAGCATATTAATGGGAGAGGGAGAATGGATATGTGTGAAAATGAATTTATGGGAGGGTCGCTATGTATGTGTATGAATTTGTGAGCATGTTTGTGTGCATGAGATTGTTGATTGTGTGAACCCATTAACACCAAGTATGCCACTGTGTGGGAGTGAACGTGTCAGTGTGTTGATGTGTGTGAAGGAACGTGAGTGATCTTGCGTATGCGATCATATTCATGTGTGCAATGAATTCGTAAGCACTGTCATGTACGTGAACATGGTATTTCAAATATATCTGGGTGTCTGAATATGTAGATACATGTTCCTAAACCAGGGTATCTACAAGTGCTAGTAAACCTGTGAGTGAGTGTGTGAACATGTGCATGTGAATCTTTAAGCGTGTTTGATCGTGTAAGCTTGTTAATGTTTGATTACATTTGAATGAGTGAACATGTGAGTGTGTATGAATTTATCTGAGTGTATCCATATGCATGAGTGAAGGTGTGGACTTCATGGTGTGTGAGCATGTTTGTGGGTAAGTGAATATGTGAGCATGCCTGTTTGTGACTGTGTTAATGTGTGCATGTGAGCGAATGTGTGAGTTTTACATGTGAGCATACTTGAGTGTGTGTGTGTTTGTGTGTGTGAGTGAATCCGTGGGCATCTTCATTTTATTGAGTGAATATGTGACCAAGTTTGTGTGAATAAATGACTGTGTAAGCAGAATGTGCTTAAATTTGCCATCTTATACATTGCTGTGACTAAGGCAACATGCAGGTTTGTTTTGGTGGGCAATTGTATGTATGTTCTTTCTTGCTCAGAGTGGTGTGATCGTTGCTTGAGTTTCCTGCCAACTACCAGTAACAAACAGCTGGGTGGGCCAAGTGATTTCAAAAACAGATTGTACATTTGTCCCATTTCTGTCCCTGTTTATCACAAGGCTGCTGAATTTCAGTGCAGGGCTACCTGTTCCAATGCTTCCATTCTAGGGGAAATTTTTCTTGGGCAGCTGTTTGTATAGCTTTCACAGCCTCAGACGTGGCCTCTTGGGAGGTGGTCACGTAACGCTACCAATAGATTTCCTCCCAGATTACCTTTGCCACTGGGCTTCTCATTTTTGTTCCGTAAGATGGGATGTATATGTTTTAAGATCCCCAGAAGAGTAACATTGGGCTGCAATTTCCCTCAAGTCTTTCCCAAGTGCTTATTAACGATGGCCTTGGTAAGCCTGACAAATTTTGTAAACGTTGTAACCAAGTAGCTGTCAATTTGGATGGAAAAACTCCCACGTAGGGCTTCCCTGTGGGCGCAGTGGTTGAGAGTCCGCCTGCCAATGCAGGGGACACGGGTTCGTGCCCCGGTCTGGGAAGATCCCACATGCCATGGAGCGGCTAGGCCCGTGAGCCATGGCCGCTGATCATTAGCGTCCGGAGCCTGTGCTCCGCAACGGGAGAGGCCACAACAGTGAGAGGCCCGCGTACCGCAAAACAACAACAACAACAACAACAAAAAACTCCCACGCAGAGACTGGTTAGATTTCTCCATGGGATCAAATATGTTTTCATGAGAACTGTCTTTGCTGTCGCACCCAAAAGCTGTGATTGTTTACTGTGGGCAGTAAGTGCTGCAGCTGTTGAAGAACCCAGTCCCACTGAGTGTGATGTAAATCTTGAAGGTGGTATTGTAAGAACGTTAGGTTAGGAAAGAATTCCCAAACTGGATGAAGCTCCTGACATTTTAGACATGCCTTGTCCTGGGTATTATGTTGTATACATTCCTTTCCTTGTGTGTGTGTGTGTGTGTGTGTGTGTGTGTGTGTGTGTGTGTGAGTATGTGTGTGTGTGTGTATTTATATATAAAATATGACCTACCAACCCGGGGGAAATTCATGATAAGTTGCCCTTGGTCAATTAGTGTAATTTTTTTTAGTGCAAGCTTCAGTAAATGGGACTTGTGCTAGAGAGAGAGAAATCGTTATAACTACTAAGAAAAGAGACCAATAGTTGTTAAGGTATACGTTTTTGGCAGCGTTTACATTCATCATTATGCCAGGGATTAGTAAGAGCTATAATTTTATCTAATTGTAACCCCATAGAGTTTGTCGGTATGGCTCTTCATTACAGCATTTTTAATATGACTACACTGATCACAAGCATGCTGGCTGTACTACCGGGTGCATACTCTCCCTGGGATGCCTTAAATAAGACTCAAGAGATAGTGGCTCTATTTGCTTAATGGCACTACTTTATAACACTGGGTCTCATCTGATTTGAGGTGAAAGTTGGCCCTGAGGGTTTAGAAGGCATCTATGAGTCATTAAGTGTTATCCGAAGAGTCTGGCTTAGCCAGAATGGGTGTTGCTAGTAGTAGAAGAGACAGGAGAAGGTCGCTAGCCTCAGTGTTGGTATCTGTGGTCATGTCAGTAGGATTGACCAACCTGAATAGCCAACAGCATGGCTCCCATTGTCCCCAACCTGACCTATGTTGTAAGAGTCCCTGTTGTGTGCATGTGGTATACTGTTTCCAACACACCCTGTCAACAGAAGTGTGTGGATTACTAGGGCTGGGTGAACCACAAATAGACAGATAGTCAACAATGGCAAGGGCAGTAACTCCTCAGGTAAGAAGGGGCATACTAACAGGGTAGGGATTAAGGTTGGAGGTCACCTGTAGCCATCAGTAGGGGACCTGATTGTCCCTGGGTGTTGTTCAGATGGGGTTACCTGGTCTGGGAGAGGTTTCGCTCCACCCCCTGGGTTCCACAGTGCCTTTAGTGGAGCAAAGTACAGGGATGGCAGATAAGGACACCTCTTTCTCCAGAAAGTGGTGGGTAGTTTGCTTGGCTTATACTGGATGACGAACGAACACAGGCTAAGGATGGTTTCAGAATCACTGGTCCACGTCAGGTTCTCATCAGGATCACGAAGGAAGTGGCTCAGCTCCGGGTTTTCTATGAGGGAGAAAGGAAAGATGAAAGTACCTGGTGAAAGTTTCTTTTCTGTGCATGGCAATGCCTGGGCTCCCATGTCTGTGAAAACTGACAACCGGGTCGTGTCTGCAGTGGAGGTGTACACCAGCAGAGAGAGAAATGTCTCTGTTGGGGGTCTCGTCATTTGTTGTGAATTTAAATATGGTGTAGTTATGCCACAGGGGCATGAACTTAATATAATCTGGACCGTGGGCAGTATTTTTGACCACCTGAAGGGCCACTGCCCTCCAAGTTCTCTCAACAGCCCTTGAGTTAAAAGTCCATTATGTCGGGGCTTCCCTGGTGGCGCAGTGGTTGAGAGTCCGCCTGCCGATGCAGGGGACACGGGTTCATGACCCGGTCCGGGGAGATCCCACATGCCGCGGAGCGGCTGGGCCCGTGAGCCATGGCCGCTGAGCCTGCGCGTCCGGAGCCTGTGCTCCACAACGGGAGAGGCCAAACAGTGAGAGGCCCGTGTACAGCAAAAAAAGAAAAAAAAAGTCCATTATGTCTTTCCATGATCCCTGCTACTGGAAGATGATAGGATAGGTGACAACCCCAAGCAATGTTTTCTTGTAATGCCCGTTGCTGGTTTGCTTTACAGGGATGTGGGAACTTTGGTCTGACGGGATAACTTCTGCGGCAGCCCCAAGGGCTGTAAAAGCTATTTTGTCAAGCCCTCAATAATATGAGGAGACACCTGTGCCTTGCATGGATACACTAATGGAAGGCCTGTATAGAAGGCCGGGAGGTTATGGTAAATTAACTGCAGTGGCAGGGTATGTGGTGATTTTCTCATGGAGTTGCAGCACTCTAGTAGGGCCAGCTTTAGCTCAATCCAGTAGATCCCATTATCATTTGAGCAGAGGCCTTTGTTGCTCTACGGGGAGCTTCTGCCACTACCCAGGACATAACAGGAATCTCAAACCACAGGACAACTGGCTCTGCTCCAGTAAAGCCTTCAGTTTCAATAAGGGCTCAGTGCACCTCCAGAAGCTGCCTCTCCACTGGCCAATACCTTTGGACTGAGTCTGGGAGTCACTTATGCCAAAGGCCCACGGACATTTGGTCCAGCGGCTCCCATAAGTGAACGTTAGGGTGGCCGAAACTTCCAATTGTAAGTCCTGCCCTCAGAGCACTAGTGGGAGAGCTGAAATGATAGCCTTCTTTAGTCTTATCTAGTGCCTTTTGTGGCTCAGGTCCCCACGGAAAAGTGGAGGGCCAATGGGTGACTCCGTAGATGGGAGCCAGCAAATATTTGAGGTTGGCACCAGTATGCAAACATGCCTACCAAATGTTGGCCTTTCTTTACCAATCTGGGAGGTTGGCTGGAGCACTAGGAGCTTTTCTTTCACCCAGTTGCGACTAGTTTACCCTTCTGAGTTTCAAACATAGCCTGGAAATTTAACAACCTAGGAGGTGCCTTGTACCTTATGGCGGGCAATTGCCCATCCCCTCTCAGGGAGGTGTTCACTCACAGCTGTGATGGTGTGTGACACAGAGTCTTGTCCAGGTCCAGTGACCAGGATATCATCGATACAATGCCAGAGCTGAGTCTCTGCAGGAGGTGGCTGGTGCCGAGCAAGCATCTAGGTCCCGAATGCAAATCCCACGGGAAATCACGGGGGCATTCATGTACCCCACAGGTCACTGGGAAAAAGGTGTACTGTTGATCCTCCAAGGGGAAGGCAAAGTGTGATATTTAACAAAGAGAACATGTTAGCCCAGTCTATGACTCTGAACCATTTACCAGTGTTATTCTGAATGTCATTCATTAAGGGAACAATTCATGGTAGAGGGGCTCTAATACAGGGAGCAGCCTTGTTTAACTCTCTCTAGTCTACAGACAGCCTGTACTCATTAGAAGTGGCTTTAAGCACAGGCCATACCAGAGAACTGAAAGGTGGGAATCCATTCCTTTCTTTAACTAAGTCAGCTAGGACAGGCCATAATCCTTCAGTGCTTTCCTTTTACTCAGTACCTCTTACACGGGTAGAGCAAGGTGAACTGGTTCCCACTGGCCAGCGCCCACCAGTGGCATCGAAACCTTAGGCTTGTTTCATGAGGTTACCTGCTGACTGAGGAAGTCCATTCCAGTAATGGGCAAAGAGCCTCAGAGAACAACCAGCGCAGAAGCATCTTTTAGCAAAACTAAGCCCATATTAAAAGCTAAGCAGATGGGACTTCCCTGGCGGTCCAGCGGTCGACTCCGCACGTCCACTGCAGGGGGCGTGGGTTCGATCACTGGTTGGAGAACTAAAATCCCGCACGCCACACAGAAAGTTAAAAAAAAAAAAAGCTAAGCAGATAATGATCCCTTCAATTAATTCTCCTCCAAAGCCCGGCATCTCCTGGCGGGGGGAGGGGGGCGGCACTTTAAAGTATGAGTGCTTCCTGGGATTAGGGAGCTTTGGACACCTGTGTCCACCAGAGCCAGCCAGTGTTGTTAATAGTTTACAGTTCACGTGGTAAAAGGGCTACTGTCGGCCAGAAGAGGCCTGCTTTGAGGCCAATGGGTCCTGATGTGGGAGCAGGTCCTTGCCACTGGCAGAGGTCAGGGGCAGACATGGAAGGTAAGGTTGTCTCTGAAGGAAAAGCCTGGCCAGGTTGGAGTCTGACTTTAGTAAATATTTTAATTGCTCCACAGATTTACCAGAGATCATCTAATATCTCTGGGCTCCTTGTCCCTTAGGGTCCAATACAAGCAACGTCTCTAGTTCATTTCAGGGTTCACGCTTAAGAGGGGGCCTGGTTTTAAGTGGTTTATTTGGCCGAGGAAGGGGGCAATCGCTCTATGGAGAGTAATTTTGATTTAGGCCAGGTGGGGTATTGTTAACAGGCAGCACTTGACTTTGAATTTGTCTTTCGTGAGTTTCTGTTAAATCCAGGGCAGCTATGTCCTCTTGAACTGTCTCAGGATGAGCCATCACTGTCAGGAAAGAGGACTTACACTTTTCAGGAGCGCCCCCTGAGAAACAACTTGGTGGACTCAGGACAAAATTCAGCCTCCTCGAGACTTGGCAAATCACCAGGCTGCATGCCATCTGTCGCCTGATAAGCCCATCCCAACATCCCCAGCTGTTGGAGGCTAATGTTTTCCTTTAAGAGTTTGCCCAGGATCACTATGAGGCTTAACGTAGGGTGGGCAGCCTTCTAAGAAATAAAAATCCACATCAACAACGTATCTACCTACTTATCTATCTATCTATCTATCTCTCTGTCTATCTATCTATCTATCTATCTATCTCCAAGGCCTCCTCTGGGACCATTCCTAGCTTCTGCACTAATTGCGTGAGATACTTCAGTAGGGACACCATTTTCCCATCCCATAGTATGGCAGTCAACTGATTAATTACATTCCCTGCTAGGTGGAGCTCACTGTCCCCCAGGTTCTATACAGCCAGAGAGCCCTTTTTTCATTTGGCTCTTCGGCTACGTCCCTAAGGAGAGACTGGGTCTCACGGATGGGTGAGAGAAAGGATATGTTTCCTCCTCCACCTGAGAGCACACCTCACCTCCTTAGCCCTCCTACTTTGTCTCTTCTGTCTTTATTACTTTGTGAGTGGTTACCAGCAAAACAGAGGATAAATAACTGTCAGGATGGTATTGCACTGCCTTTTCTTCTAGAGGGCACCAGACCTCTTTTCCCAGGGTTCTCCAATTTGTCTCGACTTCCAAAGGAGTTAAGGCTCCAAGCAAAAACAACAGTGAACAGAGCCCGACACGTCTTGTGGTTTGGAGCATGTGTTCATTAAGACAGCCACCTCCAGGACTTCCCTGGTGGTCCAGTGGTTAAGACTCTGTGCTTCCACTGCAGTGGGCACGGCTTCGATCCCTGGTCAGGGAACTGATATCCCACGTGCCGTGCAGCCAAAAAGAACAAAAAACAAAAAAGACAGCCACCTCCTTCAAGTCCTGGGAGCAGCAGGAATATTCACTTCCGTGCACTCAGTCATTCTAAGTAATGCTTTTTTTAGCCCACATCCTTTGGGGGAGGGACTAGAAAGATGCCATCTGCAACAGCAGGTCGGAGTGAGACAGCAGCAGAGACAGGCTAGCTGTTTACAAAGATGTCCTAAGAGACCAGCCTCGGCCTGACACCTCTGCCTTATTGACTCATTTACCTGCCATAGCCGCGCCCTGGCCATGAGGATGTCCTCTCACCTCAGAGCACCCCAGATCACCAGCCCAGCTACAGGGAGCCTGTTATGGGATCAGAGGTAGCCCACTCTTGGTCCAGAGGCCCGCACTCCTCCCCTTTTCCTATTTGGGCCCACAGGTCTTACAACGTCTAGTACCTGCCTAGTGAGGGACCCAGGTGGCTGGGCGGATCTTTCTTGGGGAGCCCAGTGCCTCTGATCCCCAAAACTCAGTTACAATGGCATGGGTTGGCTCAAATACTGCTGCTGCTGCTTGACCAGGCTAATGACACACAGGGAGACACCATAAATACAGATAAAGTGTAATACAGCACAGAGCAATGCCATGCCAAACTGACATGGGGGAGTTCCACATTTTGAGTCCCAACCACTTAAGACTGTCCAGGATTGTTTTGCCAATGGATACTCCTCCTGACTGGGTGGACCCTATATTGATTTCTTGATTGTCACCCAAATCCTCCACTTTCCTCATCAACACGAGTAATGAGTGCGAGGGATTTAGGGGCTGATCAAAGACTAAAGTATCACCAGAAAGTGGCAGTAGCACAAGATGACCTTTATCCGGAGGAAGCTTTCACAGCTTTGCATGCACGGGAAGTGTCTTAATAACAGGAGAACTTCCAGAGGCTACTGTGTGGGAGTACCACTCAGGAAAGAAAAGCAAGGGAAATGCCAGGGAAGAGCAGGTTCAGAGAGAGGACTAGTGTGTTTAGGTGACACCACTCAGTAGCATGATGGGAAGCCTCTGGGTCGGAGAGTACCAGAGGGCAGCAGTGCTGTGGGGTCTTTTATAACTACAGGCTTTATCTTATCTATAGCTAACAGGTGTTGGCTGCAGTTTCGCATGGCATACAAAGCACGCAAGCTCTGAATGGATTAAAATCTACTTACTTGGAATATATTCAAAGCAAATGAATGTGTAAAAATTGAGTTTGGTGTGGCCGGGCTTTTGAGCTAATGGGTTCCAGCCTGCTGTGCAGAAGGAAAGAGAGGCCAACTTTGGCTCCTTTACACAACAATGTCCGTGTTGGAGAATGAATGGGTGAGCCTTTTCAAGCACAGTATGAGTGTGTTCATAGGAATTTATTTGTGTGATTAAGTAAATGTTTGTGCATCTTCATATGCATGAGAGAACAGGTGACCATGTGCATGGATATGAGCATGTTTGTGGGTGTGAGTGAAAATGTAAGCATGTTTATTTGCCTGATATTCTTTTGGGGGGGGCCATGCTGCACGGCTTGCAGGATGTCAGTTCCCCGTCCAGGGACTGACCCCAGACCACGGCAGTGAAAGTGCTGAGTCCTAACCACTACACCGCCAGGGAATTCCCGTTTGACATTTTAGAAACACATCTGACCCTTAAACAACAGGGGATTGAATAGCGCAGATCCACGTATATGCAGATGTTTTCAATGGCAAATACTACTGTACTACACGATATGCGATTAGTTGAATCGGCAGATGCAGAACCCTGGATTCGGAGGAACCTCATGTACACAGGGCGGACTATACGTTATACGTATTCAACTGCACGTGGAGGGTCAGCACCCCTAACCCCTGTGTCGTTCAAGGGTCAACTACATTAGTGTATTTGAATGAATGAATGTGTGAGTGTATGTGAGTGAATGTGTGAGGCTCTTGGTGAGGGTGAGCACATTCCTAGTTGGGAGCATGTAGCTCTGTATGTGAGGGAATGAGTGTAAGTATGTAAGTGACTGTGACTCAATGTGTCAGCACATTCTAGTGAAATGTGAGCAGTTATTGTAAGCAAAGGAGTGTGTGAGCATGTGTGCAAGTGAATGGGACCTTGCGCATGTATATAAGCACAGGTGTGAGAGCGAACGTGGGAGCCTTTTAAAATATGAGTTTGTGTGTTGAAGTAAATGGGACTTTTCATATGTATGAGTGAATTCGTGAGCATGTGCATGGATGTTAGCATACTCGTGCGTGTGTGTCTCTGTGTGTGAGTGTGTGTTTGTGAGCATGTGAAAGTGGAGTAGATTTCTGTGAGTTAATGTGCAGGTGTGTGGGGGGGGTATACCTGAGCATCCCTATGTGTGTGAGTAAAATGTGTGAACTTCATGGTAAGTGTGAGCATATGCACTTGTCAGAGTATGAGTATGATGCTGTTTGTCAATGTGCTGTGTGTGGGGAAATGTGAGTACGCAACTGTGAGCATATATGAGTGTGTGTGAGTGAATGTGGGAGCAAGTTTGAGGGAATGCATGTGTAAGCACGTTTTCATGAGTGAGTGAACGTGTAACTGTTCATTTGTGTAAGCTTGTTAATGTGTGAGTGCATGTTCATGAATACATGAGAATATGCTTGTGAGTTTGAGTGTATCTGTGTGTGAAGGTGTGAGCTTTGTGATGACTGGAGAAAATCTGTGTTCAAGTGACTGCATCAAAGTGTTGCTGTTTGTGAGCATGTTCCTGTGCACGTATAAGTGAAACTGAGTGTACTCTTGTCAGCATATATGAATGTCTGTATGTGAATGAATTTGTAAACATGTTCACAGGTTAGTGGACATGTGAGGATTTTGTGTGAGTGAATGTGGGTATGATCATATATGAGTGTGTCTATGCACATGAGTAAATTTGTGAGTATGCTCGTGAGTCAGTGAATATGCTCCAATGTTAGAGAATTTTTGGCTGTGTGCAAGTATGTGAGCATTTCTTATATCTCAGTGAATTTGTTCATGTGAAGAATATGCTGTGGATGTGAGTGAATAGTGATCACACTTGTATATGTGAGCATGTTCATGTGTGTGTGCAAATGATTATATGTAAGGATGTCTATGTGGGTGAAGGAATTTGCAACCGTGTTTGTGTGTGCGACTGAGTGTTTGTGCATGTGAGGGTGTGAACATCTTAAGGATGAGTAGGCTGACGCACGTAAGTAAATGTATGAGTGACACAGTATACGTGAGGCATATTCAGGTGGGTGAATGAGTGCATAACCATGTTAAATTGAGTATATTTGTATTGGAACGAATGTGTGCATGTGTCAGTCTATCTAGGAATGGGAGTAAGTCTGTGAGCATGTTCATATGAGTGAATGTGTAACTTGTGGATGTATGTGATCATGTCTGTAAGAGTGAATGGAGCCTGTTCACACGTCAGTGTGGTAATGTGTGTTTGTGTTTCTGTGTGTTCACGTGTATGAGCGAATTTGTAGGTATGTGCGTGACGGTAGCATGTTCATCTGTGAGTGAATGTGTAACCGTATTCATTTTTGTGAGCTTGTTAATGTGTGCATCTATTTCTGAGTCAATGCATGAGTGTATGTGTATGTGTGAATGTTGATCAGATGCATGAACATGACTGTGTTAATGAGGGTACCTGTGAGTTTATGAGCAGGTTCACTGTGTGCATATGTGAACATGTTCATGTTTGTGTGCAAATGACTGTGTAAGTATATACATGTGATCATGTTCCCGTGTTTGAATGAATGTGGAAGCATATCAGGTATGTTCATGAACGTGAGTGAATGCATGCTTTGTATTTGTCTTTTTGTACATTTGTGTCTGAGTAAATGTGCAAAAATGTTTATGTCAGTAAATGCAGGAGCATATAAATATATTTATATATATATACACACACACATATATACGGGTGAATATTATTAAAATGCAAGTGTAAGTGAATACAGGAACATGTGTGCATTAATGAATATGTAAACATACTTTTCTGTAGGGGTATGTTCATGTGTGTGTTTTCTGTGAGTCAATGCGATTATGTTTGTGATTAAAAGTGAGTTCATTTGTGTGGAAGTGATAATGTGAGCATGTCTATGTGCAACTGTGAGTGTGTGTGTGTATGTGAGTTTGCGTGTGAGAGATTGTGTGAGTGAATATGATCCTGTCTATATGTGAAAGTGTGATCGTGTCCATGTCTGTGCATGAGTGTTTTTGGGGTGTGCATGAATGCTGTTTTTTAAATAAACGTGAGAGCATGTGTGTTTATGACCACGTAGGCTGTGTGAATATGTGAACGTGTTCATGTGTGTGAACTTGTTCATGCATGAGTGATGTGTGTGTGTGTGCATGTTATTTTTTAAATAAATGTGAAAGCATGTCCATGTGTGAATGTGTGTGAGTGGAGGTAGGGAGTGAGTGTGTGAGTGTGCAGTCATGTCCGTATGTAAGTCCATGAGAACGTGTGTGTGTGTTTATGTGCGAACGTGAGTGAAAGTGGGAGTGTCCACTTCTTAGTGAGATAATGTGAGCACGTTTGTGTGTCTGGGAATGTTAATGTTTAAGTATGTTCATGTGTGGGTGAATGTCTGAGTATACTTGTCTGTTTGAGCATGAACATATGTAAATGAAAGTTTGAACACATTTGTGTTTTGGGCATGTTAATGTGCAAGTGTGAAAGTTTTTGTGTGTGTTTAAATGAATTTGTGTGTTCATTCATATCTAGGTGTGTGAGCATGTGCATGTAAGGGAGCATGTTCACATGTACTAATTAATGTATGAACAAGCTGGTGTGTGTGAAGGTATTGATGTATAATTATTTTTCCTGTGTGCAACTGAATGTGTAAGCAAGTTTATGTATGTGAGCACGATGTATAATTTTAAGTGAAGTTGTAAGTGTATGTGGGGTGTGTCTGTATATGCGAATTAATCTGTGAGCAAGTTCATGTGAGTGAATATGTCAATATGTTTGTGTGATCATGTTAATGTCTTCTTGTGCTCATGAGTGTCTGAGCAGCTTTGTGTGTGTGATCGAATATAAGGATGTGCATTTATGTGAACATTTTCCTTTGTGTCAATAAGTGTGTAAGGTTTTTCTGTGTTTGAGTATGTTAAAGTGTGAATATGTTCATTCAGTGAATGTGTGAATATGGGTATCGGTGTGAATGAACATGTTAGTATCTGTGTGATTGTACTGAAATGTGTTTTAATATGTCTACATTCATGAATGTGACTATGTGACTGTATTCATGTGAGGATTAACATATGAACATGTTCGTGTGTGAGTAAATGGAGGAGCAGTTTTGTGTGTGAGAACACGTTCACGTTGGTGACAATGTTAACATCTTAGTTTGCATGACTGTGTGAGTGTCCTGTGATTGGACATGAGTGCATCTACGTGTGAGTGAATGTGTGAGCATGTCTGCGCATATACGCATGTTAATGTGAGTGTGCTCATTCGTGTGAAGGAATGTGAGAATGTGCTCCTATGGGTGACTGAATGCGTGAGTGTGTTCATGTGGGAATGACTGTGAGTCGATAGGTGTATGTTCATGTGCAATTGTGAATGCATGTATGACTTTATGTGTGTGAGACAGCATCAGTGTGTTCATGTGTGTGAGTGGATGTGTGAGTATGAGTGTATGTGAGCATGTCTGTGTGCGAGTGACTATGAGTTTGTGAGTGGATGATATTGTGTCTGTCAGGGTGTGAGCACGTTCTTGTGTGTGACTGAGTTAATATGCACGTACATGTGAACATGTTCATTTGTGTGAACGTGTGAACCTGTTCACATGTCAGTGATCTGTGAGTGTGTATGCGTTTTAGCACATTTGTTTCAGTAGATATGCAGGTACGTCCGTGTGCGAGCGTGTTCACGTGTGATTGAATGCGAGTGTATGAGGCTACGTGTGAATGCCCCAGCATGTTCCTGTGTGAAAAATGTGTTTGTATGTCCACGTGTGTGAACATGTTGATGGGAAAATGTTAAGAGCATGTGTAAATATATTTGTGCGTGAATGGGTCAGCACGTGAGTGTTTGTGTAAGTGAATATGTGAGAATGCTTATATGCGTTACAGATTTAATGTGTAAGTGTGAGTGAATGTGTGAGCATGCGTTTGAGTGTGTTTCTTTTTTTTCAGAACCCCAGGTCCATATAGTGAACTGTAAGGCACTGTGCACAAAGAAGTTTTTATTTTCTATTGGCTCAAAGCTGTCTTTAACCAACTCTACAGCTAGGCCATATTATTCTCTGTGTATTACATCACACTGCTGCTATAGAAACATGTATGACTCTTGTGATTCAACCTGCTGGCTTCCTTGAAGAATAACTGCCCAGAAGCTGAGCTGCAAAGAGAGAAATGTGTTACTCCAAGCCTAATGCTTCAGAAAGCAAAGTTCTACTGGGAATAATTGTCTGAATGACAACTGAGAAGTAAATGGGTTTCTGTGTTAGGGCAAATCCCAGACTCCAGCATTTAGGGTTACTCTGAACAAGCCCAGCAATGTGCTATGTAGGGACAAGGGATCCTATAAACACAGTCCTTTATTACAACCTTTTGCACCACTCACATACCTTTAGAGATTGGAAGCTGTGTAAGACAGTTAACAAAACCCAGCAGGGCTGGGGAGCCAGGGACTCCACCAATCCCAGGGTCGTACTTCTCATTCTAGACCATTCAGTGCCACTCAGGCAACTCCATCCCTTTTCGTGGAATCCTGAGGACCCTAAAGGGCCAGCACAGAGCCCTGTCCAAGGGCTCCCAGCTAAAAGAGCAAACGGGAGCTGAAATGCAGTCCACATTCCCCTCATCAAGCCATGGGTCCAGGCACCGAAATGCAGCCCAGAAGAAGGGAAACTTGTTCTACTTATCTGCCCAGAGGGGCCGCCTTATGTGCTAGCAGTGATCAGCGTGAGAACTTAGCTAAAGTATCCATACGCTTCTAAAAGGAAAATTCAAAGTGTTACGGACTGGGCTTCCCTGGTGGTGCAGTGGTTAAGAATCCACCTGTCAATGCAGGGGACACAGGTTTGAGCACTGGTCCGGGAAGGTCCCACATGCCGTGGAGCAACTAATCCCGTGCGCCACAACTACTGAGCCTGTGATCTAGAGCCCACGAGCCACAACAACTGAATCCGTGTGCCACAACTACCGAAGCCCATGCACCTAGTGCCCGGGCTCCGCAACAAGAGAAGCCACTGCAATGAGAAGCCCGCGCACCTCAACGGAGAGTATCCCCTGTTCGCCGCAACTGCAGACAGCCCACGCGCAGCCAACGAAGATCCAACACAGCAAAAACCTAAAATAAATTTAAAAAAACAAGTGTTATGGACTGCATGTTTGTGTACCCTCCAAAATCCATGTTGAAAGCCTAACAGTGTGATGGGGCTCCCCATGATGGGATTAGTGCCCTTACAAGAAGAGGAAGAGATGCCAGAACTCTCTCTCTTTCCACAATGTGAGCACACAGCCAGAAGGCAGTCATCAGCAAGCCAGGAAGAGCGCTCTCACCGGAAACCAAAATGCCCAGCACCTTGGTTTTGGACTTCCCAGCCTCGAGAAGGATAAGAAATAAATGTCTGTTGTTGCCACTCAGTCTATGGGATATTTGCTATAGTGGCCAGAACTAAGACAAGAAGCCTCCAGATAAGGTGACTAAATCCCATCTTTGCAGTGATGACCTCAGCTCCATAACCTATCACTGTCCTCTCTGATGAGCTCAGGAAGGCAAGAAAAGTTGTGCGGGTAACCACTTCCCTTCCTCTTTGAACTTCACTGCTCCAACGTCTGTCTCCCTAGTGTCTATCACAGGTTCAGGGTTCAAAGGAAAGGCGAAGGGAGGAAGAATAAAAAATGTCTCATTTATTCCTTCACTCCACGACATGGGAGTGCCTGTGTCATAGGAGGTGCTGGGCTGGGCGAAGCCCTCAGGCAGCTGCTTTACACAACACTGTGGCTTCCAGTTCTCTTGCCCGGAGGGAAGCCGATTTGCTAGCTTTCCCTGGCTCCTCCTCCTCCTCTTCTCACTGCCCCTTCCTTCTAAGGGAAAATAAAGCTCCTTTTTGAACCTGAACAGGACAAAGTTCCCAAGGCTTCTGCTTGCGAACTTGTGGGGGAAGAGGAAGAACAGGTTAACCCCTGAGGCTCTCCTCCACCTCACACACAAAGAGAGGTTCGACTCAATCTAGTGGGAGGCCTCACAGGGAGATCTAGGGGTCCCTAAACTCTGAAGCCCTTGGCCCATTCTCCCTGAAGACCTGCTTGAGAAGAGGAACAGGTGTGATGGCAGGTGACTCTCCTAGGGTAGGTGCCACCGCCTGGATCCTGCATGCCGCTGATAACCTTACAGACCTGGGGATGGGCTCGGGCTCAACCTGCCCGTGGAGCAGGCAATGGTTCGAATGGGTTTTGAGTGCTCTTGAGACTACCACTTATCTCTAGGCAGTGTTCTCCTTCCTGTCCTCACTGTTCTTTACCCTCATCCCTCATCCTCTCTGTCCTGACGTCTCTACTCAACTCTGTCCAGTGTCAGCTCTCATTCTCCTGCTGCCTCTTTCTTCCTTCAATTAAAGCAATTCAAAATGTAATCCGGTATGTTCACTCCCTGATTGCTAGAGTCTCACTCTCTTCCAGAATCAAATTGCAAATCTCTATCCAGGTGCTCTTTCCTCCCAGCGAGACACCCCCAGCAACTTTAACCTTGCTCCCGTGGTACCTATGGGCCCCTGGCAGATGCTCACCTTCCTCTTCTCCTGCCCCCCTGGGCTGAGCTTCCTTCCTCTCCAGAGCATGCTGCAGTTGCAGGCCAGGCAGGGAAGTTACCTCCTAGGACACACACCTTGCCCCAACGTGTTTGGCTTTGTTCTCCGCTTCCCCCAGCCCTGCCACACACTCCATTCAGAGAGCAACTACCCCACCTACTGTCCTCCCTGCTCCCCAAGTACACACACTCACACGCACGTGTGCACACACTCGCACACACACACACACAAACACGACATCCCCAGACTTAGCACCTGCAGTGCCCCCTTCTGTATAAAGAAAGTCTAAAGTTGTTCTTGCACTCCCCTCTTCATCGAATATTTGCCCAAATCTATCGAGGGACCTCCTTTTTCTCATATGTCCCAGGTTTGCATTCCAAAAAAGTAATGTAACCCAGCCCCTCCCACCTTAGGCAGCAGGTGTAAATAGATCAGAGTCTGAAAGAGGGTGATGAGGTGCCTCAGAGATAATGCAGATTATCCACACCTGAGGATCCCCAGAGCTTGACCCTCGCCCCTGCTCCCTCCTTCTGGCCCTGGATGCCTGCTGAGATGCTATCTTGCTTAAACAATGGGAGAATGTGCTTGGTGTTTTTAAATTGTGGTTGTTAAGTCTCTGCTGAGATATAGGAGAACATGGAAAGGAGGAAAGGAGGCAGCTACTCCCTGACACCGACCAGTGTTTGGGCCCATTGACCCAAACGATATCATACAGGGGGCAGGGGCTGTGCTCTAACACCTGAATTCCCCTATACCCAGCCCTCTAGCCCTCGCTCTCCTCCCTAAGGTCCCCACCTAGAGCCACTGCTGTCCTTCTAACGTAAGGCTACTGAAGGAGCTTGCTTTCTGCCTTCTCCACCCCAGCCTCCCAGCCCCTAGGTACACACACACTCACCTTGGAACATGCGCGCTACACCTTATCCCCTCACTCGCTGGAGGGAACAATGCAGCAAAGGGAAAGCAACAGTCAGGGGACCCACCTCCAAAGCTCAGGGCCCAGGGCAATGGCCTTGGATTTCCAGGTAGCTCCCAGGGCAAATGGTGCCCTCACTGGTCTACCCCCAAGTGCCAAATCCTCACAGCCGTGTGCTCTTTAGGGTGGAGGCACCGCATATTCAGAAGACTTGTATTCATTTCCACAAATATGAACTATGAGCGTTCATTAGCTCCTCAGAGTTGGTATCTAGTTCAACCTCCCATAGAACCTCTAATTAATGTACCCTTCCTTTTCTCTGTCATTGGCTTAGGCTTCCTGGGTGTCCCCTGGGCCAAAGAATGCTACTCCTGTCCTGTGGGCTTAGGGTAGGTTTCCTGTCACTTCAAGCTGTGTGGCCCAGGCTAGCTGCCCTTTCTAAGGGGAAGGCTAGGAGGGAATACAGAAAGAAACTGACTCATTGGCTTCGTGGTGGTTTCTATTTCTCTTTCTTTGCCAGTTCTCACCTCTGCTCTAGAAATCTGAATGCTAGGCTAAAGGGTTTGGGTTTCATTGGACAGCTGAAGTCATCAGATGTTGCTGACATAATCAGGCTTGATTTATAAAGACCATGCTGACTGCAGTGTGCTGAATGGACTAGAGGGAGCAACACTAATATTAGGGCGACGAGAGGCTGGGAAGTTGTTGCAGAAATTCAGTAGGAAGATGCCCAAGGCCTGATCTGGGGGTGGCTCATGATCAACAGAGAGATAAGAAGAGACTTGGGATGTTTTCTGGAGGTAAAACAAATACAACCTGCTGGGAGTTGAAGGCTTGGGGGACAGAGGGGCAAGCACCTGGGTCCGGGGTAGGTGACGTAAACTAGACAGAGATCATGTGCTCAGTTTTGAAGAAACTCTATATGGTGAGTACCCAGGGTGCACAGAAGGTGTGCTCAACTGCCCTCCCCATAGAGCCTGACAGATGGAGCAGAAAATTCTACCTTGAGCACCATAGCGCCCTCTGGCCTGCACGCCCATTTCTGGGGGTAGTGCTCCTCCACTCACACCAGGGAGTGTACTTCACGTGTGGGACCTTCTCAAGGCAGTGTGGAGCAAGCAGAAGGCCTCGTGCATGTGAAGCCAGAGAAGTGGGAGAAATTCCAGGGTCAGAGCTAAAGGCCTGGAGGTTGGGAGCCCAGGAGTACCCCGACTGCAGGTCTCTGCAAGTCAGGAAGGTGGGATCTCAAGAGGCAAAAGTGTAGAGCCTGGGAGAGCGCCACTGGTAAGCTTACATGGTGGGCTGCCTTCCTGTGTTGCAGCTCTCCTCAACAGAAAAACCTCAGGTGTCTACAAATGAATTTATCTACAAAAGAGGAACAGCCTTACACACATTGAGAACAGAATTGGGGTTGCTAAGGTGGTGGGGGGCTTGGTGTAGGGGAGGGAAGGATTGGGAGTTGGGGACTAGCACATGCAAACTGTTATATATACAACGGATAAACAACAAGGTGCTACTGTATAGAACAGGGAACTATATTCAATATCCTGTGATAAACCATCATGGAAAACAATTTGAAAAAGGAGATATATACATACATGTATATATATATATATATATATATAAAATCTGAATCACTTTGCTGTGTGCCCAAAATTAACACAACACTGTAAATCAACTATACTTCACCAAAAAAAACAAAAAGCCCTCAACATCTGTAAGTGGTTTACCTCCAATATGTGGATTCAGATGGATACCATATCCCATCAGCATCCTGTCCAAAACTTTCTGAACCACTTTCATTTGCATAGTTTTTGCTGAAACAGAGAAGTCACTGGTCATCAGTAAAGGCCACAGTGTTTCCCAGAGGACAAGCAGCAGAGAATAGCACAGCTGTCACCTTTCCAGGGCTTTCCCTTCTCCTGCACACATGCAGACATGTATAGTCGTATGGTTACACGTTCTCTCCCCCACCCCCTTCTTCTCTCCCCACGGTGAGTCAGCCAGAAGCTCGCAGTGAGGCAGACTCCTCCTCCCCCGCCCCAGCTTTTATCCAGAGGATGGGGCACAAAGACTGCGTCCACGTTACCAAGCAGGATGAGGGGCTGCGGGAGCGGGAGCAGGCATTCTGGGAAGTGGAGAGGAGAGGAAGCAGGCAGGGGGCAGCCCTCAGAAAAATGCATTACCTCAACCCCCTAAAGAGCCCCAGTTTGTAATCAGCAATGGACACAGCTCTCCAGGTCGGTGGCTGTCCTTCCAGGGGCAGCTGAGTGCCCCAGGAAAAGTACTCTTCCACCCTCAGTGCCCTCCTGAGCTGAGCTAACAAGTCTACGGCCTCTTGCACAAAGTCACGTTTCCCCACCTGGGCATTTTCTTGTCATACCCATGTCAACCTTGCTCTTGTACACCTCTGTTTTTAGGACTGGGCATATGGCTTGACACAGAGAGAGAACCTTCTGGCCCTCGCCCAACAAAGTCATTTCACACTCTTAGGCCTCAAGGCTGTCTTCTCAAAGACATTCATTCTGGGAGCTGGCGTTTCTCTCACTAATCATGTATTTCCAGCCTGGAGGTGTCTTGGCTGAGTATACGCAAGTAGTCAGCCAGAGCCCTGCAGACAGCTGGGCTTTCCAAAGCTCTCTGATGTGCTCACCCAACATACCTGAGACCTTCAGCAGGGCTCTTTCCTCCCAGAGGGCATGGGAATGGGAACCAGGCCCTGAGCATCACTGTCATCCTAATGTACTCTCACACGTTGACCAAGGAACATCAGTCCCTGCAATGTGTGTGTGTGTTCACTATATGTCCTACAAAGTCACCACAAGTAATGAATCAGTGACTACTAAACCACTGCTCCTAGGGGAAATACAGGGTTAGGTTCCTGCGAGCCTCTGGTTACAACACTTCCATCAACCAATCAATATATAAAATCGTTTTATGTCTGTTTCTGTTTATAACTTAATCCAATTAGAAATCCAGAATATACTAAAAGAATGTATATTAACGAAATGCTAAAGGCGTCTTCCAACAAAAAACTCTAGAATCTGTCCAAGTCTAAATCACTGGACACTCCCAGTAGTGTCTCCAGAGGCTCCTTCATTGTTGAGGCTTTCGTAACCTCTGTTCATGCCCCATGGCATCTCTGGACCACACATGATGGCTGTAAGTTGCCCACGGGGTACTGAGGCAAGAAACTGCCCTTCTTGGCCTTGTATTATAAACCATTAGAGTGTCAACTGTCAGCCACATACCGGGCCATCCTCAAAATAGAGGTTCTCACAGACCCTGGGCCTGTGACCCTCTGTACCCAGGTGCCCAGGATGCCTTAGATCATGGAACCAGCACCCCAAAACCTCAGCATGGTTACTGAGGCCTCCTTGATACCAGATAGCTTTCTGGCATATCTTTCTTGCAAGAGGGCATGGCGTCAGCTGTCCTTAGTCCCTTGCCAGATGAGATAGTGGTAGAAGGAGACACCCCTCTCCCAGACTTCTTGGCTCCCTGCGGAGCCCCTTGGAAACAACTGAGTGGGCAATATTGGGCATTGTACACTACATATGGTATGGTCACCATCATCCATATTACTGCTTTCGATCCCTTAACCAAGATGCCTATGATAAAGGACAGGACCAAAGAGTCAGCACAATTGACCAAACTTCAGTCATTTTAGTACTCGATGCCCCGGCTAACAAATGGGCCCATCTTCACATTTTTATAAACTCTTGGGTCATTGCCTAAATGTTGTCCCCTTGGAGGTAAAGAACTCTGGGAATCACTTGCCTCACAGATACCCAAAACATAGATCAAGATGTTAGGGACTGACAGAATGGCCATCATCAAAAAATCTACAAACAATAAATGCTGGAGAGGGTGTGGAGAAAAGGGAAGCCTCCTGCACTGTTGGTGGGAATGTAAATTGATACAGCCACTATGGAGAACAGTATGGAGGTTCCTTAAGGAGCTAAAAATAGAACTACCAAAAGATCCAGCAATGCCACTACTGGGCATATACCCTGAGAAACCCATAACTCAAAAAGAGTCATGTACCACAATGTTCACTGCAGCTCTATTTACAATAGCCAGGACATGGAAGAAACCTAAGCGTCCATCGACAGATGAATAGATAAAGAAGATGTGGCATATATATACAATGGAATATTATCAGCCATAAAAAGAAAACAAATTGACTTATTTCTAGTCAGGTGGGTGGACCTAGAGTCTGTCACAGAGAGTGAAGTAAGTCAGAAAGAGAAAAACAAATACCGTAATGCTAACACATATATATGGAATCTCAAAAACAAAAAAAACCCAAAATGGTCATAAAGAACCTAGGGGCAGGACGGGAATAAAGATGCACACCTAACAGAGAATGGACTTGAGGACACGGGGAGGGGGAAGGGTAAGCTGGGACAAAATGAGACAGTGGCATGGACTTATATACACTACCAAATGTAAAACCGAAAGCTACTGGGAAGGAGCCGCAGAGCACAGGGAGATCAGCTTGGTGCTTTGTGACCACCTGGAGGGGTGGGATAGGGAGGGTGGGAGGGAGGGAGACACAAGAGGGAAGAGATATGGGGATATATGTATATGTATAGCTGATTCACTTTGTTATAAAGCAGAAAGTAACACACCAGTGTAAAGCAATTAAACTCCCATAAACATGTTATTAAAAAAAGAAAAAAAATGTTATGGAATGGGGCTTCCCTGGTGATGCAGTGGTTAAAAACCCGTCTGCCAATGCAGGGGACACGGATTCGAGCCCTGGTCTGGGAAGATGCCACATGCCGTGGAGCAACAAAGCCTGTGTGCCACAACTACTGAGCCTGAGTTCTAGAGCCCGCGAACCACAACTACTGAGCCCGCGGGCCAGAACTACTGAAGCCCGTGCACCTAGAGCCCGTGCCCCACAACAAGAGAAGCCACTGCGGTGAGAAGCCCGTGTACCTCAACGAAGAGGAGCCCCCATTCATTGCAACTAGAGAAAGCCCGTGCACAGCAACGAACACCCAACACAGCCAAAAGGAAAAAAAAAAAAAAGATGTTATGCACTGATTTCTGTTCCCCTGAAATTGGTATGTTGAAGCCCTAACCCTCAATGTGACTATATTTGGAGGTATGACCTTCAAGGTTAAGCAAGGTCATAAGCTTGGAGCTCTAATCCAATAGGGGGTTATCCTTATAAGAAGAGGAACAGAAGCCACAGAGCTCTCTCTCTCCCCACACTGAACAAAGAAAAAGCCATATGAAGACACAGTGAGAAGACAGCTGTCTGCCAAGGACAAAGGTCTCACCAGGCTATAAATTCTTTTAGCGAATTCTACATTTCCAACTGGATTAAACTGTGGACCTTTGTACCAATTTAAATTGTTTCCTCCCTCTGTATTCAAGTTTTCTGATTTCTTTCTCCCTGATTCTTTTTGCTTGTTTGTTTGTCACTGGATATACTTTGTGTGTGTGTGTGTGTGTGTGTGTGTGTGTGTGTCTGTGTGTGTGTGAGGGCAGTGTCCTCTCTAATCTGCTCATATTTATAGATTTCTTCCTTCAGAGAGCATCAGATCAGTTTCATTAGGGTTAGTGGCCTCCCCTATGGCAATGGTTGCTTAATAAGTTTTAAGGACTCTGGTTTAAGTTGCGTTTAATTTCATCACTGCATCACAAAAGTGCCATGGTTGCTTTTCCCTATCATTAGGATGATCAGGATTTCTACTGCAACAGAGGCATACGCAATAGAGTGGCACAGCAGAAAATGGCTGGGCCCCCAAGCCAGAGGTGGGTGGACTGAAGCCATCTTCTGCTATGGTGCTGCCACTTGCACTGCATGGAATTATTATTATCATTATTTTGTCTTTTCTCTCTGTACAAATTCCGTCAGAATATTTTAGAATTCTAGCAGTGCAAATTTACAGCTGTGGGTTTTATCTCCATCTAATCATGAGTGGTCCAGACCTTCTGGGTGGTTATGGGGACAGGTTCAGAGGCCCACTGACCCACCTCCTGGGGAGCCCAGGAGAGGAGGACATCGCAGGCCATGCAGGACATGTTGGGGTTGCATTCTGGAACAGCGTGAACCAGAAGGGTCTGTGGGAAGCGGGCTTTGCAGTACTAAGAGGGTGAGGTACACCCTGGTGCCTAAGCAAGGATGTGATTGGCTTGTTTGAATCGTTCTGCTGGCTGACAAGGAAACACTATTCAGGGATAATAAGCAGGAATGCATCCGGTGCATTTAATAACAAGGGCTGTTGCTAGAGGACCCTATCTGGCGGAGCAGAGTGGGCAGCGGAATCTGGGATTAGGCCGCTCGAGGCCCTCCCAGTTTCACCAGCCGTCAACTCAGCACGGCGGAATACTAACTTTGGCCCTCACCGCACCATCACCCCCTCCCCGCGCACTCACACCCAGGGGTCAGTATACCTGGCTGAGGAGAACTCAGTCCCTGGAGATGGAGGGGTGGACCCTGGGGCGGTAGCTCCCCGACCCCCGCCATTTCAGCGCTATTTGGTACCGCGGCAACACAGGGCCTGAAACAAGGGCGCTCCATCGCAGCTGGACGTGCCCAGCCCCACCACCAATTCCTCTTGGGACTGGCCAGCAGGCAGCGCGCGTGGGCAGCCGTTCAAAAGCCCATGCCCACGTCTGCTCCAGCCGTCTCCTTCTAAGAGGTCGCACACTCACCCACCGCCCTCCCAGCTCATGGCAGCCTGGCGACCCCGCTTACCAATCAAAGAAGTCCAGAACGACGTCAGGAACATCAGGCGGGGAGAGGTTAGAAGCCAAAGTGGAATTTCCAGCTGGGATGGGGGTCGTCGCCCTCCAAGGGCCGGGTCCTGATGAGTAGGGAAACAACGGCCCGCCGCATGTCGGGACGCCATAGCTCCGACCGTCCAAGAACCCTGGAGACCGCTGCGGACCGGGAGAAAGACGAGGGGGGGCGCGGGATAACTAAGAGGAGCGGGGCGAGGAGCTCGTGCTTCTGCAAAGAGCCGCCCGTAAGGTGAGAACATCGAGGCCAAGGGGAGCGCGGAGGGTGGGGGTGGACCAGCGTCCCTGAGCCTGGCAGCGGCAAGAAGAGCAGCAGCCCAGCAGCTTCACTCCACGTACCAATCGGACCACTCACCCGGCCGCTGCCAACAGCGCAGGGTCTGAAGCACTTCCGGCTGCCGCTGGGCGGGCCCGAGGCCCGGCGCACAACTGGCTCCGCCCACCCCACGGCAAGCGAGCTTAGCCAATCCGGCATGCGCCGGGAGCTTTTCAAATAGATGCGCGGTCCCGCCTCCTAGCACAGCCTGTGTGCCGCCCAGCCCTCTGTTCCTTCTGGCGTCTGCAGTCATTCCTGGGTCAGTCGCAGCTCCAGCTCCTTGGCAGCTGGAGAGCTGGGCCGGGGGTCGGCGGCGTGGGGCACCCCGCCCTGCGCCTCCTTTCTGCATATACGCAAAATATGCTTTTCACTTGAAACAGCGTATGACCACGAGTTTGCTTTTTGTGGTGAAAGAAGTAATTTGACCACCCAGGCTCTATCTGCAGTTTGAAAGTACTGAACACCTTTGAGGAATCAGGACATAGTTGACTGGTGGTCATTCCCAGACCCTCGGGCCTCCAGTGAACCAGAGTGCCTGTCCTCTGGAAGGCATAGAGGAGGTGCAACCAGTGCGTTTTTTGACACGGCTCTGGCCCATCATCAGGACAGAAATTGGGCTCCAGGAGTCCCCCTCCCATAGCTAAGGGATGCACAGTTGAAGTGAGGGTTCTTGGCTGACGGCATTGAAGGGGAAAAGAAGGCAACGGTCAGTGTATCGGATCTTCAAGGCAGTGAGTCCCTGGAGAGCAGGCCACTCTAACGCTCCAGCATTCTGGCCCAGCATGGGGGGGGAAAAGCCTTACATTTTTGCTAGAGGTTTTCTATTCTTTCCGCTACCCTGAACATTGCCACGGAGAATAGAAATATCTCAGAGAAAGAGGAAATGCTTTCACTCATTCACTACTCTTCGTCCTTCCCATCTCAGGTAACTTGATGAAGCAAGGTCAGAAAGAGGCTTCTTCAGAGCACATAAGCCAGATGGGCAATGAGCAGATCAACCTCAGTCATATTCACCAGCGCTGGACCTCGTGAGGCATGCCATGTAAAAGTGTTGAAATCAAAATGGATTTCAGGTTCACTCTTGGTCAACTAGAATATTCAAACAAACATTCTCCCCCTTCGCCTTTCCTTCAGTATTTGGTGAAAAGAGTTGGGACTGCTTGTGCCCAGCATGTTGCAAAGCATTAGTTGCATGGAACTTCCTGGGGTGGCTGAGTGTTTTGTACAGCTAAAAATTTAACTCTTTACCCCACCTTGACCCCTTCTCCAGCACCCCCTTTATTTTTCTTTTGTTTTATTTATTTTTTACCATTTTAGAATCACACATTTTTTAAATGTCTCTCATTTTCCTTCCTTCTCTTCACCAGCAGAGCATCTTCACACCTTCGTTTCCCCTCTCCTTTCCCCCTCTTTTTCCTTCTATTGCAGTAAGTGATTTCTTCTCACTTATGTGGCGGATCCGCATGGAACTAACCCACTTACTTATGTGGGGGATCTCTCTATAACTAACTATCACAACAGCAGTGGGTCAGTTGAGCTCAGCCCTACTGCTCTTAATCCTGAACCCCTTGTCTCTAGTCACTAAGGCATCCTCGTAGAGACAATACTTGCTTGTCAAAAATGAAAAGGCCATTTCAGATCCGTTTGTCCAAGCATCTGAATTGTATATGGGCGGGGAGGGGTGGGGACTGAAGCCTAGAGGAGGGCGGATGGGCCCAAGGTTACACAGTGGCAAAATGCAAAACTAGAACCCTATCTCCAGGTTGGCCCACTTCCAGAAAAGTGTGTTTTTCCAGTGAAAGTCAGCTTTAACTGTTATCTCAGGCAGCCACTGACATGTGGGAATTGTTTTGTTTGGAAGCAGGTTATTCCTATTCCTGGGATCAAATTCTGCAATCAGTGTCTCAACTGACAGGAAAAGCAAGCCTCAAGTTTTTTTTTTTCCTAGGCGTCCTTGTGACTATGGAGATGGCCAAAAACTTGATGGCAAAAATGAATTTATTTCCAAAGCTTACGTCCCACACTCACATGACAAAGAGCCCCAAAGGCAGCAAGGAATATGAAATAGCTAGTACAATTTGTAGTTGTTGAGTTTTTGTTGAGTTCATTTATTAGAATGTACATAAATATCCACATTGAATGGAATTAAACATGAATATGGGATCAGGGTGTAGAGGACAGGTCACTGACCTAGGAGTTAGCCCAAGGAGTTAGCCCATCTGTGTTCTGACCCAGCTCTGACACATGACTGCGAATATTCCCGTTTGTCTAGAGTATGAGGTGGATTGGGAGGTAAGGCAAGAGGCCACATTGGTAAGAAGCAAAACAATAGGTGGCACCTGGCCTAATGAGGGCCACACATTCAGTGCACAGAAAATACCTCCTCGGTGAATAACTGAAGCTAAGAGGGAGACTTTTACTGTATTTTTTTTTTTTACTTATAAACAACAAACATTTATTTTTCACAGTCCTAGCCACTGGTTAGTCCAAGATCAAGGCACCAGCAGATTTGGTGTCTGGCGAAGGCCACTTCCTGGATCATAGATGGCAACTTTTCACGATGTCCTCACATGGTGGAAGGGGCAAAGTATCTCTCTGGACCCTCTTAAATAAGGCACTAATCTCATTCATGAGGATTCCACCCTTTTGACCTTGGCACCTCTCAGAGACCCCACCTTCTAATACCGTTATCTTGGGGATTAGTATTTCAACACATAGATTTGGGGGGAATGCAAACATTCTCTTTAGGACACCTACCCAATTTCCATACTGCCCACAAAGTGCCATGTGTAAACCCAAATAAAATCACATCATTTTCTTCCTTTAAAAAGTTCAAAGTCTTCTGATTGACTGGCAGAGAACTTTTCATCTTCAACCTTTCTCTCCATAACCTATTCCACATACTCCATTTTTCATTTCCATCTCTTCTTGTTTTGAAGTTAATTTTTATTGAAGTATAGTTGCTTTACAATGTTGTCTTAGTTTCCGCTTTACAGCAACATGAATCGGTTATATGTATACACATATCCCATCTTTTTTAGATTTCCTTTGCATTTAGGTCACCACAGAGTACTGGGTAGAGTTCCCTGTGCTATACAGTAGTTTCTCAGAAAGAGAGTTTTAGATCTGATTGTCCAAACTAAGGAATTTGATTTCTATCTTACATTCAACAGTAAGCTTTTGGAGGCTTTGTGCAGGAAAATAACACCATCAGGAAGAAACTTTCAGTTACTTTCTGGAGGAAGAACTGGAAGAAAGAGAGCCTGGGGACAAGGAGAGAAGTTAGGAGGGTGGTGCACACTTCTGCTCCGAGTAATGGCAGGCTAAGTCATTTGCACTCACCAGCGCAATGAGGACAACTAAAAAATACTGGGTGAAATGTGAAAAGAAATTATCTCCATTAAGCGCTAAGAAACTCTGAGGCTAAAATCTAGAAGAAAGCAAAAACCCAAATAGGAAAGCCCAGCACTCAAAGCCACTTTTGCCTGAGGGCATTAGCTGGATCCAGAAGAAAGACCTGTGACACTGAGCTGTGGTTTTGGCGGCCTGATGGGAAAAGAGACCAAAAGTTGAAGTCCTCACCCCCATTGAGTAGATCTGATAAGCCCTCCAGCCACTCTAAGCTGAAAAGAAGTGGCTACCCCTTTGGGATAATGGTGAACCAGAAGCAACAAGCCCTGGCATGGACTTGCAGTCTAGGTATCCATCACCAGAGTGGTCTGAGGAACTTCAAGCCCTGAACTTGGATTAAAGTGGTCTTGGACAGGTAGTGACCCCAGGCATTTAGCAGAAGCAGGTGAAAATGCTCTCTGCAGGAAGGTTCTGTCTTCCCATGCCTGAAATCAGTCTGATAAATAATTTTTCAACAATATATTGGCACACAGTCTAAGATAAGTGGACACATAAGCAAAAAAAATATATTGTAAGTGACAGCCCAAAGAAAAAATAGACAATGAAAACAAATTCTCAAATATTTCAGATATCAGAATTATGAGACCCAGACTATAATCACTATGGCCTACTATAGTTCAAAAAATTAAGAAATAAGCTTTAAAATATTCTCAGGGAACAGAAAATCCTAAAATGTGGCATAGTCAATTTGGAAAAGAATCAAATAGGACATCTAGGACTAAAAAAATATAACGATTGAGGGTTCAATGGATGCGTTCAACACAAGGCTAAACATAATCATTAGATGATGATAAATGTGATGAAGAGAAATAAACCTAAGAGAGAATTATTGAATTAGAAGATAGATCAAAAGAAATCATCCAGAATTCTACCTGGAGAAGTGAATTTTATGAAGAGAAATGTAGGATAAGAGACACAATGAATAGAGTGAAGAAGTCTAATATACATTTAATTTAAATCCTAGAAGGACAGGAGTGAGAAATGGGAAAGAAGATGATGGCCAAACATTTTCCCAAGCAGATGAAATGCACCAATCCACAGGTACTAGAAGCCCATTGAATTCTCATCAGGAGAGAAAACAGAAATTCACTCCTAGACGCACCATAATGAGAGTGCAGGACATCAGAAAGAATGAAGGCTATGTTAAGGATCCAAGTTAGAGATAATGAATCTTGACCTTGGGCAGGAGCAGAAGAAATAAAGACAAGGGGATGGGCCTCTGGACGCTGGTCTTTAGAATACCTTTTTCTCAGACTTACCATGAAAGACTATTTTATAAACGTTATCCATTTCATCCTTCATTAATAAAATACATTTGCTACCAAATCTATTTCTTAGAGCACCCTGACACCTAGGAGCTGTTCAAATTGTCTTAGTCATACATGGAAGGTTTTCACCCTATAAGTATGTCATCTCATGGGCTATGACAGGGGTGAGTATTCTCCATAGGAATTATGAAGGTTAACTTTATGTGTCACCTTGACTGGGCTAAGGAAGAATTTCAAGTGCATGAACCTATTCCAGGAGCTATTAGGTCTGGAAAAGCTTCTCTGTGGACCTGCAGATCCTATTTAGGAGTCAGCTATGGAAATGAAGTCAGAGTGACCCTTCTTGTGTTCCATTTAATGCAAACATGAAGAGAGCTTCTTTCCATTGAAATGCATTGTTATGGCACCTTGCTTATACACAACTTCACTTTGAATTTATTAAAAGTAAATGGAAACACTTATTTCACCTTGAGGATTATGTGTGGATCTTAATTGACAAAATGTACTCTCTACCCCATCCCACTGATCAGAAAATGGCCAACCTCCTCCAGAGGACTAATAATAATAATTTAATCCTCACTTCAGCTCTGTAAGGTAGGTATTATTCTTCCCATTTCACAGCCAGGAGGGGAGATGATATAGTAGAAGTCAGAGCTTAGGCTCTGAAGCCAGACTGCCTGGGTTTGAATTTCACCTGTGTCACTCACTAGCCGTGGAATCTTAAGCAACTTACATAGCTTCTCTGTGCCTCACTTTCTTCTTCTCTAGAGTAAGATAATAATAGCACCTCTTTAGAGGCTACAATGAGTTAATTCATGGACAGCACCTAAATTATTACGGCCAATCATACAATCAGTGCTCAAAACATGGAAACTCTTCTTCTTCTAGAGTTACGTGGCCATTTATTTTCTGGCCACTTAATACGACGAACGAGAAGGAAAAATATGGATCACTGAAGCCGACTAGAAGAAGAAACATGGGTCATGGGAGCAGCCTGGCCTTATTATCCATAGCTCCTGAGATGAGCTGTGTGACCCTGACTAGGGGCAGGGGGAGGTGTCTACAAGGGTTCTCCAACCCTTGCACTCCAGGGGGAGCCAGTGCCTAAGATATGTCCCAAATGTGTCTGCCCCACCTAGAAGCTCCTGGAGTCCTGGAGATGAGAAAAGGCCCTTTCCCACACAGGCTCCAGGAAGCCTTTAGAACCCCAAGGAATATACAAATTACTAAGCTCAATGAATCACAATAAATTCACTTTAAAAGTACTACTTTACCCTCTTAATTTACAAGTGGCAAGGTATGAAGCAACTGTTTGTTCATCATAGTTTTTCTTTGGGAGACCTGAAGCAGTTTCTGGCTCACCCAGTAGGGGTGTCAAACCCCTGGGTGACATGGAACCACCTTATCACCTTACCTTATCACTTCTAATGGCTGGACTTTGTGTTCCGTTGTCATCACAGAATGTAAGTGGTTTCAACTATAACTTTGTTCAAAGCTCTTAGTCCATGTCAAACTAACTAATGTTTCCCCTTTACTTTTCAGTTAAGACTCTCAAGTACCTCCTAGAGCAGCTTCAGCATTTATACCTTTCTGTCAGCAGCTTTGTCTCAGATATTCATGTGGATACAGCCTTGTTCACAGTGGAGCACAGGGCAAAATGCAGAATGTCTTTGTGTTTCTGATTTACTATAATGAGGGATAAGTGTGCTTAGGGCAATCACTCCCATGGAGAGCAAAGGGGAAATTTAGCGGAACATAATGCGTGTTGACTTGAGTAAGCCTCAGTCCCGTGCCCCTCCCTTGGGGTTGGATTCCAGTTTCTGACTACCCAAATGTGTTCACAATGCACACTGGAAGATGTAGCCCCATCTGGCAACACTGGAAATAAGCAAGGAGTCATAGGGCCCCTTAATACAGAAAAATTCCCCTGGTCACTGAGCTGGTGAACTCAAGGTGATGCGGTATTCCTCCATTCCTCATGATAACAGTATTTATTGAGAAAGCACCGTATGCCAGGTCCTGTGCCATGCAGAGCCACACACACGGTCTGCCCCTAGGGAAACGACTCTTTAGTAGAAATATAGATGATGAGCCAAGGAATTCCAAAACACATGGTGCAGTGATATACATAAGAGGGGCTCCTGAACCAGGCTTGAGGGTTTGCAAAGAAAACTGGATGTCTGGGGCACGAGTGAAAGGAAGTATTAATCTTCACACTTTTATGTCTTTCCCTCAACCCTGCCATAATTTATAGACAAGTCCTATTTTCTGAGTAAAACATAAATCCAACCACTTTCTAACACCTTTGCATTTGTCACTCTGGTCCAGGTCCCCATCGTCTCTCAGGTGGACCACTCCAATAGCCTCCTAATTGGCTTCCCCACTTCCAGTTTTATATCCTGTGGCAAATATCGTAGATTAGCTCACTTGACTCCATTACAATCCCAATCACAGCAGGTAAGGCTTGATCGACGTTGCAAGCCAAGTCTACATTTCCTGAACTCCCGCCCTTATGGCCTGGATTGCACACATAACTTAGCCTCTGCCAAGCAGATAATAAACCCCCATGAGAGTTGGTAGGAGCAGGAAGGTGGAGTCTATGCTGCTTCTTCTGTGGTTTCTGGTTTCTCTTAGTGAGCATGGGCTCAGAAATTTTCGCATCTCCTGCAGCAGTAACAATAGAGGTCCCAGGGTACAGTTCCTAGTTTTGTGGGTATCAAAAGGCAAGGCATGGGACATCAACTTTGTATAGATGGAGGAAGGAGGCAATGTGGCCTCAAAGCCAAAATTTGTGATGCTCTCAGCAGAAACAGAGTGGTCCAATGGCTTCCTCACGTTCCACCCTCCTGATTGTACCAGTTCTGTGGTATTATTCAAGAAAACAGTTTTGGAAATTATAACTACTACTGGAGTTAAACCAAACATGACCACACACCCCCCCCCCGCCGTGCAAAAGTCTCTCGTGCTTTTCCCTCATACACCCAGGTATTTTGTAGGCTCTTGTAATTTATTTATGCATGCCTGTTTTTGTGCTTTGTAAAAATGGCCTCCTATAGAATATATTCTTGTGTGTGTCTGTTCTTTTCTATTTTTTTTCTGGCTTGCTATCTTGATTCATAAGATTCATCCAACTTGTATGTAGCCAAGTTTGTTCATTTCCTTTGCTGTATGACATTCCACTGATGGACATATCACTTCATATACCTACCCAACTAGTTTCTGAACTTGGGTTGTGTCCACTTTTGGACTATTACAAACAATGCAGCTCTGGGCATCCTTGGCCTTGTCATCTGGTTTGCATGGGCATGGGGTTCTCTAGGCGAAGCGCCTAGTGGTAGTATTACTGGGTCTAGGGTAAATATATCTTAAACTTTGAGGGATACTGAATATTCCCGTTATTCAGTTCTAAATATTTCTTGATTTACTTCAATCCAAGTGTTAGTTAGTAGTATGCTATTTTGTTTCCAAACATTTGGGTGTTTTAAAGCTATCTCTGTGTTATTAACCTCTGCGTTAAGCATTAGGATCAGAGAGCCTAGATTTCACACTAGTGATCCTTTGCAGTTTATTGAGGCTTCTTTTTTCTTCTTAAGGTCTATTTCTGTAAACGGTCAATATGCTCAAAAGAATTTATGTTCTCTGTTTGTTGGGTATAAAGTTTTACATTATCTAATAGCTCAAATTTATTATTGTGTTTAGGCCTTTGATATCACTGCTTATTTCTGTTTGCTTGGACTTTCACGTTCTGAGAGTGGTGGGTTAAAATCTCCAGCTCTCATTGTTAACGTATCTATCAGTCCCTACAGTCATAACATTTATCCTTGAGGTTTAAGCTATCCTGCTACGCCACCTTCTGTAACTCCCTCAGTCCAGATGACTCCAACTTCCACATCAATCACTCAACAATTGGACATTCTCAATTCCAGTGAACATCTGTACAACATACTAGCCAAACTCTCTCACAGACACACTCTGGTTTATTCTTCACCCTAAACTACTCTACCTCTCACATCTAAAATGAAAATATCCCAGTGTTGGACCGCAAGCCCCTAGACATGCTGCTCTCTCATTCTTCTACTCTCTCTACATGTGCTCTTTTATCTCACTGAGCCCTCCGATTCCTTGGCCTCTCTATTTTCTGCACATCTGCACTCTCCCTCTTCTGTCTCTCCCTCCTGTCACCATTGATTTGGTATGGGGTTTCTCCCTATTATTTTTTTTTTATGGCCGTGCCACGCAGCTTGCTGGGATCTTAGTTACCCGAACCGGGATGGAAGACGAGCCCCCGGCCACTGCCGAGTCCTAACCACTGGACCGCCAGGGAATTCCCTGGGGTTTCTCCTCTTCTCCTACTCACACTCAGGCATACTAAGTGGTCAATATATCTACCACCGCTTATTCTTCTACGCTTATAACACCTTCGGTATCTCCACATCGAGTTATCACCCATAGCCAATCAACTGTTGACTTTCAGTTCTATACACTTCTTCATGTGTTTCCAGTACCCCTACCTTAGTCTAGGACTTCAGCATGTCTCACATAAATCACTGCTATAATGAGCACTCCATTCTTGCTCCTCTCTGATCCTTTCTTCACATTGCTTTCAGAGTGACATGTCAAAAACACAAATTACTTCCCAAATTAGAGCCCCTTGATGGCTTCTTGTAGCCTTAAGAATGAAGTCTCCACTGCAGTCTCTGGGGAAATGCAAATGGCCAATAGACACATGCAAACATGTTCAACATCACTAATCATCAGGGAAATGCAAATCAAAATCACAATGAGACATCACCTCACAAAAGTACACACGTAACAAATTTTGGCGAGGATGTGTAGAAAAGGGAACCATCCCACACAGTTTCGCAGGAGTGTAAAGTGTTGCAGCCACTGTGGAAAACAGTATGGATATTTCTCAGGAAGCTAAAAATAGTTTTAGCTTGTAGTTTTCAGAACTACCATACGACCCCACAATTCCATCCCTGGGCATCTATCTGTAAAAAACAAAAACACGAATTCAAAAAGATGCATGCACCCCAATGTTCATAGTTGTGTCATTTACAGTTGCCAGTGTATGGAAGCAATCTGTGTCCATCAACAGATGAATGGAGAAAGAAGATGTGATGTATATATAGAATACTAATCAGCCATAAAAAAAGAATTTTGCCATTGGCAGCAACATGGATGGACTTGGAGGGTATTATGTTAAGGGAACTAAGTGAGACAGAGAGAGACAAATACTCAGTACATTATAAATAACTGGCTGAATTAATGGACATAGAAATGAATGTAGAAGAGACTTAAGAAAGGGTAAGTCTTCAACAACAGACATCCTGCAGAGAGCAGAGAAAGGGCAGGGCTTATTTGAATACCACCTAATAAGTTGGTATTACTTGGTCTACAGAGCTAGTCGGCCCTTCTGTGTGCGTCTTAAATGACAAGTTTATTGTGTATGCAGTACAGTCATCAAAATTTTCTTACAGGAATCTGGCATGGCCAGAGTTGGGTTTTAGGAAGGTTGACTTAGCAAGTACATGAAGCATGTATCTGTGGGGAAAAATATGGAGGTAGGAGGAGGTTAGGAGACTAGGGCAAAGTTCAGGCAAGAAGTAATGAAGGTAATGATACTAAGAGTTGGCAAGAATGTGGAACAAATAGAAATCTCATCCTCTGCTGTTGGGAATATGAACTAGTACAACCGTTTTGAAAGATAATTGGTGTTACCTAGTAAGGTTGAACGTGGGCAGACCCTACGACCCAGGAATTTCATGTTTAGGCCTATACTGTAGATCCGGGTTCCTCAACTGTTGACATTTTGGAAAAGATAATTCTGGGTTGTAGAGAACTGTCCTGTGCATTGTAGGATGTTTAGCAGTATCCTTGTCCTCCACCCACTATATGCCAGTAGCACACCCTCAGTTACGACAACCAAAAGGTTTGAGACGTTATCAAATGTCTCCCTGGTTGGGGCGGAGGGGTAGTGTGTAAAATTGCCCTCAACTGAGAAACTAGAGAAACTCTTGTATGTGGGCATAGGGGGATATAATGAGAAAGTTCATCGCAAAATAATTTGCAAAAGCATAAAACTGGAAACAAGCCACATGTCCATCAACAGGAAAGAGACACACTGTGGAATTTTCATATGGTGGATAAGTATACAGCAATGAAAAGTGATTACTACAGTTGCACACATCAACATGGATAAAGATCACAAACACAAAATTGGGGGGATAGAGAAAGAGCAAGATAAGTAATACGCCTAGTATAATTAGATCTACATGACGTCCAAAATGGACAAGAAATAACGTTATTTAAAGGAACATTCCTCTGCAGTGAATGTATAAAAAAGTGAATTATTAACAAAGTTCAGGATCGTGGTTACCAATGGGAAGGAATGAGGGGAGGAATCTGGAAGGGCACAGGTGGACTTCCAAGGGATTAGCCGTGTTCTAGTTCGCAAGCTTGGTGGTGAGTACACAGGTTTCTATATTATTATGATACACCTTACATATATGCTGTATTATCTTCTGTATACATGAAACAGTTCATAATTTGTCAGGAAGTGATGCGGTGTAAAATAAGGCAGGAAAACGGAGAGAAAGGCAGCAGAGTAAATAACTGGATGAGAGAAAGAGACAGACAGGGAGAGAGAGGGAACAGCCAACTTTCAGGTGCCTCTTCGAAACGTTTTAAACTCATTTTCTTCATAGATTTGGGGATGAAATCAATTCCTTATCTATAAACACACATAATTCATTGCTCAGACTTCTAAGAAATGTACATTTTATGCCTCAAAACCGATCCTACTATATGATGTGATTCACAGGACTGGATAATACCACATTTCACAAAACACCATTGTCTGAGAATCCCGCCCTGTTAGACTTGTAAACGTGTTCTCATTTGTATTCCTTGGAGTTATAAACATCTGAAACTAGGCGGCTTAGAGTAAAAGTGATTCTTCATTACTAACTTTAGTGTCACTAGCATATCCCTAACTGGGACAGAACACTGTTTCCAACTCCGGCACCCACCCTACCCCTGTGTTTTTCTCCCAATGGTCACCTCTCAGGTAGCGGAATAAAAGGAGAGTTTTTGGATCAAATCCTTTCAGAAGATGGGGCCATAACCAAGGAAAATATCAGAATACCCTAACCTTTCCTGGACGAGGCAGAGAGGGACAAGACAGGTCTTTTCCTAGAAGAAGCACAAAGTTTTCAAGGCAGAAGGACTCACTGAAAACATATTTTATACATGTGGATACAGAAACACCCACAAACACCCAGAGAAGCAGGAAATGCAGGATTTGTCCCTGACCTGATTTAGGGACCATCTCCCAGAGACTCAGAGAAGCCTGATATGTTAGAGCTACAGCAAACCCTCAGATCAGCAAGCCTGAGCTTCCTCCCTCAACATGAGAGGCTTCAGGTGCATCCATGTGGATAACGTAGCCCACTTGTCCTGTTACCTGGATATGCAGCCTTCACCTCGTAGATACCTCTCAGCCCTGAGAGTATAACACTGACAGTGCCACTCAGCCCTCAGCAGCACAGACGCAGGGAAGAGGAACACACATGTCTCTTGGGGCTTGGGACATGGGGCCACCTGGGGAGTAAATTCAGGGCCCTAGGTAACTGGAGCTCGGTAAGGGCCAGGGACATGGACTCCGAGCATGCACCAAAAAAGGCTTATCTCAAAAAGAGTTGTGCATGCGTTTCTCTAAAGTGAACCTCCCGGGACTTCCCTGGCAGTCCAGTGGTTAACCCTCTGCTCCCAATGCAGGGGGCACGGGTTCCAACCCTCTTCGGGGATGTAATATCCTGCATTCCACACGACGTGGCCAAAAAAAATAATAATAAATAAATAAAGTGAGACTCCGAAAGTTCTTCAGCCCAGGTAAAGGCCTTTAATATTAACTATTAACTATAGTTAATACGCTAACTATATTAACACAGAAATACACACACACGCTCCCTGCTGGCATGGCATGAACCATACGGAACCAAACCAATTTGAGGACTTTCCAGGGACCCTACATGGATAAATTTCTACTTGGACTGTTCTTTCATTAAACAATGGTGACAAAAGGCCTTGTGCCTTTTGTTGTTGTTGTTCTAGCCATGAGGAATACTCTGTGTTACTACATGATAATGCATTTTTAAATGTCAACACCAGTGACAGGGGAAACGGTTGTGGATACCTTACACTCACTTCACTTTAACAGACCTTTATCAAGCGTCTACGGAGAAGAAAACATAGTGCTTTAGGAGAGAGAAATCAATAAAAGCCTTTACGTTCCGAACAAGTCAGAAGCTCACACTTTAGGGAGCTGGGGAGATACACACATAAATAAATAATGTTAATATACTCTCCATACATGAGGAACTAGCATAGAAAACAGAAAGCGGTATTGATGCTAACTAGCAAGCTCTCAAGCAGCCTTAACTAAATATAGAAATAAGGCCTTCTACCCTCAAACTCCTGGTCTTCCCCTTCTCTGATCCTCTGCTCTGCTCAAGTACCACTTCACTTTTTTCCATTAAAGATGTTCCCGATACTAGGCCCATTTCCTCTTTTAATTTTCTTTAAATTAGGACATATTTCAGACCTCGAAAAGGCACAGAAAATGCTACACCCATGCAACCATCAGCCGTCTTAAGAAACATAAGCTTACAAATAAAATTGAAACCCAGTGTACCTGTCCCCAACTGAATTCTTTTTCTATAGATTTAACCACTGTCTTAAATAAGTTTATTGTTCTCATAGACACCTTTCTGCATACTTCATATGTATGCATTACTCCTATGTACGCCTTTTACTACAAATGGATGTATCTATAATCAATCTAGTAATTTTGCATGTCTTTAAACTTCATATGTGCATGGTATCATAATGATTTTATCGTTTTGGAACTGGGTTTTTCCTTTATCTATTCGACCCTTCCACTACTGAATCTTTGCCCCTTATTATAAGCTGAATTGTGTCCCCACAAAAGACATGTTGACGTCTTGACCCCCGGAACCTGTAAATGTGACCTTATTTGGAAAGAGGGTATTTGCAGGTGTAATAAAGATCAGATGAGGTCATATTGGATTAGGGTGGGCCCTTGATCCAATATGACTGTTGTCCTTATAAGAAGAGAAAGAACACAGAAACAGAGACACAGGGGAAAACACTATGTAAAGATGAAGAAAGAGATTGGAATCGTGCATATACAAGCCGAATGATGCCAAGGACTGACAACAACCACCAGCAACTAGGAGAGAGGCATGGAACAGATCCTTCCTGCGAGCCTCCAGAAGGAACCAACCCTGCCGACACCTTGACCTCAGACTTCTGGCCTCCAGAATGGTGAGAGAATAAATTTCGGTTGTTTTAAGCCACCTGCCTTGCAGTAATTTGTTATGGTAACCCAAGGAAACTAACACATCCCTCCGGGAGGTCTTTGTGTCTCAGGCCCCTGAGAATTCTAGTGTCTTCCTCAGTCCAGATCTTACCATCCTGTTGTTTACCTGCAATAGTACCAAGTCAGTGAATTAAGGCTGGTCCTACTGTGGGTGTAGTTAAATGTTTCCCCCATTGCTCTAAAGCAGTGGTTCTGAAACTTTAGTGTGCTTCAGTAGCACTTGGAGGACTTGTTAAAACCTGAGGGCTAGCAGCCTACCTTCAGAATATCCAATTCAGCAGGTCTGGAGCAGGGTCTGAGAATTTGCATTTCAAACATGTTCCCAGCTGATGCTGCTGCTGCTGCTCCATGGCAGGCCACTAGCACCATCTGGTCTCCAGGCAAGCTAGGTCATCCATCAGTTTCTTTCAGTAACATATACTAGAGGCTGGGCCACCATCTCTATTGCCACACAAGTTGTTTATAATCTAATATTTCACTTTATTTGAGGCTGCTATAAATGGATGTCAAACAGGCTTACCAAATAGTTGAAAGAAATCCCTTTCAATGACAGTAAGGTGGGCCGAAATAAATAGAACCAAGATACATTGGAGTCAGTGCTATTTATGTAAAAAAAACCGAACTCTGCAGCTTATTCATGTCAAACAAGCTTTTATTTTCAATGTGAACAATACTGTCAAATTTATCTGTCAAAGGTAAGAATAAAGTCAGATGTCAGTTAATATCATTCTGGGATGTTGAACTTTGAAACAACATTTGTATTGTGGGCTAAAGAAAACTAGAAAATCCGTGAAGAACAAATTCGTCTTTTCTTTCGCTGTCCACTTCTTTTTATGCCTTCCAACTGTAGGATGAGATAGGAGTCAATTAACAATTGTACACCAATAACATGCACCAGGGACTTTCTAAATAGGAGTCAATAGTATGAATATCTGTTGGCTCTCCAAGGAGAAAACAAAACGTTTTCTTCGTGTAACCCAGAACCTTGGTTGTCAGGGTGCACATCATTTCATCACACCAACCTCATCTATCTCTTGCCCACCACTATAAATGCTAGTTTTTGTTCTTGAAAGGCCACTCTGTGATTTAAATGTCTTTCCACCTTAAGAGCCTATGCTCCTTACACAAATCATAAATCCCTTATATTCCCAGACCTCCGGTTTCCGTATCTGTAAAATGAGAAAGGGGCTCTTATCAAACATCCGCAGGTGTAAAAATTAAGAAAGGGAGAAAGAAAGAGTGTGATACTGCGAGAGAGAGAGAGATGAGAGAGAGAAAGGAAAAGATGAACGGGTAGAAGAAAGAGAAGCTAAGATTGAATTACCAACTCAGTGATAGCCAATAATCTTACTATGGCTAATTTTCTTTTCTTTTGAATAAAAAAATCTAAATTGAAGTAATATTTGTGAATTACTCATGAAATGCAGTCTTATTTGAAATCCTTAACTTTTTACTATTTTGTAAGCAGTCACCTTCTCAAAGGCATTGTTATGCCAAGAGACTCCATTTCTGTGGCCAGGTGATGAAGGTTCAGCCAGTGCACAGCTTGGTCGCTTTAGCTGCTTCTCCTCGTGGCCACTCTCTAAATATATAGGTCTCTATATTTTAGACCTCTAAAAAAATATAGGTCTCTATTTCCAGGTCTGATAAATTTCCCATCTGTAGTAGTCTTAAGGCTACAGGACAAAGAACTTGTGGCTGTAAATGAAATACATTTCAGAACACACTTCCTTCTATACCATCTAGAATACAAGTACATTATTAACATTAAACTGTTTTTCCAAAACTAAATTTCATCAGTTTTTTCTTATTCACTTTACAAAAATTATTAAAAACATGATAGCTAGCTAGTGGGAAGCAGCTGCATAGCACAGGGAGATCAGCTCGGAACTCTGTGACCACATAGAGTGGTGGGATAGGGAGGGTGGGAGGGAGATGCAAGAGGGAAGAGAAATGGGGATATAGGTATACTAGAGCTGATTCACTTTGTTATAAAGCAGAAACTAACACACCTCTGTAAGGCAATTATACTCCAATAAAGATGTTAAAAAGATAAAAAGTAGATTAAGGATGTAAACAAAACAAAACATAAAGCTGTTAGTAACAGGTATATGTCAGGAATGCTTGCACTATACAATAATACCTGTATTCTCCAGAGCTGCTCTCTGCTGAGACCATATCCAGTTTGGGTCCTTCTTCTGGTTCCTCATTTCCATCCTCTTTCTCTTCATCAGCACTTTCATACTGATGTTCACTCTCTTCTTTAGGGTCGAATGATACGGACTTTGGCATCACAAGGTGGTGGACAACATTTCCCGATTTAAAATCAGCAGCAGAATCTAGTTCTCTGCCCTCGGGAGGATCTGGAGAAGAGAAATATGTCAGAAAATAAATAAATAAGTAAAAAGAATAGTTGGCCATGCTCCTACTGGTTGATACAACACTTCCATGGCCCTCGCACTTCTGCTGCTTGACAGTTTTCACAACACGTTCCCCCTCTTTCCAGCAGATCTCACACACTGCTGCTGATTATTTCTGGCCCTTTGGAGAAGGGATCGAAATCGTCTGATCCTGAGAGCATGTTTGTATGTTTCTGCCAGAACCTCACTGGAAAATGTTCACCCGATATAAAGACAAATTCTACCGCGAAGCTCATTGATTCCTCAACCACTGAAAAGTGCCCCTGTGCCGTTTCATCATTTTCTCAGGTCATCCTACTGAGAATCTTTACATTTTTAGAAGCCCGTCAGCCAAAAGTGAGGTATGCCATTTGTTTGCCCCTCGGGTGGTAGAAGGCAGCATACTTTTTCTCAAGATCCTAAAGGTCTTTAGAGAACTGGGCTTCTACTTGTGCATATCGTGCCTGAAGGTTTTTGCGAGCTTTGACCCGCTGCCTAACCGCCAGAGGCCAGCGCTGAGCGCGGCCTCCCTTTGAGACCAATGCCCCAGCAGGGGCTGCAAGGGCCTGAGGTCTGGGCCGCCCCTCGCCAGCTTCGGCCCCGTCGTCAGGTCCACACGCCCCAGCCTCCCAGGACTCGGAGGCATCAGCCAGGACCTCGCCCGCCCAGAACACGGCCTCCGCTGCCGGCTCCTCTGCCTTCTGGGATGCCGCCCCCTCTGCAGGCTCCCGCGGCTTCCAGGGCGGGGTGCCCTCTGCCTGGTACTCGCCTTCCAGCATCTGGTCCCCTCTCTCTCCCGGCTCCCTGGGCTCCCAAGAACAGCGCCTGACCACCACGTGGCCAGCGTGCGGCCGGGCCAGGACACAGTTGTTATTAGGAATACGGGGTCTAGAAGGGAAGGGACCGAACCCGCACAGTGGGGAACTCACAGATACCCGCGACCACTTCTGCGCCCTCCTCACCGTCCTCCTCCTCCTCTTTGTCCACATAATTCTCGTCCTCTTCCTTGTCTCTGTCTCCCTCCTCTGCCTCTTCGTTCTTCTCCTCGTCCTCTTCAGCCTCCTCCACTTCCTCCTCCCCTTCTGCCTCTTCCTGCTCTTCTACCAGCTTTACACCCCAGTCCTCCTGGACTATGGGCTGGGCGCCCTGCTCTTCCCAAAGGGCTCGCACTTCCGCCAGTAAATCCCTACGGGCGGCGACCCTGCTACCCCTTTCTGCCGGCACCGCTCCTCCTGGGACTGATCCCGGGATGCTGCCCATCCCACTGCCTGCTCTGTTCTGACCACGTGTGGCTGAGCCCCGCTTTTCTGTGGCAGAGATCGCAGGAAAGATGCACCAGTCAGTAGCTCAACCAGAGAAGCGATCAGGCTGCTAGACCTAGTTGGCAAAAATGGCTGCTGCCGAGCTAAGCCTCGCTGCTGGCAGCAGAGCCTGCTGGGAGGGGCGGGGGAGGGGGGCGGGGGTGGTGGGAGGCAGAGAAGATGGCGGCAGACAGCGGAACAGTCTGTGATGGTGGCCTTTGGAGGACTCGTGACAGGAAGGGTGGGGGGGAGGGGCCTGAGGAGCAGCCAACCATAACTGTGCCTGGGGGGCCGTTGGACAAGGCGGGAAAGAATCTGATAGGCAGTTGACGGAAGCCAGAACTTCAAAGGGTCAACAGAGAACTGCTTCCCCCCCCAACCCCCCAATCTCCCCCCCCCCCCCGTAGGGAGCGCTAAACTCATTGGCTGAAAGGCGAGGATTGACATGCCTGCGATTCAATGAAGTTTCAAGACCCAGCTTCTAGAGTTTGAGACCTTCCTCCCTTTCCTTCCAGGACCTTGGAGTCCCCAATTACCCTTTAAGTCCAAGCATATCCGATACTTTTAATTTTACCAGTGCCAGCAAAACTAAAATGTCCCCATATAGAGGCACTCTGCTGCACAGGGTGAATTGTTCCCTGATTTCCATCTGGAGATGGCTGGTGCCAATAGGGGCAGAGTCATTAAAAACTGTATCGTTAATATGTCAGCAATAGTAAAAAACCTACCAGAAAAGAAAGAAAAAAAGAATTTGGACATTTTAACATTATTAAAGCTAGTTAGGAAAAAGGCGAGGTTGAAATGGATGCAGTCAGAACAGAAAGTTGCAGAAGTGTTAACAACAGGAGCTGGAAAGAATTTAATGAACTGCTGCTAAATTTGAAAGGAACAGGACCCTGTAGTTACAGACACCCTTCCACTCCCCACCCCACCTCTTGTTTGTAGAAGAGCTGTAGCCTCCCAAGCCTTCCCTGAGTTCCAAAGAGCAAATTTAATCAGAGAATTGAGAAAATGCAGAAAAAAAGGAAAACAGTCAAGCAAGACAAAATAATAATAGTTTGGCCATACGACAAAGTCATGGACCCATAGTTCCTTCTCAAGGGCTATAGATAATAATCTGAGCCATATCCTTGAATTGTTTTGCAGATACTAAAACCTCCACTGGGTGGAAGAAGTTAACTGCCTGCTGACCACAAGCAAGTAGATCCCAGACAGGTTGAAAACAGATTGATGATATTAATTCCCAAAATTCCACCCTGTTACCTCATCACGAACCAATGACAAGGATATCATGTACACCACTACCCTCTCCCTCACCCTACCTTTAAAAATACTTCACTGAAAGCCATTTGGGAGTTTGGGTCTTTTGAGCATGAGCTGCCCATACTCCTTGCTTGGCACCTTGCAGAAAATGCTGTACGTTCCTTGACCACAACTGGCTGTCAGAATAGCTTTGCTGCACGTTGGGTGAACAGACCCAAGTTTGGTTCAGTAACATATTCACTTCAACGCTCCAAAGAATGAACAAAGAAAGTGAGAGACTTATTTTAAAGGACCAAGATAAGCATGATAGCCGTGGAAAGGCAGGCTTCCTAGAATGATTTCTGAGTCAACAGTCCAAGACTTTTTGCGGCATTCAGCCCCACTTAGTGAAGATCTCAAGTGTACACAACTCTGAAAATTATGAAGGAGTCATTAGGTCTTTTATACTGATTCAATTTCCTGTTGTTACTGGGCAAGCACCAAAACAATTCCTGATGAATCCTCTCGGTTCAGACATACTCCTCCCTGTCCCCATTATGTAGGAACAACTCATATCTCTTCATGGTAATCAGGGTCAACTTGCCCCCCCCAATATAGAAATCTGCTTTATTTGCCTGCTGATCCACTGCCATGAGGAGACTGAAGTGACCAGATGGTCGCTGTAGCTTCAAGTTCAGTAGAATCCAACCTGTATGCCTTACCAGAAACAGTCTCTCTTGAGATCCAGAACATTGAATACGGCAGACCCTAAAGTTTCAGGGATGGGAAGCACACATTCTGCAAGTGTGCTACAGGGAATGATGGTGAGAAGAACTGTTGTAGACACTCCAGAAAGAAAGGATGGACCCCATCCTCCCAGCTAAAATTTGCTTCAGATGTCAAGAGTGCTGACACCAAACATAACACATACTAAGACGGTAGGACAAGGTTTATTCTTTACATAATAAGGCTTTCAGGGGAGAGCAGGGAAGCCTTCCCAGACTGCTCTGAAAACAGCTTGAAAGAGTGGGAAAGGAGACCGATTTCAGGTTTTTGTTTCAGTTAGGGGGTGGGGCCAGGGTGAGTGTTCTGGTGCAGAGGTAGGGGCTTGCATGGCTTGAACCTCCTGCTGGCTTCCAAGAAGAGATTACCTGGGATTTCGTGTCAGCTTACCCAGCTGTGGGGTGGAGGGGAAGAGGGAAGGCTGAGTCCTAAAAGTCCTCAGCACTCAAACATCATAAAGGAATCAGACTCATTTTTACGTGAGCCAATCTGATTTTCACTCCTTGGTTCCCAGATTCATATACAGTAGATTTGGCGACATAGCGTCAAATATCAGTTTTTGATTCAGTGCATATACCAGATCCTGGAGGAATGTGTCCCAACTATGCAGAGTGTTGTACCTGCACTGCTGCAATAGCTGAGCTGCTCCACCTGGTGGAATTAAGCCAACCAGAAAGGAGATGTTGTTGATCGGATATACTCCTCCCCCTTGAGCCTGAATGTACCCTAAGGCCAGTCTGTCATCCATTACAAGAGTACAAGGAAGTTTAGACTGATTCTCTTATCTTCCAGACCATTGGCTATGAGAGCTAAAGTTACAGATATGTTTCTGCCATTGTCTCCAGGGCCTGGACACTGATGCCAGGGCTATGGAACCAGGTATCTCCCCAGGTAGAACAGCCCTCTTTGCCTGGTGTCTCTAAAGGTGATCCAAAGGGTTGCGTCACTTCCAATAACTACAGGGGACAGTGCAGGATTTAAAACATTACCCCTCCTCCCAATGGAAAGACGTTCTGTGGCCCACTCTCCAACACAGACAAGCATATAACCTAAAGGGGCTTTCTACACTTGATTTGGATCACCTTTATATTGGTTTGGTAAAGCCACATGGGCAGTGTTGCTGAATAAATGCAGCTTCAATATCCATACATGCCTTTGGTGCCACGGATGCATCAGGAGAACCATGTGGACTTGTATCAGTAATAATGAAACAAGGTTGTCCTGGTCAGAGTGTTTCTATGAGGGGGTTCGAATTTAATAGCCATGGCCATGGAAGATTTTCTGTTCCCGTCTATGTGGATGGAAGGACAAACCTCAGACAATTCAGTCAGCTGCTACCGCCACTTGACTCAAGTGGGCCGTGGGGATATTTGCCAAGCCGTGGTGCTTGATTTAGGGGACACAAACCCGATCCCCATCTCTGCACCTGCCAGCTTACAAGGAGTTCCACTCCAGATACTGAGATTGTTGTTTTCCTTCCACGGCCCCATAGTCTGCTTGTCCTAATTCAGTAGTCAGTACTTCTCCCGTTGACCCAGCCATTTCCCACGTGCATCCAGACCTATCTGGATGTTCCAGGAGTGACACAGGCTGTGGCACAATGGTAGAACTTTCAATGGTCTATTGACCATCACCTACTGCTGCCTGAGGGAGCCACCACAAGGGTAATCTAGGTTTCACAGATTCCACCAGTGGATCATTATCCCTGTGATCTGTGATCCACAATGTCCAATGACTGGAGCCAGGTAATAGCAGAAGCAATAAGCTGGAGTCACTTTCACCTCGTTCTCTGACTAAGGTCAGTGAAGGAAGAAAAAAGAAAGAAAGAGGAATGGTTGGGGATTGTCAGTGTGGAATCACTGATAGAGTGAAGTGATCTCCCTGTCCTGACATCCCCCAAGCAACCATTCCCTTTAGAAAGGGAATATTCCTGGGGAATTCCCTGGCAGTCCAGTGGTTAGGACTCAGCGCTTTCACTGCCCACGCCTGGGTTCCATCCCTGGTTGGGGAACTAAGATCGCACAAGCGTCAAGGCGCGGCCAAAATACAAAAAGAAAGGAAGAAAGAACGAACGAAAGGGAATATTCCCTTGCTGGGAACAGCCTCATATAGTGACCCTATAGTCTGACTGTGATGTCTAGTCTGGCAGTGATTCTGGCAGCATGGCCTGTCCAGCAATCTTTCATAGTCAAAGCTTTGAAAATCCACTCTACTTCTTGATCATGCCAGCCACCAGAGCATGAAAAGGGGCGTGGAATACCTATGAAGTGTCATGCCCATCTCTGCCTGTTTTTTTAGTCCTTGAAATTTCAGCCATTATTATTTGATTTATCCTAGAGGTTTTGCTTCCATCCAATATGCTCTTGAGAATGTTGACCAAGGCTGTAAATCGTGAACAGCTCTTGTCTCTCTAACTGTGCTCATCCAGTTCTGTCTGGCTGCTGGTTCTCTCCATGGAATCAGCTTCTCTCAAGTCATTACGGAGAATAACGAGTTGGTCAAAAAGAGCTGTACTCTGTTTGGAGTGAGAACCAGAAAGGTATTCTTCATTGGCACACACCGCGGCACTTCCAGGGTACTCTGGCGGTCTTGCTTGAGTCTCCTTCATCATGAATGGCTCGCACTGAAAGATTACAAGTGGCCGAAAGCGTGGCGGAACTTAGATTCAAGCGTTACCCTGGTGCTGCCAGAATCTGCTGCTCACACAGGAATGGCAACTTCGTAGCCAGAATAGGTTTCAAAGGTTATTTGACACCAGAAGTAGCCACCGGATGGCAGCAGAGGGTGGAAGTAGTCTCTTTGCCAGGCGTGGGCAGAGCTCAAAGTCCTGTCACCTGCTGGCAGGTAACCCAGATGGAGGCCTTTTGAGCTCATTCGATTCTGGTAGCAGGGCCACTTGCCCAGTCTGACAATCAATCATCCCCCGTGAACTCCAAGAGACAACTAGGCTGTTAGCTAGAGCCCAAGAGCCAGTGAAAATACAGCATGCCTGCCCCTTAGGAGCATTGTCTAGGGCAAGGAGGGCAGCTTTTAATTTAGCCCATGGTGCTGACTGGTCCTCACTGCAGTGGGTCCTTTATGATTGTCATTGAGGCTAAAGGAGTGCTGAAGCCCGGGGACACTATAAGCTTTTATTGTGGCCAAGACACCAGTAAGCCAACACCAAGCATCCTTGGGGACTTCTTGGAAGTGTGGTCACCAGGTAGCGAAAGACTTCCCTTGTAGTTGAGCAAACAGAGGTGAAATGGCCCCTAAATAGGTAGCCACAGCCTTTTCAAATAAGCAAGACACAGCTATAGGACCAGACCTGCCCCTCTCTCAAATACAACATTTCATTTAATAAGAAAAGATTGTTGTACCTTTCCAACCTTGTTGTGAGGATCTGAGTGGAACAAACTCAAGATAGGGATGTCTGGATGTGCTGTTCCCTGGCAGTCCTGACTAAGGCTCTCATTCTCCACAAATGTCCAGTAGCAGGTTAGCAGCTGTTGCTCAAAAAGGGTGCAGTGGATGGCCCTCTCAGGGAGGCATCAAGTTCAGGACTCCAAGAGGCACTGCCAGGTGGAGGTGGTCTCCCTTGCTAGAAGCTCAAAATAGCCTAGTTATCAGTAGCAGACACCTACAATTCCAGGGGACCCTTGGGGTTTTACAGGCATCAAACGTAGGGTTGCTGAGATAGCCTGTTGCACTATCCCAGCTGCCTGCTACTCCTGTACCAAGCTACATTTGCTACATTTTCTCTTCAACATAGACGTAGGGTACAACAAACTGTCTAGGTGAGACATATTGTCTCTTAATAGTCAAACACTCAAATTAAGCACTGGACTTCTTTTTAGGGAGTAGTGAGCCACAGAGCGAATGACTCTTCCTTGCCTATCTTGGAGATTGGTCAGCCCACGTGGATCTCAAGAATTTGACCTGAGTGGCTGGTCTCTATATCTTATCAGGATTAAGGAGCCACCCCTTGGCTTTCATGCAAGTGGGCAAACAGCCATTGCCAACTCTTCTTTATTGGGGCCTCCCATTATGATAGGATCAACGGAGTGACTTGTTCCATATGTCAGCCTACCCACTGGTGGCAAGTAGCAGGAAAATCTGAGTCCCCCGGGTGCAACATGGTAATTGTGCATTTAAGCCCAAGGTCTGGAATAGCCAGAGCTACAGTGTCGACAGCTAAATTCAGTTGGCAATAATAATTACACCATAAGTCTCCAGATCTCATTAGCCTTTTCCCCTGGATACTCAATACTGTAGCCTTGAGATACAGATGCTCTCAGACCCCTACTACCCTTAAGTCCCTCATCAAGGTTTTGATTACTTTTCCCCCTGGAATTATATATTGCTTCTGCAGTATAATATGGGGAAAAACTGGAAGTCTGTGGGTGGTTTTGGTGTCATCTTCCTACTGTTACAACTCTACAAAGGGCTCTTCACAATTGGGAGAGTCTCTTTTGAGTCTTATGAGCACTCACAACGTGAACACACCCATATAACAGCCCTCAGAATAGGAAGCAGCGCATTGCCACATCCTAAAATCCCCTCGTATCTGCTTCAAGTCACTACATGTCCCGAGAGTGAACACTTATCTGACTTCTATCCTCACAGATTAATTTTCCCTGTTTTTGAGCTTTACACAAAAGGGCTTTTACTATACACTCTTTTGGGACTGACTTCTTTTGCTTTTGAAAGACTCATCTAATTTTTTGTGTGAGTGGTTGTAGATTGTTCATTTTCATTGCTCCATGTTATTCTCTGATATGAATACACCACCATTTATCTAGCAACTCTATTTTTCATATGTGTTTGGGGAGTTAAAAAACATTTTGCCTACTGTGAAGAGTGCTGCTGTGAACACTCTTATACAGGTGTTCTGGTGCACATATGTATATAATTCTCTTGGGTAAATAGCTAGGAGTGAAATTGTTACATCATAGGTTATGCATAAATTCACATACATTGAAGTTGGCAAATAAATTTCCAAAGTGGATGTACCAGTTTTCACTTGCATCAGTTGCTCCACGCCCTCACAAAGACATGATGTTTCTATCAGTTTTCATTTTACCTATTCAGGTGTGAAAGTAAAAGCATCACAATATGGCTTCAATGTTCATTTCCCTGACCTTCATGAATTATGAGGTTGAGACCCCTTCATTTGTTTATTAGTCATTGGTATTAGCCAGTTTTTCTGAAGTACCTGTTTGTCTTTTCCCATTTTTTCTGTTGGGTTGTTTGCCTTTACTTCTTGATTTGTAGGAATTTTTAATGTATTCTGGATACAATTCCTTTGTTGGATACATGTATGGCAAACAAATAGTCCCAATCTGTGGACTGCCTTTTCTCTTTCTTAATGGTGCCTTTTGATGAACAAATGCTCTTAAGTTTTACATAGTCTTTTTTTCTTTATTGTTAGTATTTTATTTCTGGTGTGACCTGTTAAAAAGAAAATGTTGCCTACTTCAAAATCATGAAGACATTCCCTATGTTTGCTTTAAATTATTTTTTACCTTTCACATTTATATCTGCAAACCATATCCAATTGATTTTTGTTCCTAGTTTGAAAAAAAGTCGATTCATTTTTTTCAAGTGGATATCCAACTGACAAAAAGAGACCATTGTCTCCTCACTGTACTTAACTGTCATAAATCAGGTGACTTAACATATATGTATATGCACACACACACATTTTTTGCCCTGTGTGATGAACCAGTATGTGTATAGATAGATAGATTCTATATTCTCTGTAAGATTCCATTGGTTAATTAGTCTCTCCTTGACCAGTACCCCATGGCTTAATTCCTAGAATTTCATAATAAGTTCGAAGAGTGGTAACCTATGTCTTCCTTTTTCAAGATTACTTTTGTATTCTTGCCATTCTGCATTTCCTATACCTGCACTATCCATTATGGTGGTGACTAGCCACGAGTAGCTATTTATTTGTTTACTTGCTTGGTTGGTATTTTGGGTTTCTTTTCTTTTTTTTATTGCAGTATAGTTGATTTACAATATTGTGTTAGTTACTGCTGTACTGCAAAGTGATACCGTTATACATATATATGCATTCTTTTTTATATATTCTTTTCCATTATGGTTTATCACAGGATACTGAATATAGTTCTCTGTGCTGTACAGTAGCACCTTGTTGTGTATCCATTCTATATATAAAAGCTCACATCTGCTCACCCCAACCTCCCACGCCGTCCCTCTCCCAATCCCCACCCCCTTGGCAACCACCAATCTGTTCTCTATGTCCGTGATTCTGTTTCAGTTTCACAGATAGGTTCATTTGTGTCATATTTTAGATTCCACATATAAGTCATATCATATGCTATTTGCCTTTCTGTGTCTGACTTACTTCACTCAGTATGATAATCTCTGGTTGCTTCCACGTTGCTGCAAATGGCATCATTTCGTTCTATTTTATGGCTGAGTAGTATTCCATTGTATATATGTACCACACCTTCTTTATCCATTCATCTGTCGACGGACATTTAGGCTGTTTCAATGTCCTGGCTCTTGTGAATAGTGCCGCTGTGAACGTAAGGTGCATGTATCACAAGTAGCTACTTAATTTGAAATTTAAAATAATTAAAAATTTAGTTTCTCAGTCACTGTAGCCACATTTCAAGTGCTCAATAGCCACATAGTGACTACTGTATTGGGCAGCACAGATACAGAACATTTTCATTATCACAGAAATTGGTATTGTATAATGCTGCTACTCAGATCAGTTTATCACTTTCCACACACACTCACACACAAAACCTACTGGGATTGGGATTTGGTTTGGTTTCGATCGCCAGACCAGTTTGGGGAAACCAAACATCTTTATGATAGTGAAACTTCCAATCCCTGTGAAAAGTCCCAATCCCAATTAGTAGCTAAGCTGTGTATAATTAATACTGCGTAATTAAATCCTAATGGAAAGCTCAAATGTGCAAGCACCTCACTATATTGCATCCCTGGAAAACAGAAGTAGCTAGAGCGTGAGCCTGGAGGTCTGATTACTACTGCTCCCTTTATGAATTCAATTTGGCTACAGGTTTAATTCTAGTCTATCCTGGACCTTTTCTTATGCATTTCATGGGGTTCGAGATAGCTTCCTCTTGCTGCAGGTTCCCTCAGTATAGATCCTGTATCTACCCCCTTTGCCTAAGGACTCAGCAGACGTTCCCACTGAGAGAGGGACTATATTTTCTCATTCACTGACTTTGAGTTTGTCCATTTGATTGCATGGGCCAATGAAATATTAGTGGGGGCGGCACAATCAGAGGCATGAAAAAGCACTTTTGCATTTCAGCCTTAGGTTCTTATACTTGGGCATCATCATAAGTATATGCCAAGACAACATGGAGTATAAAAGGCAAATGGACCAGAGTTAAGTAACCCTCAGTTTCTGAAGTGAGGCCTGTCCAATCAGTCAACAGCCAAACAACACACATCCATGCAAGTAAGCCTAGCCAAAATCAGGAAAACTGCCCAGCTCAATCCGGACTAAAATGCTCACCTGCACACTCATGTTCTAAATGGTTACTGACATATGCAAAGGAAGCAAATAGAAGAGGAATAAAATGATAGACAGACAACTACGCATGCCCATATAGAGGCAGCACTCTCCAGCCTATGGAAAGTTCCATCCTCACCTAAACGTGTGTGTGTGTGTGTGTGTGTGTGTAATAAAATAGGATTGGCTATTTTCAGATCCATTTTAGTTAAAAAAACATTGATCAATAAATAATTTTAAAGGATGTTAAAACTTAAGAAAATACACATCATCAGTGATCACACAGATAATATTTGGATCTATAAACTTCCAAATTTCAATTTTGAAAGGAAAACTTGTTATTCTTTTAAGCCTAACTCTCTATTTTATAGATTCACCATAATTTGAGTCTCATTTAATAGACTACCTCATGTGCTTGGAATCTGCTCTGAAGGTAGGAAAGCAGGGAAATGTGTAAAATGAGAATTTTAAATTATCAGGTCTCTTCACTTTATACCCAGCCCAAGATATCATCTTTTTTTTGGGGGGGGGGGTACGCGGGCCTCTCACTGTTGTGGCCTCTCCCGTTGCGGAGCACAGGCTCCAGACGCACAGGCCCAGTGGCCATGGCTCACGGGCCCAGCTGCTCCGCGGCATGTGGGATCTTCCCGGACCGGAGCACGAACCCGTGTTCCCTGCATCGGCAGGCGGACTCTCAACCACTGCGCCACCAGGGAAGCCCCCCAAGGTATCATCTTTATGTACGTTGTACAAATTCTTGTAATCATTGTTCATTTTATATTTTGTACCAACGTGAAAGAAAAAAATTCTCTCTTACTCTCTCTAAATTAATCTCAATGCAGGCATTGATAGATAAAAACCACCAATGACAAAATAACATGTTTATTGAGATGCAATTAACACAAAATTTACATATTTTAGTTGGAAAGTTCAGTGATTTTTGTATTAAAGTTACAAAGTTATGCAACCATCACCACAAACTATAACTTCTATTCAATTTCAGAAAATTTCCAACACCTCAAAAAGATCCTCTGGGCCCATTTGCAGTCCATCCCTGCTTCCTACTTCAGACCCAGGCAAACGCTAATCTACATTCCATTTCTATGGATTCGCCTTTTCTGGCTATTTCATATCATATGAAGCAAACAATATATGGCCTTCTTCACTAGTTTTTTTTTTTTTTTTTGCGGTACACGGGCCGCTCACTGTTGTGGCCTGTCCCGTTGCGGGGCACAGGCTCTGGACGTGCAGGCTCAGCGGCCATGGCTCAAGGGCCCAGCCGCTCTGTGGCATGTGGGATCTTCCAGGACCGGGGCACAAACCCGTGTCCCCTGCATCGGCAGGCGGACTCTCAACCACTGCGCCACCAGGGAAGCCCCTTCACTAGCTTTTTTTACTTAGCAAAATGTGTTTCATATATATCTGTATATATAGTTACATATGTATACATCTACATATATCTATATATAGATATATATGTACATATCTATATATCTGTATATGTATGTAAGACCATGTCTTGTGAAAATACAAATAGTTTTATTTCTTCCTTTTCAATATGCATGCCTTTTATTTCTTTTTCTTGGCTAACTAAACTTATTTCTTTAACTTGGCTGACTAAAACCCCCAGTACATTATTAAATAGAAGTGGAAAGAGCAGGCATCCTTGTCTGCATTCGATTTTTAAGAGGAAAGCTTTCAGTCTTTCAGTAGTAAGTATGATGCTAGCTTTGACTTGTTTGCAGTCTCTAATTTATCATTGTCCTTTGTAGCTTTTTGTCCAGCGTGTTGAAAACCACTGTGTCATAGTTTTTTTTTCTGATTATTTTGGTGTTTCACAGGAATTGTGGTAGGCTGAATTACAGACACCAAAGGATCTCCACATCCTAACCCTCAGAATCTGGGAATATATTACCTTCTAGTGCGAAAAGGACTTTAAAGATGTGATTAAGTTAAGGGTCTTGAGTGGGGAGATTTTGCGGCATATTGCAGATATCACGCAATATCTGGGTTGGCCCAGTGTAATCAGAAGTGTCCTTGTAAGAGAGAAGGCGCTGTGAAGATTGAAATAGAGATTTGAAGATGCTTCCTGGCTGGCTTTAAAGATGGAAGAACAGGCTCTGAGGAAAGGAAGGTAAAACATGCAGCACTAGGAGCTAGAAAAGATAAGGAAACAGATTTTTCCTAGAGCCTCTGTAAGGGCATGGCCACCACTGACACCTTGGTTTCATCCCAGAGAAACCAATTTCACACCTGTGACCTCCGGAACTGTGAGACAATATATGTGTGTGGTTTTAAACCACTGAATTTGTGCTTGTGTTTTATAGCAGCAACAGGACGCTAATAGGTCCTTGTTCCTCCATCATATGTGGACACAGAAGGAAATTCAATAGTCATTCTACATAAACTATTCCTGTGGCAAAAGAAGAGGTGGGAACAATTCTCAACTTTTTTTTTTCTAAGCCACGCTGCATGGCTTGTGGGATCTTAGTTCCCCGATCAGGGATTGAACCCACACCCTTGGCAATGAAAGCACAGAGTTCTAACAACTGGACCGCCAGGGAATTCCCTGGCGTTTGTCCTCTTTTCCTGCTCACACTCAGGCATACTAAGTTGTCAATACATCTACCACCGCTTATTCATCTACGCTTATAACACCTGTATCTCCACATCCAGTTATCACCCATAGCCAATCAACTGTTGACTTTCAGTTCTATACACTTCTTCATGTGTTTCAAATACCCCTACCTTAGTCTAGGACTTCAGCATGTCTCACATAAATCACTGCTATAATGAGCACTCCATTCTTGCTCCTCTCTGATCCTTTCTTCACATTGCTTTCAGAGTGACATGTCAAAAACACAAATTACTTCCCAAATTAGAGCCCCTTGATGGCTTCTTGTAGCCTTAAGAATGAAGTCTCCACTGCAGTCTCTGGGGAAATGCAAATGGCCAATAGACACATGCAAACATGTTCAACATCACTAATCATCAGGGAAATGCAAATCAAAATCACAATGAGACATCACCTCACAAAAGGACACACGTAACAAATTTTGGCGAGGATGTGTAGAAAAGGGAACCATCCCACACAGTTTCGCAGGAGTGTAAAGTGTTGCAGCCACTGTGGAAAACAGTATGGATATTTCTCAGGAAGCTAAAAACAGTTTTAGTTTGTAGTTTTCAGAACTACCATATGACCCCACAATTCCATCCCTGGGCATCTATCTGTAAAAAACAAAAACACGAATTCAAAAAGATGCATGCACCCCAATGTTCATAGCTGTGTGACTTACAGTTGCCAGTGTATAGAAGCAATCTGTGTCCATCAACAGATGAATGGAGAAAGAAGATGTGATGTATATATAGAATACTAATCAGCCATAAAAAAAGAATTTTGCCATTGGCAGCAACATAGATGGACTTGGAGGGTATTATGTTAAGGGAACTAAGTGAGACAGAGAGAGACAAATACTCAGTACATTAAAAAGAATTAATAACTGGCTGAATTAATGGACATAGAAATGAATGTAGAAGAGACTTAAGAAAGGGTAAGTCTTCAACAACAGACATCCTGCAGAGAGCAGAGAAAGGGCAGGGCTTATTTGAATACCACCTAATAAGTTGGTATTACTTGGTCTACAGAGCTAGTGGGCCCTTTTGTGTGCATCTTAAATGCCAAGTTTATTGTGTATGCAGTACAGTCATCAAAATTTTCTTACAGGAATCTGGCATGGCCAGAGTTGGGTTTTAGGAAGGTTGACTTAGCAAGTACATGAAGCATGTATCTGTGGGGAAAAATATGGAGGTAGGAGGAGGTTAGGAGACTAGGGCAAAGTTCAGGCAAGAAGTAATGAAGGTAATGATACTAAGAGTTGGCAAGAATGTGGAACAAATAGAAATCTCATCCTCTGCTGTTGGGAATATGAACTAGTACAACCGTTTTGAAAGATAATTGGTGTTACCTAGTAAGGTTGAACGTGGGCAGACCCTACGACCCAGGAATTTCATGTTTAGGCCTATACTGTAGATCCGGGTTCCTCAACTGTTGACATTTTGGAAAAGATAATTCTGGGTTGTAGAGAACTGTCCTGTGCATTGTAGGATGTTTAGCAGTATCCTTGTCCTCCACCCACTATATGCCAGTAGCACACCCTCAGTTACGACAACCAAAAGGTTTGAGACGTTATCAAATGTCTCCCTGGTTGGGGCGGAGGGGTAGTGTGTAAAATTGCCCTCAACTGAGAAACTAGAGAAACTCTTGTATGTGGGCATAGGGGGATATAATGAGAAAGTTCATCGCAAAATAATTTGCAAAAGCATAAAACTGGAAACAAGCCACATGTCCATCAACAGGAAAGAGACACACTGTGGAATTTTCATATGGTGGATAAGTATACAGCAATGAAAAGTGATTACTACAGTTGCACACATCAACATGGATAAAGATCACAAACACAAAATTGGGGGGATAGAGAAAGAGCAAGATAAGTAATACGCCTAGTATAATTAGATCTACATGACGTCCAAAATGGACAAGAAATAACGTTATTTAAAGGAACATTCCTCTGCAGTGAATGTATAAAAAAGTGAATTATTAACAAAGTTCAGGATCGTGGTTACCAATGGGAAGGAATGAGGGGAGGAATCTGGAAGGGCACAGGTGGACTTCCAAGGGATTAGCCGTGTTCTAGTTCGCAAGCTTGGTGGTGAGTACACAGGTTTCTATATTATTATGATACACCTTACATATATGCTGTATTATCTTCTGTATACACGAAACAGTTCATAATTTGTCAGGAAGTGATGCGGTGTAAAATAAGGCAGGAAAACGGAGAGAAAGGCAGCAGAGTAAATAACTGGATGAGAGAAAGAGACAGACAGGGAGAGAGAGGGAACAGCCAACTTTCAGGTGCCTCTTCGAAACGTTTTAAACTCATTTTCTTCATAGATCTGGGGATGAAATCAATTCCTTATCTATAAACACACATAATTCATTGCTCAGACTTCTAAGAAATGTACATTTTATGCCTCAAAACCGATCCTACTATATGATGTGATTCACAGGACTGGATAATACCACATTTCACAAAACACCATTGTCTGAGAATCCCGCCCTGTTAGACTTGTAAACGTGTACTCATTTGTATTCCTTGGAGTTATAAGCATCTGAAACTAGGTGGCTTAGAGTAAAAGTGATTCTTCATCACTAACTTTAGTGTCATTAGCATATCCCTAACTGGGACAGAACACTGTTTCCAACTCCAGCACCCACCCTGCCCCTCTGTTTTTCTCCCAATGGTCACCTCTCAGGTAGTGGAATAAAAGGAGAGTTTTTGGATCAAATCCTTTCAGAAGATGGGGCCATAACCAAGGAAAATATCAGAATACCCTAACCTTTCCTGGACGAGGCAGAGAGGGACAAGACAGGTCTTTTCCTAGAAGAAGCACAAAGTTTTCAAGGCAGAAGGACTCACTGAAAACATATTTTATACATGTGGATACAGAAACACCCACAAACACCCAGAGAAGCAGGAAATGCAGGATCTGTCCCTGACCTGATTTAGGGACCGTCTCTCAGAGACTCAGAGAAGCCTGATATGTTAGAGCTACAGCAAACCCTCAGAGCAGCAAGCCTGAGCTTCCTCCCTCAACATGAGAGGCTTCAGGTGCATCCATGTGGATAACGTAGCCCACTTGTCCTGTTACCTGGATACGCAGCCTTCACCTCGTAGATACCTCCCAGCCCTGAGAGTATAACACTGACACTGCCCCTCAGCCCTCAGAAGCACAGACGCAGTGAAGAGGAACACACATGCCTCTTGGGGCTTGGGACATGGGGCCACCTGGGGAGTAAATTCAGGGCCCTAGGTAACTGGAGCTCGGTAAGGGGCAGGGACATGGACTCCGAGCATGCACCAAAAAAGGCTTATCTCAAGAAGAGGTGTGCATGGGTTTGTCTAAAGTGAACCTCCCGGGACTTCCCTGGCAGTCCAGTGGTTAACACTCTGTGCTAATGTGATACTGAGAGAGAGAGAGAGATGAGAGAGAGAAAAGAAAAGATGAATGGGTAGAGAAAAGAGAAACTAAGATTGAATTACCAACTCAGTGATAGCCAATCATCTTACTATGGTAATTTTCTTTTCTTTTGAATAAAATATCTAAATTGAAGTAATATTTGTGAATTACTCATGAAATGCAGTCTTATTTGAAATCCTTAACTTTTTCCTACTTTGTAAGCAGTCACCTTCTCAAAGGCATTGTTATGCCAAGAGACTCCATTTCTGTGGCCAGGTGATGAAGGTTCAGCCAGTGCACAGCTTGGTCGCTTTAGCTGCTTCTCCTCGTGGCCACTCTCTAAATATATAGTTCTCTATATTTTAGACCTCTAAAAAAATATAGGTCTCTATTTCCAGGTCTGATAAATTTCCCATCTGTAGTGGTCTTAAAGCTACAGGACAAAGGACTTGCGGCTGTAAATGAAATACATTTCAGAACACACTGCCTTCTATACCATCTAGAATACAAGTACATTGTTAACATTGAACTGTTTTTCCAAAATTAAATTTCATCTATATTTACTTTACAAAAATTATTAAAAACATGATAGATAGCTAGTGGGAAGCAGCTGCATAGCACAGGGAGATCAGCTCGGACCTCTGTGACCACGTAGAGTGGTGGGATAGGGAGGTTGGGAGGGAGATGCAAGAGGGAAGAGAAATGGGGATATAGGTATACTAGAGCTGATTCACTTTGTTATAAAGCAGATACTAACACACCACAGTAAAGCAATTATACTCCAATAAAGATGCTAAAAAGATAAGCAAAAAGTAGATTAAGGATGTAAACAAAACAAAACATAAAGCTGTTAGTAACAGGTATATGTCGGGAATGCTTGCACTATACAATAATACCTGTATTCTCCAGAGCTGCCCTCTGCTGAGACCATATCCAGTTTGGGTCCTTCTTTTAGTTCCTCATTTCCATCCTCTTTCTCTTCATCAGCGCTTTCATACTGATGTTCACTCTCTTCTTTAGTGTCGAATGATACGGACTTTGGCATCACAAGGTGGTGGACAACATTTCCCGATTTAAAGTCAGCAGCAGAATCTAGTTCTCTGCCCTCGGGAGGATCTGGAGAAGAGAAATATGTCAGAAAATAAATAAAGAAGTAAAAAGAACAGCTGGCCATGCTCCTACTGGTTGATACAACACTTCCATGGCCCTCGCACTTCTGCTGCTTGACAGTTTTCACAACACGTTCCCCCTCTTTCCAGCAGATCTCACACACTGCTGCTGATTATTTCTGGCCCTTTGGAGAAGGGATCAAAATCGTCTGATCCTGAGAGCATTTTTGTATGTCTCTGCCAGAACCTCACTGGAAAATGTTCACCCGATTTAAAGACAAATTCTACCGCGAAGCTCATTGATTCCTCAACCACTGAAAAGTGCCCCTGTTCCGTTTCATCATTTTCTCAGGTCATCCTACTGAGAATCTTTACATTTTTAGAAGCCCATCAGCCAAAAGTGAGGTATGCCATTTGTTTGCCCCTCGGGTGGTAGAAGGCAGCATACTTTTTCTCAAGATCCTAAAGGTCTTTAGAGAATTGGGCTTCAACTTGTGCATATCGTGCCTGAAAGTTTCTGAGAGGTTTGACCCGCTGCCTAACCGCCAGAGGCCAGCGCTGAGCACAGCCTGCCTTTGAGGCCGATGCCCCAGCAGGGGCTGCAAGGGCCTGAGGCCTGGGCTGCCCCTCGCCAGCTTCGGCCCTGTCGTCAGATCCACACGCCCCAGCCTCCCAGGACTCGGAGGCATCAGCCAGGACCTCGCCCGCCCAGAACACGGCCTCCGCTGCCGGCTCCTCTGCCTTCTGGGATGCCGCCCCCTCTGCAGGTTCCCACAGCTCCCAGGGCAGGGTGCCCTCTGCCTGGTACTCACTTCGCCAGATCTCACCTGCCTCTCCCAGGTCTCCCTGCCCCTGAGGAGGCGCGGCATCCGCTGTAGGGTCCGAGGGCCATCGGCAGCGGTGCCTGACCATCACGCAGCCAGTGTTGGGGTCGACCAGGACACGGTAGTTGTAGTGCCTGGGCTTCGGATGGCAATGGACCACATCCCGGAGCAGGGACTTAGAACACGCCGCAGAGGCCCCGTGGCCCGCGACCACTCCCGCGCCCTCCTGCCCATTCTCGTCCTCCTCTTCTGTCTCTTCGTCCTCCTCAACCTCCTCCGCAGTTTCGTCCCCCTCTTCTGACTGGTACACATCCTCCTCCTGGTCCTCGATGTCTAATTTAAACTCTTCCTCCTTCTCCTCCTCCGTCCTCTCCATCCCCTCCATCTCTTGTTCCGTGTCTTCCTCCATCTGCATCTCCCCCTCTTCCTCCTCCGTCTGTTCCTCCTCCTTCTCTGTCTCTTCCTCCTCCTCCTCCTCAGTTTCGTCCCCTTCTTCTGACTGGTACTCATCCTCCTCTTGGTCCTCGATGTCTAATTCAAACTCTTCCTCCGCCTCCTCCTCCGTCTCCTCCATCCCCTCCATCTCTTTCTCCGTGTCTTCCTCCATCTTCATCTCCTCCTCCGTCTCTTCCTCTTCCTCCTCCTCCTCCTCCACCATCTCTACATCCCAGTCTTCTTCCACTGCGGCCTGGGTGGCCTTCTGCCCACCATCCTCCTCGTCAAACGCTCTGGAGCGCCTCAGGGAGGCCAGCAGGGCCGCGGCCCGCTCGACTCCATCCATCCCTCCCGAAGGGGATGCACGGACCCCGAGGGGACTGGGGTCGCCACCCGCCCCGCCACCAGCTCCGTCCTGGCCACCTGGGATTAGCCCGTGCTCCTCTGTGGCAGACATGGCAGGAGGGACGCGCCAGACACGGATGGGGCTGCAGTGACGACCGCGGGGAAGATGGCGACCGCCGGGATGAGTGTCGCTGAGGGAGGGGACGCTGTGGGCAGCGGGGCCTCCGGGACGGGGTGGGGGCTGCAGAGAAGCCGGCTGCACAGGGGACAGGATTCAGCAAAGATGCCTCTGGGGGCCCCGCTACGGGAAGGGTAGACGGCCTGCCCGCGGTGCACCCCAGCGAGACTGGGACGAGGACGCTGCGCCCAGGGGCACAGGGCGGGAAAGAGCCTGACTGGCTGGCGACGGGAGGCGGACTTTAGAAGGGTCAACGAAGGGCCACTTCCTCCAGCGCCAGCTCTAAGCTCATTTGCCAGCAGCCAAGGATTGACAGCACCACCGTCCAATGAGTGATCAAGGTCTTCAGCTTCCCTGGAGGCCTTAAAGGCCCAGCTCACCCTGAGCCTCTGTGAGCGCACAGGAATCCCTTCCTTTTCATTCCACCCCTGCAAGCGCAAAACTACAATGTCCCTAAAGGGCGGCGCCCTGGGGTATGGGAACCTGCATGTGTTCCCCAACTGCCACCCTGGGGCAGCTCACGCTGATAGAGACACACTTAGTTCAAAAACGAGAGAGAGAGAAGGTGTATAGATCAAATCTCAGCAACGCTTAAAACCTCCCACAAGAGAGAGCAAGAGAATTTGGAGGTTTTAATGCTGTTAAGGCTACTTAGAAAAGGACATACAAAGTCGATATAGATGCAGGGAGAATGGAGAGTGGAAGAAGCAGTAAAGACAGGAGCTGGACAGTGTTTCATCAGGGCTCCCCAATTCACTTGCAGCCTCCAAGAAATGAAGACAGAGAGAGAGAGGGAAGAGAGAGAGAGACAGAGACACACAGAGACAGAGACACACACACAGAGAGAGATACTTGTTTTAAAGACTAGGCTGAGCACCTGCTCTGCACTGGATTGTGTACACCCCCTGCCTCCCAAATTCATACGATGAAGCTCATCCCCCACCCCACCCCGCCCCCAGGAGATGGTATTTGGAGACTGGGTCTTTGGTAGGTCATTCAGTTGTGAAGGTCAGGAGGCTGGGGTCTACACATTGGGATTACTGCCCTTACAGGAAGAGACCACAGATGGTGCTCTCCGCCCACCACCCCAACGTGAAGCCACAGGAAGAAGGCGGCTATTTTCAAGCCAAACGAGGGCCCTCACCAAGAACTCCACCATGCTGGCACCCTGACCTTGGGCTTCCTAGCCTCCAGAACTGTAGGAAATAAATAAATGTCTTGTTTAAGCCGCCCAGCCTATGGCATTTTATTAGGGCAGCCTGAGCAGACTAATACAGCATGGCAGACGTTAACAGGACAGGCTTCCTAGAATCATTTCTCGCTCAACAGTCCGAGACTTTTTTTTTTTTTGCGGTACGCGGGCCTCTCACTGTTGTGGCCTCTCCCGCCGCGGAGCACAGGCTCTGGACGTGCAGGCTCAGCGGCCATGGCTCACGGGCCCAGCCGCTCCGCGGCATGTGGGATCCTCCCAGACCGGGGCACGAACCCGTGTCCCCTGCATCGGCAGGCGGACTCTCAACCACTGCGCCACCAGGGAAGCCCAGTCCGAGACTTTTTGTTGTACTCAGCCCCACTTAGCCGAGTGGTCAAGGGTAACGAATGCTGAAAACGAGGAAGCAATCGACAACTATTTTATGCTAATCCCATTTACTACTGTCGCTGGGCACAGAAGCAAGACTGGGTGTTAGCTGTAACATACATGCTCAACTATTTGACAAGAGCTCCAAGAACACACAATGAGGACAGGATAGTCTCTTCAATAAATGGTGCTGGGAAAACTGGATATCCACGGGCAAAGATACTATGTTGGGCCCTTATCTTACACCATACCCCAAAATGAACTCAAAATGGATTAAAGACTTAAACGTAAGGCCTGAATCTGTAAAACTCCTAGAGGAAAACACAGGGGTAAGCTCCTTGACATAGGTTACGGCAATGATTTTTTTTTGAAATGACACCAAAACAAAGGCAACAAAAACAAAACTAAACAAGTGGACTACATCAAACTAAAAAGCTTCTGCACAGCAAAGGAAATAATTAACAAAATGAAAAGGCAACAGACCTGTGAAGCACAAGAAAATATTTGCAAATCATGTTATCTGTTGAGGGGATAATATGTAAAATATATAAGGAATTCAATCACCTCAACAGCAAACAAAAAAAGAAAAACCAAAACCAACAAATAATTAATAAAAGGGCACACGGTCCAAATATACGTTTTTCCAAAGAAGACATACAACTGGCGAATAGGTATATGAAAAGGTGTTCAACATCACTAACCATCAGGGAAATGCAAATCAAAGCTGCAATTAAGACATCACACCTATTAGGATGGCTATTATCAAAAGGACAAGAGATAGCAAGTGTTGGCAAGAGTGTGGTAAAATGGGAACACTCGTGCCCTGCTGGTGGGAAAGTAAAATGGTGCACCCACTGTGGACAACTGTATGGAGGTTCCTCAAAAGATTGAAAGTAGAGCTATCAGATCAGCCAGCAATCCCACTCCTGAAAACAGATCCAAAGGAGGTGATTTCTGCTCTGCTCTCTTATGCTCATTGCAGCATTATTGACAAGAGCCAAAGAATGGAGACAACCTAAGTGCTTTGAGCAGATGAAAGGATAAAGAACATATCATATACATATAAAAGACATATAAAAGAATTCTTCTTAAAAATTCACCTGAGGGCTTTCCTGATGGCGCAGTGGTTAAGAATCCACCTGCCAACGCAGGGGACGTGGGTTCGAGCCCTGGCCCGGGAAGATCCCACACGCTGCGGAGCAACTAAGCCCATGAGCCACAACTACTGAGCCTGCGCTCTAGAGCCTGTGAGCTGCAACTACTGAGCCCGCGTGCTACAACTACTGAAGCCCGCACATCTAGAGGCCGTGCTGCACAACAAGAGAAGCCACCGCAATGAGAAGCCCGCGCACTGCAACGAAGAGTAGTCCCCGCTCGCCGCAACTACAGGAAGTCCGTGCGCAGCAACGGAGACCCAACGCAGCCAAAAATAATAAATAAATGAAAGCAAAATAAATAAATAAAAAAATTTATTTGAAAGACTATTCTTACCTTTAGGGGGGTGATCCAGAGAGGAACAGGAACAGAGACAAGACATAGTAGATTCTCCTTCCATCAGACTTCTTGTCTCTCTCAGGAAATCTCTACAGGCACAGCTTAATAGTGAGCCAGCTGGAAAGGCAAAATAGGGATGGCAGAGACCCAGAAACTTAGAACAGGTTATAGAATTTTGAGCTCAGATATTAAACAACTTTTACTTACCTCGCATCTACTTCCTCTTATATATCCTGACAAAGAATGCAAACAGTATGCCTTCTGAGACAAAATAAACACAGAAGTGACTATAACATCAGCAACACCCACTTCCAAAATCACAAGAACAAAATTTAAGACCTTTGTTAGGAAGTGTACTTATGTTTATATAGTAAATCGGGAACCATTGACAGACTTTAATGAAATTTACATATGTCATTAATTTTGATGTAGAAAAAAAGTTCATGTGCATAGTGACTTCTCTTCTTTCTCCCATGGCCACCTAGGAAACTCAGAGATTAGGAAAAAAGCTTCCTTCCCCATATGTTTCTTTAATATTCCAGCCTCAGGTACATTCAACACCTCTGCCTGAGCCCCTGATGGAACACCACTCTCAGGTGAGGCAGTTTATCTACCTGAAGGATTTCAAAATACCCTTAAGAGTTTGGAAGAATTGGGAGATCTAAAGGTAAAATCTGTGCAAACACTACGTAGAGGCAAAAACCTTCTATGACTCAGAAACGTATCTGGAGGGCTGAGCGGGTGTGTGTGAGTGTATGGGTAAAGATTATTTCGGTTGAACTTTAGGCAAACTGTAAACATAAACTCTACACAGAAACACTTTCCAATCCCCTGTGTCTTTAAACTCATGAGATGAGCTGCCCTGCAGAGGCAGGACCTGGTATCTTTGGGCAGCTGTGGCAGTTAAAGAGTGTGAGCTCTCAAACCAGACTGCCTGGATAAAAGTTCCAGCGCACTTACAGGCTGTGAGATCTTGGGCTCAGGACTTAATATCTCAAATCCTGTCTTATATTATAATTCTCAATTTCTCCATCAGTAAACGAGGTGAAAAATAGTCCCAACCTCATCGGATTGCTGTACAGATTTAATGAGCTAATACTTTACAAGGGCCTACTTGATGTAGAGCTTGGCACAAAGTAAGTGCAAATTAATGTCTGGGCACATCACAAACTGAACACATTCCATGCTCACTGCTGTAGCTGCACAGATCATCTTTTAATCCTTCAAATATGCTATGTTCTCTTTCTTCTAATGGATCTTTGCCCATCTTTATTCCCCTAACTAGACCTTATGCATAGCTTTGGCCCCCTCTGACTTTCTAAGCCCTAATCATCCTTTCCGTCCCAACTCAGGCTTTTTTTTTTACAAGAAGCCTCTTCTCTGTTACGACCGGGTTGCACGTTTCTTTCTTTGTTATTTTTAAACTAAAGTGAAATTAAAATAACAAGAAATTAATGATTTTAGTCCATTTAAAATGGACAAATCAAATAAAACGTTTTAAAAATAGAATGTACCAATCAGTTCTTTTAGTACATTCACGATGCTGTGCAACCATCACCCCTATCTAGTTTCAGAGCATTTTCATCAACTCAGAAACAAACCCTGGGGCTTCACTGGTGGCGCAGTGGTTGAGAGTCAGCCTGCCGATGCAGGGGACATGGGTTCGTGCCCCGGTCCGGGAAGATCCCACATGCCGCGGAGCGGTTGGGCCCGTGAGCCATGGCCGCTGGGCCTGCACATCCGGAGCCTGTGCTCCGCAATGGGAGAGGCCACAATAGTGAGAGGCCCACGTACCGCAAAAAAAAAAAAAAAAAGAAAGAAATCCTATATCCAGGAAGCCGTCATACACCATTCCCTCCTATCCTCAAACACTGGCAACCACTAATCTCCTTTCTGCCACTATAGATTTGCCTAATCTGGACATTTCATAGAAATGGAATCATGCCATATGTGGCATTGTGTGTTTGTGTGTGTGTGATATTTTCTAATTTTTGTTCATGGTAGTTGTTATCTTTTTCCATTATGAACTTTCTTCTCATTCTAAAAAAAGATTCACTTCATGCATGATTGTGTATAACGATAGAAGAGAGTCTTCCATGTTGTATGAGTTTCTTGCCTGACTGAACCTGTTCTGGACTCTCCCTGAAAAAGACCAAGACTCCTTGGGCATAATGCCTGTACCAGTCCAATAACATACACAAAGATTGTATGCCATGACCAAAGGATTTTTATCCCAGGAATGTAATGTTGATTTAACATTAAGAAATCACAGGGTAGGGCCTTCCCTGGTGGAGCAGTGGTTAAGAATCCACACGACAATGCAGGGGACACAGGTTCGAGCCCTGGTCCGGGAAGATCCCGCATGCCGCGGACCAACTAAGTCCGTGCGCCACAAATACTGAGCCTGCACTCTAGAGCCCACGTGCCACAAGTACTGAAGCTCACGCGCCTAGAGCCCGTGCTCCACAACAAGAGAGGCCACCGCAATGAGAACCTTGCACACCTCAACGAAGAGTAGCCCACAGTCACCGCAACTACAGAAAGACCGCATGCCGCAACGAAGACCCAACAGCATCCAAAAATCAATCAATCAATCAATCAATCAGTCACAGTGTAGGGACTTCCCTGGTGGAGCAGTGGTTAAGAATCCACCCAACAATGCAGGGGACACGGGTTCGACCCTTGGTCCGGGAAGATGCCACATGCCGCGGAGCAACTAAGCCCGTGTGCCACAACTACTGAGCCTGTGTTCTAGAGCCCGTGAGCCACAACTACTGAGCCCACGTGCCACAACTACTGAAGCCGGCATGCCTAGAGCCTGTGCTCCGCAACAAGAGAAGCCACTGCAACGAGAAGCCCGCGAACTGCAACGAAGAGTAGGCCCCGCTCTCCGCAACTAGAGAAAGCCCGTGCGCAGCAACGAAGACGCAACGTAGACAAAATTAAAAATAAATAAATTTATATAAAAGAAAGAAATCACAGTGTAATACATCTAACAGAATACCAGACAAATCCTCATGATCATCTTAAGAGACGTTTACAAAGCCTGTAGCATAACTCAATACCCTTCCATGATAAAAACTCTCAAAAAACTAGGATTAGAAGATATCTTCTTCAATGCTCAACATCGCTAATTATTAGAGAAATGCAAATCCAAACTACAATGAGGTATCACCTCACACCGGTCAGAATGGCCATCAACAAAAAGTTTACAAACAGGGACTTCCCTTGGTGGTCCAATGGTTAAGACTCCACACTCCCTATGCAGGGAGCCCGGGTTCAAACCCTCGTCGAGGAACTAGATCCCGTATGCCGCAAGTAAGAGCCCACATGCCACAACTAAAAGACCCCGCATGCCGCAAGAGCCCACATGCCACAAGTAAAAGACCCCGCATGCTGCAAGTAAGAGCCCACATGCCACAACTAAAAGATCCCACACGCCGCAACTAAAAGATCCCACAAGTCACAAAGATCCCACATGCCACGACTAAAGATCCTGCATTCAACACCTAAAAGATCCCACGTGCAATAAAGATCCTGCACGTGGCAACAAAGATCCCACGTGTCCCAAATAAGAACCAGCACAGCCAAGTAAATAAATAAAATAAAATAAAATTTTAAAAAAAGTTTACAAACACTAAATGCTGGTGAAAGTATGGAGCAAAAGGAACCCTCCTACTCTGTTGGTGGGAAATTAAATTGGTGCAGCCACTATGGAAAACAGTGTGGAGGTTCCTCCAAAACCTAAACATAGAGTTGCCATATGATCCGGAAATTCCACTCCTGGGCATATATCCAGAGAAAACGCTAATTCAAAAAGATACATGCACCCCAATGTTCACAGCAGCACTATTTACGATAGCCAAGACATGGAAGAAACCTAAATGTCTATCGACAGATGAATGGATAAAGAAAACGTGGTACATATATACAATGGAATACCACTCAGCCATAAAGAATAATGAAATAATGCCACTTGCAGCAACATGCATGGACCTAGAGATTATTATACTAAGTGAGGTACGTCAGACAGAGAAAGACAAGTATCATATGATATCACTTACATGTGGAATCTAATACAAAATGATACAAATGAACTTATTGATATTTACAAAACAGAAACAGACTCACAGACATAGAAAACAAACTTATGGTTACCAAAGGGGAAAGGGGGTGGGGAAGGGATAAATTAGGAGTTTGGGATTAGCAGATATAAACTACTATATATAAAATAGGTAAACAGCAAGGTCCTACTGCATAGCACAGGAAGCTATATTCAATATCCTGTTGTTAAACATAATGGAAAAGAATATGAAAAAGAATGTGTGTGTGTGTGTATATATGTATGTATATATTTACATTTATATATATATATTTATATATATAAGTGAATCCCTTTGCCGTACACCAGAAGCTAACATAATACTATAAATCAACGACACTTCAATAAAAATATATTAAAAACTGAAACACAGTTATGAAGCCATAAAAAAGGTACAAACTCTTAGTTATAAAATAAATAAGGCATGGGGATGTAATGTACAGCATGATGACTATAGTTAATAACACTAGATTTTATCTTTGAAAGCTGCTAAGACAAAACCCTCTTAGGTTTGCTCTTAATAAGAGATTATAATAGGTTTTTCCTTACCTCCTAAGTAATCTCCGTAGAAAGCAGAGATTCTTTGTCTTCTCAGAAAAATTTCCTGTGCTTCTTGTTGATTTATCATGTCCTTTATTTGTAAGATAAATGAGTCTTCTTACTTCTAAAAGACAGAAGGCTGTTTTGAATCACATTACTTCCAATATTTACTTTTGAAATCTTTTATTACTACTCTGGTAAAATAGGTGGCCAAATAGTTTCTTAGTGACCCATGATTCTACTTAGCCAAGTGTACAAATCTTTTGCCATTTCTAACAACTTGTGATATTTGGCCTTTCCAAATTCAAATCCTAAATGAAATCTTCTTGATCTCATACTGATTTTTTTTTTTTTGCAGTACACGGGCTTCTCACTGTTGTGGCCTCTCCCGTTGCGGAGCACAGGCTCCGGACGCGCAGGCTCAGCGGCCACGGCTCACGGGCCCAGCCGCTCCGCGGCACGTGGGATCTTCCCGGACCGGGGCACGAACCCGTGTCCCCTGCATTGGCAGGCGGAATCTCAGCCACTGCACCACCAGGGAAGCCCTATATTCGTGTCCTTGTGTGAGTGAATTTGTAGGAATGCTCATGTGATTGAGTGAATGTTTGAGCAGGTTTGTATGGAGTGAATTGTTTAGAGTGTGGGTGACTGGGTTATGTCTATGTATTTGAGCACATTTGTGAGCATGTTCACGTGAGGGTATGAGGTATGAGCACATTTGTAGTGAGTGAATGTCTGAGCATGTGGGTGGGAAAGTACATGAATGTGTCTATATGCGTGAATAAGTTTTCAGCATGTTCATTTGTGTGAGCAAGGAGGAAACATGTTAATATAAGTGAATGTGTGAGCATGTGCATATATGTAGGCATGGACATTTGTGAGAGTGAATTTGTGAACTTTTTCACGTCTTACAGTGTGTTATGTGAGAATATTTGAGTGTTGAATAAATGGGGGTGTTCAAGTGTGTGGAACTTGTGAGCATGTGCATATATATTTTCATGTTTGTGTGAGTGAATATTTGTTTTCATGAGCTTGTTACGGTGAGAGTGTATTGTATGTTAAATCTGCGAGTGAATCTTTGTGTGTAAGTGAATGTTTGAGTTGATGCTGAGTGTGAGCATGTTTGTGTGAGAGTGAATAGGTACGCATATTTCTGTTTGTGAGTGTGTTAATGTGCCTGTGTAAGTGAATGGCTTCAGTGTGAACACAGTCTATATGACTATGTCTCTGTAAGTATGAGTTTGTGAGAATGCATGTTGTGCCAGTTAATGTGTGAGCATGGCCCTGTTTTTGAGTGTGCTAATGAGTGTAAATGAGGGAATGTGCTCATGTGAGATCTGTGAGTGTGTCTTCTTTGTGAATACATTTGTGAACATGTTCAGGTGAATGAGGGAATATGTGCACTGGTGGTAGCATATGTGAGTGTGTCTACATGTGTGTGAGAACTGAGGACGTCTGTGTTAGTGAATACGTCTGTATAAGAGCACGAATTTGTTTTAGTGAATTTGTATGGTCATGGGTGAGAACAGGTAGGTGTATGTGAGTGAACACTGAGATGTTTGTGCATGTGAATGAGTAAATACGGGAGTAAGACTGGACACGTGATTTGTATAAATCATCATATCTAAGAGTATATATGCAAATGACTTTTTAACACGTGTGTGTTTGATTGAATGTGTTAGCATTTGAGCGTGTGATCATGTTAAGATGGGGATGCCCATGTGTGACTGAATGTATGAGTATGTCCTTGTTTGTGTGTTTATATATATTAACGAGAGAAGGTGTGAGCGAATGAACGTAAGCATGTATGAGTGTGTCTTGCGTGTGAATGAATTCTTGGGCATGTTCTCGTGAATAAATGTGTGACCAAGTCTGTGGGATTGAATGTGTGACAATGTAGATGTAAGTGCGTCTATGTGTGTTAGTAATTTGTAAGCATGTTGTGAGTGAACAGGTGTTCACCTTTAAGCATGTTAATGTGTGGGGGTATTTGTGTGCGACTGTGTGAGCGTTTGTAAGTATGAGCATGTTCATGGACAAATGAAGACATGAGCATGCTCCTTTTGCGATCATGTTATTTTATGGAAGTTAAAGTGTATATACAGGGACTTCCCTGGCAGTCCAGTGGCTAAGACTTTGCCTTCCAATGCACGGGATGCAGGTTCAATCCCTGGTCGGGGAGCTGAGATCCCACACGGCCAGAAAATCAAAACAGAAAACAGAAGCAATATGGTAACAAATTCAATAAAGGCTATTAAAAAAAAGGTCCACATCAAAAAAAAATCTTTAGAAAACAGTGTATGTACATATAAGTGCAAATGAGTCTGTCTAGTGTGTGAATGATTTTGTGAGAATGTTCACATGAGTAAATACATGTATTATCATGCTCATGTGACTGAATGTTCACACATGTTTGTGCAAGTGACAGAATGTGTAAGACTGTTCGTGAGTACAGGAGTTAATCTGTCACTGTGCCCTTTGGAGTGAATTGTGAGCATGTTATTATAAGTAACAATGTGTATGTGTGCATGTATATTATCAATTTTTGTGTCTGAGTAAATTCACAAGTTTATTTGTGTGTTTGAACACACATATGAGTGAATGGTAATCAAGTTTTATACTTAATATGTTGATATGCATCTGTGACTGGGTGTGAGAATATGTGCAAGTGATTATTTGTGAATCTCTACGTGTGCAAGCCAATTTTAAACCATGTTTGTATTTGTAAGTGAACATGTCAATGCGTGTGAGCCTAAATTAAAGTACACACATCAGTAAATATATGAGTGTTGATACATGAGTGAATGAATATATGGTTATATGACCATATTTTCACGAGTGAGTGAAGGTGTGAGCATTTCATGTGTGTAGCCATGTTGGTTTGAGTAATGGTTGCTCGTCTGAGTGAGTGAATGAGCACGTATCTGTGAGTACATAAGCGTCTCCACCAGTGTGAGTAAACGTCTGAGCGAGATCATGTCAGGGAATAAATGTGTGTGCATGTATGAGATTGATGTGTGAGCCTATTCAGGCATAAGTGTGTCGGTGTGAGTATATTTGTGTATTTAACACATATTTGTACCTATTCACGTGTATGAGTAAATATGTGAATTTGTTCATGGAGGTTAGCTTGCTCATGTGTGCGAGTTAATCTGTAAGCATACTAGTTTGCATGGGGTTGCTAATGGATGAGTAAACTTATGCGTGAATATGTGAGCATCTACTTGTGAGGGTATATGTACATCTGGGATGTCTGAACATGTGAATTTCATGATGAGTGTCAAAATGTTTATTTACAATTGAATGGGTAAGTGTGTTCCTATTTGTGTTCATTTGCACGGGCAAAGGGTTTGAGAGTGTACGTATATGCAGGATCTGTGCACGTGAGCCGAAATTAGTACGTCTTTAGGTTGGAATAAATTTGTGATCATGGTTGTATGAGGGAATGGATGTTTGGGCATTTTTGGGTGTGTGAGTGAATGTTGCAAGTGTGTTTATGTATGTGAGCTTCTTAATGGAAGAATCTATTTCTGGGAGTGAAAGTGTGAGTGTGTGTGTTTGGAAGCATGTTCATTTGCAAGTGACTGTGTAAGGATGTCCCTGTTTGTGCTTACGTGCACAACCTGTGAGGGAATGTGTATGTACGTGTGACACATATGAATGCCTTGTGCATGAGTGATACTGTAACCATGTTCATTTAAGTGACTGGGTGAGCCAGTTTGAGTGAATAAATGTGTCAACATATTTTATGAGTGTCACTGAGCATACATATAAGTGTGTTCATGCCAGTGAATGAATATATGAATGTTATTTGTCTGTCAGAGAGTTAACGTGTGGGTGTATTTGACTACGTGAGTGAATGTGTATGCAAGTAAACACGTGAGTGTGTAATATGTGGGATAATAATTTCTGTCGGGAATGCGGGAGCATGTTCATATGTGGAGCAGGCACTCTGGGGACTTAACATGTAAGTATATTTACATATTGAGTATGACTGCATGTGTGATCAAGTTCATACGTGTGACTGTTGATGAGCATCAGCACGTGTTTGTGAGTATACGTGAGTTTGTCTCTGTGCGAGAGTAACTTTGTTTGATGTTAACAGTGAATAAATATATACGCATGTCCTTATTTGAGGGTGTTCATCTGTGGGTGACTGTGTGAGCATGTTCATGTGTGTGAGGGACTGAGTGTGTTTGTAGGTGAATAAACGTGTAAAGATACTCACAGGTGAGTGACTGTGCAAGGAGCATGATACAGTGAGAGTATATCTGTGTGTGACTGAATATGTATTTTAGTTTGTGAGCAGGCTAATGCATGTGCATAAGTGAATACGTGGCTGTGTCCATGTAAGCAAACACAAGTGTGCCCGTGTGTAAGTGAATTTGTGAGCAAACTCATGTGACTGAGTGAATGTGTGAACGTGTCCATATATGTGAGTCTGTGTTTGTATGAATTCTTGAGTATCTTATTGTGTGAGTAAATAGTGAGCATGTTTGTATATGTGAGCATATTAATGGGAGAGGGAGAATGGATATGTGTGAAAATGAATTTATGGGAGGGTCGCTATGTATGTGAATGAATTTGTGAGCATGTTTGTGTGCATGAGATTGTTGATTGTGTGAACCCATTAACACCAAGTATGCCACTGTGTGGGAGTGAACGTGTCAGTGTGTTGATGTGTGTGAAGGAACGTGAGTGATCTTGCGTATGCGATCATATTCATGTGTGCAATGAATTCGTAAGCACTGTCATGTACGTGAACATGGTATTTCAAATATATCTGGGTGTCTGAATATGTAGATACATGTTCCTAAACCAGGGTATCTACAAGTGCTAGTAAACCTGTGAGTGAGTGTGTGAACATGTGCATGTGAATCTTTAAGCGTGTTTGATCGTGTAAGCTTGTTAATGTTTGATTACATTTGAATGAGTGAACATGTGAGTGTGTATGAATTTATCTGAGTGTATCCATATGCATGAGTGAAGGTGTGGACTTCATGGTGTGTGAGCATGTTTGTGGGTAAGTGAATATGTGAGCATGCCTGTTTGTGACTGTGTTAATGTGTGCATGTGAGCGAATGTGTGAGTTTTACATGTGAGCATACTTGAGTGTGTGTGTGTTTGTGTGTGTGAGTGAATCCGTGGGCATCTTCATTTTATTGAGTGAATATGTGACCAAGTTTGTGTGAATAAATGACTGTGTAAGCAGAATGTGCTTAAATTTGCCATCTTATACATTGCTGTGACTAAGGCAACATGCAGGTTTGTTTTGGTGGGCAATTGTATGTATGTTCTTTCTTGCTCAGAGTGGTGTGATCGTTGCTTGAGTTTCCTGCCAACTACCAGTAACAAACAGCTGGGTGGGCCAAGTGATTTCAAAAACAGATTGTACATTTGTCCCATTTCTGTCCCTGTTTATCACAAGGCTGCTGAATTTCAGTGCAGGGCTACCTGTTCCAATGCTTCCATTCTAGGGGAAATTTTTCTTGGGCAGCTGTTTGTATAGCTTTCACAGCCTCAGACGTGGCCTCTTGGGAGGTGGTCACGTAACGCTACCAATAGATTTCCTCCCAGATTACCTTTGCCACTGGGCTTCTCATTTTTGTTCCGTAAGATGGGATGTATATGTTTTAAGATCCCCAGAAGAGTAACATTGGGCTGCAATTTCCCTCAAGTCTTTCCCAAGTGCTTATTAACGATGGCCTTGGTAAGCCTGACAAATTTTGTAAACGTTGTAACCAAGTAGCTGTCAATTTGGATGGAAAAACTCCCACGTAGGGCTTCCCTGTGGGCGCAGTGGTTGAGAGTCCGCCTGCCAATGCAGGGGACACGGGTTCGTGCCCCGGTCTGGGAAGATCCCACATGCCATGGAGCGGCTAGGCCCGTGAGCCATGGCCGCTGATCATTAGCGTCCGGAGCCTGTGCTCCGCAACGGGAGAGGCCACAACAGTGAGAGGCCCGCGTACCGCAAAACAACAACAACAACAACAACAAAAAACTCCCACGCAGAGACTGGTTAGATTTCTCCATGGGATCAAATATGTTTTCATGAGAACTGTCTTTGCTGTCACACCCAAAAGCTGTGATTGTTTACTGTGGGCAGTAAGTGCTGCAGCTGTTGAAGAACCCAGTCCCACTGAGTGTGATGTAAATCTTGAAGGTGGTATTGTAAGAACGTTAGGTTAGGAAAGAATTCCCAAACTGGATGAAGCTCCTGACATTTTAGACATGCCTTGTCCTGGGTATTATGTTGTATACATTCCTTTCCTTGTGTGTGTGTGTGTGTGTGTGTGTGTGTGAGTATGTGTGTGTGTGTGTATTTATATATAAAATATGACCTACCAACCCGGGGGAAATTCATGATAAGTTGCCCTTGGTCAATTAGTGTAATTTTTTTTAGTGCAAGCTTCAGTAAATGGGACTTGTGCTAGAGAGAGAGAAATCGTTATAACTACTAAGAAAAGAGACCAATAGTTGTTAAGGTATACGTTTTTGGCAGCGTTTACATTCATCATTATGCCAGGGATTAGTAAGAGCTATAATTTTATCTAATTGTAACCCCATAGAGTTTGTCGGTATGGCTCTTCATTACAGCATTTTTAATATGACTACACTGATCACAAGCATGCTGGCTGTACTACCGGGTGCATACTCTCCCTGGGATGCCTTAAATAAGACTCAAGAGATAGTGGCTCTATTTGCTTAATGGCACTACTTTATAACACTGGGTCTCATCTGATTTGAGGTGAAAGTTGGCCCTGAGGGTTTAGAAGGCATCTATGAGTCATTAAGTGTTATCCGAAGAGTCTGGCTTAGCCAGAATGGGTGTTGCTAGTAGTAGAAGAGACAGGAGAAGGTCGCTAGCCTCAGTGTTGGTATCTGTGGTCATGTCAGTAGGATTGACCAACCTGAATAGCCAACAGCATGGCTCCCATTGTCCCCAACCTGACCTATGTTGTAAGAGTCCCTGTTGTGTGCATGTGGTATACTGTTTCCAACACACCCTGTCAACAGAAGTGTGTGGATTACTAGGGCTGGGTGAACCGCAAATAGACAGATAGTCAACAATGGCAAGGGCAGTAACTCCTCAGGTAAGAAGGGGCATACTAACAGGGTAGGGATTAAGGTTGGAGGTCACCTGTAGCCATCAGTAGGGGACCTGATTGTCCCTGGGTGTTGTTCAGATGGGGTTACCTGGTCTGGGAGAGGTTTCGCTCCACCCCCTGGGTTCCACAGTGCCTTTAGTGGAGCAAAGTACAGGGATGGCAGATAAGGACACCTCTTTCTCCAGAAAGTGGTGGGTAGTTTGCTTGGCTTATACTGGATGACGAACGAACACAGGCTAAGGATGGTTTCAGAATCACTGGTCCACGTCAGGTTCTCATCAGGATCACGAAGGAAGTGGCTCAGCTCCGGGTTTTCTATGAGGGAGAAAGGAAAGATGAAAGTACCTGGTGAAAGTTTCTTTTCTGTGCATGGCAATGCCTGGGCTCCCATGTCTGTGAAAACTGACAACCGGGTCGTGTCTGCAGTGGAGGTGTACACCAGCAGAGAGAGAAATGTCTCTGTTGGGGGTCTCGTCATTTGTTGTGAATTTAAATATGGTGTAGTTATGCCACAGGGGCATGAACTTAATATAATCTGGACCGTGGGCAGTATTTTTGACCACCTGAAGGGCCACTGCCCTCCAAGTTCTCTCAACAGCCCTTGAGTTAAAAGTCCATTATGTCGGGGCTTCCCTGGTGGCGCAGTGGTTGAGAGTCCGCCTGCCGATGCAGGGGACACGGGTTCATGACCCGGTCCGGGGAGATCCCACATGCCGCGGAGCGGCTGGGCCCGTGAGCCATGGCCGCTGAGCCTGCGCGTCCGGAGCCTGTGCTCCACAACGGGAGAGGCCAAAACAGTGAGAGGCCCGTGTACAGCAAAAAAAGAAAAAAAAAAGTCCATTATGTCTTTCCATGATCCCTGCTACTGGAAGATGATAGGATAGGTGACAACCCCTAGCAATGTTTTCTTGTAATGCCCGTTGCTGGTTTGCTTTACAGGGATGTGGGAACTTTGGTCTGACGGGATAACTTCTGCGGCAGCCCCAAGGGCTGTAAAAGCTATTTTGTCAAGCCCTCAATAATATGAGGAGACGCCTGTGCCTTGCATGGATACACTAATGGAAGGCCTGTATAGAAGGCCGGGAGGTTATGGTAAATTAACTGCAGTGGCAGGGTATGTGGTGATTTTCTCATGGAGTTGCAGCACTCTAGTAGGGCCAGCTTTAGCTCAATCCAGTAGATCCCATTATCATTTGAGCAGAGGCCTTTGTTGCTCTACGGGGAGCTTCTGCCACTACCTAGGACATAACAGGAATCTCAAACCACAGGACAACTGGCTCTGCTCCAGTAAAGCCTTCAGTTTCAATAAGGGCTCAGTGCACCTCCAGAAGCTGCCTCTCCACTGGCCAATACCTTTGGACTGAGTCTGGGAGTCACTTATGCCAAAGGCCCACGGACATTTGGTCCAGCGGCTCCCATAAGTGAACGTTAGGGTGGCCGAAACTTCCAATTGTAAGTCCTGCCCTCAGAGCACTAGTGGGAGAGCTGAAATGATAGCCTTCTTTAGTCTTATCTAGTGCCTTTTGTGGCTCAGGTCCCCACGGAAAAGTGGAGGGCCAATGGGTGACTCCGTAGATGGGAGCCAGCAAATATTTGAGGTTGGCACCAGAATGCAAACATGCCTACCAAATGTTGGGCTTTCTTTACCAATCTGGGAGGTTGGCTGGAGCACTAGGAGCTTTTCTTTCACCCAGTTGCGACTAGTTTACCCTTCTGAGTTTCAAACATAGCCCGGAAATTTAACAACCTAGGAGGTGCCTTGTACCTTATGGCGGGCAATTGCCCATCCCCTCTCAGGGAGGTGTTCACTCACAGCTGTGATGGTGTGTGACACAGAGTCTTGTCCAGGTCCAGTGACCAGGATATCATCGATACAATGCCAGAGCTGAGTCTCTGCAGGAGGTGGCTGGTGCCGAGCAAGCATCTAGGTCCCGAATGCAAATCCCACGGGAAATCACGGGGGCATTCATGTACCCCACAGGTCACTGGGAAAAAGGTGTACTGTTGATCCTCCAAGGGGAAGGCAAAGTGTGATATTTAACAAAGAGAACATGTTAGCCCAGTCTATGACTCTGAACCATTTACCAGTGTTATTCTGAATGTCATTCATTAAGGGAACAATTCATGGTAGAGGGGCTCTAATACAGGGAGCAGCCTTGTTTAACTCTCTCTAGTCTACAGACAGCCTGTACTCATTAGAAGTGGCTTTAAGCACAGGCCATACCAGAGAACTGAAAGGTGGGAATCCATTCCTTTCTTTAACTAAGTCAGCTAGGACAGGCCATAATCCTTCAGTGCTTTCCTTTTACTCAGTACCTCTTACACGGGTAGAGCAAGGTGAACTGGTTCCCACTGGCCAGCGCCCACCAGTGGCATCGAAACCTTAGGCTTGTTTCATGAGGTTACCTGCTGACTGAGGAAGTCCATTCCAGTAATGGGCAAAGAGCCTCAGAGAACAACCAGCGCAGAAGCATCTTTTAGCAAAACTAAGCCCATATTAAAAGCTAAGCAGATGGGACTTCCCTGGCGGTCCAGCGGTCGACTCCGCACGTCCACTGCAGGGGGCGTGGGTTCGATCACTGGTTGGAGAACTAAAATCCCGCACGCCACACAGAAAGTTAAAAAAAAAAAAAGCTAAGCAGATAATGATCCCTTCAATTAATTCTCCTCCAAAGCCCGGCATCTCCTGGTGGGGGGAGGGGGGCGGCACTTTAAAGTATGAGTGCTTCCTGGGATTAGGGAGCTTTGGACACCTGTGTCCACCAGAGCCAGCCAGTGTTGTTAATAGTTTACAGTTCACGTGGTAAAAGGGCTACTGTCGGCCAGAAGAGGCCTGCTTTGAGGCCAATGGGTCCTGATGTGGGAGCAGGTCCTTGCCACTGGCAGAGGTCAGGGGCAGACATGGAAGGTAAGGTTGTCTCTGAAGGAAAAGCCTGGCCAGGTTGGAGTCTGACTTTAGTAAATATTTTAATTGCTCCACAGATTTACCAGAGATCATCTAATATCTCTGGGCTCCTTGTCCCTTAGGGTCCAATACAAGCAACGTCTCTAGTTCATTTCAGGGTTCACGCTTAAGAGGGCGCCTGGTTTTAAGTGGTTTATTTGGCCGAGGAAGGGGGCAATCGCTCTATGGAGAGTAATTTTGATTTAGGCCAGGTGGGGTATTGTTAACAGGCAGCACTTGACTTTGAATTTGTCTTTCGTGAGTTTCTGTTAAATCCAGGGCAGCTATGTCCTCTTGAACTGTCTCAGGATGAGCCATCACTGTCAGGAAAGAGGACTTACACTTTTCAGGAGCACCCCCTGAGAAACAACTTGGTGGACTCAGGACAAAATTCAGCCTCCTCGAGACTTGGCAAATCACCAGGCTGCATGCCATCTGTCGCCTGATAAGCCCATCCCAACATCCCCAGCTGTTGGAGGCTAATGTTTTCCTTTAAGAGTTTGCCCAGGATCACTATGAGGCTTAACGTAGGGTGGGCAGCCTTCTAAGAAATAAAAATCCACATCAACAACGTATCTACCTACTTATCTATCTATCTATCTATCTCTCTGTCTATCTATCTATCTATCTATCTATCTATCTCCATGGCCTCCTCTGGGACCATTCCTAGCTTCTGCACTAATTGCGTGAGATACTTCAGTAGGGACACCATTTTCCCATCCCATAGTATGGCAGTCAATTGATTAATTACATTCCCTGCTAGGTGGAGCTCACTGTCCCCCAGGTTCTATACAGCCAGAGAGCCCTTTTTTCATTTGGCTCTTCGGCTACGTCCCTAAGGAGAGACTGGGTCTCACGGATGGGTGAGAGAAAGGGTATGTTTCCTCCTCCACCTGAGAGCACACCTCACCTCCTTAGCCCTCCTACTTTGTCTCTTCTGTCTTTATTACTTTGTGAGTGGTTACCAGCAAAAAAGAGGATAAATAACTGTCAGGATGGTATTGCACTGCCTTTTCTTCTAGAGGGCACCAGACCTCTTTTCCCAGGGTTCTCCAATTTGTCTCGACTTCCAAAGGAGTTAAGGCTCCAAGCAAAAACAACAGTGAACAGAGCCCGACACGTCTTGTGGTTTGGAGCATGTGTTCATTAAGACAGCCACCTCCAGGACTTCCCTGGCGGTCCAGTGGTTAAGACTCTGCGGTTCCACTGCAGTGGGCACGGCTTCGATCCCTGGTCAGGGAACTGATATCCCACGTGCCGTGCAGCCAAAAAGAACAAAAAACAAAAAAGACAGCCACCTCCTTCAAGTCCTGGGAGCAGCAGGAATATTCACTTCCGTGCATTCAGTCATTCTAAGTAATGCTTTTTTAAGCCCACATCCTTTGGGGGAGGGACTAGAAAGATGCCATCTGCAACAGCAGGTCGGAGTGAGACAGCAGCAGAGACAGGCTAGCTGTTTACAAAGATGTCCTAAGAGACCAGCCTCGGCCTGACACCTCTGCCTTATTGACTCATTTACCTGCCATAGCCGCGCCCTGGCCATGAGGATGTCCTCTCACCTCAGAGCACCCCAGATCACCAGCCCAGCTACAGGGAGCCTGTTATGGGATCAGAGGTAGCCCACTCTTGGTCCAGAGGCCCGCACTCCTCCCCTTTTCCTATTTGGGCCCACAGGTCTTACAACGTCTAGTACCTGCCTAGTGAGGGACCCAGGTGGCTGGGCGGATCTTTCTTGGGGAGCCCAGTGCCTCTGATCCCCAAAACTCAGTTACAATGGCATGGGTTGGCTCAAATACTGCTGCTGCTGCTTGACCAGGCTAATGACACACAGGGAGACACCATAAATACAGATAAAGTGTAATACAGCACAGAGCAATGCCATGCCAAACTGACATGGGGGAGTTCCACATTTTGAGTCCCAACCACTTAAGACTGTCCAGGATTGTTTTGCCAATGGATACTCCTCCTGACTGGGTGGACCCTATATTGATTTCTTGATTATCACCCAAATCCTCCACTTTCCTCATCAACACGAGTAATGAGTGCGAGGGATTTAGGGGCTGATCAAAGACTAAAGTATCACCAGAAAGTGGCAGTAGCACAAGATGACCTTTATCCGGAGGAGGCTTTCACAGCTTTGCATGCACGGGAAGTGTCTTAATAACAGGAGAACTTCCAGAGGCTACTGTGTGGGAGTACCACTCAGGAAGGAAAAGCAAGGGAAATGCAAGGGAAATGCCAGGGAAGAGCAGGTTCAGAGAGAGGACTAGTGTGTTTAGGTGACACCACTCAGTAGCATGATGGGAAGCCTCTGGGTCGGAGAGTACCAGAGGGCAGCAGTGCTGTGGGGTCTTTTATAACTACAGGCTTTATCTTATCTATAGCTAACAGGTGTTGGCTGCAGTTTCGCATGGCATACAAAGCACGCAAGCTCTGAATGGATTAAAATCTACTTACTTGGAATATATTCAAAGCAAATGAATGTGTAAAAATTGAGTTTGGTGTGGCCGGGCTTTTGAGCTAATGGGTTCCAGCCTGCTGTGCAGAAGGAAAGAGAGGCCAACTTTGGCTCCTTTACACAACAATGTCCGTGTTGGAGAATGAATGGGTGAGCCTTTTCAAGCACAGTATGAGTGTGTTCATAGGAATTTGTGTGATTAAGTAAATGTTTGTGCATCTTCATATGCATGAGAGAACAGGTGACCATGTGCATGGATATGAGCATGTTTGTGGGTGTGAGTGAAAATGTAAGCATGTTTATTTGCCTGATATTCTTTTGGGGGGGGCCATGCTGCACGGCTTGCAGGATGTCAGTTCCCCGTCCAGGGACTGACCCCAGACCACGGCAGTGAAAGTGCTGAGTCCTAACCACTACACCGCCAGGGAATTCCCGTTTGACATTTTAGAAACACATCTGACCCTTAAACAACAGGGGATTGAATAGCACAGATCCACGTATATGCAGATGTTTTCAATGGCAAATACTACCGTACTACACGATATGCGATTAGTTGAATCGGCAGATGCAGAACCCTGGATTCGGAGGAACCTCATGTACACAGGGCGGACTATACGTTATACATATTCAACTGCACGTGGAGGGTCAGCACCCCTAACCCCTGTGTCGTTCAAGGGTCAACTACATTAGTGTATTTGAATGAATGAATGTGTGAGTGTATGTGAGTGAATGTGTGAGGCTCTTGGTGAGGGTGAGCACATTCCTAGTTGGGAGCATGTAGCTCTGTATGTGAGGGAATGAGTGTAAGTATGTAAGTGACTGTGACTCAATGTGTCAGCACATTCTAGTGAAATGTGAGCAGTTATTGTAAGCAAAGGAGTGTGTGAGCATGTGTGCAAGTGAATGGGACCTTGCGCATGTATATAAGCACAGGTGTGAGAGCGAACGTGGGAGCCTTTTAAAATATGAGTTTGTGTGTTGAAGTAAATGGGACTTTTCATATGTATGAGTGAATTCGTGAGCATGTGCATGGATGTTAGCATACTCGTGCGTGTGTGTCTCTGTGTGTGAGTGTGTGTTTGTGAGCATGTGAAAGTGGAGTAGATTTCTGTGAGTTAATGTGCAGGTGTGTGGGGGGGGTATACCTGAGCATCCCTATGTGTGTGAGTAAAATGTGTGAACTTCATGGTAAGTGTGAGCATATGCACTTGTCAGAGTATGAGTATGATGCTGTTTGTCAATGTGCTGTGTGTGGGGAAATGTGAGTACGCAACTGTGAGCATATATGAGTGTGTGTGAGTGAATGTGGGAGCAAGTTTGAGGGAATGCATGTGTAAGCACGTTTTCATGAGTGAGTGAACGTGTAACTGTTCATTTGTGTAAGCTTGTTAATGTGTGAGTGCATGTTCATGAATACATGAGAATATGCTTGTGAGTTTGAGTGTATCTGTGTGTGAAGGTGTGAGCTTTGTGATGACTGGAGAAAATCTGTGTTCAAGTGACTGCATCAAAGTGTTGCTGTTTGTGAGCATGTTCCTGTGCACGTATAAGTGAAACTGAGTGTACTCTTGTCAGCATATATGAATGTCTGTATGTGAATGAATTTGTAAACATGTTCACAGGTTAGTGGACATGTGAGGATTTTGTGTGAGTGAATGTGGGTATGATCATATATGAGTGTGTCTATGCACATGAGTAAATTTGTGAGTATGCTCGTGAGTCAGTGAATATGCTCCAATGTTAGAGAATTTTTGGCTGTGTGCAAGTATGTGAGCATTTCTTATATCTCAGTGAATTTGTTCATGTGAAGAATATGCTGTGGATGTGAGTGAATAGTGATCACACTTGTATATGTGAGCATGTTCATGTGTGTGTGCAAATGATTATATGTAAGGATGTCTATGTGGGTGAAGGAATTTGCAACCGTGTTTGTGTGTGCGACTGAGTGTTTGTGCATGTGAGGGTGTGAACATCTTAAGGATGAGTAGGCTGATGCACGTAAGTAAATGTATGAGTGACACAGTATACGTGAGGCATATTCAGGTGGGTGAATGAGTGCATAACCATGTTAAATTGAGTATATTTGTATTGGAACGAATGTGTGCATGTGTCAGTCTATCTAGGAATGGGAGTAAGTCTGTGAGCATGTTCATATGAGTGAATGTGTAACTTGTGGATGTATGTGATCATGTCTGTAAGAGTGAATGGAGCCTGTTCATACGTCAGTGTGGTAATGTGTGTTTGTGTTTCTGTGTGTTCACGTGTATGAGCGAATTTGTAGGTATGTGCATGACGGTAGCATGTTCATCTGTGAGTGAATGTGTAACCGTATTCATTTTTGTGAGCTTGTTAATGTGTGCATCTATTTCTGAGTCAATGCATGAGTGTATGTGTATGTGTGAATGTTGATCAGATGCATGAACATGACTGTGTTAATGAGGGTATCTGTGAGTTTATGAGCAGGTTCACTGTGTGCATATGTGAACATGTTCATGTTTGTGTGCAAATGACTGTGTAAGTATATACATGTGATCATGTTCCCGTGTTTGAATGAATGTGGAAGCATATCAGGTATGTTCATGAACGTGAGTGAAGGCATGCTTTGTATTTGTCTTTTTGTACATTTGTGTCTGAGTATATGTGCAAAAATGTTTATGTCAGTAAATGCAGGAGCATATAAATATATTTATATATATATACACACACACATATATACGGGTGAATATTATTAAAATGCAAGTGTAAGTGAATACAGGAACATGTGTGCGTTAATGAATATGTAAACATACTTTTCTGTAGGGGCATGTTCATGTGTGTGTTTTCTGTGAGTCAATGCGATTATGTTTGTGATTAAAAGTGAGTTCATTTGTGTGGAAGTGATAATGTGAGCATGTCTATGTGCAACTGTGAGTGTGTGAGTGTATGTGAGTTTGCGTGTGAGAGATTGTGTGAGTGAATATGATCCTGTCTATATGTGAAAGTGTGATCGTGTCCATGTCTGTGCATGAGTGTTTTTGGGGTGTGCATGAATGCTGTTTTTTAAATAAACGTGAGAGCATGTGTGTTTATGACCACGTAGGCTGTGTGAATATGTGAACGTGTTCATGTGTGTGAACTTGTTCATGCATGAGTGATGTGTGTGTGTGTGCATGTTATTTTTTAAATAAATGTGAAAGCATGTCCATGTGTGAATGTGTGTGAGTGGAGGTAGGGAGTGAGTGTGTGAGTGTGCAGTCATGTCCGTATTTAAGTCCATGAGAACGTGTGTGTGTGTTTATGTGCGAACGTGAGTGAAAGTGGGAGTGTCCACTTCTTAGTGAGATAATGTGAGCACGTTTGTGTGTCTGGGAATGTTAATGTTTAAGTATGTTCATGTGTGGGTGAATGTCTGAGTATACTTGTGTGTTTGAGCATGAACGTATGTAAATGAAAGTTTGAAAACATTTGTGTTTTGGGCATGTTAATGTGCAAGTGTGAAAGTTTTTGTGTGTGTTTAAATGAATTTGTGTGTTCATTCATATCTAGGTGTGTGAGCATGTGCATGTAAGGGAGCATGTTCACATGTACTAATTAATGTATGAACAAGCTGGTGTGTGTGAAGGTATTGATGTATAATTATTTTTCCTGTGTGCAACTGAATGTGTAAGCAAGTTTATGTATGTGAGCACGATGTATAATTTTAAGTGAAGTTGTAAGTGTATGTGGGGTGTGTCTGTACATGCGAATTAATCTGTGAGCAAGTTCATGTGAGTGAATATGTCAATATGTTTGTGTGATCATGTTAATGTCTTCTTGTGCTCATGAGTGTCTGAGCAGCTTTGTGTGTGTGATCGAATATAAGGATGTGCATTTATGTGAACATTTTCCTTTGTGTCAATAAGTGTGTAAGGTTTTTCTGTGTTTGAGTATGTTAAAGTGTGAATATGTTCATTCAGTGAATGTGTGAATATGGGTATCGGTGTGAATGAACATGTTAGTATCTGTGTGATTCTTCTGAAATGTGTTTTAATATGTCTACATTCATGAATGTGACTATGTGACTGTATTCATGTGAGGATTAACATATGAACATGTTCGTGTGTGAGTAAATGGAGGAGCAGTTTTGTGTGTGAGAACACGTTCACGTTGGTGACAATGTTAACATCTTAGTTTGCATGACTGTGTGAGTGTCCTGTGATTGGACATGAGTGCATCTACGTGTGAGTGAATGTGTGAGCATGTCTGCGCATATACGCATGTTAATGTGAGTGTGCTCATTCGTGTGAAGGAATGTGAGAATGTGCTCCTATGGGTGACTGAATGCGTGAGTGTGTTCGTGTGGGAATGACTGTGAGTCGATAGGTGTATGTTCATGTGCAATTGTGAATGCATGTATGACTTTATGTGTGTGAGACAGCATCAGTGTGTTCATGTGTGTGAGTGGATGTGTGAGTATGAGTGTATGTGAGCATGTCTGTGTGCGAGTGACTATGAGTTTGTGAGTGGATGATATTGTGTCTGTCAGGGTGTGAGCACGTTCTTGTGTGTGACTGAGTTAACATGCACGTACATGTGAGCATGTTCATTTGTGTGAACGTGTGAACCTGTTCACGTGTCAGTGATCTGTGAGTGTGTATGCGTTTGAGCACATTTGTTTCAGTAGACATGCAGGTACGTCCGTGTGCGAGCACGTTCATGTGTGAGTGAATGCGAGTGTATGAGTCTACGTGTGAATGCACCAGCATGTTCCTGTGTGAAAAATCTGTGAGCATGTCCACGTGTGTGAACATGTTGATGGGAAAATGTTAAGAGCATGTGTAACTATATTTGTGCGTGAATGGGTCAGCATGTGAGTGTTTGTGTAAGTGAATGTGTGAGAATGCTTATATGCGTTACAGATTTAATGTGTAAGTGTGAGTGAATGTGTGAGCATGCGTTTGAGTGTGTTTCTTTTTTTTCAGAACCCCAGGTCCATATAGTGAACTGTAAGGCACTGTGCACAAAGAAGTTTTTATTTTCTATTGGCTCAAAGCTGTCTTTAACCAGCTCTACAGCTAGGCCATATTATTCTCTGTGTATTACATCACACTACTGCTATAGAAACCTGTGTGACTCTTGTGATTCAACCTGCTGGCTTCCCTGAAGGATAACTGCCCAGAAGCTGAGCTGCAAAGAGAGAAATGTGTTACTCCAAGCCTAATGCTTCAGAAAGCAAAGTTCTACTGGGAATAATTGTCTGAATGAAAACTGAGAAGTAAATGGGTTTCTGTGTTAGGGCAAATCCCAGACTCCAGCATTTAGGGTTACTCTGAACAAGCCCCAGCAATGTGCTATGTAGGGACAGGGGTTCCTATAAACACAGTCCTTTATTATAACCTTTTGCACCCCTCACATGCCTTTAGAGAATGGAAGCTGTGTAAGACAGTTAACAAAACCCAGCAGGGCCGGGGAGCCAGGGACCCCACCAATCCCAGGGTCGTACTTCTCATTCTAGACCATTCAGTGCCACTCAGGCAACTCCATCCCTTTTCGTGGAATCCTGAGGACCCTAAAGGGCCAGCACAGAGCCCTGTCCGAGGGCTCCCAGCTAAAAGAGCAAATGGGAGCTGAAATGCAGTCCACATTCCCCTCATCAAGCCATGGGTCCTGGCACCGAAATGCAGCCCAGAAGAAGGGAAACTTGTTCTACTTATCTGCCCAGAGGGGCCGCCTTATGTGCTATCAGTGATCAGTGTGAGAACTTAGCTAAAGTATCCATACATCTCTAACAGGAAAATTCAAAGTGTTACGGACTGGGCTTCCCTGGTGGTGCAGTGGTTAAGAATCCGCATGCCAATGCAGGGGACACGGGTTCGAGCCGTGGTCCGGGAAAGTCCCACATGCCGTGGAGCAACTAAGCCCGTGCACCACAACTTTGGAGCCTGTGATCTACAGCCTGCGAGCCACGACGACTGAATCCATGTGCCACAATTACTGAAGCCCATGCGCCTAGAGCCCAGGCTCCGCAACAAGAGAAGCCACTGCAGTGAGAAGCCCGCGCACTTCAACGGAGAGTAGCCCCCGTTCGTCGCAACTGCACACAGCCTGTGCGTAGCAAACGAAGACCCAACACAGCGAAAAACTAAAATATATTAAAAAAACAAGTGTTACGGACTGCATGTTTGTGTACCCTCCAAAATCCATGTTGAAAGCCTAACAGTGTGATGGTATCTGGGAGGTAATTAGGCTTTGCTGAGGTCATGGGGGGGGCTCCCCATGATGGGATTAGTGCCCTTACAAGAAGAGGAAGAGATGCCAGAACTCTCTCTCTTTCCACCATGTGAGCACACAGCCAGAAGGCAGTCATCAGCAAGCCAGGAAGAGCGCTCTCATCGGAAACCAAAATGCCCAGCACCTTGGTTTTGGACTTCCCAGCCTCCAGAAGGATAAGAAATAAATGTCTGTTGTTGCCACTCTGTCCATGGGATATTTGCTATAGTGGCCAGAACTAAGACAAGAAGCCTCCAGATAAGGTGACTAAATCCCAACTTTGCAGTGATGACCTCAGCTCCATAACCTATCACTGTCCTCTCTGATAAGATCAGGAAGGCAAGAAAAGTTGTGCGGGTAACCACTTCCCTTCCTCTTTGAACTTCACTGCTCCAACGTCTCTCTCTCCCTAGTGTCTATCACAGGTTCAGGGTTCAAAGGAAAGGCGAAGGGAGGAAGAATAAAAAATGTCTCATTTATTCCTTCACTCCACGATATGGGAGTGCCTGTGTCATAGGAGGTGCTGGGCTGGGCAAAGCCCTCAGGCAGCTGCTTCTCAGAGCAATGTGTCTTCCAGTTGTCTTGCCCAGAGGGAAGCCACTTTGCTAGCTTTCCCTGGCTCCTCCTCCTCCTCTTCTCACTGCCCCATCCTTCTCAAGGGAAAATAAAGCTCCTCTTTGAACCTGAACAGGACAAAGTTCCGAAGGCTTCTGCTTGCGAACTTGTGGGGGAAGAGGAAGAACGGGTTAAACCCTGAGGCTCTCCTCCACCTCACACACAAAGAGAGGTTCGATTCAATCTAGTGGGAGCCCTCACAGGGAGATCTAGGGGTCCCTAAACTCTGAAGCCCTTGGCCCATTCTCCCTGAAGCCCTGCTTGAGAAGAGGAACAGGTGTGATGGCAGGTGACTCTCCCAGGGTAGGTGCCACCGCCTGGATCCTCCTTGCCGCTGATAACCTCACAGACATGGGGATGGGCTCGGGCTCAACTTGCCCGTGGAGCAGGCAATGGTTCGAATGGGTTTTGAGTGCTCTTGAGACTACCACTTATCTCTAGGCAGTGTTCTCCTTTCTGTCCTCACTGTTCTTTACCCTAATCCCTCATCCTCTCTGTCCTGACGCCTCTACTCAACTCTGTCCAGTGTCAGCTCTCATTCTCCTGCTGCCTCTTTCTTCCTTCAATTAAAGCAATTCAAAATGTAATCCGGTATGTTCACTCCTTGATTGCTAGAGTCTCACTCTCTTCCAGAATCAAGTTGCAAATCTCTATCCAGGTGCTCTTTTCTCCCAGTGAGACACCCCCAGCAACTTTAACCTTGCTCCCGTGGTACCTATGGGCCCCTGGCAGATGCTCACCTCCCTCTTCTCCTGCCCCCCTGGGCTGAGCTTCCTTCCTCTCCAGAGCATGCTGCAGTTGCAGGCCAGGCAGGGAAGTTACCTCCTAGGACACACACCTTGCCCCAACGTGTTCGGCTTTGTTCTCCGCTTCCCCCAGCCCTGCCACGCACTCCATTCAGAGAGCAACTACCCCACCTACTGTCCTCCCTGCTCCCCAAGTACACACACTCACACCCGTGCATGCAAACACGCACACATACACACACACACACACACACACACGACATCCCCAGACTTAGCACGTGTGGTGCCCCCTTCTGTATAAAGAAAGTGTAAAGTTGTTCTTGCACTCCCCTCTTCATCGAATATTTGGCCAAATCTATCCAGGGACCTCCTTTTTCTCATATGTCCCAGGTTTGCATTCCAAAAAAGTAATGTAACCCAGCCCCTCCCACCTTAGGCAGCAGGTGTAAATAGATCAGAGTCTGAAAGATGGTGATGAGGTGCCTCGGAGATAATGCAGATTATCCACACCTGACGATCCCCAGAGCTTGGCCCTCGCCCCTGCTCCCTCCTTCTGGCCCTGGATGCCTGCTGAGATGCTATCTTGCTTAAAACAATGGGAGAATGTGCTTGGTGTTTTTAAATTGTGGTTGTTAAGTCTCTGCTGAGATATAGGAGAACAAGGAAAGGAGGAAAGGAGGCAGCTACTCCCTGACACCGACCAGTGTTTGGGCCCATTGACCCAAACGATATCATACAGGGGGCAGGGGCTGTGCTCTAACACCTGAATTCCCCTATATCCAGCCCTCTAGCCCTCGCTCTCCTCCCTAAGGTCCCCACCTAGAGCCACTGCTGTCCTTCTAACGTAAGGCTACTGAAGGAGCTTGCTTTCTGCCTTCTCCACCCCAGCCTCCCAGACCCTAGGTACACACACACTCACCTTGGATCATGCGCTCTACACCTTATCCCCTCACTCGCTGGAGGGAACAATGCAGCAAAGGGAAAACAACAGTCAGGGGACCCACCTCCAAAGCTCAGGGCCCAGGGCAATGGCCTTGGATTTCCAGGTACCTCCCAGGGCAAATGGTGCCCTCACTGGTGTACCCCCAAGTGCCAAATCCTCACAGCCGTGTGCTCTTTAGGGTGGAGGCACCGCATATTCAGAAGACTTGTATTCATTTCCACAAATATGAACTATGAGCGTTCATTAGCTCCTCAGAGTTGGTATCTAGTTCAACCTCCCATAGAACCTCTAATTAATGTACCCTTCCTTTTCTCTGTCATTGGCTTAGGCTTCCTGGGTGTCCCCTGGGCCAAAGAATACTGCTCCTGTCCTGTGGGCTTAGGGTGGGTTTCCTGTCACTTCAAGCTGTGTGGCCCAGGCTAGCTGCCCTTTCTAAGGGGAAGGCTAGGAGGGAATACAGAAAGAAACTGACTCATTGGCTTCGTGGTGGTTTCTATTTCTCTTTCTTTGCCAGTTCTCACCTCTGCTCTAGAAATCTGAATGCTAGGCTAAAGGGTTTGGGTTTCATTGGACAGCTGAAGTCATCAGATGTTGCTGACATAATCAGGCTTGATTTATAAAGACCATGCTGACTGCAGTGTGCTGAATGGACTAGAGGGAGCAACACTAATATTAGGGCGATGAGAGACTGGGAAGTTGTTGCAGAAATTCAGTAGGAAGATGCCCAAGGCCTGATCTGGGGGTGGCTCATGATCAACAGAGAGATAAGAAGAGACTTGGGATGTTTTCTGGAAGTAGAACCAATACAACCTGGTGGGAGTTGAAGGCTTGGGGGACAGAGGGGCAAGCACCTGGGTCCCGGGTAGGTGACGTAGACTAGACAGAGATCATGTGCTCAGTTTTGAAGAAACTCTATATGGTGAGTACCCAGGGTGCACAGAAGGTGTGCTCAACTGCCCTCCCCATAGAGCCTGACAGATGGAGCAGAAAATTCTACTTTGAGCACCATAGCGCCCTCTGGCCTGCACGCCCATTTCTGGGGGTAGTGCTCCTCCACTCACACCAGGGAGTGTACTTCACGTGTGGGACCTTCTCAAGGCAGTGTGGATCGAGCAGAAGGTCTCGTGCATGTGAAGCCAGAGAAGTGGGAGAAATTCCAGGGTCAGAGCTAAAGGCCTGGAGGTTGGGAGCCCAGGAGTACCCCGACTGCAGGTCTCTGCAAGTCAGGAAGGTGGGATGTCAAGAGGCAAAAGTGTAGAGCCTGGGAGAGCGCCACTGGTAAGCTTACATGGTGGGCTGCCTTCCTGTGTTGCAGCTCTCCTCAACAGAAAAACCTCAGGTGTCTACAAATGAATTTATCTACAAAAGAGGAACAGCCGTACACACATAGAGAACAGACTTGGGGTTGCCAAGGCGGCAGGGGGCATGGTGTAGGGGAGGGAAGGATTGGGAGTTGGGGACTAGCACATGCAAACTGTTATATATACAATGGATAAACAACAAGGTGCTACTGTATAGAACAGGGAACTATATTCAATATCCTGTGATAAACCATCATGGAAAACAATTTGAAAAAGGAGATATATACATACATGTATATATATATATATATATATATATATATAAAATCTGAATCACTTTGCTGTGTGCCCAAAATTAACACAACACTGTAAATCAACTATACTTCACCAAAAAAAACAAAAAGCCCTCAACATCTGTAAGTGGTTTACCTCCAATATGTGGATTCAGATGGATACCATATCCCATCAGCATCCTGTCCAAAACCTTCTGAACCACTTTCATTTGCATAGTTTTTGCTGAAACAGAGAAGTCACTGGTCATCAGTAAAGGCCACAGTGTTTCCCAGAGGACAAGCAGCAGAGAATAGCACAGCTGTCACCTTTCCAGGGCTTTCCCTTCTCCTGCACAAATGCAGACATGTATAGTCGTTTGGGTACATGTTCTCTCCCCCACCCCCTTCTTCTCTCCCCATGGTGAGTCAGCCAGAAGCACACAGTGAGGCAGACTCCTCCGCCCCCGCCCTAGCTTTTATCCAGAGGATGGGGCACAAAGAGTGGCTCCATGTTACCAAGCAGGATGAGGGGCTGCGGGAGTGGAGGCAGGCATTCTGGGAAGTGGCGAGGAGAGGAAGCAGGCAGGGGGCAGCCCTCAGAAAAATGCATTACCTCAACCCCCTAAAGAGCCCCAGTTTGTAATCAGCAATGGACACAGCTCTCCAGGTCGGTGGCTGTCCTTCCAGGGGCAGCTGAGTGCCCCAGGAAAAGTACTCTTCCACCCTCAGTGCCCTCCTGAGCTGAGCTAACAAGTCTACGGCCTCTAGCACAAAGTCACATTTCCCCACCTGGGCATTTTCTTGTCATACCCATGTCAACCTTGCTCTTGTACACCTCTGTTTTTAGGGCTGGGCATATGGCTTGACACAGAGAGAGAACCTTCTGGCCCTCGCTCAACAAAGTCATTTCACACTCTTAGGCCTCAAGGCTGTCTTCTCAAAGACATTCATTCTGGAAGCTGGCGTTTCTCTCACTAATCATGTATTTCCAGCCTGGAGGTGTCTTGGCTGAGTATACGCAAGCAGCCAGACAGAGCCCTGCAGACAGCTGGGCTTTCCAAAGCTCTGTGATGTGCTCACCCAACACACCTGAGACCTTCAGCAGGGCTCTTTCCTCCCAGAGGGTGTGGGAATGGGAACCAGGCCCTGAGCATCACTGTCATCCTAATGTACTCTCACACGTTGACCAAAGAACATCAGTCCCTGCAATGTGTGTGTGTGTTCACTATATGTCCTACAAAGTCACCACAAGTAATGAATCAGTGACTACTAAACCACTGCTCCTAGGGGAAATACAGGGTTAGGTTCCTGCGAGCCTCTGGTTACAACACTTTCATCAACCAATCAATATATAAACTCGTTTTATGTCTGTTTCTGTTTCAATTTATAATTTAATCCAATTAGAAATCCAGAATTTACTAAAAGAATGTATATTAACAAAATGCTAAAAGCGTCTTCCAACAAAAAACTCTAGAATCTGTCCAAGTCAAAATCACTGGACACTCCCAGTAGTGTCTCCGGAGGCTCCTTCATTGTTGAGACTTTAGTAACCTCTGTTCATGCCCCATGGCATCTCTGGACCACACATGATGGCTGTAAGTTGCCCATGGGGTACTGAGGCAAGAAACTGCCCTTCTTGGATTTGTATTATAAACCATTAGAGTGTCAACTGTCAGGCACATACAGGGCCATCCTCAAAATAGAGGTTCTCACAGACCCTGGGGCTCTGACCCTCTGTACCCAGGTGCCCAGGATGCCTTAGATCATGGAACCAGCACCCCAAAACCTCAGCATGGTTACTGAGGCCTCCTTGATACCAGATAGCTTTCTGGCGTATCTTTCTTGCAAGAGGGCATGGCCTCTGCTGTCCTTAGTCCCTTGCCAGGTGAGATACTGGTAGAAGGAGACACTCCTCTCCCAGACTTCTTGGCTACCTGCGGAGCCCCTTGGAATCAACTGAGTGGGCAATATTGGGCATTGTACACTACATATGGTATGGTCACCATCACCCATATTACTGCTTTCGATCCCTTAACCAAGATGCCTATGATAAAGGACAGGACCAAAGAGTCAGCACAATTGACCAAACTTCAGTCATTTTAGTACTCGATGCCCCGGCTAACAAATGGGCCCATCATCACATTTTTATAAACTCTTGGGTCATTGCCTAAATGTTGTCCCCTTGGAGGTAAAGAACTCTGGGAATCACTTGCCTCACAGATACCCAAAATATAGATGAAGAAGTTAGGGACTGACAGAATGGCCATCATCAAAAAATCTACAAACAATAAATGCTGGAGAGGGTGTGGAGAAAAGGGAAGCCTCCTGCACTGTTGGTGGGAATGTAAATTGATACAGCCACTATGGAGAACAGTATGGAGGTTCCTTAAGGAGTTGAAAATAGAACTACCAAATGACCCAGCAATCTCACTACTGGGCATATACCCTGAGAAACCCATAACTCAAAAAGAGTCATGTACCACAATGTTCACTGCAGCTCTATTTACAATAGCCAGGACATGGAAGAAACCTAAGCGTCCATCGACAGATGAATAGATAAAGAAGATGTGGCATATATATACAATGGAATATTACTCAGCCATAAAAAGAAACAAAATTGACTTATTTCTAGTCAGGTGGGTGGACCTAGAGTCTGTCACAGAGAGTGAAGTAAGTCAGAAAGAGAAAAACAAATACCGTAATGCTAACACATATATATGGAATCTCAAAAACAAAAAAAACCCAAAATGGTCATAAAGAACCTAGGGGCAGGATGGGAATAAAGACGCACACCTAACAGAGAATGGACTTGAGGACACGGGGAGGGGGAAGGGTAAGCTGGGACAAAATGAGACAGTGGCATGGACTTATATACACTACCAAATGTAAAACCGAAAGCTACTGGGAAGGAGCCGCAGAGCACAGGGAGATCAGCTTGGTGCTTTGTGACCACCTGGAGGGGTGGGATAGGGAGGGTGGGAGGGAGGGAGACACAAGACGGAAGAGATATGGGGATATATGTATATGTATAGCTGATTCACTTTGTTATAAAGCAGAAAGTAACACACCAGTGTAAAGCAATTAAACTCCCATAAACATGTTATTAAAAAAAGAAAAAAAATGTTATGGAATGGGGCTTCCCTGGTGATGCAGTGGTTAAAAACCCGTCTGCCAATGCAGGGGACACGGGTTCGAGCCCTGGTCTGGGAAGATGCCACATGCCGTGGAACAACAAAGCCTGTGTGCCACAACTACTGAGCCTGAGTTCTAGAGCCCGCAAACCACAACTACTGAGCCCGCGGGCCAGAACTACTGAAGCCCATGCACCTAGAGCCCGTGCCCCACAACAAGAGAAGCCACCGCGGTGAGAAGCCCGTGTACCTCAACGAAGAGGAGCCCCCATTCACTGCAACTAGAGAAAGCCCGTGCACAGCAACGAACACCCAACACAGCCAAAAGGAAAAAAAAAAAAAGTTATGCACTGATTTCTGTTCCCCTGAAATTGGTATGTTGAAGCCCTAACCCCTAATGAGACTATATTTGGAGATATGACCTTCAAGGTTAAACAAGGTCATAAGCTTGGAGCTCTAATCCAATAGGGAGGTATCCTTATAAGAAGACAAACAGACGCCACAGAGGTCTCTCTCTCCCCACACGGAACAAAGAAAAGGCCATATGAAGACACAGTGAGAAGATAGCTGTCTGCCAAGGACAAAGGTCTCACCAGGCTATAAATACTTTTAGCAAATTGTAGATTTCCAACTGGATTAAATTGTGGACGTTTGTATCAATTTAAATTGATTCCTCCCTCTGTATTCAAGTTTTCTGATTTCTTTCTCTCTGATTCTTTTAGCTTGTTTGTTTGTCACTGGATATACTGTGTGTGTGTGTGTGTGTGTGAGGGCAGTGTCCTCTCTAATCTGCTCATATTTATAGATTTCCTCCTTCAGAGAGCATCAGATCAGTTTCATTAGGGTTAGGGGCCTCCCCTATGGCAATGGTTGCTTAATAAGTTTTAAGGACTCTGGCTTAAGTTGCGTTTAATTTCATCACTGCGTCACAAAAGTGCCATGGTTGCTTTTCCCTATCATTAGGATGATCAGGATTTCTACTGCAACAGAGGCATACGCAATAGAGTGGCACAGCAGAAGACGGCTGGGCCCCCAAGCCAGAGGTGGGTGGACTGAAGCCATCTTCTGCTATGGTGCTGCCACTTGCACTGCATGGAATTATTATTATCATTATTTTGTCTTTTCTCTCTGTACAAATTCTGTCAGAATATTTTAGATTTCTAGCAGTGCAAATTTACAGCTGTGGGTTTTATCTCCATCTAATCATGAGTGGTCCAGACCTTCTGGGTGGTTATGGGGACAGGTTCGGAAGCCCACTGACCCACCTCTTGGGCAGCCCAGGAGAGGAGGATATCGCAGGACACGTGGGGGTTGCATTCTGGAACAGCGTGAACCAGAAGGGTCTGTGGGAAGTGGGCTTTGCAGTACTAAGAGGGTGAGGTACACCCTGGTGCCTAAGCAAGGATGTGATTGGCTTGTTTGAATCGTTCTGCTGGCTGACAAGGAAACACTATTCAGGGATAATAAGCAGGAATGCATCCGGTGCATTTAATAACAAGGGCTGTTGCTAGAGGACCCTATCTGGCGGAGCAGAGTGGGCAGCGGAATCTGGGATTAGGCCGCTCGAGGCCCTCCCAGTTTCACCAGCCATCAACTCAGCACGGCGGAATACTAACTTTGGCCCTCACCGCACCATCACCCCCTCCCCGCGCACTCACACACAGGGGCCAGTATACCTGGCTGAGGAGAACTCAGTCCCTGGAGATGGAGGGGTGGACCCTGGGGCGGTAGCTCCCCGACCCCCGCCATTTCAGCGCTATTAGGTACCACGGCAACACAGGGCCTGAAACAAGGGCGCTCCATCGCAGCTGGACGTGCCCAGCCCCACCACCGAATCCTGTAGGGACTGGCCAGCAGGCAGCGCGCGTGGGCAGCCGTTCAAAAGCCCAGGCCCACGTCTGCTCCAGCCGTCTCCTTCTAAGAGGTCGCACACTCACCCACCGCCCTCCCAGCTCATGGCAGCCTGGCGACCCCGCTTACCAATCAAAGAAGTCCAGAACGACGTCAGGAACATCAGGCGAGGAGAGGTTAGAAGCCAAAGTGGAATTTCCAGCTGGGATGGGGGTCGTCGCCCTCCAAGGGCCGGGTCCTGATGAGTAGGGAAACAACGGCCCGCCGCATGTCCGGACGCCATAGCTCCGACCGTCCAAGAACCCTGGAGACCGCTGCGGACCGAGAGGAAGACAGACGGGGGGGGGCGCGGGATAACCAAGAGGAGCGGGGATAGGAGCTCGTGCTTCTGCAAAGAGCCGCCCGTAAGGTGACATCGAGGCCAAGGGGAGCACCTAGGGTTGGGGTCGACCAGCGGCCGTGAGCCTGGCAGCGGCAAGAAGAGCAGCAGCCCAGCAGCTTCACTCCACGTACCAGCCCGACCACTCACCTGGCCGCTGTCGACAGCGCAGGGTCTGAAGCACTTCCGGCTGCCGCTGGGCGGGCCCGAGGCCCGGAGCACAACTGGCTCCGTCCACCCCACGGCAAGCGAGCTTAGCCAATCCGGCATGCGCCGGGAGCTTTTCAAATAGATGCGCGGTCCCTCCTCCTAGCACAGCCTGTGTGCCGCCCAGCCCTCTGCTCCTTCTGGCGTCTGCAGTCATTCCTGGGTCAGCCGCAGCTGCAGCTCCCTGGCAGCTGGAGAGCTGGGCCGGGGGTCGGCGGCGTGTGGCACCCCGCCCTGTGCCTCCGCTCTGCAAAAACGCAAAATGTGCTTTGCACTTGAAACAGCGTATGCCCAAGAGTTTTCTTTTTGTGGTGAAAGAAGTAATTTGACCACCCAGGCTCAATCTGCAGTTTGAAAGTACTGGACACTTTTGAGGAATCAGGACATAGTTGACCGGTGGTCATTCCCAGACCCTCGGGCCTCCAGTGAACCACAATGCCTGTCCTCTGGAAGGCATAGAGGAGGTGCAACCAGTGCGTTTGGTGACACGGCTCTGGCCCATCATCAGGACAGAAATTGGGCTCCAGGAGCGCCCCTCCCATAGCTAAGGGATGCACAGTTGAAGTGAGGGTTCTTGGCTAACGGCATTGAAGGGGAAAAGAAGGCAACGGTCAGTGTATCGGATCTTCAAGGCAGTGAGTCCCTGGAGAGCAGGCCACTCTAACGCTCCAGCATTCTGCCCCAGCATGGGGGGGAAAAAGCCTTACATGTTTGCTAGAGATTTTCTATTCTTTCCGCTACCCTGAACATTGCCACGTAGAATAGAAACATCTCAGAGAAAGAGGAAATGCTTCCACTCATTCACTACCCTTCGTCCTTCCCATCTCAGGTAACTTGATGAAGCAAGGTCAGAAAGAGGCTTCTTCAGAGCACATAAGCCAGATGGGCAATGAGCAGATCAACCTCAGTCATATTCACCAGCGCTGGACCTCGTGAGGCATGCCATGTAAAAGTGTTGAAATCAAAATGGATTTCAGGTTCACTCTTGGTCAACTAGAATATTCAAACAAACATTCTCCCCCTTCGCCTTTCCTTCAGTATTTGGTGAAAAGAGTTGGGACTGCTTGTGCCCAGCATGTTGCAAAGCATTAGTTGCATGGAACTTCCTGGGGTGGCTGAGTGTTTTGTACAGCTAAAAATTTAACTCTTTACCCCACCTTGACCCCTTCTCCAGCACCCCCTTTCTTTTTCTTTTGTTTTTTTTTTTTTTTACATTTTAGAATCACACATTTTTTAAATGTCTCTCATTTTCCTTCCTTCTCTTCACGAGCAGAGCATCTTCACACCTTCATTTCCCCTCTCCTTTCCCCCTCTTTTTCCTTCTATTGCAGTAAGTGCTTTCTTCTCACTTACGTGGCAGATCCGCATGGAACTAACCCACTTACTTACGTGGGGGAACCCTCTATAACTAACCATCACAACAGCCTTGGGTCAGGTGAGCTCAGCCCTACTGCTCTTAATCCTGCACCCCTTGTCTCTGGTCACTAAGGCATCCTCGTAGAGACAATACTTACTTGTCAAAAATGAAAAGGCCGTTTCAGATCCGTTTGTCCAAGCATCTGAATTGTATATGGGCGGGGAGGGGTGGGGACTGAAGCCTAGAGGAGGGTGGATGGGCCCAAGGTTACACAGTGGCAAAATGCAAAACTAGAACCCTATCTCCAGGTTGGCCCACTTCCAGAAAAGTGTGTTTTTCCAGTGAAAGTCAGCTTTGACTGTTATCTCAGGCAGCCATCGGCATGTGGGAATGGTTTTGTCTGGAAGCAGGTTATTCCTATTGCTGGAATCAAATTCTGCAATCAGTGTCTCAGCTGAGAGGAAAAGCAAGCCTCAAGTTTTTTTTTTTCCCTAGGCGTCCTTGTGACTATGGAGTTGGCCAAAAACTTGATGGCAAAAATGAATTTATTTCCAAAGCTTACGTCCCACACTCACATGACAAAGAGCCCCAAAGGCAGCAAGGAATATGAAATAGCTAGTACAATTTGTAGTTGTTGAGTTTTTGTCGAGTTCATTTATTAGAATATACATAAATATCCACATTGAATGGAATTAAACATGAATATGGGATCAGGGTGTAGAGGACAGGTCACTGACCTAGGAGTTAGCCCATCTGTGTTCTGACCCAGCTCTGACACATGACTGCGAATATTCCCGTTTGTCTAGAGTATGAGGTGGATTGGGAGGTAAGGCAAGAGGCCAAATAGGTAAGAAGCAAAAGAATAGGTGGCACCTGGCCTAATGAGGGCCACACATTCAGTGCACATAAAATACCTCCTCGGTGAATAACTGAAGCTAAGAGGGAGACTTTTACTGTATTTTTTTTTTTTACCTATAAACAGCAAACATTTATTTTTCACAGTCCTAGACACTGGTTAGTCCAAGATCAAGGCACCAGCAGATTTGGTGTCTGGTGAAGGCCACTTCCTGGATCATAGATGGCAACTTTTCACGATGTCCTCACATGGTGGAAGGGGCAAAGTATCTCTCTGGACCTTCTTAAATAAGGCACTAATCTCATTCATGAGGGTTCCACCCTTATGACCTAGGCACCTCCCAGACACCCCACCATCTTATACCATTATCTTGGGGATTAGGATTTCAACAGATAGATTTGGGGGGAATGCAAACATTCTCTTTAGGACACCTACCCAATTTCCATACTGCCCACAAAGTGCCATGTGTAAACCCAAATAAAATCACATCAATTTCTTACTTTAAAAAGTTCAAAGTCTTCTGATTAACTGGCAGAGAACTTTTCTTCTTCAACCTTTGTCTCCATAACCTATTCCACATACTCCATTTTTCATTTCCATCTATTCTTTTTTTGAAGTTAATTTTTATTGAAGTATAGTTGCTTTACAATGTTGTCTTAGTTTCCGCTTTACAGCAACATGAATCGGTTATATGTATACACATATCCCATCTTTTTTAGATTTCCTTTGCATTTAGGTCACCACAGAGTACTGGGTAGAGTTCCCTGTGCTATACAGTAGTTTCTCAGAAAGAGAGTTTTAGATCTGATTGTCCAAACTAAGGAATTTGATTTCTATCTTACATTCAACAGTAAGCTTTTGGAGGCTTTGTGAAGGAAAATAACACCATCAAGCAGAAACTTTCAGTTACTTTCTGGAGGAGGAACTGGAAGAAAGAGAGACTGGGGACAAGGAGAGAAGTTAGGAGGGTGGTGCACACTTCTGCTCCGAGTAAAGGCAGGCTAAGTCATTTGCACTCACCATCGCAATGAGGACAACTAAAAAATACGGGGTGAAATGTGAGAAGAAATTATCTCCATTAAGCGCTAAGAAACTCTGAGGCTAAAATCTAGAAGAAAGCAAAAACCCAAATAGGAAAGCCCAGCACTCAAAGCCACTTTTGCCTGAGGGCATTAGCTGAATCCAGAAGAAAGACCTGTGACACTGAGCTGTGGTTTTGGCGGCCTGATGGGAAAAGAGACCAAAAGTTGAAGTCCTCACCCCCATTGAGTAGATCTGATAAGCCCTCCAGCTACTCTAAGCTGAAAAGAAGTGGCTACCCCTTTGGGATAATGGTGAACCAGAAGCAACAAGCCCTGGCATGGACTTGCAGTCTAGGTATCCATCACCAGAGTGATCGGAGGAACTTCAAGCCCTGAACTTGGATTAAAGTGGTCTTGGACAGGTAGTGACCCCAGGCATTTAGCAGAAGCAGGTGAAAATGCTCTCTGCAGGAAGGTTGTGTCTTCCCATGCCTGAAATCAGTCTGATAAATAATTTTTCAACAATATATTGGCACACAGTCAAAGATAAGTGGACACAGAAGCAAAAAAAATATATTGTAAGTGACAGCCCAAAGAAAAAATAGACAATGAAAACAAATTCTCAAATATTTCAGATATCAGAATTATGAGACCCAGACTATAATCACTATGGCCTACTATAGTTCAAAAAATTAAGAAATAAGCTTTAAAATATTCTCAGGGAACAGAAAATCCTAAAATGTGGCATAGCCAATTTGGAAAAGAATCAAATAGGACATCTAGGACTAAAAAAATATAACGATTGAGGGTTCAATGGATGCGTTCAACACAAGGCTAAACATAATCATTAGATGATGATAAATGCGATGAAGAGAAATAAACCTAAGAGAGAATTATTGAATTAGAAGATAGATCAAAAGAAATCATCCAGAATTCTGCCTGGAGAAGTGAATTTTATGAAGAGAAATATAGGATAAGAGACACAATGAATAAAGTGAACAAGTCTAATATACATTTAATTTAAATCCTAGAAGGACAGGAGTGAGAAATGGGAAAGAAGATGATGGCCAAACATTTTCCCGAGCAGATGAAATGCACCAATCCACAGGTACTAGAAGCCCATTGAATTCTCATCAGGAGAGAAAACAGAAAGTCACTCCTAGACGCATCATAATGAGAGTGCAGGACATCAGAAAGAATGAAGGCTATGTTAAGGATCCAAGTTAGAGATAATGAATCTTGACCTTGGGCAGGAGCAGAAGAAATAAAGACAAGGGGATGGGCCTCTGGACGCTGGTCTTTAGAATACCTTTTTCTCAGACTTACCATGAAAGACTATTTTATAAACGTTATCCATTTCATCCTTCATTAATAAAATACATTTGCTACCAAATCTATTTCTTAGAGCACCCTGACACCTAGGAGCTGTTCAAATTGTCTTAGTCATACATGGAAGGTCGTCACCCTATAAGTATGTCATCTCATGGGCTATGACAGGGGTGAGTATTCTCCATAGGAATTATGCAGGTTAACTTTATGTGTCACCTTGACTGGGCTAAGGAAGAATTTCAAGTGCATGAACCTATTCCAGGAGCTATTAGGTCTGGAAAAGCTTCTCTGTGGACCTGCAGATCCTATTTAGGAGTCAGCTATGGAAATGAAGTCAGAGTGACCCTTCTTGTGTTCCATTTAATGCAAACATGAAGAGAGCTTCTTTCCATTGAAATGCATTGTTATGGCACCTTGCTTATACACAACTTCACTTTGAATTTATTAAAAGTAAATGGAAACACTTATTTCAACTTGAGGATTATGTGTGGATCTTAATTGACAAAATGTACTCTCTACCCCATCCCACTGATCAGAAAATGGCCAACCTCCTCCAGAGGACTAATAATACTAATTTAATCCTCACTTCAGCTCTGTAAGGTAGGTATTATTCTTCCCATTTTCCAGCCAGGAGGGGAGATGATATAGTAGAAGTCAGAGCTTAGACTCTGAAGCCAGACTGCCTGGGTTTGAATTTCACCTGTGTCACTCACTAGCCATGGGATCTTAAGCAACTTACATAGCTTCTCTGTGCCTCACTTCCTTCTTCTCTAGAGTAAGATAATAATAGGACTTCTTTAGAGGTTACAATGAGTTAATTCATGGAAAGCACCTAAATTATTACGGCCAATCATACAATCAGTGCTCAAAACATGGAAACTCTTCTTCTTCTAGAGTTACGTGGCCATTTATTTTCTGGCCACTTAATACGACGAACGAGAAGGAAAAGTATGGATCACTGAAGCTGACTAGAAGAAGAAACATGGGTCATGGGAGCAGCCTGGCCTTATTATCCATAGCTCCTGAGATGAGCTGTGTGACCCTGACTAGGGGCAGGGGGAGGTGTCTACAAGTGTTCTCCAACCCTTGCACTCCAGGGGGAGCCAGTGCCTAAAATATGTCCCAAATGTGTCTGCCCCACCTAGAAGCTCATGGAATCCCGGAGATGAGAAAAGCCCCTTTCCCACACAGGCTCCAGGAAGCCTTTAGAACCCCAAGGAATATACAAATTACTAAGCTCAATGAATCACAATAAATTCACTTTAAAAGTACTACTTTACCCTCTTAATTTACAAGTGGCAAGGTATGAAGCAACTGTTTGTTCATCATAGTTTTTCTTTGGGAGACCTGAAGCAGTTTCTGGCTCACCCAGTAGGGGTGTCAAACCCCTGGGTGACATGGAACCACCTTATCACCTTACCTTATCACTTCTAATGGCTGGACTTTGTGTTCCGTTGTCATCACAGAATGTAAGTGGTTTCAACTATAACTTTGTTCAAAGCTCTTAGTCCATTTCAAACTAACTAATGTTTCCCCTTTACTTTTCAGTTAAGACTCTCAAGTACCTCCTAGAGCAGCTTCAGCATTTATACCTTTCTGTCAGCAGCTTTGTCTCAGATATTCATGTGGATACAGCCTTGTTCACAATGGAGCACAGGGCAAAATGCAGAATGTCTTTGTGTTTCTGATTTACTATAATGAGGGATAAGTGTGCTTAGGGCAATCACTCCCATGGAGAGCAAAGGGGAAATTTAGCGGAACATAATGTGTGTTGACTTGAGTAAGCCTCAGTCCCCTGCCCCTCCCTTGGGGTTGGATTCCAGTTTCTGACTACCCAAATGTGTTCACAATGCACACTGGAAGATGTAGCCCCATCTGGCAACACTGGAAATAAGCAAGGAGTCATAGGGCCCCTTAATACAGAAAAATTCCCCAGGTCACTGAGCTGGTGAACTCAAGGTGATGCGGCATTCCTCCATTCCTCATGATAACAGTATTTATTGAGAAAGCACCATATGCCAGGTCCTGTGCCATGCAGAGCCACACACACAGTCTGCCCCTAGGGAAACGACTCTTTAGTAGAAATATAGATGATGAGCCAAGGAATTCCAAAACACATGGTGCAGTGATATACATAAGAGGGGCTCCTGAACCAGGCTTGAGGGTTTGCAAAGAAAACTGGATGTCTGGGGCACGAGTGAAAGGAAGTATTAATCTTCACACTTTTATGTCCTTCCCTCAACCCTGCCATAATTTATAGACAAGTCCTATGTTCTGAGTAAAATATAAGTCCAACCATAATGCTTTTATCATTTTGGAACTAGGTTTTCCCTTCATCTATTTGTCCCTTCCTCTACTGAATCTTTGCCCCTTGTTATAAGCTGAATTGTGTCCCCGCAAAAGACATGTTGAAGTCTTGACTCCCGAAACCTGTAAATGTGACCTTATTTGGAAAGAGGGTATTTGCAGATGTAATAAAGATCAGATGAGGTCATACTGGATTAGGGTGGGCCCTTGATCCAATATGACTGGTGTCCTTATAAGAAGAGAAAGAACACAGAAACAGAGACACAGGGGAAAACACTATGTAAAGATGAAGAAAGAGATTGGAATCGTGCATATACAAGCCGAATGATGCCAAGGATTGACAGCAACCACCAGCAACTAGGAGAGAGGCATGGAGCAAATCCTTCCTCCGAGCCTCCAGAAGGAACCAACCCTGCCGACACCTTGACCTCAGACTTCTGGTCTCCAGAACTCTGAGAGAATAAATTTCGGTTGTTTTAAGACACCTGCTTTGTGGTAATTTTTACGGTAACCTTAGGAAACTAACACATCCTCCCGGGAGGTCTTTGTGTCTCAGGCCCCTGAGAATTCTAGTGTCTTCCTCAGTCCAGATCTCACCATCCTGTTGTTTACCTGCAATAGTACCAAGTCAGGGAATTAAGGCTGGTCCTACTATGGGTGTAGTTAAACGTTTCCCGCATTGCTCTAAGGCAGTGGTTCTGAAACTTTAGTGTGCTTCAGTAGCACTTGGAGGACTTGTTAAAACCTGAGGGCTAGCAGCCTACCTTCAGAATATCCAATTCAGCAGGTCTGGAGCAGGGTCTGAGAATTTGCATTTCAAACACGTTCCCAGCTGATGCTGATGCTGCTGCTCCATGGCAGGCCACTAGCACCATCTGGTCTCCAGGCAAGCTAGGTCATCCATCAGTTTCTTTCAGTAACATATACTAGAGGCTGGGCCACCATCTCTATTGCCACACAAGCTGTTTATAATCTAATATTTCACTTTATTTGAGGCTGCTATAAAGGGATGTCAAACAGGCTTACCAAATAGTTGAAAGAAATCCCTTTCAATGACAGTAAGGCGGGCCGAAATAAATAGAACCAAGATACATTGGAGTCAGTGCTATTTATGTAAAAAAAACCGAACTCTGCAGCTTATTCATGTCAAACAAGCTTTTATTTTCAATGTGAACAATACTGTCAAATTTATCTGTCAAAGGTAAGAATAAAGTCAGATGTCAGTTAATATCATTTTGGGATGTTGAACTTTGAAACAACATTTGTATTGTGGGCTAATGAAAACTAGAAAATCCGTGAAGAACAAATTCTTCTTTTCTTTCGCTGTCCACTTCTTTTTATGCCTTCCAACTGTAGGGTGGGATAAGAGTCAATTAACAATTGTACACCAGTAACATGCACCAGGGACTTTCTAAATAGGAGTCAATACTATGAACATCTGTTGGCTCTCCAAGGAGAAAACAAAACGTTTTCTTCTTGTTACCCAGACCCTTGGTTGTCAGGGTGCACATCATTTCATCACACCAACCTCATCTCTCTCTTGCCCACCACTATAAATGCTAGTTTTTGTTCTTGAAAGGCCACTCTGTGATTTAAATGTCTTTCCACCTTAAGAGCCCATGCTCCTTACACAAATCATAAATCCCTTATATTCTCAGACCTCCGGTTTCCGTATCTGTAAAATGAGAAAGAGGCTGTTATCAAACATCCGCAGGTGTAAAAATTAAGAAAGGGAGAAAGAAAGAGTGTGATACTGGGAGAGAGAGAGAGATGAGAGAAAGGAAAAGATGAATGGGTAGAGGAAAGAGAAACTAAGATTGAATTACCAACTCAGTGATAGCCAATAATCTTACTATGGCTAATTTTCTTTTCTTTTGAATAAAAAATCTAAATTGAAGTAACATTTGTGAATTACTCATGAAATGCCATCTTATTTGAAATCCTTAACTTTTTCCTACTTTGTAAGCAGTCACCTTCTCAAAGGCATTGTTATGCCAAGAGACTCCATTTCTGTGGCCAGGTGATGAAGGTTCAGCTAGTGCACAGCTTGGTCGCTTTAGCTGCTTCTCCTCATGGCCACTCTCTAAAAATATAGGTCTCTATATTTTAGACCTCTAAAAAAACATAGGTCTCTATTTCCAGGTCTGATAAATTTCCCATCTGTAGTACACTTAAAGCTACAGGACAAAGGACTTGCTGCTGTAAATGAAATACATTCCAAAACAGACTTCGTTCTATACCATCTGGAATACAAGTACATTATTAACATTGTTTTCCCAAAAGTAAATTTCAACAATTTTTTCTTATTTACTTCACACAAAAAATTAAAAACATGATAGATAGCTAGTGGGAAGCAGCTGCATAGCGCAGCGTGATCAGCTCGGAGCTCTGTGACCACGTAGAGGGGTGGGATAGGGTGGGTGGCAGGGAGACGCAAGAGGGAAGTGATATGGGGTTACAGGTATTTGTATAGCTGGTTCACTTTGTTATAAAGCAGAAACTAACACACCACTGTAAAGCAATTATACTCCAATAAAGATGTTAAAAAGATAAAAAGTAGATTAAGGATGTAAACAAAACAAAACATAAAGCTGTTAGTAACAGGTATATGTCAGGAATGCTTGCACTATACAATAATACCTGTATTCTCCAGAGCTGCCCTCTGCTGAGACCATATCCAGCTTAGGTCCTTCTTCTGGTTTCCCATTTCCATCCTCTTTCTCTTCATCAGCGTTTTCATACTGATGTTCACTCTCTTCTTTAGGGTCGAATGATACGAACTTTGGCACCACAAGGTGGTGGACAACATTTCCCGATTTAAAATCAGCAGCAGAATCTAGTTCTCTGCCCTCGGGAGGATCTGGAGAAGAGAAATATGTCAGAAAATAAATAAATAAGTAAAAAGAACAGCTGGCCATGCTCCTACTGGTTGATACAACACTTCCATGGCCCTCGCACTTCTGCTGCTTGACAGTTTTCACAACACGTTCCCCCTCTTTCCAGCAGATCTCACACACTGCTGCTGATTATTTCTGGCCCGTTGGAGAAGGGATCGAAATCGTCTGATCCTGAGAGCATTTTTGTATGTTTCTGCCAGAACGTCACTGGAAAATATTCACCCCATTTAAAGACAAATTCTACCGCGAAGCTCATTGATTCCTCAACCACTGAAAAGTGCCCCTGTGCCGTTTCATCATTTTCTCAGGTCATCCTACTGAGAATCTTTACATTTTTAGAAGCCCGTCAGCCAAAAGTGAGGTATGCCATTTGTTTGCCCCTCGGGTGGTAGAAGGCAGCATACTTTTTCTCAAGATCCTAAAGGTCTTTAGAGAACTGGGCTTCTACTTGTGCATATCGTGCCTGAAGGTTTTTGAGAGCTCTGACCCGCTGCCTAACCGCCAGAGGCCAGCGCTGAGCGCGGCCTGACTTTGAGGCCGATGCCACCCTCAGCCTGATACTTGCTCCGCCAGACCTCACCTGCCTCTCCCAGGTCTTCCTGCCCCTGAGGATGCGCGGCATCCTCTAAAGGGTCCGAGGGCCGTCGGCAGCGGCGCCTCCTCATCACACGGCCGGTGCGAGGCCCGACCAGGACACGGTAGTTGTAGTGCCTGGGCTGCAGAAGGCAATGGACCACATCCCGGAGCAGGGACTTAAACTGCGCCGCGGGGGCCCCGTGGCCCGCGACCACTCCCGCACCCTCCTGCCCATTCTCCTCCTCCTCTTTTGTCTCTTCGTCCTCCTCGACCTCCTCCGCAGTTTCGTCCCCCTCTTCTGACTGGTACTCATCCTCCTCCTGGTCCTCGATGTCTAATTCAAACTCTCCCTCGTCCTCGTCCTCCTCCTCCACCATCTCTACATCCCAGTCTTCTTCCACTGCGGCCTGGGCGGCCTTCTGCCCACCATCCTCCTCGTCAAACGCTCTGGAGAGCCTCAGGGAGGCCAGCAGGGCCGCGGCCCGCTCGACTCCATCCATCCCTCCCGAAGGGGATGCACGGACCCCGAGGGGACTGGGGTCGCCACCCGCCCCGCCACCAGCTCCGTCCTGGCCACCTGGGATTAGCCCGTGCTCCTCTGTGGCAGACATGGCAGGAGGGACGCGCCAGACACGGATTGGGCTGCAGTGACGACCGCGGGGAAGATGGCGACCGCCGGGATGAGTGTCGCTGAGGGAGGGGACGCTGTGGGCAGCGGGGCCTCCGGGACGGGGCGGGGGCTGCAGAGAAGCCGGCTGCACAGGGGACAGTATTCGGCGAAGATGCCTCTGGCGGCCCCGCTACGGGAAGGGTAGACGGCCTGCCCGCGGTGCGCCCCAGCGACACTGGGACGAGGACGCTGCGCACAGGGCCACAGGGCGGGAAAGAGCCTGACTGGCTGGCGATGGGAGGCGGACTTCAGAAGGGTCAACGAAGGGCCACTTCCTCCACCGCCGGCTCTAAGCTCATTTGCCAGCACCCAAGGATTGACAGCACCACCGTCCAATGAGTGATCAAGGTCTTCAGCTTCCCTGGAGGCCTTAAAGGCCTAGCTCACCCTGAGCCTATGTGAGCGCACAGGAATCCCTTCCTTTTCATTCCGCCACTACAAGCGCAAAACTACAATGTCCCTAAAGGGCGGCACCCTGGGGTATGGGAACCTGCATGTGTTCCCCAATTGCCACCCTGGGGCAGCTCACGCTACCCTGGGGCAGCTCACGCTGATAGAGACACACTTAGTTCAAAAACGAGAGAGAGAGAGAGAAGGTGTATAGATCAAATCTCAGCAACGCTTAAAACCTCCCACAAGAGAGAGCAAGAGAATTTGGAGGTTTTAATGCTGTTAAGGCTACTTAGAAAAGGACATACAAAGTCGATATAATTGCAGTGAGAATGGAGAGTGGAAGAAGCAGTAAAGACAGGAGCTGGACAGTGTGTCATCAGGGCTCCCCAATTCACTTGCAGCCTCCAAGAAATGAAGACAGAGAGAGGGAAGAGAGAGAGACAGAGACACACAGAGACAGAGACACACACGCACAGAGAGATACTTGTTTTAAAGACTGGGCTGAGCACCTGCTCTGCACTGGACTGTGAACACCCCCTGCCTCCCAAATTCATACGATGAAGCCCATCCCCCACCCCACGCCACCCCCAGGAGATGGTATTTTGAGACTGGGTCTTTGGTAGGTCATTCAGTTGTGAAGGTCAGGAGGCTGGGGTCTACACATTGGGATTACAGCCCTTACAGGAAGAGACCATAGATGGTGCTCTCCGCCCACCACCCCAACGTGAAGCCACAGGAAGAAGGCGGCTATTTTCAAGCCAAAACGAGGGCCCTCACCAAGAACTCCACCATGCTGGCACCCTGACCTTGGGCTTCCTAGCCTCCAGAACTGTAGGAAATAAATAAATGTCTTGTTTAAGCCGCCCAGCCTATGGCATTTTGTTAGGGCAGCCTGAGCAGACTAATACAGCATGGCAGACGTTAACAGGACAGGCTTCCTAGAATCATTTCTCGCTCAACAGTCCGAGACTTTTTGTTGTACTCAGCCCCACTTAGCCGAGTGGTCAAGGGTAACGAATGCTGAAAACGAGGAAGAAATCAACAACTATTTTATGCTAATCCCATTTAGTACTGTCGCTGGGCACAGAAGCAAGACTGGATGTTAGCTGTAACTTCACGTTCAGGAGAACATAAGCTATGTCCCTTACTTCCAGTAAGCACACCGCCTTGGGATCCAGGACACCTAATTTGACAGACCCTAACGTATCACAGATGGGAAGCACACATTCTGCAGAGCGCTCCCGGGAAGGTTGGCGAGAAGAGCTGTTGTTGCCACCCTGAGTAGGAGTATGGACTCCTACCCCAAGTTGGGTTCAAAAGTCAATCAAGACTGGTGACACCACCCACACACACACTACCAAGACGCGATGCAAAGTGTATTCCTTACATGAGGAGGCTTCTGGGGGGAGAGCAGGGCAGCCTTTTCAAGCTGCTCCAAAAAAGACTTCACAGAGTCAGGAAAGGAAGAAATTGCTTTGGGAGTTCTACTGTGATTAGTGGATGGGGCCAGCATGACAGTTCCCTTGTGCTGGCAGTAGCTAGTGTAGTTTGACGCCCACTCCTCCTGCCCTCCACCCTACAACCGTGCCAAAGGAGAGAGTGGAGTGTAGGGCGTTGGGGAAGAGGGAGGGTTGACGTTTAAAAGCCCTCAGCAGCCAAACATCACAGGATGCAGTCAGACCCTATACTACAATTCACCTCTGGCGTGTGACTGGCGACTGAAATGTGCCATTTTCGTGTAATGGAATTTGAACTTGTGGAAGTAAGCCACTCTGGAACTCTGAGTCCTGCCGCCTAAGGCCGGGTAGGGAGGCAAAAGGTCTACTGAAGGCCGTTCAAGAGCCCAGCGTGGTGTATCCTGCGAAGTAAAATGCATGCCTCGGTCACCATCAATAAGGCCCGGAACTCCGAAGCCGGTAAGGAGGGTCTTGGCAGAGCCCTGCATAGTGGCTTTAGTATATGTAGAGACATGTGTGACCTGGATTTATAATTTGGGAGTCTGTGGGCCAAGAGATTCCCAGGGCTCTTTACCCCAAAGGGGACAGTTTTACACAAGGAAACGTCGTTGCTGCTATGGGCCAGACCAGACAGCCAGACCGACGACAATGGCCTGATTGTCTATGAAAACGTGCAGATGGTGCTAACTGTTGGCCAGAGCATCCAGCGCTAAGGTGACTGCCTGAAGTTCACTCACTGGTGCTGTCTTTTCGTTGAACAGTTTTATCTATGGTTATTGTATTGATTACTGACAAGGAAAGAGTTTTCCTGACATTTTCCTATTTATTTTCCACATGTCAGTCTTTTTTTGTTCCTTCACTCCTCAATTACTGTATTTTCTGTTCATTTGTTCTACGCTTTTAATATGTCATTCCAGTTCCATCTGTCCTCTATGGTTTCTGTAGAGAAATGGGCACAAATATTACTGAGGATTACTTGTATATGGGGAGTGGTTTCTATTGCTGTTTTCAAGGTTCACTCTTTGTCTTTGACTTTTGATAATTTGATCATGATGTGCCTAGGTGGGGATCTCTGATTTTATCCTGCTTGGAGTTTGTAGAACTTATTGGGTGTGTAGATTCATGTCTTTCCTCCGATTTTGGAGGTTTTCTGGCATCATTTCTTCAAAGATTTCCTGCCCCTTTCTCTCTCTCCTCTGCCTCTGCAACTGTCATTATGTGTACATTGATAAGCTTGCTGATGCACGTGAGTCTCATAGGCTTTGCTCATTATTCTTCATTCTTTGCTTTTCCTGCTCCTCTTTTCCTTTTCAGAGACTGGATATTTCAACTAACCTTTTAAAATTCACTGATTCTTTTTCTCCTGGTCAAATTTGCTGTTGGACTTCTTTTATTAATTTCTCATTTCACTTACTGTGCTTTTCAGCTGAAGAACTTTTACTTTGTCCCTATTTATAATTTCTATCTCTTTGGGATACATCTTTCTCATTGTTTGCTAGTTCTTTGATCATTGTTTCCTTTCGCTAATTGAGTTTATTGAAGACAACGGACTAAGAATATTTTTTCCAGTAACCCAAATCCTGTGCTTTACCTCTGACAGTTTATAGTAATTAATTTTTTCCATGTGAACAGGACACACATTCCTCCCATCCCCTCCAACTTTATGGAAGTATAATTTACAAATAAAATTTGTATATTCAAGGTGAACAGTGTGATGCCTGATGTATGTATACATTGTTAAATGATTATCCCTGTCAAACTGATTAATACATCTATCACCTCACATAGCTAAAGGTTTCTTGGGGGTGGTGTGTGGGATAAAACTAAGATCTACTCTCTCAGCAAGTCTCCATCATACCATACAATATCTTAAATTAAAATAGCATGCTGTGCATTAGATCCATAGAATGTATTCATCTTATAACTGATCATTTGTACCTTTGGATGAACCACCCCACAAATAACAAACCTGGAGGCATCATGGTTCCTGATTTCATTATATTACAAAGGTACAGTAAGCAAAACAGTATGGTACTGGCATAAGAACAGATATATACAAAGACCAATGGATCAAAATATAGAGCCCAGAAATAAACCCACACATACATGCTCAACTATTTGACAAGAACTCAAGAACACACAATGAGGACAGGATAGTCTCTTCAATAAATGGTGCTAGAAAACTGGATATCCACGGGCAAAGATACTATGTTGGACCCTTATCTTACACCATACCCCAAAATGAACTCAAAATGGATTAAAGACTTAAACGTAAGGCCTGAATCTGTAAAACTCCTCGAGGAAAACACAGGGGTAAGCTCCTTGACATAGGTTATGGCAATGATTTTTTTTGAAATGACACCAAAACAAAGGCAACAAAAATAAACAAGTGGACTACATCAAACTAGAAAGCTTCTGCACAGCAAAGGAAATAATCAACAAAATGAAAAGGCAACTGACCTGTGAAGCAGAAGAAAATATTTGCAAATCATGTTATCTGCTGAGGGGATAATATGCAAAATATATAAGGAATTCAATCACCTCAACAGCAAACAAACAAACAAAAAAACAAAACCAACAAATAATTAATAAAAGGGCACACGGTCCAAATATACGTTTTTCCAAAGAAGACATACAACTGGCGAATAGGTATATGAAAAGGTGTTCAACATCACTAACCATCAGGGAAATGCAAATCAAAGCTGCAATTAAGACATCACTCCTATTAGGATGGCTATTATCAAAAGGACAAGAGATAGCAAGTGTTGGCAAGAGTGTGGTAAAAAGGGAACCCTCGTGCCCTGTTGGTGGGAAAGTAAAATGGTGTACCCACTATGGACAACTGTATGGAGGTTCCTCAAAAGATTGAAAGTAGAACTATCAGATCAGCCAGCAATCCCACTCCTGAAAACAGATCCAAAGGAGGTGATTTCTGCTCTGCTCTCTTATGCTCATTGCAGCATTATTCACAATAGCCAAAGAATGGAGACAACCTAAGTGCTTTGAGCAGATGAAAGGATAAAAAACATATCATATATATATATAAAAGACATATAAAAGAATTCTTCTTAAAAATTCACCTGAGCGCTTCCCTGATGGCGTAGTGGTTAAGAATCCACCTGCCAACGCAGGGGACGTGGGTTCGAGCCTTGGTCCGGGAAGATCCCACACGCTGCGGAGCAACTAAGCCCGTGAGCCACAACTACTGAGCCTGCGCTCTAGAGCCTGTGAGCTGCAACTACTGAGCCCGCGTACTACAACTACTGAAGCCCGCACGTCTAGAGGCCGTGCTGCACAACAAGAGAAGCCACCGCAATGAGAAGCCCGCGCACCGCAATGAAGAGTAGTCCCCGCTCGCCGCAACTACAGGAAGCCCGTGCGCAGCAACGGAGACCCAATGCAGCCAAAAATAATAAATAAATAAAAACAAAAAAATAAATTAAAAAAATTTATTTGAAAGACTATTCTTACCTTTAGGGGGGTGATCCAGAGAGGAACAGGAACAGAGACAAGACATAGTAGATTCTCCTTCCTTCAGACTTCTTGTCTCTCTCAGGAAATCTCTACAGGCACAGCTTAACAGTGAGCCAGCTGGAAAGGCAAAATAGGGATGGCAGAGAGCCAGAAACTTAGAACAGGTTATAGAATTTTGAGCTCAGATATTAAACAACTTGTACTTACCTCGCATCTACTTCCTCTTATATATCCTGACAAAGAATGCAAACAGTATGCCTTCTGAGACAAAATAAACACAGAAGTGACTATAACATCAGCAACACCCACTTCCAAAAACACAAGAACAAAATTTAAGACCTTTGTTAGGAAGTGTACTTATGTTTATATAGTAAATAGGGAACCATTGACAGATTTTAATGAAATTTACATATGTCATTAATTTTGATGTAGAAAAAAAGTTCATGTGCATAATGACTTCTCTTCTTTCTCCCATGGCCACCTAGGAAACTCAGAGATTAGGAAAAAAGCTTCCTTCCCCATATGTTTCTTTAATATTCCAGCCTCAGGTACACTCAACACCTCTGCCTGAGCCCCTGATGGAACACCACTCTCAGGTGAGGCAGTTTATCTACCTGAAGGATTTCAAAATACCCTTAAGAGTTTGGAAGAATTGGGAGATCTAAAGGTAAAATCTGTGCAAACACTAGGTAGAGGCAAAAACCTTCTATGACTCAGAAACGTATCTGGAGGGCTGAGCGGGTGTGTGTGAGTGTATGGGTAAAGATTATTTTGGTTGAACTTTAGGCAAACTGTAAACATAAACTCTACACAGAAACACTTTCCAATCCCCTGTGTCTTTAAACTCATGAGATGAGCTGCCCTGCAGAGGCAGGACCTGGTATCTTTGGGCAGCTGTGGCAGTTAAAGAGTATGAGCTCTCAAACCAGGCTGCCTGGATAAAAGTTCCAGCGCACTTACAGGCTGTGAGATCTTGGGCTCAGGACTTAATATCTCAAATCCTGTCTTATATTATAATTCTCAATTTCTCCATCAGTAAACGAGGTGAAAAATAGTCCCAACCTCATCGGATTGCTGTACAGATTTAATGAGCTAATACTTTACAAGGGTCTACTTGATGTAGAGCTTGGCACGGAGTAAGTGCAAATTAATGTCTGGGCACATCACAAAATGAACACATTCCATGCTCACTGCTGTAGCTGCACAGATCATCTTTTAATCCTTCAAATATGCTATGTTCTCTTTCTTCTAATGGATCTTTGCCCATCTTCATTCCCCTAACTAGACCTTATGTATAGCTTTGGCCCCCACTGACTTTCTAAGCCCTAATCATCCTTTCTGTCACAACTCAGCCTTTTTTTTTTTTTACAAGAAGCCTCTTCTCTGTTAAGACCGGGATGCACGTTTCTTTCTTTGTTATTTTTTAACTAAAGTGAAAATAAAATAACATGAAATTAATGATTTTAGTCCATTTAAAATGGACAAATCAAATAAAACGTTTTAAAAATAAAATGTACAAATCAGTTCTTTTAGTACATTCACGATGCTGTGCAACTATCACCCCTATCTAGTTTCAGAGCATTTTCATCAACTCAAAAAGAAACACTGGGGTTTTGCAGGTGGCGCAGTGGTTGAGAGTCAGCCTGCCGATGCAGGGGACACGGGTTCGTGCCCCAGTCCGGGAAGATCCCACATGCCGCGGAGCAGCTAGGTCCGTGAGCCATGGCCGCTGAGCCTGTGCGTCCGGAGCCTGTGCTCCACAATGGGAGAGGCCACAGCAATGAGAGGCCCACGTACCGCAAAAAAAAAAAAAAAAAAAGAAAGAAATCCTATACCCAGGAAGCAGTCATACCCCATTCCCTCCTATCCTCAAACACTGGCAACCACTAATCTCCTTTCTGCCACTATGGATTTGCCTAATCTGGACATTTCATAGAAATGGAATCATGCCATATGTGGCATTGTGTGTTTGTGTGTGTGATATTTTCTAATTTTTGTTCATGGTAGTTGTTATCTTTTTTCATTATGAACTTTCTTCTCATTCTAAAAAAAGATTCACTTCATGCAGGATTGTGTATAATGATAGAAGAGAGTCTTCCATGTTGTATGAGTTTCTTGGCTGACTGAACCTCTTTTGGACTCTCCCTGAAAAAGACCAAGATTCCTTGGGCATAATGCCTGTACCAGTCCAATAACATACACAAAGATTGTATGCCATGACCAAAGGATTTTTATCCCAGGAATGTAGTGTTGATTTAACATTAAGAAATCAGAGGGTAGGGTCTCCCCTGGTGGAGCAGTGGTTAAGAATCCACCCGACAATGCAGGGGACACAGGTTCGTGCCCTGATCCGGGAAGATCCCATATGCTGTGGACCAACTGAGCCCATGGGCCACAAATACTGAGCCTGCGCTCTAGAGCCCATGTGCCACAAGTACTGAAGCTCACGCACCTAGAGCCCGTGCTCCACAACAAGAGAGGCCACCACAATGAGAAGCCTGCACACCACAACGAAGAGTAGCCCGCAGTCACCGCAACTAGAGAAAGCCCGCATGCAGCAACGAAGACCCAACAGCAGCCAAAAATAAATAAATCAATCAATCACAGTGTAGGAACTTCCCTGGTGGAGCAGTGGTTAAGAATCCACCTGCCACTGCAGGGGACACGGGTTCGACCATGGTCCGGGAAGATGCCACACGCCGCCGAGCAACTAACCTGTGTGCCACAACTACTGAGCCTGTGTTCTAGAGCCCGTGAGCCACAACTACTGAGCCCACGTGCCACAACTACTGAAGCCGGCATGCCTAGAGCCTGTGCTCCGCAACAAGAGAAGCCACTGCAACGAGAAGCCCGTGAACTGCAACGAAGAGTAGGCCCCGCTCTCCGCAACTAGAGAAAGCCCGTGCGCAGCAACGAAGACCCAACGTAGACAAAATTAAAAATAAATAAATTTATATAAAAGAAAGAAATCACAGTGTAATACATCTAACAGAATACCAGACAAATCCTCATGATCATCTTAAGAGACATTTACAAAGCCTGTAGCATAACTCAATACCCTTCCATGATAAAAACTCTCAAAAAACTAGGATTAGAAGATATCTTCTTCAATGCTCAACATCGCTAATTATTAGAGAAATGCAAATCCAAACTACAATGAGGTATCACCTCACACCGGTCAGAATGGCCATCATCAAAAAGTTTACAAACAGGGACTTCCCTTGGTGGTCCAATGGTTAAGACTCCACACTCCCTATGCAGGGAGCCCGGGTTCAAACCCTCGTCGAGGAACTAGATCCCGTATGCTGCAAGTAAGAGCCCACATGCCACAACTAAAAGACCCCGCATGCCGCAAGAGCCCACATGCCACAACTAAAAGATCCCACACGCCACAACTAAAAGATCCCACATGTCACAACCAAAGATCCCAGATGCCACAACTAAAGATCCTGCATTCAACACCTAAAAGATCCCAAGGGCAATGAAGATCCTGCACATGGCAACAAAGATCCCACGTGCCCCAAATAAGAACCAGCACAGCTAAGTAAATAAAATACAATAAAATAAAAATTTAAAAAAGTTTACAAACACTAAATGCTGGTGAAAGTGTGTAGCAAAAGGAACCCTCCTACTCTGTTGGTGGGAAATTAAATTGGTGCAGCCACTATGGAAAACAGTGTGGAGGTTCCTTCTAAACCTAAAAATAGTTGCCATATGATCCGACAATTCTACTCCTTGGCATATATCCAGAGAAAACTCTAATTCAAAAAGATACATGCACCCCAATGTTCACAGCAGCACTATTTACGATAGCCAAGACATGGAAGAAACCTAAATGTCTATCGACAGATGAATGGATAAAGAAAACGTGGTACATATATACAATGGAATACCACTCAGCCATAAAGAATAATGAAATAATGCCACTTGCAGCAACATGCATGGACCTAGAGATTATTATACTAAGTGAGGTACGTCAGACAGAGAAAGACAAGTATCATATGATATCACTTACATGTGGAATCTAATACAAAATGATACAAATGAACTTACTGGTATTTACAAAACAGAAACAGACTCACAGACATAGAAAACAAACTTATGGTTACCAAAGGGGAAAGGGGGTGGGGAAGGGATAAATTAGGAGTTTGGGATTAGCAGATATAAACTACTATATATAAAATAGGTAAACAGCAAGGTCCTACTGCATAGCACAGGAAGCTATATTCAATATCCTGTTGTTAACCATAATGGAAAAGAATATGAAAAGGAATGTGTGTGTGTGTGTATATATGTATGTATATATTTACGTTTATATATATATATTTATATATATAGGTGAATCCCTTTGCTGTACACCAGAAGCTAACATAATGCTGTAAATCAACTACACTTCAATAAAAATATATTAAAAAATGAAACACAGTTATGAAGCCATAAAAAAGGTACAAACTCTTAGTTATAAATTAAATAAGTCACGGGGATGTAATGTACAGCATGATGACTATAGTTAATAATACTAGATTGTATATTTGAAAGCTGCTAAGACAAAACCCTCTTAGGTTTGCTCTTAATAAGAGATTATAATAGGTTTTTCCTTACCTCCTAAGTAATCTCCGTAGAAAGCAGAGATTCTGTGTCTTATCAGAATAATTTCCTGTGCTGCTTGTTGATTTATCATGTCCTTTATTTGTAAGATAAATGAGTCTTCTTACTTCTAAAAGACAGAAGGCTGTTTTGAATCACATTACTTCCAATATTTACTTTTGAAATCTTTTATTACTACTCTGGTAAAATAGGTGGCCAAATAGTTTCTTAGTGACCCATGATTCTATTTAGCCAAGTGTACAAATCTTTTGCCATTTCTAACAACGTGTGATATTTGGCCTTTCCAAATTCAAATCCTAAATGAAATCTTCTTGATCTCATACTGATTTTTTTTTTTTTGCAGTACACGGGCTTCTCACTGTTGTGGCCTCTCCCGTTGCGGAGCACAGGCTCCGGACGCGCAGGCTCAGCGGCCACGGCTCACGGGCCCAGCCGCTCCGCGGCACGTGGGATCTTCCCGGACCGGGGCACGAACCCGTGTCCCCTGCATTGGCAGGCGGAATCTCAGCCACTGCACCACCAGGGAAGCCCTATATTCGTGTCCTTGTGTGAGTGAATTTGTAGGAATGCTCATGTGATTGAGTGAATGTTTGAGCAGGTTTGTATGGAGTGAATTGTTTAGAGTGTGGGTGACTGGGTTATGTCTATGTATTTGAGCACATTTGTGAGCATGTTCACGTGAGGGTATGAGGTATGAGCACATTTGTAGTGAGTGAATGTCTGAGCATGTGGGTGGGAAAGTACATGAATGTGTCTATATGCGTGAATAAGTTTTCAGCATGTTCATTTGTGTGAGCAAGGAGGAAACATGTTAATATAAGTGAATGTGTGAGCATGTGCATATATGTAGGCATGGACATTTGTGAGAGTGAATTTGTGAACTTTTTCACGTCTTACAGTGTGTTATGTGAGAATATTTGAGTGTTGAATAAATGGGGGTGTTCAAGTGTGTGGAACTTGTGAGCATGTGCATATATATTTTCATGTTTGTGTGAGTGAATATTTGTTTTCATGAGCTTGTTACGGTGAGAGTGTATTGTATGTTAAATCTGCGAGTGAATCTTTGTGTGTAAGTGAATGTTTGAGTTGATGCTGAGTGTGAGCATGTTTGTGTGAGAGTGAATAGGTACGCATATTTCTGTTTGTGAGTGTGTTAATGTGCCTGTGTAAGTGAATGGCTTCAGTGTGAACACAGTCTATATGACTGTGTCTCTGTAAGTATGAGTTTGTGAGAATGCATGTTGTGCCAGTTAATGTGTGAGCATGGCCCTGTTTTTGAGTGTGCTAATGAGTGTAAATGAGGGAATGTGCTCATGTGAGATCTGTGAGTGTGTCTTCTTTGTGAATACATTTGTGAACATGTTCAGGTGAATGAGGGAATATGTGCACTGGTGGTAGCATATGAGTGTGTCTACATGTGTGTGAGAACTGAGGACGTCTGTGTTAGTGAATACGTCTGTATAAGAGCATGAATTTGTTTTAGTGAATTTGTATGGTCATGGGTGAGAACAGGTAGGTGTATGTGAGTGAACACTGAGATGTTTGTGCATGTGAATGAGTAAATACGGGAGTAAGACTGGACACGTGATTTGTATAAATCATCATATCTAAGAGTATATATGCAAATGACTTTTTAACACGTGTGTGTTTGATTGAATGTGTTAGCATTTGAGCGTGTGATCATGTTAAGATGGGGATGCCCGTGTGTGACTGAATGTATGAGTATGTCCTTGTTTGTGTGTTTATATATATTAACGAGAGAAGGTGTGAGCGAATGAACGTAAGCATGTATGAGTGTGTCTTGCGTGTGAATGAATTCTTGGGCATGTTCTCGTGAATAAATGTGTGACCAAGTCTGTGGGATTGAATGTGTGACAATGTAGATGTAAGTGCGTCTATGTGTGTTAGTAATTTGTAAGCATGTTGTGAGTGAACAGGTGTTCACCTTTAAGCATGTTAATGTGTGGGGGTATTTGTGTGCGATTGTGTGAGCGTTTCTAAGTATGAGCATGTTCATGGACAAATGAAGACATGAGCATGCTCCTTTTGTGATCATGTTATTTTATGGAAGTTAAAGTGTATATACAGGGACTTCCCTGGCAGTCCAGTGGCTAAGACTTTGCCTTCCAATGCACGGGATGCAGGTTCAATCCCTGGTCGGGGAGCTGAGATCCCACACGGCCAGAAAATCAAAACAGAAAACAGAAGCAATATGGTAACAAATTCAATAAAGACTATTTTAAAAAAGGTCCACATCAAAAAAAAAATCTTTAGAAAACAGTGTATGTACATATAAGTGCAAATGAGTCTGTCTAGTGTGTGAATGATTTTGTGAGTGTGTTCACGTGAGTGAATACATGTATTATCATGCTCATGTGACTGAATGTTCACACATGTTTGTGCAAGTGACAGAATGTGTAAGACTGTTCGTGAGTACAGGAGTGTGACTGTGAGTTAATCTGTCACTGTGCCCTTTGGAGTGAATTGTGAGCATGTTATTATAAGTAACAATGTGTATGTGTGCATGTATAGTATCAATTTTTGTGTCTGAGTAAATTCACAAGTTTATTTGTGTGTTTGAACACACATATGAGTGAATGGTAATCAAGTTTTATATTTAATATGTTGATATGCATCTGTGACTGTGAGAATATGTGCAAGTGATTATATGTGAATCTCTACGTGTGCAAGCCAATTTTAAACCATGTTTGTATTTGTAAGTGAACATGTCAATGCGTGTGAGCCTAAATTAAAGTACACACATCAGTAAATATATGAGTGTTGATACATGAGTGAATGAATATATGGTTATATGACCATATTTTCACGAGTGAGTGAAGGTGTGAGCATTTCATGTGTGTAGCCATGTTGGTTTGAGTAATAGTTGTTCATCTGAGTGAGTGAATGAGCACGTATCTGTGAGTACATAAGCGTCTCCACCAGTGTGAGTAAACGTCTGAGCGTGATCATGTCAGGGAATAAATGTGTGTGCATCTATAAGATTGATGTGTGAGCCTATTCAAGCGTAAGTGTGTTGGTTTGAGTATATTTGTGTATTTAACACATATTTGTACCTATTCACGTGTATGAGTAAATATGTGAATTTGTTCATGGAGGTTAGCTTGCTCATGTGTGCGAGTTAATCTGTAAGCATACTAGTTTGCATGGGGTTGCTAATGGATGAGTAAACTTATGCGTGAATATGTGAGCATCTACTTGTGAGTGTATATGTACATCTGTGCGTGTCTGAACATGTGAATTTCATGATGAGCGTGAAAATGTTTATTTGCAATTGAATGGGTAAGTGTGTTCCTATTTGTGTTCATTTGCACAGGCAAAGGGTTTGAGAGTGTACGTATGTGCAGGATCCGTGCACATGAGCCTAAATTAGTATGTCTTTAGGTTGGAATAAATTTGTGATCATGGTTGTATGAGGGAATGGATGTTTGGGCATTTTTGGGTGTGTGAGTGAATGTTGCAAGTGTGTTTATGTATGTGAGCTTCTTAATGGAAGAATCTATTTCTGGGAGTGAAAGTGTGAGTGTGTGTTTGGAAGCATGTTCATTTGCAAGTGACTGTGTAAGGATGTCCCTGTTTGTGCTTACGTGCACAACCTGTGAGGGAATGTGTATGTACGTGTGACACATATGAATGCCTTGTGCATGAGTGATACTGTAACCATGTTCATTTAAGTGACTGGGTGAGCCAGTTTGAGTGAATAAATGTGTCAACATATTTTATGAGTGTCACTGAGCATACATATAAGTGTGTTCATGCCAGTGAATGAATATATGAATGTTATTTGTCTGTCAGAGAGTTAACGTGTGGGTGTATTTGACTACGTGAGTGAATGTGTATGCAAGTAAACACGTGAGTGTGTAATATGTGGGATAATAATTTCTGTCGGGAATGCGGGAGCATGTTCATATGTGGAGCAGGCACTCTGGGGACTTAACATGTAAGTATATTTACATATTGAGTATGACTGCATGTGTGATCAAGTTCATACGTGTGACTGTTGATGAGCATCAGCACGTGTTTGTGAGTATACGTGAGTTTGTCTCTGTGCGAGAGTAACTTTGTTTGATGTTAACAGTGAATAAATATATACGCATGTCCTTATTTGAGGGTGTTCATCTGTGGGTGACTGTGTGAGCATGTTCATGTGTGTGAGGGACTGAGTGTGTTTGTAGGTGAATAAACGTGTAAAGATACTCACAGGTGAGTGACTGTGCAAGGAGCATGATAGAGTGAGAGTATATCTGTGTGTGACTGAATATGTATTTTAGTTTGTGAGCAGGCTAATGCATGTGCATAAGTGAATACGTGGCTGTGTCCATGTAAGCAAACACAAGTGTGCCCGTGTGTAAGTGAATTTGTGAGCAAACTCATGTGACTGAGTGAATGTGTGAACGTGTCCATATATGTGAGTCTGTGTTTGTATGAATTCTTGAGTATCTTATTGTGTGAGTAAATAGTGAGCATGTTTGTATATGTGAGCATATTAATGGGAGAGGGAGAATGGATATGTGTGAAAATGAATTTATGGGAGGGTCGCTATGTATGTGTATGAATTTGTGAGCATGTTTGTGTGCATGAGATTGTTGATTGTGTGAACCCATTAACACCAAGTATGCCACTGTGTGGGAGTGAACGTGTCAGTGTGTTGATGTGTGTGAAGGAACGTGAGTGATCTTGCGTATGCGATCATATTCATGTGTGCAATGAATTCGTAAGCACTGTCATGTACGTGAACATGGTATTTCAAATATATCTGGGTGTCTGAATATGTAGATACATGTTCCTAAACCAGGGTATCTACAAGTGCTAGTAAACCTGTGAGTGAGTGTGTGAACATGTGCATGTGAATCTTTAAGCGTGTTTGATCGTGTAAGCTTGTTAATGTTTGATTACATTTGAATGAGTGAACATGTGAGTGTGTATGAATTTATCTGAGTGTATCCATATGCATGAGTGAAGGTGTGGACTTCATGGTGTGTGAGCATGTTTGTGGGTAAGTGAATATGTGAGCATGCCTGTTTGTGACTGTGTTAATGTGTGCATGTGAGCGAATGTGTGAGTTTTACATGTGAGCATACTTGAGTGTGTGTGTGTTTGTGTGTGTGAGTGAATCCGTGGGCATCTTCATTTTATTGAGTGAATATGTGACCAAGTTTGTGTGAATAAATGACTGTGTAAGCAGAATGTGCTTAAATTTGCCATCTTATACATTGCTGTGACTAAGGCAACATGCAGGTTTGTTTTGGTGGGCAATTGTATGTATGTTCTTTCTTGCTCAGAGTGGTGTGATCGTTGCTTGAGTTTCCTGCCAACTACCAGTAACAAACAGCTGGGTGGGCCAAGTGATTTCAAAAACAGATTGTACATTTGTCCCATTTCTGTCCCTGTTTATCACAAGGCTGCTGAATTTCAGTGCAGGGCTACCTGTTCCAATGCTTCCATTCTAGGGGAAATTTTTCTTGGGCAGCTGTTTGTATAGCTTTCACAGCCTCAGACGTGGCCTCTTGGGAGGTGGTCACGTAACGCTACCAATAGATTTCCTCCCAGATTACCTTTGCCACTGGGCTTCTCATTTTTGTTCCGTAAGATGGGATGTATATGTTTTAAGATCCCCAGAAGAGTAACATTGGGCTGCAATTTCCCTCAAGTCTTTCCCAAGTGCTTATTAACGATGGCCTTGGTAAGCCTGACAAATTTTGTAAACGTTGTAACCAAGTAGCTGTCAATTTGGATGGAAAAACTCCCACGTAGGGCTTCCCTGTGGGCGCAGTGGTTGAGAGTCCGCCTGCCAATGCAGGGGACACGGGTTCGTGCCCCGGTCTGGGAAGATCCCACATGCCATGGAGCGGCTAGGCCCGTGAGCCATGGCCGCTGATCATTAGCGTCCGGAGCCTGTGCTCCGCAACGGGAGAGGCCACAACAGTGAGAGGCCCGCGTACCGCAAAACAACAACAACAACAACAACAAAAAACTCCCACGCAGAGACTGGTTAGATTTCTCCATGGGATCAAATATGTTTTCATGAGAACTGTCTTTGCTGTCGCACCCAAAAGCTGTGATTGTTTACTGTGGGCAGTAAGTGCTGCAGCTGTTGAAGAACCCAGTCCCACTGAGTGTGATGTAAATCTTGAAGGTGGTATTGTAAGAACGTTAGGTTAGGAAAGAATTCCCAAACTGGATGAAGCTCCTGACATTTTAGACATGCCTTGTCCTGGGTATTATGTTGTATACATTCCTTTCCTTGTGTGTGTGTGTGTGTGTGTGTGTGTGTGTGTGTGTGAGTATGTGTGTGTGTGTGTATTTATATATAAAATATGACCTACCAACCCGGGGGAAATTCATGATAAGTTGCCCTTGGTCAATTAGTGTAATTTTTTTTAGTGCAAGCTTCAGTAAATGGGACTTGTGCTAGAGAGAGAGAAATCGTTATAACTACTAAGAAAAGAGACCAATAGTTGTTAAGGTATACGTTTTTGGCAGCGTTTACATTCATCATTATGCCAGGGATTAGTAAGAGCTATAATTTTATCTAATTGTAACCCCATAGAGTTTGTCGGTATGGCTCTTCATTACAGCATTTTTAATATGACTACACTGATCACAAGCATGCTGGCTGTACTACCGGGTGCATACTCTCCCTGGGATGCCTTAAATAAGACTCAAGAGATAGTGGCTCTATTTGCTTAATGGCACTACTTTATAACACTGGGTCTCATCTGATTTGAGGTGAAAGTTGGCCCTGAGGGTTTAGAAGGCATCTATGAGTCATTAAGTGTTATCCGAAGAGTCTGGCTTAGCCAGAATGGGTGTTGCTAGTAGTAGAAGAGACAGGAGAAGGTCGCTAGCCTCAGTGTTGGTATCTGTGGTCATGTCAGTAGGATTGACCAACCTGAATAGCCAACAGCATGGCTCCCATTGTCCCCAACCTGACCTATGTTGTAAGAGTCCCTGTTGTGTGCATGTGGTATACTGTTTCCAACACACCCTGTCAACAGAAGTGTGTGGATTACTAGGGCTGGGTGAACCGCAAATAGACAGATAGTCAACAATGGCAAGGGCAGTAACTCCTCAGGTAAGAAGGGGCATACTAACAGGGTAGGGATTAAGGTTGGAGGTCACCTGTAGCCATCAGTAGGGGACCTGATTGTCCCTGGGTGTTGTTCAGATGGGGTTACCTGGTCTGGGAGAGGTTTCGCTCCACCCCCTGGGTTCCACAGTGCCTTTAGTGGAGCAAAGTACAGGGATGGCAGATAAGGACACCTCTTTCTCCAGAAAGTGGTGGGTAGTTTGCTTGGCTTATACTGGATGACGAACGAACACAGGCTAAGGATGGTTTCAGAATCACTGGTCCACGTCAGGTTCTCATCAGGATCACGAAGGAAGTGGCTCAGCTCCGGGTTTTCTATGAGGGAGAAAGGAAAGATGAAAGTACCTGGTGAAAGTTTCTTTTCTGTGCATGGCAATGCCTGGGCTCCCATGTCTGTGAAAACTGACAACCGGGTCGTGTCTGCAGTGGAGGTGTACACCAGCAGAGAGAGAAATGTCTCTGTTGGGGGTCTCGTCATTTGTTGTGAATTTAAATATGGTGTAGTTATGCCACAGGGGCATGAACTTAATATAATCTGGACCGTGGGCAGTATTTTTGACCACCTGAAGGGCCACTGCCCTCCAAGTTCTCTCAACAGCCCTTGAGTTAAAAGTCCATTATGTCGGGGCTTCCCTGGTGGTGCAGTGGTTGAGAGTCCGCCTGCCGATGCAGGGGACACGGGTTCATGACCCGGTCCGGGGAGATCCCACATGCCGCGGAGCGGCTGGGCCCGTGAGCCATGGCCGCTGAGCCTGCGCGTCCGGAGCCTGTGCTCCACAACGGGAGAGGCCAAAACAGTGAGAGGCCCGTGTACAGCAAAAAAAGGAAAAAAAAAGTCCATTATGTCTTTCCATGATCCCTGCTACTGGAAGATGATAGGATAGGTGACAACCCCAAGCAATGTTTTCTTGTAATGCCCGTTGCTGGTTTGCTTTACAGGGATGTGGGAACTTTGGTCTGACGGGATAACTTCTGCGGCAGCCCCAAGGGCTGTAAAAGCTATTTTGTCAAGCCCTCAATAATATGAGGAGACGCCTGTGCCTTGCATGGATACACTAATGGAAGGCCTGTATAGAAGGCCGGGAGGTTATGGTAAATTAACTGCAGTGGCAGGGTATGTGGTGATTTTCTCATGGAGTTGCAGCACTCTAGTAGGGCCAGCTTTAGCTCAATCCAGTAGATCCCATTATCATTTGAGCAGAGGCCTTTGTTGCTCTACGGGGAGCTTCTGCCACTACCCAGGACATAACAGGAATCTCAAACCACAGGACAACTGGCTCTGCTCCAGTAAAGCCTTCAGTTTCAATAAGGGCTCAGTGCACCTCCAGAAGCTGCCTCTCCACTGGCCAATACCTTTGGACTGAGTCTGGGAGTCACTTATGCCAAAGGCCCACGGACATTTGGTCCAGCGGCTCCCATAAGTGAACGTTAGGGTGGCCGAAACTTCCAATTGTAAGTCCTGCCCTCAGAGCACTAGTGGGAGAGCTGAAATGATAGCCTTCTTTAGTCTTATCTAGTGCCTTTTGTGGCTCAGGTCCCCACGGAAAAGTGGAGGGCCAATGGGTGACTCCGTAGATGGGAGCCAGCAAATATTTGAGGTTGGCACCAGAATGCAAACATGCCTACCAAATGTTGGGCTTTCTTTACCAATCTGGGAGGTTGGCTGGAGCACTAGGAGCTTTTCTTTCACCCAGTTGCGACTAGTTTACCCTTCTGAGTTTCAAACATAGCCCGGAAATTTAACAACCTAGGAGGTGCCTTGTACCTTATGGCGGGCAATTGCCCATCCCCTCTCAGGGAGGTGTTCACTCACAGCTGTGATGGTGTGTGACACAGAGTCTTGTCCAGGTCCAGTGACCAGGATATCATCGATACAATGCCAGAGCTGAGTCTCTGCAGGAGGTGGCTGGTGCCGAGCAAGCATCTAGGTCCCGAATGCAAATCCCACGGGAAATCACGGGGGCATTCATGTACCCCACAGGTCACTGGGAAAAAGGTGTACTGTTGATCCTCCAAGGGGAAGGCAAAGTGTGATATTTAACAAAGAGAACATGTTAGCCCAGTCTATGACTCTGAACCATTTACCAGTGTTATTCTGAATGTCATTCATTAAGGGAACAATTCATGGTAGAGGGGCTCTAATACAGGGAGCAGCCTTGTTTAACTCTCTCTAGTCTACAGACAGCCTGTACTCATTAGAAGCGGCTTTAAGCACAGGCCATACCAGAGAACTGAAAGGTGGGAATCCATTCCTTTCTTTAACTAAGTCAGCTAGGACAGGCCATAATCCTTCAGTGCTTTCCTTTTACTCAGTACCTCTTACACGGGTAGAGCAAGGTGAACTGGTTCCCACTGGCCAGCGCCCACCAGTGGCATCGAAACCTTAGGCTTGTTTCATGAGGTTACCTGCTGACTGAGGAAGTCCATTCCAGTAATGGGCAAAGAGCCTCAGAGAACAACCAGCGCAGAAGCATCTTTTAGCAAAACTAAGCCCATATTAAAAGCTAAGCAGATGGGACTTCCCTGGCGGTCCAGCGGTCGACTCCGCACGTCCACTGCAGGGGGCGTGGGTTCGATCACTGGTTGGAGAACTAAAATCCCGCACGCCACACAGAAAGTTAAAAAAAAAAAAGCTAAGCAGATAATGATCCCTTCAATTAATTCTCCTCCAAAGCCCGGCATCTCCTGGTGGGGGGAGGGGGGCGGCACTTTAAAGTATGAGTGCTTCCTGGGATTAGGGAGCTTTGGACACCTGTGTCCACCAGAGCCAGCCAGTGTTGTTAATAGTTTACAGTTCACGTGGTAAAAGGGCTACTGTCGGCCAGAAGAGGCCTGCTTTGAGGCCAATGGGTCCTGATGTGGGAGCAGGTCCTTGCCACTGGCAGAGGTCAGGGGCAGACATGGAAGGTAAGGTTGTCTCTGAAGGAAAAGCCTGGCCAGGTTGGAGTCTGACTTTAGTAAATATTTTAATTGCTCCACAGATTTACCAGAGATCATCTAATATCTCTGGGCTCCTTGTCCCTTAGGGTCCAATACAAGCAACGTCTCTAGTTCATTTCAGGGTTCACGCTTAAGAGGGCGCCTGGTTTTAAGTGGTTTATTTGGCCGAGGAAGGGGGCAATCGCTCTATGGAGAGTAATTTTGATTTAGGCCAGGTGGGGTATTGTTAACAGGCAGCACTTGACTTTGAATTTGTCTTTCGTGAGTTTCTGTTAAATCCAGGGCAGCTATGTCCTCTTGAACTGTCTCAGGATGAGCCATCACTGTCAGGAAAGAGGACTTACACTTTTCAGGAGCACCCCCTGAGAAACAACTTGGTGGACTCAGGACAAAATTCAGCCTCCTCGAGACTTGGCAAATCACCAGGCTGCATGCCATCTGTCGCCTGATAAGCCCATCCCAACATCCCCAGCTGTTGGAGGCTAATGTTTTCCTTTAAGAGTTTGCCCAGGATCACTATGAGGCTTAACGTAGGGTGGGCAGCCTTCTAAGAAATAAAAATCCACATCAACAACGTATCTACCTACTTATCTATCTATCTATCTATCTCTCTGTCTATCTATCTATCTATCTATCTATCTATCTATCTCCAAGGCCTCCTCTGGGACCATTCCTAGCTTCTGCACTAATTGCGTGAGATACTTCAGTAGGGACACCATTTTCCCATCCCATAGTATGGCAGTCAATTGATTAATTACATTCCCTGCTAGGTGGAGCTCACTGTCCCCCAGGTTCTATACAGCCAGAGAGCCCTTTTTTCATTTGGCTCTTCAGCTACGTCCCTAAGGAGAGACTGGGTCTCACGGATGGGTGAGAGAAAGGATATGTTTCCTCCTCCACCTGAGAGCACACCTCACCTCCTTAGCCCTCCTACTTTGTCTCTTCTGTCTTTATTACTTTGTGAGTGGTTACCAGCAAAACAGAGGATAAATAACTGTCAGGATGGTATTGCACTGCCTTTTCTTCTAGAGGGCACCAGACCTCTTTTCCCAGGGTTCTCCAATTTGTCTCGACTTCCAAAGGAGTTAAGGCTCCAAGCAAAAACAACAGTGAACAGAGCCCGACACGTCTTGTGGTTTGGAGCATGTGTTCATTAAGACAGCCACCTCCAGGACTTCCCTGGCGGTCCAGTGGTTAAGACTCTGCGGTTCCACTGCAGTGGGCACGGCTTCGATCCCTGGTCAGGGAACTGATATCCCACGTGCCGTGCAGCCAAAAAGAACAAAAAACAAAAAAGACAGCCACCTCCTTCAAGTCCTGGGAGCAGCAGGAATATTCACTTCCGTGCATTCAGTCATTCTAAGTAATGCTTTTTTAAGCCCACATCCTTTGGGGGAGGGACTAGAAAGATGCCATCTGCAACAGCAGGTCGGAGTGAGACAGCAGCAGAGACAGGCTAGCTGTTTACAAAGATGTCCTAAGAGACCAGCCTCGGCCTGACACCTCTGCCTTATTGACTCATTTACCTGCCATAGCCACGCCCTGGCCATGAGGATGTCCTCTCACCTCAGAGCACCCCAGATCACCAGCCCAGCTACAGGGAGCCTGTTATGGGATCAGAGGTAGCCCACTCTTGGTCCAGAGGCCCGCACTCCTCCCCTTTTCCTATTTGGGCCCACAGGTCTTACAACATCTAGTACCTGCCTAGTGAGGAACCCAGGTGGCTGGGCGGATCTTTCTTGGGGAGCCCAGTGCCTCTGATCCCCAAAACTCAGTTACAATGGCATGGGTTGGCTCAAATACTGCTGCTGCTGCTTGACCAGGCTAATGACACACAGGGAGACACCATAAATACAGATAAAGTGTAATACAGCACAGAGCAATGCCATGCCAAACTGACATGGGGGAGTTCCACATTTTGAGTCCCAACCACTTAAGACTGTCCAGGATTGTTTTGCCAATGGATACTCCTCCTGACTGGGTGGACCCTATATTGATTTCTTGATTGTCACCCAAATCCTCCACTTTCCTCATCAACACGAGTAATGAGTGCGAGGGATTTAGGGGCTGATCAAAGACTAAAGTATCACCAGAAAGTGGCAGTAGCACAAGATGACCTTTATCCAGAGGAAGCTTTCACAGCTTTGCATGCACGGGAAGTGTCTTAATAACAGGAGAACTTCCAGAGGCTACTGTGTGGGAGTACCACTCAGGAAAGAAAAGCAAGGGAAATGCCAGGGAAGAGCAGGTTCAGAGAGAGGACTAGTGTGTTTAGGTGACACCACTCAGTAGCATGATGGGAAGCCTCTGGGTCGGAGAGTACCAGAGGGCAGCAGTGCTGTGGGGTCTTTTATAACTACAGGCTTTATCTTATCTATAGCTAACAGGTGTTGGCTGCAGTTTCGCATGGCATACAAAGCACGCAAGCTCTGAATGGATTAAAATCTACTTACTTGGAATATATTCAAAGCAAATGAATGTGTAAAAATTGAGTTTGGTGTGGCCGGGCTTTTGAGCTAATGGGTTCCAGCCTGCTGTGCAGAAGGAAAGAGAGGCCAACTTTGGCTCCTTTACACAACAATGTCCATGTTGGAGAATGAATGGGTGAGCCTTTTCAAGCACAGTATGAGTGTGTTCATAGGAATTTATTTGTGTGATTAAGTAAATGTTTGTGCATCTTCATATGCATGAGAGAACAGGTGACCATGTGCATGGATATGAGCATGTTTGTGGGTGTGAGTGAAAATGTAAGCATGTTTATTTGCCTGATATTCTTTTGGGGGGGGCCATGCTGCACGGCTTGCAGGATGTCAGTTCCCCGTCCAGGGACTGACCCCAGACCACGGCAGTGAAAGTGCTGAGTCCTAACCACTACACCGCCAGGGAATTCCCGTTTGACATTTTAGAAACACATCTGACCCTTAAACAACAGGGGATTGAATAGCGCAGATCCACGTATATGCAGATGTTTTCAATGGCAAATACTACCGTACTACACGATATGCGATTAGTTGAATCGGCAGATGCAGAACCCTGGATTCGGAGGAACCTCATGTACACAGGGCGGACTATACGTTATACGTATTCAACTGCACGTGGAGGGTCAGCACCCCTAACCCCTGTGTCGTTCAAGGGTCAACTACATTAGTGTATTTGAATGAATGAATGTGTGAGTGTATGTGAGTGAATGTGTGAGGCTCTTGGTGAGGGTGAGCACATTCCTAGTTGGGAGCATGTAGCTCTGTATGTGAGGGAATGAGTGTAAGTATGTAAGTGACTGTGACTCAATGTGTCAGCACATTCTAGTGAAATGTGAGCAGTTATTGTAAGCAAAGGAGTGTGTGAGCATGTGTGCAAGTGAATGGGACCTTGCGCATGTATATAAGCACAGGTGTGAGAGCGAACGTGGGAGCCTTTTAAAATATGAGTTTGTGTGTTGAAGTAAATGGGACTTTTCATATGTATGAGTGAATTCGTGAGCATGTGCATGGATGTTAGCATACTCGTGCGTGTGTGTCTCTGTGTGTGAGTGTGTGTTTGTGAGCATGTGAAAGTGGAGTAGATTTCTGTGAGTTAATGTGCAGGTGTGTGGGGGGGGTATACCTGAGCATCCCTATGTGTGTGAGTAAAATGTGTGAACTTCATGGTAAGTGTGAGCATATGCACTTGTCAGAGTATGAGTATGATGCTGTTTGTCAATGTGCTGTGTGTGGGGAAATGTGAGTACGCAACTGTGAGCATATATGAGTGTGTGTGAGTGAATGTGGGAGCAAGTTTGAGGGAATGCATGTGTAAGCACGTTTTCATGAGTGAGTGAACGTGTAACTGTTCATTTGTGTAAGCTTGTTAATGTGTGAGTGCATGTTCATGAATACATGAGAATATGCTTGTGAGTTTGAGTGTATCTGTGTGTGAAGGTGTGAGCTTTGTGATGACTGGAGAAAATCTGTGTTCAAGTGACTGCATCAAAGTGTTGCTGTTTGTGAGCATGTTCCTGTGCACGTATAAGTGAAACTGAGTGTACTCTTGTCAGCATATATGAATGTCTGTATGTGAATGAATTTGTAAACATGTTCACAGGTTAGTGGACATGTGAGGATTTTGTGTGAGTGAATGTGGGTATGATCATATATGAGTGTGTCTATGCACATGAGTAAATTTGTGAGTATGCTCGTGAGTCAGTGAATATGCTCCAATGTTAGAGAATTTTTGGCTGTGTGCAAGTATGTGAGCATTTCTTATATCTCAGTGAATTTGTTCATGTGAAGAATATGCTGTGGATGTGAGTGAATAGTGATCACACTTGTATATGTGAGCATGTTCATGTGTGTGTGCAAATGATTATATGTAAGGATGTCTATGTGGGTGAAGGAATTTGCAACCGTGTTTGTGTGTGCGACTGAGTGTTTGTGCATGTGAGGGTGTGAACATCTTAAGGATGAGTAGGCTGACGCACGTAAGTAAATGTATGAGTGACACAGTATACGTGAGGCATATTCAGGTGGGTGAATGAGTGCATAACCATGTTAAATTGAGTATATTTGTATTGGAACGAATGTGTGCATGTGTCAGTCTATCTAGGAATGGGAGTAAGTCTGTGAGCATGTTCATATGAGTGAATGTGTAACTTGTGGATGTATGTGATCATGTCTGTAAGAGTGAATGGAGCCTGTTCACACGTCAGTGTGGTAATGTGTGTTTGTGTTTCTGTGTGTTCACGTGTATGAGCGAATTTGTAGGTACGTGCGTGACGGTAGCATGTTCATCTGTGAGTGAATGTGTAACCGTATTCATTTTTGTGAGCTTGTTAATGTGTGCATCTATTTCTGAGTCAATGCATGAGTGTATGTGTATGTGTGAATGTTGATCAGATGCATGAACATGACTGTGTTAATGAGGGTATCTGTGAGTTTATGAGCAGGTTCACTGTGTGCATATGTGAACATGTTCATGTTTGTGTGCAAATGACTGTGTAAGTATATACATGTGATCATGTTCCCGTGTTTGAATGAATGTGGAAGCATATCAGGTATGTTCATGAACGTGAGTGAATGCATGCTTTGTATTTGTCTTTTTGTACATTTGTGTCTGAGTAAATGTGCAAAAATGTTTATGTCAGTAAATGCAGGAGCATATAAATATATTTATATATATATACACACACACATATATACGGGTGAATATTATTAAAATGCAAGTGTAAGTGAATATAGGAACATGTGTGCATTAATGAATATGTAAACATACTTTTCTGTAGGGGCATGTTCATGTGTGTGTTTTCTGTGAGTCAATGCGATTATGTTTGTGATTAAAAGTGAGTTCATTTGTGTGGAAGTGATAATGTGAGCATGTCTATGTGCAACTGTGAGTGTGTGAGTGTATGTGAGTTTGCGTGTGAGAGATTGTGTGAGTGAATATGATCCTGTCTATATGTGAAAGTGTGATCGTGTCCATGTCTGTGCATGAGTATTTTTGGGGTGTGCATGAATGCTGTTTTTTAAATAAACGTGAGAGCATGTGTGTTTATGACCACGTAGGCTGTGTGAATATGTGAACGTGTTCATGTGTGTGAACTTGTTCATGCATGAGTGATGTGTGTGTGTGTGCATGTTATTTTTTAAATAAATGTGAAAGCATGTCCATGTGTGAATGTGTGTGAGTGGAGGTAGGGAGTGAGTGTGTGAGTGTGCAGTCATGTCCGTATTTAAGTCCATGAGAACGTGTGTGTGTGTTTATGTGCGAACGTGAGTGAAAGTGGGAGTGTCCACTTCTTAGTGAGATAATGTGAGCACGTTTGTGTGTCTGGGAATGTTAATGTTTAAGTATGTTCATGTGTGGGTGAATGTCTGAGTATACTTGTCTGTTTGAGCATGAACGTATGTAAATGAAAGTTTGAACACATTTGTGTTTTGGGCATGTTAATGTGCAAGTGTGAAAGTTTTTGTGTGTGTTTAAATGAATTTGTGTGTTCATTCATATCTAGGTGTGTGAGCATGTGCATGTAAGGGAGCATGTTCACATGTACTAATTAATGTATGAACAAGCTGGTGTGTGTGAAGGTATTGATGTATAATTATTTTTCCTGTGTGCAACTGAATGTGTAAGCAAGTTTATGTATGTGAGCACGATGTATAATTTTAAGTGAAGTTGTAAGTGTATGTGGGGTGTGTCTGTATATGCGAATTAATCTGTGAGCAAGTTCATGTGAGTGAATATGTCAATATGTTTGTGTGATCATGTTAATGTCTTCTTGTGCTCATGTGTGTCTGAGCAGCTTTGTGTGTGTGATCGAATATAAGGATGTGCATTTATGTGAACATTTTCCTTTGTGTCAATAAGTGTGTAAGGTTTTTCTGTGTTTGAGTATGTTAAAGTGTGAATATGTTCATTCAGTGAATGTGTGAATATGGGTATCGGTGTGAATGAACATATCAGTATCTGTGTGATTGTACTGAAATGTGTGTTAATATGTGTACATTCATGAATGTGACTATGCGACTGTATTCATGTGAGGATTAACATATGAACATGTTCGTGTGTGAGTAAATGGAGGAGCAGTTTTGTGTGTGAGAACACGTTCACGTTGGTGACAATGTTAACATCTTAGTTTGCATGACTGTGTGAGTGTCCTGTGATTGGACATGAGTGCATCTACGTGTGAGTGAATGTGTGAGCATGTCTGCGCATATACGCATGTTAATGTGAGTGTGCTCATTCGTGTGAAGGAATGTGAGAATGTGCTCCTATGGGTGACTGAATGCGTGAGTGTGTTCATGTGGGAATGACTGTGAGTCGATAGGTGTATGTTCATGTGCAATTGTGAATGCATGTATGACTTTATGTGTGTGAGACAGCATCAGTGTGTTCATGTGTGTGAGTGGATGTGTGAGTATGAGTGTATGTGAGCATGTCTGTGTGCGAGTGACTATGAGTTTGTGAGTGGATGATATTGTGTCTGTCAGGGTGTGAGCACGTTCTTGTGTGTGACTGAGTTAATATGCACGTACATGTGAACATGTTCATTTGTGTGAACGTGTGAACCTGTTCACGTGTCAGTGATCTGTGAGTGTGTATGCGTTTTAGCACATTTGTTTCAGTAGATATGCAGGTACGTCCGTGTGAGAGCATGTTCACGTGTGATTGAATGCGAGTGTATGAGGCTACGTGTGAATGCCCCAGCATGTTCCTGTGTGAAAAATGTGTGAGTATGTCCACGTGTGTGAACATGTTGATGGGAAAATGTTAAGAGCATGTGTAAATATATTTGTGCGTGAATGGGTCAGCATGTGAGTGTTTGTGTAAGTGAATATGTGAGAATGCTTATATGCGTTACAGATTTAATGTGTAAGTGTGAGTGAATGTGTGAGCATGCGTTTGAGTGTGTTTCTTTTTTTTCAGAACCCCAGGTCCATATAGTGAACTGTAAGGCACTGTGCACAAAGAAGTTTTTATTTTCTATTGGCTCAAAGCTGTCTTTAACTAGCTCTACAGCTAGGCCATATTATTCTCTGTGTATTATATCACACTGCTGCTATAGAAACCTGTGTGACTCTTGTGATTCAACCTGCTGGCTTCCCTGAAGGATAACTGCCCAGAAGCTGAGCTGCAAAGAGAGAAATGTGTTACTCCAAGCCTAATGCTTCAGAAAGCAAAGTTCTACTGGGAATAATTGTCTGAATGATAACTGAGAAGTAAATGGGTTTCTGTGTTAGGGCAAATCCCAGACTCCAGCATTTAGGGTTATTCTGAACAAGCCCCAGCAATGTGCTATGTAGGGACAGGGGTTCCTATAAACGCAGTCCTTTATTACAACCTTTTGCACCACTCACATACCTTTAGAGAATGGAAGCTGTGTAAGACAGTTAACAAAACCCAGCAGGGCCGGGGAGCCAGGGACCCCACCAATCCCAGGGTCGTACTTCTCATTCTAGACCATTCAGTGCCACTCAGGCAACTCCATCCCTTTTCGTGGAATCCTGAGGACCCTAAAGGGCCAGCACAGAGCCCTGTCCAAGGGCTCCCAGCTAAAAGAGCAAAAGGGAGCTGAAATGCAGTCCACGTTCCCCTCATCAAGCCATGTGTCCTGGCACCGAAATGCAGCCCAGAAGAAGGGAAACTTGTTCTACTTATCTGCCCAGAGGGGCCGCCTTATGTGCTAGCAGTGATCAGCGTGAGAACTTAGCTAAAGTATCCATACATCTCTAACAGGAAAATTCAAAGTGTTACGGACTGGGCTTCCCTGGTGGTGCAGTGGTTAAGAATCCGCATGCCAATGCAGGGGACACGGGTTCGAGCCATCGTCTGGGAAGGTCCCACATGCCATGGAGCAACTAAGCCCGTGCACCACAACTACTGAGCCTGTGATCTACAGCCCGCGAGCCACAACGACTGAATCCGTGTGCCACAACTACCGAAGCCCATGCGCCTAGAGCCCGGGCTCTGCAACAAGTGAAGCCACTGCAATGAGAAGCCCGCGCACCTCAACGGAGAGTAGCCCCCGTTCGCCGCAACTGCAGACAGCCCTCGTGCAGCAAACGAAGACCCAACACAGCCAAAAACTAAAATAAATTAAAAAAACAGGTGTTACGGACTGCATGTTTGTGTACCCTCCAAAATCCATGTTGAAAGCCTAACAGTGTGATGGTATCTGGGAGTTAATTAGGCTTTGCTGAGGTCATGGGGGGGGCTCCCCATGATGGGATTAGTGCCCTTATAAGAAGAGGAAGAGATGCCAGAACTCTCTCTCTTTCCACAATGTGAGAACACAGCCAGAAGGCAGTCATCAGCAAGCCAGGAAGAGCGCCCTCACCGGAAACGAAAATGCCCAGCACCTTGGTTTTGGACTTCCCAGCCTCCAGAAGGATAAGAAATAAATGTCTGTTGTTGCCACTCAGTCTATGGGATATTTGCTATAGTGGCCAGAACTAAGACAAGAAGCCTCCAGATAAGGTGCCTAAATCCCATCTTTGCAGTGATGACCTCAGCTCCATAACCTATCACTGTCCTCTCTGATGAGCTCAGGAAGACAAGAAAAGTTGTGTGGGTAACCACTTCCCTTCCTCTTTGAACTTCACTGCTCCAACGTCTCTCTCTCCCTAGTGTCTATCACAGGTTCAGGGTTCAAAGAAAGGCGAAGGGAGGAAGAATAAAAAATGTCTCATTTATTTCTTCACTCCACGATATGGGAGTGCCTGTGTCATAGGAGGTGCTGGGCTGGGCGAAGCCCTCAGGCAGCTGCTTCTCACAGCAATGTGGCTTCCAGTTCTCTTGCCCAGAGGGAAGCCGCTTTGCTAGCTTTCCCTGGCTCCTCCTCCTCCTCTTCTCACTGCCCCTTCCTTCTAAGGGAAAATAAAGCTCCTTTTTGAACCTGAACAGGACAAAGTTCCCAAGGCTTCTGCTTGCGAACTTGTGGGGGAAGAGGAAGAACAGGTTAACCCCTGAGGCTCTCCTCCACCTCACACACAAAGAGAGGTTCGACTCAATCTAGTGGGAGGCCTCACAGGGAGATCTAGGGGTCCCTAAACTCTGAAGCCCCTGGCCCATTCTCCCTGAAGCCCTGCTTGAGAAGAGGAACAGGTGTCATAGCAGGTGACTCTCCCAGGGTAGGTGCCACCGCCTGGATCCTGCATGCCGCTGATAACCTCACAGACCTGGGGATGGGCTCAGGCTCAACTTGCCCGTGGAGCAGGCAATGGTTCGAATGGGTTTTGAGTGCTCTTGAGACTACCACTTATCCCTAGGCAGTGTTCTCCTTCCTGTCCTCACTGTTCTTTACCCTCATCCCTCATCCTCTCTGTCCTGACGTCTCTACTCAACTCTGTCCAGTGTCAGCTCTCATTCTCCTGCGCCTCTTTCTTCCTTCAATTAAAGCAATTCAAAATGTAATCCGGTATGTTCACTCCTTGATTGCTAGAGTCTCACTCTCTTCCAGAATCAAGTTGCAAATCTCTATCCAGGTGCTCTTTTCTCCCAGCGAGACACCCCCAGCAACTTTAACCTTGCTCCCGTGGTACCTATGGGCCCCTGGCAGATGCTCACCTCCCTCTTCTCCTGCCCCCCTGGGCTGAGCTTCCTTCCTCTCCAGAGCATGCTGCAGTTGCAGGCCAGGCAGGGCAGTTATCTCCTAGAACACATACCTTGTCCTGAAGTGTTCGGCTTTGTTCTCCACTTCCCCCAGCCCTGCCACGCACTCCATTCAGAGAGCAACTACCACACCTACTGTCCTCCCTGCTCCCCAAGTACACACACTCACACGTGTGCATGCACACACGCACACATACACACACACACACACATACACACACACACAACATCCCCAGACTTAGCACATGCGGTGCCCCCTTCTGTATAAAGAAAGTCTAAAGTTGTTCTTGCACTCCCCTCTTCATCGAATATTTGGCCAAATCTATCCAGGGACCTCCTTTTTCTCATATGTCCCAGGTTTGCATTCCAAAAAAGTAATGTAACCCAGCCCCTCCCACCTTAGGCAGCAGGTGTAAATAGATCAGAGTCTGAAAGATGGTGATGAGGTGCCTCAGAGATAATGCAGATTATCCACACCTGACGATCCCCAGAGCTTGGCCCTCGCCCCTGCTCCCTCCTTCTGGCCCTGGATGCCTGCTGAGATGCTATCTTGCTTAAAACAATGGGAGAATGTGCTTGGTGTTTTTAAATTGTGGTTGTTAAGTCTCTGCTGAGATATAGGAGAACATGGAAAGGAGGAAAGGAGGCAGCTACTCCCTGACACCGACCAGTGTTTGGGCCCATTGACCCAAACGATATCAAACAAGGGGCAGGGGCTGTGCTCTAACACCTGAATTCCCCTATACCCAGCCCTCTAGCCCTCGCTCTCCTCCCTAAGGTCCCCACCTAGAGCCACTGCTGTCCTTCTAACGTAAGGCTACTGAAGGAGCTTGCTTTCTGCCTTCTCCACCCCAGCCTCCCAGCCCCTAGGTACACACACACTCACCTTGGATCATGTGCTCTACACCTTATCCCCTCACTCGCTGGAGGGAACAATGCAGCAAAGGGAAAGCAACAGTCAGGGGACCCACCTCCATAGCTTAGGGCCCAGGGCAATGGCCGTTGTTTTACAGGTAGCTCCCAGGGCAAATGGTGCCCTCACTGGTCTACCCCCAAGTGCCAAATCCTCACAGCCGTGTGCTCGTTAGGGTGGAGGCACCGCATATTCAGAAGACTTGTATTCATTTCCACAAATATGAACTATGAGCGTTCATTAGCTCCTCAGAGTTGGTATCTAGTTCAACCTCCCATAGAACCTCTAATTAATGTACCCTTCCTTTTCTCTGTCATTGGCTTAGGCTTCCTGGGTGTCCCCTGGGCCAAAGAATACTACTCCTGTCCTGTGGGCTTAGGGTAGGTTTCCTGTCACTTCAAGCTGTGTGGCCCAGGCTAGCTGCCCTTTCTAAGGGGAAGGCTAGGAGGGAATACAGAAAGAAACTGACTCATTGGCTTCGTGGTGGTGGTTTCTATTTCTCTTTCTTTGCCAGTTCTCACCTCTGCTCTAGAAATCTGAATGCTAGGCTAAAGGGTTTGGGTTTTATTGGACAGCTGAAGTCATCAGATGTTGCTGACATAATCAGGCTTGATTTATAAAGACCATGCTGACTGCAGTGTGCTGAATGGACTAGAGGGAGCAACACTAATATTAGGGCGACGAGAGGCTGGGAAGTTGTTGCAGAAATTCAGTAGGAAGATGCCCAAGGCCTGATCTGGGGGTGGCTCATGATCAACAGAGAGATAAGAAGAGACTTGGGATGTTTTCTGGAGGTAGAACCAATACAACCTGGTGGGAGTTGAAGGCTTGGGGGACAGAGGGGCAAGCACCTGGGTCCCGGGTAGGTGACGTAAACTAGACAGAGATCATGTGCTCAGTTTTGAAGAAACTCTATATGGTGAGTACCCAGGGTGCACAGAAGGTGTGCTCAACTGCCCTCCCCATAGAGCCTGACAGATGGAGCAGAAAATTCTACCTTGAGCACCATAGCGCCCTCTGGCCTGCACGCCCATTTCTGGGGGTAGTGCTCTTCCACTCACACCAGGGAGTGTACTTCTCGTGTGGGACCTTCTCAAGGCAGTGTGGAGCGAGCAGAAGGCCTCGTGCATGTGAAGCCAGAGAAGTGGGAGAAATTCCAGGGTCAGAGCAAAAGGCCTGAAGGTTGTGAGCCCAGGCGTACCCTGACTGCAGGTCTCTGCAAGTCAGGAAGGTGGGATATCAAGAGGCAAAGGTGTAGAGCCTGGAAGAGGGCCAATGGTAAGCTTCCGTGGTGGGCTGCCTTCCTGTATTTCTGCTCTCCTCAACAGAAAAACCCCAGGAGTCTACACATGAATTTACTACAAAACAGGAACAGCCTTACACACATAGAGAACAGACTTGGGGTTGCTAAGGTGGTGGGGGGCTTGGTGTAGGGGAGGGAAGGATTGGGAGTTGGGGACTAGCACATGCAAACTGTTATATATAAAACGGATAAACAACAAGGTGCTACTGTATAGAACAGGGAACTATATTCAATATCCTGTGATAAACCATCATGGAAAACAATTTGAAAAAGGAGATATATACATACATGTATATATATATATATATATATATATATATATATATTAAATCTGAATCACTTTGCTGTGTGCCCAAAATTAACACAACACTGTAAATCAACTATACTTCACCAAAAAAAACAAAAAGCCCTCAACATCTGTAAGTGGTTTACCTCCAATATGTGGATTCAGATGGATACCATATCCCATCAGCATCCTGTCCAAAACCTTCTGAACCACTTTCATTTGCATAGTTTTTGCTGAAACAGAGAAGTCACTGGTCATCAGTAAAGGCCACAGTGTTTCCCAGAGGACAAGCAGCAGAGAATAGCACAGCTGTCACCTTTCCAGGGCTTTCCCTTCTCCTGCACACATGCAGACATGTATAGTCGTTTGGGTACACGTTCTCTCCCCCACCCCCTTCTTCTCTCCCCACGGTGAGTCAGCCAGAAGCACGCAGTGAGGCAGACTCCTCCTCCCCCGCCCCAGCTTTTATCCAGAGGATGGGGCACAAAGACTGCGTCCACGTTACCAAGCAGGATGAGGGGCTGTGCGAGTGGGGGCAGGCATTCTGGGAAGTGGAGAGGAGAGGAAGCAGGCAGGGGGCAGCCCTCAGAAAAATGCATTACCTCAACCCCCTAAAGAGCCCCAGTTTGTAATCAGCAATGGACACAGCTCTCCAGGTCGGTGGCTGTCCTTCCAGGGGCAGCTGAGTGCCCCAGGAAAAGTACTCTTCCACCCTCAGTGCCCTCCTGAGCTGAGCTAACAAGTCTACGGCCTCTTGCACAAAGTCACATTTCCCCACCTGGGCATTTTCTTGTCATACCCATGTCAACCTTGCTCTTGTACACCTCTGTTTTTAGGACTGGGCATATGGCTTGACACAGAGAGAGAACCTTCTGGCCCTCGCCTAACAAAGTCATTTCACACTCTTAGGCCTCAAGGCTGTCTTCTCAAAGACATTCATTCTGGGAGCTGGCGTTTCTCTCACTAATCATGTATTTCCAGCCTGGAGGTGTCTTGGCTGAGTATACACAAGTAGCCAGCCAGAGCCCTGCAGACAGCTGGGCTTTCCAAAGCTCTCTGATGTGCTCACCCAACACACCTGAGACCTTCAGCAGGGCTCTTTCCTCCCAGAGGGCATGGGAATGGGAACCAGACCCTGAGCATCACTGTCATCCTAATGTACTCACACGTTGACCAAGGAACATCAGTTCCTGCAATGTGTGTGTGTGTTCACTATATGTCCTACAAAGTCACCACAAGTAATGAATCAGTGACTACTAAACCACTGCTCCTAGGGGAAATACAGGGTTAGGTTCCTGCGAACCTCTGGTTACAACACTTTCATCAACCAATCAATATATAAACTTGTTTTATGTCTGTTTCTCTTTCAATTTATAACTTAATCCAATTAGAAATCCAGAATATACTAAAGGAATGTATATTAACAAAATGCTAAAAGCGTCTTCCAACAAAAAACTCTAGAGTCTGTCCAAGTCTAAATCACTGGACACTCCCAGTAGTGTCTCCGGAGGCTCCTTCATTGTTGAGGCTTTAGTAACCTCTGTTCATGCCCCATGGCATCTCTGGACCACACATGATGGCTGTAAGTTGCCCACGGGGTACTGAGGCAAGAAACTGCCCTTCTTGGCCTTGTATTATAAACCATTACAGTGTCAACTGTCAGCCACATACCAGGCCATCCTCAAAATAGAGGTTCTCACAGACCGTGGGCCTGTGACCCTCTGTACCCAGGTGCCCAGGATGCCTTAGATCATGGAACCAGCACCCCAAAACCTCAGCATGGTTACTGAGGCCTCCTTGATACCAGATAGCTTTCTGGCGTATCTTTCTTGCAAGAGTGCATGGCCTCAGCTGTCCTTAGTCCCTTGCCAGATGAGATGGTGGTAGAAGGAGACACCCCTCTCCCAGACTTCTTGGCTACCTGCGGAGCCCCTTGGAATCAACTGAGTGGGCAATATTGGGCATTGTACACTACATATGGTATGGTCACCATCATCCATATTACTGCTTTCGATCCCTTAACCAAGATGCCTATGATAAAGGACAGGACCAAAGAGTCAGCACAATTGACCAAACTTCAGTCATTTTAGTACTCAATGCCCCGGCTAACAAATGGGCCCATCTTCACATTTTTATAAACTCTTGGGTCATTGCCTAAATGTTGTCCCCTTGGAGGTAAAGAACTCTGGGAATCACTTGCCTCACAGATACCCAAAATATAGATCAAGATGTTAGGGACTGACAGAATGGCCATCATCAAAAAATCTACAAACAATAAATGCTGGAGAGGGTGTGGAGAAAAGGGAAGCCTCCTGCACTGTTGGTGGGAATGTAAATTGATACAGCCACTATGGAGAACGGTATGGAGGTTGCTTAAGGAGTTGAAAATAGAACTACCAAACGACCCAGCAATCCCACTATTGGGCATATACCCTGAGAAACCCATAACTCAAAAAGAGTCATGTACCACAATGTTCACTGCAGCTCTATTTGCAATAGCCAGGACATGGAAGAAACCTAAGCCTCCATCAAGAGATGAATAGATAAAGAAGATGTGGCATATATATACAATGGAATATTACTCAGCCATAAAAGAAACGAAATTGACTTATTTCTAGTCAGGTGGGTGGACCTAGAGTCTGTCACAGAGAGTGAAGTAAGTCAGAAAGAGAAAAACAAATACCGTAATGCTAACACATATATATGGAATCTCAAAAACAAAAAAAAACCAAAATGGTCATAAAGAACCTAGGGGCAGGATGGGAATAAAGACACACACCTAACAGAGAATGGACTTGAGGACACGGGGAGGGGGAAGGGTAAGCTGGGACAAAATGAGACAGTGGCATGGACTTATATACACTACCAAATGTAAAACCGAAAGCTACTGGGAAGGAGCCGCAGAGCACAGGGAGATCAGCTTGGTGCTTTGTGACCACCTGGAGGGCTGGGATAGGGAGGGTGGGAGGGAGGGAGACGCAAGACGGAAGAGATATGGGGATATATGTATATGTATATGTATAGCTGATTCACTTTGTTATAAAGCAGAAAGTAACACACCAGTGTAAAGCAATTAAACTCCCATAAACATGTTATTAAAAAAAGAAAAAAAATGTTATGGAATGGGGCTTCCCTGGTGGTGCAGTGGTTAAAAACCCGTCTGCCAATGCAGGGGACACGGGTTCGAGCCCTGGTCCGGGAAGATGCCACATGCCGTGGAGCTACAAAGCCTGTGTGCCACAACTACTGAGCCTGAGTTCTAGAGCCCGCGAACCACAACTCCTAAGCCCGCGGGCCAGAACTACTGAAGCCCGCACACCTAGAGCCCGTGCCCCACAACAAGAGAAGCCACCGCGGTGAGAAGCCCGTGTACCTCAACGAAGAGGAATCCCTATTCACCGCAACTAGAGAAAGCCCGTGCACAGCAACGAAGAGCCAACACAGCCAAAAGTAAAAAAAAAAAAAGACGTTATGCACTGATTTCTGTTCCCCTGAAATTGGTATGTTGAAGCCCTAACCCCCAATGTGACTATATTTGGAGATATGACCTTCAAGGTTAAACAAGGTCATAAGCTTGGAGCTCTAATCCAATAGGGGGGTATCCTTATAAGAAGACAAACAGACGCCACAGAGGTCTCTCTCTCCCCACACGGAACAAAGAAAAGGCCATATGAAGACACAGTGAGAAGATAGCTGTCTGCCAAGGACAAAGGTCTCACCAGGCTATAAATACTTTTAGCAAATTGTAGATTTCCAACTGGATTAAATTGTGGACGTTTGTATCAATTTAAATTGATTCCTCCCTCTGTATTCAAGTTTTCTGATTTCTTTCTCTCTGATTCTTTTAGCTTGTTTGTTTGTCACTGGATATACTGTGTGTGTGTGTGTGTGTGTGAGGGCAGTGTCCTCTCTAATCTGCTCATATTTATAGATTTCCTCCTTCAGAGAGCATCAGATCAGTTTCATTAGGGTTAGGGGCCTCCCCTATGGCAATGGTTGCTTAATAAGTTTTAAGGACTCTGGCTTAAGTTGCGTTTAATTTCATCACTGCGTCACAAAAGTGCCATGGTTGCTTTTCCCTATCATTAGGATGATCAGGATTTCTACTGCAACAGAGGCATACGCAATAGAGTGGCACAGCAGAAGACGGCTGGGCCCCCAAGCCAGAGGTGGGTGGACTGAAGCCATCTTCTGCTATGGTGCTGCCACTTGCACTGCATGGAATTATTATTATCATTATTTTGTCTTTTCTCTCTGTACAAATTCTGTCAGAATATTTTAGATTTCTAGCAGTGCAAATTTACAGCTGTGGGTTTTATCTCCATCTAATCATGAGTGGTCCAGACCTTCTGGGTGGTTATGGGGACAGGTTCGGAAGCCCACTGACCCACCTCTTGGGCAGCCCAGGAGAGGAGGATATCGCAGGACACGTGGGGGTTGCATTCTGGAACAGCGTGAACCAGAAGGGTCTGTGGGAAGTGGGCTTTGCAGTACTAAGAGGGTGAGGTACACCCTGGTGCCTAAGCAAGGATGTGATTGGCTTGTTTGAATCGTTCTGCTGGCTGACAAGGAAACACTATTCAGGGATAATAAGCAGGAATGCATCCGGTGCATTTAATAACAAGGGCTGTTGCTAGAGGACCCTATCTGGCGGAGCAGAGTGGGCAGCGGAATCTGGGATTAGGCCGCTCGAGGCCCTCCCAGTTTCACCAGCCATCAACTCAGCACGGCGGAATACTAACTTTGGCCCTCACCGCACCATCACCCCCTCCCCGCGCACTCACACACAGGGGCCAGTATACCTGGCTGAGGAGAACTCAGTCCCTGGAGATGGAGGGGTGGACCCTGGGGCGGTAGCTCCCCGACCCCCGCCATTTCAGCGCTATTAGGTACCACGGCAACACAGGGCCTGAAACAAGGGCGCTCCATCGCAGCTGGACGTGCCCAGCCCCACCACCAACTCCTCTTGGGACTGGCCAGCAGGCAGCGCGCGTGGGCAGCCGTTCAAAAGCCCAGGCCCACGTCTGCTCCAGCCGTCTCCTTCTAAGAGGTCGCACACTCACCCACCGCCCTCCCAGCTCATGGCAGCCTGGCGACCCCGCTTACCAATCAAAGAAGTCCAGAACGACGTCAGGAACATCAGGCGAGGAGAGGTTAGAAGCCAAAGTGGAATTTCCAGCTGGGATGGGGGTCGTCGCCCTCCAAGGGCCGGGTCCTGATGAGTAGGGAAACAACGGCCCGCCGCATGTCCGGACGCCATAGCTCCGACCGTCCAAGAACCCTGGAGACCGCTGCGGACCGAGAGGAAGACAGACGGGGGGGGCGCGGGATAACCAAGAGGAGCGGGGATAGGAGCTCGTGCTTCTGCAAAGAGCCGCCCGTAAGGTGACATCGAGGCCAAGGGGAGCACCTAGGGTTGGGGTCGACCAGCGGCCGTGAGCCTGGCAGCGGCAAGAAGAGCAGCAGCCCAGCAGCTTCACTCCACGTACCAGCCCGACCACTCACCTGGCCGCTGTCGACAGCGCAGGGTCTGAAGCACTTCCGGCTGCCGCTGGGCGGGCCCGAGGCCCGGAGCACAACTGGCTCCGTCCACCCCACGGCAAGCGAGCTTAGCCAATCCGGCATGCGCCGGGAGCTTTTCAAATAGATGCGCGGTCCCTCCTCCTAGCACAGCCTGTGTGCCGCCCAGCCCTCTGCTCCTTCTGGCGTCTGCAGTCATTCCTGGGTCAGCCGCAGCTGCAGCTCCCTGGCAGCTGGAGAGCTGGGCCGGGGGTCGGCGGCGTGTGGCACCCCGCCCTGTGCCTCCGCTCTGCAAAAACGCAAAATGTGCTTTGCACTTGAAACAGCGTATGCCCAAGAGTTTTCTTTTTGTGGTGAAAGAAGTAATTTGACCACCCAGGCTCAATCTGCAGTTTGAAAGTACTGGACACTTTTGAGGAATCAGGACATAGTTGACCGGTGGTCATTCCCAGACCCTCGGGCCTCCAGTGAACCACAATGCCTGTCCTCTGGAAGGCATAGAGGAGGTGCAACCAGTGCGTTTGGTGACACGGCTCTGGCCCATCATCAGGACAGAAATTGGGCTCCAGGAGCGCCCCTCCCATAGCTAAGGGATGCACAGTTGAAGTGAGGGTTCTTGGCTAACGGCATTGAAGGGGAAAAGAAGGCAACGGTCAGTGTATCGGATATTCAAGGCAGTGAGTCCCTGGAGAGCAGGCCACTCTAACGCTCCAGCATTCTGCCCCAGCATGGGGGGGAAAAAGCCTTACATGTTTGCTAGAGGTTTTCTATTCTTTCCGCTACCCTGAACATTGCCACGTAGAATAGAAACATCTCAGAGAAAGAGGAAATGCTTCCACTCATTCACTACCCTTCGTCCTTCCCATCTCAGGTAACTTGATGAAGCAAGGTCAGAAAGAGGCTTCTTCAGAGCACATAAGCCAGATGGGCAATGAGCAGATCAACCTCAGTCATATTCACCAGCGCTGGACCTCGTGAGGCATGCCATGTAAAAGTGTTGAAATCAAAATGGATTTCAGGTTCACTCTTGGTCAACTAGAATATTCAAACAAACATTCTCCCCCTTCGCCTTTCCTTCAGTATTTGGTGAAAAGAGTTGGGACTGCTTGTGCCCAGCATGTTGCAAAGCATTAGTTGCATGGAACTTCCTGGGGTGGCTGAGTGTTTTGTAGAGCTAAAAATTTAACTCTTTACCCCACCTTGACCCCTTCTCCAGCACCCCCTTTCTTTTTCTTTTGTTTTTTTTTTTTACATTTTAGAATCACACATTTTTTAAATGTCTCTCATTTTCCTTCCTTCTCTTCACCAGCAGAGCATCTTCACACCTTCGTTTCCCCTCTCCTTTCCCCCTCTTTTTCCTTCTATTGCAGTAAGTGCTTTCTTCTCACTTACGTGGCAGATCCGCATGGAACTAACCCACTTACTTACGTGGGGGAACCCTCTATAACTAACCATCACAACAGCCTTGGGTCAGGTGAGCTCAGCCCTACTGCTCTTAATCCTGCACCCCTTGTCTCTGGTCACTAAGGCATCCTCGTAGAGACAATACTTACTTGTCAAAAATGAAAAGGCCGTTTCAGATCAGTTTGTCCAAGCATCTGAATTGTATATGGGCGGGGAGGGGTGGGGACTGAAGCCTAGAGGAGGGTGGATGGGCCCAAGGTTACACAGTGGCAAAATGCAAAACTAGAACCCTATCTCCAGGTTGGCCCACTTCCAGAAAAGTGTGTTTTTCCAGTGAAAGTCAGCTTTGACTGTTATCTCAGGCAGCCATCGGCATGTGGGAATGGTTTTGTTTGGAAGCAGGTTATTCCTATTGCTGGAATCAAATTCTTCAATCAGTGTCTCAACTGACAGGAAAAGCAAGCCTCAAGTTTTTTTTTTTTCCCTAGGCGTCCTTGTGACTATGGAGTTGGCCAAAAACTTGATGGCAAAAATGAATTTATTTCCAAAGCTTACGTCCCACACTCACATGACAAAGAGCCCCAAAGGCAGCAAGGAATATGAAATAGCTAGTACAATTTGTAGTTGTTGAGTTTTTGTCGAGTTCATTTATTAGAATGTACATAAATATCCACATTGAATGGAATTAAACATGAATATGGGATCAGGGTGTAGAGGACAGGTCACTGACCTAGGAGTTAGCCCACCTGTGTTCTGACCCAGCTGTGACACATGACTGTGAATATTCCCGTTTATCTAGAGTATGAGGTGGATTGGGAGGTAAGGCAAGAGGCCAAACAGGTAAGAAGCAAAAGAATAGGTGGCACCTGGCCTAATGAGGGCCACACATTCAGTGCACATAAAATACCTCCTCCGTGAATAACTGAAGCTAAGAGGGAGACTTTTACTGTATTTTTTTTTTACTTATAAACAACAAACATTTATTTTTCACAGTCCTAGACACTGCTTAGTCCAAGATCAAGGCACCAGCAGATTTGGTGTCTGGTGAAGGCCACTTCCTGGATCATAGATGGCAACTTTTCACGATGTCCTCACATGGTGGAAGGGGCAAAGAATCTCTCTGGACCCTCTTAAATAGGGCACTAATCTCATTCATGAGGGTTCCACCCTTATGACCTAGGCACCTCCCAGACACCCCACCATCTTATACCGTTATCTTGGGGATTAGGATTTCAACACATAGATTTGGGGGGAATGCAAACATTCTCTTTAGGACACCTACCCAATTTCCATACTGCCCACAAAGTGCCATGCGTAAACCCAAATAAAATCACATCATTTTCTTCCTTTAAAAAGTTCAAAGTCTTCTGATTGACTGGCAGAGAACTTTTCATCTTCAACCTTTCTCTCCATAACCTATTCCACATACTCCATTTTTCATTTCCATCTATTATTTTTTTGAAATTAATTTTTATTGAAGTATAGTTGCTTTACAATGTTGTCTTAGTTTCCGCTTTACAGCAACATGAATCGGTTATATGTATACACATATCCCATCTTTTTTAGATTTCCTTTGCATTTAGGTCACCACAGAGTACTGGGTAGAGTTCCCTGGGCTATACAGTAGTTTCTCAGAAAGAGAGATTTAGATCTGATTGTCCAAACTAAGGAATTTGATTTCTATCTTACATTCAACAGTAAGCTTTTGGAGGCTTTGTGCAGGAAAATAACAGCATCAAGAAGAAACTTTCAGTTACTTTCTGGAGGAGGAACTGGAAGAAAGAGACACTGGGGACAAGGAGAGAAGTTAGGAGGGTGGTGCACACTTCTGCTCCGAGTAAAGGCAGGCTAAGTCATTTGCACTCACCATCGCAATGAGGACAACTAAAAAATACTGGGTGAAATGTGAAAAGAAATTATCTCCATTAAGCGCTAAGAAACTCTGAGGCTAAAATCTAGAAGAAAGCAAAAACCCAAATAGGAAAGCCCAGCACTCAAAGCCACTTTTGCCTGAGGGCATTAGCTGGATCCAGAAGAAAGAATTGTGACACTGAGCTGTGGTTTTGGCGGCCTGATGGGAAAAGAGACCAAAAGTTGAAGTCCTCAACCCCATTGAGTAGATCTGATAAGCCCCCCAGCCACTCTAAGCTGAAAAGAAGTGGCTACCCCTTTGGGATAATGGTGAACCACAAGCAACAAGCCCTGGCATGGACTTGCAGTCTAGATATCCATCACCAGAGTGATCCGAGGAACTTCAAGCCGTGAACTTGGATTAAAGTGGTCTTGGATAGGTAGTGACCCCAGGCATTTAGCAGAAGCAGGTGAAAATGCTCTCTGCAGGAAGGTTCTGTCTTCCCATGCCTGAAATCAGTCTGATAAGTAATTTTTCAATAATATATTTGCACATAGTCAAAGATAAGTGGACACATGAGCAAAAAAAATACATTGTAAGAGACAGCCCAAAGATAAAATAGACAATGAAAACAAATTCAAAAATATTTCAGATATCAGAATTATGAGACCCAGACTATAATCACTATGGCCTACTATAGTTCAAAAAATTAAGAAATAAGCTTTAAAATATTCTCAGGGAACAGAAAATCCTAAAATGTGGCATAGCCAATTTGGAAAAGAATCAAATAGGACATCTAGGACTAAAAAAATATAACGATTGAGGGTTCAATGGATGCGTTCAACACAAGGCTAAACATAATCATTAGATGATGATAAATGTGATGAAGAGAAATAAACCTAAGAGAGAATTATTGAATTAGAAGATAGATCAAAAGAAATCATCCAGAATTCTGCCTGGAGAAGTGAATTTTATGAAGAGAAATGTAGGATAAGAGACACAATGAATAGAGTGAAGAAGTCTAATATACATTTAATTTAAATCCTAGAAGGACAGGAGTGAGAAATGGGAAAGAAGATGATGGCCAAACATTTTCCCGAGCAGATGAAATGCACCAATCCACAGATACTAGAAGCTCATTGAATTCTCATCAGGAGAGAAAACAGAAATTCACTCCTAGACGCATCATAATGAGAGTGCAAGACATCAGAAAGAATGAAGGCTATGTTAAGGATCCAAGTTAGAGATAATGAATCTTGACCTTGGGCAGGAGCAGAAGAAATAAAGACAAGGGGATGGGCCTCTGGACGCTGGTCTTTAGAATACCTTTTTCTCAGACTTAACCATGAAAGACTATTTTATAAACGTTATCCATTTCATCCTTCATTAATAAAATACATTTGCTACCAAATCTATTTCTTAGAGCACCCTGACACCTAGGAGCTGTTCAAATTGTCTTAGTCATACATGGAAGGTCGTCACCCTATAAGTATGTCATCTCATGGGCTATGACAGGGGTGAGTATTCTCCATAGGAATTATGAAGGTTAACTTTATGTGTCACCTTGACTGGGCTAAGGAAGAATTTCAAGTGCATGAACCTATTCCAGGAGCTATTAGGTCTGGAAAAGCTTCTCTGTGGACCTGCAGATCCTATTTAGGAGTCAGCTATGGAAATGAAGTCAGAGTGACCCTTCTTGTGTTCCATTTAGTGCAAACATATGAAGAGAGCTTCTTTCCACTGAAATGCATTGTTATGGCACCTTGCTTATACACAACTTCACTTTGAATTTATTAAAAATAAATGGAAACACTTATTTCACCTTCAGGATTTTGTGTGGATCTTAATTGACAAAATGTACTCTCTACCCCATCCCACTGATCAGAAAATGGCCAACCTCCTCCAGAGGGCTAATAATAATAATTTAATCCTCACTTCAGCTCTGTAAGGTAGGTATTATTCTTCCCATTTCACAGCCAGGAGGGGAGATGATATAGTAGAAGTCAGAGCTTAGGCTCTGAAGCCAGACTGCCTGGGTTTGAATTTCACCTGTGTCACTCACTAGCCGTGGAATCTTAAGCAACTTACATAGCTTCTCTGTGCCTCACTTTCTTCTTCTCTAGAGTAAGATAATAATAGCACCTCTTCAGAGGCTACAATGAGTTAATTCATGGAAAGCACCTAAATTATTATGGCCAATCATACAGTCAGTGCTCAAAACATGGAAACTCTTCTTCTTCTAGAGTTACGTGGCCATTTATTTTCTGGCCACTTAATACGACGAACGAGAAGGAAAAATATGGATCACTGAAGCCGACTAGAAGAAGAAACATGGGTCATGGGAGCAGCCTGGCCTTGTTATCCATAGGTCCTGAGATGAGCTGTGTGACCCTGACTAGGGGCAGGAGGAGGTGTCTACAAGTGTTCTCCAACCCTTGCACTCCAGGGGGAGCCAGTGCCTAAAATATGTCCCAAATGTGTCTGCCCCACCTAGAAGGTCATGGAATCCCAGAGATGAGAAAAGGCCCTTTCCCACACAGGCTCCAGGAAGCGTTTAGAACCCCAAGGAATATACAAATTTCTAAGCTCAATGAATCACAATAAATTCACTTTAAAAGTACTACTTTACCCTCTTAATTTACAAGTGACAAGGTGTGAAGCAACTGTTTGTTCATCATAGTTTTTCTTTGGGAAACCTGAAGCAGTTTCTGGCTCACCCAGTAGGGGTGTCAAACCCCTGAGTGACATGGAACCACCTTATCACCTTACCTTATCATTTCTAATGGCTGGAGTTTGTGTTCCGTTGTCATCACAGAATGTAAGTGGTTTCAACTATAACTTTGTTCAAAGCTCTTAGTCCATATCAAACTAACTAATGTTTCCCCTTTACTTTTCAGTTAAGACTCTCAAGTAGCTCCTAGAGCAGCTTCAGCATTTATACCTTTCTGTCAGCAGCTTTGTCTCAGATATTCATGTGGATACAGCCTTGTTCACAATGGAGCACAGGGCAAAATGCAGAATGTCTTTGTGTTTCTGATTTACTATAATGAGGGATAAGTGTGCTTAGGGCAATCACTCCCATGGAGAGCAAAGGGGAAATTTAGCGGAACATAATGCGTGTTGACTTGAGTAAGCCTCAGTCCCGTGCCCCTCCCTTGGGGTTGGATTCCAGTTTCTGACTACCCAAATGTGTTCACAATGCACACTGGAAGATGTAGCCCCATCTGGCAACACTGGAAATGAGCAAGGAGTTATAGGGCCCCTTAATACAGAAAAATTCCCCTGGTCACTGAGCTGGTGAACTCAAGGTGATGCGGTATTCCTCCATTCCTCATGATAACAGTATTTATTGAGAAAGCACCATATGCCAGGTCCTGTGCCATGCAGAGCCACACACACGGTCTGCCCCTAGGGAAACGACTCTTTAGTAGAAATATAGATGATGAGCCAAGGAATTCCAAAACACATGGTGCAGTGATATACATAAGAGGGGCTCCTGAACCAGGCTTGAGGGTTTGCAAAGAAAACTGGATGTCTGGGGCACGAGTGAAAGGAAGTATTAATCTTCACACTTTTATGTCTTTCCCTCAACCCTGCCATAATTTATAGACAAGTCCTATTTTCTGAGTAAAACATAAATCCAACCACTTTCTAACACCTTTGCATTTGTCACTCTGGTCCAGGTCCCCATCGTCTCTCAGGTGGACCACTCCAATAGCCTCCTAATTGGCTTCCCCACTTCCAGTTTTATATCCTGTGGCAAATATCGTAGATTAGCTCACTTGACTCCATTACAATCCCAATCACAGCAGGTAAGGCTTGATCGACGTTGCAAGCCAAGTCTACATTTCCTGAACTCCCGCCCTTATGGCCTGGATTGCACACATAACTTAGCCTCTGCCAAGCAGATAATAAACCCCCATGAGAGTTGGTAGGAGCAGGAAGGTGGAGTCTATGCTGCTTCTTCTGTGGTTTCTGGTTTCTCTTAGTGAGCATGGGCTCAGAAACTTTCGCATCTCCTGCCGCAGTAACAGTAGAGGTGCCAGGGTACAGTTCCTAGTTTTGTGGGTATCAAAAGGCAAGGCATGGGACATCAGCTTTGTATAGATGGAGGAAGGAGGCAATGTGGCCTCAAAGCCAAAATTTGTGATGCTCTCAGCAGAAACAGAGTGGTCCAATGGCTTCCTCACGTTCCACCCTCCTGATTGTACCAGTTCTGTGGTATTATTCAAGAAAACAGTTTTGGAAATTATAACTACTACTGGAGTTAAACCAAACATGACCACCCCCCCCCGTGCAAAAGTCTCTCATCCTTTTCCCTCATACACCCAGGTATTTTGTAGGCTCTTGTAATTTATTTATGCATGCCTGTTTTTGTGCTTTGTAAAAATGGCCTCCTATAGGATATATTCTTGTGTGTGTCTGTTCTTTTCTATTTTTTTTTTGGCTTGCTATCTTGATTCATACGATTCATCCAACTTGTATGTAGCCAAGTTTGTTCATTTCCTTTGCTGTATGACATTCCACTGATGGACATATCACTTCATATACCTACCCAACTAGTTTCTGAACTTGGGTTGTGTCCACTTTTGGACTATTACAAACAATGCAGCTCTGGGCATCCTTGGCCTTGTCATCTGGTTTGCATGGGCATGGGGTTCTCTAGGCGAAGCGCCTAGTGGTAGTATTACTGGGCCTAGGGTAAATATATCTTAAACTTTGAGGGATACTGAATATTCCTGTTATTCAGTTCTAAATATTTCTTGATTTCCTTCAATCCAAGGATTAGTTGGTAGTATGCTATTTTGTTTCCAAACATTCGGGTGTTTTAAAGCTATCTCTGTGTTATTAACCTCTGCGTTAAGCATTAGGATCAGAGAGCCTAGATTTCACACTAGTGATCCTTTGCAGTTTATTGAGGCTTCCTTTTTCTTCTTAAGGTCTATTTCTGTAAACGGTCAATATGCTCAAAAGAATTTATGTTCTCTGTTTGTTGGCTATAAACTTTTATATTATCTAATAGCTCAAATTTATTATTGTGTTTAGGCCTTTGATATCACTGCTTATTTCTGTTTGCTTGGACTTTCACGTTCTGAGAGTGGTGGGTTAAAATCTCCAGCTCTCATTGTTAACGTATCTATCAGTCCCTACAGTCATAACATTTATCCTTGAGGTTTAAGCTATCCTGCTACGCCACCTTCTGTAACTCCCTCAGTCCAGATGACTCCAACTTCCACATCAATCACTCAACAATTGGACGTTCTCAATTCCAGTGAACATCTGTACAACATACTAGCCAAACTCTCACAGACACACTCTGGTTTATTCTTCACCCTAAACTACTCTACCTCTCACATCTAAAATGAAAATATCCTAGTGTTGGACCGCAAGCCCCTAGACATGCTGCTCTCTCATTCTTCTACTCTCTCTACATGTGCTCTTTTATCTCACTGAGCCCTCCGATTCCTTGGCCTCGCTATTTTCTGCACATCTGCACTCTCCCTCTTCTGTCTCTCCCTCCTGTCACCATTGATCTGGTTTGGGGTTTCTCCCTATTTTATTTTTTTATGGCCGTGCCACGCAGGATTAGGAAATACAGGATTTGTCCCTGATTGATTTAGGGACCGTCTCTCAGAGACTCAGAGAAGTCTGATATGTTAGAGCTACAGCAAACCCTCAGAGCAGCAAGCCTGAGCTTCCTCCCTCAACATGAGGGGCTTCAGGTGCATCCATGTGGATAACGTAGCCCACTTGTCCTGTTACCTGGATACGCAGCTTTCACCTCAAGGTACCTCTCAGCCCTGAGAGTATAACACTGACAGTGCCACTCAGCCCTCAGAGCACAGACCCAGTGAAGAGGAACACACATGCCTCTTGGGGCTTGGGACATGGGGCCACCTGGGGAGTAAATTCAGGGCCCTAGGTAACTGGAGCTCGGTAAGGGCCAGGGACATGGACTCCGAGCATGCACCAAAAAAGGCTTATCTCAAAAAGAGGTGTGCATGCATTTCTCTAAAGTGAACCTCCTGGGACTTCCCTGGCAGTCCAGTGGTTAATGCTCTGCTCCCAATGCAGGGGGCACGGGTTCCAACCCTGTTCGGGGATCTAATATCCTGCATGCCACATGACGTGGCCAAAAAAAAAGTATAAATAAATAAAGTGAGCCTCCAAAAATTCTTCAGCCCAGGTAAAGCCCTTTAATATTAACTATTAACTATAGTTAATACGCTAAGTATATTAACACAGAAATACACACACACGCTCCCTGCTGGCATGGCATGAACCATACGGAACCAAACCAATTTGAGGACTTTCCAGGGACCCTACATGGATAAATTTCTACTTGGACTGTTCTTTCATTAAACAATAGTGACAAAAGGCCTTGTGCCTTTTGTTGTTGTTGTTCTAGCCATGAGGAATACTCTGTGTTACTACATGATAATGCATTTTTAAATGTCAACACCAGTGACAGGGGAAACGGTTGTGGATACCTTACACTCACTTCACTTTAACAGACCTTTATCAAGCGTCTACGGAGAAGAAAACACAGTGCTTTAGGAGAGAGAAATCAATAAAAGCCTTTACGTTCCGAACAAGTCAGAAGCTCACACTTTAGGGAGCTGGGGAGATACACACATAAATAAATAATGTTAATCTACACTGCATATGTGAGGAACTAGCATAGAAAACAGAAAGCGGTATTGATGCTAACTAGCAAGCTCTCAAGCAGCCTTAACTAAATATAGAAATAAGGCCTTCTACCCTCAAACCCCTGGTCTTCCCCTTCTCTGATCCTCTACTCTGCTCAAGTACCACTTCACTTTTTTCCCTTAAAGAGGTTCCAGATACTAGGCCCATTTCCTCTTTTAATTTTCTTTAAATTAGGACATATTTCAGACCTCGACAAAGGCCCAGAAAATGCTACACCCATGCAACCATCAGCCGTCTTAAGAAACATAAGCTTACAAATAAAATTGAAACCCAGTGTACCTCTCCCCAACTGAATTCTCCATCTTTTTCCATAGGTTTAACCAGTCTTAAATAAGTTTATTGTTCTCATACACACCTTTCTGGATACTTCATATGTATGCATTACTCCTGTGTATGCCTTTTACTACAAATAGATGTATCTATAATCAACCTAGTAATTTTGCATGTCTTTAAACTTCATATGTGCATGGTATCATAATGCTTTTATTGTTTTGGAACTAGGTTTCTCCTTTATCTATTCGTCCCTTCCACTACTGAATCTTTGCCCCTTGTTATAAGCTGAATTGTGTCCCCGCAAAAGACATGTTGAGGTCTTGACCCCCAGAACCTGTAAATGTGACCTTATTTGGAAAGAGGGTATTTGCAGGTGTAATAAAGATCAGATGAGGTCATACTGGATTAGGGTGGGCCCTTGATCCAATATGACTGGTGTCCTTATAAGAAGAGAAAGAACACAGAAACAGAGACACAGGGGAAAACACTATGTAAAGATGAAGAAAGAGATTGGAATCGTGCATATACAAGCTGAATGATGCCAAGGACTGACAACAACCACCAGCAACTAGGAGAGAGGCATGGAACAGATCCTTCCTGCGAGCCTCCAGAAGGAACCAACCCTGGCGACACCTTGACCTCAGACTTCTGGCCTCCAGAACGGTGAGAGAATAAATTTCGGTTGTTTTAAGTCACCTGCTTTGTGGTAATTTCTTACGGTAACCTTAGGAAACTGACACATCCCTCCGGGAGGTCTTTGTGTCTCAGGCCCCTGAGAATTCTAGTGTCTTCCTCAGTCCAGATCTTACCATCCTGTTGTTTACCTGCAATAGTACCAAGTCAGTGAATTAAGGCTGGTCCTACTATGGGTGTAGTTAAACGTTTCCCGCATTGCTCTAAGGCAGTGGTTCTGAAACTTTAGTGTGCTTCAGTAGCACTTGGAGGACTTGTTAAAACCTGAGGGCTAGCAGCCTACCTTCAGAATATCCAATTCAGCAGGTCTGGAGCAGGGTCTGAGAATTTGCATTTCAAACACGTTCCCAGCTGATGCTGATGCTGCTGCTCCATGGCAGGCCACTAGCACCATCTGGTCTCCAGGCAAGCTAGGTCATCCATCAGTTTCTTTCAAAAACATACACTGGAGGCTGGGCCACCATCTCTATTGCCACACAAGTTGTTTATAATCTAATATTTCACTTTATTTGAGGCTGCTATAAAGGGATGTCAAACAGGCTTACCAAATAGTTGAAAGAAATCCCTTTCAATGACAGTAAGGCGGGCCGAAATAAATAGAACCAAGATACATTGGAGTCAGTGCTTTTTATGTAAAAAAAACCGAACTCTGCAGCTTATTCATGTCAAACAAGCTTTTATTTTCAATGTGAACAATACTGTCAAATTTATCTGTCAAAGGTAAGAATAAAGTCAGATGTCAGTTAATATCATTTTGGGATGTTGAACTTTGAAACAACATTTGTATTGTGGGCTAATGAAAACTAGAAAATCCGTGAAGAACAAATTCGTCTTTTCTTTCGCTGTCCACTTCTTTTTATGCCTTCCAACTGTAGGATGAGATAGGAGTCAATTAACAATTGTACACCAATAGCATACACCAGGGACTTTCTAAATAGGAGTCAATACTATGAATATCTGTTGGCTCTCCAAGGAGAAAACAAAACGTTTTCTTCGTGTAACCCAGAACCTTGGTTGTCAGGGTGCACATCATTTCATCACACCAACCTCATCTATCTCTTGCCCACCACTATAAATGCTAGTTTTTGTTCTTGAAAGGCCACTCTGTGATTTAAATGTCTTTCCACCTTAAGAGCCTATGCTCTTTACACAAATCATAAATCCCTTATATTCCCAGACCTCCGGTTTCCGTATCTGTAAAATGAGAAAGAGGCTCTTATCAAACATCCGCAGGTGCAAAAATTAAGAAAGGGAGAAAGAAAGAGTGTGATAGTGCGAGAGAGAGAGAGATGAGAGAGAGAAAGGAAAAGATGAACGGGTAGAAGAAAGAGAAACTAAGATTGAATTACCAACTCAGTGATAGCCAATAATCTTACTATGGCTAATTTTCTTTTCTTTTGAATAAAAAATCTAAATTGAAGTAATATTTGTGAATTACTCATGAAATGCAGTCTTATTTGAAATCCTTAACTTTTTACTACTTTGTAAGCAGTCACCTTCTCAAAGGCATTGTTATTCCAAGAGACTCCATTTCTGTGGCCAGGTGATGAAGGTTCAGCCAGTGCACAGCTTGGTCGCTTTAGTTGCTTCTCCTCATGGCCACTCTCTAAATATATAGGTCTCTATATTTTAGACCTCTAAAAAAATATAGGTCTCTATTTCCAGGTCTGATAAATTTCCCATCTGTAGTAGTCTTAAGGCTACAGGACAAAGAACTTGTGGCTGTAAATGAAATACATTTCAGAACACACTTCCTTCTGTACCATCTAGAATACAAGTACATTATTAACATTGAACTGTTTTTCCAAAATTAAACTTCATCAATTTTTTCTTATTTACTTTACAAAAATTATTAAAAACATGATAGATAGCTAGTGGGAAGCAGCTGCATAGCACAGGGAGATCAGTTCGGAACTCTGTGACCACCTAGAGGGGTGGGATAGGGAGGGTGGGAGGGAGATGCAAGAGGGAAGAGAAATGGGGATATAGGTATACTAGAGCTGATTCACTTTGTTATAAAGCAGAAACTAACACACCACTGTAAAGCAATTATACTCCAATAAAGATGTTAAAAAGATAAACAAAAGGTAGATTAAGGATGTAAACAAAACAAAACATAAAGCTGTTAGTAACAGGTATATGTCGGGAATGCTTGCACTATACAATAATACCTGTATTCTCCAGAGCTGCCCTCTGCTGAGACCATATCCAGTTTGGGTCCTTCTTCTGGTTCCTCATTTCCATCCTCTTTCTCTTCATCAGCGTTTTCATACTGATGTTCACTCTCTTCTTTAGGGTCGAATGATACGGACTTTGGCATCACAAGGTGGTGGACAACATTTCCCGATTTAAAGTCAGCAGCAGAATCTAGTTCTCTGCCCTCGGGAGGATCTGGAGAAGAGAAATATGTCAGAAAATAAATAAATAAGTAAAAAGAATAGCTGGCCATGCTCCTACTGGTTGATACAACACTTCCATGGCCCTCGCACTTCTGCTGCTTGACAGTTTTCACAACACGTTCCCCCTCTTTCCAGCAGATCTCACACACTGCTGCTGATTATTTCTGGCCCTTTGGAGAAGGGATCGAAATCGTCTGATCCTGAGAGCATGTTTGTATGTTTCTGCCAGAACCTCACTGGAAAATGTTCACCCCATTTAAAGACAAATTCTACCGCGAAGCTCATTGATTCCTCAACCACTGAAAAGTTCCCCTGTGCCATTTCATCATTTTCTCAGGTCATCCTACTGAGAATCTTTACATTTTTAGAAGCCCGTCAGCCAAAAGTGAGGTATGCCATTTGTTTGCCCCTCGGGTGGTAGAAGGCAGCATACTTTTTCTCAAGATCCTAAAGGTCTTTAGAGAATTGGGCTTCAACTTGTGCATAACGTGCCTGAAGGTTTTTGAGAGCTTTCATCTGCTGCCTAACCGCCAGAGGCCAGCGCTGAGCGAGGCCTGCCTTTGAGGCCGATGCCCAGCTCAGTCTGATACTTGCTCCGCCAGACCTCACCTGCCTCTCCCAGGTCTTCCTGCCCCTGAGGAGGAGCGGCATCCTCTGCAGGGTCCATGGGCCATCGGCAGCGGCGCCTGACCATCACGCAGCCGGTGCGGGGCCCGACCAGGACACGGTAGTTGTAGTGCCTGGGCTGCGGATGGCAATGGACCAGATTCCGGAGCAGGGACTTAGAACGCGTCGCAGAGGCCCCGTGGCCCGCGTCCACTCCCGCGCCCTCCTGCCCATTCTCGTCCTCCTCTTCTGTCTCTTCGTCCTCCTCAACCTCCTCCGCAGTTTCGTCCCCCTCTTCTGACTGGTACACATCCTCCTCCTGGTCCTCGATGTCTAAACTAAACTCTTCCTCCTCCTCCTCCTCCGTCTCCTCCATCCCCTCCATGTCTTCTTCCGTGTCTTCCAACATCTGCATCTCCTCCTCCTCCTCTTCCATCTCTTCATCCTCCTCCTCTGTCTCTTCCTCCTCCTCCTCCTCCTCCTCAGTTTCGTCCCCCTCTTCTGACTGGTACTCATCCTCCTCCTGGTCCTCGATGTCTAATTCAAACTCTTCCTCCTCCTCCTCCTCCTCCGTCTCTTCTTCTTCCTCTTCCTCTTCCTCCTCCTCTTCATCCGCCTCCTCCTCCTCCTCCACCAGCTCTATATCCCAGTCTTCTTCCACTGCGGCCTGGGCGGCCTCCTGCCCACCATCCTCCCCGCCAAGGGCTCTGGAGGGCCTCAGGGAGGCCAGAAGGGCCGCAGCCCCCTCGACTCCATCCATCCCTCCCGAAGGGGATGCACGGACCCCGAGGCGACTGGGGTCACCACCCGCCCCGCCACCAGCTCCGTCCTGGCCACCTGGGATTAGCCCGTGCTCCTCTGTGGCAGACATGGCAGGAGGGACACGCCAGACACGGATCGGGCTGCAGTGACGACCGTGGGGAAAATGGCGGAAGCTGGGATGAGTGTCGCTGAGGGAGAGGACGCTGTTGGCGGCGGGACCTCTGGGATGGAATGGGGGCTGCAGAGAAGCTGGCTACATAGGGGACAGGATAAGGCGAAGATGCCTCTGGGGGCCCCGCTACGGGAAGGGCAGACGGCCTGCCCGCGGAGCACCGCAGCGAGACTGGGACGAGGCCGCTGTGAACATGGGCACAGGGCGGGAAAGAGCCTGACTGGCTGGCGACGGGAGGCGGACTTTAGAAGGGTCAACGAAGGGCCACTTCCTCCAGCGCCAGCTCTAAGCTCATTTGCCAGCAGCCAAGGATTGACAGCACCACCGTCCAATGAGTGATCAAGGTCTTCAGCTTCCCTGGAGGCCTTAAAGGCCCAGCTCACCCTGAGCCTCTGTGAGCGCACAGGAATCCCTTCCTTTTCATTCCACCACTGCAAGCGCAAAACTACAATGTCCCTAAAGGGCGGCACCCTGGGGTATGGGAACCTGCATGTGTTCCCCAATTGCCACCCTGGGGCAGCTCACGCTGATAGAGACACACTTAGTTCAAAAATGAGAGAGAGAGAAGGTGTATAGATCAAATCTCAGCAATGCTTAAAACCTCCCACAAGAGAGAGCAAGAGAATTTGGAGGTTTTAATGCTGTTAAGACTACTTAGAAAAGGACATACAAAGTCAATATGGATGCAGTGAGAATGGAGAGTGGAAGAAGCAATAAAGACAGGAGCTGGACAGTGTTTCATCAGGGCTCCCCAATTCACTTGCAGCCTCCAAGAAATGAAGACAGTGAGAGAGAGGGAAGAGAGACAGAGACACACAGAGACAGAGACAAACACGCACAGAGAGATACTTGTTTTAAAGACTGGGCTGAGCACCTGCTCTGCACTGGATTGTGTACACCCCCTGCCTCCCAAATTCATACGATGAAGCCCATCCCCCACCCCACCCCGCCCCCAGGAGATGGTATTTGGAGACTGGGTCTTTGGTAGGTCATTCAGTTGTGAAGGTCAGGAGGCTGGGGTCTACACATTGGGATTACTGCCCTTACAGGAAGAGACCATAGATGGTGCTCTCCGCCCACCACCCCAACGTGAAGCCACAGGAAGAAGGTGGCTATTTTCAAGCCAAAACGAGGGCCCTCACCAAGAACTCCACCATGCTGGCACCCTGACCTTGGGCTTCCTAGCCTCCAGAACTGTAGGAAATAAATAAATGTCTTGTTTAAGCCGCCCAGCCTATGGCATTTTGTTAGGGCAGCCTGAGCAGACTAATACAGCATGGCAGACATTAACAGGACAGGCTTCCTAGAATCATTTCTCGCTCAACAGTCCGAGACTTTTTTTTTCTTTTGCGGTACGCGGTCCTCTCACTGTTGTGGCCTCTCCCGCCGCGGAGCACAGGCTCTGGACGTGCAGGCTCAGCGGCCATGGCTCACGGGCCCAGCCGCTCCGCGGCATGTGGGATCCTCCCAGACCGGGGCACGAACCCGTGTCCCCTGCATCGGCAGGCGGACTCTCAACCACTGCGCCACCAGGGAAGCCCAGTCCGAGACTTTTTGTTGTACTCAGCCCCACTTAGCCGAGTGGTCAAGGGTAACGAATGCTGAAAACGAGGAAGCAATCGACAACTATTTCATGCTAATCCCATTTACTACTGTCGCTGGGCACAGAAGCAAGACTGGATGTTAGCTGTAACTTCACGTTCAGGAGAACATAAGCTATGTCCCTTACTTCCAGTAAGCACACCGCCTTGGGATCCAGGACACCTAATTTGACAGACCCTAAAGTATCACAGATGGGAAGCACACATTCTGCAGAGCGCTCCCGGGAAGGTTGGCGAGAAGAGCTGTTGTTGCCACCCTGAGTAGGAGTATGGACTCCTACCCCAAGTTGGGTTCAAAAGTCAATCAAGACTGGTGACACCACCCACACACACACTACCAAGACGCGATGCAAAGTGTATTCCTTACATGAGGAGGCTTCTGGGGGGAGAGCAGGGCAGCCTTTTCAAGCTGCTCCAAAAAAGACTTCACAGAGTCAGGAAAGGAAGAAATTGCTTTGGGAGTTCTACTGTGATTAGTGGATGGGGCCAGCATGACAGTTCCCTTGTGCTGGCAGTAGCTAGTGTAGTTTGACGCCCACTCCTCCTGCCCTCCACCCTACAACCGTGCCAAAGGAGAAAGTGGAGTGTAGGGCGTTGGGGAAGAGGGAGGGTTGACGTTTAAAAGCCCTCAGCGGTCAAACATCATAGGATGCAGTCAGACCCTATACTACAATTCACCTCTGGCGTGTGACTGGCGACTGAAATGTGCCATTTTCGTGTAATGGAATTTGAACTTGTGGAAGTAAGCCACTCTGGAACTCTGAGTCCTGCCGCCTAAGGCCGGGTAGGGAGGCAAAAGGTCTACTGAAGGCCGTTCAAGAGCCCAGCGTGGTGTATCCTGAGAAGTAAAATGCATGCCTCGGTCACCATCAATAAGGCCCGGAACTCCGAAGCCGGTAAGGAGGGTCTTGGCAGAGCCCTGCATAGTGGCTTTAGTATATGTAGAGACATGTGTGACCTGGATTTATAATTTGGGAGTCTGTGGGCCAAGAGATTCCCAGGGCTCTTTACCCCAAAGGGGACAGTTTTACACAAGGAAACGTCGTTGCTGCCATGGGCCAGACCAGACAGCCAGACCGACGACAATGGCCTGATTGTCTATGAAAACGTGCAGATGGTGCTAACTGTTGGCCAGAGCATCCAGCGCTAAGGTGACTGCCTGAAGTTCACTCACTGGTGCTGTCTTTTCGTTGAACAGTTTTATCTATGGTTATTGTATTGATTACTGACAAGGAAAGAGTTTTCCTGACATTTTCCTATTTATTTTCCACATGTCAGTCTTTTTTTGTTCCTTCACTCCTCAATTACTGTATTTTCTGTTCATTTGTTCTACGCTTTTAATATGTCATTCCAGTTCCATCTGTCCTCTATGGTTTCTGTAGAGAAATGGGCACAAATATTACTGAGGATTACTTGTATATGGGGAGTGGTTTCTATTGCTGTTTTCAAGGTTCACTCTTTGTCTTTGACTTTTGATAATTTGATCATGATGTGCCTAGGTGGGGATCTCTGATTTTATCCTGCTTGGAGTTTGTAGAACTTATTGGGTGTGTAGATTCATGTCTTTCCTCCGATTTTGGAGGTTTTCTGGCATCATTTCTTCAAAGATTTCCTGCCCCTTTCTCTCTCTCCTCTGCCTCTGCAACTGTCATTATGTGTACATTGATAAGCTTGCTGATGCACGTGAGTCTCATAGGCTTTGCTCATTATTCTTCATTCTTTGCTTTTCCTGCTCCTCTTTTCCTTTTCAGAGACTGGATATTTCAACTAACCTTTTAAAATTCACTGATTCTTTTTCTCCTGGTCAAATTTGCTGTTGGACTTCTTTTATTAATTTCTCATTTCACTTACTGTGCTTTTCAGCTGAAGAACTTTTACTTTGTCCCTATTTATAATTTCTATCTCTTTGGGATACATCTTTCTCATTGTTTGCTAGTTCTTTGATCATTGTTTCCTTTCGCTAATTGAGTTTATTGAAGACAACGGACTAAGAATATTTTTTCCAGTAACCCAAATCCTGTGCTTTACCTCTGACAGTTTATAGTAATTAATTTTTTCCATGTGAACAGGACACACATTCCTCCCATCCCCTCCAACTTTATGGAAGTATAATTTACAAATAAAATTTGTATATTCAAGGTGAACAGTGTGATGCCTGATGTATGTATACATTGTTAAATGATTATCCCTGTCAAACTGATTAATACATCTATCACCTCACATAGCTAAAGGTTTCTTGGGGGTGGTGTGTGGGATAAAACTAAGATCTACTCTCTCAGCAAGTCTCCATCATACCATACAATATCTTAAATTAAAATAGCATGCTGTGCATTAGATCCATAGAATGTATTCATCTTATAACTGATCATTTGTACCTTTGGATGAACCACCCCACAAATAACAAACCTGGAGGCATCATGGTTCCTGATTTCATTATATTACAAAGGTACAGTAAGCAAAACAGTATGGTACTGGCATAAGAACAGATATATACAAAGACCAATGGATCAAAATATAGAGCCCAGAAATAAACCCACACATACATGCTCAACTATTTGACAAGAACTCAAGAACACACAATGAGGACAGGATAGTCTCTTCAATAAATGGTGCTAGAAAACTGGATATCCACGGGCAAAGATACTATGTTGGACCCTTATCTTACACCATACCCCAAAATGAACTCAAAATGGATTAAAGACTTAAACGTAAGGCCTGAATCTGTAAAACTCCTCGAGGAAAACACAGGGGTAAGCTCCTTGACATAGGTTATGGCAATGATTTTTTTTGAAATGACACCAAAACAAAGGCAACAAAAATAAACAAGTGGACTACATCAAACTAGAAAGCTTCTGCACAGCAAAGGAAATAATCAACAAAATGAAAAGGCAACTGACCTGTGAAGCAGAAGAAAATATTTGCAAATCATGTTATCTGCTGAGGGGATAATATGCAAAATATATAAGGAATTCAATCACCTCAACAGCAAACAAACAAACAAAAAAACAAAACCAACAAATAATTAATAAAAGGGCACACGGTCCAAATATACGTTTTTCCAAAGAAGACATACAACTGGCGAATAGGTATATGAAAAGGTGTTCAACATCACTAACCATCAGGGAAATGCAAATCAAAGCTGCAATTAAGACATCACTCCTATTAGGATGGCTATTATCAAAAGGACAAGAGATAGCAAGTGTTGGCAAGAGTGTGGTAAAAAGGGAACCCTCGTGCCCTGTTGGTGGGAAAGTAAAATGGTGTACCCACTATGGACAACTGTATGGAGGTTCCTCAAAAGATTGAAAGTAGAACTATCAGATCAGCCAGCAATCCCACTCCTGAAAACAGATCCAAAGGAGGTGATTTCTGCTCTGCTCTCTTATGCTCATTGCAGCATTATTCACAATAGCCAAAGAATGGAGACAACCTAAGTGCTTTGAGCAGATAAAAGGATAAAAAACATATCATATATATATATAAAAGACATATAAAAGAATTCTTCTTAAAAATTCACCTGAGCGCTTCCCTGATGGCGTAGTGGTTAAGAATCCACCTGCCAACGCAGGGGACGTGGGTTCGAGCCTTGGTCCGGGAAGATCCCACACGCTGCGGAGCAACTAAGCCCGTGAGCCACAACTACTGAGCCTGCGCTCTAGAGCCTGTGAGCTGCAACTACTGAGCCCGCGTACTACAACTACTGAAGCCCGCACGTCTAGAGGCCGTGCTGCACAACAAGAGAAGCCACCGCAATGAGAAGCCCGCGCACCGCAATGAAGAGTAGTCCCCGCTCGCCGCAACTACAGGAAGCCCGTGCGCAGCAACGGAGACCCAATGCAGCCAAAAATAATAAATAAATAAAAACAAAAAAATAAATTAAAAAAATTTATTTGAAAGACTATTCTTACCTTTAGGGGGGTGATCCAGAGAGGAACAGGAACAGAGACAAGACATAGTAGATTCTCCTTCCTTCAGACTTCTTGTCTCTCTCAGGAAATCTCTACAGGCACAGCTTAACAGTGAGCCAGCTGGAAAGGCAAAATAGGGATGGCAGAGACCCAGAAACTTAGAACAGGTTATAGAATTTTGAGCTCAGATATTAAACAACTTGTACTTACCTCGCATCTACTTCCTCTTATATATCCTGACAAAGAATGCAAACAGTATGCCTTCTGAGACAAAATAAACACAGAAGTGACTATAACATCAGCAACACCCACTTCCAAAAACACAAGAACAAAATTTAAGACCTTTGTTAGGAAGTGTACTTATGTTTATATAGTAAATAGGGAACCATTGACAGATTTTAATGAAATTTACATATGTCATTAATTTTGATGTAGAAAAAAAGTTCATGTGCATAATGACTTCTCTTCTTTCTCCCATGGCCACCTAGGAAACTCAGAGATTAGGAAAAAAGCTTCCTTCCCCATATGTTTCTTTAATATTCCAGCCTCAGGTACACTCAACACCTCTGCCTGAGCCCCTGATGGAACACCACTCTCAGGTGAGGCAGTTTATCTACCTGAAGGATTTCAAAATACCCTTAAGAGTTTGGAAGAATTGGGAGATCTAAAGGTAAAATCTGTGCAAACACTAGGTAGAGGCAAAAACCTTCTATGACTCAGAAACGTATCTGGAGGGCTGAGCGGGTGTGTGTGAGTGTATGGGTAAAGATTATTTTGGTTGAACTTTAGGCAAACTGTAAACATAAACTCTACACAGAAACACTTTCCAATCCCCTGTGTCTTTAAACTCATGAGATGAGCTGCCCTGCAGAGGCAGGACCTGGTATCTTTGGGCAGCTGTGGCAGTTAAAGAGTATGAGCTCTCAAACCAGGCTGCCTGGATAAAAGTTCCAGCGCACTTACAGGCTGTGAGATCTTGGGCTCAGGACTTAATATCTCAAATCCTGTCTTATATTATAATTCTCAATTTCTCCATCAGTAAACGAGGTGAAAAATAGTCCCAACCTCATCGGATTGCTGTACAGATTTAATGAGCTAATACTTTACAAGGGTCTACTTGATGTAGAGCTTGGCACGGAGTAAGTGCAAATTAATGTCTGGGCACATCACAAAATGAACACATTCCATGCTCACTGCTGTAGCTGCACAGATCATCTTTTAATCCTTCAAATATGCTATGTTCTCTTTCTTCTAATGGATCTTTGCCCATCTTCATTCCCCTAACTAGACCTTATGTATAGCTTTGGCCCCCACTGACTTTCTAAGCCCTAATCATCCTTTCTGTCACAACTCAGCCTTTTTTTTTTTTTACAAGAAGCCTCTTCTCTGTTAAGACCGGGATGCACGTTTCTTTCTTTGTTATTTTTTAACTAAAGTGAAAATAAAATAACATGAAATTAATGATTTTAGTCCATTTAAAATGGACAAATCAAATAAAACGTTTTAAAAATAAAATGTACAAATCAGTTCTTTTAGTACATTCACGATGCTGTGCAACTATCACCCCTATCTAGTTTCAGAGCATTTTCATCAACTCAAAAAGAAACACTGGGGTTTTGCAGGTGGCGCAGTGGTTGAGAGTCAGCCTGCCGATGCAGGGGACACGGGTTCGTGCCCCAGTCCGGGAAGATCCCACATGCCGCGGAGCAGCTAGGTCCGTGAGCCATGGCCGCTGAGCCTGTGCGTCCGGAGCCTGTGCTCCACAATGGGAGAGGCCACAGCAATGAGAGGCCCACGTACCGCAAAAAAAAAAAAAAAAAAGAAAGAAATCCTATACCCAGGAAGCAGTCATACCCCATTCCCTCCTATCCTCAAACACTGGCAACCACTAATCTCCTTTCTGCCACTATGGATTTGCCTAATCTGGACATTTCATAGAAATGGAATCATGCCATATGTGGCATTGTGTGTTTGTGTGTGTGATATTTTCTAATTTTTGTTCATGGTAGTTGTTATCTTTTTTCATTATGAACTTTCTTCTCATTCTAAAAAAAGATTCACTTCATGCAGGATTGTGTATAATGATAGAAGAGAGTCTTCCATGTTGTATGAGTTTCTTGGCTGACTGAACCTCTTTTGGACTCTCCCTGAAAAAGACCAAGATTCCTTGGGCATAATGCCTGTACCAGTCCAATAACATACACAAAGATTGTATGCCATGACCAAAGGATTTTTATCCCAGGAATGTAGTGTTGATTTAACATTAAGAAATCAGAGGGTAGGGTCTCCCCTGGTGGAGCAGTGGTTAAGAATCCACCCGACAATGCAGGGGACACAGGTTCGTGCCCTGATCCGGGAAGATCCCATATGCTGTGGACCAACTGAGCCCATGGGCCACAAATACTGAGCCTGCGCTCTAGAGCCCATGTGCCACAAGTACTGAAGCTCACGCACCTAGAGCCCGTGCTCCACAACAAGAGAGGCCACCACAATGAGAAGCCTGCACACCACAACGAAGAGTAGCCCGCAGTCACCGCAACTAGAGAAAGCCCGCATGCAGCAACGAAGACCCAACAGCAGCCAAAAATAAATAAATCAATCAATCACAGTGTAGGAACTTCCCTGGTGGAGCAGTGGTTAAGAATCCACCTGCCACTGCAGGGGACACGGGTTCGACCATGGTCCGGGAAGATGCCACACGCCGCCGAGCAACTAACCTGTGTGCCACAACTACTGAGCCTGTGTTCTAGAGCCCGTGAGCCACAACTACTGAGCCCACGTGCCACAACTACTGAAGCCGGCATGCCTAGAGCCTGTGCTCCGCAACAAGAGAAGCCACTGCAACGAGAAGCCCGTGAACTGCAACGAAGAGTAGGCCCCGCTCTCCGCAACTAGAGAAAGCCCGTGCGCAGCAACGAAGACCCAACGTAGACAAAATTAAAAATAAATAAATTTATATAAAAGAAAGAAATCACAGTGTAATACATCTAACAGAATACCAGACAAATCCTCATGATCATCTTAAGAGACATTTACAAAGCCTGTAGCATAACTCAATACCCTTCCATGATAAAAACTCTCAAAAAACTAGGATTAGAAGATATCTTCTTCAATGCTCAACATCGCTAATTATTAGAGAAATGCAAATCCAAACTACAATGAGGTATCACCTCACACCGGTCAGAATGGCCATCATCAAAAAGTTTACAAACAGGGACTTCCCTTGGTGGTCCAATGGTTAAGACTCCACACTCCCTATGCAGGGAGCCCGGGTTCAAACCCTCGTCGAGGAACTAGATCCCGTATGCCGCAAGTAAGAGCCCACATGCCACAACTAAAAGACCCCGCATGCCGCAAGAGCCCACATGCCACAAGTAAAAGACCCCGCATGCTGCAAGTAAGAGCCCACATGCCACAACTAAAAGATCCCACACGCCACAACTAAAAGATCCCACATGTCACAACCAAAGATCCCAGATGCCACGACTAAAGATCCTGCATTCAACACCTAAAAGATCCCAAGGGCAATGAAGATCCTGCACATGGCAACAAAGATCCCACGTGCCCCAAATAAGAACCAGCACAGCTAAGTAAATAAAATACAATAAAATAAAAATTTAAAAAAAGTTTACAAACACTAAATGCTGGTGAAAGTGTGTAGCAAAAGGAACCCTCCTACTCTGTTGGTGGGAAATTAAATTGGTGCAGCCACTATGGAAAACAGTGTGGAGGTTCCTTCTAAACCTAAAAATAGTTGCCATATGATCCGACAATTCTACTCCTTGGCATATATCCAGAGAAAACTCTAATTCAAAAAGATACATGCACCCCAATGTTCACAGCAGCACTATTTACGATAGCCAAGACATGGAAGAAACCTAAATGTCTATCGACAGATGAATGGATAAAGAAAACGTGGTACATATATACAATGGAATACCACTCAGCCATAAAGAATAATGAAATAATGCCACTTGCAGCAACATGCATGGACCTAGAGATTATTATACTAAGTGAGGTACGTCAGACAGAGAAAGACAAGTATCATATGATATCACTTACATGTGGAATCTAATACAAAATGATACAAATGAACTTATTGATATTTACAAAACAGAAACAGACTCACAGACATAGAAAACAAACTTATGGTTACCAAAGGGGAAAGGGGGTGGGGAAGGGATAAATTAGGAGTTTGGGATTAGCAGATATAAACTACTATATATAAAATAGGTAAACAGCAAGGTCCTACTGCATAGCACAGGAAGCTATATTCAATATCCTGTTGTTAACCATAATGGAAAAGAATATGAAAAGGAATGTGTGTGTGTGTATATATGTATGTATATATTTACGTTTATATATATATATTTATATATATAGGTGAATCCCTTTGCTGTACACCAGAAGCTAACATAATGCTGTAAATCAACTACACTTCAATAAAAATATATTAAAAAATGAAACACAGTTATGAAGCCATAAAAAAGGTACAAACTCTTAGTTATAAATTAAATAAGTCACGGGGATGTAATGTACAGCATGATGACTATAGTTAATAATACTAGATTGTATATTTGAAAGCTGCTAAGACAAAACCCTCTTAGGTTTGCTCTTAATAAGAGATTATAATAGGTTTTTCCTTACCTCCTAAGTAATCTCCGTAGAAAGCAGAGATTCTGTGTCTTATCAGAATAATTTCCTGTGCTGCTTGTTGATTTATCATGTCCTTTATTTGTAAGATAAATGAGTCTTCTTACTTCTAAAAGACAGAAGGCTGTTTTGAATCACATTACTTCCAATATTTACTTTTGAAATCTTTTATTACTACTCTGGTAAAATAGGTGGCCAAATAGTTTCTTAGTGACCCATGATTCTATTTAGCCAAGTGTACAAATCTTTTGCCATTTCTAACAACGTGTGATATTTGGTCTTTCCAAATTTAAATCCTAAATGAAATCTTCTTGATCTCATACTGATTTTTTTTTTTGCACTACGCGGGCTTCTCACTGTTGTGACCTCTCCCGTTGCGGAGCACAGGCTCCGGACGCGCAGGCTCAGCGGCCACGGCTCACGGGCCCAGCCGCTCCGCGGCACGTGGGATCTTCCCGGACCGGGGCACGAACCCGTGTCCCCTGCATTGGCAGGCGGAATCTCAGCCACTGTGCCACCAGGGAAGCCCTATATTCGTGTCCTTGTGTGAGTGAATTTGTAGGAATGCTCATGTGATTGAGTGAATGTTTGAGCAGGTTTGTATGGAGTGAATTGTTTAGAGTGTGGGTGACTGGGTTATGTCTATGTATTTGAGCACATTTGTGAGCATGTTCACGTGAGGGTATGAGGTATGAGCACATTTGTAGTGAGTGAATGTCTGAGCATGTGGGTGGGAAAGTACATGAATGTGTCTATATGCGTGAATAAGGTTTCAGCATGTTCATTTGTGTGAGCAAGTAGGAAACATGTTAATATAAGTGAATGTGTGAGCATGTGCATATATGTAAGCATGGACATTTGTGAGAGTGAATTTGTGAACTTTTTCACGTCTTACAGTGTGTTATGTGAGAATATTTGAGTGTTGAATAAATGGGGGTGTTCAAGTGTGTGGAACTTGTGAGCATGTGCATATATATTTTCATGTTTGTGTGAGTGAATATTTGTTTTCATGAGCTTGTTACGGTGAGAGTGTATTGTATGTTAAATCTGCGAGTGAATCTTTGTGTGTAAGTGAATGTTTGAGTTGATGCTGAGTGTGAGCATGTTTGTGTGAGAGTGAATAGGTACGCATATTTCTGTTTGTGAGTGTGTTAATGTGCCTGTGTAAGTGAATGGCTTCAGTGTGAACACAGTCTATATGACTATGTCTCTGTAAGTATGAGTTTGTGAGAATGCATGTGCCAGTTAATGTGTGAGCATGGCCCTGTTTTTGAGTGTGCTAATGAGTGTAAATGAGGGAATGTGCTCATGTGAGATCTGTGAGTGTGTCTTCTTTGTGAATACATTTGTGAACATGTTCAGGTGAATGAGGGAATATGTGCACTGGTGGTAGCATATGAGTGTGTCTACATGTGTGTGAGAACTGAGGACGTCTGTGTTAGTGAATACGTCTGTATAAGAGCATGAATTTGTTTTAGTGAATTTGTATGGTCATGGGTGAGAACAGGTAGGTGTATGTGAGTGAACACTGAGATGTTTGTGCATGTGAATGAGTAAATACGGGAGTAAGACTGGACACGTGATTTGTATAAATCATCATATCTAAGAGTATATATGCAAATGACTTTTTAACACGTGTGTGTTTGATTGAATGTGTTAGCATTTGAGCGTGTGATCATGTTAAGATGGGGATGCCCGTGTGTGACTGAATGTATGAGTATGTCCTTGTTTGTGTGTTTATATATATTAACGAGAGAAGGTGTGAGCGAATGAACGTAAGCATGTATGAGTGTGTCTTGCGTGTGAATGAATTCTTGGGCATGTTCTCGTGAATAAATGTGTGACCAAGTCTGTGGGATTGAATGTGTGACAATGTAGATGTAAGTGCGTCTATGTGTGTTAGTAATTTGTAAGCATGTTGTGAGTGAACAGGTGTTCACCTTTAAGCATGTTAATGTGTGGGGGTATTTGTGTGCGATTGTGTGAGCGTTTCTAAGTATGAGCATGTTCATGGACAAATGAAGACATGAGCATGCTCCTTTTGTGATCATGTTATTTTATGGAAGTTAAAGTGTATATACAGGGACTTCCCTGGCAGTCCAGTGGCTAAGACTTTGCCTTCCAATGCACGGGATGCAGGTTCAATCCCTGGTCGGGGAGCTGAGATCCCACACGGCCAGAAAATCAAAACAGAAAACAGAAGCAATATGGTAACAAATTCAATAAAGACTATTTAAAAAAAGGTCCACATCAAAAAAAAAATCTTTAGAAAACAGTGTATGTACATATAAGTGCAAATGAGTCTGTCTAGTGTGTGAATGATTTTGTGTGTTCACGTGAGTGAATACATGTATTATCATGCTCATGTGACTGAATGTTCACACATGTTTGTGCAAGTGACAGAATGTGTAAGACTGTTCGTGAGTACAGGAGTGTGACTGTGAGTTAATCTGTCACTGTGCCCTTTGGAGTGAATTGTGAGCATGTTATTATAAGTAACAATGTGTATGTGTGCATGTATAGTATCAATTTTTGTGTCTGAGTAAATTCACAAGTTTATTTGTGTGTTTGAACACACATATGAGTGAATGGTAATCAAGTTTTATACTTAATATGTTGATATGCATCTGTGACTGTGAGAATATGTGCAAGTGATTATATGTGAATCTCTACGTGTGCAAGCCAATTTTAAACCATGTTTGTATTTGTAAGTGAACATGTCAATGCGTGTGAGCCTAAATTAAAGTACACACGTCAGTAAATATATGAGTGTTGATACATGAGTGAATGAATATATGGTTATATGACCATATTTTCACGAGTGAGTGAAGGTGTGAGCATTTCATGTGTGTAGCCATGTTGGTTTGAGTAATAGTTGTTCATCTGAGTGAGTGAATGAGCACGTATCTGTGAGTACATAAGCGTCTCCACCAGTGTGAGTAAACGTCTGAGCGAGATCATGTCAGGGAATAAATGTGTGTGCATGTATAAGATTGATGTGTGAGCCTATTCAGGCATAAGTGTGTCGGTGTGAGTATATTTGTGTATTTAACACATATTTGTACCTATTCACGTGTATCAGTAAATATGTGAATTTGTTCATGGAGGTTAGCTTACTCATGTGTGCGAGTTAATCTGTAAGCATATTAGTTTGCATGGGGTTGCTAATGGATGAGTAAACTTATGAGTGAATATGTGAGCATCTACTTGTGAGGGTATATGTACATCTGGGATGTCTGAACATGTGAATTTCATGATGAGTGTCAAAATGTTTATTTACAATTGAATGGGTAAGTGTGTTCCTATTTGTGTTCATTTGCACGGGCAAAGGGTTTGAGAGTGTACGTATATGCAGGATCTGTGCACATGAGCCTAAATTAGTATGTCTTTAGGTTGGAATAAATTTGTGATCATGGTTGTATGAGGGAATGGATGTTTGGGCATTTTTGGGTGTGTGAGTGAATGTTGCAAGTGTGTTTATGTATGTGAGCTTCTTAATGGAAGAATCTATTTCTGGGAGTGAAAGTGTGAGTGTGTGTGTTTGGAAGCATGTTCATTTGCAAGTGACTGTGTAAGGATGTCCCTGTTTGTGCTTACGTGCACAACCTGTGAGGGAATGTGTATGTACATGTGACACATATGAATGCCTTGTGCATGAGTGATACTGTAACCATGTTCATTTAAGTGACTGTGTGAGCCAGTTTGAGTGAATAAATGTGTCAACATATTTTATGAGTGTCACTGAGCATACATATAAGTGTGTTCATGCCAGTGAATGAATATATGAATGTTATTTGTCTGTCAGAGAGTTAACGTGTGGGTGTATTTGACTACGTGAGTGAATTTGTATGCAAGTAAACGCGTGAGTGTGTAATATGTGGGATAATAATTTCTGTCGGGAATGCGGGAGCATGTTCATATGTGGAGCAGGCACTCTGGGGACTTAACATGTAAGTATATTTACATATTGAGTATGACTGCATGTGTGATCAAGTTCATACGTGTGACTGTTGATGAGCATCAGCACGTGTTTGTGAGTATACGTGAGTTTGTCTCTGTGCGAGAGTAACTTTGTTTGATGTTAACAGTGAATAAATATATACGCATGTCCTTATTTGAGGGTGTTCATCTGTGGGTGACTGTGTGAGCATGTTCATGTGTGTGAGGGACTGAGTGTGTTTGTAGGTGAATAAACGTGTAAAGATACTCACAGGTGAGTGACCGTGCAAGGAGCATGATAGAGTGAGAGTATATCTGTGTGTGACTGAATATGTATTTTAGTTTGTGAGCAGGCTAATGCATGTGCATAAGTGAATACGTGGCTGTGTCCATGTAAGCAAACACAAGTGTGCCCGTGTGTAAGTGAATTTGTGAGCAAACTCATGTGACTGAGTGAATGTGTGAACGTGTCCATATATGTGAGTCTGTGTTTGTATGAATTCTTGAGTATCTTATTGTGTGAGTAAATAGTGAGCATGTTTGTATATGTGAGCATATTAATGGGAGAGGGAGAATGGATATGTGTGAAAATGAATTTATGGGAGGGTCGCTATGTATGTGTATGAATTTGTGAGCATGTTTGTGTGCATGAGATTGTTGATTGTGTGAACCCATTAACACCAAGTATGCCACTGTGTGGGAGTGAACGTGTCAGTGTGTTGATGTGTGTGAAGGAACGTGAGTGATCTTGCGTATGCGATCATATTCATGTGTGCAATGAATTCGTAAGCACTGTCATGTACGTGAACATGGTATTTCAAATATATCTGGGTGTCTGAATATGTAGATACATGTTCCTAAACCAGGGTATCTACAAGTGCTAGTAAACCTGTGAGTGAGTGTGTGAACATGTGCATGTGAATCTTTAAGCGTGTTTGATCGTGTAAGCTTGTTAATGTTTGATTACATTTGAATGAGTGAACATGTGAGTGTGTATGAATTTATCTGAGTGTATCCATATGCATGAGTGAAGGTGTGGACTTCATGGTGTGTGAGCATGTTTGTGGGTAAGTGAATATGTGAGCATGCCTGTTTGTGACTGTGTTAATGTGTGCATGTGAGCGAATGTGTGAGTTTTACATGTGAGCATACTTGAGTGTGTGTGTGTTTGTGTGTGTGAGTGAATCCGTGGGCATCTTCATTTTATTGAGTGAATATGTGACCAAGTTTGTGTGAATAAATGACTGTGTAAGCAGAATGTGCTTAAATTTGCCATCTTATACATTGCTGTGACTAAGGCAACATGCAGGTTTGTTTTGGTGGGCAATTGTATGTATGTTCTTTCTTGCTCAGAGTGGTGTGATCGTTGCTTGAGTTTCCTGCCAACTACCAGTAACAAACAGCTGGGTGGGCCAAGTGATTTCAAAAACAGATTGTACATTTGTCCCATTTCTGTCCCTGTTTATCACAAGGCTGCTGAATTTCAGTGCAGGGCTACCTGTTCCAATGCTTCCATTCTAGGGGAAATTTTTCTTGGGCAGCTGTTTGTATAGCTTTCACAGCCTCAGACGTGGCCTCTTGGGAGGTGGTCACGTAACGCTACCAATAGATTTCCTCCCAGATTACCTTTGCCACTGGGCTTCTCATTTTTGTTCCGTAAGATGGGATGTATATGTTTTAAGATCCCCAGAAGAGTAACATTGGGCTGCAATTTCCCTCAAGTCTTTCCCAAGTGCTTATTAACGATGGCCTTGGTAAGCCTGACAAATTTTGTAAACGTTGTAACCAAGTAGCTGTCAATTTGGATGGAAAAACTCCCACGTAGGGCTTCCCTGTGGGCGCAGTGGTTGAGAGTCCGCCTGCCAATGCAGGGGACACGGGTTCGTGCCCCGGTCTGGGAAGATCCCACATGCCATGGAGCGGCTAGGGCCGTGAGCCATGGCCGCTGATCATTAGCGTCCGGAGCCTGTGCTCCGCAACGGGAGAGGCCACAACAGTGAGAGGCCCGCGTACCGCAAAACAACAACAACAACAACAACAAAAAACTCCCACGCAGAGACTGGTTAGATTTCTCCATGGGATCAAATATGTTTTCATGAGAACTGTCTTTGCTGTCACACCCAAAAGCTGTGATTGTTTACTGTGGGCAGTAAGTGCTGCAGCTGTTGAAGAACCCAGTCCCACTGAGTGTGATGTAAATCTTGAAGGTGGTATTGTAAGAACGTTAGGTTAGGAAAGAATTCCCAAACTGGATGAAGCTCCTGACATTTTAGACATGCCTTGTCCTGGGTATTATGTTGTATACATTCCTTTCCTTGTGTGTGTGTGTGTGTGTGTGTGTGTGTGTGAGTATGTGTGTGTGTGTGTATTTATATATAAAATATGACCTACCAACCCGGGGGAAATTCATGATAAGTTGCCCTTGGTCAATTAGTGTAATTTTTTTTAGTGCAAGCTTCAGTAAATGGGACTTGTGCTAGAGAGAGAGAAATCGTTATAACTACTAAGAAAAGAGACCAATAGTTGTTAAGGTATACGTTTTTGGCAGCGTTTACATTCATCATTATGCCAGGGATTAGTAAGAGCTATAATTTTATCTAATTGTAACCCCATAGAGTTTGTCGGTATGGCTCTTCATTACAGCATTTTTAATATGACTACACTGATCACAAGCATGCTGGCTGTACTACCGGGTGCATACTCTCCCTGGGATGCCTTAAATAAGACTCAAGAGATAGTGGCTCTATTTGCTTAATGGCACTACTTTATAACACTGGGTCTCATCTGATTTGAGGTGAAAGTTGGCCCTGAGGGTTTAGAAGGCATCTATGAGTCATTAAGTGTTATCCGAAGAGTCTGGCTTAGCCAGAATGGGTGTTGCTAGTAGTAGAAGAGACAGGAGAAGGTCGCTAGCCTCAGTGTTGGTATCTGTGGTCATGTCAGTAGGATTGACCAACCTGAATAGCCAACAGCATGGCTCCCATTGTCCCCAACCTGACCTATGTTGTAAGAGTCCCTGTTGTGTGCATGTGGTATACTGTTTCCAACACACCCTGTCAACAGAAGTGTGTGGATTACTAGGGCTGGGTGAACCGCAAATAGACAGATAGTCAACAATGGCAAGGGCAGTAACTCCTCAGGTAAGAAGGGGCATACTAACAGGGTAGGGATTAAGGTTGGAGGTCACCTGTAGCCATCAGTAGGGGACCTGATTGTCCCTGGGTGTTGTTCAGATGGGGTTACCTGGTCTGGGAGAGGTTTCGCTCCACCCCCTGGGTTCCACAGTGCCTTTAGTGGAGCAAAGTACAGGGATGGCAGATAAGGACACCTCTTTCTCCAGAAAGTGGTGGGTAGTTTGCTTGGCTTATACTGGATGACGAACGAACACAGGCTAAGGATGGTTTCAGAATCACTGGTCCACGTCAGGTTCTCATCAGGATCACGAAGGAAGTGGCTCAGCTCCAGGTTTTCTATGAGGGAGAAAGGAAAGATGAAAGTACCTGGTGAAAGTTTCTTTTCTGTGCATGGCAATGCCTGGGCTCCCATGTCTGTGAAAACTGACAACCGGGTCGTGTCTGCAGTGGAGGTGTACACCAGCAGAGAGAGAAATGTCTCTGTTGGGGGTCTCGTCATTTGTTGTGAATTTAAATATGGTGTAGTTATGCCACAGGGGCATGAACTTAATATAATCTGGACCGTGGGCAGTATTTTTGACCACCTGAAGGGCCACTGCCCTCCAAGTTCTCTCAACAGCCCTTGAGTTAAAAGTCCATTAGGTCGGGGCTTCCCTGGTGGCGCAGTGGTTGAGAGTCCGCCTGCCGATGCAGGGGACACGGGTTCATGACCCGGTCCGGGGAGATCCCACATGCCGCGGAGCGGCTGGGCCCGTGAGCCATGGCCGCTGAGCCTGCGCGTCCGGAGCCTGTGCTCCACAACGGGAGAGGCCAAAACAGTGAGAGGCCCGTGTACAGCAAAAAAAGGAAAAAAAAAGTCCATTATGTCTTTCCATGATCCCTGCTACTGGAAGATGATAGGATAGGTGACAACCCCAAGCAATGTTTTCTTGTAATGCCCGTTGCTGGTTTGCTTTACAGGGATGTGGGAACTTTGGTCTGACGGGATAACTTCTGCGGCAGCCCCAAGGGCTGTAAAAGCTATTTTGTCAAGCCCTCAATAATATGAGGAGACGCCTGTGCCTTGCATGGATACACTAATGGAAGGCCTGTATAGAAGGCCGGGAGGTTATGGTAAATTAACTGCAGTGGCAGGGTATGTGGTGATTTTCTCATGGAGTTGCAGCACTCTAGTAGGGCCAGCTTTAGCTCAATCCAGTAGATCCCATTATCATTTGAGCAGAGGCCTTTGTTGCTCTACGGGGAGCTTCTGCCACTACCCAGGACATAACAGGAATCTCAAACCACAGGACAACTGGCTCTGCTCCAGTAAAGCCTTCAGTTTCAATAAGGGCTCAGTGCACCTCCAGAAGCTGCCTCTCCACTGGCCAATACCTTTGGACTGAGTCTGGGAGTCACTTATGCCAAAGGCCCACGGACATTTGGTCCAGCGGCTCCCATAAGTGAACGTTAGGGTGGCCGAAACTTCCAATTGTAAGTCCTGCCCTCAGAGCACTAGTGGGAGAGCTGAAATGATAGCCTTCTTTAGTCTTATCTAGTGCCTTTTGTGGCTCAGGTCCCCACGGAAAAGTGGAGGGCCAATGGGTGACTCCGTAGATGGGAGCCAGCAAATATTTGAGGTTGGCACCAGAATGCAAACATGCCTACCAAATGTTGGGCTTTCTTTACCAATCTGGGAGGTTGGCTGGAGCACTAGGAGCTTTTCTTTCACCCAGTTGCGACTAGTTTACCCTTCTGAGTTTCAAACATAGCCCGGAAATTTAACAACCTAGGAGGTGCCTTGTACCTTATGGCGGGCAATTGCCCATCCCCTCTCAGGGAGGTGTTCACTCACAGCTGTGATGGTGTGTGACACAGAGTCTTGTCCAGGTCCAGTGACCAGGATATCATCGATACAATGCCAGAGCTGAGTCTCTGCAGGAGGTGGCTGGTGCCGAGCAAGCATCTAGGTCCCGAATGCAAATCCCACGGGAAATCACGGGGGCATTCATGTACCCCACAGGTCACTGGGAAAAAGGTGTACTGTTGATCCTCCAAGGGGAAGGCAAAGTGTGATATTTAACAAAGAGAACATGTTAGCCCAGTCTATGACTCTGAACCATTTACCAGTGTTATTCTGAATGTCATTCATTAAGGGAACAATTCATGGTAGAGGGGCTCTAATACAGGGAGCAGCCTTGTTTAACTCTCTCTAGTCTACAGACAGCCTGTACTCATTAGAAGTGGCTTTAAGCACAGGCCATACCAGAGAACTGAAAGGTGGGAATCCATTCCTTTCTTTAACTAAGTCAGCTAGGACAGGCCATAATCCTTCAGTGCTTTCCTTTTACTCAGTACCTCTTACACGGGTAGAGCAAGGTGAACTGGTTCCCACTGGCCAGCGCCCACCAGTGGCATCGAAACCTTAGGCTTGTTTCATGAGGTTACCTGCTGACTGAGGAAGTCCATTCCAGTAATGGGCAAAGAGCCTCAGAGAACAACCAGCGCAGAAGCATCTTTTAGCAAAACTAAGCCCATATTAAAGCTAAGCAGATGGGACTTCCCTGGCGGTCCAGCGGTCGACTCCGCACGTCCACTGCAGGGGGCGTGGGTTCGATCACTGGTTGGAGAACTAAAATCCCGCACGCCACACAGAAAGTTAAAAAAAAAAAAAGCTAAGCAGATAATGATCCCTTCAATTAATTCTCCTCGAAAGCCCGGCATCTCCTGGCGGGGGGAGGGGGGCGGCACTTTAAAGTATGAGTGCTTCCTGGGATTAGGGAGCTTTGGACACCTGTGTCCACCAGAGCCAGCCAGTGTTGTTAATAGTTTACAGTTCACGTGGTAAAAGGGCTACTGTCGGCCAGAAGAGGCCTGCTTTGAGGCCAATGGGTCCTGATGTGGGAGCAGGTCCTTGCCACTGGCAGAGGTCAGGGGCAGACATGGAAGGTAAGGTTGTCTCTGAAGGAAAAGCCTGGCCAGGTTGGAGTCTGACTTTAGTAAATATTTTAATTGCTCCACAGATTTACCAGAGATCATCTAATATCTCTGGGCTCCTTGTCCCTTAGGGTCCAATACAAGCAACGTCTCTAGTTCATTTCAGGGTTCACGCTTAAGAGGGGGCCTGGTTTTAAGTGGTTTATTTGGCCGAGGAAGGGGGCAATCGCTCTATGGAGAGTAATTTTGATTTAGGCCAGGTGGGGTATTGTTAACAGGCAGCACTTGACTTTGAATTTGTCTTTCGTGAGTTTCTGTTAAATCCAGGGCAGCTATGTCCTCTTGAACTGTCTCAGGATGAGCCATCACTGTCAGGAAAGAGGACTTACACTTTTCAGGAGCGCCCCCTGAGAAACAACTTGGTGGACTCAGGACAAAATTCAGCCTCCTCGAGACTTGGCAAATCACCAGGCTGCATGCCATCTGTCGCCTGATAAGCCCATCCCAACATCCCCAGCTGTTGGAGGCTAATGTTTTCCTTTAAGAGTTTGCCCAGGATCACTATGAGGCTTAACGTAGGGTGGGCAGCCTTCTAAGAAATAAAAATCCACATCAACAACGTATCTACCTACTTATCTATCTATCTATCTATCTCTCTGTCTATCTATCTATCTATCTATCTATCTATCTCCAAGGCCTCCTCTGGGACCATTCCTAGCTTCTGCACTAATTGCGTGAGATACTTCAGTAGGGACACCATTTTCCCATCCCATAGTATGGCAGTCAATTGATTAATTACATTCCCTGCTAGGTGGAGCTCACTGTCCCCCAGGTTCTACACAGCCAGAGAGCCCTTTTTTCATTTGGCTCTTCGGCTACGTCCCTAAGGAGAGACTGGGTCTCACGGATGGGTGAGAGAAAGGATATGTTTCCTCCTCCACCTGAGAGCACACCTCACCTCCTTAGCCCTCCTACTTTGTCTCTTCTGTCTTTATTACTTTGTGAGTGGTTACCAGCAAAACAGAGGATAAATAACTGTCAGGATGGTATTGCACTGCCTTTTCTTCTAGAGGGCACCAGACCTCTTTTCCCAGGGTTCTCCAATTTGTCTCGACTTCCAAAGGAGTTAAGGCTCCAAGCAAAAACAACAGTGAACAGAGCCCGACACGTCTTGTGGTTTGGAGCATGTGTTCATTAAGACAGCCACCTCCAGGACTTCCCTGGCGGTCCAGTGGTTAAGACTCTGCGGTTCCACTGCAGTGGGCACGGCTTCGATCCCTGGTCAGGGAACTGATATCCCACGTGCCGTGCAGCCAAAAAGAACAAAAAACAAAAAAGACAGCCACCTCCTTCAAGTCCTGGGAGCAGCAGGAATATTCACTTCCGTGCATTCAGTCATTCTAAGTAATGCTTTTTTAAGCCCACATCCTTTGGGGGAGGGACTAGAAAGATGCCATCTGCAACAGCAGGTCGGAGTGAGACAGCAGCAGAGACAGGCTAGCTGTTTACAAAGATGTCCTAAGAGACCAGCCTCGGCCTGACACCTCTGCCTTATTGACTCATTTACCTGCCATAGCCGCGCCCTGGCCATGAGGATGTCCTCTCACCTCAGAGCACCCCAGATCACCAGCCCAGCTACAGGGAGCCTGTTATGGGATCAGAGGTAGCCCACTCTTGGTCCAGAGGCCCGCACTCCTCCCCTTTTCCTATTTGGGCCCACAGGTCTTACAATGTCTAGTACCTGCCTAGTGAGGGACCCAGGTGGCTGGGCGGATCTTTCTTGGGGAGCCCAGTGCCTCTGATCCCCAAAACTCAGTTACAATGGCATGGGTTGGCTCAAATACTGCTGCTGCTGCTTGACCAGGCTAATGACACACAGGGAGACACCATAAATACAGATAAAGTGTAATACAGCACAGAGCAATGCCATGCCAAACTGACATGGGGGAGTTCCACATTTTGAGTCCCAACCACTTAAGACTGTCCAGGATTGTTTTGCCAATGGATACTCCTCCTGACTGGGTGGACCCTATATTGATTTCTTGATTGTCACCCAAATCCTCCACTTTCCTCATCAACACGAGTAATGAGTGCGAGGGATTTAGGGGCTGATCAAAGACTAAAGTATCACCAGAAAGTGGCAGTAGCACAAGATGACCTTTATCCAGAGGAAGCTTTCACAGCTTTGCATGCACGGGAAGTGTCTTAATAACAGGAGAACTTCCAGAGGCTACTGTGTGGGAGTACCACTCAGGAAAGAAAAGCAAGGGAAATGCCAGGGAAGAGCAGGTTCAGAGAGAGGACTAGTGTGTTTAGGTGACACCACTCAGTAGCATGATGGGAAGCCTCTGGGTCGGAGAGTACCAGAGGGCAGCAGTGCTGTGGGGTCTTTTATAACTACAGGCTTTATCTTATCTATAGCTAACAGGTGTTGGCTGCAGTTTCGCATGGCATACAAAGCACGCAAGCTCTGAATGGATTAAAATCTACTTACTTGGAATATATTCAAAGCAAATGAATGTGTAAAAATTGAGTTTGGTGTGGCCGGGCTTTTGAGCTAATGGGTTCCAGCCTGCTGTGCAGAAGGAAAGAGAGGCCAACTTTGGCTCCTTTACACAACAATGTCCGTGTTGGAGAATGAATGGGTGAGCCTTTTCAAGCACAGTATGAGTGTGTTCATAGGAATTTATTTGTGTGATTAAGTAAATGTTTGTGCATCTTCATATGCATGAGAGAACAGGTGACCATGTGCATGGATATGAGCATGTTTGTGGGTGTGAGTGAAAATGTAAGCATGTTTATTTGCCTGATATTCTTTTGGGGGGGGCCATGCTGCACGGCTTGCAGGATGTCAGTTCCCCGTCCAGGGACTGACCCCAGACCACGGCAGTGAAAGTGCTGAGTCCTAACCACTACACCGCCAGGGAATTCCCGTTTGACAGTTTAGAAACACATCTGACCCTTAAACAACAGGGGATTGAATAGCGCAGATCCACGTATATGCAGATGTTTTCAATGGCAAATACTACCGTACTACACGATATGCGATTAGTTGAATCGGCAGATGCAGAACCCTGGATTCGGAGGAACCTCATGTACACAGGGCGGACTATACGTTATACGTATTCAACTGCACGTGGAGGGTCAGCACCCCTAACCCCTGTGTCGTTCAAGGGTCAACTACATTAGTGTATTTGAATGAATGAATGTGTGAGTGTATGTGAGTGAATGTGTGAGGCTCTTGGTGAGGGTGAGCACATTCCTAGTTGGGAGCATGTAGCTCTGTATGTGAGGGAATGAGTGTAAGTATGTAAGTGACTGTGACTCAATGTGTCAGCACATTCTAGTGAAATGTGAGCAGTTATTGTAAGCAAAGGAGTGTGTGAGCATGTGTGCAAGTGAATGGGACCTTGCGCATGTATATAAGCACAGGTGTGAGAGCGAACGTGGGAGCCTTTTAAAATATGAGTTTGTGTGTTGAAGTAAATGGGACTTTTCATATGTATGAGTGAATTCGTGAGCATGTGCATGGATGTTAGCATACTCGTGCGTGTGTGTCTCTGTGTGTGAGTGTGTGTTTGTGAGCATGTGAAAGTGGAGTAGATTTCTGTGAGTTAATGTGCAGGTGTGTGGGGGGGGTATACCTGAGCATCCCTATGTGTGTGAGTAAAATGTGTGAACTTCATGGTAAGTGTGAGCATATGCACTTGTCAGAGTATGAGTATGATGCTGTTTGTCAATGTGCTGTGTGTGGGGAAATGTGAGTACGCAACTGTGAGCATATATGAGTGTGTGTGAGTGAATGTGGGAGCAAGTTTGAGGGAATGCATGTGTAAGCACGTTTTCATGAGTGAGTGAACGTGTAACTGTTCATTTGTGTAAGCTTGTTAATGTGTGAGTGCATGTTCATGAATACATGAGAATATGCTTGTGAGTTTGAGTGTATCTGTGTGTGAAGGTGTGAGCTTTGTGATGACTGGAGAAAATCTGTGTTCAAGTGACTGCATCAAAGTGTTGCTGTTTGTGAGCATGTTCCTGTGCACGTATAAGTGAAACTGAGTGTACTCTTGTCAGCATATATGAATGTCTGTATGTGAATGAATTTGTAAACATGTTCACAGGTTAGTGGACATGTGAGGATTTTGTGTGAGTGAATGTGGGTATGATCATATATGAGTGTGTCTATGCACATGAGTAAATTTGTGAGTATGCTCGTGAGTCAGTGAATATGCTCCAATGTTAGAGAATTTTTGGCTGTGTGCAAGTATGTGAGCATTTCTTATATCTCAGTGAATTTGTTCATGTGAAGAATATGCTGTGGATGTGAGTGAATAGTGATCACACTTGTATATGTGAGCATGTTCATGTGTGTGTGCAAATGATTATATGTAAGGATGTCTATGTGGGTGAAGGAATTTGCAACCGTGTTTGTGTGTGCGACTGAGTGTTTGTGCATGTGAGGGTGTGAACATCTTAAGGATGAGTAGGCTGACGCACGTAAGTAAATGTATGAGTGACACAGTATACGTGAGGCATATTCAGGTGGGTGAATGAGTGCATAACCATGTTAAATTGAGTATATTTGTATTGGAACGAATGTGTGCATGTGTCAGTCTATCTAGGAATGGGAGTAAGTCTGTGAGCATGTTCATATGAGTGAATGTGTAACTTGTGGATGTATGTGATCATGTCTGTAAGAGTGAATGGAGCCTGTTCATACGTCAGTGTGGTAATGTGTGTTTGTGTTTCTGTGTGTTCACGTGTATGAGCGAATTTGTAGGTATGTGCATGACGGTAGCATGTTCATCTGTGAGTGAATGTGTAACTGTATTCATTTTTGTGAGCTTGTTAATGTGTGCATCTATTTCTGAGTCAATGCATGAGTGTATGTGTATGTGTGAATGTTGATCAGATGCATGAACATGACTGTGTTAATGAGGGTATCTGTGAGTTTATGAGCAGGTTCACTGTGTGCATATGTGAACATGTTCATGTTTGTGTGCAAATGACTGTGTAAGTATATACATGTGATCATGTTCCCGTGTTTGAATGAATGTGGAAGCATATCAGGTATGTTCATGAACGTGAGTGAAGGCATGCTTTGTATTTGTCTTTTTGTACATTTGTGTCTGAGTAAATGTGCAAAAATGTTTATGTCAGTAAATGCAGGAGCATATAAATATATTTATATATATATACACACACACATATATACGGGTGAATATTATTAAAATGCAAGTGTAAGTGAATACAGGAACATGTGTGCATTAATGAATATGTAAACATACTTTTCTGTAGGGGCATGTTCATGTGTGTGTTTTCTGTGAGTCAATGCGATTATGTTTGTGATTAAAAGTGAGTTCATTTGTGTGGAAGTGATAATGTGAGCATGTCTATGTGCAACTGTGAGTGTGTGAGTGTATGTGAGTTTGCGTGTGAGAGATTGTGTGAGTGAATATGATCCTGTCTATATGTGAAAGTGTGATCGTGTCCATGTCTGTGCATGAGTATTTTTGGGGTGTGCATGAATGCTGTTTTTTAAATAAACGTGAGAGCATGTGTGTTTATGACCACGTAGGCTGTGTGAATATGTGAACGTGTTCATGTGTGTGAACTTGTTCATGCATGAGTGATGTGTGTGTGTGTGCATGTTATTTTTTAAATAAATGTGAAAGCATGTCCATGTGTGAATGTGTGTGAGTGGAGGTAGGGAGTGAGTGTGTGAGTGTGCAGTCATGTCCGTATGTAAGTCCATGAGAACGTGTGTGTGTGTTTATGTGCGAACGTGAGTGAAAGTGGGAGTGTCCACTTCTTAGTGAGATAATGTGAGCACGTTTGTGTGTCTGGGAATGTTAATGTTTAAGTATGTTCATGTGTGGGTGAATGTCTGAGTATACTTGTCTGTTTGAGCATGAACATATGTAAATGAAAGTTTGAACACATTTGTGTTTTGGGCATGTTAATGTGCAAGTGTGAAAGTTTTTGTGTGTGTTTAAATGAATTTGTGTGTTCATTCATATCTAGGTGTGTGAGCATGTGCATGTAAGGGAGCATGTTCACATGTACTAATTAATGTATGAACAAGCTGGTGTGTGTGAAGGTATTGATGTATAATTATTTTTCCTGTGTGCAACTGAATGTGTAAGCAAGTTTATGTATGTGAGCACGATGTATAATTTTAAGTGAAGTTGTAAGTGTATGTGGGGTGTGTCTGTATATGCGAATTAATCTGTGAGCAAGTTCATGTGAGTGAATATGTCAATATGTTTGTGTGATCATGTTAATGTCTTCTTGTGCTCATGAGTGTCTGAGCAGCTTTGTGTGTGTGATCGAATATAAGGATGTGCATTTATGTGAACATTTTCCTTTGTGTCAATAAGTGTGTAAGGTTTTTCTGTGTTTGAGTATGTTAAAGTGTGAATATGTTCATTCAGTGAATGTGTGAATATGGGTATCGGTGTGAATGAACATGTTAGTATCTGTGTGATTGTACTGAAATGTGTGTTAATATGTGTACATTCATGAATGTGACTATGTGACTGTATTCATGTGAGGATTAACATATGAACATGTTCGTGTGTGAGTAAATGGAGGAGCAGTTTTGTGTGTGAGAACACGTTCACGTTGGTGACAATGTTAACATCTTAGTTTGCATGACTGTGTGAGTGTCCTGTGATTGGACATGAGTGCATCTACGTGTGAGTGAATGTGTGAGCATGTCTGCGCATATACGCATGTTAATGTGAGTGTGCTCATTCGTGTGAAGGAATGTGAGAATGTGCTCCTATGGGTGACTGAATGCGTGAGTGTGTTCATGTGGGAATGACTGTGAGTCGATAGGTGTATGTTCACGTGCAATTGTGAATGAATGTATGACTTTATGTGTGTGAGACAGCATCAGTGTGTTCATGTGTGTGAGTGGATGTGTGAGTATGAGTGTATGTGAGCATGTCTGTGTGCGAGTGACTATGAGTTTGTGAGTGGATGATATTGTGTCTGTCAGGGTGTGAGCACGTTCTTGTGTGTGACTGAGTTAATATGCACGTACATGTGAACATGTTCATTTGTGTGAACGTGTGAACCTGTTCACGTGTCAGTGATCTGTGAGTGTGTATGCGTTTTAGCACATTTGTTTCAGTAGATATGCAGGTACGTCCGTGTGAGAGCATGTTCACGTGTGATTGAATGCGAGTGTATGAGGCTACGTGTGAATGCCCCAGCATGTTCCTGTGTGAAAAATGTGTGAGTATGTCCACGTGTGTGAACATGTTGATGGGAAAATGTTAAGAGCATGTGTAACTATATTTGTGCGTGAATGGGTCAGCATGTGAGTGTTTGTGTAAGTGAATGTGTGAGAATGCTTATATGCGTTACAGATTTAATGTGTAAGTGTGAGTGAATGTGTGAGCATGCGTTTGAGTGTGTTTCTTTTTTTTCAGAACCCCAGGTCCATATAGTGAACTGTAAGGCACTGTGCACAAAGAAGTTTTTATTTTCTATTGGCTCAAAGCTGTCTTTAACCACCTCTACAGCTAGGCCATATTATTCTCTGTGTATTACATCACACTGCTGCTATAGAAACATGTATGACTCTTGTGATTCAACCTGCTGTCTTCCTTGAAGGATAACTGCCCAGAAGCTGAACTGCAAAGACACAAATGTGTTACTCCAAACCTAATGCTTCAGAAAGCAAAGTTCTACTGGGAATAATTGTCTGAATGACAACTGAGAAGTAAATGGGTTTCTGTGTTAGGGCAAATTCCAGGCTCCAGCATTTAGCGTTACTGTGAACAAGCCCAGCAACGTGCTATGTAGGGACAGGGGATCCTATAAACACAGTCCTTTATTACAACCTTTTGCACCCCTCACATGCCTTTAGAGAATGGAAGCTGTGTAAGACAGTTAACAAAACCCAGCAGGGCTGGGGAGCCAGGGACCCCACCAATCCCAGGGTCGTACTTCTCATTCTAGACCATTCAGTGCCACTCAGGCAATTCCATCCCTTTTCGTGGAATCCTGAGGACCCTAAAGGGCCAGCACAGAGCCCTGTCCAAGTGCTCCCAGCTAAAAGAGCAAACGGGAGCTGAAATGCAGTCCACATTCCCCTCATCAAGCCATGGGTCCTGGCACCGAAATGCAGCCCAGAAGAAGGGAAACTTGTTCTACTTATCTGCCCAGAGGGGCCGCCTTATGTGCTAGCAGTGATCAGCGTGAGAACTTAGCTAAAGTATCCATACATCTCTAACAGGAAAATTCAAAGTGTTACGGACTGGGCTTCCCTGGTGGTGCAGTGGTTAAGAATCCGCCTGTCAATGCAGGTGACACGGGTTTGAGCACTGGTCCGGGAAGGACCCACATGCCGTGGAGCAACTAAGCCCGTGCACCACAACTACTGAGCCTGTGATCTACAGCCCGCGAGCCACAACGACTGAATCCGTGTGCCACAACTACCGAAGCCCATGCGCCTAGTGCCCGGGCTCCGCAACAAGAGAAGCCACTGTAATGAGAAGACCGCACACCTCAACGGAGAGTAGCCCCCGTTCGCCACAACTGCAGACAGCCTGCACGCAGCCAATGAAGACCCAACACAGCGAAAAACTAAAATAAATTAAAAAAACAGGTGTTACGGACTGCATGTTTGTGTACCCTCCAAAATCCATGTTGAAAGCCTAATAGTGTGATGGGGCTCCCCATGATGGGATTAGTGCCCTTACAAGAAGAGGAAGAGATGCCAGAACTCTCTCTCTTTCCACAATGTGAGCACACAGCCAGAAGGCAGTCATCAGCAAGGCAGGAAGAGTGCTCTCACCAGAAACCAAAATGCTCAGCACCTTGGTTTTGTACTTCCCAGCCTCAAGAAGGATAAGAAATAAATGTCTGTTGTTGCCACTCAGTCTATGGGATATTTGCTATAGTGGCCAGAACTAAGACAAGAAGCCTCCAGATAAGGTGCCTAAATCCCATCTTTGCAGTGATGACCTCAGCTCCATAACCTATCACTGTCCTCTCTGATGAGCTCAGGAAGGCAAGAAAAGTTGTGCGGGTAACCACTTCCCTTCCTCTTTGAACTTCACTGCTCCAACGTCTCTTTCTCCCTAGTGTCTATCACAGGTTCAGGGTTCAAAGGAAAGGCGAAGGGAGGAAGAATAAAAAATGTCTCATTTATTCCTTCACTCCACGATATGGGAGTGCCTGTGTCATAGGAAGTGCTGGGCTGGGCGAAGCCCTCAGGCAGCTGCTTTTCACAACACTGTGGCTTCCAGTTCTCTTGCCCGGAGGGAAGCCGCTTTGTTAGCTTTCCCTGGCTCCTCCTCCTCCTCTTCTCACTGCCCCTTCCTTCTAAGGGAAAATAAAGCTCTTTTTGAACCTGAACAGGACAAAGTTCCCAAGGCTTCTGCTTGCGAACTTGTGGGGGAAGAGGAAGAACAGGTTAACCCCTGAGGCTCTCCTCCACCTCACACACAAAGAGAGGTTCGACTCAATCTAGTGGGAGGCCTCACAGGGAGATCTAGGGGTCCCTAAACTCTGAAGCCCCTGGCCCATTCTCCCTGAAGCCCTGCTTGAGAAGAGGAACAGGTGTGATGGCAGGTGACTCTCCCAGGGTAGATGCCACCGCCTGGATCCTGCTTGCCGCTGATAACCTCACAGACCTGGGGATGGGCTCAGGCTCAACTTGCCCGTGGAGCAGGCAATGGTTCGAATGGGTTTTGAGTGCTCTTGAGACTACCACTTATCCCTAGGCAGTGTTCTCCTTCCTGTCCTCACTGTTCTTTACCCTCATCCCTCATCCTCTCTGTCCTGACGTCTCTACTCAACTCTGTCCAGTGTCAGCTCTCATTCTCCTGCTGCCTCTTTCTTCCTTCAATTAAAGCAATTCAAAATGTAATCCGGTATGTTCACTCCTTGATTGCTAGAGTCTCACTCTCTTCCAGAATCAAGTTGCAAATCTCTATCCAGGTGCTCTTTTCTCCCAGTGAGACACCCCCAGCAACCTTAACCTTGCTCCCGTGGTACCTATGGGCCCCTGGCAGATGCTCACCTCCCTCTTCTCCTGCCCCCCTGGGCTGAGCTTCCTTCCTCTCTAGAGCATGCTGCAGTTGCAGGCCAGGCAGGGCAGTTATCTCCTAGGACACACACCTTGCCCCAACGTGTTCGGCTTTGTTCTCCACTTCCCCCAGCCCTGCCACGCACTCCATTCAGACAGCAACTACCCCACCTACTGTCCTCCCTGCTCCCCAAGTACAGACACTCACACGTGTGTGTGCACACACTCACACACATACACACACACACACACACACACACACACACGACATCCCGAGACTTAGCAACTGCGGTGCCCCCTTCTGTATAAAGAAAGTCTAAAGTTGTTCTTGCACTCCCCTCTTCATCGAATATTTGGCCAAATCTATCCAGGGACCTCCTTTTTCTCATATGTCCCAGGTTTGCGTTCCAAAAAAGTAATATAACCCAGCCCCTCCCACCTTAGGCAGCAGGTGTAAATAGATCAGAGTCTGAAAGACGGTGATGAGGTGCCTCAGAGATAATGCAGATTATCCACACCTGACGATCCCCAGAGCTTGGCCCTCGCCCCTGCTTCCTCCTTCTGGCCCTGGATGCCTGCTGAGATGCTATCTTGCTTAAAACAATGGGAGAATGTGCTTGGTGTTTTTAAATTGTGGTTGTTAAGTCTCTGCTGAGATATAGGAGAACATGGAAAGGAGGAAAGGAGGCAGCTACTCCATGACACCGACCAGTGTTTGGGCCCATTGACCCAAACGATATCAAACAAAGGGCAGGGGCTGTGCTCTAACACCTGAATTTCCCTATACCCAGCCCTCTAGCCCTCGCTCTCCTCCCTAAGGTCCCCACCTAGAGCCACTGCTGTCCTTCTAACGTAAGGCTACTGAAGGAGCTTGCTTTCTGCTTCTTCTCCACCCCAGCATCCCAGCCACTAGGTACACAGACACTCACCTTGGATCATGTGCTCTACACCTTATCCCCTCACTCGCTGGAGGGAACAATGCAGCAAAGGGAAAGCAACAGTCAGGGGACCCACCTCCAAAGCTCAGGGCCGAGAGCAATGGTCTTGGATTTCCAGGTAGCTCCCAGGGCAAATGGTGCCCTCACTGGTCTACCCCCAAGTGCCAAATCCTCACAGCCGTGTGCTCTTTAGGGTGGAGGCACCACATATTCAGAAGACTTGTATTCATTTCCACAAATATGAACTATGAGCGTTCATTAGCTCCTCAGAGTTGGTATCTAGTTCAACCTCCCATAGAACCTCTAATTAATGTACCCTTCCTTTTCTCTATCATTAGCTTAGGCTTCCTGGGTGTCCCCTGGGCCAAAGAATACTACTCCTGTCCTGTGGGCTTAGGGTAGGTTTCCTGTCACTTCAAGCTGTGTGGCCCAGGCTAGCTGCCCTTTCTAAGGGGAAGGCTAGGAGGGAATACAGAAAGAAACTGACTCATTGGCTTCGTGGTGGTTTCTATTTCTCTTTCTTTGCCAGTTCTCACCTCTGCTCTAGAAATCTGAATGCTAGGCTAAAGGGTTTGGGTTTTATTGGACAGCTGAAGTCATCAGATGTTGCTGACATAATCAGGCTTGATTTATAAAGACCATGCTGACTGCAGTGTGCTGAATGGACTAGAGGGAGCAACACTAATATTAGGGCGACGAGAGGCTGGGAAGTTGTTGCAGAAATTCAGTAGGAAGATGCCCAAGGCCTGATCTGGGGGTGGCTCATGATCAACAGAGAGATAAGAAGAGACTTGGGATGTTTTCTGGAGGTAGAACCAATACAACCTGGTGGGAGCTGAAGGCTTGGAGGACAGAGGGGCAAGCGCCTGGGTCCCGGGTAGGTGACGTAGACTAGACAGAGATCATGTGCTCAGTTTTGAAGAAACTCTATATGGTGAGTACCCAGGGTGCACAGAAGGTGTGCTCAACTGCCCTCCCCATAGAGCCTGACAGATGGAGCAGAAAATTCTACCTTGAGCACCATAGTGCCCTCTGGCCTGCACGCCCATTTCTGGGGGTAGTGCTCCTCCACTCACACCAGGGAGTGTACTTCACGTGTGGGACCTCCTCAAGGGAGTGTGGAGCGAGCAGAAGGCCTCATGCATGTGAAGCCAGAGAAGTGGGAGAAATTCCAGGGTCAGAGCAAAAGGCCTGCAGGTTGTGAGCCCAGGAGTACCCCGACTGCAGGTCTCTGCAAGTCAGGAAGGTGGGATCTCAAGAGGCAAAGGTGTAGAGCCTGGGAGAGGGCCACTGGTAAGCTTACGTGGTGGGCTGCCTTCCTGTGTTGCAGCTCTCCTCAACAGAAAAACCTCAGGTGTGAAAACATGAATTTATCTACAAAACAGGAACAGCCTTACACACATTGAGAACAGACTTGGGGTTGCAAAGGCGGTGGGGGGCATGGTGTATGGGAGGGAAAGAATGGGAGTTGGGGACTAGCACATGCAAACTGTTATATATACAACGGATAAACAACAAGGTGCTACTGTATAGAACAGGGAACTATATTCAATATCCTGTGATAAACCATCATGGAAAACAATTTGAAAAAGGAGATATATACATACATGTATATATATATATATATATATATATATATATATAAAATCTGAATCACTTTGCTGTGTGCCCAAAATTAACACAACACTGTAAATCAACTATACTTCACCAAAAAAAACAAAAAGCCCTCAACATCTGTAAGTGGTTTACCTCCAATATGTGGATTCAGATGGATACCATATCCCATCAGCATCCTGTCCAAAACCTTCTGAACCACTTTCATTTGCATAGTTTTTGCTGAAACAGAGAAGTCACTGGTCATCAGTAAAGGCCACAGTGTTTCCCAGAGGACAAGCAGCAGAGAATAGCACAGCTGTCACCTTTCCAGGGCTTTCCCTTCTCCTGCACACATGCAGACATGTATAGTCGTATGGTTACACGTTCTCTCCCCCACCCCCTTCTTCTCTCCCCACGGTGAGTCAGCCAGAAGCTCGCAGTGAGGCAGACTCCTCCTCCCCCGCCCCAGCTTTTATCCAGAGGATGGGGCACAAAGACTGCGTCCACGTTACCAAGCAGGATGAGGGGCTGCGGGAGCGGGGGCAGGCATTCTGGGAAGTGGAGAGGAGAGGAAGCAGACAGGGGGCAGCCCTCAGAAAAATGCATTACCTCAACCCCCTAAAGAGCCCCAGTTTGTAATCAGCAATGGACACAGCTCTCCAGGTCGGTGGCTGTCCTTCCAGGGGCAGCTGAGTGCCCCAGGAAAAGTACTCTTCCACCCTCAGTGCCCTCCTGAGCTGAGCTAACAAGTCTACGGCCTCTAGCACAAAGTCACATTTCCCCACCTGGGCATTTTCTTGTCATACCCATGTCAACCTTGCTCTTGTACACCTCTGTTTTTAGGGCTGGGCATATGGCTTGACACAGAGAGAGAACCTTCTGGCCCTCGCCCAACAAAGTCATTTCACACTCTTAGGCCTCAAGGCTGTCTTCTCAAAGACATTCATTCTGGGAGCTGGCGTTTCTCTCACTAATCATGTATTTCCAGCCTGGAGGTGTCTTGGCTGAGTATACGCAAGTAGCCAGCCAGAGCCCTGCAGACAGCTGGGCTTTCCAAAGCTCTCTGATGTGCTCACCCAACACACCTGAGACCTTCAGCAGGGCTCTTTCCTCCCAGAGGGCGTGGGAATGGGAACCAGGCCCTGAGCATCACTGTCATCCTAATGTACTCACACGTTGACCAAGGAACATCAGTCCCTGCAATGTGTGTGTGTGTTCACTATATGTCCTACAAAGTCACCACAAGTAATGAATCAGTGACTACTAAACCACTGCTCCTAGGGGAAATACAGGGTTAGGTTCCTGCGAGCCTCTGGTTACAACACTTTCATCAACCAATCAATATATAAACTTGTTTTATGTCTGTTTCCCTTTCAATTTATTATTTAATCCAATTAGAAATCCAGAATTTACTAAAAGAATGTATATTAACAAAATGCTAAAAGCGTCTTCCAACAAAAAACTCTAGAATCTGTCCAAGTCTAAATCACTGGACACTCCCAGTAGTGTTTCCAGAGGTTCCTTCATTGTTGAGGCTTTAGTAACCTCTGTTCATGCCCCATGGCATCTCTGGACCACACATGATGGCTGTAAGTTGCCCATGGGATACTGAGGCAAGAAACTGCCCTTCTTGGCCTTGTATTATAAACCATTAGAGTGTCAACTGTCAGCCACATACCGGGCCATCCTCAAAATAGAGGTTCTCACAGACCCTGGGGCTCTGACCCTCTGTACCCAGGTGCCCAGGATGCCTTAGATCATGGAACCAGCACCCCAAAACCTCAGCATGGTTACTGAGGCCTCCTTGATACCAGACAGCTTTCTGGCGTATCTTTCTTGCAAGAGGGCATGGCGTCAGCTGTCCTTAGTCCCTTGCCAGATGAGATAGTGGTAGAAGGAGACACCCCTTCCCAGACTTCTTGGCTACCTGCGGAGCCCCTTGGAATCAACTGAGTGGGCAATATTGGGCATTGTACACTACATATGGTATGGTCACCATCATCCATATTACTGCTTTCGATCCCTTAACCAAGATGCCTATGATAAAGGACAGGACCAAAGAGTCAGCACAATTAACCAAACTTCAGTCATTTTAGTACTCGATGCCCCGGCTAACAAATGGGCCCATCTTCACATTTTTATAAACTCCTGGGTCATTGCCTAAATGTTGTCCCCTTTGAGGTAAAGGAGTCTGGGAATCACTTGCATCACAGATACCCAAAATATAGATCAAGATGTTAGGGACTGACAGAATGGCCATCATCAAAAAATCTACAAACAATAAATGCTGGAGAGGGTGTGGAGAAAAGGGAAGCCTCCTGCACTGTTGGTGGGAATGTAAATTGATACAGCCACTATGGAGAACAGTATGGAGGTTCCTTAAGGAGCTAAAAATAGAACTACCAAACGACCCAGCAATCCCACTACTGGGCATATACCCTGAGAAACCCATAACTCAAAAAGAGTCATGTACCACAATGTTCACTGCAGCTCTATTTACAATAGCCAGGACATGGAAGAAACCTAAGCGTCCATCGACAGATGAATAGATAAAGATGTGGCATATATATACAATGGAATATTACTCAGCCATAAAAAGAAACGAAATTGACTTATTTCTAGTCAGGTGGGTGGAACTAGAGTCTGTCACAGAGAGTGAAGTAAGTCAGAAAGAGAAAAACAAATACCGTAATGCTAACACATATATATGGAATCTCAAAAACAAAAAAACCCCAAAATGGTCATAAAGAACCTAGGGGCAGGATGGGAATAAAGACGCACACCTAACAGATAATGGACTTGAGGACACGGGGAGGGGGAAGGGTAAGCTGGGACAAAATGAGACAGTGGCATGGGCTTATATACACTACCAAATGTAAAACCGAAAGCTACTGGGAAGGAGCCGCAGAGCACAGGGAGATGAGCTTGGTGCTTTGTGACCACCTGGAGGGGTGGGATAGGGAGGGTGGGAGGGAGGGAGACACAAGAGGGAAGAGATATGGGGATATATGTATATGTATAGCTGATTCACTTTGTTATAAAGCAGAAAGTAACACACCAGTGTAAAGCAATTAAACTCCCATAAACATGTTATTAAAAACAGAAAACAAAGATGTTATGGAATGGGGCTTCCCTGGTGGTGCAGTGGCTAAGAACCCGTCTGCCAATGCAGGGGACACGGGTCCGAGCCCTGGTCCGGGAAGATGCCACATGCCGCGGAGCAACTAAGCCTGTGTGCCACAACTACTGCGCCTGAGTTCTAGAGCCCGCGAACCACAACTACTGAGCCCATGTGCCAGAACTACTGAAGCCCACACACCTAGAGCCCGTGCCCCACAACAAGAGAAGCCACCGCGGTGAGAAGCCCGTGTACCTCAACGAAGAGGAATCCCTATTCACCGCAACTAGAGAAAGCCCGTGCACAGCAACGAAGACCCAACACAGCCAAAAGTAAAAAAAAAAAAAAAAAAGATGTTATGGACTGATTTCTGTTCCTCTGAAATTGGTATGTTGAAGCCCTAACCCCCAATGTGACTATATTTGGAGATATGACCTTCAAGGTTAAACAAATTCATAAGCTTGGAGCTCTAATCCAATAGAGGGGTATCCTTATAAGAAGACGAACAGACGCCACAGAGCTCTCTCTCTCGCCACACGGAACAAAGAAAAGGCCATATGAAGACACAGTGAGAAGACAGCTGTCTGCCAAGGACAAAGGTCTCACCAGGCTATAAATACTTTTAGCAAATTGTAGATTTCCAACTGGATTAAATTGTGGACGTTTGTATCAATTTAAATTGTTTCCTCCCTCTGTATTCAAGTTTTCTGATTTCTTTCTCTCTGATTCTTTTAGCTTGTTTGTCACTGGATATACTTTGTGTGTGTGTGTGTGTGTGTGTGTGTGTGTGTGTGTGTGTGTGAGGGCAGTGCCCTCTCTAATCAGCTCATATTTATAGATTTCTTCCTTCAGAGAGCATCAGATCAGTTTCATTAGGGTTAGGGGCCTCCCCTATGGCAATGGCTGCTTAATAAGTTTTAAGGACTCTGGCTTAAGTTGCGTTTAATTTCATCACTGCGTCAGAAATGTGCCATGGTTGCTTTTCCCTATCATTAGGATGATCAGGATTTCTACTGCAACAGAGGCATACACAATAGAGTGGCACAGCAGAAAACGGCTGGGCCCCCAAGCCAGAGGTGGGTGGACTGAAGCCATCTTCTGCTATGGTGCTGCCACCTGCGCTGCATGGAATTATTATTATCATTATTTTGTCTTTTCTCTCTGTACAAATTCCGTCAGAATATTTTGGATTTCTAGCAGTGCAAATTTACAGCTGTGGGTTTTATCTCCATCTAATCATGAGTGGTCCAGACCTTCTGGGTGGTTATGGGGACAGGTTCGGAGGCCCACTGACCCACCTCTTGGGCAGCCCAGGAGAGGAGGACATCGCAGGACACGTGGGGGTTGCATTCTGGAACAGCGTGAAGCAGAAGGGTCTGTGGGAAGTGGGCTTTGCAGTACTAAGAAGGTGAGGTACACCCTGGTGCCTAAGCAAGGATGTGATTGGCTTGTTTGAATCGTTCTGCTGGCTGACAAGGAAACACTATTCAGGGATAATAAGCAGGAATGCATCCGGTGCATTTAATAACAAGGGCTGTTGCTAGAGGACCCTATCTGGCGGAGCAGAGTGGGCAGCGGAATCTGGGATTAGGCCGCTCGAGGCCCTCCCAGTTTCACCAGCCGTCAACTCAGCACGGCGGAATACTAACTTTGGCCCTCACCACAACATCACCCCCTCCCCGCGCACTCACACACAGGGGTCAGTATACCTGGCTGAGGAGAACTCAGTCCCTGGAGATGGAGGGGTGGACCCTGGGGCGGTAGCTCCCCGACCCCCGCCATTTCAGCGCTATTAGGTACCACGGCAACACAGGGCCTGAAACAAGGGCGCTCCATCGCAGCTGGACGTGCCCAGCCCCACCACCAACTCCTCTTGGGACTGGCCAGCAGGCAGCGCGCGTGGGCAGCCGTTCAAAAGCCCAGGCCCACGTCTGCTCCAGCCGTCTCCTTCTAAGAGGTCGCCCACTCACCCACCGCCCTCCTAAATCATGGCAGCCTGGCGACCTCGCTTACCAATCAAAGAAGTCCAGAACGACGTCAGGAACATCAGGCGAGGAGAGGTTAGAAGCCAAAGTGGAATTTCCAGCTGGGATGGGGGTCGTCGCCCTCCAAGGGCCGGGTCCTGATGAGGAGTAGGCAAACAGCGGCCCGCCGCATGTCGGGACGCCATAGCTCCGACCGTCCAAGAACCCTGGAGACCGCTGCGGACCGGGAGGAAGACAGACGAGGGGGGGCGCGGGATAACCAAGAGGAGCGGGGCGAGGAGCTCGTGCTTCTGCAAAGAGCCGCCCGTAAGGTCAGAACATCGAGGCCAAGGGGAGCGCGGAGGGAGGGGTCGACCAGCGGCCCTGAGCCTGGCAGCGGCAAGAAGAGCAGCAGCCCAGCAGCTTCACTCCACGTACCAATCCGACCACTCAACCGGCCCCTGCAGACAGCGCGGGGTCTGAAGCACTTCCGGCTGCCGCTGGGCGGGCCGGAGGCCTGGCGCACAACTGGCTCCGCCCACCCCATGACAACCGAGCTTAGCCAATCTGGCATGCGCCGGGAGCTTTTCAAATAGATGCGCGGTCCCGCCTCCTAGCACAGCCTGTTTGCCGCCCAGCCCTCTGCTCCTTCTGGCGTCTGCAGTCATTCCTCGGTCAGTCGCAGCTCCAGCTCCTTGGCAGCTGGAGAGCTGGGCCGGGGATCGGCGGCGTGGGAAACACGGCCCTGCGCCTCCCCTCTGCAAAAACGCAAAATGTGCTTTTCACTCGAAACAGCGTATGCCCAAGAGTTTTCTTTTTGTGGTGAAAGAAGTAATTTGACCACCCAGGCTCAATCTGCAGTTTGAAAGTACTGAACACCTTTGAGGAATCAGGACATAGTTGACCGGTGGTCATTCCCAGACCCTCGGGCCTCCAGTGAACCAGAGTGCCTGTCCTCTGGAAGGCATAGAGGAGGTGCAACCAGTGCGTTTTGTGCACGGCTCTGGCCCATCATCAGGACAGAAATTGGGCTCCAGGAGCGCCCCTCCCATAGCTAAGGGATGCACAGTTGAAGTGAGGGTTCTTGGCTGACAGCATTGAAGGGGAAAGAAGGCAACGGTCAGTGTATCGGATTTTTAAGGCAGTGAGTCCCTGGAGAGCAGGTCACTCTAACGCTCCAGCATTCTGCCCCAGCAGGTGGGGGAAAAAAGCCTTACATGTTTGCTAGAGGTTTTCTATTCTTTCCGCTACCCTGAACATTGCCACGTAGAATAGAAACATCTCAGAGAAAGAGGAAATGCTTCCACTCATTCACTACCCTTCGTCCTTCCCATCTCAGGTAACTTGATGAAGCAAGGTCAGAAAGAGGCTTCTTCAGAGCACATAAGCCAGATGGGCAATGAGCAGATCAACCTCAGTCATATTCACCAGCGCTGGACCTCGTGAGGCATGCCATGTAAAAGTGTTTGAAATCAAAATGGATTGCAGGTTCACTCTTGGTCAACTAGAATATTCAAACAAACATTCTCCCCCTTCGCCTTTCCTTCAGTATTTGGTGAAAAGAGTTGGGACTGCTTGTGCCCAGCATGTTGCAAAGCATTAGTTGCATGGAACTTCCTGGGGTGGCTGAGTGTTTTGTACAGCTAAAAATTTAACTCTTTACCCCACCTTGACCCCTTCTCCAGCACCCCCTTTCTTTTTCTTTTTTTTTTTTTTACATTTTAGAATCACACATTTTTAAAATGTCTCTCATTTTCCTTCCTTCTCTTCACCAGCAGAGCATCTTCACACCTTCGTTTCCCCTCGCCTTTCCCCCTCTTTTTCCTTCTATTGCCGTAAGTGCTTTCTTCTCACTTACGTGGCGCATCTGCATGGAACTAACCCACTTACTTACGTGGGGCATCTCTCTATAACTAACTATCACAACAGCAGTGGGTCACTTGAGCTCAGCCCTACTGCTCTTAATCCTGCACCCCTTGTCTCTGGTCACTAAGGCATCCTCGTAGAGACAATACTTGTTATGAAAAATGAAAAGGCCATTTCAGATCAGTTTGTCCAAGTATCTGAATTGTATATGTGCGGGGAGGGGTGGGGACTGAAACCTAGAGGAGGGTGGATGGGCCCAAGGTTACACAGTGGCAAAATGCAAACTAGAACCCTATTTCCAGGTTGGCCTACTTCCAGAAAAGTGCGTTTTTCCCGTGAAAGTCAGCTTTGACTGTTATTTCAGGCAGCCACCGGCATATGGGAGTTGTTTTGTTTGGAAGCAGGTTATTCCTATTCCTGGAATCAAATTCTGCAATCAGTGTCTCAACTGACAGGAAAAGCAAGCCTCAAGTTTTTTTCTTTTCCCTAGGCGTCCTTGTGACTATGGAGATGGCCAAAAACTTGATGGCAAAAATGAATTTATTTCCAAAGCTTACGTCCCACACTCAATGACAAAGAGCCCCAAAGGCAGCAAGGAATATGAAAAGGCCAGTACAATTTATACTTGTTGAGTTTCTGTCTAGTTCGTTTATGAGAATGTACATAAATATCCACATTGAATGGAATTAAACATGAATATGGGATCATGGTGTAGAGGACAGGTCACTGACCTAGGAGTTAGCCCACCTGTGTTCTGACACAGCTCTGACACATGACTGTGAATATTCCAGTTTGTCTAGAGTATGAGGTGGATTGGGAGGTAAGGCAAGAGGCCAAATAGGTAAGAAGCAAAAGAATAGGTGGCACCTGGCCTAATGAGGGCCATACATTCAGTGCACAGAAAATAACTCCTCGGTGAATAACTGAAGCTAAGAAGGAGAGTTTTACTGTATTTTTTTACTTATAAACAGCAAACATTTATTTTTCACAGTCCTAGACACTGGTTAGTCCAAGATCAAGGCACCAGCAGATTTGGTGTCTGGTGAAGGCCACTTCCTGGGTCATAGATGGCAACTTTTCACAATGTGCTCACGTGGTGGAAGGGGCAAAGTATCTCTCTGGACCCTCTTAAATAAGGCACTAATCTCATTCATGAGGGTTCCACCCTTATGACCTTGGCACCTCCCAGAGACCCCACCTTCTAATACCGTTATCTTGGGGATTAGGATTTCAACACATAGATTTGGGGGGAATGCAAACATTCTCTTTAGGACACCTACCCAATTTCCATACTGCCCACAAAGTGCCATGTGTAAACCCAAATAAAATCACATCATTTTCTTCCTTTAAAAAGTTCAAAGTCTTCTGATTGACTGGCAGAGAACTTTTCTTCTTCAACCTTTCTCTCCATAACCTATTCTGCATACTCCATTTTTCATTTCCATCTCTTCTTTTTTTGAAGTTAATTTTTATTGAAGTATAGTTGCTTTACAATGTTGTCTTAGTTTCTGCTTTACAGCAACATGAATCGGTTATATGTATACATTATATCCCATCTTTTTTAGATTTCCTTTGCATTTAGGTCACCACAGAGTACTGGGTAGAGTTCCCTGTGCTATACAGTAGTTTCTGAGAAAGAGAGTTTTAGATCTGATTGTCCAAACTAAGGAATTTGATTTCTATCTTACATTCAACAGTAAGCTTTTGGAGGCTTTGTGCAGGAAAATGACACCATCAGGAAGAAACTTTCAGTTACTTTCTGTAGGAAGAACTGGAGGAAAGATAGACTGGGGACAAGGAGAGAAGTTAGGAGGGTGGTGCGCACTTCTGCTCCGAGTAATGGCACTCACCATCGCAATGAGGACAACTAAAAAATACTGGGTGAAATGTGAAAAGAAATTATCTTCATTAAGCGCTAAGAAACTCTGAGGCCAAAATCTAGAAGAAAGCAAAAACCCAAATAGGAAAGCCCAGCACTCGAAGCCACTTTTACCTGAGGGCATTAGCTGGATCCAGAAGAAAGAATTGTGACACTGAGCTGTGGTTTTGGCGACCTGATGGGAAAAGAGACCAAAAGTTGAAGTCCTCACCCCCATTGAGTAGATCTGTTAAGCCCTCCAGCCACTCTAAGCTGAAAAGAAGTGGCTACCCCTTTGGGATAATGGTGAACCAGAAGCAACAAGCCCTGGCATGGACTTGCAGTCTAGGTATCCATCACCAGAGTGATCTGAGGAACTTCAAGCCCTGAACTTGGAATAAAGTGGTCTTGGACAGGTAGTGACCCCAGGCATTTAGCAGAAGCAGGTGAAAATGCTCTCTGTAGGAAGGTTCTGTCTTCCCATGCCTGAAATCAGTCTATTAAATAATTTTTCAATAATACATTGGTACATAGTCAAAGATAAGTGGACACATAAGCAAAAAAAATACATTGTAAGTGACAGCCCAAAGAAAAAATAGACAATGAAAACAAATTCACAAATATTTCACATATCAGAATTATGAGATCCAGACTATAATCACTATGGCCTACTATAGTTCAAAAAATTAAGAAATAATCTTTAAAATATTTTCAGGGAACAGAAAATCCTAAAATGTGGCATAGCCAATCTGGAAAAGAATCAAATAGGACATCTAGGACTAAAAAAATATAACGATTGAGGGTTCAATGGATGCGTTCAACACAAGGCTAAACATAATCATTAGATGATGATAAATGCGATGAAGAGAAATAAACCTAAGAGAGAATTATTGAATTAGAAGATAGATCAAAAGAAATCATCCAGAATTCTGCCTGGAGAAGTGAATTTTATGAAGAGAAATGTAGGATAAGAGACACAATGAATAGAGTGAAGAAGTCTAATATACATTTAATTTAAATCCTAGAAGGACAGGAGTGAGAAATGGGAAAGAAGATGATGGCCAAACATTTTCACAAGCAGATGAAATGCACCAATCCACAGATACTAGAAGCTCATTGAATTCTCATCAGGATAGAAAACAGAAATTCACTCCTAGACGCATCATAATGAGAGTGCAGGACATCAGAAAGAATGAAGGCTATGTTAAGGATCCAAGTTAGAGATAATGAATCTTGACCTTGGGCAGGAGCAGAAGAAATAAAGACAAGGGGATGGGCCTCTGGACGCTGGTCTTTAGAATACCTTTTTCTCAGACTTACCATGAAACACTATTTTATAAATGTTATCCATTTCATCCTTCATTAATAAAAATCATTTGCTACCAAATCTATTTCTTAGAGCACCCTGACACCTAGGAGCTGTTCAAATTGTCTTAGTCATACATGGAAGGTCGTCACCCTATAAGTATGTCATCTCATGGGCTATGACAGGGGTGAGTATTCTCCATAGGAATTATGAAGGTTAATTTTATGTGTCACCTTGACTGGGCTAAGGAAGAATTTCAAGTGCATGAACCTATTCCAGGAGCTATTAGGTCTGGAAAAGCTTCTCTGTGGACCTGCAGATCCTATTTAGGAGTCAGCTATGGAAATGAAGTCAGAGTGACCCTTCTTGTGTTCCATTTAATGCAAACATGAAGAGAGCTTCTTTCCATTGAAATGCATTGTTATGGCACCTTGCTTATACACAACTTCACTTTGAATTTATTAAAAGTAAATGGAAACACTTATTTCACCTTGAGGATTATGTGTGGATCTTAATTTACAAAATGTACTCTCTACCCCATCCCACTGATCAGAAAATGGCCAACCTCCTCCAGAGGACTAATAATAATAATTTAATCCTCACTTCAGCTCTGTAAGGTAGGTATTATTCTTCCCATTTTCCAGCCAGGAGGGGAGATGATATAGTAGAAGTCAGAGCTTAGACTCTGAAGCCAGACTGCCTGGGTTTGAATTTCACCTGTGTCACTCACTAGCCGTGGAATCTTAAGCAACTTACATAGCTTCTCTGTGCCTCACTTCCTTCTTCTCTAGAGTAAGATAATAATAGGACTTCTTTAGAGGTTACAATGAGTTAATTCATGGAAAGCACCTAAATTATTACGGCCAATCATACAATCAGTGCTCAAAACATGGAAACTCTTCTTCTTCTAGAGTTACGTGGCCATTTATTTTCTGGCCACTTAATACGACGAACGAGAAGGAAAAATATGGATCACTGAAGCCAACTAGAAGAAGAAACATGGGTCATGGGAGCAGCCTGGCCTTGTTATCCATAGGTCCTGAGATGAGCTGTGTGACCCTGACTAGGGGCAGGAGGAGGTGTCTACAAGTGTTCTCCAACCCTTGCACTCCAGGGGGAGCCAGTGCCTAAAATATGTCCCAAATGTGTCTGCCCCACCTAGAAGGTCATGGAATCCCAGAGATGAGAAAAGGCCCTTTCCCACACAGGCTCCAGGAAGCGTTTAGAACCCCAAGGAATATACAAATTTCTAAGCTCAATGAATCACAATAAATTCACTTTAAAAGTACTACTTTACCCTCTTAATTTACAAGTGACAAGGTGTGAAGCAACTGTTTGTTCATCATAGTTTTTCTTTGGGAAACCTGAAGCAGTTTCTGGCTCACCCAGTAGGGGTGTCAAACCCCTGAGTGACATGGAACCACCTTATCACCTTACCTTATCATTTCTAATGGCTGGAGTTTGTGTTCCGTTGTCATCACAGAATGTAAGTGGTTTCAACTATAACTTTGTTCAAAGCTCTTAGTCCATATCAAACTAACTAATGTTTCCCCTTTACTTTTCAGTTAAGACTCTCAAGTAGCTCCTAGAGCAGCTTCAGCATTTATACCTTTCTGTCAGCAGCTTTGTCTCAGATATTCATGTGGATACAGCCTTGTTCACAATGGAGCACAGGGCAAAATGCAGAATGTCTTTGTGTTTCTGATTTACTATAATGAGGGATAAGTGTGCTTAGGGCAATCACTCCCATGGAGAGCAAAGGGGAAATTTAGCGGAACATAATGCGTGTTGACTTGAGTAAGCCTCAGTCCCGTGCCCCTCCCTTGGGGTTGGATTCCAGTTTCTGACTACCCAAATGTGTTCACAATGCACACTGGAAGATGTAGCCCCATCTGGCAACACTGGAAATGAGCAAGGAGTTATAGGGCCCCTTAATACAGAAAAATTCCCCTGGTCACTGAGCTGGTGAACTCAAGGTGATGCGGTATTCCTCCATTCCTCATGATAACAGTATTTATTGAGAAAGCACCATATGCCAGGTCCTGTGCCATGCAGAGCCACACACACAGTCTGCCCCTAGGGAAACGACTCTTTAGTAGAAATATAGATGATGAGCCAAGGAATTCCAAAACACATGGTGCAGTGATATACATAAGAGGGGCTCCTGAACCAGGCTTGAGGGTTTGCAAAGAAAACTGGATGTCTGGGGCACGAGTGAAAGGAAGTATTAATCTTCACACTTTTATGTCCTTCCCTCAACCCTGCCATAATTTATAGACAAGTCCTATGTTCTGAGTAAAATATAAGTCCAACCATAATGCTTTTATCATTTTGGAACTAGGTTTTCCCTTCATCTATTTGTCCCTTCCTCTACTGAATCTTTGCCCCTTGTTATAAGCTGAATTGTGTCCCCGCAAAAGACATGTTGAAGTCTTGACTCCCGAAACCTGTAAATGTGACCTTATTTGGAAAGAGGGTATTTGCAGGTGTAATAAAGATCAGATGAGGTCATACTGGATTAGGGTGGGCCCTTGATCCAATATGACTGGTGTCCTTATAAGAAGAGAAAGAACACAGAAACAGAGACACAGGGGAAAACACTATGTAAAGATGAAGAAAGAGATTGGAATCGTGCATATACAAGCCGAATGATGCCAAGGAGTGACAACAACCACCAGCAACTAGGAGAGAGGCATGGAACAGATCCTTTCTCTGAGCCTCCAGAAGGAACCAACCCTACCGACACCTTGACCTCAGACTTCTGGCCTCCAGAAAGGTGAGAGAATAAATTTCGGTTGTTTTAAGCCACGTGCTTTGTGGTAATTTGTTATGGTAACCCTAGGAAACTAACATATCCCTCCGGGAGGTCTTTGTGTCTCAGGCCCCTGAGAATTCTAGTGTCTTCCTCAGTCCAGATCTTACCATCCTGTTGTTTACCTGCAATAGTACCAAGTCAGTGAATTAAGGCTGGTCCTACTGTGGGTGTAGTTAAACGTTTCCCGCATTGCTCTAAAGCAGTGGTTCTGAAACTTTAGTGTGCTTCAGTAGCACTTGGAGGACTTGTTAAAACCTGATCGCTAGCAGCCTACCTTCAGAATATCCAATTCAGCAGGTCTGGAGCAGGGTCTGAGAATTTGCATTTCAAATACGTTCCCAGCTGATGCTGCTGTTGCTGCTCCATGGCAGGCGCCTAGCACCACCTGGTCTCCAGGCAAGCTAGGTCATCCATCAGTTTCTTTCAGTAACATATACTAGAGGCTGGGCCACCATCTCTATTGCCACACAAGTTGTTTATAATCTAATATTTCACTTTATTTGAGGCTGCTATAAAGGGATGTCAAACAGGCTTACCAAATAGTTGAAAGAAATCCTTTTCAATGACAGTAAGGTGGGCCGAAATAAGTAGAACCAAGATACATTGGAGTCAGTGTTATTTATGTAAAATATAAAAACTCTGCAGCTTATTCATGTCAAACAAGCTTTTATTTTCAATGTGAACAATACTGTCAAATTTATCTGTCAAAGGTAAGAATAACGTCAGATGTCAGTTAATATCATTTTGGGATGTTGAACTTTGAAACAACATTTGTATTGTGGGCTAATGAAAACTAGAATATCCGTGAAGAACAAATTCGTCTTTTCTTTCGCTGTCCACTTCTTTTTATGCCTTCCAACTGTAGGGTGGGATAAGAGTCAATTAACAATTGTACACCAATAATATGCACCAGGGACTTTCTAAATAGGAGTCAATACTATGAACATCTGTTGGCTCTCCAAGGAGAAAACAAAACGTTTTCTTCTTGTAACCCAGACCCTTGGTTGTCAGGGTGCACATCATTTCATCACACCAACCTCATCTCTCTCTTGCCCACCACTATAAATGCTAGTTTTTGTTCTTGAAAGGCCACTCTGTGATTTAAATGTCTTTCCATCTTAAGAGCCTATGCTCCTTACACAAATCATAAATCCCTTATATTCCCAGACCTCCGGTTTCCGTATCTGTAAAATGAGAAAGAGGCTGTTATCAAACATCCGCAGGTGTAAAAATTAAGAAAGGGAGAGAGAAAGAGTGTGATACTGCGAGAGAGAGAGAGATGAGAGAGAGAAAGGAAAAGATGAATGGGTAGAGGAAAGAGAAACTAAGACTGAATTACCAACTCAGTGATAGCCAATAATCTTACTATGGCTAATTTTCTTTTCTTTTGAATAAAAAATCTCTATTGAACTAATATTTGTGAATTACTCATGAAATGCAGTCTCATATGAAATCCTTAACTTTTTACTACTTTGTAAGGAGTCACCTTCTCAAAGGCATTGTTATTCCAAGAGACTCCATTTCTGTGGCCAGGTGATGAAGGTTCAGCCAGTGCACAGCTTGGTCACTTTAGCTGCTTCTCCTGGTGGCCACTCTCTAAAAATATAGGTCTCTATATTTTAGACCTCTAAAAAAATATAGGTCTCTATTTCCAGGTCTGATAAATTTCCCATCTGTAGTAGTCTTAAAGCTACAGGACAGAGGACTTGAGGCTGTAAATGAAATACATTTCAGAACACACTTCCTTCTATACCATCTAGAATACAAGTACATTATTAACAATAAACTGTTTTTCCAAAACTAAATTTCATCAATTCTTTCTTATTTACTTTACAAAAATTATTAAAAACATGATAGATAGCTAGTGGGAAGCAGCTGCATAGCACAGGGAGATCAGCTCGGACCTCTGTGACCACCTAGAGGGGTGGGATAGGGAGGGTGGGAGGGAGATGCAAGAGGGAAGAGAAATGGGGATATAGGTATACTAGAGCTGATTCACTTTGTTATAAAGCAGAAACTAACACACCACTGTAAAGCAATTATACTGCAATAAAGATGTTAAAAAGATAAACAAAAGGTAGATTAAGGATGTAAACAAAACAAAACATAAAGCTGTTAGTAACAGGTATATGTCGGGAATGCTTGCACTATACAATAATACCTGTATTCTCCAGAGCTGCCCTCTGCTGAGACCATATCCAGCTTAGGTCCTTCTTCTCATTTCCATCCTCTTTCTCTTCATCAGCGTTTTCATACTGATGTTCACTCTCTTCTTTAGGGTCGAATGATACGGACTTTGGCATCACAAGGTGGTGGACAACATTTCCCGATTTAAAATCAGCAGCAGAATCTAGTTCTCTGCCCTCGGGAGGATCTGGAGAAGAGAAATATGTCAGAAAATAAATAAATAAGTAAAAAGAACAGCTGGCCATGCTCCTACTGGTTGATACAACACTTCCATGGCCCTCGCACTTCTGCTGCTTGACAGTTTTCACAACACGTTCCCCCTCTTTCCAGCAGATCTCACACACTGCTGCTGATTATTTCTGGCCCTTTGGAGAAGGGATCGAAATCGTCTGATCCTGAGAGCATGTTTGTATGTTTCTGCCAGAACCTCACTGGAAAACGTTCACCCGATATAAAGACAAATTCTACCGCGAAGCTCATTGATTCCTCAACCACTGAAAAGTGCCCCTGTGCCATTTCATCACTTTCTCAGGTCATCCTACTGAGAATCTTTACATTTTTAGAAGCCCGTCAGCCAAAAGTGAGGTATGCCATTTGTTTGCCCCTCGGGTGGTAGAAGGCAGCATACTTTTTCTCAAGATCCTAAAGGTCTTTAGAGAACTGGGCTTCTACTTGTGCATATCGTGCCTGAAGGTTTTTGAGAGGTTTGACCCGCTGCCTAACCGCCAGAGGCCAGCGCTGAGCACAGCCTGCCTTTGAGGCCAATGCCCCAGCAGGGGCTGCAAGGGCCTGAGGCCTGGGCCGCCCCTCGCCAGCTTCGGCCCCGTCGTCAGGTCCACACGCCCCAGCCTCCCAGGACTCGGAGGCATTAGCCAGGACCTCGCCCGCCCAGAACTCGGCCTCCGCTGCCGCCGCCGCTGGTTCCTCTGCCTTCTGGGATGCCGCCCCCTCTGCAGGTTCCCGCGGCTTCCAGGGCGGGGTGCCCTCTGCCTGGTACTCGCCTTCCAGCATCTGGTCCCCTCTCTCTCCCGGCTCCCTGGGCTCCCAAGAGCAGCGCCTGACCACCGCGTGCCCGGCATGGGGCCGGGCCAGGACGCGGTCGTTATAATGAATACGGGGTCTAGAAGGGAAGGGACCGAAACCGCGCGGTGGGGAACTCAAAGATACCCGCGACCACTTCTGCGCCCTCCTCACCATCCTCTTTGTCCACATAATTCTCGTCCTCTTCCTTGTCTATGTCTCTCTCCTCCGCCTCTTCGTTCTTCTCCTCGTCTTCTTCAGCCTCCTCCGCCTCCTCCACTTCCTCTTCCTCTTCTTCTGCCTCTTGCGGCTCTTCTACCAGCTGTACATCCCAGTACTCCTGGACTATGGCCCTCCTGCCCACCCTGCTCTTCCCAAAGGGCTCGCACTACCGCCTGTAAATCATAAACCCCTTATATTCCCAGACCTTCAGTTTCCATATCTGGAGAATGAGGCTGTTCTCAAAGGTCCACAGGTGTGAAATTTAAGAAAGGGAGAAAGAAAGAGTGTGATACTGAGAGAGAGAGAGAGAGAGAAAAGAAAAGATGAATGGGTGGAGAAAAGAGAAACTAACATTGAATTACCAACTCAGTGATAGCCAATAATCTTACTATGGCTAATTTTCTTTTCTTTTGAATAAAAAATCTCTATTGAACTAATATTTGTGAATTACTCATGAAATGCAGTCTTATTTATTTATTTATTTAAAATCCTTAACTTTTTACTACTTTGTAAGGAGTCACCTTCTCAAAGGCATTGTTATGCCAAGAGACTCCATTTCTGTGGCCAGGTGATGAAGGTTCAGCCAGTGCACAGCTTGGTCGCTTTAGCTGCTTCTCCTGGTGGCCACTCTCTAAAAATATAGGTCTCTATATTTTAGACCTCTAAAAAAATATAGGTCTCTATTTCCAGGTCTGATAAATTTCCCATCTGTAGTAGTCTTAAAGCTACAGGACAGAGGATTTGTGTATGTAAATGAGATACATTTCAGAACACACTTCCTTCTATATCATCTAGAATACAAGTACATTATTAACATTAAACTCTTTTTCCAAAACTAAATTTCAACAAGTTTTTCTTATTTACTTTACAAAAAAAATTAAAAACACGATAGATAGCTAGTGGGAAGCAGCTGCATAGCACAGGGAGATTAGCTCGGTGCTTTGTGACCACCTACAGTGGTGGGATAGGGAGGGCGGGAGGGAGACGCAAGAGGGAGGCGATATGGGGATATAGGTATACGTATAGCTGATTTACTTTGTTATAAAGCAGAAACTAACACACCATTGTAAACCAATTATACCCCAATAAACATATTAAAAAAAAAAGAACCACAGTAGTGGCAGTCATACCTGTAATTTCTGTTCACAAAAATCACAGTATATATTACAAAAATCACAATGCATATTACAAAATCACACACAATCTCAAGGAACATTATAGTTGTTGTAGAGATTTCGAAATATCATTTATACTTCCTATGACTTCGGAAGTACTGTATTTATTATACCTGCTGAATGATGTTTTTAGTATAGAACACATATCTTACTATATGCAGTGTTGAGTGTCTGACATTAAGCTTTTGATTGCTAAGTCATCAAGTTCAAAGACATCCATCTCGAATAAACACATTGCTAGCTGTATGGCAGCTACACAACTAGATAAGCACCCAGGCTACGCCCACCCATGACACCCATTAAGTTCTTCTTTTAGATAGCTCCGGGTAACCTAGATAACTGACCAGGTGAGTGACCTCATTTTTCCCTTCCTGTGCCTAAATCCCCTCTTATGTTTTAAAATTTATTTATTTACTTATTTTTGGCTGCGTTGGTTCTTTTTTTTTTTTTTTACATTTAGCCTAATTTTATTCATGCTTGACTTGGGATGGGGAATAGATCATTCAGTAAACACATGAAGTAAAAACAAAATATGTCTTGACATGTACAACTTTTAAAATACAATAATGATGTACCTTAATTACTTCCATGCACTCAAGTCTAGCATTACAGTTTTTTTAAAAAAAAATAAACACAATTAAGACTTCTACGAGCATTTTACAATAAAGTAATTCTTAATTTTTCTGTGTAGATAGATCAAGCATCTCCAAAATACAAACTCCTATACACAGTGAGCGCTTCACTTAAAATGAATACTTAAGTAAATTAAGTATGTAGACAGCCTTAGGATAGCTGACATTATAATATTCAGCTAAGTAGGCAACAAAGCATAGTGCCAAATGTAAAAAAGTGTATTTTCAAATAAATTTCAAAAACTAAGTTAACTTTTTATAATTAATTACAGAAAATATAATGATTTGCTAAAATAAATAAGATGTGATGTAGTAACACTTCACTATAAAGAATGCATACCAGGGCCTTCCCTGGTGGCGCAGTGGTTAAGAATCCACCTGCCAATGCAGGGGACACAGGTTCGAGCCCTGGTCCGGGAAGATCCCACATGCCGCGGAGCAACTAAGCCTGTGCGCCACAACTACTGAGCCTGAGCTCTATAGATCCCGCAAGCCACAACTACTGAGCCTGCGTGCCACAACTACTGAAGCCCACGTGCCTAGAGCCGGTGCTCCATAACAAGAGAAGCCACCACAATGAGAAGTCTGCGCACTGCAATGAAGAGTAGCCCCCGCTTGCTGCAATTAGAGAAAGCCCGTGCGTGGCACAAAGACCCATCACAGCCATAAATAAATAAATTTATTTTTAAAAAACCCAAAAACAAAGAATGCAAACTAGAAGATTTATAAATGGTGAGGGAATCTTATAAAGAATAGTTTGCTACAATAAACAATGGCTAAATAGAAGTGCATATTGTGAAGCACCATGGGTGGTATATGTTTTGCCACATACTTTTGTTACCTTGAGGTAGATAATACATGTATACCAAATTCGGCATTCATTTTCAGTTGCTCCTGGTATCATGTGTTTTTAAAAAATGTGTACAGTACGAAAAACTTGAAAATACTCATGAATGAAAAATATTTTAGGAAAAAAATAGATATTTTCATGCAATTATGTACAGTCTCACTGTGTAGATTTCAAGGCAAGATTTTTGTTTCCTGTAAAACAGATCATTGTTCCATGAGAGAATGATTTTTACTTGTCTTAGTGTATTTCTTTTGTCTCCTCCTGCATTGCATTATTTTGCTCTATTCTTTATTTTTGTGTGCAAACGACATGCCAGTTAAAGTGAAAACCATCTCATGTATAGAAAAAAAGTCTGGATTTTAAAAACCAAGAAAAAATCCTTTCTAAATGACACCATCTGATTCAAGTAAAAAAATGACTTAAACACTAGTAATAACAAAGACAAAACACATTTCATGAAGAATACAAAAAGAAATGCCTGCTGAGTGTTGTAGTTCAGATGTTTCAGAATGCTGCTGTGTGTTTTATGAGGAATCTGAGGGGAAGATTTCATAGCAGAAGGTGTTAATGCGGCCTGCATTGACTTAAGTGGTGACCCAACTGGACTGTGAAACTGTGGAATGCCTATGGGTTCAAGCTGCTTGTTAAAGAGGAACTTCCCCACTGTTGTTCAGAAATCCTTCCTCATTTCCTCTCTCCCCAAGCTTCCCATCCTCTACTGGCCCAGTTTCTAGTGCTGCATTGGATCTTCATTGCTGTGTGCGGGCTTTCTCTAGCTGCTGCGAGCGGGGCCTACTCTTCGTTGTGGTGCACAGGCTTCTCATTGTGGTGGCTTCTCTTGTTGCAAAGCGCCGGGCTCTAGGTGCACGGGCTTCAGTAGTTGTGGCACACAGACTCAGTAGTTGTGGAGCGTGGGATCTAGAGCGCAGGCTCGATAGTTGTGGTGCACTGCGGCATGTGGGATCTTCCTGGACCAGTGATTAAACAGGTAGATCCACAGGCAGATTCTTAACCACTGTGCCACCAGGGAAGTCCCACCTCTTATGTTTTAAATTCACCAATAAAGAGAGAACCTAGCTACCTTGCCCTTGGACCTAATAAATGCAAACCTCAAGTTCATTTCTCTCTGTCTCTGTCTCTCTTTGTCTCTCTTTGTCTCTCCATGACCTTGCTATGTGTCCCTCAGGTGCGCCATATACCCTCCATGACCTGTGAGTAATTAACTTTGCTTTTTCAAAGTTTCCTGATGGTTGTTCCTGAGGTGCATGTTACAACCATAATAAGAACCACAAGGGCCGGTCCAGCTACAACATTGTCTCTGGTTGGGGAAATGTCTGTGGGGGTCTCCTCACAGGTACTACCACTGGGTAAGTGCCTCAGGCAGTCTTAGGCAATAGGACTACTATTGATGGGATGAGACTGACACAACAGTATATCACTAATTTGTCATTGTAGTATTTTTATAATTATACTTCAACATTATTGGTGCCCTTTGTTATCCTAAATATTTTTTTTGGCATTTAAAAGTTTATTCTGAAAAGAGACGCATAGTTTTCACCAGACTGCCAAAGAATTCTTCACTTATTTGGCAGTTAAAGCTGGATCCATGGTGTAAGTCTGTGATCTAGCTCAAAGGAGGCAGAAAGAGAGTGGAGAAGGGACTCAACAATTGTTATGCCCTGGCCAGTAAATGTCACACATCACTTACACTCCTATTCCACTGATGAGAACTTAGTCTCATGGGCACCTTTAATTGTGAGAGGCTAAGAAATGTAATATATCAGGGGAGCCATGTGGCTATTATTTACAGTGGAGAAAGGAAAACAGAGTTGATGACTTCCATGCTCCATTCCACTACTCTTTTTTAAAAACTGAAGTATAGTTGATTTACAATATTATATTAGTTTCAGGTGTACAGCAAAGTGATTCAGTATTTTTGCAGATTATACTCCATTACAGGTTACTACAAGGTAATGGCTATAAGTTCTGTGCTATACAGTATATTCTTGTGGCTTATCTATTTTATATATACCACTACTTTTTTGTATCTTCTTCCCCAACAAGTTTTATCCTTTTAGTTCTAAGAGTTTACCCATAGACTTTTCTTCATTTTTCTGTGTAGGAAGATTTGTTTCCTCCTTTCCACACCATCTTTTATAATGTTTATTTCTTTTTCTTATCTAGCTGCATTGACTAAGACCTCCAGTATAATATTTAATAGAAACAATGATAGAGAAAATACTTGTCTATTTCCCCAATTTAGGAGAAATTCTGCTGTAAACTTTCACTATTGAGATATTAGTATAGATATTTAATGATTAACCCTTATGAAGTTAAGGAACTTATCTTCTATTCCTGGTTTGCTAGGATGAGCTGAGATTTACAAGGTGAATAATGGTAGTCCTTCATGATCTGACCACAGGGATGAATGATTTGAATGAGGTTTAGTCTTTTTTCTTTTTTTTACATCGTTATTGGAGTATAATTGCTTTACAATGGTGTGTTAGTTTCTGCTTTATAACAAAGTGAATCAGTTATACATATACATACGTTCCCATATCTCTTCCCTCTTGCGTCTCCCTCCCTCCCACCTTCCCTATCCCACCCCTCTACGTGGTCACAAAGAACTGAGCTGATCTCCCTGTGCTATGCGGCTGCTTCCCACTACCTATCTACTTTACGTTTGGTAGTGTATATATGTCCATGCCACTCTCTCACTTTGTCACAGCTTACCCTTCCCCCTCCCCATACCCTCAAGTCCATTCTCTAGTAGGTCTGTGTCTTTATTCCTGTCTTACCCCTACATTCTTCATGACATTTTTTTCCTTAAATTCCATATATATGTGTTAGCATACGGTATTTGTCTTTCTCTTTCTGACTTACTTCACTCTGTATGACAGACTCTAGGTCCATCCACCTCATTACAAATAGCTCAATTTCGTTTCTTTTTATGGCTGAGTAATATTCCATTGTATATATGTGCCACATCTTCTTTATCCATTCATCCGATGATGGACACTTAGGTTGTTTCCATTTCCTGGCTATTGTAAATAGAGCTGCAATGAACATTTTGGTACATGACTCTTTTTGAATTATGGTTTTCTCAGGGTATATGCCCAGTAGTCGGATTGCTGGGTCATATGGTACTTCTATTTTCAGTTTTTTAAGGAACCTCCATACTGTTCTCCATAGTGGCTGTACCAATTCACATTCCCACCAGCAGTGCAAGAGGGTTCCCTTTTCTCCACACCCTCTCCAGCATTTATCATTTCTAGATTTTTTGATGATGGCCATTCTGACTGATGTGAGATGATATCTCATTGTAGTTTTGATTTGCATTTCTCTAATGATTAATGATGTTGAGCATTCTTTCATGTGTTTGTTGGCATTCTGTATATCTTCTTTGGAGAAATGTCTATTTAGGTCTTCTGCCCATTTTTGGATTGGGTTGTTTGTTTTATTGATACTGAGGTGCATGAGCTGCTTGTATATTTTGGAGATTAATCCTTTGTCAGGTGCTTCATTTGCAAATATTTTCTCCCATTCTGACAGTTGTCTTTTCATCTTGTTTATGGTTTTCTTTGCTGTGCAAAAGCTTTGAAGTTTCATTAGGTCCCATTTGTTTATTTTTGTTTTTATTTCCATTTTTCTAGGAGGTGGGTCAGAAAGGATCTTGCTGTGATTTATGTCATAGAGCGTTCTGCCTATGTTTTCCTCTAAGAGTTTGATAGTTTCTGGCCTTACATTTAGGTCTTTAATCCATTTTGAGCTTATTTTTGTGTATGGTGTTAGGGAGTATATTTAGGTCTTCTGATGTTGGGTGCATATGTATTTACAGTTGTTAAATCTTCTTGATGAGTTGACCTCTTTATCATTATATAATAATATTCTTTGTCTCTTGTTAATCATTTTTGGCATAAAGTCTATTTTGTCTGGTGTTGTATAGCTACCCACACTTTCTTTTGGTTTCCACTTACATGGAATATCATTTTCTATCCCTTCCTTTTTAGTCTATGATTGTCCATAGAGCTGACGTGAGTCTTTTGTAGGCAGCATATAGTTGGGTCTTGTTTTTTTTTTATCCATCCTGCCACTCTATACCTTAGGACTGAAGAATTCAGTCTGTTTACATTTAGAGTAATTATTGATATGTAAGCACTTACTAATGCCATGTTATTGTTTTCTGGCTATTTTGTAGTTCCATTGTTCCTTTTTTCCTCTCTTTCTGTCTACTTTTGTGAGTTGGTGCTTTTCATAGTAGCTATTTCTGATTCACTTCTCTTTATCATTTGTGAAGTTATGATGGGTTTTTGCTTTGTCGTTACTATAAGGCTTACATAAAACGTCTTATATTTTTAACAGTCTACTTTAAGCTGATAGCAACTTACTTTGATCACATACAAAAGCTTTTCCCTTTTACTCCCCCCTTTTATGTTTTTGATGTCGCAATTTACCTCTTTTTATACGGTACATTCATTAAAACATTATAGTCACTATATTCCTTATATTATTTACCTTTAAACTTTATACTATAGTTAAGTGGTTAATACACCATCATATCACTGAATTAGAATTTTTGGAATCTGACTCTATGTCACTCTTTATCACTGTGTTGTATATTTTCATATGTTTTCCTGTTAACAATTAGTGTTTTTAATTTCAGGTTGAAGAACCCCTTTCAGCATTTCTTGTAAGGCAGGTCTCATGGTGATGAGCTCCCTCAGCTTTGTTTGTCTAGGAAAGTTTTTATTTCTCCTTCATTCCTGAAGGACAATGTTGACAGGTAGAGTATTCTTGGCTGGCAATGTTTTTCTTTCAACACTTTGAATATATCATTCCACTCTCTACTGGCCTATACAGTTCCTCCTGAGAAGCTTAGTGATTCTTTAATGGATGTTCCTTTGTAGGTTACAATCTTTTTACTTTCTGCTTTTAGGATTCTCTATTTGTCTTTGATTTTTGACAGTTTTATTATAATATGTCTTGGAGAAGGTTATTTTATTTTATTTTATTTTGCGGTACACGGGCTTCTCACTGTTGTGGCCTCTCCCGTTGCGGAACACAGGCTCTGGACATGCAGGCTCAGCAGCCATGGCTCACGGGCCCAGCCGCTCTGTGGCATGGGGGATCTTCCCGGACTGGGGCATGAACCCGTGTCCCCTGCATTGGCAGGCGGACTCTCAACCACTGCGCCACCAGGGAAGCCCTGGAAAAGGTCATTTTTAATTGAGATAGTGGGGTGACCTATTAGCTTCATGAACTTGGACATCCAAATCTCACCCCAGGTTTGGGAAGCTCTGAGCTATTATTTGTCTAAATAAACTTTCTTACCTTTTCTTCTTTTCTTCTCCTTCTGGAACTCCAATGATTCTGAAATTTGTTCTTTTTTGTAATGTTCCATAGATCACATAGGCTTTCTTCATTCTTTCATTCTTTTTTTCTTTGTTATCCTCTGACTGAGTTATTTCCAAGTTCCTGTCCTCTAACTCACTGATTTTATCTTCTGTTTGGTCTGTTATGCTATTCATGTTCTGTATTGCATTTTTTTGTTTCATTCAATGAATTATTCAGCTCCCAAATTTCTGTTTGGTTCTTGTTTGTGTTTCTTTCTCTACATTAAATTTCGTTTTGTTCATGCATTATTTTTCTGATTTCATTGAATTTTCTTTCAGTGTTTTTTGTAGCTCACTGCATTTCCTCAAAATAGCTATTTTGAATTTTTTATCAGGTAAATCATAAATCTCCATGTCTTTGTGTTTGGTTACTGGAAGATTATTGTGATCTTTTGGTGATGTCATGTTCCCTTGATTTTTCATGTTCCTTGGAGTTTTCCATTGCTGTTTTTGCTTTTGAAATAGGAGTCACCTCTTCCAATCTTTAATAACTTTCTTCAGGGGAGTAAAACCTTTCATCAGTCCTGCTATAAACTCTGAAGCTTTCTTAGACCTTATTTTGATACACCTCCTCTCCATGCTTCTTGCTCCCTCTTGTGGCATAATTCTTCATCTTGTGTATCTTCTCTCCATTTTACAATACACCAGGCTGGCTGCTGATAGCCTCCATTTTGTCTTCTCATAAGTGGTGCTACAGCTCACATTTGTGTTTTTTCCCTTGCCATAGTGCATTTTTCTGAGCATACTCCCTGTCTACCAGGACTTGCTCATGCTTCTGCCCTTAAGAAGTACAGACAAGGAGCTGGTTTCAGACTGAGATAGGTATGGGTTTGGCACTCAGGGCATTGGGAGTGCTCATGGGCCAGGTTGGGGGATCCTCCAGAGGTTTTCCCAACAATAAACCTGTATATTTATGGTTGATTGATTTTCAAACAGAATACCAAGAATGTCAATGTTGTCACCAAAGGTAGGTTTCATTCTGAGGCCTCTTCTCTTGGCAGCCATCTCACTGTGTGCTCACATGACCTCTTCATTGTGCACACACAGTGAAGGAGGAAGAGAGCAAGCTCTCTGGTCTCTCTTCTTATAAGGACACTAATCTCATCAGAATAGGGACTGCCCTCATTAGCTCATCTATCTGTAACTACTTCCCAAAGGCCCCATCTCCAAGTACCATTACATTGGGGGTTAGGGCTTCAGCATATGAATTTGGGGGAGGGGACAAATATTCAGTCCATAACGCTAGGCAATATTTAGGTAAGTATCACATGAAGTCTTTACATAATGACAACCTCCTAGATTTACTTCTAAAAGGAGCTTGCTAAGGAGCATTGGCAGTAGCAGGCACCAAAGTATATAATGGGTCTGTTGTACATACTTTTTAAAAGTATGGCGTTGGTTAAAGAAATGATGAAGAGCACAGTGGAACAAAATGAAAAGGTTAATTTGAATCTCACATTAAAGAATCAAGATTCCAGGCTTCCCTGGTGGCGCAGTGGCTGAGAGTCTGCCTGCCGATGCAGAGGACATGGGTTTGTGCCCCGGTCCGGGAAGATCCCACATGCCGCGGAGCAGCTGGGCCCGTGAGCCATGGCCGCTGAGCCTGTGCGTCCGGAGCCTGTGCTCCGCAACGGGAGAGGCCACAACAGTGAGAGGTCCGCGTACTGCAAAAAAAAAAAAAAAAAAAAAATCAAGATTCCAATTAGCAACAATTAACTCTTCCCACAAGTCGTTGCTTACAGTTTCCAGAAGTAAAATTTAAAATCAACTGTCTAGATCTATATTTTTACTTATCTGTCTAGCAATATATTCATCTTGGTATGCATGCCTTACAGAGTGTTCTCAAGATTAAACTAGTTGCATAATCATGGATTGGAATGGTTTATTTTTAAAAACAAAATGTTGATACCTAAAAACTTAACATTAAACATCAGTTGCAGCTAAGTCAATGAGCCCCATCTCAAGTAACCTCCAAAAAAAGAGACTTCGGAGGAGCACTAACAATAGAAATAAATAAAATATTGATCAACTGACAATGAAATCATTTTAATGGTGCCATGAAGAGTCCAATGGAGAAAAGGAATAAATACAATTTTGCTATGTAAAGCGAAATCTTAAATTTAAAATAATCAAGTAAGATTCTAATGTGCAACAATTTACCCTTTGCACAACATATGTGTGTCTGCCTTGGTTCACCCTTTGCACTACTCAGATACACTCATACCCTATGTTAAGTATACTTTGACATCAAAATTTTCAAGGACGTACAGGCCGTAGTCTCTAAAATTAAGTAATACAGGAGAGTTAATTGAACAAGCTATGGTTCCCCTGCTTCAATTGGTCTTGAAGCCATAGTCTATACATTCTCTTCTATCATTCATTCTAGATTACCCTTGCTCTTGACCAACACTGCAGCTGGTGTAAGTCATTTATCTTTTGGGACAACCCAACATTTTATCCCTGAGGGGTTAGGGCCCTTTGTTGCCTTGCCATTATTAGGTCATTGTTACTATAACTGTCCATTCACTGTTATCATCAGGCATGGAAGCACTAAAAGACACCCCAGTGGATCATCTGAGTGACAAACATATTCTTCCCTGCCTCCGTTAGGTAACAGAAACCCTAACTTCTTATGATAATCAGAGACAGTTATGCCCACTAGTATAGTAATTCCTTTCTTTGCCTTCTGCTCTACCAAAATGAGAAGGCTAAAGTGACCAGGTAGTAATTGTAGTTTTGGGTTAGGAGGAACCCTTAAAGTGTTTCCTGGTGGAAGCATCACTCTTGAGAAGCAGACGTGAGTATGCAGAAACAAGAAACACAAATTCTGTAAGTGGGTCACTGAGTTGGTTCCCGGACATGTATTCTAGCTATTAGAAATACAATACCGCATATCATTTGTTGATATGTAGGTATATATTATTCGCTCTGAAGGACAATATTCCAACACTGCAGTGTCTTCCTCTGTCTGGTGCCTTAGCTGTGCCTTTAACAGGCCATCCAATCAGCTTACTGGACCAGCTAATACTGAGTTCTATGTTATATTATAGGACCAGTGGATCCTTGTGGTCGTGTACCCGTTGCCACACCTCCTTCACCATAAAATGGATCCCTTGAATCAGGTATTTTGTAAACTTCAAATTGTGATGCCAGCAGAGAAAGCAAGCTAAACTCATATCGGGAGAAGATGTCAATTCTGTTAAGAGCAAATCACACCATCCTCCATGGTAGAAAGGTCTGAAATAATCAACTTGCCACCAAGATGGTAGCTGGTGTTGGTGAGTACTCCATTCTTTTGAGCCCGTGTATAGCCTCCATCCATACCATCATGGCTACTCCACTCATAGGCCCATTGTGCAAATGCTGGGGTGGCCAAGGATGGAGGCTGGCTGACATGCACAGGACAAGTCAGAGATAAGTTTGTGCAAAAGCAGTATTAGGCACCAAATGTGTCTGCCACACCTGGACCCAAAGTAGTCTTTGCTAGATGGAGTCACTATTCTCTTATCCATGACATTGCCCTCAGCAACAGCAGCAGGAATATGTCCTCCATCTCACTTACACATATTACAAATATCCAACAAGTCAATCTAATTGACAGAACTGAATTTACTATGAGAAATCTAACTGCAATTAGTAAGGTAGAATGGAGGTTGAGTTAATCAATCCACAATATCTACTACATTTATTAGAAATTTATGTACTTTTATTCATAAATGCAATTAGTCTACTATTCTGAGTTATCTTTACAAAGTTTGTGTTAAGGTTATCCTCGTTTCATAAAATTAATTGAATCTCTATACACGTTTGTGTGTATGTTATATCTGAAGTGAGCATTATGGAATATGTCTTCCTTGGGGGTTATGCCTGCTTCTTGTCTATAGAATTTTGGCAGCCTAACGGTTGTTTTAAGTCTTATGGCCTAAATTGAGTCTGATAACCTAGATTATTTTAATCCTGGTGGCCCAAGCATTGGTTTAAGTCTTTTTCACAGGCTTTCTTAGTTCAGGCTTATGGTTTATTTAACAGTTCCATTGTCTCAAAAACAGGCTTGGCTTCAGTCAGCCATATGTGCCAATAACCACACCTGCACTTCTTATTCAGGCGTAGTTTTCAGATTTGCTATAGCTCTTTTTCTTTCTTTCTTGCTCCCATATCTCCCTGTTTCTTTAATGTGGATTAACTTGAGGTCGTCAGTCTTCTGTGGAAAAACCACAACAGTAAGGTAATCTTTGACCTGAGCATTTTATTTATATGAAAAGCTTTATATGGTGTCACACCATTAGTCTAATTTTCCCATGATACATTTTAATAATTTGAAACATTTCATTGAGCATTTGTCCTTCCAAAGATCTCTCAGTCTTATTTTTTACAATTTGAGGTTGAAACCCAGTTGGGTTTTCCAACCATAAAATGTTTGAAATTCTTGTATTCTCTATTCTCCTTTATTTCTGTTTGCAAATCAGCTAATTCTTTCTTGAGCTATTCTTGCAAATTGTATTAATCAAGGTTCTCCAGAGAAACAGAACGAATTATATACACAGATAGATAGGGACAGAGAGAGAGACAGAGACAAAAAGAGAGATATTTATTACAGGAACTGGCTTATGCTATTATGGAGGCCAAGAAGTCCCTCCATTTGCCATCTGCAAGCTGGAAAACCAGGAAAGCCAGTGGTGTAACTCAGTCCGAGTCTGAAGGCCTAAGAATCAAGGGGCTGATGGTGTAATTCCCAGTCTGAATCCAAAAGCCTGAGAACCAGGAGCGCTGATATCCAAGGGCAGGGGAAAATGAGTGTTTCACCAAAGCAGAGAGAATGAACTGCCCTTTCTCCATCTTTTTGTTCTATCCAAGCCTTCAACAGATTGATAGATGCCCACCTACATTGGTGAGGCTGATCTTTACTCATTCTACTGATTCAAATGCTAATCTCTTCTGGAGACTCCCTCACAGACACACCCAGAAATATGTTATATCAGCTATCTGGGCATCCCTTAGCCCAATCAAGTTGACACATAAAATTAACCATCACACCAGTCAAAGCCAGCAGCTATTGCCAAACACTATCATCACTATTAAAAACAGTACTAACATTTTGTTTTCTAGCTTCTTCCCCTATATTTCCCCACTAACATTGCTTTCCAATCTCTTCTCTTAGAGTTACAAATTCCCTAATTATATATGCTGAGTCTATTGCAAGTTACAGTTTCACCAAATTTTTTTTTCACCGAATTTTTGCCACTGAAAAATCCTACCACAAAACCACTTAGCCAATGTCACAGTTCAGGTTTTTGTTGTGGTAATACTCGAAGTACCAGTCTTCTGTATTAATCAGGACATGTTAAACTAAGCTATGGTAACAGTCCTATAATCTCAGTAGCTTAACATAACAAAAGCATGCTTCTGACTCACACAAATTATGCTGTGGATTCAGATAACTCTCCAGAGTATCTTCCCTCTCTATGGTGACTGAGTAATCAGGCTTCTTCAAATTTGAGAAGCTCTAGCATCTCAACACAAGGCATCTTCAGTTACTGCAGCTAGGAAAGAGAGGTGGCAAGAGTTGCACATTAGCAATTAAGTGTTTTCACCTGGAAACAAAAGCTCTCACAGCCCCTTGGCCAGAACTAGTTAGGTAGCCCTTACCAATTACAAGAACACTAGGAAATATACCCTTTCAATGCACATAAAATGGAAGAAAACCATATATTTTTGAACTTTAGTAATGTATACCTCAGATACTACTGGAAGTAGCATAGCTTATAGGTAAAGAGCACACCTGGAGTCACACACCTTAAATTCAAGGCTTAGCTTTGCTATTTGCCACCTGACAAATGGCTTAAATCCTGAGCCTTAGTATGGATAGTAATACCTATCCAATTAAATATTTATTTATCTTAAATGATATTATGTTTGTACAATGCTTAGCACAGTTCCTGGCACACAGGAAGCATTCAATTAATTATTCTATATGCTGCATGGTACATAATGACACTGTGATCCACTAAGCTGTGATTATGACCAGTAAAATCTGCTGCAGATAATCTCAGGGACATCATAGCAGTACCACTTGTAACATATGGATTACTACAGTTCTCCGTCATTTACCAGTATTTGACAGATTGGGAAAATGTTGACACTGTTGTAGTCCCCACAGTAGATTAGAGTGAAGACCATGATGATAGTAATGTGTTGACAGGAAGAAAATTAATGTGACAAAGGTTATTTCATTTCGCTAAAACGTCATAAATTTTGTAGAACAGTGGTCATTTACTATAATCAGGAGCTACTTCAAAATTACAAGCTGAAATAGAAATTTAAAAAGGAAACACATAGCAAAAGCAAGTAAATGACCCTGAAGAGCCTCTCAAAAGAGCTGTTTGTAACATCCTTTTATCTGGCTTCTGCAAATGCTATATTACCATATCTCCTAAGTAATTTTATCCAACCTTTATCTGTCACCAATTAGGATATTTTAGTAAATAAAATTTCATAACTCATATTATTGGAATGATGTTTGGCCCTTCTAGAGAAAGAAGTGTATATTACAAATAGAAATTTTTCTGTGAAATGACTCTAAATTAAACATATGTTTTATGTTCATGGCACTAAATACTCAGAGTTTATGCAATACCTTATTTTTTCTACTTTTAGGTGATAAGTTTATTATAAGTATTAAGCTTCTGATAAATGAAAATAAAATATATTTTTCAACTGATATAGTCATATTAAATTAAAAGTTTTCAAATTTGTATATTTTTTCAATCTGTGATCAAATTTTCTTCCAGAATTATAAAATTAGCATGTGTTCACTGAAAACAATGAAATGAAATAATATAATGATATTATTAAAAATATATATAATTTCACCCCCACCCCCACCCCTTTCCTTCTTCACCTGCAAACCCCAAATAACCTTCTATGTATTATTCCACACTTTTCTCATATTCTGTGTGTATGTGTGTGTTTGTGTGTGTGTATTTCGCTTAATACATCATGAATATTTCTTCATCATTAATATAGATAAAACTTATCCTTCCTTTAAAAGCTGAAAAATGCTCTATTATGAATATACAACAATTTGTTCAAGCTTCTACCCATTGGTGGACATTTGATTAGTTTCTAGCATTTTGCCATTATAGGCAAGGCTTCAATAAGCATTCTTTGCTGATATACTATATCAGTAAATCACATGCATCTCACAGTGAGAGAGGGAGGGAGAGAATAAGAGAATTACATTTCTCTTGATACTGAATCTGAATCTGAAGTGAAAAATACCTGGAATAATATACACCAAAGCTATTTATAGAGAATATCTTAGAAAGGGCCCTAGGAGTAGGGTCACAGGGCAATTAAATCTTATTTTACAGATTTTTCCTACTATTTTCTAATATAAAACATATACTATCTTTGTAGTCAGAAAAGTAAATGAAATTTAAAATTTGAAGATATGCAGAAATTATTCCTTCTGTAACTTATTAACAAACTAATGATGTAGACAGTACAAGCATGGAAGGATGTTAAATATGCTGTGGAGTTTTAAAATTATTTTCAAATAGTTTATTAAAAATGTACCAATAGTGTATTAGGTACCTAGGGCTGCCATAACAAAACACCACAGACTAGGTGACTTAGAACAAGAGAAATTTATTCTCTCATAGTTATGGAGGCTAGACATTCAAAATCAAATTGCTGGTAGGTCCATGCTCTCTCTAAAGGCTCTGGGGGAGGAATTCTTCCTTGCTTTTTCTAGCTTCTGGTGGTTACTGGCAATTCTTGGCATTCCTTGGCTTGTAAATGCATCACTCCAATCTATGCCTCTGTTCACATGGCATTCTCTCCCCTCTGTGTCTGTGTCTTCCCATGTTATCCTCCTCTCTTTCTCTCTGTCTCTGCATCTCTTCTCTTCTCTTCTTATAGGGACACTGGTCATATTGGATTAGGGCCTGTCCTAGTCTGGTTTGATCTCATCTTTCCAGACAAGGTAAGAACCTTACAACACTTCAACTCCATTTACACCCTCCTACCTTATGTGCTGTTATCACGTATTTTAATTGCACATATATTTTAAACTCCAAAAGATATTATTGCTGTTGTTTTGAATAGCCAATATTCATGTAGATTTACCCATATTAACTCTTTTTAGTGTTCTTCATTCCTTCTTGAATTACCTTGTTTCCATTTGGGATCATTTTCCTTTTGCCTAAATAACTCGCTTTAGTATTTCTTTTAGTGCATGTCTGATGGTTATAAATTCTCTCAATTTTTGTTTCTCTTAAACCATTTTGGTTCACCTTCATTTTGAAAGAATTTTTGCCTGGTTGGAACTTTTTTTTTCAACACTTTAAATATGTCAGACCATTGTCTTCATTATTTCCTTGGAAAATTTCAGTTGTCAAGGTAATTGATGTTCCTGCAAGATAATGTGTCTTTGTTTTCTAGTTTCTTTAAACTTCTTCTTTGTTTCCACTATCCATCAGTTTTGCTTTGATGCACCTATGTCTGGTTTTCTTTCTCACTGTATTTTCTATCATTGTCATAAAAAGTTACTACAAACTTAATGACTTAAAACAACACAAATTCATTATCTTTTAGTTTCATAAGTCAGAAGTCCAGTATATGTCTTATTGGCCAATATCAAAGTGTCAGCAGGGATGAGATCTGTTCTGGAAGCTCTAAGGGAAAATCCATTTTTTTGCTCATTCAAGTTGTTGACAGAATTCAATTCCCTGTGCTTGCAGGACTGAGGTCCCAGTTTTCTTGCTGGCTGTAAGCTGAGGGCCATTTCCAGCTTCTAGAAGCCACCTGCATTACTTGACTCATGACCTCCTTCCTCCATCTTTAAAGCCAGCAATAGTTCAAGTCTTCATGCCACATCTTTCACTAACCAAAATTGCTGCTTTCCTCGTCCACCTTTAAAGGCCCACCTGGATCCAGGAAAACAACTTAAATTCTATCTGCAACCTTAATTCCCTTCTACCATGTAACGTAACATATTCATAGTTCTGAGGATTAGGATGTGGACATCTTTGGGGGTTCAGTATTCTGCCTGAAACAGTCATTATACTGCTTCAGATTCATATCGCATCTAGAACGTACAGCTTGAGACCATTCTTCAGTTTGTGAAAAATCCTCAACAACTATTTCTTAAATACTGCTTTTGCCCTCTTTTTCTTTTCTTCTCAGATTCCAATTACATACACGTTAGACCTTTTCACCCTGTTATCTGTGTCTCATTTTTTTTCTGTATTCTCCGATGTTTTTCTCTCTGAGCTTTAGTTTGGATGTTGTCTACTGTCCTATTATCCCATCCACTAATCTCTAATTGTTGCTTTTTGTTTGTCCTTTAAGCCACACATTCTATGAATTGAAAAATTCTTTGAGGAGAGAAAAGTAGCAGCAAATGGAAGACTCATCTCAATGTTTTCCATACACTACAATGTGTCCTCTCATGTCCTGGCTGCCTTGGCTCTCTCTAATGTCTCCAAACAGCTTTGTAAAACTTTTGTCAAGCACTTATAGTTATTGTTAGCAGTAGAATTAGTTCGATACCAGCTGCTCCATTGTAGCTGAAAATAAAAGCCTGATGCATGATTTCCAAGTTATAATTTTTATATTTAAAAATATGTCACTGTGTTAGAGACACCTTCCTATAGTACAGAGAAGAAAAGAGATATCTCCTGGCCTTGTCATGGTGTTGAGAGTTTAGATCAGTCCCATAGTATGGGAGGATGAAATGCATAAAAGATACATGAGCAGTCTGGCCATATTCCAGTGAAGCTCAGTATCCTTGAGACTGGCACCTTCCCTACAGTTCAGTTAGTATGAACTTCTTCCTCCTGTTCCTCTGGCGTAACTAGCATCCAACTTGGAGGTTAGACAAAATGGCAGCCAACGAATAACCGATTATGATGCTTCAAAAAATTTTTTGGCAGTTTTGTAAGTAATTTTAATGGGCATTTTCTTGACTACTAAAGAAGTTAGGATACTTTTCTTATGATTCTTTCTTTCTTTTTTTTTTGGCTGCGCCATGCGGCATGTGGGATCTTTGGTTCCCCAACCAGGGATCGAATCTGTGCCCCCTGCAGTGGAAGTGTTGGAGTCTTAACCACTGGACCGCCAGGGAAGTCCCTCATTTATTTCTTAACACATCTTCTAGCTTGTGTTATATACTGCACATTAAATTATGAAACATCTTTTTACTGACCATTTGCTCTTTAAGAATTATTATCTGTACTATGTAAATAGTATAAACTTTCTAACAGGCTACATCCCAGACCTTCTAGGTAAACTATGTTTTAAATCTCATAACAACCATGTGAGGTAGGTGTTCCACTCCATTTTTATTTTTATTTATTTTTTTTGGCCGTACTGCACAGCCTGTGAGATCTTAGCTCCCTGACCAGGGATTGAACCCAGGCCCTTGGCAGTGAGAGTGAGGAGTTGTAACCACTGGACCACCAGGGAATTCCCTCCACCCCATTTTTAAAAGGAGGAATCAGGTTTAGAGAGTTTAGGTAACTTGGTCAAGATCAAACAACTAGTAAATAGGAGAATGAGTATTCAAATTTGTATTAGTCTAATTAAAAGCTAGCTTTCCATTTCTAGTAGTTAAACTAGGAGCAAACTATAGATAAAGAACATACATATATTGTTGCTGATGCCTGTCTTCTGAGATCTGGTAGGGAAGAAGGTGAAAGATCCTCAACCAAAGAAAAATTATGAGTTATAATTTCTCATCATTCTCCAGAATATAGGCTACTTTGAAAAAGGATAAGGGTACATGAAATAATTTCAACAGCCTAGGGATACCACCAAAGAAACTGGGTCCTCCAGAAAACTGTGTCTAGTCAGAGAGGGAACAGCATGACCTTAACCATGTGTCAGATGTTACAACAGCACCAGCACAGACTAGTGATATGAATTTTTTCCAAGCTGTTTAAGAGAGAAATCCATTAAGGCTTCTATCTTATGAAGCCAGCCAAGTCCTGGTTTTTATGAAAATTAGCAAAACATTCAAGGTCCAGGCTATCCAAGCACATGGAGGACCACCAGATATTCAGGATCTGAACAACTTAACTACATCAAAAATGACCAGACAGGGCTTCCCTGGTGGCGTAGTGGTTGGGAGTCTGCCTGCCAATGCAGGGGACACGGGTTCATGCCCTGGTCTGGGAGGATCCCACATGCCGCGGAGCAGCTGGGCCCGTGAGCCATGGCCGCTGAGCCTGCGCATCCGGAGCCTGTGCTCTGTGGCGGGAGAGGCCACAGCGGTGAGAGGCCCACGTACCGCAAAAAAAAAAAAAAAAAAGAAAAAAAAAAGAATAAAAGACCAGACATTCAAAGGCTGGTTTGTTAAGGCATAGTAATCCACCTTATAAATCGTATAGCTAGAAGCCAACTTACACTTTAATTTCAAAAATAAGAGCAGCACCTAAATTCAGAATGCTACATCATAATGAAATTGCCTCAGCCAGCATTATGTCTAAGTCCTACACATTTCATATATTTTAGGGAACAACCTAGTGATTAAAGGGGAAAAAATCTCATTACAATACCACATTTGTTTAATGGGGTCCTTACCAAAGACCAGGGCTCATTTCCAAGTCACATTAATTTTCAAACCCATATTTTTTAGAGACTGGAAAAAAAGAGTGGCTAAACAAGATAGAAAGATTATTTTACTCTTAAATTAAAAAGCCTGGATATAAGCAAGTGAGGGCTGGTATGCTGGCATCATGAGGTTATCAGGGTATTCCATTGTGTGATTACACCACAATTTATTTATTCATTCTCCTATTATAAATATTTGGGCTGTTTCCAGTTAGGAGTTACTATGAATAATGCTACTGAACATTCTTTTACATATGTACTAGAGCAGCTATTAAAGTTTCTCTAGGCCAGTGGTTCTCACCTGGGAAGTGCTGATGGTCACAGTGATTGGGGAGTACAACTGGCATTCAGAGGGTTAGGGCCAGATGTTAAACATCCTATACTGTTTGGTACTACCCAGTACAAGTAAAAATCATTCCCCCACGAAATGTTAATACCATCTTCTCCTTTGACAAACACTAGTCTTGGGTATATACAAAGGAGAATTTATGGATCATATGGTATGCACATGTTCAACTTTACAAGTAGTTGAACAAATTTTCACTCCCACCAGTGGTTTATTGCTTGACATCCTTTACAACACTTGGCATTCGTAGGCTTTTTAATTTTTGCCAGTCAAGTGGGTATATAATGATTCCTTCTTTAATTGCTTTTGTCCTCTTGAAGTTCCCAAGGAAGGGTCCCTAAATGCTGCTGCTGAAGCTATCCTTACTGCAGATGAAGTGGAGCACATTTTCTATGAGTCCCAGGATCAGTAGAACATCACTCAAGAGAAGCTATCAGAGATGATAATGATGCCTTAAATGAACAGGTTCAATATTCTAAGATGAAAATGGCAAAGAATAAGATGAGGAAAATGAATAAGGAGGAGGATAAGGAAAAGCAGATTCTTCAAAGGGCACATTCAAGAAAATTAAGATACAATCCACATCTTCAAAGAAAATGTTTGTAAATCATATATCTGATAAGGGACTTGTATCTAGAACATACAAAATACATAAAGACCTCAGGACTCAATAATCAAGAGACAACTCAATTTAAAAATAGGCAAAGGAAAAAGAAAAAAAATTTAAATAAGTATATAAAAAATAAAAATAGGCAAAGGATCTGAATTGACATTCCTCCAAAGAAGATATAAAAATGGCCAATAAGCACAATGAAAAGAAGCTAAAAATCATTAGTCATTACAGAAATACAAATCAATACCACAATGAGATATCACTTCACATCCACTAAGATAAACTAAGGTAAACAAAGACGGACAATAGCAAATGTTGGCAAAGTTGTGGAAAAATTGAAACTCTTGTACGTTGCTGGTGGGAATATAAAATAACACAACACTTTGGAATACAGTTTGACAGTTCCTCAAGAAGTTAAACATAGAATTGCCATATGAGCCAGCAATTTCAGTCCTAGGTATCTATACCAGAGGTTTGAAAACATATGTCCACACAAAATCTCATACACTAATATCATAGCAGCCTATTCATAGTAGCAAAAGGTGAACACAACCCAAATGTCCATCAGTTGATGAACTGATGCACATAATGTGGTATATCCATAAAATGAAATATTATTCAGCAAACAAAAAAATAAATGAAGCATGCTACAACATGGATGAAACTTGAAACCATTATGCTAAATGAAAGTACTCAGACACAATGTATGTTTCCATTCATATGAAATGTCTAGAATAGGCAAATCCATAGTGACAGAAAGTAGATAACTGGTTCCTGGTGGCTGGGGCAGGGAGCTGGAATTGGGGGTAGCTGCTAATATGTATAGAGTTCCTTTATGGCATGATAGAATGTTCTAAAATTAGATTGTGGCCACAGACATACAACTCTTTGAGTATACGTAAGCAATCAAATTCTCCAGTTTCAATGAATGAATTGTGTGTTTTGTGAGTTATATTGCAATAAAGCTGTTATTTTAATAATAAACTAACACAAACATCTTTAGATAAATAGCCTACTGAGAACCAACTTTCTGACCAGCTCTATTTCATGTAAGGCAACCCAGCATAAACACTGGTGTTTGGATTTCCAAAATGTCATCAAATTGTAGCCACACATTTCAACAAACAGAAATTCTTGAGAGGAGGAATGTAAACATTGAAGCATGCTAGATACATGATGCTAGCATGACCAATGAAGACAAATGGGAATAAATTAATCTGTAGAATACTGAGAGTTTACAGTCAGTCCCCCTTCATCTAATAATCAGAGAAACAGAGACCTAATAAATTGAAAATGATCAAATCAGGGACTTCCCTTGTGGCTCAGTGGTTAAGACTCTGCGCTCCCAATGCAGGGGGCCAGGGTTTGATCGCTGGTCAGGGAACTAGATCCCACATGCATGCCGCAACTAAGAGTTCACATGCCGCAACTAAGGAGCCCACCTGCCGCAACTAAGGAGCCTTCGAGCCGCAACTAACAGCTGGCGCAACCAAATAAATAAATATTTTTAAAAAAGAAAATGATCAAATCCATATTCTAAAATCCAACTCTCTTACAGATATATAATATTGAGACTCAGAAGAAAAGTTAACACGCTGAGATATTCATGGAAAATAGTAGGATTTGAATGAACAAAAGAGAAGGGAGGACAGCAGCAATCATTTATCGTGCATCTAATATGTGCTCAGGATAAGCAAAGGAATGCAGACAAATAGGAACATTTGTTTGAGATACTGAGGGGCAAAAGGAGTCTGGAACCATTGTTATGGTGAGCCTGTGTTAGAGACTTCTGTTTAAGTACATTCAACAAGTAAATCAAAACAGATTTGCCATCTGATAGAAAGGTAACATAGGAACATCCTTGATTCCAATGAGGTAGGGAGTATTATAAGCTGTGCAGATACATCCTTGTATATAGAGGCAACTTAGTTAATAAAATCATCAAAAGCAGCATTAAAAGGGAAAGATGTTGGAAAAGGGCAGCATTATGCTGAAGGCTGTAGTGCTCTGGTTGCCAGGCAGCCACTCTGAGGCCCTCTTTTTTTACCGTGGTGATGTTTGGAGAGCTTACCTAAATACTCTTTGAGATAGCATCTGAACTCTCCACATCCTTTTAGCACCAACTAGTCATGACACTTGTTTTTCCTCCTCCCCCACATCTCTACTCATACTGTTATAATCTTATGAATTTGATGAACCTACAAGTGTACCTCCAATGCCCAATGCACTTGGCCAGAGAATGATGCTGATTTGTCTACCCAAGGCAAATAAATGAAAGAACAGTTAAATGAATGAGAAGATCAACCAAGATTATTCAAATAAAAATAACCAAAACAAGATTATTCAATAAAAAACTGATATATCAGGGGGATAATCCAGGATCTGTGCAACCTTATGTCGTGGAAAGGACATTGGCTTAATAAGCAGGAGTCTTGGCTAATAGTTCTGATGCTCTGTCACTTACCACTGTGTGATCTTGGTCACAAGAGTCCCGTTTTCTGGGCCTCAGTTCCTTCACTGTAGTAAAAGAGGGTTGAATTATAGCAGTCGTGTTTTAAAATTTTCTGGTCACAATCTATAGTAAGAAAAACTTTTACATCATGATGCAGTATCACATATACATGCCAACAAATCTAAAATAAAAATTTTATGAAGCAATCTTTACAATTACTATGTATGTGTGAGGTACTCTGACATTTTGTGTTCTAAACTTTTTCATATTTTTAGTTGCTGGTTGTAACCCAATAAATTGACTTCATGACATCATTAATGCCTCACCACCCACAGTATGAAGAACACTGAACTAGTTAGTGGGTATATAATGGCTCCTGTAGTTCTAGAATTCTATGATCTTATGTTATGCCTGTATCTTCTTTTTAGAATAATAATAACAATTGCTAGCATTTACTGAACTCTTAGTATGTGCCAAACACAGTTTTAAGCACTTTATCTATATGAACTAACTTAATTTTTCAACTACTGTGAATACTTTCATTAGTCCAATTTTAAAGATGAGGAAAATCGATGTGGCAGATAATCTGCACCAAATTTAATGGACTACCAAAATAAATTTCATGTTGTATTTGAAGTGTTTTGAATAGCTCAGAACATCACCGTTTCATGAAATAAAAGTAGTGTAGCACCTGCTTTTACTATTTTAAGCTTTGGAGGGCACTAAAACAAATTGTCCAGATCTCAGGGGAGAGAAAAAATCAATAACCTAAATGATACCTATTATTGGCTCTAAAAGTTATTTCTCTTATTCTATTATTGTGTAATTAATCCCAAAACAGGTGCTTATAATGCCTTCAGAGAACATTCATACATAGGTGTGATAACTATTCAAGTAGACACCTTAATTCTCAGGGAGATGCACTATCAGCAGATTGTCAGTAGAACAATACAAAAGACTTCAACTGTGTTCTCATAGTTAGTGTATATCTTTATTGTGTGTGGTATTGTAAAAACAAACATGGGTGCTATTTCTTCCCAATTTCAGTAATTATTCAACTACTGAGCACCATTGCCAATATTCATCTTTTATGAATTAGATAGACTCAGAATATGATGATACAATACTATTATGTATAAATTCCACTGAGTATATAGTTTTGGGGGTGCTGATGGAATGGATTTGAAAGATTTAAAACCAGTTCTTCTTGGATAAACAATAGAGATGGCTGATATTTAATGGCTCCTGCAGTAAATCCAATAAAACCCCATAATTTCATTTATTCATTCAACAATTACTATTGAGCACATGTTATCTGCTGGAATACTGATTTTTGCACTGGAGATGCAGCAGCGAACATAACAAAGTACCTACACTCGGGGAGCTTACTTATTTTGTGTTTTGTAAGTTTGGATTTTTGTTTATTACATTTGTTTACAGAGAGGCACACATATATATTCCCTTTGGTGGAGAGGTAGTGGGAATTACATGTTTCATTTATTTAAAATATTTGAATGCATTTTACTTATAGCAATAGTGAAAGAACTATAGGAAACAATAAAGAAAAAATCAATTTCTACTCTCAAAAGGCTTATAGTCTAGCTAAACTAGTGGCTCCTAACAAGGGGTGATTTTGCCCCCCAGGGGACATTTGTCATGTCTAGAGATATTTTTGGTTGTTACAACTGGGAGGGAAGAGTAGTGCTACAGGTATCTAGGGGGTAGCGGCCAGGAATGTTTCTAAACATCCTCCAGTGCACAAGACATTCTCACAACAAATAATTTTCTGACCCTAAATGTCAACAGTGTCCAGGTTGAGAAACCCTAAGTTAGGGAGATGAGCTACATACATTAGAAGTTTTGTTTTTAATTACAAGGTATTAGATGATAAATGTTAAATAAGTGATACATACAAGGTGATACAGATAAGAGAAAGATCATTCTAGAATAAATTGATTATGGAAGGCTTCATGAAGGAAGTGGGGCTCAAGCTGAAGCGTTAGGTCACTCTTCTGCTCAAAACAGAGGAAAGCCTAAAAGGCCCTTCTACCTCTCTGACTTTATCTCCTACCACTCTTCCTCTCACCTCTCCATTCCAGTCAACTGGCTTTTTGCATTTCCTTTAAAATATCAAGCATGCTTCTGTCTCACGGAACATATTCTTGCCGTTCCCTCTGATTTAAGTGTCCTTTCCCAAGAAGTCCACACACTCCCTCACTTCCTGCAGAACTCTGCTCTATTCAATCTCTTAATAGAGAACCCTTCCCTAATCATATTGTATATAAAATATTAACTCCTGCCCCCTCCCCTCCCTTTCCCCTTAACATGTTTTTTGGTTTCCAAAGCAAGAGTGTACCAGGCCTAGAGCAGACACTCAAGAAATATATGTAGAATTAGTGAATTAGTTAAATATTAATAATGGCAGTGAGAAGAAGCTTGAGTAAAGGAGCCTGACTACTGTTGTCCATAATGGCCTAGAACAGTGCCTGCCTCATAGTAAGGACTTCATAAATAGTGAATAATGAATGATGAAATAGACAGCCAAGGGAGATTAATATAATCAAAACACGACTGTTTCTTTCTTTGAAAAGTATTCTTAGGACAATTACTATGTTCTGTGTATACTGGCACATCTGGGTACATGGAATAAATGTTTTATTTTTAATTCTGACTATTCTTATCAGCTTTTTCACATTACATTCATTCCGTATACAATCCTTGTAGTTTAGAAATGCAGCTTCTGAAATTCTATATCCTACCTGTATGTTAAGCCAGGTATTGTATAAAACATAAGTATATATATATATATATATATATATTTTGTGTGTGTGTGTGGTATTTGGGCCTCTCCCTGTTGTGGCCTGTCCCATTGCGGAGCACAGGCTCCAGACGAGCAGGCTCAGCGGCCATGGCTCACAGGGCCAGCCGCTCCGCGGCATGTGGGATCTTCCCATACCGGGGCACGAACCCGTGTCACCCTGCATCGGCAGGTGGACTCTTAACCACTGCACCACCAGGGAAGCCCCATAAGTATATTTTAAGAAGTGTAATCTAAAGGCAGCTCTCCACCAAGCCAGTTCTATAATTTTATGGCTTCATTTGCACTTAATCACGAATTCACCCACCCTGCACTCAGTGAGCCACTACAATTACGGGAATGCTAATAACAATAACAACTAATGTTTATGGAGGACTTTTTGTGCTAGTAACTGTCCAGAAGGCTATGCATACATTATCTAGTTTTGTTCATACTACAGGAGACCCATATTATCACATTCACGTATATCAAACTCTAATTTACCTTCTGTGGCTGGCCCAAGGCCAAAAGCCCGGAACTCCTGAGCTATGGCTACTTGCCTCCCGCTTCCAGCCACATTCTCTTTTCTTGCCTCTCTGCACCCTCCTTTCCAGAAGAGCCACGAGCGCTCCTCCCCCTCCCTCTTGCTACTTTGTTTTGGAAACCATGGCGACCAACGCTTTTCCCGCTTCTATCCTGGCAAATGGGCGGGCACTAGGTTAGACGACCCAGTACGTATCCCCAAAAGTGACTGACTAGTAACAGTGCGGGGAGACAGAAACGTGCTGAGCGAGGGGCGGAGCCAGAGAGCTGACGCACGCCCTCCTATAGGCTTCGTAGCTCCTCGACTGGGCGGAGCTTTACCAGTCAGCCCGGGCAGAGTAGCGACCGTTGCGCAAGCGCGCACTCTCATTTTCTCAGCCTCTGACGGGGAAAGTTAGGTTTTGGGAGCGGAGAGGGTACGCGGTCACCCCGCCATGTCTGGTGAGCTAGGTCAGCCGCAGGAAGGCCCGTCACATTCTGGGCTCTATCTGCCGAACCCTGAGGGAAATGAGGCTGAGGTCCAGAGAAGTGTGAACCAAAGGGTTGGTACCCCAAGGCGCAGGTCCTGGATCCAAAACGTTCTTGAGCAAATAACGGACTCTCCTCGCCGGTGTAGCACCCCGTTGGAGGTGGTGCCTGTCGCTGTTTTGGCCGTCCAGAGGTACCTGTTAGAGGGTGAGCCACGCGACATGGAACCTAAACCTCCGCTTTATTGCTATGATGTGACGATCTCGGACGGGGTGTTCCGTGAGAAGTGCTACCTGGACCCCAGCCTGAATTTTCTCGTATATAAAAATATTCTCAAAGTTGGCATAGAAGTGAAAATTTCCAGAGTCTCGTGTATTTACAACGAGAAAAGATTAGGCCAGGTGATCCTGTGCATAGATAACGTCCACTGTGGGGAGCCCCTGGACTCTATTTCTTTAGAAATTCCCTTCAGAAATAGAGCGCACCGGGAAATCCCGGAGAGGCCGTTAAGAGGCGGAAAGAGCCATTACCTGGCCCTGTGGAATAACGAAGATCCATATGGAGATATCTGGTTAAGCAACAAGCAACCTGAAGAGCACAATTTTAACAGTAAGTAATTGGAGGGAACGACGGAGGGGTTAAGGTTTTCGGGAGCTTGCTTTAATGGGAAAGGAAACGAAGGTGCTTTGGTATTGTTAATTATAAGCTGGGAGTGGTAAGAGACAAGCTTTGATGGGTGACGGGGTTCCAGCTCGCGTCTTGCTTTGATTGTAAAAGTGGTCATTCAGGAAATGTCCGAATACATCTTAAATTTAATCTGACGAACGTAGTGATGTTGCAGTCAGTATTCCTCATGTGTTCGTTGTACGTTTGACTACAGTGGAATTCATCCTAGTTTTAGTCCCATTACAGTCGTGGAAGTAGTACCTTCTGTGTTGGTTGGAAAGTGTATAGATTTGAATTCGGCATAAGTGTTGTAAATATTTGTGGTTTTGCCTGTTTTAACTTTCGTTCAAAAAAGGATGTTCCGTGATTTATTCCTTAATAATTCACATTTAATGAAACTCCATTTTCTATACCTTTGAGTGTGGCAGTTATGTAAATGTTGTTTTTTGAATGTGTGATTTTGTGGGAAAGCTTGGAATTCTCATTTTTATGTTTCTTATTACTTACCACGAACAATACTAACCTGAGAAGTTCAGTTCTTCTGTTTCAGAAGTAGGAAGTTAACCTGATAATGCTAGCTCGTCCGTCATCAGCAAATGCTCTAAAATATATTTTTATCTGTAAGAGATGGAATAAGGGGAATGATAGTACTACAGTGAGAGGCCCGCGTACCGCAAAAAAAAAAAAAAATAGTGTAAGACCCAAGTACAGTAAAGTGTTGATGACAAAATATAGAAGTGGGTATATTGGTGTTCTTCTCAGGTTTGCTGTATGTTTGAAATTTTTAATAATAAAATGGGTGGAGTAAGAGACCCTTTTTGCCTTCTCGTATACCTTCAACTTTCCTCTTAAAATGGGGAAAAATGAATTATATTACATTGCATGATTTGTTATTTCCACTTCTCTCAAACATCTTTAACGTACATCTTTTTATACACTTTTCCATAGTATGGATGTACCATGATTTATATAACCATGCCCACATTAATGGGTAATTTATAATTTTAGGCAGTTATTGGTTTTTCAGTTTTAAATCCAGTGCTGAGCATCATTAGGATATACCTGTATTTGTTCACTATGTGCAAGTATTTCTGTTGAATGGTTGGCTTCCTAGAACTGAAATTGCTGGGTTAAAGACTATTTGACTTATTTAATTAAGTGGATATTGACAAAGCAGCTTCTTAAAAGGTTGTGCTAATTTACATTACCACTAACATATATACGACAGTGCCCAATTCCCTGTACTATTATTTTTAATTATATGTTTTGACTTTTTCTAATTAATTTGTAGGATTTCTTTGCTAATGGGTATTAAGTTTTGTCTGCCGTACTTTGCAAATTATTTTCTCCCACTCCGTTCCTCTTAGTTTTGTGGTGCGATTTTGTGCTTTTAAAACTTTTCTATTAGGTGTAGTGTGTACACAGTAAAATAGAAGAGTCTTAAAAATACAGCTATCTATATATATATCTGTGTAACCACCCTCCTAGATCAAGATATAGAGCATTTCAAGAACCCCAAAAGGCTCCCTCTCCTCGTTCAATACCCTATTCTAAAGGTACCAATACGATCTCAGAGGCAGCGGTTTAAAAGGGAAGTTAGGGGAATTCCCTGGCGGTCCGAGTTAGGACTCCGCGCTTCCAGTGCTGGAGGCCAGGGTTCGATCCTTAGTGGGGGAACTAAGATCCCGCAAGCCGAGGGCGCGGCCAAAAAAGTAAAATAAAGTAAAAAGGAAGTTAGACTGTGCCACTCTCCTGCTTAAATCATTACAGTAGCTCCGCACTGCAAGAAAATCTAGACCTCCTACCCAGGTCCACGTGGTGCTACGGAGGTTGGCAAACTGTCTGTAAAAAGCCGGATAGTAAATCTTTTTGTCTTTGCGAGACCTATGGTCTCTGCTGTAGCTATTAAACTTTGCCATTGTTTATGGAAAGCAGCCACAGAAAATATGTAATTACATGGGTTTGGTTGTGTTAAAACTAGAACTTTATTAACAAAACCGGGCAGCAGCCTGGATTTGGCCTGAGGGCCACAGTTTGCGGAGACCTGACCTACAAGGTGCCCTTACGCGCCTCTCTAACCGCTCTCCTCCGCCATTTTGTTTCGGCCACGCCAGCCGCCTTTTAAATCTTTAAACCTCCAAGCTCTGTCCTGCCCTCAGGTACTTTGCTCCTGCTTTTTCCTCTTTCTGGAAAGTTCCTTCCCATCCTCAGGTTTCAACTCAGATATATAAAATATATTAGAAAAGGGCTCTCTAAAATATGCATTCCTTCCTCATTTATTGTTATTACATCACCGTGCAAATGCCTTTCATAGAAGTGGTAACACACTGAAATTCTTTTCTTTTCTTTCTTCTCCCACTAGTTTGTAAGATCCAGGAGGGCAAGCACTCTTTTTTTTTTTCCTCACTGCTGTGGGCTGTTTCTCCTATACCCAGAACAATGTCTGGAACATAGTAGGCATCCAATACAGGTTCATTGAATAAAGGAATGAATGAAATAAATTACATTCCTGGATTTTCTAATGTTGAACCACTTTTGTTTCTACTTGGTCATGCTTGTTATTGTTATATCTGTATATTCAAGTGAATTTGGTCCATAAGTTTTGTTATTTTTTAGGAGAGTACTATTTCAGTTCGATTTTGATATCAGGTTAATTAATATTAGCCTAGTAGGATGAGTTACCTGTTTTTCTGTACTTAGCAGAAATCATGTGTTCATTGAAAGTTTGGTAGATTTTACCCCTAAAACGATTTGAACCTGGGACCTTGGGCCGGGATTGGGAATTGGAAGAATGATTCCTTTTCAGTTTTTTGAAAAAGTGGTAAAACCAATAATGCTTTTAGTGCGTTAAAAGCATTAAAAAAGCATTCCCTGGTGGGCTTCCCCACTAGGGAAGCCCAGTAGTCTACATTTTTAAATCTCTGTCTTGTCAGTTACATCCCCTGATGCATTCCTAATGTTTGTGTCTTCACCCTTTTTTATGGTCAGCCTTGCCAGAGGTTTGTCTACTTTCTTGGTATTCAAAACGAACAAAAGACTTTTAGGGCTTCCCTGGTGGCGCAGTGGTTGGGAGTCCGCCTGCCGATGCAGGGGACACAGGTTCGTGCCCCGGTCCGGGAAGATCCCACATGCCGCGGAGCGGCTGGGCTCGTGAGCCATGGCCGCTGAGCCTATGCGTCCGGAGCCTGTGCTCCGCAACGGGAGAGGCCACAACAGTGAGAGGCCCGCGTACCACAAGTCTATATTGGGGAGATGTTTCTACTTTATTTTTGCTGTCCTCTTTAATTCTTTTTACTTCCTTTGTTCTTTTTTTGGCGGGGGAGGGAGGGGTTCTACCTTCTTCAGTCCAATGCTTGGTTCATTTATTTCCTTGTTTATTTCTTCCAAAAGCTTTAACAGTTCTGAAATTTCCCATGAGTACTGCTTTGGCTGTATCCCCCAGGTTTTGAAGTATAGAAATTTCATTATTACTCCTTACTCATATTTTCTGATTTTAAATTTGAATTCCTCTTTACCCCCAAAAGGTTAAAAGCTTACTTATTAGACATGAAGTTACTTATTATATGAAGTTTTTAAATTAAAGTATTCCATATCCTTATTTTAAAATCTATTTTATTTGCCCATTCCTTTGAGAGGAATATTGGCTTCTCTTTATGTTGGTGGTTTTGTTCATTTCTCAACATCTAAGTTTTCGATTTAGATGTTGCTGTAATGTGTAAAGTTTCATAGCTTGTTAATATCTTGGTCGATTTTACTCTATCAATATAGAATGTATCTCTTAGTCCCCCCTTTTTTTGGCCGCACAGCACTGCATGGGGCATCTTAGTTCCCCCACCAGGAATGGAACTCGTGCCCCTTGCCGTGGAAGCACAGAGTTTTAACCACTGGACCGCCAGGGAAGTCCCTCTTAGTCCCTTTTTGCCTCAAATTATATTTTGTATATTTTGATAGTACTGTTTACCACTTCCACTGTCTTTTAGTTAGCATTTAGGGCAGTGATTTTCAAACATGACTGGGCATCCATATCGCCTCAAAAGTGTTTTAAAATTCAGATTGCTGCACCCCATCACCAGTTTCTGATTCAGTACATCTGCCCTAGAGTTTACATTTCTTTTTTTTTTTTTTTTTGCGGTACGTGGGCCTCTGCCCCACCAGGGAAGCCCTAGAGTTTACATTTCTAACACATTGATGCTGCTGGTGCAAAGGCCACACTTTGATAACCACTAGCCTAGTGTATGTATCTTTGTTCATCACTTTATTTCCATTTTGTTTTAGGTTTCTTTCTACAGCCAAGATTTTGCTTTTTGACCCAAACCAATTCTTTTTCTTTCAAGAGATGAATTTAATCCAATTAAATTTAATGTAATTAATGATTATACCTGTTCTTGCAGTCCTACTTTGTTTAGTATATGCCATGCTTTATTTTTTTTTACTATTTTTTTTGCTTTCACAGGATTAAAATTTTTTTTTCTTCTAGTGCTTTAGATGTAATATATTATATTTTTATTCTCTTTAATGTTTTAACAAAATCATTTGAACTTACATTTTATGTCAATCTCCAGAATTATTTAGAATTTATAATATTCTCCTCCTGAACAAGACAAGAGGTTTAGGACTCTACTTGATCATGATGTAATTTGGCATACTGCTACATTGGATTTGCAGGTATTTGATTTAGGATTTTTGCCATCATAAATGTTTTGGGTTTATAGTTTTCTCTTTTGTACTATTTCTGTCATAATTTTTCAGGATTTATCTAAGTTTATAAAATGAATTGGTATAATTTCTATATTTTATTGTGCTCTAGAACAACTTATAGTTAAGAGAAAGAGCTATTCTTTGAATTTTATTAAAATGAAAATTGTTAAAAATCATATAAACCTGGTGCAATTTTGGGAGGTCATTATTTGTGAACTTTTTCATTTTCTTGCATGGTTATTGACCTGTTCCAGTGTTCTTCTGTTCCTTAGGGCAACAATATTGGTAATTCATATTTTTCTAGAAGATTATCTATTTCACTGATATTTTCACATTTAGTGATATATAATTATATATAGTAGTCTTTAAGATGATTTTCTCTATGTTTATAGTTGATCACATTCCAAACATTATTTTTTTGTTTGCTTTCTTCATGGTTGCACTTATTAAAGTTTTACCTTTTTATTAATTTTTCCAGGGAATTGGATTTGCCAGTTTTACTGTTTTCTAATTCATTAGTTTCAGTTTTTAATCTTTATATTCCTTTCTATATTCCTTAGATTTATTCTTTTGCAGTGGTTTTCACTGTACGGTCCAAGGACCCCTAGGTGTTTCCCCAAGATCTTTTCAGGGGATTTGCAATGTTAAAAGTATTTTCATAAAAATATTAAGGCTTTATTTATCTTTTTCTACTCTCGTTCTCTCAGAAGTATAGAGTGGAGTTTTCCAGAGGGTACATGTCATGTGACATTGAAACAGACTGAATAAATGCCAAATAAAATATGATTTATCCAGTTGTCTTCTACTAAGATAGACACTGAAGAGATTTGCAAAAATGTAAAACAATGCCACTCTTTCCACTACATTTTTGGTTTTGGAAAATATAGTCATTTTTCAAAAATATACCTTTTTATTATACATTAACAGGTTTATTATTGTTGTTTTAAAGGAATTAATGAATATTTTAATTTCTTAGTTTTACTTTATAGTATGGTAAATATGATAAATATTACCCACATAAACAAAAGCTTTTTGAGGTCTTCAGTAATTTTTAAGACTGTAAAGGGGTCCTGGGACCACAAAGTTTGAGAAACACTATTGTATTGCTTACTAACTTTTTATATTGAATATGTAGTTTATTATTATTTTCATTCTTTCTTTTGATAATGAACCCACTTATTTCTATGAATTTACACAGATTTCTCATTGTCTATGTATAACCTGTAATTTTTTTTTAGATTTCAGAGATATGTATATTCTATGAAGTTAATGAGTTTTTTTGTTTGTTTGTTTGTTTGTTTTTGTTTTTACCCAATCTGGGAAAATGTTAACCAAGCACGTGTCTGATCATGGCTAACTGTCTGGACTCAATTGTAGCAGAAACAGTGGCTCTTACAACTGTGGTTTTATAAAACCATGTAGCTCTTGAATTTATTCCGGCTGGTAAAGGTGGTGTATGTGCCTTCATTGATGAAGAGTGTTCCACATACCTTCTAGATAATTCAGAGGTGATCTACAATTTGTTTGACCATATTTAAAAGGAAATCACTTAATTACGTCACATCAAATATTAGGATCTGTGATCCTGGGCTAGTAATGTATTGGGAGAATCTGGAGGGAAATTTACACAAGATACCCTAATACTGAAAATAGTGTAGGGGGGGCAGTGTTAATGGTACAATTGTAGTTATAAAAGGCCATTTAAACTTTTATTGAAAAGAAATTACAAGAATGGTTTTCATGCCAAAGTTGAGTAGGTGATACATTATATAAATAAAAATGGAAATGGAGGATGCCTTAAATAAATAAATATTGGGAAAAATACAAATACACATTTTAAAAGTTGGGACTGTGGGCTATGAGAGAGCAAAATGTGGAGAAAATTGCAGATGGAACCCCTCTTAACCAAGGAAGAATAAAATTAGAAATACAAGTTAATCTTTTAAAGATGGTGAATAGCTTTTAAGCAGTTTTGGCACTTGCTAGCAGGCTTGGAGATTAAAACATTTCAAAGTAAATTATATGGTGTATGAGAAGGTAATATGTGCTATGTAGAAAAATAAAATGGGATGGAAGATAAGTAAGGGGATCAGTTTTCTATAGGGTGGTTATGGCTAACATCACTGAGAAAGTGACCTTTGAGCAAAACTTGAAGGAGAAGAGAAAGTCACTCGGGTATCTAAGAGGAAATCACTTGGGTATCTAAGAGGAAGACATTCCAGACCCAGGGAACAGCAAGTGCAAAGGCCCTGTTACAGGACCATGTCTGGAATGTTTGGGAAAGTTCGAACTTATACATGTGAGACTAAGGTGAGAGCAGTAAAGAAATATATCATGAAACAATTCTATAAGTTAAATATATAAGTGCCATGGAAAATATTCCATGGCATTGAGTTTTTTCTTAAGGGAGGTAAGTTTCGATCCAAGTCTTCCAGGAAGTAATTACACAGTTTGGTGAGGTAGAGGGCATTCCAGATGGAACATTCCATCTAGATGTGTTAGTTAACATAGGTGTTTACCTATATTCTAGTCACATAGTAAGTCATATATATTTTTTAGCTATTATTATTAGGGGTAATATTTATTACTAAGTTTTATATGTGAGAAGTATACAGACTGGTTTAGCTGGTGAGAAGGAGTTGCTTTGGGTATGATCTGGCTACCATTTTTAACCAATAAAATAGAATTTTGAAATTACCATGACATATTTAGTAGGATTTTTTTTCTTTTTTGTATTCTAGATATCAGAATAATTTCCCTTTCTCACCTTGAAATGACCTGGTCTAACATAAGGAATTTTCCTGCATTGCTTGTGAGAATCTTGCATAAATCAAAACTGCGATACTATGGAAAACCCAATAAAAAGATGATTGAGCCATACCAGGTACAAGTAGTAATAAGATATTATATGTTAATTTAGCACTCATAAATTATAACTTACAGACCTGACTCTTTATTAGGATAATTTATGTTTAAATAACATATTTTAAAGTTCAACTTAATAATTTTAAAAATGAACAAATATATATTTCAAGGTATTTTTCTATGTAGTTTCTTATAGAAAAAGAAGTTCTTTCTGTATTAGTGCCCTTTAGTTCCCTTGATCCAGCTGGTCTCCTTCACACCTTTTTCTGTATCTTCAACTTCTTCTTTACTGTGCTTTCTACACCAGCATATAAATATAGTCTAGTCTTCCATTTTAAAAAAGGAAAAAAATCTCCTTTGACATCAGGACTCCTGTATTCCCTCTGTCCTTCTCTTCAGGCAAGCTCCTTGAAGAAGTAGTCTACACTATATGTTTTCACTTTCTTGCCTCCCTTTTACTTCTCAACACAATTAGTTTGACTTTTTGCTTCAGCTGGTAACTCACCAGAGACCTTCTAATTGTCCAATCTATCTGACACTTTTCTGTTATCTTGACACTCTATGCCATATGGTGCTGATTTCTGTCCTGTGTTTTTTTTTGAAACTTAACATTTTACTGTATTTCCGCATGTTATCAAGAATTATTTTAGGTGCTTTATTAAGCTTTTATAGTAAAAGTTATACATATTTACAGGGAATTTGGAAAATGTATAAAGATATATAAAGCTGATGAATAATATCAAGCCAAATCTTACCACTCAGAGAGAACCACTGTTAATATTAAAGTGTATTTTATTCCCCTTTTTTATATGTGTATATCATATATATACACATATCTGTGATATCATATGTATGTCATAGATAGCACATCTATGCATATATGTATGCCTATCATATATTACATATAACTATGGCATATATCATAGTAAGTTATCTTACAAAATGGGAATCATATTGTATATAAAATTTTGTATCATTTAACATTTTCTCAAGTATTTTCTCATTACTAAGAATTCTTCATTTATAACTTTTCATCATTACAGAGTCTCTCATATCATAAATTATTCAGTGATTCTTCTATAGTTTTGCTTCCTCATTCTTAAAATAAAATTTGAACACCCTGTAGATTAAAGTAACAAATATGCATGTGCTTTTACTCTTTTTTAACTAGACCTTTTTGGAAGTTGCTGACAGTTCAGGCACCGTGTCAGTGATTATGTGGAATGCCCTGTGTCCTGAGTGGTATAAAAGTTTGCATGTTGGTTTAGTTCTTCTGCTTCAAGATTATTCTATTAAAAAGAGTCACCCCTTCAGGATGCAGCCTCTCCCTGTGGATCCACAGATCAAACTAATTTCTACAATGGGTTAAGTATTCAATGAATTTGTTATTTTATCGCTATTTTGTTTGTATGAATTTGCAAAGTACCATATCAGTCAAAAGCCCTTAAAAATTACTGAAGCTGTTAGAACCTGACAGACTTTAAATTCTTTTGTCCATAAAAATTTTTGAGCAATCACTTAATAAATATGTTTATTTATTATTGCATTTTTTAAGAAAAATCATCTGAGATATATATTGTTGATTAATGAATGAGTGCCGCTTGGGATGTACTTATTTTCTTTCATTTTTTGTATTAAAATATTAAATTAATGACTTGGAGATAATTTTTTGTACTACGAGGTGCTATTTGAAAAGGCTTTTGTCAAAATTTTATTTTGAAATAATTTCAAACTTACATAAAAGTTGAAAGGATAGTATGAAGAACTCCCATATACCTTTCACACAGATTCAACAATTGGTAACATTTACCTTTGCTTTGTCATTCCTCCACTACATATATATACACACATACACACACACATATGTATTTATCACCTCTGAACTGTTTGACAGTAAGCGGCAGCCATCATACATACCCCTTTACCTCTAAACACTTCAGTAATATTTCACTCTATATTTCCTAAGAGCGAGAACATTCTATTACATAATCACAGTATAGTTATCAAAATCAGGAAATTTAATATTGATATAATACTATTATCTAACCTATGGTCAATATTCAAATGTTGCCAATTGCTACAATCTTGAAAGGGCTCTTCCTGATTAGTATTGAAATCACAGTATTGACATCTTGGCATCATCCTAAATATTTTGGGAGCATTAGAATTAATATAGTAAGTGATTGCTTTAAGATGTGGATGTGTTTTTTTTTGCATTTCCCTTTTTCAAAATTGTAGGACACATCATTCAACAATTTTAAGCATTGTTTTTGGCTTGTCATAGTTTTATACTGGACCTTTATTTCTGTGTATTCTGAACTCCCTAGCTGACCCATTAAGCTTAATTATGTAAAGAATGTTCAAATAATGAAGCCTTTGTTCACTGTTTACTGAAATATATGTTTAGGAAAATCTCATATGATTCTCTATTAAAATCTTAAGCATTTGGTAGACATCAATCTTGCTGGATGAACAGGTCATTACTTAGATAGTTTGGTACAACCAGTCCATAATCTCATTACTCTTTATTACAGGATAAATTAAGCTCATATTGCTATTGAGACTTAATTAAGAAAATGTAGTAAAATTTGGCGAGAGGAAGCTAATTCAAAATGTGTATTATTGTGTCTGCCAATTTATAAATTCTTTCCCACAACCAAGCATCTCCAGGTGACAAAATTGCTTTAGTAAAAATTGAGACATTCTTTGTCAATAACAGATAAAGTAAGTAACTTTGTCAATGTCACATAATAAATCACTGGCGTAGTGAAAATTGAAACCTAGTTTTCCTGATACCTAATCTAGTGTTCTTTTTACTAAATACAGTGTTTTCTGGTGTAAAGAAAATTAATTTCTATCACAGTTTTTATGTGTCTGTGGACAAATCTAGAAATGTGTCTGTACTAATAGCTGCTTCTAAACCTTAAAAACATATGGAAAGTGGGACAATAGACAGCATGTGACAAGTAGATACAGCCATTAGAATGTAGCAGTGAAACTGATTGAGCTGTATGCTACCTCTGCTACATAGAATTATAGGGCCAGATTTTCATAATGGAAACTCTCTTTTTAGGATATGAGAAGCTATTTACATTTTCAAGTGAATAATTGCAAATATAGAAAACGTTTTTAAAGTGAGAGCCTTGATGAGAATATATTGAAAACGTTCCTTTTAGCCTTTACAACAGTCTTACTTATTAGTGTTAGCATCAGTCTCTGTTATCCCATACCTTTTTGATAAGTAATAGGACTTTGTTCCTCTTTATCAGGGGTCAGCAAACTATTTCTATAAAGAACCAGACAGTGGGCTTCCCTGGTGGCGCAGTGGTTGAGAATCTGCCTGCTAATGCAGGGGACACGGGTTCGAGCCCTGGTCTGGGAAGATCCCACATGCCAAGGAGCAACTAGGCCCGTGAGCCACAAGTACTGAGCCTGCGCGTCTGGAGCCTGTGCTCCACAACAAGAGAGGCCGCGATAGTGAGAGGCCCGCGTACCGCGATGAAGAGTAGCCCCCGCTTGCCACAACTAGAGAAAGCCCTCGCACAGAAACGAAGACCCAACACAGCAAAAATTAATTAATAAACTCCTACCCCCAACATCTTCTTAAAAAAAAAAAAAGAACAGACAGTGAGTACTATAAGCTGTGTAGGCAGTATAGTCTTCTTCACAACAACTCAGCTCTGTCTTTATAGAGTGAAAGCAGCCAGAGATAATATGTAAACGAATGGGCTTGGCTGTGTTACCGTAAAACTCTATTTGCAAAACACAGACGTCCATCGTAGTTTGCCAAGTCTATGTGTATAAGTAGATGTCAATACTGGCTGCACATTAGTATCACTTGGGGAGCTTTAAAGAATCATGAGCACCCCACCCTCAGAGATTCTGAATTAATTACTCTGAAGAGGGGACCAAGACATTGGTGTGTCTCTAAAACTCCTCAGGTGATTCTAATGTACAGCCAGGGTTGAAAACTATTGATATATGATCTTTTAAAACCTCAGTATGATTAATGATCTTTTGAAGGGAAAAGAAGTTTTGTAAACCATGCTAGGCACAAGGGACACAAAGATAAGTAATATAGAATTCTACCCTTAAAATTAGTCTAACAGGGTAACATATGTAAAATGAACAAATTACAGTAAAATGAAAGACTGCTGACAGTAAACAGTAAGAAAAAAGAATGAATGGAAGGGGAGAGGAAATGAACAGAAATTGAGGAAAGAATGAATGGTCTGGAGAGTGGGAGAATGGGTTGAATTGGAGAAAGTATAAGTGAGGGTTAGGAATAATAGCAGGGTAGTTTAAATGTTATGAGAGGAAAAATGAGAAAGCGTATGTAGTTGGGGCCGGTTTGGTCAGCTTAGGAGTAAAGATCTGTGATAGCATCACTGCCTTCTAGGTGTCGATGTTGGAAGACAAATTATTGGGGTAATTTAGCTTGGTTTATTTTTTCATACTTACACATATAGTTCCAAGTTATACAAACTAAGATGCAATTTTTAAAAAAACTAAATAAATGGAAGCTTATAAAGATGAAAATTCTATTGCAAAAAAAAAAGACATATTATTTGCTGGTAATGTATGCTTTGTATATTGCCATTTTGTATATCATTCTGTCCCCATATACAAAATAATATTCAGTTGGCATACACAAATAATAAACCTTTTAAAGTCTTGAGATTTTCAGACTGTATGGCATAATACATATTGAGATAATAGCATCAAGGGTTTTTGGTTTGGGACAAAGGAGGTTTTTAATTGATTCAAAATCCTAGCATTTTAGAGCTGGGGGCGACCTTGAATATAACTGAGTAACTATGGCTATGAAAGTGCTTTGTAAAATGCAAACCATTTTCTAGGTGCAAGGTGTAATACAAAACTTCCTCACTCATATATGAAAAGGTAAAAGTGAATTTTCTAGTCACATGGATGGTAATAGGCAAAAAAAGAAAGCAATTATTTTCATCCTGGTTTAATCTTTGTTTGCTACATAGCAAATTCTTAGAAAAATATTACTGGCATTAAAGAAATAGAAAGCCCAGATAGTTCTATAACTGTTAAAGAAAATGAACCAGAGGTTTAAAATCATCTCACAAAGAAAATACCAGGCAGGTACTATTTTACAGGCAAATTCTAGCAAACATTGAAGGAATGTACCATTCCAAAACTATTCCAGATAATAGAATAAGAGGGCATACTCTGTAACTCATTCTTTGCTACCAGTATAACTGTGATAATCAAAACCAAACAAGAATATTATTAATGAGGAAAATTAAAGACTAGCTTCCACTATGAACATATGTACAGATATTCAAAATTGAAGATTAGCAAACTGAATTAAGTTATATGTGGAAAATGATCACACGCTGTGACTAAGTTGCATTGTTCTCCAGCAATGTGAAGTTGGTTTTACATATGAAAATCTATAAGTGTCACTCACCACACAGATTAAAGAAGGTCATCCTAATAGAGGCACAAAACACATTTGCTAAAATTTTACACACATTCATAAATTTTAAAAAGAAAATAGCGAGAAAAGGAACCTTCCATAACTGATAAAGGATGTTTGCAAAGTCAAAACATAACAACAAACACAACTTTTTAAAATAAATTTTTAAATTTTATTATTTTATTTTATTAATTTATTTATTTTGGCCGTGTTAGGTCTTCATTGCTGTGCGCGTGCTTTTTCTCTGATTGCGGCAAGTGGGGGGCTACTCTTCGTTGGGTGCGCAGGCTTCTCACCACGGTGACTTCTCTTGTTGCAGAGCATGGGCTCTAGGCACGTGGGCTTCAGTAGTTGTGGCACGTGGGCTCAGTAGTTGTGGCTTATGGGCTCTAGAGCGCAGGCTCAGTAGTTGCGGCACACGGGCTTACTTGCTCTGTGGCATGTGGGATCTTCCCGGACCAGGGCTTGAACCTGTGCCCCCTGCATTGGCAGGAGGATTCTTAACCACTGTACCACCAGGGAAGCCCAACAAACACAACTTTTAATGGGGAAAATTTAGAAACACTCCTTTTTTAAATGGGGAACATTGATGGTCTCCTATTACTATTTCTGTTTAATGTTGTATGGGCTCTCCTAGCCAATGTGAGAAGATAAAATCCATTAAAAGCATAAGAATTTTTTATTGAAATATAGTTGACATAGTGCTGTACAATACTATGTTAGTTTCAGGTGTCCTACATAGTGATTTGACATTTGCATACATTATGAAATGATCACCATGATAAGTCTAGTAACCATCTGTCCCCAAAGAAAGTTATTATAATGTTATTGACCATATTTCTTTTATTGTATATTACATTCCCTTGGCTTACTTGTTTTATAACTGGAGGTTTGTACCTCTTAATTCCCATCACCTATATCATCCCCCCTCCCCTGGCAACAGCCGGTTTATTGTGTATCTGTGAGTCTGTTTTTCATTTTGTTTGTTTGATTGTTTTGTTTTTAAGATTCCACATATAAGTAAGACCATATGGTATTTATCTTTCTCTGTCTGACTTATTTCACTTAGCATAATACCCTCTAGATCCATCCATGTTGTCGCAAAGGCAAGATTTCATTATTTTTAATGGCTGGGTAATATTCCATTGTATGTATATATAGACTACATTGTCTTTATCCATTCATCTATCAATGGACACTTAGGTTGCTTCCATATCTCGGCTATTGTAAATGACACTTCAGTGAACATTGGTGTGCATATACCTTTTCAAATTAGTGTTTTTGTTTTCCTCAGGTAAATACCCAGAAGTGAAATTTCTGGATCATATGGTAGTTCTATTTTTAATTTTTTGAGGAACCTCCATATTGTTTTCCATGGTGGCTGCCATCAATTTATAATCCCACCAACAGTGCACAGGGTTCCCTTTCCTCTACATCCTCTCCAACATTTGTTATTTGTTGTCTTCTTTGATGATAGCCATTCTGACAGGTGTGAGGTGGTAGCTCATTGTAGTTTTGATTTGCATTTCCCTAATGATTAGTGATGTTGTGCATCTTTTCATGTGTCTGTTGGCTATCTGTGTGTCTTCTGTGGAAAAAATGTCTATTCAAGTCCTCTGCCCATTTTTTAATTTGGTTGTTCTTTTTCTTTGATGTTTGTTGGAGTTCTTTATCTATTTTGGATATTAACCCCTTGTTGGATTATCATTTACAAATGTCTTCTCCCATTCAGTGAACTGTCTTTTCATTTTGTTGATAGCTTCCTTTGGCGTGCTAAAGTTTGATGTGGTCCCATTTATTTTTGCTTTTGTTTCCCTTGCCTGAGGAGACAGATCCAAAAATATATGCTAAGACCAACGTCAAGGAGCATACTGCCTCTGTTTTCTTTTAGAAGTTTTATGGTTTCAGGTCTTACATTTAAGTCTTTAATCCATTTTGAGTTTATTTTTGTATATGGTGTGAGAAAGTAGTCCAGTTTGATTCTTTTGCATATAGCTGTCCAGTTTTCCCAACATCATTTATTGAAGAGGCTATTTTTCCCCATTGTATATTCTTGCCTCCTTTGTCATAGATTAATTGACCTTATACGCATGGGTCACCAGGGCTATATGCTCTAGGAGTGCCCCCTCTGTGGGTTGTGTGAGCCCTCCTGTTGTAGTTGACTACTCTGGGCATGCTGGTAGGCGGGGCAGCCCCGGGGGGGTGTTGAGTGGGGCCATGGCTTGTGCCATCCTGCTGGTGGTTGGGGCTGGGTCACTACAGGATTGGCTGCTTGGTGTTGGGGGTGTCCCAGGACCTGTGCTGCTCAGCTGGTGGGTGGGTAAGCCCCTGGAGCTAATAGGCTAGAGGAAGGACTCCAAATTAGCATTTGTCAACACCAGTGTCCTCCTGGTAGGAGTTCCTCAAAATGGCTGCCACCAGCATCTGTGTCCCCAAGAGAGTCCCAGTTGCCTCCTGCCTTTCTAGGAGGTTCTTCAAAATTAGCAAGTGGGTCTGACCCAGTCTCCTTTAAAACTACTACCTACCTCTGTGCTGGAACTCAGAGTATGTGACATTTTGCATGTGCCCTTAAGAGTGGAATCTCTTGTTTCCTGTAGTCCTCTGGCTCTCCTGCACATAAGCCCTGCTGCTTTTCAAAGCCAGATGTTCTGGGGGCTCATCTTCCCAGCGCAGGACCCCCAGGCTGGGAAGCCCAGTGTGGGGGGCTCAGATGCCTTGTTCTTGGGGAGGACCTCTGTGGTTATGATTATCCTTCCTCTTAGTGGGTCACCGACCTGAGGGGGGTGCTTCCTGACTATATCACATCTCCACCCCTCCTACCTGACTCGTTGTGGCTTCTTCTTTATGTCTTTAGCTGTGGAAAATCTTTTCTGCTAGTCTTCAGGTCATTCTGTTAGGTAGTTTCTCTGTAAGTTGTACTTTTGGTGTGTCCACGAGAGGAGGTAAGTTCAGGGTCTTCCTACTCCACCATCTTGGCCACCCACCAAAGGCATAAGAATTTTAAAGAAAAACACAAAACTGTCATTATTCACAAATTAGATCTTCTACAAAGAAAATCCAAAATAACACAAAGTATTAAAAATAATAAGAAACCACAACGTGGTATCGCCTCACACTGGTCAGAATGGCTATCATCAAAAAGACTACAGATAATAAATGCTGGAGATGGTGTGGGGAAAAGGGAACCTTCCTGCACTGTTGGTGGGAATGTAAATTGGTGCAGCCATTATAGAGAACAGTATGGAGGTTCCTTAAAAATCTAAAAATAGTTAACCATATGATCCTGTAATCCCACTCCTGGGCATATATCTGGAAAAGACAAAAACCCTAATTCAAAAAGATACATGCACCCCAGTGTTCATATCACCACTATTTACAATAAGCAAGACATGGAAACAAGTACCCATCAACAGATGATTGGCTTAGATGTGGTATATGTATATATATATATATATATATATATGTATATGTGTATATATATATATATATATCTCAATACAATGGAATATTACTCAGCCATAAAAAAGAATGAAATATTGCCTTTTGCAGCATGGATGGACCTAGAGAATATTATACTTAGTGAAGACAGAGAAAGACAAATATTATATGATACCACTTATATGTAGAATCTAAAAAATAATACAAATGAATCTATTTACAAAACAGAGACAGATTTACAGACATAGAAAGCAAACTATGGTTACCAAAGTGGAAGGGAGGGGGGAAGGATCAATTAGGAAAAAGGGATTAATAGATACAAACTACTATACATAAAGTAGATAAGCAACAAAGATTTACTGTATAGCACAAGGAACTGTATTCAGTATCTTATAATAACCTATAATGGAAAATCTGAAATATATATAAATATATATTTAGAAATATATTTATAAATTAATATATGTATATATACTTTATATATATATAAATAAAGCTGAACCACTTTGCTGTATACCTGAAACTAACACAATATGGTAAATCAACTATACTTCAATAAAATTGAAAAAAATAGGGAATTCCCTGGCAGTCCAGTGGCTAGGACTATGCACTCTCACTGCCGAGGGCCCAGATTCAATCCCTGGTCGGGGAACTAAGTAAGATCCCACAAGCTGCATGGTGCAGCCAAAAAAAAAAAAAACAGAGAGAGAGAAAAAAATAAGATACTGGCAAAGCTAGCTGTAACAGCAATATACCGAAGTCAGTTGATTTTGTACACTCCAGTAACAAAGAGTTAGAAATTATAATTTTAAAAACATAATTTACCTTGTTAAAAATAACTATAAAGTATCTAGAAATAAATCTAACAGAAGATATGTAAGACCTATTTGGAGAATATTTTAATACTTTTCGAAAGACACTAAAGAGTCCCTAAATAAATGGAGAAATATCCCGTGTTCCCAGGCAGGAGGTTAGTCTCAGTTTCATAAGTATGTCAAGTCCCCCCCAAATTGATCTATAAATTTAGTGCTATTCCATCGGATTATTTTTTCTGGAACTGACAAACTGATTCTAAAATTTATATGGAAGCACATAATTATCAAGAATAGTTAAGACACCTCTGAAGAAAAAGAATAAGGGGCTGAAGAGAGAATGAGGACGTGTCCTACAAATATCAAGAATTGTTATAAAGTATAACCATGTAGTATTGGTATAGATATAGACAAACTGACCAGCAAGTCATAATACAAAGTCAAGAAACAGCCCTAGACGTATAAAATTTTGATATACAACAGATGTGCTGTGCAGATCATCAAGGAAGGAAGAGCCATTCAGTAAATAGTATTGAGACAATTGATTATATATGGGAAAAAAATGACATTATATCCCTAACTCATACCATATAAAAATAAATTTCAGGTATATCAAATACTTAAATGTGAAAGGCGAAACTTTTAGAAGAACTTATAGAAAGTATCTGTTTGACTTTGGGATAAGGAAGGATTTTTTGGATAGGACACAGAAATGGTAGCCATAAAAGAAAGATTAATAAACCTAACTATATTAAAATTAAGAACTTTTGTTCATCAAGAGACAGCCCCCCAAAATGAAAAAACAATCCAAAAACTGGGTGAAGGTATTTGCAATGGTATAATCAACAAGGGATTAGTATTCAACATATATAGAAAGAAGTAATACAAATAAATAAGAGAAAGACAATCCAGTAGAAAAATGGGCAAAAATATGAACAGGTATTTCACAGAAGAGGATGCATGAATGAACCATAGGTTTATGAAATGTTGTTGAACATAATTAGTAATAAGGGAAGTGCAAAATAAAACCACAGCGAATTGTCATTTTCTGTCATTAGACTGACAAAAACTAAGAAATTTAGGGATTTCCCTGGCGGTCCAGTGGTTAAGACTATGCACTTCCACTGTAGGGGACACAGGTTCAATCCCTGGTCAGGAAACTAAGATTCCGCATGCCACGTGGTGAGGCCAAAAAAAAAAAATTTTTAATAGTACCAAAATTTGGAGAGGATGTGGCTCAGTGGGAATTCTTGCACATCACTGCTGGAACTGTTAATAGTTTAAATAAATATTTAATATTCAGTAAATATTAGTAAATATTTATTAATAAATAAATAATAAATACTACTTTAGGATAGTTTGAAATTATCCTACAGGGTGGAACATTTGCATATTTTACAATCCAGGGTTTCCCTCCTGGATATAATACCTTAGAAAGCTTTTGCCTGTGTGTACAAGGAGATATGTAGAAAAAGCTCATAGTGACCATGTTTGTAACAACAAAAGCTGGAAATAATCCAGACGTCCAGCAATACAATAAAGAGTAAATAAAATTGTAGTATATCAACACTCTGGAACGTTATTCAGCAGTAGAAATGAGAAAAAAATTGCTACATGCAGCTGCATGGATGAATTTTAGGACCATAAAGTTAAGTGAAAAAAGTAGCCCTAGAATACTGCATTATGGTAAAATTCCATTCATTTAAAGTTCAAAAACAAAGAAATTCAAACAGTATACTATTTGGGCAAGAACACATAAGTGATAAAAAAAACCCTCTTTTTTAAATTAAGTATATGATGAAACACAAAATTTAAGGTATGGTTAACCTTTAGTTGGCGAGATAAGTGGATGTGATAATGTCGGAATAGGTAGAAGAAAGCTATTGATAATGATCTAGTTGTTAGGTTTAGTGGTGGGCTCAAAAGTGTTCAATCTATTTTTGCTGTGTGATTTATATGCATATATTATTTTATATGTATTAAATATCATACTAAAGTAATATATTTGTTTTTCAGAAATCTGCCTGAACCTTCGAAATCCTCCAACTAATATAATTATCATTCCAGAAAAGCAGGTGAAACCAGAATGGAGATTGCCAAAATTAAACCACCGTTTTGTCACAAGGTAAAATAGCTTCTTGTAAAATATCTCAAATATTAATTTTTAATGTTAGTTACTGAAACAATGTATTGTAATTTGCTTGGAATCTACCCAGAATTATGCTGTAACAGTTAGATAGATGTGCATTTTCACAGTCATATTTGCAGAACGCTTTTTCACTGTTTAAAAATACAATATCTATTTAATAATTTTGCTTTTTTTAGATCCGAACTGGATGATATGCCAGAAAATAGTATCTGTGATGTTATTGGCATTTTAGTTTTTGTAGGAAGAGTCCAGCGGTCAAAAAAGAAGGGTAAGCTTTTGATATTGAAAGTCATAAAAAGTATTTCAGTGAATAATTCTGTGTTCATATGTGCATAATCAGTTACCTTCATTTATTCTAACATTCTATCCATATAGAAAGCCGTGAAGATTTTTGGTCATATCGCTGGATTCACATTGCTGATGGGACTTCCAAAAAACCATTTATAGTGGAACTGTTTTCTACATCTCAGCCAGAAGTCTTTGAAAATATTTACCCAAGTACTCAGTTTCAATATTTTTATCATTTTATTTTTGGAAGTGGGGGCATTGACTTAAAAAAATGATAGAGGTATACTGACTTACTTACAGAATGCCATGATATTGAGTTAGCAAATTCAAGCAGTCTGATAGCATGTTTAAGTTTTTTCTATATTAATATTATAATTGGTATTAACAGATATTAACCACCTTCTGGTTTTCTATTCAGAATTAATTTGGGATTTAAACTAGTTTTTCAGAAAACAGGTGCTCTTATCAATTCCCATTTTTAGCATTTTAGACATAAAACCTTAAAATTCGGTGAAACTAAAACATAGATAGTCCGTTTCCTTTGTATCCATTTGGAAATTGACTTAGTAGACCCCATTAAACACAATGAAGGCTTTACTAATGTAGAATTAAGTAGTAGAGGATTGGGATACTGTGTAATTAAATAATGGCAGTGGTAAGTATGATGTCATTTGAGTATGGAATTAATATTAGGTTGGTGGTGTTAAACCAGCTGGTCAATATTTTACTTAATTTGGTGTTGATTTTTTCCACTACTTTTATTTATTTGAAGACATTTTAAGTATGTCCTATTATGTGTTTTATATAACAAGTTAGTCTTTAGATCTACTATGATAAGGATAAAAGTATATCTAATACTTTTTAACAACTTCAGTGAATTTTTCCTTATTTGAATTTGTAACATAAAGCTATTTTAGGTATTGGTGTGCTATTTTCCTATTTTCCAAATGATTATGTGAATAAAATACTGATTGTTAAGTGCTTGCCAACATTGGAGAAATTCCCAATCTTGACTACATGTATTTTTTTTAATGAGCAACAAGATAGAAATTGTAGAATATCAGGAGACCTAGAGACCATATACAGGGCTGTTCTGCTACCCCTTTATTTTCTGTTGTAAAACAGTATTACACACCATTCGGATATTACCTCATTAGAATCCACCCTCTGCTTGTGAGATTAAATTTTTTAAATATATATGAGTAGAACTGAACATCACTCAAAATGTCATTGGAGGAGAGGGCAGAAAGAGAGTTTTGGTCAAAACCAAGGCATGGGCTTCCAAGGTAAGGGGGGCCATGACCTTTCATATAACTTCTCTCAGGTTACAGATGATTGGTAGTGATGATCCCTGATAACAATTTAGATGGGCTTTAGGGCCAGGTCCCTCTCTCTTTGTAGCCACTTTAAACAACAAACTGACACAGGTTTTGGATAACGATTTTTCACAGAAATGTTGCCATCCATGCACATTCTATTGTGAAAATGTGAAATATATCTTTTAAGAAAGGTTTGTATGGACCTTGGTGAGATTTACTCTAGTACAATAGTTGACAACAATCACAATTCATTTTCATCTTTTGACCAAGAGTGAAGGAAAAAAATCATAAAATAAATGGTGAGTATTAAGGGGGCTTCAGGCCTATGAAGGGGAACATGACCAAGGGTCTTCTGGAATAATACCAAAATCCTTTGGTAGTAGGGCATCTTGTTTATTTTTGACTAAGAAAAGTGAAGAACTAAGGGGAAGTAATTTTGAACGTTTACTATATACCAGTTGCTCATAGATATTATCTCATTTTGTACTCCCAGTTACCTTTTAAACAGGTGATGTTTTTACAAATTTACGGGTGAGGAAACAAAGGTCCAGAGGGTTGTCAAACAGCCAGAAGGTGGTAGGTCCAAATATCTGATTTTTAACAACCATGAAATTAGAATTAGAAGTATTCTTATATCAACGTCTTTAATCATGAATACTTTGTACAGTTTTTGAATTAAAGGAAAAGTGATATAAATCAAGAGAATTATTCTTGGTCATTTGAACAGATTTTCTTTATTTTCATTGCTACAAAATAAAGAACTAGTAAATGTGAGATACAGGAAACGAATTTATAGATATTATCATGCTCTAGGGAAATATTTATTCTCAAATGAGAGCTTACTGTTGACATGAAATTACGAGTATTTATATTTATTTCTTTATTTCCTAATTTTTTTTTTTTTTTTTTTTTTTTTTTTTTTTTTTGCGGTACACGGGCCTCTCACTGTTGTGGCCTCTCCTGTTGTGGAGCACAGGCTCCGGACGCGCAGGCTCAGTGGCCATGGCCCACGGGCCCAGCCGCTCCACGGCATGTGGGATCTTCCCGGACCGGGGCACGAACCCGTGTCCTCTGCATCGGCAGGCTGACTCTCAACCACTGTGCCACCAGGAAAGCCCTATTTCCTAATTTGAAGACCGTAAATGTTTTGGCGTGCAGTGAGTTAAAATTTTTAAAATATTGTTGGATAAGTAAACTTTACCTAAATAACCTGATAGTTGAAAGCAGTTGATAGCTTTTGAAAGTAGCTGGTCTGAAGACATTATAATCTCATTTTCAGGAATTCTTTTTAGTCTATCCAGTTGGTTAGCAAGGCAAACAGAAAATAATAGGTGGTATAAGCCCTGTCCTTGAGACTTAAAGTCTAATTAAGATATACACAAGTAAAACACTCGCATAAGCAAATTCAAATTAATATTGTGTAGCCCTATCTGATGGAAGGAGTCAGAGTAATTCAGGGATCAATGTTAGATTGGGTTAATCAGTGGAAGCATCATGGAGGAACTCAACTTTTTTCTCTGTAGGAAATAACTATTCACATTCCGTTGTGTGGCCAATTAGAAAGACTCTTGCAGTCTTCAACTGTCCAGCAAGCAGTGACTTCAGTTAGGTGCGGCCGTTGTACTTTCTAAAGGAAAAGTTAAGTGTTAGATCCTTTATTTAAAGGAAATGATTAAGTGTTAGATCTTTGTTGCTCCAAGTGTGGTCAAAGGACTGGCAGCACTAGTATCACCCAGGAGCTCATTAGCGGTGGAAAATCTCAGGCCCTACACTAAAACTACTTTAATCTGAATTTGCATTTTAACAATTGTCCTAGGTGATTCCTCAGTTCATTAAACTTTGAGAAGCACTCTGTTAGATCCTGATCTTGGTATTCCCATTTGAAATGCAGAAATAATTTCATAAGTGTTTTCATTTTCTACAGTGGCACACTTCACGTGTACACAGTTGAAAGTTGTCAGAAATGACACTCAAGTACCTGAACTGCTTTACCTTACTACTACAAATGAGAGTCGCATGTTTATTACTGGTGAGCAAGTTCTTTGTATATACTTTATTGGAAATCTAATGTATTTTCTCTTCATTAAATTAACTTTTCTATTATAAGATTCAACCACAAGATAGCTTTATTTTGAACTCCTTTCTCACTATAAGAATGGTTTAAGAAAGAATATTTAGCCTATGAAATCTATTGCTTCCAGATTATTTACAGTTAGAGCAATGATTTTGTGACTTACTGAAGAATTTTGTTTATGTCCTTTGGTTAACTTTAATTCCTGCTTGACATAAGAAGTTAGATAACCATAAATTGCTTCATAGATTGAAGACTGTTGGGCCCTGTATCACAATATGGATTCAATTAACAACAGTTTTTAAATATTAAATAAAACAAAAATGTGCATTCAATTTTGGTCCCCAGATCTCGCATTTTACTTATATAGCAAGAAAATTCTCACTACTTATCTACAAATACACTATTTTTCTCTATTCCCTTGGATAAGGGGGACAAAATAATAAAGATAAAAGTTTTCAGATGAGTGAGGGAGTACTATGGAATGATGTATTTACTAGAATGCTACCATGTTGGTAATTAGGAAATTCGTCAAAAGAAGAGTCCTAGGGCTTCCCTGGTGGCGCAGTGGTTGAGAGTCCGCCTGCCGATGCAGGGGACACAGGTTTGTGCCCCAGTCTGGGGGGATCCCACGTGCCGCGGAGCGGCTGGGCCCTTGAGCAGCTGGGCCCGTGGGCCATGGCCGCTGAGCCTGCACGTCCGGAGCCTGTTGCTCCGCAACAGGAGAGGCCACAGCAGTGAGAGGCCCGCGTATCGCAAAAAGAAAGAAGAGTCCTAGGAAGGATGTAACACATATCTTTGTCCATACCTCATTTTATAAATATGAATACTATCAGATCTAATATATACTAATAATAACAGATGTGAATGACACTTTTAAGTATGTTTCAAAAACATGAACTTAAATGTTGAGCTATATTCATAGGCAATTTAGTTAATACATGATGTCATACCTTCAGGTTAAAACATAATCAATTTTCTAAGAAGATGCTAACCAGTTGGATAGTTAGCAAAAGCCAGACTATTAGTTTTCTTTTTCTTCTGGCTTTTCAGTGTCCTGTAGACAGTTACAGTTTAGTCCACGTAAACTAATATGTCTGATTTCCTTATTGACTTAGGATTCGTTAACTGATAATTTTCATATGCATATTCAGTATAATTATCTGCTACATAGTGAATAAGTTAACTTCTTGGTGCTATAAGAATGATTTTATATTAAACTGTTTTTATACCCAAAAAAGTCCAGATGGTTTATTACAGTGAGTTGTCTTTTTTTTTTTTATTCCTCATATTTTTGCACTTTACCCTTCCTGCAAGAAGGTCATAGAGGCCAGCCGTATACCAACGATACCAAGGTAAAAAACTTTATTCAGTGGATTAAAACAAAGACCAGTTCTGGGGAATTGAAGAACACTGTTATTGGTGGATATTACCCCTATCCACCAGTGCCAGAAACATTTTCGAAGTATAATATTTCTGTTAAAGGTACTGATGTAATTGCTAGTCCCTTATATGTTTATATGTGATATGTATGGTATATGCCATATCAGTTAGTCATCTTTAATGGGAGTGAGCCAAAGTGTAGCAACACTCACTGGTAATAATTTGATCTTTATCAAGATCTAAAAACATATGTCATGACCATAAAGGTTAATATTTTGATTTTATTAGACTGCAAGAAAAGAAGGAGTCTAAATAGACTATGACTAAATGGAGGTAATATCTTGATTTAAGGTCATTGAGATCAAACCTGAGTTGGTAGATCCCAACTCCTATAACACTACTTAGACTAAAGATATCAGAGGAGACACTGGACAATTTGATACCAAGGTACTGACAACTGTATTAGACCACTCTTGTGGAATGATATATAGACATCTCTTGGTGTCCGCAGGGCATTGGTTCAAGGAGCCCCCATGGATACCAAAATCTGCAGATGCTCGAGTCCCTTATATAAAATGGCTCAGTACAATGAATACAGTAGGCCCTTTATATCTGCAGGTTTGCAAAACCTGTGGATATGGAGAGCCAACTGTGTATTGGATATAACACAATTGAGCTCTACCTTTAAATAAAAATGATACCAAAATCAATGAGATTCAGAATAAGTATTAATGAGAGGCCTAACATTATTTTAGTAGAATTAAGATATGACAGTTGAAAACTTTAACATAAGTATATTATTTTTGAAAAGCTATGGAATAATGCATGGTTTTGGAAAAAAGAGAAACTTTGAACTACTGATCTATCATCATCTAAATATTGACACCCTCCTGTACTTCATAATGCCAGCAATATGTAGTATATGCTGTAAATAGCATATAGAATACAGAAAATATTAAACAAAATATGTGTTTCTATGCAGTGGCTAGGCAACACTTTATAGTTTGAAGTATGATATATAAATTACGTTCAATTTGTAAAATTTCTGTTTCAAATTAAGATGTCAGACTAGAAGGCTGTATCACAATTTAACTGACAAATGTGTTTTGCCAATTTTACCGAAATTACATAAGGGGTTGCCAAATATAAACACAAAATCTCACATATTTAAGTTATGTAGCAAGTTTATAATTTTCATGTTGTGAAATTACATTGCAAATCTAATTGTTATTTTTGTCATTTCAGTTCTTTAAAACTTACAGTTTCCTTGAAATTACTCTTTTGCAGTTGAGTTGTTCTTCACAGCTATAAGTGAAGTGAGGAAGGAGATTGAAGACTTGCAGTATAGGGAACAAAAGCGCATTGCAATTCAGGGGATAATTACTGTTATAAAGTATGTCCCCTATAGCGGTGCAACTGAAAGTGCCTCAGCATCTGAAACACTACGGGTATGGTGCCAGAGAATTAATAGTATATCTCTGAAAGCACTGTGTTTATAATCACAACTGGTATCTTGTAAATATCATTCAGAACTCACATGTATTAACTCTTAATGATGTAAACCTAAAAGGAAAAAAAATGATTTTTAGTTTGTTTCCTTTTTATGTCATTTATTTTGGAGCAGTCTGGGCTGCCCTCAAAACTTGGTATCTTGTTTTTGTTTTCTGTGTAATATGAGCCTATCATGATTGTCTTTATTTAAATTTCCAGGTGGTATATATGATTATGATTTTTTCCTTCCTTTTGTCTAGGCCAAAGTTATAGGCACACTCCCACCAGAAGTTTTTAGCTCTATTGTCAGTTTGACAGTTCTACCCAGGTTCTATAAGAGGTAGCAATGACTCTTGTAGGATAAATGCTACAGAAGAGGCCACTTCAAGAATCTAGGCAAAATCAAGACAAATAAGTTAATTTTTTCCATGAGCTTATCTTTTTAAAAGTTATTTCTAAGATTACTGTTCTTACGGAAATAAGCATCTAATCCAACTTTACAGTTATATTAATATAAGGACTTTTATCTTATTAAAATATTTTAATAGCAGATGGATTAAGATAAATCAACTTTATAAAAGCATTGTTACGATTGCAAAGTTTTGTCACAACTCTTAAGTTATGAAAAATGGGTAAACTAAAATTATAGAGTCTTTTAAGAGAGAAATAATTTTTGTGAATCAGTTTTAAACGTTTTCTTCAAATTTTTGGTTTTAGAATGCTAACCGACGCTCAACATCCCAAGCAGCTAGAAGAGAAAGTCAAAGTCAAGAAAGAGATGGAGAACCTAGAGATAATGGTCCTGTGAGTTCTCAGTGTTGTCATACTACATCTGCAAGTTTGAGCCCTCCCAAGAAAAAAAGAGCTCTACAAGGGCCATGTGCCAAACAGTAAGTCATTTGTATTAAGTATATACATGGCATATACTTTTTCATTTGTTTCTATCCTGTAAAATGAGCAATTCTACTAGAAGTTGTATTAGTTTTCTAGGGCTGCCAAAGTCCAAGACCAAGATATAGGCAGGGTGGGTTCCCTCTGAGTGCTATGAGGAAGAATCTGTTCCATGCATTTCCCCTAGCTTCTAGTGGTTTAGTGGCAATCTTTAGCATTCCTTGGCTAATGGAAGTATCACCCCGATCTCTGCCTTCATCTTCACATGGCATTCTCCCTGTGTGTGTACGTGTCCAAATTTTTCTTTAAGGACACCAGCCATACTGGATTAGGGACCCACTCTGGAGTACTGGTCTACTTTAGTATGAACTCATCTAAACCAAATAAAGTCATATTCTTAGGGTCACTGAAGATGTAATTGGTTACATATTGGTAGTCACAGTGATATTTGGTGGGGACATAATTCAATCCATAACAATCTACCCTCTAAAAATTCATGTCCTTCTCACATGTAAAATACATTCATCCCATCACAACATCCCCAGAAGTCTTAATCTACACCAACATCAACTCTTAAGTCCTAAATATCATATAAATCATGTATGGATGGGATGCAGGGTAATTGATCCTGGGGCAAAATCTTTTCCATCTGTGAACCTATGAAACTAGACATGTTTCATTCTATCCAAAATACAATGGTGGGACAGACATAGGACAGGTATTCCCATTTCAAAAGGGAGAAACTGGAAATAAGGGGGTTATGGGTCACACAAACCTTGTTGAAACCTAATGAGGCAAATTCCATTTGGCATTAAGGCCCCAGAATTATCCTCCCTGGCAGAATACTGTGTCCTCTGGGCCCACTGGAATGGCAGCCCCACCCCCATGGCACTGAGTGGTGGTCTTGCACTCTGGAACTGGGAAGGTGGCCCTGGCTTCTAGAATTGAGGAGCTGTCCCTGCCCTCTAGAACTGAGGAAATGGCCTCACCCTCAGAGTCATTTTTCCCTTTTCTTGAAGGATAATACTTGATCACAGCTGGATATCTCTAGCAGCTCATTTCCTGACTGTAGAATCCCAGAAATTCGATGGAATTGCATTCCTTCGTTTCTTCCCACCCGTGTTTCTTTCAGTCAGAGCTAACAGCATGCCTGCTGAGATGGTTGACTGGATCCACAAATCACAGTCTCTTGGGCAAATGGTTATCTAGCAATGCCCTTAGTGTTCTTTCCAAAGCAAGCTTTCTTATGTTTTGCAACATGGATGGGCTTAGAATTTTCCAAGTATTGAAATTCTGGTTCTTTTTTTCTTAACAATTCCCTTTTCAACTTTTCTCTCCCCTCTCATATGTTACTATAAGCAGCAAGGAGAAACCAGGCTGTGCCTTCAATACTTTGCTTAGAAATCCAGTTTCCAATAACACATTCCTTATTTCTGTCTGAGACCTCACCAGAAGCACCTTTTACATTCATATATCTAGTTCTGTTCATGACGATGAGTGTATTCTCTAAGACTGCAGAAACTTTCTCTACAGCTCTTTTCTTTCTGAGCCCTCAACAGATTCTCCTTCAAAATCCATATTTCTACCAACATTCTCTTCAAGGCTATCTAGGTTTTTTCTGTTACGCACCTCAAAACTCTTCCAGCCTGCACTTAATACCCAATTCCAAGCCACTTCCACGTTTTTATGTATTTGTTACAGCAGCACACCACTTCCTGGTACCAAAATCTATTAATTTTCTAGGGCTGATATAACAAAGTACCAGAAACTGTTTGGCTTATACTATAGAAATTTGTCTCACAGCTTTGTAAGCCCAAAATCAAGATGTCAGCAGGGTGGATTCCTTTTGAGGGCTGTGAGGAAGAATCTGCCCCATGCCTCACCCTTAGCATCTGGTGGTTTGCTAGCCATCTTTGGCTTTCCTTGGCTTGTAGAAACATCACTCCAATCTGTATCTGTGTCCAAATTTCCCCTTTTGATAAGGACATCAGTCATGTTGGACTAGGGGCCCACCCTAATCCAACATGACCTCATCTTAACTAATTACATCTTCAGTGACCCTATATCTAAATAAGGTCACATTCCGAGTTACTGGTGGTTAGGACTTCAACATGAATTTTGAGGAGACACAGTTCAACCCATAACAGAAGCTCTCTTATCTGCCATGCTCAGCATGGACTAATTGAATGTGAGTTTAAAATGGGGAATTACAAAAAAATAAACATTCTTTGCCTCTCTTTTTTTTTATTCTACGGATAAGAGAGATCATACAGTATTTATCTTTATTTATTCCACTTAGCATAATAACCTCAGGGTCCATCCATGTTGTCACAAATGACAAGATTTCATCTTTTATATGGCTGAGGAGTATTCCACTGTATATATCACATCTTTATCCATCCATCTGTTGATGGGCACTCAGGTTGTTTCCATATCTTGGCTACTGCAAATAATGCTGCTGAGAATATAGGGGTGCATATATCTTTCCAAATTAGTGTTTTTGTATTCTTTGGATAAACACCCAGAAGTGAGATAGCTGGATCATATGGTAGTACTGTTAATTTTTTGAGGAATCTCCATACTGTTTTCCATAGTGCCTGCACCAATTTACATTCTGACCAATAATGTAGGAGTGTTCCCTTTTCTCCACATCCTCACCAACACTTGTTATTTGTTGTCTTTTTGATAATAGCCATTCTGACAGGTGTGAAGGTGTGAGGTGATATCTCACTGTGGTTTTCATTTGCATTTCCCTGATAATTAGTGATGTTGAACATCTTTTCATGTACCTGTTGGCCATCTGTATGTTTTCTTTGGAAAAATGTCTATTCAGGTCCTCTGCCCATTTTGTAATCGGATTGTTTGGTTTTTTGAGGCTGAGTTGTATTAGTTTTTTAATATATTTTGGATATTAACCCTTTATGGGATATGTGATTTGCAAATATCTTCTCTCATTTGGTAGGTTGTCTTTTCATTTTATTAATGGTTTCCTTTGCTGTGCAGAAGCTTTTTAGTTTGATGTAGTCCCATTTGTGTTTATTTTTGGTTTTGTTTCCCTTCCCTGAGGAGACCTACCTAGAAAGATAATGCTAAGACCGATGTCAAAGAACATACTGCCAATGTCGTCTTCTAGGAGTTTTATGGTCTCAGGGCCTACATTCAATTAATTTACCCATTTTGAGTTGATTTTTGTGTATGGTGTGAGATTATGGTCCATTTTCATTTTTATGCATGTGGCTGTCCAGTTTTCCCAACACCATTTATTGAAGAGATTCCTTCCCCCACTGTATGTACTTTTGCTCCTTTGTTATAAATTAATTGTTCATTTACGTATGAGTTTATTTCTGATATCTCAATTCTATTTCATTGATTTATGTATCAGTTTTTCTGCAAATACCATGCCGTTTTGATTATTATAGCTGTGTAATATAGTTTGAAATCAGGAAGTATGATACCTCCAGCTTTGTTCTTTTTTCTCATGATTGCTTTGGTTATTTGCGGTCTGTTTTGGTTCCAAATAAATTTTAGAATTCTTTGTTCTATTTCTGTGAAAAATGCCTTTGGGATTTTGATAGGGATGGCAGTGAATCTGTAAATTGCTTTAGGTGATATGGACATTTAAAATTAGGAAGTGTTCCCTCCTCTTCAATTTTTTGGAAGAGTTTGAGAAGGATAGGTATTAAATCCTCTTTGAATGTTTGGTAGAATTCACCTGTGAAGCTCTCTGGTCCTGGACTTTTGTTTTGGGGGGAGGTTTTTGATTACTGTTTCAATCACTTTACTAGTGATCAGTCTATTCAGATTTTCTGTTTCTTCTTGATTCAGTCTTGGAAGGTTGTATGATTCTAAGAACTTGTCCATTTCTTCTGGGTTGTTCAATTTGTTGGCATATAACTGTTTTGTAATATTCTCTTATAAGCCTTAGTATTTCTGTGGTATCTGTTGTTATTTCTCCTCTGCCATTTTTTTTAAAAAAATTATTTTTATTTATTTTGGCTGCCTTGGGTCTTCATTGCTGTGTGCAGGCTTCCTCTAGTTGCAGCAAGCGGGGGCTACTCTTCATTGCAGTGCACGGGCTTCTCGTTGCGGTGGCTTCTCTTGTTGCAGAGCACGGGCTCTAGAGCGCAGGCTCAGTAGTTGTGGCGTGCGGGCTTAGTTGCTCCACGGCATGTGGGATCTTCCCTGACCAGGGATCAAACCCATGTCCCCTGCACTGGCAGGTGGATTCTTAACCACTGCGTCACCAGGGAAGTCCCTCCTCTTCCATTTTTGATTTTATTTATCAGAGTCTTCTCTTTTTTTCTTAGTCTTGCCAAAGGTTTCTCAATTTTGTTTATCTTTTCAGAGAACTGGCTCTGTTGGATTGATCTTTTCTATTGTTTTTTGTTTTTAGTCTCTATTTCATTTATTTCTGTTCTGATCTTTATTACTTCCTTCCATTTACTGACTTTGGGCTTCATTTGTTCTTCTTTTTATACTTCCTCTAGATGTAAGATTAAATTATTTATTTGGTATTTTTCTTATTTCTTGAGGTAAGCCTGTATTGCTGTAAACTTCCATCTTAGTACCACATTTTTTTTTTTTTTTTTTTTTTTTTTTTTTGCAGTACACGGGCCTCTCACTGTTATGGCCTCTCCCATTGTGGAGCACAGGCTCCGGACGCGCAGGCTCAGCAGCCATGGCTCACAGGCCCAGTCGCTCCGCGGCATGTGGGACCCTCCTGGACCGGGGCATGAACCCACGTCCCCTGCATCGGTAGGCAGACTATCAACCACTGCTCCACCAGGGAAGCCCTTAGTACCACTTTTGCTGCATCCCTTAGATTTTGCTTTGTTGAATTTTCATTTGGATTTGTTGTCAGGTATTTTTTGATTTCTCCTTTGATTTCATCACTGACCCAATAGTTGTTCATTAGCATGTTGTTCAGTGTCCACACATTTGCGATTTTTTTTTAGCTTTCTTCTTGTAGTTGGTTTCTAGTTTCATACTATTTTGATCAGAAAAGGTACTTTCAAAAAGATATAATTTCAAATCTTTTAAAATTTATTGAGAGTTGTTTTGGGTTCCAATATATGGTCTGTCCTTGAGAAAGTTTCCCATGCACTTGAGAAAAATGTGTTTTCTGCAGCATTTGGATGGAATGTTCTATACAAATCTATCAAATCCATCTGGTCTGATATTTCAGTTAAGGCTACTGTTTCCTTGTTGACTTTCTGTCTGAACGATCTACCCATTGATGTTAAGTGGGATGTTAAAGTTCCCTACTATTATTGTGTTGTCAATTTCTCCTTTTAAATCTGTTGATAATTGCTTTCTGTATTCTGGTGGTCCTAAAGTTAGGTGCATATATATTAATCACTGTTATGTGTTCTTGATGAATTGTCCACTTTATCATTATATACTGTCCATTGTCTATTGTTACCTTTTTTGCCTTGAAGTCTATTTTGTCTGATGTGAGTGTGGCTATACCTGCTTTCTTTTGGCTGCAATTTGCTTGAAGCATCATCTTCCATTCCTTCACTTTGAGTTTATGTTTGTCCTTAGAGCCAAGATGAGTCTCCTGGAGGCAGCATATAATTGTGTCTTGTTTTTTAATCCATCCAACCACTCTATCTTTTGCCTCGTGAATTCAATCCATTTACATTTAGGATGATTATTGATAGATGAGGGCTTAGTACTGCCATTTATTCTTTTGTTTTCTGGTTGCTCTATATCTCCATTGTTTCTTTTTCCTTGTATTTCAATCTACCATTTTGGTTTGGTGGTTTTCTCTGATGTTTTTCTCAGTTTCCTCTTTTTTTATGTTTTGTGTCTCTGCTTTAGATTTATGTTTTATGTATTAGGTTTGTGTACAACATCTCATAGATAAAATAGTTCCTTTTCTGCTGATAGCATCTTATCTTCATTTACCTATATAAGTTACATCCTTTTCCTCATCCCTGTTCATGTTTTTGTTTCTCAAATTACCCCTCTTTATGTTGTGAGTTTGTTACCAAATTGAAGTAGCTATAGTTATGTTTTCTTCTTTTTTCCTCTTTAACATTTATGCTATAATAAAATGTTAAAAAAAAAACCTACTCTGGGGACTTCCCTGGTAGTCCAGTGGTTAAGACTCTGCACTCCCAACACAGGGGACACGGGTTCAATCCCTGGTCGGGGAGCTAGGATCCCACATGCTGTGAGACATGGCCTAAAAAATTTTAAAAAACAAAAACAAAAAGCCTATTCTGATATAGAGTTACAGTTTTCTGATTCTGTCTATTTATTACCTTATTCAAAGTTTTGTGTCCTTTTTTGCCTTTTTGTTTCTGGTAGAAGAGTTCCTTTCAACATTTCTCATAAGGCAGATCTAGTGTTAATGAGCTCCCTCGGCTTTGTTTGGGAAACTCTTTATTTCTCCTTCATATCTGAATGATAACTTTGCTGGATAGAGTATTCTTGGGTGACAGTTTTTATCTTTCAGTATTTTGAGAATTTCATTCGACTCCCTCCACTGACCTGTGGAGTTTCTGCTAAGAAATCTGCTGATAGCCTAATGTGGGTTCCTTTGTGGATTACCATCCTTTTCCCCCTGCCTTTAAATTCTTTCTGTGTCATTGACTTTTGGCAGTTTTAGTATAAGGGGTCTTGGAGAAGGTCTTTTTTGCATTGAGGCAATTAGGTTTTCTCTTAGCTTCATGGACTTGTATATCCACTTCCTTCCCCAGACTTGGGAAATTCTCAGCTATTATTTCTTTAAATAAACTCTCTGCTCCCTTCTCCCACTCTTCTTCTGGGATGTCCATTACCCTACTATTGCCCTTCCTAAAAGGGTCAGCTAGCTCTCGTAGAATTTACTCATTTAAAAAAATATATTTTAATTCTCTTTCCTCTTCTCCTTGTATCATTTCTATATTTCTGTCTTCAAGCTCACTAATTCTCTCTTGCATGTGGTCTGCTCTATTTCCACTGCTTTGTAATGCATTCTTCAACTCATTTACTGAGTTCTTCAGCTCCAGAATTTCTGATTGGCTTGTTTTAGTTTCAGTCTCTTTGGTAAAGTATTCCTTTTGTTCATTAATTTTATTCCTGAACTCATTGAACTTTCTGAGTTTTCTTGTAACTCATTGAGTTTTATAATAGCCATTTTGAATTTTCTATCAGTTATATCACAATATTCTGTGATTTTCAGTTTGGTTTCTGGAGAATTGTCATTTTCTTTTTGTGGTGTTACTGTGGTTCTTCATGGTGCTTGATGAGTTGTTCCTCTGCTAGCTCATTTCAACTGGCAAACACCTTTCTTCTTAGGTAAAGCTTTTTTTTTTCTTGTTTCTAACAATTCAACAGGTTAGGCCCTTCTTTTATCTTCCAGTAGGTGGTGCTATACCACAAGTTTTTGGTTTCTCTTACCTGAGCTGCCTCTAGTTATGTTTGACAGTCAGCACTTTCCACTTTCTACCGCCTCCATCAGAGGTATCAGCCAGTGCCCTAGTTGTCACTGCTTATGCCTCCAGTGTCGTTGGTGCCATGCTGCTGCTGGTGTGGCTGGTGTCACTGCCTGGTGCACCAGGATGGTGGACAATTCTGCCATGTTTAGGACCTCCTGAGTTGCAGGCACTCCCACTGCAGAATGGGGGATAGCTCAGGTGGCACAGGAACCTCTGCTGTGTTCAGTATTGTCAGGTTTGAGGACTCTGCCGCTGTAAGCAGGGGGCGAGGAGAGAGAGTCATGGGTACCTCCACAGCTGGAGAGACAGGGTCCCAGACCCTACTGCCACTGCTGCCCAGTTATCTGTGGCTGTGGGCACCACTGCAGCCAGGCCAGAGCTGTATTCACCACCTCCCCTGTCGCTACTGAGTTTTCTGGGACTGCAGGTTCAATTGCCATGGCTGGGGGACCAGAACTGCAGGTACCACCTCCACTGTTCCCCAAGTTCCACCTCCTCTGTGTGTTCTAGTCCACCCACCTTTAGGTGTATGGATATGTGGGATTCTCCAGTGTCCTGGTGTGTTGGGCAGAGGCACTTTTGTTGAGTCGTGGATGTTTTACTGATAGTAGATAGAAGGAGAGAGACAAAGAGAGCGTCTCCCTTTGCCATGATGCTGATATCACTCTCCATTCACTTTTAATGGAGTTAATGATACAGATGGTCCCCAACTTATGATGGTTCAACTTATGATTTTTCAACTTTACAATGATGCGAAAGCGATACACATTCAGTAGAAACCATACTTTAAATTCCGAATTTTGATCTTTTCCCAGGCTAGTGATATGCAGTACTATACTCTCTTGTGATGTGGGGCAGTGACAGTGAGCCACAGCTCCCAGTCAGTCATGCGATCACAAGGGTAAACAACTGATACACTTACAATCATTCTGTACCCAGACAACCATTCTGTTTTTCACTTTCGATACAGTATTCAATAAATTACATGAGATATGCAACACTTTATTATAACATTGGCTTTGTGTTCGGTGATTTTGCCACACTGTAGGCTATTTTTGTAAGTGTTCTGAGCACGTTTAAGGTAGGCGAGGCTAAGCTATGATGTTTGATAGGTTAAGTGAATTAAATTCATTCTCAAATTACGGTATTTTCAACTTATGGTGGGTTTATTGGGATTTAACCCCATCATAAGTTGAAGAAGATATGTATTTGGAGCTTATATCAATTTTTATACTATTTGCTTAATCAAATAGTTTTAATTATTCAATTTCCCCTCTTTTAATTTGATAGGTATGTATTCTTCAGTGGTCACGCTATAAATTACAACCTGAACACTTGACTTATTGCAGTTAAATACAAATTATTTTACCATTTCCTGATAATGCTAGATCCTTAGAACACTTCAATTCCATTTGTCTCCATTTTCATTATTTTTGCCTTGTATTTTAATTCTACATATATTTTAAATTCTGTAGGACATTATTAGTATTGTTTTTCTTATACAGTTAACTTTCAGCTATATTTAACCACATTGTTTTTGGTTCTCTTCATTCCTACTTGTATTTTCATACTTCTCTCTGGGATCGTTTTCCTTCTGACTGAAGAATTCCTCTCAGCATTTATTTCAGTACAGCTTGCTGATGATATATTCTCTCTTTCTGTTTGTTTAAAAGCATCTTTATTTCACCTTTAGTTCTAAAAGGATATTTTCACTAGGTTGCACATTTTTTTTAATGTCTTATTGTACTGTTTTATTGCTTTCATTGTTTCTATTAAGAATCAGGTTAATGTCTTCTAATTGCTCCTTCAAGGATGTTGCGTCCTTTTTCTCTGAGTGCTTTTAAGATTTTCTCTTTGATTTTCAACTGTTTAAATATGATGTGCCAAGGAGTGGTTTTCTTTGTTTTATACTACTGAACTTCTTGAATCTGTGTATTGATATCTTTCATCAGTTTCGGAAAACCATCTGCCATTATCTCTTCAAATATATTTTCTTCCTCATTATTTCCTCTCTTTCCATGATTCCTATTTCACATATGTTAGCACTTCTAACTGTGACCAACAAGTTTCTTACACTGCATTCTTTTTTATTCATATACATATTTCATTTTTGTCTTTGATTCCATGTTTCAGTTTGGACCTGTCACTCCGTTTACTTTTTCACTATGTCCAATCTGCTATTAAACCTATCAGTTAGGTTCATTGAGCTCTTGTTGGGTTTCCAACCCAATTAGCTATACTGTGATTCATTTCTAATGCTAACTACCCAGACTTAACATCAGACTCTTAAGGGCTTAGTCCTCCACGAGACTGACCTTACTTCAGATGCTAGCCACAGTTCAGCTGGTCCCCAGGCCACCCTCACTTCCAACCAAGTGGCTACAAATTCAGGAGTTCCCATGTCCCCCTCAGAGTCAATAGCTTACTAGAATGATGCAAAGAACTCAGAAAAACACTATACTTACAATCACAATTTTATTGTAAAGAATACAGATCAGGAATAGCCAAATGGAGACACATAGAGAAAGGTCCGAGAGGGAACATGGAGCTTCTATGCCCTCTCCTTGTGGAATCTGGGCATGTTACTCTGTTGGCACATCATTGTATTTTAAATCCTGGCTTGCTGACTCCAATATCTGTATTACCTGTTGGTCGGCTTCCATTTGTACAATTTATGATAGTAATAAATATGACCATTTAAGAGGTTGTATCAAAGAACATTTTAATCCAAATGGTAGATAGTGAACCGTGGTGCTCTATGTTAGATAGTAAAATGTAGTCAAAATACATCAACTCATTCAAAAGTTAGCACTGAGAAATAAAATATAACAATGGGACATTAAATCTTACTCTTTGCATTCTGTTGGTAATATTTACTCCATAAAGATAGAAAATGAACCATACCAGGTTTATCTGAATCCTTAAAAATCGTTATCAGTGTCTCCTTCTAAGAAAAGTAGAAGGTATTATAGGAAAGACTACAATAATATTAACTATAATACTCTTATATAGATGAGGGCATGGCATACTATACAATCTATATGACTTTTATCTAAGGTCAATAAGTTGGTGAAAAGGGAAAAGTTAGAGTACAGCTTATTGCCTCTGACAGTTTTTATAATATTCGGCCACTATCCATCATATGTAATGTCATTGTCTCTTCTTTTAGCCGTCTTTTCCCTTTTTTTCCTCAGGTATCCTTTTATTTCTTATATTTTCATTTTTCATCTCTTTTTTTTTCAGTTTCCTCATTTGATACCTGTAGACATTGTATACATCCACTTCTGTTATGAAGCCCCTAACCTTTAAGACACTTAAGGCATACAAATGAATGACTGTATATTCCAGTAAAAATTCCCTAAGCCACTTTAAAAAAATTCTATACAATATAATGATGCTGTTAGAGTTTGGAAAACGATTTCTTCTAATTTATTTCAGATAAAAAATCACTTTATAACACCATATATTTAAAAGTATATACATACTGTTTAATCTCAAAATACATGGAATTTAACTATTTTTTTATTTAAATATCTCTCAGAGTTGATGTTTCAGTTTACTAATTTCTAGAAATACCATTTTTCATTACTCAGAAAAAAAGTTAAAATTACAACTATAAAATGTGTTTTTATTTGCTGGAGTTTTATATTGAAATGGATGCAGTCTTCATTCATGAAAGCTAGTTCTTTGTATTCATTAATAACTCATTAGTAAAATAAAGAATACTATAAGAGACAAATCTATTGATAAAATAAGTTGAGCAATATTATGTGGCATTCTACAACATGACACTTCTGTTTTGCTTTATGCTTTTAGTTTTGGGAATACAACAAAAGAAAATGCTCATCATAGAAATATACTGAAAATTTATAAGAAGGAAGTCTTTATTATAAGTGCAAGCTTCTCTCCTCAGCTTCAAAATAAGATGCTTCCCTTTTCACTTTTTTTTTCAGTTCAATAAACAGTTATTGAGTGGATATTCTGTGGAGATACAAAAAAATAAAGTCTATATTTTTGTAGAACCTGGTAGAAGAGACAGATTGAAAAACCAGTAATTTTAATACAGTGTGATGAATGCTATGATAAAGTTTATTCATGGTGCTATGACAGCATATACAAGGATCAGTGAGCCTTGACTAGAGATCAAGGTTGGCTTCTTATAGGAAATAATGCCTGAGCTAAATGTTGAAAGAGGCAGAAGAGTTAACTTGGAAAAGGAAAAGGAGCATAGGGTTTTTCCTGGCTGAAAGAAAAACACGAAGGTTTGAACCAGTATGAGGCTTATAGAAAACTCTGAAATGAAGTTGGAGAGTTAGGCCAAATAGTTTTCCAGAATATTTGAACAAAGCAAAGATGAAAATAGGCCATTGGACAAATTTTTAAATTCCTATCATAGGGAATGAAATATATATCCATCTTTAGTTGACATTTAATAAAGTTGAATACTTTCTTTTGTGTAACACTCCTAAAGAGAACATTTAAATCTGTTGCAGTATTTGAATTATGTTAGTATGGATATTTGTTTATAATTTGAATGTGTTTTCCTTAAATTCCTAATGCATTACGTTAAGAAACTAAACCTATAAATTTTCTAAATGTATTGAATTAGAATAAACTCTGAATGGAACCAATTAGTTTTTCCCATTCAAGTCTCTTTTTATAACTATTTGTTAACTATTTGTTATCTTTTTAAAAATCTTTTGTAGAATTCCTGTGCCTCAGCCAGAAACTTCTGCACAAAGAAAAGGAAGTAAACCAGACATGCCAATCACCTTCCAACGTATGTTGCTTTGACGATGATGATGATGATGATTTATAAAGTCTTTATGGAACACTGTTATATACAGATTGCTGTTTGATTTGATTCTGCATTTTTGGGTCATACCTGCCACTAGCATAATATAAGTACTTGTATTAAACTATATGTAGCTAGTTATTTTTGTTTCTATTTTTATTTAGCTTAAGTCCTTGTCAAAAGTACTGGTCCCAAATTTAGAACAATTTGGTATCATCACCAAAGTGCAAGTAAATATAAATAAACTTGTTTATATTAAGCACTTATTAAGTTGTTTCTTTGGTAGTACATCTCTTCAAATGTACTATTTTGAATTAACAGAAGAATACTAAAGTAGGAAGTTTAATTTTTATTTGACAATAAATATAGGTAAAGCTTAAAAGATAGTTGTAGTTCCTTTCTTTGCTGTTAGGTTGACTGGTTTGAATATTTGGGTTCATTTCTGAAGTGATTTCATGACACAATTTAGTTCTGGTAGGGTATCTTTAGAGTGGTTTTGTTTAAATCAGATGTTATAAGGGGTCATCTCTCTAGACTTTTTAGCACTTTAGATCCTTCTTGCTTTTTGAGTTACTCTTATTTGGGGATTGACTTCTAGTCAGTCTGACAGATTAAGAACCCACAAAGGTCCCGGGTTTCAGCACCAAAAAAAGAAAAGAACCCACAAAGGGATCTGGACTATACCCCCCAAAAAAATAAAAGATAGAAAATAAGGGGAATATCATTATAATATAAATATATAACCAAGCTGAAAGCAAGAGTGAAAAATCCCTAAGTGGCAGAAACAAAAGAATTTAAATTTAGTGGTGAGTAGGAACTAAAACTAAAACTGCTCTTGGGCATTTCAGAACTAGATAGAGGCCTAAATGATCATAGGCTGAGGTGTAATAACGACATGGAAAAGAGAGTCCAGACCACAGGCCTCTTACATGTGAAGTAGAACTAATATAAAGTTGGAAGGTTATTAAGGTCCAGATAAATTATTCCCATCAGCATGGGGAAGTATCAAGGAGCTTCCTGTATTCCCTGGGCAATGGGTAGGAAAAATTGAATTGACTTAGTACCCACTGAATTGAATTAGAACCCTTATTAAACATCAAATTCTATTCCATTGGTCTATATGTATGTCCCTATGCCAGTATCACAATGTTTTGATTACTGTAGCTTTGTATCAAGTTTTGAAATTGGGGTGTATGAGTCCTCCAACGTTGTTCTTCTTGTTCAAGATTGCTTTAGCATTCGGGACTCCTTGTAATTCCATATGAATTTAAGGATCCATTTTACCATTTTTGCAAAATAGGCTTTTGAGATTTTGATAGGGATTGCATTGAGTCTGCAGATTGTTTTGGATAGTATTGACATCTTAATAATATTAACTCTTCTAGTCCATGAACATGGGATTTCTTTCTGTTCATTTTTAGACATTCTTTAATTTATTTCAACAATGTTTTGTAGTGTTCAGTACACAAGTCATTCACCTCTTGCTTAAAGTTATTCCTAGGTATTTTATTCTTTTAGATGCTATTATATTTAGAATAGGTTTCTTAATTTCCTTTTGAATCTCTTATTATTGGTCTGTGGAGATTTTTTTTTCTTTTTTAGTGAGTTTAGGTAATTTCTTTGCTTTTAGGAATTTGTTTCATCTAGGTTTTCTAATTTGTTGGTATATGATTGTTCATAGTGTTCTATTATTATCATTTTTATTTCTGTAATAAATCACATTTTCATTTCTGCATTTAGTTTTTGTGTCTTCTCTCCTTGGGGAGAAGGTCAGTCGAGGTAAAGATTATCAATTTTGTTGGTCTTTACATAGGACAAGCTTTTGGTTTCTTAGAATCTATTATTTTTTCTATTCTCTATTTCATTTATATTTACTCTAAGCATAATTACTTCTTTTTCTTAACTTTGGGTTTAGTTTTCTCTTTTTCTAGTTCCTCAAAGTTTAATGTTACGTTATTGAATGAGATCTTTCTTTTTTTTTAACATCTTTATTGGAGTATAATTGCTTTACAATGGTGTGTTAGCTTCTGCTTTATAACAAAGTGAATCAGTTATACATATACATATGTCCCCATATCTCTTCCCTCTTGCGTCTCCCTCCCTCCCACCTTCCCTATCCCACCCCTCTAGGTGGTCACAAAGCACCGAGCTGATCTCCCTGTGCTATGTGGCTGCTTCCCACTAGCTATCTATTTTACATTTGGTAGTGTATACATGTCCATGCCACTCTCTCACTTTGTCACAGCTTACCCTTCCCCCTCCCCATATCCTCAAGTCCATTCTCTAGTAGGTCTGTGTCTTTATTCCCGTCTTGCCCCTAGGTTCTTCATGACCATTTTTTTTAGATTCCATATATATGTGTTAGCATATGATATTTATTTTTCTCTTTCAGACTTACTTCACTCTGTATGACAGTCTCTAGGTCCAGCCACCTCACTACAAATAACTCAATTTCATTTCTTTTTATGGCTGAGTAATATTACATTGTATATATGTGCCACATCTTCTTTATCCATTCATCCAATGATGGACACTTAGGTTGCTTCCATGTCCTGGCTATTGTAAATAGAGCTGCAATTAACATTTTGGTACCTGACTCTTTTTGAATTATGGTTTTCTCAGGATATTTGCCCAGTAGTGGGATTGCTGGGTCGTATGGTAGTTCTACTTTTAGTTTTTTAAGGAACCTCCATACTGTTCTCCATAGTTCTTTTTTTAAATATAGGTATTTCTGCTGTAAATTTCCCTCAGATCACCACTTTCACTGCATCTTATAAGTTTTTATGTTGTATTTTCATTTTTGCTCATCTCAAGGTATTTTATAATTTCCCTTGTGACTTCTTATTTGACCTATTAGTTGCTTAAGAGTGTGTTGTTTAATTTCCACGTATATGTGAATTCTCTAGTTTTCCTTCTGTTGTTAATTTCTAGCTTCATTCTATTGTGGTCAGAAAAGATACTTGTATTATGTGATTCTTTTTAAATTTATTGAGGCTTATTTTGTGGCCTAACATATGGTCCATCCTGGAGGTATTTCGTGTATTTTTGAAAAGAATGTATTCAACTGTTGTTGTATAAATATATATTTAAAGAAGTTTAGCTTCTACCCCTGTTCCCTGCATCCTCTTCCTTCTCCACCATTATAGGTAACTTTTTAATTCATTTTATGGTATGTCTTTTCATTGTTTGTTTTATAATATAAGAAGGTATGTGTGTATATCAGAGAGAGAGAGTCACGCCCCCCCCTTTCTTAGATAAACGTACAACTACCTTTGAGAGCAATTTGACAAGACCTAATTTATTGAAAATGTTACACTTTGTGACCTATATGTTGGGCACACTGGGAGACATGTTCTAAGATGAGTATTGGAGCATTGTTTAAAATAGGAAAACTCTTTTACGTTCATTATTTTTTTCTTTTTTTAATTGAGGTATAATTAGCGTGTAACATTATATTAATTTCACGTGTGCAACATAATGATTTGATATTTGTATATATAGCAAAACGATTCCCACAGTAAGTCTAGTTAACATTCGTCACCATACATAGTTACAAAAAATTTTTTTCTTGTGATGAAAACTTTTAAGATATACTCTCTTAGTAAGTTTCAAATATGCAATATGATATTAACTATAGTCACCATGCTGTACATTACATCTCCATGACTTACTTATTTTATAACTGGAAATTTGTACCTTTTGACCCACTTCACCCACCTGCTCCCAAACCCCTACCTCTGGCAACCACCAATCTGTTCTCTGTATCTATGAGCTTGTTTTTTTCTTGGGGGGAGGTCTGTCTTTTTTTTTATTCCACATGTGAGATCATACAATATTTGTCTTTCTCTGTCTGACTTATTTAACTTAGCATAATGTCCTCAAGTTTCATCCATGTCAAGATTTCATTGTTTTCATGGCTGAATAATATTCCATTGTATATACACCACCTGTTCTTTATCCATTCTTTCATTGATGGGCCTTTAGGTTGTTTTCAGGTCTTGGCTATTGTAAATAATACTACAGTGGACAGGGGGGTGTATATATTTTTTTTTTAATGTTATTTTTTAACCATTATGCGTATTGTATTTTTTTTTACAGCAGGTTCTTATTAGTTATCCATTTTATACATATTAGTGTGTATATGTCAATCCCACTCTCCCAATTCATCACACCACCACCCCGCCCCAAAGCAGGGTGTATATATCTTTTTGAATTAGTGTTTTTTATTTCTTTGGATAAATACCCAGTAGTGGAATTGCTGGATCATATTGTTGTTCTATTTTTACTTTTTTGAGGAACATCCATACTGTTCTCCATAGTGGCTGCACCAATTTACGTTCCCACCAACAGCATATGAGGGTTCGCTTTTTGCCACATCCTCCCCAACACTTGTTATTTCTTGTCTTTTTGATAATAGCCATTTTAACAGGTGTCAGATGATATCTCGTGGTTTTGGTTTGCGTTTCCCTAATAGTGATGTTGAACATCTCTTTTATGTACTTGTTGGCCATCTGTATGTCTTCTTTGGAAATATGTCTATTCAGATCCTCTGCCCCCTTTTTAATCACATTTTTTATTTGTTTGTTTGTTTGTTATCGAGTTGAACAAGTTCTTTATATATTTGGATATTAACCCCTTATCAGATATGTGATTTGCAATCATTTTCTCGCATTCTGTAGGTTGCCTTTTCATTTTGTTGATGGTTTCCTTTGCCATGCAGAAGTTTTTTAGTTTGATGTAGTCCCATTTGTTTATTATACTGCAGTTTTAATGAATGAATTAGATCTATATGTGTTAACATGGTTACTGATGTATTTCCAGATATGTTTCATGATAGCTTTGGAAATTACTGTGTCTGTAAATTCAAAAGCCACTCATTTTGTGAATATATAGCTAATTTGTTTATGTGGTTTGATTGTGCTAGTTATTTTGAAGACTACAAAGTTTAACATCTTATTGTTTGTATCTGGTAACTTAGATAAGTAAGATATACATTGAAAAGTTCACAATAACAGTACTACTGAGATCATAAGACATTATAGGTAGCCTCTGACTTACACAATTCTTTAAAAAGTCTATTATACTTGCTACCAAGCATAGATCTGATCACTGATTGAAATACTCTGTTTTTTTCTAGACTTGTAGATCTTGCACCAGCATGGGGTCAGTGAAGGCAAGGGGGAAAGAGGGAAAGGAAATAGCTCCTCTCCGACCCCCATGCCTCCATACACCCCTACCTATCACTCTTATCCACATAATGAAATGCTTAGAGTAGATTTTGTGAAGAAAAATCACTCTGCCTATACACATACATTTATACCATGTCCTTTTTCACCTCACAACCTAAATGTGGTCTTCTCCTGAAATTTTTCCTCATTAAAACATAAATCCGTTCTCACCAGAAATAAGGGTAAAATGAATCATTAAAATAACGGTGATCACTATAATTCTGGTATATAATTAGATATATACAAAAATATAATTTTGCTAGGTAATTAACCTGTATCTTAGTTATGCATTAGGCTTAAACAATAATGTTTTTCATTTGGTAATTTTAGTAATATTCAAGCTAAAAATAAAAGAATTCTAGTGTATAATTTTCCATCTTATTTTTAGAAAAACCTGAGCTCTAGATGTATTTTGTCTCCTAATTATTGCCTTTGAAATCTTGCTATTCACAACCAGTGACTGCCAATATCTCTTGTACTGATTTCATACCCATTTGTATTAATTATGAACATATAATTGGGATAGTTAATTACAGTCCCAAGTTACTAAATTAAAAAACAATGTATGGGGCTTCCCTGGTGGCGCAGTGGTTGAGAGTCCGCCTGCCGATGCAGGGGACACGGGTTCGTGCCCCAGTCCGGGAAGATCCCACATGCCGCAGAGTGGCTGGGCCTGTGAGCCATGGCCGCTGAGTCTGCGCGTCCGGAGCCTGTGCTGTGCAACGGGAGAGGCCACAACAGTGAGAGGCCCGTGTACCGGAAAAAAAAAAAAAAAGCATTATTTTTTCAGAAGAACTTTTCATGTAAACATTAAACCTTGCCAGTTCTTAACACTCAAATAAGAAAACAGCCATAGAAAATATTCTGACTTATTCCTGACAGTGTCAATCATAGGATTTTTTTCCTATGCAATGGATGTAAGTACTTAATTTTTAAAGATTGGAATGGCCCATAACTTGTTCTTTGTGTGCATTATTTTAGAACAAATCAGTCAGGAATTCTCACTATAACTTGGGTTGTAATAGCTACTTATTGCTAATCTAATTATGTACTTTTATTAGTTTGGGTAAGGGAAATTCATTTCTAGAAGATAAAAAGGATAAATCATTGCCCAATCCTTACTTTACTCCTATTAACTTTGAGTTTTTCTCTTGGCTTTTATTGTTTCCTTTCCTTTTCATGTGTGATTAAGTTTTTTATCCTTTTCGTTTGTTATCAAGCGAAGTTAAGTGTGTTCATCAACTAAATTTTAAGTTTAAAAAAATACTCTTGTAATATCACAGTGTTTTGAATACCTGGTAAGAAGTTCACCTCTTCATCTTCTCTAAAAATTCAATGTAGTATTTTACCTCGTAATAATTTTTCAGTCTCTGTCTAGGTTTAAGAAACCAAGAAAGTAGTCTGGGGATATAGAATAAAGTTCAAAAACAGAAGTGATATATTAACCACACTGAAACCTTGCTGTTGAAACACCCTTCTGTCTCAGCATGGTTTTTTATGCTAGGAAGATAATAAATGCCAAGGCATAGGCAGCCTACAATGAAGCAATTCAGCAACCTTGCTAAACTCTGCAACAGTTGCTGTCAGCTTGCCTTAGCTAGCAGAACTGACAGTGTGAGAAGTTCCAACATCTCTTTTTTTTCTGATTCTTCTCTATGTCTTCAGTTCCCAGGGTGTATTATTTAATTAAAATATTATTTTAGCAAATTCCTTAGTGTAGTATTTGGTACATAATAGGTGCTCAATAATTATTTGCTTAGTGAATTGAATGAATGGATAAATGTCATAATGTGTAAGAGGGAAATTATATTCTGCCTTAGAAACTAAATATGTTAGATAAATTGTACATAAATGATAAACTGACTTGATGATAGAGAACAATTAAGAGTTGAAGTGGTCTTTCATTTCAATTTAGTTCCCTCTTTGTTTTCCATATGTTATTTATATCTGAAAGGAATATCATATCAACGGTCCTTTTGAAAGAGACTTATATCCAAAAAATAGACTGCATTCTGTGTGTGTTCAGGATACTTTTAGCAAAGATTAACAAAATTTTATTTTAAGCTTAAATTCCACCAATAGTGAGTGGAGGTCCAATCTCTAAAGGTTATTATTCTCATGAATTTTACTTAACTTGAATTTGTCACTGAATATAAAAGGAATGTTTGTTTATTTAAGAGCATTTAGGAAATATAGAAAAGTATAAAGAAGATAATTACAAATCTCGTTAATTCCAGAAACAGAAAAAACAATATTACTTTTTAATATTTTGGAGTAAAAGTTTATTTTGAAGGTGAATTCTAGTTCTTTCCTCACTTTAATAAGAGTTACCTTTTGGACATTCAGTTTACATTTTGTAGGTGGTTGATTTTTAAAGTTAATTAAGCTATTTCTCATTAATCTGTGCTTTTTTTGTAGTGATTTACCTGATTTGGTTAGTTTATAGGTCTCAATTGTGTTCATCTCGCTTCTTTAACAGGTCGAGAAAGCACAAGAACTGGTTGCATAGGGAAAGCCAGAAAAACTATAAGTGGTAAATGGGAAAGTCAGATGTGGAGAGAAAAGAAGTTCGGCTTAATAGATCACCTACGATACAGCTGTATTTATCCTGAAAGTATTCCACGGAGATTTGTTTTAGAACACAGAAATTTTCTTACTCAGCAGTATAATTCTCAGCCTGCAAAATACATACCACAAGAAGGAAGACCCCCAAATCTTTATGATTTTAAGAGTGCCCTAGTCCTTGGACATTTTGAAGTAACCATCTTAGGTAAGTCACCTGTTCTTCTCTTTGAATATTGTTAATTTGACATAATTTAAATATAGATGATACTATTTTGCTTTAAAAAATTAAGCGCTCCACATCCCCACCACCAAAAAAGTTAAGCCCAAGGAGAACTCCTGTTTGGCTCAAACCAAAGGAATGGAGCACTAATTCTGGAATACATTAAGCTTTAATTGTGGGCATTTAAATATTGGCAAGTCCTTAGAAAGTACTGGGGAGAGAAGAATGGGAACCAAGGGAACTTTCCTTAGCCCTGACTCTCCTACTACCTCTAAAACTGATTCACTTATCCTTTAGCCACCACTTTCTTGCTCATATTCTCTGCCTCTTTCTCAGTGCATCTGAACCACTGAAGGGTAAAATGTAGGTTAAAGAGAAAGGCATACTAATTGAGAGAAGATCCTATGAACAGACGTCTGTTTAGCCTGTGAAGAAAATAAAATTCTCAAGTAACAAGTTGAACAGAAGGAAGCTATTCAAAAAACTATCTTGTCTGACAAGGGACAATAAACTGATTTTCTCAGGTTGTTCTAAACTGACAGGTAGCTATAGAACTTATAAAAATTTAAAGTCAACACATTTTTAAACTTATGTTTATTTTTTAAATTTTGGCTATGTTGGGTCTTCGCTGCTGCGTGCGGGCTTTCTCTAGTTGCGGCGAGCAGGGGCTACTCTTGGTTGCAGTGCGCGGGCTTCTCATTGTGGTGGCCTCTCTCGTTGTGGAGCATGGGCTCTAGGCTCGTGGGCTTCAGTAGTTGTGGCCTGCGGGCTCAGTAGTTGTGGCTCACGGGCTCTAGAGCGCAGGCTCAGTAGTTGTGGTGCATGGGCTTAGTTGCTCCATGGCATGTGGGATCTTCCCGGACCAGGGCTAGAACCCGTGTCCCCTGCATTGGCAGGCAGATTCTCAACCACTGTGCCACCAGGGAAGCCCAACTTACATTTATTTTTAAAGTTTGTTTCTCATGAATGAAAAATGTACACAAAAATTAATTATAAAATAAAATCTTAACCAAAATGAGCTACTCTCTAGGTTTTTTATTTGTACTTGAAAGGAAGATCTTGTTACCTTAAAATGAAAGAATGATGAAGTGCCATTAGTAAATTAATTAAATGCCTGAAAGAGGATGCATTTCATAGAGTTTTGCACCTACAGTACTGAAGTGAATTACCTTGCCCTTAATCAAGATTCCTGTTTCCCCTTTACTCTCTTCCACTCCTTCTGCCCTACTCCCTCACACATAAATTTGTACATACATGTGATTGTGTATATGTATATAATCTATGGAAAGTATAAATTCCCATTGACTCTGTTAGACCTTCTCAGACCTAAGTTTCAAATGCTTCTTTTTCCTAGACTGCATTGCTTGTTATCTTTGGGTAACTTATCAATCTTAGTTTTATATCTAGGAAACAAAAATTATAGTGGAGATTTTTCATACATCACAAAAAGTAACCATGAAAACCATGAGTTCATCTGGAATCACAGAAATTGAATACTTCTCTTCTTTTCAACATGTCACTGATCCTCTAAACATCTCAGCTGTCTTATAAGTATTGTGAACCTTTGTAGCTTTACTATGCATCACCTAAAAGCAAGAATCAGATATAAAGAAGGCAAATTTGTCATTCTGTCCAACCAGCTGTAATCCATGTTAGAATTGGGCTGTTTTATATCCTACCATTTTTCAAGGACATAAGTGGATTTACAGGGATAAAAGACAGTGAAAAATATGCTATGTATGGATAAAACAAAACAGAGCATTTAAAAGGATACAGAAAAAGTAGGTATTACTAGGTGCCTATAAATAACAAATTATTACCATTCGGTAGTAATTTTCTGTGAGCTTTCTGGCAGGAAGGGAGAAAAAGGATTGTTCCTAATGAGGTACTTAATTTTAAAGGTAAAAGGATCCTGGATATCTTCTAGTCGTAACCCCCTAGCTAGGTAAAAGCCAGGCCATGATTAAAAATCATGTCTTAATCCCCTACCCCTATACTGTCCCTCCCCCTTCCCTCTCCCCCGGATAACAACTAACTTGTTCTCTATATCTGTGAGTCTGCTTCTTTTTTGTTATACTCACTCGTTTATTTCTTTAGATTCCACATGTAAGTGATATCATATAGTATTTGTCTTTCTCTGTCTGACTTATTTCACTTAGCATAATGCCCTCCAAGTCCATCCATGTTGCTGCAAATGGCAAAATTTCATTCTTTTTTATGGCTGAGTAGTATCCCATTGTACACGTATACCACATCTTCTTTATCCATTCATCTGTTGATGGTCACTTATGTTGCTTCCACATCTTGGCAATTATAAATAATGCTGCTATGAACATTGGGGTGCATGTATCTTTTCAAATTAGTGTTTTTGTTTTTTTCGGATATATACCCAGAAGTACAATTGCTGGGTCATCTGGTAGTTCTATTTTTACTTTTTTGAGAAACCGCCATAATGTTTTCCACAGTGGCTGCACCAATTTACATTCCCGCCATCAGTATGCAAGGGTTCCCTTTTCTCCACATTCTTGCCGACGTTTGTTATTTGTGTTCTTTTTTTTTTTGCAATATGCGGGCCTCTCACTGTTGTGGCCTCTCCCATTGCGGAGCACAGGCTCCAGACGCGCAGGCTCAGCAGCCATGGCTCACAGGCCCAGCCGCTTCATGGCATGTGGGATCCTCCCGGACCAGGGCACGAACCCGTGTCCCCTGCATCGGCAGGTGGACTCTCAACCACTGCGCCACCAGGGAAGCCCTATTTGTGTTCTTTTTGATGATAGCCATCCTGACAGGTGTGAGGTGATATCTCATTGCTCTGCTCTTTTAGTGTGAAAGCAGCCATAGACAATGTGTAAATGAATGTGCATGGCTATGTTTGAATAAAACTTTTTAGACCCTTAAATCTGAGTTGCATTTAATTTTCACATATCACAAAATATTCTTCTTTAGATTTTTTTTCAACCATTTAAAATGAAAAAAAAGTTTCCTAGCTCATGGGTTGTACAAAACCAGGTAGAGGCTATATTTGACCCTTCCCCCCACCAACTCATAATTTGCTGAGCCCTCTTCTAGATTCCTGTTTTTAGATGAAACTGATTAAACCAATCAAGGCAGATAAGTCTGTATGATTTTTAAAGTTCTTCCAACATGCAGTTTGTCCAGTCTACACTGATACTACCTTCTAGTGGTTTATTGTCCCTCTGCTGTATCTTGCTGATCTCTGGAGGACCCAGTAATTTTGAAGTGTCTTATTCTGGGAGCCAGAAAGGTTATTCAGACCATAACCCTGTTACTTGGTCATTAGCTCTGACTGGTCTAGGGTGAATCATTATTGAAAATATTGAACGGAATTTGTAATCTTACCTCCCACGATTCTAATGGCTCCCAACAACCACCTGGGTACTGTGGCAATATCAGAAACCCATCTCAGAAGTACCAATTCTCGTGTTAAAATTCTTGCTATGCCATCTCACTTGACTCAAATAAGTAGATAGTATTAATAAGTGCTAAAATCTCGGCCCATTGCCTATTATGTAATAACACACTTCAAAGAGAAGATATTGGGATGGAGTGTAATAACACACTTCAAAGAGAAGATATTGGGATGGAGTGTAATAACACACTTCAAAGAGAAGATATTGGGATGGAGTAACAGACTAAATTTTCAATGCCTTTAGCCCAGGTACAAAATTTTTAATCTATTGGTCAATTTTAAGAATTATTTCTCACTTTAAATATAAGAAAGTATTTTTCAAAAGCTTTATTGGACTCATAGATGGTGTTAGTATATCACTGACTCTGCCAACACTAATTTAGTTACCCATGAAATGCTGAGTCAGTTAAAGCTTAAGAGTTCCCTCTTTGATTTGCATTTGACTTAGACAATAAGGAAAATATTCAGCCAGTCTTTAGTAAACCTCTGAAAGCCATCTGTTTATCTCTTGGAAATCAAGAGATACAAACTCCAGTAACAATAGGTATAATTTAAGGAGAGCTGTCAAGACAGTATTTTCTAGACTTTTTGTCAAAAGATTTTTTGTCAAGAATTTTTATATGGTTCTTTTCCTTTTCTGCAAAATGCATTTAAATGATAATTTAAAAATTTTAATAGCATTAATTGTAACATCAAAGTAATGTAATATGCTATAGTTAACATGGAAATCATAAGGCTTTACTTACCTTGATTTTTTTCTCCTATTAAAGCAACCAAGCAGGCCAACATAATTCCTGCCCTCCTTGGTACTGGCCTGCAAGCTCAGGACCAATTATTTGTACCCCTGAGGTATGCCTCCTTCCGTACTGAAGACTACTTGAACCATTAACTGAGTAGCACTGGGTTCCCTCACTCTTGGTTCCCTAACTGGCTATATCCTTAGGATATTCTATCCCACTGGCATGCTTCCCATTATTGTATCTTGAATGGAGCAGCACACTGGATTATATGGGTTCCAGAGGTGGTTACTGTTGCCACCCCTTAATTCTGTCCCTTATTCCATTGCATAATAAAAGTAATTTAATCCTTAAACCTTAAGTAGCTACTATCAGATTTCATCAGTGTAAGACTTTTTTCCCCATATTTTAACATCTTTGAAAATTGATACGGATCTTATAATCGATGTCATGCCTTTGTTTAGTTGGTAGCATTTTTCTTTCTTAGTGGTATATAAAATAATGATCATCTTAAAAATCAATGGTATCTTAGATTCCATGAAACATGGTATATGCCAAGTACCCTTAGCTATGTGCTGGGATTACAAATTGCCCTCCTCTGCAACACACACACACAAACACACACACTTTTCACTGGAAAAGAAATTCAGTGACAACAAAGAATTTGAGAGGAAGATATATAAATTGCATACAATACACTTTACAAAAGAGGAATATGAGCTTGTTTGATTTTATATCTGCCTCTAATTTTTAATATAGTCCACATATATTATCACGTTTACCTAGATAGTATGTTGTAAGTTATCTAAGTAACACATAAACAGTAAGTCACCATTGAAGTGCATTATACATGTACATTGTGGGGAGGATGTTTGTGTTCATCTCTTTTGCTGTTGGGAATATGGATGAATTCATATTTGAACACAATGCACAAATGTCCTAAAGTCTAATATTCGAAAATTATAGGTTAAAAATACACATATGTACATTCTTTTGCTCAATTTAACAAATATTTACTGAGCACCTAAGGCATGCCCAGCACTGTTCTGGGGGCTGAGGTTACATGCGTTAATGCAACAGATAACAGAGCCTATGGTAAAATGAGATGGTGATAAGGGCTAGAAGAAAAGGGTTGGAGAGTGCTGTTGTAGGAAAGGGCTAAATTTTAAATAGAGTTGTCAAGGGAGGTCTCCCTGAGAAAATAACATTTCACCAGACACCTGATGGAGATGAAGGAGCAAGCTGTGTGTTTATCTGGGGAAAGAACAGTCTATGTACAAGAACATCAAGTACAGAGGCCCTAGGCATGTTTACTTATACATCTGCACTCTGAACTCTAGTTTTAACCAAACAACTCATGATGAATTTTACCAATAATGTTGAAGCTAAACTCACAGCATTCTGTAATTTAGAAAGCAACCCATAATAGTATCAGTGACACACTGATAATGAAGCTATCTTCCTGAAAATATCAGGATTTCCAACTTCTAATATTTTCTCAGTTCTAAAGCATACGTTTTTTTTTTACATTTGCAAGTTGGAATGCATCTTATGGTCAATGGGTACATTAATGCAGTGTTTCCTTTTTCATTAAAAAACTGTTACTAAATTGATGGTATGTCTTAGAGTTAGATTTGGTATTAGAATCAAGGAAATGGGATGCCATTGTGTGCACATTGACATGAGTTTTGCAGCATTGCTAAGAGTTCTGAGGTAGCTATACTTGTAATACTGAATTGGAATCCACAGTAAATTCTAGATGGCATGACTGTTTTAGTTTATGAATACCAGATTTTAGTAATCCTTGAAAAGCTTTAAGTAGCCCTTAGTTGTTTGTTAAGTTAAAGCTATGGAACTTAGTGTCATTTGCCCATAAAAAACAAAGAACGAGGGCTTCTCTGGTGGCGCAGTGGTTGAGAGTCCGCCTGCCGATGCGGGGGACGCGGGTTCGTGCCCCGGTCCAGGAAGATCCCACGTGCTGCGGAGCGGCTGGGCCCATGAGCCATAGCCGCTGAACCTGCACGTCCGGAGCCTGTGCTCCACAACGGGAGATGCCACAATAGTGAGAGGCCCGCGTACCGCAAAAAACAAAAACAAAAACAAAAAAGAACAGACTTGCATTTCTGGATCAGTTTACAGCTTAACTGGAAGGACTTGTTTACTTACCATTTGCTCCTACTCCATACTTCAGCATTGCTATAGGGCTGAATAGGAGAGATATAGAATCTACGGGACTTGCTGACTAAAATATCAGGGAAGAATGAAAGGGAGGAGTTAAGGATAACTTCTACGTTTCTGGTTTGGGTGACTGGGTGAAATTCAGAGTTTTCAAGATGTGCTCTGTGCGTTTACCCTTGCTCCAGCCAAGATGGTCTCCTTAACTCTGGTCTTTACTTTTGGCTTCTCCCTGTCCTGCCTGAAATACCCTTCTCTCTATTTAAATGTTACTCATCCTTTAATACCCAGCTCAAACCCTTGACTCTAGGAAGTCTTTTTTTATCCACCCTAGTTGACATTGACTCTCATAAAGAGTAACAGACACAGGTCAGGATTCATGTTGGTTGTTTCCCCATACTGCGACCTTTTCTAGCCCTAATGGTGAGTGATTAAAGTTTTTCTTGTATATTTGAGGACAAATGGAACCTTGTTACTACCATCCCTGGCCTTGCTTGAGTCTTATATCCTTAAGTCCAAATGGCAGTAATTGAACCAGTAGTTACCTCTGAATTCTCCTATCCTGTAATGGCACCTGTCATGAATGATGAAGAAAACACCCTACATGTCTTCATTTATGTGACTAGGCTATCCTCTGGATATTGAAATTTAAGCCTTCTGTCAATATTAAAAGATTTGGGATTGTTATTTCCAGCGGTGGAGATAGATTGCTCCAAAGTGTCTCTTCTTTCAACCAATAGCATGTATTCATAAATGTTTGCACAGGAAAGGGTTTAGTTCCTAGTTTTGAAAGTTTTTTTTTTACAGTTTTGAAGCTATTTGGCACATGTGCGGATCAAACCAGCAAATCTGGCCACGTTAGCACCATGTACTAACCCACTGCACTTTTAATAAAGTGTGATTTTTCTTTAACAGGTCTGAATCATGAGATAGCAATCAGTGTTGCATTCCTTCCTGAGTATTCTCCGGAAGATGTCCGAACATCTCAAATAGACACATTATTGACCTGCATGAATTACAGCTGTGTGTTTCCACAGGAATTAACTGGCAATGACAGATTTCAAGGTCCAAAAACAGTTACAGGTAAGACAATCTCAGGATCTTTTCACTCAGAAAATAAAATTAATATTGCAAACAGTCCTAACCTTAAGATGTTATTATATAAATAGTTCTAGCCTTAACATTTGATATAGTTTAAATAATTATTAGGTAAAAGTACCCAAAGACTTATAAATGAGAATATATTTTTAAATAAAATTGGATAGATTAATGGTTTCTATTCCAGGCAGGCATTAAGAATGTTCTCTTATAATACATTTTTAAATGTAAGTATTCATTAGACCTAAGTGGTATGCACATGGAGCAGTGCAACTTCTACTCTTCTCTCCTTTTAATTCAGGCCTTTCACCTTATAATTGCCTGAAATCTCAATACCTCCATAGTATAGTAGAGTACAATTGTTTTCTCTTATAAATGTTCAGTTATTCAAGTGCTATGCAATAAATTTCTTCAGGACTGCTAGGAGTGTATGTAATCCCAGTAGTGAAACCCTTCAACCAACTAATTGTTTAGGCTGCTACATAATATCCTGAACTATAAATCATTTCTATATACCAGTAAAATTATGTGTCCAATTATAATTATCCTATTCACTTTCTGTTGTCATTTCTATTTCCTAAGCATGTGGTAAAGTTTCTAGCCATTTTCATCAAGCTTATAAGAATATTTCATTTTAAAAAGCTTTAAAGAAAGGCTTTATTATCTTGGGATTTTTGTGGTGCGTCTTTCTAAGCTGATGAAACCCTTGAGTGGGTGTTGTTTTTAAACAAGTCTTTTGAGCTGTACCTGATGATGAAGTAGCTTTTGGCAGTAATGGTTACTGCAAACTGAACTTGAGTATCTAATTTTGTAAGAGATGAGGTTTTTTTATTTTTCCACAGTCCATTTTAAAGATAGTATATTAGTTAACTTGCAGTATTACTTCTTACATTTCAGCTCCTTAGACTTACAGTAACCCAGATTTCGTAATTAGGGCCCTAATATGTACTTTAAATATTTGTGCACTCATGTTCTTGTTTCATGCAGTATCCACTTCTGTCATGTTTCTTCTGCTATATGTGTATGTTATTATTGATATAAAAAATCAAGGCAAAATCCTCAGGTATCTACTAGTTGCTAGTGCCAGTAGTCTTCCAGCAGTCGCTAACATGGTCAAGTGAAAATACCTGGTACCATTCTGCCAAACCAGTTAGTATTTTGGGACATGAAGGGCAAGAATCACTAGAAAAGTGATGTAATCAAAAGCAAGTTGATTCATTTTGAACATGGAATACCGTATTTTTCATGACATAATGATAGTGTCCGTTTAGCTCTGTGCAAAGCATTGTGCCTGGACATTTTACATAAGTTACAACTAATCCTAACAAGAGACTTTCAAGGTAAACATTATTATCCCCTATTTATAGATGATTAGACTGAAAATCAGAGAGACTCACCAGCATGGATAACAGCTAGGATCTAAACCCAGATCAGTCTGATTCAAAACATTTCTATTCCCTCCATAATTACAAACTGAAAGATAAAAATATACAGAATAATGTAATGCAGTGGCTTATAGTATAACATTGGTATCATCTTTTAAACATTTTTATGAACTAGTTTCTTTTTTATTATAAAAGCTATACATGTTCACAATTTAAAAATTCAAACAATACCAAAAGGCACAGGGTAAAAGTGAAAGTTCCCCTCCCTGCCTTTGAAGGTCCATCCCCTTCTGCCAACCTACTCACCCACTCTCTGGAGGTAACCAGTATTCTTTGAATCCTTAAGAAATTATTTTTGCATATAACAGTATATTCTGTCTCTCACACACGCATACACAAACATACACTCTCTCTCTCTCTTAAGTACACACAAATGGAATTATAGTAAACATGGTCTCATAACCTACTTTTTCCTTGTAACACTGTGTTTTGAATAACTTTCATATTAGTATAGAGAGAGCTACCTTTCTCGTTTTAGTAACTATAAATATTCCACTGTGTAGATATACCTGTATTTACTTAATCAGTCCCCTATTGATGGACATTTAGATTGTTTCCAAATGTTTTTTTTTCTTTTTCAAATGTTTTTGATATTAACAAACAGTACTGCAATGAGTATATCTATCTGTGTGTATGTATATAATATAATCTTTGTGCGCTTACACATCTGTAGGATGAATTCTTAGATGTCACTGACTCAAAAGATATATGCATTTATAACAAGTTACACTTTAACCAAAAGAAAGAGTGCCACTTTACCCACACCCTTAGAAATACTAGGTGTTATCAGTCTTGTTAATCTTTGGCAGACAATAGGCAAAAGTATTATATCATTATCTTCATTTGCATATCTTAATTATTCTAAGCTTGAATATCTTCCTATGCTTATTGGCCATTTATATTTTTTCTTTCTATGAACTTTCTATGCTAGCTTTATTTTTTCCATTTTTCCATGAGCATTCTTTTTCTTATTAATTTGTAAGTTCTCTTTGCATATTGAAGAAATTTACCCTTTATTGTGTGTTGCAATACTTTTACCAGTTTGACGTTTATTCAGTGGAAATCTTGATATTTTAAGTAATTTTATTTTTATGTAGTCAAATATATCAATCTTTCATTTCTATGGTGGCTGGTTTTATGTCATACTCAAAAAGGCATCACTCAGTCCAAGATTTTTTTTTAATTCACTATGTGTTTTTCTGATACTTTTATAGCTTTGGTTTTTTACTCATATATAATTTGTACTGTGGTAAAATATACATAACATAAAATTTACCACTTTAACCATTTTTAATTGTACAATTCAGTACATTTACACTAAGTACATTTACAATGTTGTGCAACCATCATCGTTACCCATTTTCATCATCTGAAAACAGAAGCTCTATACCTGTTAAACAATAACTCCCCATTCCCCCCTCTCCCTAGCTCCTGGTAACCTCTTATTTTACTTTCTGTCCCTATGAATTTGCCTATTCTAGGTATCTCATATAAGTGAAGTAATGCAGTTTTGTCCTTTTGTGTCTGGCTTATTCACTTAGTATAATATCCTCAAGATCCATCCATGTTATAATATATATCAGAATTTCATTTCTTTTTATGACTGAATAATATTCTGTTGAATGTATGTACCACATTTTGTTTATCCATTCATCTGTTGATGGACATTTGGGTTGTTTCCATTTCTTGGCTGTTATGAATAGTTCTGCTGTGAATATTGGTATTCAAGTACCTGTTTAAGAAGTCCCTGCTTTCAGTTGTTTTAAGAATATCCCTAGGAGTGGAATTGCTGAGTCATATGGTAGTTCTATATTTAACTTTTTGAGAAACAACCAAACCATTTTCCACAGCAGCTGCATCATTTTACATTTTCACCAGCAATGCATGAGGATCCCAATTTCTCCACATCCTCGCCAACACGTTATTTTCTGTTTGTTGTTTGTTGATAACAGCCATCCTAAAGCAGTATCTCATTGTGGTTCTGATTTGAATTTCTCTAATTACAAATGATATTGAGCATCTTTTCATGAGCTTGTTGGCTATTTGCGTATCTTCTTTGGAGAAATGTCGATTTAAGTCCTTTGCCCATTTTTGAATTGGGTTGTTTGGGGTTTTTTTTGCTTTTGATAATATGGCTTCATTTTTATAATTTAACATTTTAATCCATTTGGAATTTTATTTTGGTGTAGAGAATGAGATAAGGATCCAGCTTAATGTTTTTCCAAGGGATTAGCCATAGTTCCCAAATCATTTATTGAATAATACTTACTGTTATGGTGTTATAATTGGTATTATATTTAACTATGAAGTACAAGGATATATATATACACATATACATATACACACATATATGTATCCCACCTCTTTGAAAGCATTGTTTTCATTGATAAACATTTCAGAAGCATAGCATGATATGGAAAGGTTTTAACACATGTAAGAAATAATTTTATTATTCTCTAGATAATCAGAGTTTCTGATATTATTTTCAGAGGCAGGAATACCACACTATATTACAAGATAGGTTAGACTGTGCTGCAGTACAAAGCAATTCCAAAGTCTCAGTGACTTAATACAGTAAAAATTTATTTCTTGCTCAAGTCAAGTCTGATTCAATCAGTTATTAGCTTTCTCCCCACCAGTGATTCAGGAATCCAGCATGCTTCCATCCTGTTGCACCTCCAACAGGACCAAATGGCTTCTAGGGTTGTCTAGGCAGAGGAAGAAATAGATGAAGGAGACACTGACTTTTAATTTTGTTGGACCCAAACTGCCACATCATTTCTGCTCACATTCTCATTTGCCAGAACTTATTTACATGATCCCAAGCTAACTACAAGGGAGGCCAGGACACTTTGTCTCCCATGTGACCATGAAGAGGAAATGGAGTGGCAAACACAAAGCATTGCCTTTGTCACACTCACCTTCTGCATATGTGATGTTCCTAAAAATGTACAATTTTAGTAATTCCAACATTTTAAAGTGACATGTAGAGAAGCTCATTTTATAGGTAAAATCTATAATCGTTTTAAAACAATTCCTTTGTAATGTAAATAATAACATTTTAATTTAATACTAGGTTTTCTTAAGTAGAAAATGATGGTTGCTGGCATTTAATTAAGTGCTTACTATGTGTCAGCTACCATTCTAAATGCTTTTACATGCATTTAATCCTCACAACAGCCTATGATATAGGTACTAGATGAGCAGATTGAGGCGCAGAGAGGTTGTCATTTACACAAGTAGGCAGAGTTACCTAAACAGAAAGCTTACTTATACGTTATGTTGCAGGTACTACGTAAGTCATTATTTGTAGAATGATATGGTGACAATTAGAATTATTAAGGTTTGGGTTTCTGCTGTTAGCATCAAATCTGAAGATCTTGAAATCTTTCCAAAGCATCTGGATTAAAGTCCATCCCACTCAAAAAAGAAGAAAATTATATAGTACCAGCAGTTGTTATTATATTCATTGTGCTTTAGTGAACTTGCACAATTTTAAATCATTCATCAGATTTTGTGACATGCCTAGCAGATGTGGCTGTCCTATGCAGCTAATGAAGCCTGAGCTTGAGGAGCTCTCACTTGTGTAAATCCTTTCCACAGCACTTCTAGGGTTTTTTTTTGTGTGTGTTGTTGTATTTTGTTTTCTCTTTCATAAAGAGGACCCCCAAATAGTATACCTTTCAAGCCCCACAAAATCTAGATCCACTACTGGCCCTTGGTCACAATTTTGTAGAGATGTAGCTCTAGCACAAAAGGTTAAGAGCCCATGCCTTGGTGCCAGACTGTCTGGATTAGAATCACCCTGTGACTTTGCTTAAGTTACTTAACCTCTAAATGTTTTAGCTTTCTCATGTTTAAAATGAGGTCTTTGTCATGTGTAACCACTGAAGTCTGTGATACAGTAGCTTGGTAGTGGTCAGTTAGTGTTTTGAAAGAGATTCCTTAAATACCATTTTAGCCAAGAAGAAGAAGAAAAGAAAAACATTACTTTCTCACTTTTTGCAGATTGGCTCTGTGTTGTGGCACCCCTTCAGTGCTTAGCCAAGATGTTTATGACTCTGTCTTAGCCCTCACTTCCTGCTCTACAGAGACTGATGGTCAGCCAGAGGTGAACAATGAGAGTTTTCTCAGGCCGTTTCTGAACATGCATCCAGCACTGGGCATACATGTGGCCTTCTTGTTTCCTTGGAATACACAGGAGCTCTTAAAAGCTCATATTCCCCCACATATCTCTTTTCCCAGGCCCTTCCTCCCCAGGCTTTTTGGTCTGTCTATTGCTTGTCCCAACTTTAAAACCCTAATCTATCTGCTCTGACAAATGCTTTTGCCTTTATATGCTTTCAACAACAGCCATTGGGAAAGCTACCCTAGTCACGGGTTGCTCCAAATTGGGTGAAACACAAGCAAGCTCTTGCATCTAACCTTGAGGGAGCTGCCTGACCCGTCAAAATACACAACCACATCTTTGAGAATAAGGTCTGCGTAGCTCCCTCTTGTGCTAGCAACCTGTACCAAGAGTACGAGCTGCCATCTTCATGGCTGCTACTGATCTGGGGAGTAGGCGGGCAGTTTAAAACACCACAGCACACTCTTACCATAGTGCAGCAACTTCTTTCTTCATTAATCTTTCACCAGGTTGTTAAGTTTTTGTCTAGATTCCAGAGTTCTGGAAAAGTTGATCTGAGAATTTTTTTGCCAGCTTATAAGTTGCTTTAGTGGAGGAACAGAGCCCTGAAATTCCATACTCTGCCATTTTCATCAATGTCACTCACCCGATCCATTCTTGATAAAGCTTCTTAAGAATATCCAAAGCTAAGTGTTAGTTAATAAAGCCACTTAAAAGGAAACATACTTTAAAAGAAGCTTCTTTTTTAAATTTTGCTTTATGTCTTGTAAATTTTGCAAATAATTGATGATTGAATTGCAAAATAGAAAAATTTATCTTTGTATTTCCTTGCAGGGTAGTAAGAAGTTGTTTACTTGGCACCTAAATGACCTTGAAAATATGTAGATTTACTTTGCTCCACTAAATAAATAAATAAACAAACAAATAAGGCTTTGGAGTACCAGCCTGTATCTTGACATTTTTGGTAGCATCTGTTTGATGTATTCGCTGTTATTGGCAGAAATTACTATATTATAACTTTGATGAATGTATGTGATGAACTGGAGGGAAGAGGGAGAAGATGAGAGACACTGTTAATTATAAGAAAAAAAAATCAGCTTATGTGATACTAAATCCAAGTAAATATTTAACTATTTTACAATACTTACCATCTGCTTTTTACTTTTAGGTGATATTATAAAAGCAGCAACTGAATTGGATAAAGTGCATATCGTTGGTATCTTGGATATCTGTAATTTAGGTAACGGTAAAACAGAAGTCTATTTGCACAAAATTTATAGACCAGATAAAACTTCTTAAAAATTGGCAGATGAAATTATTAAAGGTTATAAAGAGGGCATGGCTTTAAAGATATTCTGTCAAAAAAAAGATATTCTGTCATTTTGTTGGTAATTTCAGTAACTGTTTCTCAGAGTATTACATACACTCTAAAGTTAAGTGGTTTTATGTTCGTCTTGTATTTGGAGCTAACACACTTCATTTTAAATTCATTCTTTGGAAAGGTCATTGAAACAATTTGTGTGTATCAAGAAAGTTCATCTTACTTCTTTCTATATGACTGTTATCTTGACTTGTGATAATTTGTGTTCACTGTTCTATTTGTGAAGTATACTTTTATTCTAAAGCCTCAGCATAAGGCATCCCAACTTAAGAGTAACTTTTCATGGACATTTAACATTTTATTCGGCTGTAATGGGGAATTTTGAATTGCTGATTTGAGGATTAAATTCTCCTAAAATGGTCAACCTGAATTTCTCAAAACCAAGGTAGTTTCTATCATTTTCAAAAGCACACATGGATTGTTATGTTCCATTTGCCTTGGTCTTTAGTTTGGTCACCTGTACAAAGAGCATGCTAAATTAAATTGTTTTAAGGTTTTCTACTCCCTAATGTGACTTCTTATCCTTTGAATTTCTAAATGTTTTGACCAGTGTATGGTCTTAACGCCAGAGGCTACGGTATGTCTGTATTCTTGCTATGTTCATTTGTAATTTTGGTACATGTAATGTGAGTTTAAATAGTGAAAATTTATCTCAAATTAACATTTTAAGTGCTCATATTGAAAGTATAAAAGAGTAGCTAAGGGAATTGATTTTATTCTGGTTGTCTATCTTACTTCATTTTAACTGTAAATGGCCATTCCACATGTGCAAGATTCTGTGATTGACATCTATGTGGTTAGTTAGATGAGCCAAAATGACCATCACTTGAGTTAAAAAGTACTGTTTCGGGCTTCCCTTAGTGGCACAGTGGTTGAGAGTCCACCTGCCGATGCAGGGGACACGGGTTCGTGCCCTGGTCCGGGAAGATCCCACATGCCGTGGAGCGGCTGGGCCTGTGAGCCATGGCCGCTGGGCCTGTGCATCCGGAGCCTGTGCTCCGCAACGGGAGAGGCCACAACAGTGAGAGGCCCGCGTACCTCAAAAAAAAAAAAAGTACTGTTTCAAGATGAATCCGATTGTAGTTAAGCTATTAACTTTTAGGCTTCCTTCTAGCCCTGTGGTTCTGTAACTTCATATGCTATACATTTTAAATGTGTTGGGCATCATAAACCTAAAGACAGATGCTACAGTTTTTTCATAACTGTGTTCAATCTTTTGTTCTTTAAAATTGTGTTTAAACATTAATTAAAATAGGGAATCCTTCTCATGTTAAAATTTTGACTGTATTATTAAAGAAGTTAAAACCTATCTCATTTTGAATGTATTTGATGTTTTTCCTTCATATTTTTGGCCTATATTAGACCTACACATGCTTGCTAAATGAGCCAATATGATTCTTCCATATGGGTTGAAAACTGTTGTTTATCAAACAGAATCTGGGCTTTTGTATTAAGCTATTATAAACTTTAACAGGCAATTCAGTTTTAGTGCCTCATAAAAGTTGGAGAAGGGAAAAAGTTAATACTTAAATGGCTATTGACTAAAAAACCTCAGGCCGAGATTGCAAAACTACACACTTTAACAGGTGTAATTTCTGTTCTTATATTGAATGAGAAATATGAACTCATTATTAAGTTTTAGGATCCTGGACTTCCCTGGTGGCACAGTGGTTAAGAATCTGCCTGCCAATGCAGGAGACACGGGTTCAAGCCCTGGCCCGGGAAGATCCCACATGCCACAGAGCAACTAAGCCCGTGTGCCACAACTACTGAAGCCTGGGCACCTAGAGCCCATGCTCCACAACAAGAGAAGCCACCACAAGGAGAAGCCCGTGCACAACAACAAAGAGTAGCCCCCGCTCGCCGCAACTAGAGAAAGCCTGTGCACAGCAACAAAGACCCAACACAGCCAAAAATAAATAAATTAATTAATTAATTAATTTTTAAAAAAGATTTAGGATCTTTAAAAACAACTTCCATGGCAATTTGTTTTATATTATAGTAATGTTTCTATCCAAATTTGGAGTTAAACATCTGTGTCCACATTTCCAGTTTATGGCAAAATTGGATAGCTACTGTGGCAGTTTCCTAAGAAAAATAGCAAACTACATCAGAAGACCTTATCTTCAAGTGACAATATGTGTTGATTCTTTCCAAAGCAACACAAATATACTACTGTGGTGTCACTTTTATATTAACAAATCAGTTAGTAAATTATGAAATATTACATAGTCTACCACAAGACCACAACCTTTCACTGAAGTTTCTAATTTTAGATGGCACATGAGATCTACACATTGAAATCCTTTGATAAACTATTAAAAGAAGAATCTGAGTACATGTTTATCCTGCCACTTTTCTTTGTTGGAATTATCCTGCATTAATTTTATTCATATTAAGACAAGGACTTTTAAAAATTTTGAAACCCTTATTTGGTGACACTAATAATATTTGATGTTTTTGGCTAGATAACTTCTGCCAACATGGACTATAGATTATAACCAATTCTATTATTCTGAAGTCATTTATATGGTTTATAATTGAGCTGGTTGCTATTTTGCTAGTTACCTGTTCAGGTACAGTTCCTTTTTTTTTTTTAAGCATTGCTACCCATGAGTTTTCAGGTAAACTGATGGGAGGTGAAGTATGTATTAGTACAGCTTATTTCAGTAATCAGTTGTTTTTAGTAAGGAAATTTTAGGGAAAAGGGTTAAAATGAATACGTAAAACTAGATTTGGGGATTATCTGAAGATTTCAGTTATTTGAGATTATATTTGAGTCAAGTCATATTACATTAATGTCACATCTCCAAAATGGAAACATTAGATAAAAACTTATCTCTTGGTCTAGGTCACACCACCCACTAAATATTATCCCTCATTCTTACATTGTTATGTTGATACCACTTCTAGCCCTAAGTTTTTGCTTTCCTTTATACTTAAGAAATAAAAAGTAGATTTTGAAAAAACAGACTTAAAGCTAGCCACAGGTCTGTCCCTAAATCCCTGTGGAACTTTAAGGAAAGCCACTTAAACTGCTTGGCCTTAGTTTTCTTATTTGTAAAATTTGCAAAATAATGGTCCCATCCAGTTGTATGATTCTTTTGGTATGTTAATATAGTTATTAGAACAGTAAAAATGTCTTTGTGTTATTATCATGTGTGTCATGAAAATGTGGTTTTCTATGAAGAACATTTTAAAGTTATGATTAGACCATTATCAATTATAGCAGCTCATTACAACAAAAAAAATTGAAATATTTAAATCCCAGTTATTTTTATTGCTAATGTTCTTCCTAATTTGTTGCCTTTTCAGTGATTGATACATATATGTATTTTTTTCAAAACAGAAATCTGAAATATTTTAGCTGTTTTTAATCATATGCACATTTCCATTGAAAATCAAGTAACCTTTTTTTTTTTAATTTGAGTACTTCTGATGCTATTCTGAGATTATTGCATGTGACTTCTAGTCGCTTAAGATCTAGGAGTTGCCCCTAACAAGGTTTTTAATGTCTGTTTTGTAGATAGGAACCTGAAACAGAAAAAGACTAAATGATTTAATGTAAAATTGTCAAGGTGGGCTTCCCTGGTGGCGCAGTGGTTGAGAGTCTGCCTGCCAATGCAGGGGACGTGGGTTCATGTCCCAGTCCGGGAAGATCCCACATGCCACGGAGCGGCTGGGCCCATGAGCCATGGCCGCTGAGCCTGCGTGTCCGGAGCCTGTGCTCCGCAATGGGAGAGGCCACAACAGTGAGAGGCCCGCATACCGCAAAAAAAAAAAAAAAAAATATTGTCAAGGCAATTAAATTTTAAGGTTGGGCTTATAACTCCAATGTCTGTTTCTTTAAACTCTAATTTGAGCACAAAGTAAAACGTTTGAATAATAATAAATTTTCAGCTAGTAGATTACTGTGAGATAAACTTCTCTAAATCCTAGGGTTCATAAAATAATGAGCCCAGTTATTGCAGCATATATCCAAGTATTTGAATGCCCACTCTATGGCAAGCACTGAGTTTGCACTAGGAACACAATACAATACAAGCAAAAACAGACATGGCCCCTACTGTCATAAAGCTTACAGTGTTGTGGAGGAGAAAGACATTCAAATAATTGCACAAATAAATAAGATAAATTTCACAAAGGAAGCTGGCCAGGGGGCATTGGGAAAGTTTTTCCTGAGGAAGTGAACTTGAGGTGAAAAGGCCTTGCAGCACAAGGTGTGCTTGAGAACTTGAATGAGAACTGATATGGCTGGAGTGCGGAAAGTTGGATACAAGATGAGACAGACAGACAAAGGCTCTTGCAAATTACACAGAGCCTTATAGTCCATGGTAAGGATTTTAGTATGTATCTTCAGAGCACTAGGAAGCCATTAAGTGGTTTGTGGCCAGGGATATGCCTTGATTCGATTCATGTTTTAGAGTGGTCACTGTCTCCTGGAAGGAGAATGGATTATAAGAAGGTTAGCAGAGACTGCTAGCTGTACCCTAATACCTATTCTATAGTAATAGTTCTCCCCATGTTTAGCTAAGCACATGGCTACGTAGAATAAAGAATACTTTTCCTTGCTTCCTTTGTAGCTGGATATGGCCTTGTGACTATTTCTTTTATTTGGCTAGGGCTAATATTAAAATTAATTTCTTTTGAACATACACCAAGTCAGAGTCACCCAAGGCAGAACTGGAAGTTTGCTATGAACAATCAAGGGGTACCTGTATTCTATTAGAAACACAGCCCTGTACTTCCTCATCTTTATTTTTTATTTATTTATTTTTAATAAATTTATTTATTTATTTATTTTTGGCTGCGTTGGGTCTTTGTTGCTGCACGCGCGGGCTTTCTCTAATTGCGGCGAGCCGGGGCTACTCTTCGTTGCGGTGCATGGGCTTCTTATTGGGGTGGCTTCTCTTGTTGCGGAGCACGGGCTCTAAGCTCACGGGCTTCAGTAGTTGTGGCACGCGGGCTCTAGAGTGCAGGCTCAGTAGTTTTGGCTCGCAGGCCCTAGAGCGCAGGTTCAGTAGTTGTAGTGCCCGGGTTTAGCTGCTCCGTGGCACGTGGGATATTCCCGGACCAGTGCTCAAACTCGTGTCCCCTGCATTGGCAGGCGGATTCTTAACCAGTGCGCCACCAGGGAAGTCCTTGTCATCTTTAAATGGTAGGTTTGCCATAGCTGTTATTCAATCATATGGAAAAAATTGAAATGTTCCTTGCTTAAGAGATGAGTGATTCACTTCTCTATACTTTAATTAATATTGTGTACCTTTGCTAAGATACTTAATATTTATTAAGGTACAAGTAGTTGAAAAAGTCCAGTAGTATTAAATGTTTGAAACATAGCAGTGGTTCTCAAACTTGGCTTCATATTGGTATCACCTGGAGAGTTTTAAAAATTACTATGCCTGGGCTTCCCTGGTGGTGCAGTGGTTAGGAATCCACCTGCCAATGCAGGGGACACGGGTTTGAGCCCTGGTTCAGGAAGATCCCACATGCTGCAGAGCAGCTAGGCCCGTGTGCCACAACTACTGAGCCTGCACTCTAGAGCCCGCGCGCCTAGAGCCGGTGCTCCGTGACAAGAGGCCACCGCAATGAGAGGCCCACGCACGGCAATGAAGAGTAGACCCTGCTCACTGCAACTAAATAAAGAAAGCCCACACGCAGCAACGAAGGCCCAACGCAGCCAAAAATAAATAAATTAATTAATTAAAAAAAATTATTCCTACATGCCACCCCCACCCCAGGTTTCTGATTGGAGTGTAGCCTGGGCGTCAAGAGAGTCAACATCTCCCCCAGATGATTCTAATGTGCAGACAAGTTTGAAAACCACTGTTACATAGTCCTGTTTCAAGCACTTGTTAGTTTTATTAGAGATCAAGCTTCACCCAGTACTTTGAACTTACCTCCTATCTAGGTGCTATAGTTCATCTGCTCTCTATGCAGCTTCCACTTCAATTGTTCTGATAAGGAAAAATTAACAATTGATAGTTTTGAAACAACTTTCATTTTCATAGAGTTCTAGCATGGCAGATCTGGAAAAGACTTGATAGATAAATTTTAACCCAACTTCTTTCATTGTGTAAAAGAAGAAAAAGTCCAGGAGAGGTTATTATTTTCCTGAGGATATAACACTAGCTGTTGCAGTATCAGCACTTGCACAACCTTTTGGTTTTTAAGATAACTTCAGAAATGTTCAGAGAACCACCTAAAGTACAAATAAAACATCAGACCTTTATAGATTGGAAGTTGAAGCACGATGAGGTTGAAATAAAATGACAGCAGCTAATCTGTCAAAACTACAACTAGGACTTCCCTGGTGGCGCAGTGCTTAAGAACCCGCCTGCCAATGCAGGGAACACGGGTTCAATCCCTGGTCCGGGAAGATCCCACATGCCGCGGAGCAACTAAGCCCGTGTGCCACAACTACTGAGCCCACGCACCACAACTACTGAAGCCCGAGTGCCTAGAGCCCGCGCTCCACAGCAAGAGAAACTACCGCAATGAGAAGCTCGCACATTGCAATAAAGAGTAGCCCCCACTCACTGCAACTAGAGAAAGCCCACGCGCAGCAATGAAGACCCAACGCAGCCAAAAATAAATTAATTAATTTAAAAAAAACTACAACTAGATCCCGTACTATTCATCATGTACAACTTGTACGATCTAAAGTTCTTAAATTGTAAAGTGTGTAAGAATTACCTGGAGAGCTATTTAAAATGTGAATTCCTATATATATTCCTCCAATTTTGATTCAGGCTGACCCAGAAATCTTCACTTTTAATAAACTTCCAAGTGAGTCTAATGTAGGTGTTCCACAGATAAAATTTTAAAAACACTGAATAAGTACTAGACCACTCACCCCCCCCCCAGCAAATTACCTTAAGACTTAACTGGAAAATTGCATTGATGGGTATTTATCGTTCTAGGACTAATTTTACTTAACTGTAAAATTTTAAAAACAATCTAAAATTATCTTTGTGAGTTATGACTCTCTGAAAGCCATACAAGGAAACATAAAAGCACTTACATACAAGGTATATAATGCTGGTTACCATACAAAGTCATGCACTTCAAACTTCAGAGCAATTAAAATAGTTTAGCAAAGTTCACCAGCGCTGCCACAAAGTGTTATGGAAAGTTGTCATTTTAAAAGCATATAATGATGTTCCTTTAGAAGCAATTTAATAACTGGTAGAGAAGGTTAACTCAAATTTCTACAACTTTACTAATGAATTGCCTGTTGAATGCTGATGTTGAATTTATCACAGATGTCTATTAGCAATTAGCAGACTAATCATTTTGACAATAACACTTGTTTTCAGTTTGATAGTTTTCTTTATCTAGTGAATACAGTCTTTATTATGAGTTTTAACGTTGGCGATAGTGTTTACTCTGAAATAGACCATGAGCTAATACACAAGACCTTTAAACTTTTCATGAATAATTATTAAGTGATTACTGTGTGTAAGTTGTTACTAATACCAGGTACTGTGAGGGAGATATGAGTAATCAGCAGCTGTAACAGGATAAAAAGGTTCATATTTCTATTGTGCATCTGCTGGGATTTATCCATCAGGTTCTACTGCAGATTCCGTGAACTCTCCTCTGCTGTTAACTGTTGGTTCCCACTTTCAGGGTCCACTCCAATGCTAATACCTCAGATGCCCAAGAACGGACAAGAAGTGTGTGTGGAGGAAAATAGCTTTATTGATCATGTCCTTCAACAATGTTTCCTATTTTCTGTTGTCCTGTCCCCTTGACTCTAGTGGTATTCCTTATTTCAGACTATTTTCCTTGGACTTCAGGCTACCATTGTGTCTGCCTTCCTTTTGACCTGGTGTCTTTCTGCTTCTCTGATAGCCTGTTGCCTATTTGTGTAGTTTGCTGACTCTTGGCCCAGTCAGACTCCTGATACCTCTGTTTGTCTTGTTGTCCATTCATCTACTCCTTCACTAACCCCTGATTCACTTTGTTATAAAGCAGAAACTAACACACCATTGTAAAGCAATTATACTCCAATAAAGATGTTAAAAAAAAAGAATATATAAAAAATGCAAAAAAGAACAGAGCTTACAGTAAAGGAAGCGATGAAATAACTAAAGCTGTCTATACATTTGAAAGAACTAGAATTAAAATTTTTAAATGTTAAAAGATAAACCTTGAACAGTCTTTTGTTAGAGTATAACACATGGGACATAAAAATTAATGGAATGCATCAACAGATATTTGAGTGCCCACCATGGGCAAGGCCTTGTACTTGAAAGGATCTCTAACGACGAATATGTTTCCTTTTCAATGAATAAACAAAGGTAGCATAAGATGTTCCTTGGGGAGCCTGTTAAGAAAAATTCCACAAAGAAATAAGAGAAAAAGGCTGTGAAATCAATTCTACCAATGCCGTAGCAATTAAAATGATGGATCTTAACTTACTTCCGGCTGAACTGGTTGATAGCATTGTTTCAGCAGGGCTTGGAAAACCAGTTCGGTGTTTTAGATGATCTGAGAGAGGTGACTTTCATTTTGTCACATGGTAATCCCAAGAGTCCAGTTCCTCATTCCAATCCACTCCATGTTTATGAAAGTTCATTAGCTGGAACAGTAAGAAGAAAAAAATGTCAGTGAAGGAAGTCATCCAATCCTGATAAGTTGACATGTAGAATAAAGTTGATGGTGTTATTTATTGCTAAGGTAATCCTGGTTAAGGGTTACATGTGTGTACAGTTGGAGGAGGGGCAGGCAAAACGGAATGTAGCTAAGTAAAGTGAAATAGAGCTGATGTATTCAGAGCTTACGTTGCTAGAGGTGAGATCAGTTACCTACTTGCAGCTGAAATTTCAAACTTCTGCTTAGTGGGGACCTGAGTGGACAAATGGTGACTGATAGTTGGAAATATCAGCAGACATCTTAAATTTTATGCTCAAATGAATGAGCAATGAACCAGGAGAATAAGTCCAGTTGTTTTCAGCTGCTGGTAATTTTTACCTTTTTATTTAAAATCACAGCGCCTTTTTCAATGAATGCCCGTGTGACTGTGGCTTATTACAATGAAACCAGCAACTACACTTCAACAGAGACATGTGAATGTGGTGTTTATGGATTAGCCTCACCGGTGGCTAATGCTATGGGGGTGGTGGGCATCCCTAAGAGCAGTAACTACCTAGCTTGTGACTACAACACTGAATTTACTAATACTAAGAAGCCCTGGATTGCACTGATAGAAAGAGGTAATTGTACATTTTCAGAAAAAATTCAAGCAGCAGGCAGAAGAAATGCTGATGCTGTTGTGATTTACAATGTTCCAGACACTGGCAACCAGACGATACAGATGGCAAATTTCGGTAAGTAAGAACTGATTCCCAAAGAGGGTGAATGTCTTTGTTTCTCTTAACATGGTATTTCCATCTACAATGACTCAGGGTCTGGCAATGAGGTTGTAAAACAAGTGTATTTTAAATTTTCTTGCCTGGCACTACTCTGAATTACTTCACTATTATTTAATATTGGCAATTAATTTGTTTCAAGGTCAAAAGCAATTCATGAAGTGGTTCCTGTTTTCTTTCACGATGTTCTTAGCTCTACTAGTTTTCTCAGTGTGTATTACAGAATTGCTTTTTAATAAATGTGCCTTTACCTGTAACCATTCAAGAAAATATAAATATTTAAATTTCATTCTTAATTTGTACTTTTCAGTTTGATTCAGGGTTGTATGTATTCAAGTGTGCAGTAACTGCAAAACTGATTCATTATTATGATTAAACAGTAGCATATTGTAAGTGTGAAAAATGCTTACAGAAATGAGAATTCAACTCTGCTGTGTGCATGTGATATTTTAATGTCTGTGGGACTAATATACCTAAAACTACTCTGTAAGAAACATTATACATTGAAAACGGTAAGGCTGAAATTGGATACCTCTGTAATTCACACCAAAAGTAAAGATTTCCCTTAAAAATGTTTACTTATGACTTCTTAAGTAAATATAATTATCAAATTTATTAATTTTGTGAAGGAATGTACTTCTTAGAATTACTGTTTTCATTTTGTAAAAAATGCCACTTTCCAAATAAATGGTTTTAAACTAATGAAGAAGTAGACTTCTGAAACAAGTTTTCTATACTGTAGGTGGGTAAAGGTTTTTTTGACCCCAGACTTGGCCAAAGGAGAAAAATGGTAATTTCAAACAGGGTAAGATCTGGTCGAACACAATACCAGGATAATTGGTATTCTCACCACCAAGTTTGGCCTCTGAGAAGATTAATGTAAATTAAATCAACCAGATTTCAGAACTGTAAGAAAAAAACAAATTTGTGTTAAGAGTAGTAGAGTGGAACATCCAGGTTGTGTACCTACAGTATGGCAATTTAGTACTAATCTTTGAAAAACAAGCTGCTTGTTTCTCTGGGTATCAAAAACTAGGTAACATGGTCTTTAACAGTACAAAATTATTGTAAATGTACAAAGCTCTACTCGCTACCTTTTGTAATATATCCTGGACATTTCGAGAACCCAGGCATTCACATTTTTTTCTTTTGAAGTTAAGAGCACTTCATAAACATTATCTGCATGTACCTATAATTTTACGAGTGAATTTTATTTTTGTAGAAATAAAATGAGGTGGCTTTCTGTTGAAAATTAGAAATTAAACCTTTTCTAAGGAACCTACTTGCTCTATGTTTCAACTTAGAGATTCTGAGTATTCTAGGTTTCCTTTTACATGCATAGCCACATTCTGCTGTTCACTCCCCTGCTTTCTTTGGGATAATTTTCTTTCTTTTTTTTTTAATTGAAGTATAGTTGATTTACAATGTTGTGTTAGTCTCAGGTGTACAGCAAAGTGAATCAGTTATATATATATATATATATATATATATTCTTTTTCAGATTATTTTCCCATATAGGTTATTATAAAATATTGAGTATAGTTCCCTGTGCTATGCAGTAGGTCCTTGTTGTTTATTTTATATATAGTACTGTATATATGTTACCCCAAAATTCCTGATTTATTATCCGTCCCCACCTTTCTCCTTTGGTAAACATAAGTTTGTTTTCTATGTCTGTGAGTCTGTTTCTGTTTTATAAATCTTCTGCTTTTTTAAAAGTATAAACAGTATCAAACTAAATAGTAGTCATGTTTTCCAAACTTGCTTTGCATCATGCAGCAAGGGCCAACTACTGGGAAGTAGGTGCTCAGCCACTGAATTTAAAAGACTGACCAAAACAGTAAATGTCTCCAAAAGGCATGCACAGTCATTTGAGTATATGTCTCTGAGCAGAATTTAAGAAACAAAGCAGTTACATTTATCATTGAATATATACTTCCAATATAATCAAGGATATGTGATCAAAAACATTTTTTAAAGCTACGGCATTGCCCGTTTTAAAATAAGCACATTTGAAAAGATAGCATAATCATAGTAATTGTAATAGTTAATATTTATTGCCATTTAATATATGTCAGGCACTGTTTTAGGGTCTTTATTTAATGAATGTTGATCTTTAACGTTGAACGATCTTAACCCCAAAGAATTAAAATTGTAAGTTTAGTGTTTTGCCGTTATAAAACCTGTCAACTAGTGTGTCATTGGAGTTCTTCCTTCCCAGAAATTTCTCTTATATAGATACTATTATATGATGCAGTTGACAAACACAGGGAAGGGAGTGTGGATACGAAAACTCTATGATCAGCCCCTAGACCATTAAAGATTGAGTCATTATTTTATAACATAAGCCAAAATTGTGTTTGTTTTTGCTGTCTTTCATTAGGGTTTTGTTTAGGCACAGAGGGTAGGGCAACAACTCCTCCTCCTCCTCCTCCAAAAGCTCAAGGCTTTACCATCTATCACATTATCTATTTTTTATTAGTTATCTATTTTATACATATTAGTGTATATATGTCAACCCCAATCTCCCAATTCATCCCACCACCACCACCCCCCGCCAAACTCCCCCCTTGGTGTCCATACGTTAGTTCACTACATCTGTGTCTCTACTTCTGCCCTACAAACCAGTTCATCTGTACCATTTTTCTAGGTTCCACGTATATGAGTTAATATATGATATTTGTTTTTCTCTTTCTGACTTACTTCACTCTGTATGACAGTCTCTAGATCCATCCACATCTCTACAAATGACTCAATTTTGTTCCTTTTTATGGCTGAGTAATATTCCATTGTACATATGTAGCACACCTTCTTTACCCATTCGTCTGTCAATGGGCATTTAGGTTGCTTCCATTACCTGGCTATTGTAAATAGAGCTGCAATGAACATTGTGGTACATGACTCTTTTTGAATTATGGCTTTTTCAGGGTATATGTCCAGTAGTGGGATTGCTGGGTCATATGGTAGTTCTATTTTTAGTTTTTTAAGGAACCTCCATACTGTTCTCCATAGTGGCTGTATCAATTTACATTCCCACCAAAAGTGCAAGAGGGTTCCCGTTTCTCCACACCCACTCCAGCATTTGTTGTTTGTAGATTTTCTGATGATGCCCATTCTAACTGGTGTGAGGTGATACCTCATTGCAGTTTTGATTTGCAGTTCTCTAATAATTAGTGATGTTGAGCAGCTTTTCATGTGCTTCTGGGCCAACTGTATGTCTTCTTTGGAGAAATGTCTATTTAGGTCTTCTGCCCATTTTTGTATTGGGTTGTTTGTTTTTTTAACATTGAGCTGCATGAGCTGTTTATATATTTTTGAGATTAATCCTTTGTCCATTGATTCGTTTGCAAATATTTTCTCACATTCTGAGGGTTGTCTTTTTGTCTTGTTTGTAGTTTCCTTTGCTTTGCAAAACCTTTTAAGTTTCATTGGGTACCATTTGTTTATTTTTGTTTTTATTTCCATTACTCTAGGAGGTGGATCAAAAAATATCTTGCTGTGATTTATGTCAAAGAGTGTTCTTCCTATGTTTTCTTCTAAGAGTTTTAAAATGTCTGGTCTTACATTTAGGTCTCTAATCCATTTTGAGTTTATTTTTGTTTATGGTGTTCTAATTTCATTCTTTTACGTGTAGCTGTCCAGTTTTCCTAGCACCACTTATTGAAGAGACTGTCTTTTCTCCATTGTATATCCTTGCCTCCTTTGTCATAGATTAGTTGACCATAGGTATGTGGGTTTATCTCTGGGCTTTCTATCCTGTTCCATTGATCTCCATTTCTGTTTTTGTGCCAGTACCATACTGTCTTGATTACTGTAGCTTTGTAGTATAGTGTGAAGTCAGAGAGTCTGATTCCTCCAGCTCCGTTTTTTTTCCCTCAAGACTGCTTTGGCTATTGGGGGTCTTTTGTGTTTCCATACAAATTTTAAGGTTTTTTGTTCTAGTTCTGTAAAAAATGGCAGTGGTACTTTGATAGGAATTGCATTGAATGTGTAGATTGCTTTGGGTAGTATAGTCATTTTAACAATATTGATTCTTCCAATCCAAGAACATGGTATATCTCTCCATCTGTCTTTGTCATCTTTGATTTCTTTCATCAGTGTCTTATAGTTTTCTGAATACAGGTCTTTTACCTCCTTAGATAGGTTTATTCCTAGGTATTTTATTCTTTTTGTTGCAATGGTGAAAGGGATTATTTCCTTAATTTCTCTTTCTGGTCTATCGCTGTTAGTGTATAGGAGGAATGCAAGAGATTTCTGTGCATTAATTTTCTATCCTGCAACTTTACCAAGTTCATTGATTAGCTCTAGTAATTTTCTGGTTCCATCTTTAGGACTCTCTATATATAGTATCATGTCATCTGCAAACAGTGACAGTTTTACTTCTTCTTTTCCCATTTGTATTCCTTTTATTTCTTTGTCTTCTCTGATTGCCCTGGCTAGGACTTCCAAAACTATGTTGAATAATAGTGGCGAGAGTAGACATTCTTGTCTCGTTCCTGATCTTAGAGGAAATGCTTTCAGTTTTTCACCATTGAGAATGATGTTTGCTGTGGGTTTGTTGTATACAGTCTTTATTATGTTGAGGTAGTTTCCCTGTATGCCCACTTTCTGGAGAGTTTTTATCATAAATGGGTGTTGAATTTGGTCAAAAGCTTTTTCTGCATCTATTGAAATGATCATATGGTTTTTATTCTTCAATTTGTTAATACAGTGTATCACATTGATTGATTTGAGTATATTGAAGAATCCTTGCACCCCTGGGATAAATCCCACTTGGTCATGGTGTATGATCCTTTTAATGTGCTGTTGGATTCTGTTTGGTAGTATTTTGTTGAGGATTTTTGCATCTATGTTCATCAGTGATATTGGTTTGTAATTTTCTTTTTTTGTAGTATCTTTGTTTGGTTTTGTTATCAGGGTGACAGTGGCCTCATAGAATGAGTTTGGGAGTGTTCCTTCCTCTGAAATTTTTTGGAAGAGTTTGAGAAGGATGGGTGTTAGCTCTTCTCTAAAGGTTTGATAGAATTCACCTGTGAAGCCGTCTGGTCCTGGACTTTTGTTTGTTGGAAGATTTTTAGTCACAGTTTCAATTTCATTACTTGTGATTGGTCTGTTTATATTTTCTGTTTCTTCCTGGTTCAGTCTTGGAAGGTTATAACTTTCTAAGAATTTGTCCATTTCTTCCAGGTTGTCCATTTTATTGGCATAGAGTTGCTTGTAGTAGTCTCCTATGAAGCTTTGTATTTCTGCAGTGTCCATTGTAACTTCTCCTTTTTCATTTCTAATTTTATTGATTTGAGTCCTCTCCCTCTTTTTCTTGATGAGTCTGGCTAAAGGTTTATCAATTTTCTTTATCTTCTCAAAGAGCCAGCTTTGGTTTTATTGATCTTTGCTATTGTTTTCTTTGTTTCTATTTCATTTATTTCTGCTCTGATCTTTATGATTTCTTTCCTTCTACTAACTTTGGGTTTTGTTTGTTCTTTCTCTAGTTCCTTTAGGTGTAAGGTTAGATTGTTTATTTGAGATTTTTCTTGTTTCTTGAGGTAGGATTGTGTTGCTATTAACTTCCCTCTTAGAACTGCTTTTCCTGCATCCCATAGGTTTTGGATCATCATGTTTTCATTGTCATTTGTCTCCAGGTATTTTTTGATTTCCTTTCTGATTTCTTCAGTGATCTCCTGTTTATTTAGTAACGGATTGTTTACCATCCATATGTTTGTGTTTTTTACATTTTTTTCCCTGTAATTGATTTCTAATCTCATAGCGTTGTGGTCCGAAAAGATGCTTGATATGATTTCAATTTTCTTAAATTTACCGAGGCTTGATTTGTGACACAAGATCTGATCTATCCTGGAGCATGTTCTGTGTGCACTTGAGAAGAAAGTGTAATCTGCTCTTTTTGGACAAAATATCCTATAAATATCAATTAAATCTCTCTGGTCTACTGTGTCATCTAAAACTTGCTTTTCCTTATTAATTTTCTGTCTGGATGAACTGTCCATTGGTGAAAGTGGGGTGTTAAAGTCCCTGATTATTGTGTTACTGTCGATTTCCCCTTTGATGGCTCTTAACATTTGCCTTATGTATTGAGGTGCTCCTATATTGGGTGCATAAATATTTACAATTGTTATGTCTTCTTCTTGGATTGATCCCTTGATCATTATGTAGTGTCCTTCTTTGTCTCTTATAATAGTCTTTATTTTAAAGTCTATTTTGTCTGATATGAGAATTGCTACTCCAGCTTTCTTTTGATTTCCGTTTGCATGGAATATCTTTTTCCATCCCCTCACTTTCAGTCTGTATGTGTCCCTAGGTCTGAAGTGGGTCTCTTGTAGACAGCATATATATGGGTCTTGTTCTGGTATCCATTCAGCGAGCCTGTGTCTTTTGGTTGGAGCATTTAATCCATTCACGTTCAAGGTAATTATCGATATGTATGTTCCTATGACCATTTTCTTAATTGTTATGGGTTTGTTTTTGTAGGTCCTTTTCTTCTATTGTGTTTCCCACTTAGAGAAGTTCCTTTAGCATTTATCGTAGAGCTGGTTTGGTGGTGCTGAATTCTCTTAGCTTTTGCTTGTCCATAAACCTTTGGATTTCTCCATTGAGTCTGAATGAGATCCTTGCCGGGTAGAGTAATCTTGGTTGTAGGTTCTTCCCTTTCATCACTTTAAATAAAAAATGCCACTCCCTTGTGGCTTGTAGAGTTTCTGCTGAGAAATCAGCTGTTACTCTTATGGGAGTTCTCCTGTATGTTATTTGTTGTTTTTCCCTTGTTGCTTTCAGTAATTTTTCTTTGTCTTTAATTTTTGTCAATTTGATTACTATGTGTCTCAGCGTGTTTCTCCTTGGGTTTATCCTGCCTGGGACTCTCTGCACTTCCTGGACTTGAGTGGCTATTTCCTTTCCCATGTTAGGGCAGTTTTTGTCTATAACCTCTTCAAATATTTTATCATGTCCTTTATCTCTCTCTTCTCCTTCTATAATGCAAATGTTGTTGAGTTTAATGTTGTCCCAGAGGTCTCTTAGGCTGTCTTCATTTCTTTTCATTCTTTTTTCTTTATTCTGTTCCACGGCAGTGAATTCCACCACTCTGTCTTCCAGGTCACTTATCCGTTCTTCTGCCTCAGTTATTCTGCTATTGACTCCTTCCAGTGTATTTTTCATTTCAGTTATTGTATTGTTCGTCTCTGTTTGTTTGTTCTTTGATTCTTCTAGGTGTTTGTTCTTTAATTCTTGTAAGTCTTTGTTAAACATTTCTTGCATATTCTCGATCTTTACCTCCATTCTTTTTCCGAGGTCCTGGATCATCTTTACTACCATTATTCTGAATTCTTTTTCGGGAAGGTTGCCTATCTCCACTTCATTTAGTTGTTTTTCTGGGGTTTTATCTTGTTTCTTCATCTGGTACAAAGTCCTCTGCCTTTTCATTTCGTCTCTCTTTCTGTGAATGTGGTTTTCCTTCCACAGGCTGCAGAACTGTAGTTCTTCTTGCTTCTGCTGTCTGCCCTCTGGTGGATGAGGCTATCTAAGAAGGTTGTGCAAGTTTCCTGATGGGAGGGACTGGTGGTGGGTAGAGCTGACTGTTGCTTTTGTGGGCAGAGCTCAGCAAAACTTTAATCCTCTTGTCTGCTGATGGGTGGGGCTGGGTTCCCTCCCTGTTGGTTGTTTGGCCTGAGGCATTGCAACACTTGAGCCTACCTGGGCTGTTTGGTGGGGCTAGTGGTGGACTCTGGGAGGGCTCACGCCAAGGAGTACTTCCCAGAACTTCTGCTGCCAGTGTCCTTGTCCCCAGGGTGAGCCACAGCCACACCCATCTTTTGCAGGAGACCCTCCAACACTTGTAGTAGGTTTGGTTCAGTCTCCTATGGGGTCACTGCTCCTTCCCCTGGGTCCTGATGCACACACTACTTTGTGTGTGCCCTCCAAGAGTGGAGTCTCTGTTTCCCCCAGTCCTGTCAAAAAGTCTTGCAATCAAATCCCATTAGGCTTCAAAGTCTGATTCTCTAGGAGTTCCTCCTCCCATTGCCCGACCTCCAGGTTGGGAAGCCTGACATGGGGCTCAGGACCTTCACTCCAGTGGGTGGACTTTTGTGGTATAATTGTTCTCCAGTTTGTGAGTCACCCACCCAGCAGTTATGGGACTTGATTTTATTGTGATTGCACCCCTCCTACCATCTCACTGTGGCTTCTCCTTTGTCTTTGGCTGTAGGGTATCTTTTTTGGTGAGTTCCAGTGTCTTCCTGTCGATGATTGTTCAGCAGTTAGTTGTGATTCCGGTGCTCTCGCAAGAGGGAGTGAGCGCATGTCCTTCTACTCCGCCATCTTGAACCAATCTTTGAGTGTTCTATCACCTTATCTTTTATCACCCCTAAAAACCACCTTTTCAGAAAAACACACTCTAGCCCCCCTCAGGGCTGTGGACCCCCTTCACTTCCTTGGTTGCCACTATCTCTTCATTCCTTCCATCCCATTTTCCATGCTAGGCCTTCCTAGCCTTTCCACAATGCTGTGCCTCTTTATGTCTTACTGATGTCAATGCCCTCCAACCAAAGGCTCCTAGGAACAGACCTGTAGTTGAAAAAGTTGGGTTTATTACTTACTGCAGCAAAGGGAGAATGCACACCACGGGAAGCGATGGGGTATCTCAATAAGAGGGCTTAAGAAAGGATTTATAGGATTTGGGCTTGCTTCAGATGATTTGGGGGAGGGTTTAAGGAAGCAGGCCATTGACCAGCCAGCCCAGTTTGCCTGAGACAGGGATTTCCTCGAACTTGGGACTTTCAGTGCTAAAACCAGGAAATTCCTGGGAAAACCAGGCTGAGTAGGTCACTCTAGCTGGCTTTATTCTGGATTTGGATACTGTCAGAAAGTAGGGGGTAATTCTGTGACTGGATTTCTAAATAAACCTTATTTGTAAGTGGGGAGGACTAACCTGAAGCTACAGCTATAATTAGTAAATAAGCAACAGTCACTCATGTTAGCCAGGATGGGAGATGTTTGGTCATTTTTGGATGCTGTTCATATTTTGACTGTGTTCAGACATGATTACGGAATGGTCTTGTTTTTGTCTTGATCTATCATGGCACAGAATGACCTTCTCTACCATTGATGCTCTGTGAAATTATTTATGTTCAACAAGAAAACACCAAAGCCTGATTGGTAGTGCCAGGCCAGGTCCCAGATATCAAGGGCTGCTTGCCTCTTTCTCAACAACAGTATACTACGCCTATGTCTTTACTGCTGTGCAAATACATTATCTCCTCCCATTTTATGTATCAGTCCTTCTCCATCCCCTATAGCCTGCCTTCAAGGTCCCCAGCAAGCCTAAGGGATGCTTCTGCACTCCTTGCTTCTCATGGTTTCATGATGTGGATACAGAATGTCTTTACTCCTGGGCCCAATCCATTCATAGCCCCCCTACTAGCAATATCCCTTTTCTGAAGGGGACAACTTCAGTCTGAGAAGTGCTCCCACCGAGGAGGAATGGTGTCTAACCTAGTACTTGGAGGTAAACCTTTAATTCTAAGTTTCCCAGTTTGAAGTGTGTTTTGATTTGCATTTTGATGCAGTTGGAAATAGAAAGATATGCTTATGGTATCCTTAAGTAATTATGTAACTTCTTAACAACCCTTTCCAAATGCTCCAGAGACGTTCATCCATCCAGTTGTCCCAGGTGTGCAAGAAAAGGCAGGACTCCTCAGTTATTAAAGCAGAAAATTCAGACTATGTTAAGTACTTGCTTGCTGACAGAACAGGTTTTGAAAGTTAAATATGCTATTAATAGGTTAATTGCCCTAAGGATTAGATTTTAATGTAGTTTATTTCAGCAAAATCAGTAATCTAAGAGGAATAAAATGTTTCTTAACGTTTTTATCATTATGACTGTGTTCAGCGAAGTGTATTACAGGGTGAGGTCTGCAGCATTTCAGAATCCTCCAAACTCACCAATTCCCCAGCAAATAAGTACATGGAAAGGAAGGGTTTAATCAGAGTAGCAAACTCACATGTTTTAGAAAAAAAAATTTTCTAGAACTGAGAGGGGAAATAAAAACATAGTATATAAATGAAGTGAGAAGATAATAAAAACTTCAATAAGGCTTAGACTCTGATATATACATGAGTTTAATTCAAGAAAACTAATCAGTTCCACTTCAAATGAATCTCAGATCTGCCCAGCACCATCTCCAAGACTTCATCCTCAGAACTCTGCAATAACTTCCTAACTCATCTCCCTGCTTCTCTTGTCCCCCTTTAAGCCCACTACCCACACTGAAGCCAAAGTGGCTTTTTAGAATAAAACCAAACCACACCTTGTTTAAAACTCTTAAGTAGCTTCCCACTGCACTTAGAGTACATTCAGACTCATTTCCATGTCCTCACCCAGCCATGAATTACCTGGCTCATGCCCACCACTCTGACCTCATCTCCTCTCACCTCCCTGCACGCCTCCTGCCCCCTACACTGAGCTCCAGCCACACTGGGCTCCTTTCAGTCCCTCAATCCCACTAAACCCTTCCCTGCCTTGAGCTTGAAAATACTTGAAACCGCCCTCTTCTTCACACTCACACATCTCATTAAAGATCAAGTCCTGTTGATTCAACCTCCAAACATTTCTGAAATCCATCCCTTTTCCCACCTCTGCTGCATCCATCCAAGTCCAGGCCAATATCCTGTCTCACCTGGACTATTGCAGTAACCTCCCAGCGGGTCTCCCTCTTATTCTCGCCCCCCTATAGAGTCTTGTCTTCCACCCAGCAGCCAGAGTGATCCCGTAGAAAATGGAATTCAGTCCCAATTAGAATAAAATCCAGGCTTCATGCCATGTCCTACAAAGCCCTGTGTGATGAGACCTGATTCCACACCCCTCTCTCCCACATGACTATGCCTCAGCCACTCTGGTCTTCTTTCTGTTTCTAAACCAAAAGAGCTAGCTTTTGCACTTGCTGTTCCCTCTACCGAAGTCATTTCTCTTTCATGTTTTCACATAATGCTTCCCCCAAAAATATAACCATGTCACTACTTTCTCGACATGGCAGCTGGAGCGATCCTCTAAAAATCGAGGTTGGATCACATTGCTCTTCTTCTCAAAACCCCCCAGTGACTTTTCATTGTTCTTCAAATAAAGTCTAAACTTTGCCATGCTGAAAAGGACTTGCATCATCTGGCCTCTGCCTACCTTTCCAACCTAACAGTGCCACCCCTGCCCTACCAATGCCTAACCACTCTGACCTTCAGATATTTTCTCCAACCCATGAAGATTTTTCTGTGAGACCCTTTGTGCTTGTTTTTCTCCCCATCACTATCATCACTACCACATGTAACAGGTTCTCCGAATCCCAGTTTAAATGTCTCTTCTTTGAAGAACTGCCCCCCTACCGCATTAATTCCAAGCAAAACCTGGTGCTCATTTCTGTTGAAATCTCTTATAATGTGTAATGATTTTCTTATTTGCATATTATCTTAAGATGATTATTATAATGATTTTCTTATAATGTGTGATGATTTTCTCATTTGCTTATTATCTGTCTTTCTGTCTTTCCCACTTGATTGTAGGTTCCAGGAGGGCAGAGACCATGTCATCCATTGTAGTGCATAGTCTTCACTAGTTGTTAAATGAATGAAAGTTTAAGAAACTTGAAAGCAATTCCCTTTTATATATGAAAAGATATACAAGTTTAAGTGAAGTTGATTAGGTGAATTCAGCAAACTATTGTACTTTAAAATTGTTTTTATTTTTACCTATACAAGTAATACTTTCTCCTTTAAAAAACAACACAAGATATAAAGTCCCCCTTGACTCTTGCCCCCAATCTCAGGCCTCTCCCAAGAGATAACTGTTGTTATTCATTCAGTAGGTAACCTTTCAGGCTTTTTCTATTAATTTTTACATATGTATACCTGTAGAAACTGCAAAGTCAACCTGTGTTTTATTTTTCACATTAACGAAGTTATTCTGTAGCCTGCTTTTGTCACTCAATAGTAGGAATTGGAGTTATTTCCATACTAATAAATTTATATTTAGATCTAATCCATTTTTAACTACTGCATAATATTTCATAGTGTGAACACACTCATAACTTATTCAACCACTCCCCTACTAATGGACATTTGGGTTGTTTTCAACTCTGCTCTTTTACAGACAATACTTCAATGAACATAATTATTGCTGATACCTAAGGAAGTTAACGATATGACCTCGCATCACTATTGATGTTGCTCTTGCATGTGACTGCCTTGTTGAACTCCTATTTCATTTTAATAGTTGGCTCTTGAATTTTCAGGATAAATGACCATTTTCTCTACAAAGCTTTACCTCATCTTTTATATTAACTGTACCTCTTCATTCTTTCCAGTGGTCTTATTTTATTGTCTAGGGTTCTAATAGTGATAATATACACACGTTTGACGTGTTCCTGACTTTACTACCAAAATGCTCCCACTGTTCCACCATTAAGTGTGTTGTTTGATAGAAGTTTCTGGGAGATACTCCTTATCAAGTTTCAGGACTTCAGTAAGGCTTCTGAATCGTGTTATTCTCACTGGCAAGCTATAATATAAATACATATATATATATATATATATACATATACTTATGTATGTATATGTGTAGATAGATATAAGATACAGCTATAGGGCTTTCCTGGTGGCGCAGTGGTTGAGAGTCCGCCTGCTGATGCAGGGGACACGGGTTTGTGCCCTGGTCCGTGAAGATCCCACATGCCGCGGAGCGGCTAGGCCCGTGAGCCATGGCCGCTGAGCCTGCGCGTCCGGAGCCTGTGTTCCGCAACGGGAGAGGCCACAACAGTGAGAGGCCCGCGTACTGCAAAAAAAAAACAACCAAAAAACACATACAGCTATAGTCACTATTGTAGGATATGATCCAAAGGGGAAATCCAATAGTTTACTGTCAGCTAAGGGGAAATAATAAAGTGATATACAGAAACAAGCTGAAACTAACACACCATTGTATAGCAATTATACTCCAATAAAGATGTTAAAAAAATAAACAATAGGTAAAAGGGACAGTTTTGGTTTTCTTTCTTTTTTTTAGATATCATTTTGTTGGTGCCCTTGATAAAGGGGATTGAAAACATTTTTGTTGCTTATACATATGACTCCAAGTTGAGTGTCAAATTGTAAGACACAAACAAAATTTAAAAGTATCTTGACAAACTAGAAAAACTGTTTATTAAAACAAGATGAAGTGCCACAGTGAATAGTAAAGAATAATAAATGTAGGGACAGATATAAAATAGAAAAACCTATCAGATTTATAAGCAAAATATTTGACAGCCACATTGCACCACAAGTTAAAGAGTGATACAGTTATTTTAAAACTAGTATGATCGTGAGATATGCCAACAAGTATATAATATGTTAGGTCTGGAAAATACCTCGGCTATGCTTGGAATTCACAAAACCATGAAAACATCATAACCCTTACTGTAACCTGGCTTACAAAACAGGATTTTAGTACCTCTCTCTCATACTCTCAAATAAATTCCCAAGTGTCTGTCTGTCTGTCTGTCTCTCCCCGCCCCCACCTCCCGCCATATAGGCACAGACATACATAACTGCATAAGAATTTATATTTTTATAAGGGAGTCAAAGATACAGTACCTCCGGATGCTGGTTTCCAGAAAGAAACAAAATGAGTAAATTCACTATGAGCTCATTAAAGTACATTATCTCCCTTTTCTCCATTTTAAAATCTAGGAATACTTTTTTAAAATCAAGGAATATTTTGTAATATTTTTGTTCATTGATATATATTGTTCATTGATATATATTCTCTACTTACCTCTTGTCCTCTTCCTTCTAAACTTTTAATCTTTTATTTATTATATTATTATTTGCTGCCAGGACATTGATTGCCCCCCAAATTATTGAGAATTACTTGGAAAGAATGTGCACACGGATGTGTGTGTGTGTGTGTGTGTGTGTGTGTGTGTAAGTACAGACAGAGAAATGCCTGGATAGGATTGCATAAAATAGAATAGTTCCTCTTAAGTACCCTCTCCCTCTATTTTCAGCAATCCTTGGTTCCTAAGTTCTCTTACCCCAGCTACCCCTCTTCCATCACTCAGGCTTACCTTCCCTAGACAGCAAGGACTTCATGTAAATAAATTATATCTGTTTCCATCTAAACTCTCAAGTCTTATGTCCTACTCACTTAGGTAATTGTTAGATATGCAGGAGCTACTTTGTTAAAGTATCCCAGGGGAAACTTTATTTGTTGTACTTGGAAACAACATGACTTAGACAAACAAACCCAATTTCTAACTGATGATAATTTCAGGACCTTTGAAAGAACTGTGGAACAGTAAATTGGGGGAAATCATATTTCAAAGCATCCCTTATCACATCATATAAGCAATAACCTACTCCACCTAACGTTTTAGATTTTTAGATGTATATCATATTTGTATCTAAATTTTTAATAATATATATTATCATGTGATCTTTTTTAAAAATTATTGTATTTATTTATTTATGGCTGCGTTGGGTCTTTGTTGCTACGCGTGGGCTTTCTCTAGTTGCAATGAGTGGGGGCCACTCTTCATTGCGGTGCGCGAGCCTCTCATTGCGGTGGCTTCTCTTGTTACAGAGCATGGGCTCTAGGTGCGTAGGCTTCAGTAGTTGCAGCACGAGAGCTCAGTAGTTGTGGCTCACAGGCTCTAGAGCACAGGCTCAGTAGTCGTGGTGCATGGGCTTAGTTGCTCTGTGGCATGTGGGATCTTCCCAGACCAGGGCTCAAACCAGTGTCCCCTGAATTGGCAGGCAGATTCTTTTTTTAATAGATCTTTATTGGAGTATAATTGCTTTACAATACTGTGTTAGTTTCTGTTGTACACCAAAGTGAATCAGCCATATGCATACATATGTCCCCATATCCCCTCTGTCTTGAACCTCCCTCCTATCCTCCCTATCCCACCCCTCTAGGTCATCTCAAAGCACCGAGCTGATTTCCCTGTGCTATGTGGCTGCTTCCCACTAGCTATTTATTTTACATTTGGTAGTGTATATATGGCCATGCCACTCTCTCGCTTCGTCCTGGCTTACCCTTCCCCCACCCCGTGTCCTCAAGTCCATTCTCTATGTCTATGTCTTTATTCCTGCCCTGCAGCTAGGTTCATCAGTACCATTTTTTTTAGGTTCCGTATATATGTGTCAACATACAGTATTCGTTTTCTCTTTCTGACTTACTTCACTCTGTATGAGACTCTAGGTCCATCCACCTCACTACAAATAACTCAATTTCATTTCTTTTTATGGCTGAGTAATATTGCATTGTATATATGTGCCACATCTTCTTTATCCATTCATCTGTCGATGGACATTTATGTTGGTTCCATGTCCTGGCTATTGTAAATAGTGCTGCAAGGAACATTGTGGTACAGGACTCTTTTTGAATTATGGTTTTCTCAGGGTATATGCCCAGTAGTGGGATTGCTGGGTCGTATGGTAGTTCTATTTTTAGTTTCTTAAGGAACCTCCATACTGTTTTCCATAGTGGCTGTATCAGTTTACATTCCCACCAACAGTGCAGGAGGGTTCCCTTTTCACCACACCCTTTCCAGCATTTATTGTTTCTAGATTTTTTCATAATGACCATGCCAACCGGCATGAGGTGATACCTCATTGTAGTTTTGATTTGCATTTCTCTAATAATTAGTGATGTTGGGCATCTTTCATGTGCCTCTTAGCCATCTGTATGTCTTCCTTGGTGAAATGTGTATTTAGGTCTTCCGCCCTTTTTTTTTTCCCCGCCCATTTTTTTTTTTTTTTTTTTTTGCGGTACGCGGGCCTCTCACTGTTGTGGCCTCTCCCGTTGCGGAGCACAGGCTCCGGACGCGCAGGCTCAGCGGCCATGGCTCATGGGCCTAGCCGCTCAGCGGCATGTGGGATCTTCCCGGACCAGGGCACAAACCCGTGTCCCCTGCATCAGCAGGCGGACTCTCAACCACTGCGCCACCAGGGAAGCCCCCGCCCATTTTTTAATTGGACTGTTTGTCTTTTGATGTTGAGCTCCATGAGCTGTTTGTATATTTTGGAGTTTAATCCTTTGTCCTTTGTTTCATTTGCAAATATTTCCTCCCATTCTGAGGGTTGTCTTTCGTCTTTTTTATGGTTTCCTTTGTGGTGCAAAAGCTTTTAAGTTTAATTAAGTGCCATTTGTTTATTTTTGTTTTTATTTCCATTACTCTAGGAGGTGGGTCAAAAAAGATCTTGCTGTGGTCTATGTCAAAGAGTGATTTTCCTTTGTTTTCCTCTAAGAGTTTTATAGTGTGTGGTCTTAACCAGATTCTTAACCACTGGGCCACCAGGGAAGTCCTATGTGATCTTCTTTATCATGCAATGATAGTGATACCACGTGGTTAAATAAATTAGTCTCTAGCAATAATCAATATATTGGCACCTCCTCAGTGGAAAGCACAAATAGAAGGAAATGAAAATTTGCTTAATAATTTACTTGCTTTCAATTTGTATTTTACATGACTGTCTCCATATCATTATTCCTAATACGGGGAGCTCTTTCTTTTCTTTCAGCATTGCACCTAATTCCTATTAAAATATGGGTTTTTTTGCCCTTTATGAAGACAGTTGTTAACAATAAATATTCTATTAGCTATGTGCTGCACATTCTTCTAAGAGTAATTAATCACTTCAATAATCCATGAGGTACAAAGTGTTAGTATCCCCATTTTATATATATATGGAAACTGAGGCATAAAAACGTTGGTTAACTTCCCCTCATGGTCATACAGCTAGTAGATTGCAAAACTAGGGTTTGAACTCTATACCTCTATACCATGACTCCAGAATCCGTGCTTTTAATCAGTACACAATACTATAATACCTTTCTGGTGAGCATATACTATGCAAGGCACCATACAAAAATGGTACCAAAACACGATCATTGCCCTCAAGGAGGAAAATGTAGTAGGGAGAAACGATATTTATACAACTAGTAGAAGGCAGAATATAAAAAGCACTATTAATAGAAGTGTTAAGATTATTGGAGCTGAAGAGGTTAAGAAATTTTGAGGTCATAGTGTTGGGAAGGTCATCAACGTGGATGTTAAAGTTATAGATGATTATAACAGAGAACTGAAAGATCAGTAGTGGGAGTATAAAAGGGAGAGCTACAGAGTAGGCAATCAGAAAGTGGAGTATTTCTGTTACGATTTCAGAAGTTGAGCAGATCAGGATGATAATAATGTCCAGAGTCTGGTCATGGCAGTGGGGTGACTACACTGGAATAGAGACAAAATTCCCTCAAGTTGAATCACAATGAGGTCAGAGTGTTGGATGATGGAAGAACTTAGGGTGGAGAGAATGCCTGTGATCCAAATGACAAAGTCTTCATATATGTGGTGGAATGACTGGGAGGCTGGTCCATGACCAAACAGGGAGGGAAGGAATAGAAGGTGGTAAAACCAAGTGCCATGAGTCTCTTGACTGTCATGAGTCTCCAAAAACTGGGTTTTACTCATGACGGTGGGGGAAAAGTAGTCTGGAGACAACCATGTGGGAGTGAGGAGACCCCTTGTAGCCCTGAAGTATGTAGGATACAGAAGGATGAGCTGCCTCTACTAAAAGTAACTGAAGGAGAAGTGGTGTTCTCAGGGGTAAGATGGGTCAGGGACCATAAGGAAACATAAGCTTTAGTGTAATCCTCAGTGAAGAGGAAATGACAGAAATTTACCAGTTAGGCATGCGTCACGTAACCAGAGATCTAGAAGACACAGTGGAAATTCGGGGGAAAGAGCAGTAGAAGAAGAAAGTAATGAACAGTACAGAGAGGGGAGCACAGAAATGAAGATTAAACATATTAGCTTCCATTTGGGGCAATAACTAAGGATGACATGAATGTGAGAGAAGGAAGCATTAGTGTGAAGGTAAAAGTGTCTCAGACAAATAGAGGACTTGGGTTACCAGTGAAGAAGGCTGGCAGTCTATATAAAACGTAAGAGAATTATTCACAAGAGAGCAGGCACTCTTGAAGGAGTTGAGAAGGGCAGAGCTGAATAGGGTAGAGATGAAAATATGAAAGAATTTAGATCAGTGGGGTCCTAGAGCTGTGGCTGTAGATTACAAGGGTGAAAGATGGGCATGTTAATGTTTGGGCAGGGAGGGGGAGTACACTGAAGGTAATAGGTGCTGAATGACCCAAAAGTAAAACTAACCAGCCTTAAGGTTCCAAATGGAACTTCTTTAAAGTCTTAAGTCAGGTGCAAGTTGGGGCTTGAGTTAAGTGTTACATAGGTATCTGGAGGATGTTTCATGAAAATATGAAATCCTTATAAAGAATTAGCTCATGACAAAATTCTTTGGGGCCATTTTAATAAATCAAATGTTCTGGGAAATGATCTGTTTGTTATGACTAATGCTTTTAGTAAAAACTGGTAGAAACCTAGTCAAGGCCTTAGGATTTCAAAATTGCAATGATTAAATGTCCGTATGCCCCCCATTCCAGAATTGAATTAAATCCAATCTACATTTACTTGTGTATATTTTTAGCTTTTAAATGGAAATGTAAATTGAGTTCTTCTCCTCAAGCAGTCAATTCAGTGACAGAGGCTGAGGAGGAGGAGTGTAGAATCAGTCACATAGGAGGTCTGACATTATTTTACCTCTAAAAAATGCCTACATGGACCAAATAACCATTTGTCAAACTAATTTTTCCACTGATTATTTTTATTAACCTCATACAGGATATAACCAGCATCTAAATGCTCAGTAACTTGTGTATGGTAAGATCAGCTGCAGTTGGAGGCCACAGTGGTTAATTCTGAGAAATTTAGTACCATTCCGACCATACAGGCAAATGTTCTTCGAAAATTAGTCTTGTCAAAAAGCCAGGATATGCAAAAAGGCCGTATTTACCAAAGGGCTTTGAGGAGAATTCTTGGAACAGAAGTTAGATGGAGAGAGGGGTAAGTTGCATTTTGGCTGAAGAAAGATGTGTGGTTTCTCTGACCATTTCACAAAGAACACATCCTTTCTCCCCTGAAAACTGTAGCCCTTTGGCTGAACAAGGGAAGCTTAAAGAAGGCCTAAAGAGAAATACTAGGGCTCTAACCTGATGCATATTATCACATGACATCTCCCTCACCTAGGATACAGGGGTGAGGTTAAACACTAGGGCATAAAACCCTTGGGTGCTATTCGTTCTTGTTTACATACCCATAGCCTGGGCCTAGGGATAGCTCTGCAGTGACTAAGAGGTAAGCTCCTAGGGAGAGCAAGCTCTGGCTGACAATTGGGTTTTCTAACATGGGAATAGAAGAAGACATAAAAATGTGGGGGTTTTTTAATCTAACTGTTCCCAGTGCAGAACTAATATACACCATAAACTTCCTTTCATCATAGAATAAGTCCTAGCCCTTCTCCAAAATAATGAAATATTACTATATTCTATAATTCCAATTATAGAGCTTGCCAGCTTCAAGCAAGTCTAATTTAGTAAAGTTTTACTCTACTTGCAAAATAATTTGATAATGAAAGTAGGGTTCTATTTTCTTTATTCTGTATGCTTGGACTGTACTTCTGGCAATGAAAAAAGTTAAATCTAAAAGAATATCCACATTGTTCATTTGTGAAAATTGTTTAAACTATTGGATGTCCTATTAATACGTCTCTGAAAAAAATTGATGTCCACAGCCCATTAATTCTCACTCTGTGAACACTTAAAATGTTAGTAAAGTGGTAAATACAAGATGTGTCTCCTTCAAGCAGTAATACCTTACAAATCTGGTCCTTTAGGTTTCCATTTAATGGACCTGTGCTCTTAACCTGTAATTACATTTTAAAAACTTGCAGTTGTGGTGTTTTGTGGGGTTTTTTTTATGACATTTATTTGGGACATTTTTATGCTATAACTTCGTATGGGAATATTTCCATTTCCTTGCAGTAAGATCTTGGAGATAGTATATATTTTTAAAATATCTTCTCATAGGGCTTCCCTGGTGGCGCAGTGGTTGAGAGTCCGCCTGCCGATGCAGGGGACACGGGTTCGTGCTCCGGTCTGGGAAGATCCCACATGCCGCGGAGCAGCTGGGCCCGTGAGCCATGGCCGCTGAGCCTGTGCGTCCGGAGCCTGTGCTCCGCAACGGGAGAGGCCACAACAGTGAGAGGCCCGCGTACCGCAAAAAAAAAAAAAAAAAATCTTCTCATATCACATACCCTATTTGCACGTTAGAGAAAGAAAATATTACTCAGAGTAGAAGGGTAATTCAAGGCTTCTTTGCCTTCAGCTGAACAAAAGGGCAAAAACAAAAAAACAAACAAAACCACTATTGTCCTAAATTTACCTTCAGATACATTTAATTACTGCATAGATTGTAGTATTCTGATTTCTGAAAGGCTAAACAGTAAAGTACCATGTTCTACTGAAATATGGAAAAATAGATAATCTAAATTCCTTTAGTATGTTTGTTTTCCTGTCCTTGAGTCAGTTTCACCCTTGTCTTTGACATACCAGTAACATTCATAACAAAAGGAAAGCAGGGAAGACTAATATATACCACAAGACAAATCTCTAGTGCTCCAATCATTACTTTTGCACCTGTTGTTATTTTATTTTGTTAATGGTGTAAGCAACTGGATAAAACTCAGAGAACAGTAATTTCATTGAGGGAATTGACTTAAATGAATCCAGAAGAATTTTCAGTTTGATAAAAATGAAAACCTTTTTGACTCCCAGGGGTATGAAAGCTGATCTTGGCACCTTAGGGAGAAATTCATAAAGAAAATAGCCAGCTATATTCTGGCCAGTTCTATTTTTTGAGCGCCAGTTGGCACTGGGGAGAGTACAAACAATAGTCTCTAGATTTTGTGTAGTTTCATGATTTGCTTCTTCTGAAGCTATAAGCAGGAACATGTCAAGTAAAATGTGGCTATGTGTACAATTTATACAACCGAACTGTGTATACCCCCATTTCACTGTAAGGAAGTTGTGGGGAAGATACTTGCTGGATGGTCCATGGCTTGTTAGGAACCGGGCTGCACAGCAGGAAGTGAGAGGCGGTTGAGCGAGGGAAGCTTTGTCTGCCGCTCCCCATCCCTCCCCATTGCTCGCATTACCGCCTGAAGCACCCACCCCTGTCTGGTCCATGGAAAAATTGTCTTCCATGAAACCGGTCCATCGTGCAAAAAGGTTGGGGACCGCTGCCATAGAGGATGTTGGGGGGAAGGGTAAGCTGTGACAAAGCGAGAGAGTGGCATGGACATATATACACTACCAAACGTAAAATAGATAGCCAGTGGGAAGCAGCCACATAGCACAGGGAGATCAGCTCGGTGCTTTGTGACCACCTGGAGGGGTGGGATAGGGAGGGTGGGAGGGAGGGAGACGCAAGAGGGAAGAGATATAGGAACATATGTATACGTATAACTGATTCACTTTGTTATAAAGCAGAAACTAACACACCATTGTAAAGCAATTATACTCCAATAAAGATGTAAAAAAATATTTTGATCCAACAAAAATATAAAAATAATTTTTGCTGAAGAAAACACTGAATCTAAATCCCCATTCTTCTCCATAAGCAAAACACCCTCTTAACTTATAGGAACACCTGCTGATTCATAGGATATGGTCTCAGACAAAACCTTTGGGATAGGGGCCGGGCAGGAGGTAGGTAGAAATGCATCTTTGCAAACCCTGCAAAAATCTTGAATTAAAATCCACCTCTTTGGGGGCTTCCCTGGTGGTGCAGTGGTTGAGAATCTGCCTGCTAATGCAGGGGACACGGGTTCGAGCCCTGGTTTGGGAAGATCCCACATGCCACAGAGCAACTGGGCCTGTGAGCCACAACTACTGAGCCTGTGCGTCTGGAGCCTGTGCTCCTCAACAAGAGAGGCCACGATAGTGAGAGGCCCGCGCACCGTGATGAAGAGTGGCCCCTGCTTGCTGCAACTAGAGAAAGCCCTCGCACAGAAACGAAGACCCAACACAGCCAAAAATAAATTAATTAATTAAATTTAAAAAAAGAATCACTTATTAAAAAAAATCCACGTCTTCACAGATATCCTCTTGTGGCAGAATGATTTAGTTGGTTTGTATAATAATGTAACAATTACATAAAATATAATAATGGTAGAGTTATTTAGTTGGTTTACATATTTATGCAGCGATTACCTGACAATAAGATTATCTTCATAAAACACAGGGGGATTCTCAAGTGCATAACAAAGTTTTCGTTTCTTTGGGTCTAGATAGCATTTTATTTTTTAATTTATTTTTGGCTGCGTTGGGTCTTCCTTGTGGTGCGTGGGCTTCTCATTGTGGTGGCTTCTCTTGTTGCAGAGCACGGCCTCTAGGCGTGTGGACTTCAGTAGCTGTGGCACATGGGTTCAGTAGTTGTGACTCGAATGCTCTAGAGAGCAGGCTCAGTAGTTGTGGCACACGGGCTTAGTTGCGCTGCAGCATGTGGGATCTTCCCGGACCAGGGCTCAAACCCGTGTCCCCTGCATTGGCAGGTGGATTCCCAACCACTGTGCCACCAGGGAAGCCCTAGATAACATTTTAAATCTTCCTTTTGAAACCAGCTAAGTGAGCCAGACTTATCCGTGCCAGAAAGACTCATGAATCTGTATTTAGGGTTTATTCATTGCATGTGATCATTACAGGGCAATTCCTTTTCTCAACCCACTGTACAACCTGATGACACAGCATTCTTCAATTCCAATCTTATAAAAGAAAGGCCCAGCAGAGGGCACGTTAAGCATTTTTATGACTAAACACCTTGGTACTTGTCTCAAGGATATTTAAACAGTAAGATGCTATATTGGCATCTGAAGTAAAGTTTCCAATGTCTTCTGACATCATATGGCAACTCTTTCAATTAAGAGAACACCAAGATACTCAGTCAAGTTCAGCCAAATAGATTTAAATAAAACAAAAATCAATCTAATTGATTACTTTAAAACCAAGCACCTTGAAGATGTGAATAAATTCCCAGAATGAATAAAACTAGTGAGTTCATAGATCCTCTTTAGTGGTTACATGCTCATGGGAGTAAGGCGATATACAGAATATAAATATGCTAAGTTATGCCACTAATTTAATTACCTGCATGCAGCTAGTCCACTGGCAGTGTTTAAATCTCAGGCTAACTTTCTTTGATCACTCAAACTACTTCAGAGTCACCTCTTATGGGTCTGAAGGGAACACCTGCATAAAACATAAGATGAAAATGTGCTGAAAAATGCATTTCAAAGCCAACTCCAAGTGTCTTTGATAATCTGCTCTTTTGTATTATCTACATCACTGCTTCCCATCTACTAGTATCTATAACTGAGATCTGACTCCTTTCTTAGGGGACTAATAAACAATGACCCTGAGAAAACTACACCTTCAGTATAATAATTCTGGTGTGTACCTAGCTTTAGGTGGAAAATGAAATTCAACTCAAAAAATAAAATAGTTGATTTCAATATCTGAAGGAGAAAGCCAGGAAGGCAAGAATATTGTTTACATTTTAAGAATATAATTCTTCTAATAAGAGAAAGATCATCAGAGCTTTGGTAAATGACTACTACTTTAAGCATGAATGCCCTCTATTCCTAAGTACTTGACAAACTGCAATGAACTAGAAAGTTGCTTATTGCAAGACACCATTTCCCTTACATTTTTCTCCACCTTTTTTCTGCCTACACATCTAAAATGTTACTCAACTCAGCTGTTTATTTTCCCATCACAGCATTTAAACTCTTGCTCTTCCCCCTCTTTCTATTTTAATAACCCTTTGCCACAGTTAGCATCATATATGTTTACATGCTACCAAAATAAATAAAAGATACTAGTTGAACAAGGCAACTGGATGTTCCACTTTTAAACAATTGTTTTGGTATTATGTAGGTAAGCCTGACTCTTGAATATGTCCTAATATCTATTCATCTGCATCTATGTTCTCTTCCAAAATTACTTTATGCACTTGAAACAATTCTTCCTATTTTTAGCTTCTTTTTTTTTTGTGCGTTACGCAGGCCTCTCACTGTTGTGGCCTCTCCCGCTGCGGAGCACAGGCTCCGGACGCGCAGGCCCAGCGGCCATGGCTCACGGGCCCAGCCGCTCCGCGGCACGTGGGATCCTCCCAGACCAGGGCACGAACCCGCGTCCCCCGCATCGGCAGGCTGACTCTCAACCACTGCGCCACAAGGGAAGCCCCAATTCTTTCTATTTTTAAGTGCCAGCCCTGTCTTCTTCCGTCATTATATTTAATAATTGAAATGGTAAAACTTTAGTTTCTGTAGCCTACGTAATTCAAGGGGATTTCAATTAGTCCCTTGGTTAAATCCAATACAAAAAATAAGACATTTATGGATAAAAATAGAATCCATCTAAAGAGGGGATTCTTAGGCTGGGGTCCTCGGAGATGCGCAGATAGGTCATACAAGGTCTTTATGCAGCTGAAGTTTTCTTTTTTATTTGCTTATTTATTTATTTTTGGCTGCGTTGGGTCTTCATTGCTGTGCGTGGGCTTCCTCTAGCTGTGGCGCGTGGGCTTTCTCTAGTTGCGGCGAGCGGGGGCTACTCTTGTTTGCGGTGCGTGGGCTTCTCATTGCAGTGGCTTCTTTTGTTGTGGAGCACGGACTCTAGGCGCGTGGGCTTCAGTAGTTGTGGCGTATGGGCTTAGTTGCTCTGTGGCATGTGGGATCTTCCTGGACTAGGGCTCGAACCTGTGTCCCCTGCTTTGGCAGGTGGATGCTTAACCACTGCACCACCAGGGAAGTCGTTATGCAATTTTATTACATGTTTAGGTTCTTGTGCTCACCACCACGGTCAAGATTCAGAACAGTTCCATCACCACATTGTTCCCTCGTGGGCCTTTTATAGTGACACACAACTCCACCCCATACCCTCTCCGTGGCTCTCTTCTTCATTACTACAATTTTTCATCTCAAAGATTTTATATAAATGGGATCATACTGTATGTAATTTGGGGGGATTGGCTTTTTTCACTCAGTAAAATTATCTGGAGATTCATCCAGATCATTGCATATATTCATAGTTCATTCCTTTTCATTGCTGAGTAATATTCCACGGTATGGCTGTATCACAATTTGTTAACCATTCACCTATTGAAGAGCATTTGGGCTGTTTCCAGTTTCTGGCAATTATGAATGAAGCTGCTATATATATTCACATATATATTCATATATATATGTTTTAGTGAATATAATTTTTCATTTATCTAAGATAGAGGTCCATGACTGATATTGCTGAGTCATATGGTAGTTACATGTTTAGTTTTATAAGAAACTGACAGACTGTTTTCCAAATTGGCTATACCATTTTACATTTCTCACCAACAGTGTATGTGTGTGTGATCCAGTTCCTCCACATTCTCACCATCATTTGGTGTGATCACTTTTTTTTTTAGCCATTCTGATAGGTGTGCAGTGATATCACATTGTGGTTTTAATGAACATTTCCCTAATGGCTAATAATGTTGAACATCTTTTCATGTGCTTATCTACCATGTGTATACTATTCTCTTTGGTGAAATGTCTGTTCTTGTCCCAGAAAAAAAAAAAAAGCATCCCAAATAGGAATGGGTTCTTTTTACATAGGAATTTGAGTAATATCAGTGGATAACAAAGTTTTACAAAAGAAAGAAATGCTGTTAAACCAGAATTTTTTTATTGGCTATCTGCTAAGACAGAAGCCATAACATTAATTCTTACTTAACCCAGTGAAGGTGTTTCTGTGGAGAATCTGGAAAATAGAATCCAGGAACAATGCTTGGCTTTTGGATAACTTGACTGTAGAGAGAATTGAGAGAATACAAGTGAATGAAGAGATAAGAGAGCTTTTGGTAAGTATTAGATTCCGTCATTTCATGAACACGTTTTCTAGCGAGTACCAGTAGTGCAGATATTTTATATCCTTGGTATGCTTTTGATATATTTAAATATCATTTGTGGCCTTGTTTTACGGGTCACAGTTGTATACTCACCCAGAAAGAGAGCTGTCTACTTCAGCTCAGGCAGGGTAACAGAATTACCTACAGGCAGAACTATTACTCTCCTCCAAGAAGAGCTTGAATCAAAAACCTGCAATAACTATCCACTGCCTAATAAATCAAGACCAAATTCCTAAATACCTTTTCAAGGTCAACAAAACCCTAACCTACCTTTTCTGCCCTATCTCCTGCTACTCCTCCTCTTATGCTCTCAACAAACTGAAATAATGTTTCCTAAATCCCCTCTGCTCTTTCCTGACTCTGAGCTTTTGTTTCTGCTATATCCTTTACTGAAATATCTTCTCTCACCATTGGTACCTATAAAAATCCCACCTATCCCTCAAGGCCCTGCTCAGACAGACGTTGCTTTCTCCATGAAATCTCCCCTAATTTCTTAAGTCAAAAGCAAACATTCCTGCCTCTATACTCACACAGGACTTTGTACCCCTTCCCAGCACCCATCTCTCTGACCACTCTTTTGTTTAAATGCCCTGCCATTGCAATAACATGGATGAATCTCAAATGCACTTTACTAAGTGAAAGAAGTCAGACACAAAAAAAACTACATACTGAGTGATTCCATTTATATGACATTCTAGAAAAGGCAAAACCATAGGGACAGAAAACAGATGAAGGGTTGCCAAGGGTTAAGGAGGTGGGGGGCTTTGACTATAAAGGCATAGTATGTGGAATTTTGGGGGTGATGAAACTGTTCTATATCTTGATAGTGGTAGTGGCTACATGACTATATATTGAATATTTGTCAAAGTTTATGGAACCGTACACTAAAAAATGTTTATTGTATGTAAATTATACCTTAACAAACACAGCAGAAAAAAAATCATACCAGCTAGCCAGCAAACTAACCAGCCTGCCCTCCAGTTCTTGCCGTCCACTTACTGTTTTTCAAATGTACTCTAATGTGCCAGGCTAAGAGCAGGGGCTACAAAGAAGAAAAATACATGGTCCCTCCTCTCAAGGAACTCAGTCTCTGATGGAGGAGATATGTAAGTAAATAAATGCAGCATGGAAGATACTATATATAATACACATATATTTCAGACACAGTGGAGGTATAAAGGAGACAGTGGTCAGATGGACCTAGATTGTTGAGATCCTAGCCATCAAAGCTTAGAAATTTCTATTCTGTTCAATATACAGTGAGAAATGACATAATCATAGCTATGTTTTCAAAAGTATAAATGGCAGTAATATGAAGGATGACTTGGAGTAAGGGAGAGACTAAAAGCAGGGAAATCAATTAGAAGGCTATTTACAATAATCTGAGAGAAAATTAATATCACTTCTCTTCCCCATTAGTAGGCAATTGAGATTAGACTAGGCTTTCAACTAAAGCTTGTATTGCTTATAATCTAGATTCACATAGGCAAAAACAAAGAGAGGGCTCACAAAATTTTCCTTGGTACAATTTACCCCAAGTAGACTAAGATACTAAATGGAGGGACCTTGTTGCAACTATCATAAGACTTTGTAGATATTAGAAGCTCTAAAAAATGTTTATTATTCTAAGGAATAAATTAGAGAATGTGTGAATTTTCTTTTAAATCACCGAAACTCGAAAAGAGAAAATTATAAGTCCTGTATGCCCAGTGATGCTTATTGCTTATCATTTTGTATGTCGGATGGCCCAGAGGGTCGAGGTTAGTAAAAAAATTTTTTTTCCTAAATTCAAATACTGACTGCAGTTATCAGGTGGGATTAGTCTAGCACATTTTTTTCCCAGAAAGTCTGTTTCTTCTTTGCTTGTTCACTGCTACATAACACAACTTGCAGTGACAGGGCTAAGATTCTGTTAAAAAAAAAAGGCTGGATAACAGCAGGCGTTATAAATCTACTTTGTTCCAGTATACTACCCTTAAGCAATTGACTGTTCCACCTGTCTCGGAACTTGAAAACCTCTGCTGAAAATGCCTTATGAGGGCATAACTGAAGGCACTGATATAAGACAGCCTTATTCTTGGAATGTGTGTGCTGAAAAGTTTTCATACTGCCTTGAATCCAAACAAACAGAAGGTCCTAAAACCATCAGGGTATTGAGCCCTAAACACCTTGTAGGGCCCAAACATATGCTCTCATCGGGTCTGTAAACACCTCAACCATAACCGCCTCAACAAAAGGAAAACATTTAATGAACTGGTGGGATTATTGAAGGTAAAGTTGACAAACTCTTCTTCAAACAAACAGGAGCTTCAGGCTTTCAATGTCTGCTCCCTCTCTCTTTTTTCCCCCCACAAAAAGCAAACATTGCTGAGCCACTTCATTGCCTCTGCTAAAAGGCTTTCTGTGGCTCCAGAGCTGACAGCATCTAGAATATTAAGCAGTTGTTGACTTCTGTGTCCAAACTAGTTTGTTCTGAAGGACCTGAAGTATACTGATCCTATCTGCACACAAAGTTACATAGAGACAACTTAGAAAAGAGTATACCCACCCTCTGCTAATTGGAAGATTGGCAGCTAAGGGAGAAGTGATTTTATGGATTCCTGAGTGTGCTGTGGTTCAGTGGATCTGGACATTTTTTCCTTTTGATGATTCCATTAGTGTTTTTCCTCATTAAAGTTCCTATACTTTATACTGCATGATTTGTGGTGAAGTCAAACCAAAGTAATTTTTGTAACCACAAAATACCCTTTTGGGTTTTTTTGTTTGTTTTTTAAAATTTATTTATTTTTATTTTTGGCTGCATTGGGTCTTCATTGCTGCGTGTGGGCTTCCTCTAGTTGTGGCGAGCGGGGGCTACTCTTCCTTGTGGTGCGCGGGCTTCTCATTGTGGTGGCTTCTGTTGTTGTGGAGTGCGGGCTCTAGGTGTGCGGGCTTCAGTAGTTGGGGCTCGTGGGCTCTAGAGCACAGGCTCAGTAGTTCTGACACACGGGCTTAGTTGCTCAGCGGCATGTGGGATCTTTCCGGACCAGAGCTCAAACCCGTGTCCCCTGCATTGGCAGACAGATTCCTAACCACTGCGCCACCAGGGAAGCCCATAAAATACCCTATTGTTGAAGGCCTGCTTGTCTCTTGCCCGTTTCCTGAGACCAACATAACCATGACACATCTAATTCTGGTGTGACAGAACTTAATTACTATGTGAATCATGAGTGGGAGGCCAGCTAATTTCAGTTGTCTCAACTGTTTGCTAGTACCTGGTCACTTATTGCCAGATACTTGTTTACTCCAAGTTTTTGATCGATTTTGAGCCCTGGCCAGCAGCAACTAATCCTAATGCATATAGTTGGCAGCTGTGAATTTTTGACTTTGCCCCTTGGAATACAAAGGCTGCCTTTGCCCACACTCAGGCTGACTTTAGCTTCTAAAGAGTAAACCTTGGGACTTCTCGAGTGGCACAGTGGTTAGGAATCCACCTGCCAATGTAGGGGACACAGGTTTTATCCCTGGTCCAGGAAGATCCCACATGCTGCAGAGCAACTAAGCCTGTGCACCACAACTACTGAGCCTGCGCTCTAGAGCCCATGAGCCACAACTACTGAGCCCACATGCTGCAACTACTGAAGCCCGCCTGCCTGGAGCCTGTGCTCTGCAACAAGAGAAGCCACTGCAATGAGAAGCCCATGCACCACAATGAAGAGTAGCCCCCGCTCACCATAACTAGAGGAAGCCCACGTGCAGCAACAAACAAACACAGCCGAAAAATAAATAAAACTTTAAAAAATAATAAGTAAAATAAAGTTTCTACTCTAAAAAAAAAAGAGTATACCTTGGCCTCAGTAGGTGATTGTGATTATGTGCTACAATATAACTATGTTTATTCTTTTTTTATGATATTTAATTAATTAATTTATTTCATTTATTTATTTTTGGCTGCATTGGTCTTTGTTGCTGCATGTGGACTTTTTCTAGTTGCGGCGAGCGAGGGCTACTCTTTGTTGCAGTGCGCGGGCTTCTCATTGCTGTGGCTTCTCTTGTTGCAGAGCACGGGCTATAGGCGCGCGGACTTCAGTAGTTGTGGCACGTGGGCTCAGTAGTTGTGGCTCACGGACTCTAGAGCGCAGGCTCAGTAGTTGTGGTGTAGGAGCTTAGTTGCTCGGCGGTATGTGGGATCTTCCTGGGCCAGGGCTCGAACCCGTGTCCCCTGCATTGGCAGGCAGATTCTTAACCACTGCGCCACCAAGGAAGCCCACTATGTTTATTCTTAAACTGCTTTTCAGAAGCCTCAGCTTTACTAGGAATTATCAAATTAGGCTCCTATTAGAATGGAATCCCATTCTGTCTGTAGGCTAAAAAAAAGCTTACTGCCCATGTGCATTTTAAAGAACTTAACCCCTCCCTAATTTAGTAAACTGATCTTATCCATGCCTGCGAGGCCCACTCCCTTCTACAGCGATTCTGTCATTTGTCCTAGGCAGTGGCAAAATCATAGATATTTATTTTAGCTACACTAGCTGATTTGGTAGGCTTTAATCTGAAGGAACACTAAGTGGTTCAATATATATCTGCACAATTTTCCATTATTATTATCCCTATTTTGTAGCTGAGAAAGAAGAAAGAGAAACTTCCTTGGTGTCACATAACCAGTCAATGGAAAAGTTAAAAATAACAACAGAGACTGGAATGAGGGAGTTCTGTGGATCTAGTCTACTGAGTAGCACAAACGGATTGGAAGTAAACCTCAAATATGTGGCCATATCTGTAGGGCACAATTCATTAAAAACATTTTTTTCCCATTTTCCCCAAGCAATTGTTTTTCTTTCTTTTAATATACATAAATCTCTTGTGGACACAAATTTAGTTCTTTGGAAGTCTTCATCTTACTAGAAACCTAAAAAAAAAAAAAAAAAGGAGAGAGGAGACTGCATGAGAACAGATTAATTTCCCAAGTAGGTTGTCCTGATACTGCAGGCGAGGGTAAAAATCACTCATGTCCATCTTTCCCTCCAAGCACCTCCCCTGCCCAACTTTCCCCTGGAGCCATTGCTGCCCTCCCATGCCTTGGGCCCTTCCCCACTCTTATCCCTTTTTAGCAATCTGGGATCCCCTCAATCATCTCCCCAAACTCAAGATAGCTAATCTGATCCCTCAATAGCAATCAACTTGACACAGCTTAAATTTTCTGCATTATCCTTATCAGTACAATTCCTTTCTGTACCAGTTTTCGTCAGTGGACAAAAAACACCCTTTCCACACATAACACATGTTCAGGCATTCCACTCCACACATGCATGGGAGCGAGTGTGTACAACTGAAGATGTAGACATTTATAAATGATGATGAAGCACTTGACAAAATGTACTTTCATAATCTCTGTTATCTAGGATTTCCAGGGCTGCTCAGCAAGAAATCAGGGCACCCTGATGAGGGGTTCTTAGTAGGTTAAATGTGTTACCATATCTGGTTGAAAAACACTGACTCTTTCCACCTTGTAATAATATCCTTACTACGTGTGTGGAGAGGTAGTACAGCAGAGTGAAAATGGTATAGAATTTGGAGTCCGATATGCTCCCATGTGAATTCCAACTCTGCCACTTACTAGCTGTGTGACCTTTGGCAAGATACTTCACCTTTCTGAGCCTCATTTTCCTCATCTGAAAATAATGGGCTTTTATTACTTGTTGTAAGAATCAAATGATATAATTAATACACATACAGTGTCTGGCACATAGTAAGTTCTCAATAAATATGTTTCCTTCCTACCTCTACTTTGGAAGGTAGTGTTATAAGGAGTGGAATGTTGCATAAGGAGAAGAGTGTAGTTTTGTACTAAGATGTTGGGTCAAATTCTAATCCAGTCATTAGGTTATTCCCTAATGGGTGCCCTCAGCAAGTTACTTAACCTGAGCGCACGTTGCTTCTTCTGTAAGATGTAGCATATAATACTTATCTCATGGTTGTAAAGTATCTGGCCCCTAGCAGGTTCTCAATGGTAGCTATTTCTGTTACAGGTATAAGACTGTTCTTAGTTTCAGATACAGCACACCTACTGTTGTAAAGCCCCTCTCTGAAATTCTGTCTTTTCTTCGAGTGCATGAATTCTTTGTTTAAAAATATCCCCTGTTTTTTGGGCTTCCCTGGTGGCGCAGTGGTTGAGAATCCGCCTGCCGATGCAGGGAACGCGGGTTCGTGCCCCGGTCCGGGAAGATCCCACATGCCGCGGAGCGGCTGGGCCTGTGGGCCATGGCCGCTGGGCCTGCGCGTCCGGAGCCTGTGCTCCACAACGGAAGAGGCCACAACAGTGAGAGGCCCGCGTACCGCAAAAAAAATATATCCCCTGTTTTCTAATGGTTGTATACCCACTTGAGCTGACTGAGGTTTACCTGCATTTGCAAGTAACAGTATAGTATTTGAAAGTATGCTGCAGCATCACATTTGGGGCTTTTTGTTCTGTTTTGTTTGGCTGCTCTCTCTCTCCACACCACCGTCATCTTCTTGCTATAAAAGGGGCAACTGCCTTGAGTGGAAATTTGTTGCCATTCATTCTCTACACCTATATTGTCCAGCTGTGTGGCCACATCATCGCTTTGATGCCAGGACACTAGTTGTCTCAGATGGTGCTTTACCATTTAATGGTAAGAAGCCAGATGTGGTGTCTCATTTCCTGCAGACATATTAAAGGCTGAACACTATGGCCCATCTCTGCACCACCACAGAAACTCAGTATGATCGGAAACTTAATTGGCCATGGTGGTACCCTGCTGTTGCTTCTGCAGGATGCTGCTCTGTTTACCAGTTCATCATTAGATAGTGCACTGCTCAGGGCAACTTTCAGTTCAGTGTTGCTGATATAAATATTTGGCAAGGCTAGCCTTTGTGGTAGGATTTGAGGAATTCAAAAAGCCTCCTGGCCCAAATATATCTCTGTCACTGGTCACAGTGCCTGAAATGCATGCAAGAAACATTTCACATGAACTTTCCTTCTTGGGTATAAGGCAATGTTAGAATGCAAATACCACTCTCTAGAGGGAAGATACTGAGTCATTATCGGCTATTAATACTCAGAGTCAGAAGTGCATTGGAATCCTGATTCTGTTACTAGCTGTATGAACTTAGGGGGTTGCTAATTCTCTCTGAGCGAGTTTCCTCTTCTGAAAATGGGGATAATAATGGATGGTTGTGAGAATTTAATGAGAGAATGCATGTAAAGAACATAGTAAATGCTCAATGAACAATAGCTGTTATTAGCCTTAGGGACAGCAGGGCTCCGAAGGAATACATTTAGGACCTGGTAAATTTGGTTTGAGGGTCAGGAATAAGGTGAAGTCTGGTACCAGGAAACTGCTCACAGCAAAGGCCCTGGTGGAGTGGTGATATTACAGCTGGGGAATAGCATGGAAACTCTGGGGACCTGGGGTTGGAAGAGTTGGGTGGGAGGAAGAGGAAAGACTGAAGCAAAATCACACTGCATTTCCATGAACCTTCCAATAAGAAAAGCGCAGTACTACTCAGGATGCGATGCTTTGTGAGGTAGTAAGCTCTGACACTGGGAGTGTTCAAGCAGAGGCTGAGTGCTGGCTACCCTCAGGATACTCAGGGCTTCTCAAACTTATATTTACATACAAATCACCTGGGAATCTTGTTTAAATGCAGGTTCTGATTCAGCAAGTCTGGGTGGGACCTGAGATTCTTCATTTCTCATGAGCTTGCTGACAGTGCTGATGCTCCCGATCAACAGATCTCATCCTTAGTAGCGAGGCTCTGTTGCAGTTTGAAGAGAAATCACAGTGAGACAGAGGGATATGGTTAGGGAAAGCCAGAGAGTTACCCGGACAAGGCTCCATAAAGTAGGAGCACTCTGATGCAGTCATGATCTACAGTCTGGTTCTTGGCTTTGTAAGCTTTGAAATTTGATTGGTAGTATTAGCAGAGCCTGGGCTCCTGGGGACTGACTCACAATTAAACAAATTCACGAGACCAGTATATAAACCAGAATGCCAACTGATTAATTTATTATGAGAAGTATAACTTCCAGTGGAACAGATACTAGTGTTTGCTGATCAGAGAATTACCTCCCTGTAGGCATATTTACAGGAGGAGCTAAATGATGAAAAGAAGGTCGCTTGGTGAGGAGGAGCTCATAGCAAGGGGAGTTCATAGGATGATTTTAATGGTTCATGTCATCAAGCTATGATAGTCTGATACCTTCATCTCCACTACTGGTCTAGACCTCCAGATAGTGCTGAGGGTGTTAGCCTCCGTATCAGTCTCTCTGCCTCCTGTCTTGCCCTCATACAATCCAGATTATCTATGTAAGCCTAGGTCGATACTATCATTTGTTTGATCCACTGATTTCAATATAAATTCACAACCTAAACTCATCATTACAAAAAGTTTAAAATATAGAGAAAAGTTGAAAAATATTACAGCGAGCACCTATATACCCACCATCTAGATTCAACAATTGTTATCATTTTGCCATATTTACTTTATGTATCTGTGTGTGCACATGTGCATTGAGCCCACACTCTTTAACATAGATTTCTAAACTCTTCATGTTGTGGCATAACCCACTTGACCTGCTTCACTCCCCTGGGCTCCCCCTTTGCTCCCCCAGACATGCCTAACTATTGAATGTTAGTTCCCTGAAGTTCGCTGGTGTTCTCATGTATTGCCTATTGCCTATGCCTGAATATCCTTACTTTCTTTTTTCTTGATTAGCTCTATTTGTTCGCAATGAGAGCCACGCCCATGTTGCCATAGCACCCTATACTCTTCTCAGTGATAACATGTATTACACTATACTGTTATTGTGTGTTTGCCTCTTTGACTTTCCTACTAAACTATGAACTCCTTGAGGGCAGGGACTGTTTCATTTGTCTCTGTATACCTGCACCTCTCAAGTGTCTTGCGCTTGGTAGGTGTTCAGTAATCAGAGAATCCAACTACCTGCTGGACAGTTCTACCTAGTTACATCATGGGTACCTTGAATTCAACTTGTCTAAACTGAACTCATTTCTCCTCCTACCCACTCTACACATTTAAAACCCTCCTCCTAATTAAATGCCATTCAGTCTTCCAAGCCAAAAGCTTCAGAGCAATCCCTAACTCTTCCCTCTCATTCATCCTCCAAACAAGTCCTGTTGATTCTATATCCAAAATACATTACCAATCTGTCCATTTCTCTTTATCTCCACTGCCAATTTAGTCCAAGCCACCTTCATTCCTCACCTGGAGCACTGCCAGCAATCCTGTATCTGGGGTCCCTGCTTCTACTCTTGTCTCCTCCAATTTTTATTCACAGAGAAGCATAATGATCACTAAAATTCAGATCTGATTTTATTACTCCCTGCTTAAACCCTGATTATATTACTCCTTGCTTTTGAATTAAGTCCAAACTCCTTAGCTTTACCCAAAGGACTCTCAAGAACTGACCCCTTTGTCCCTCTATAACTTTATCTCTCGTACTCTGGGTTCCAAACACTTGGTGTTTATAGAGCCTGTAGTATTTGTTGTTTCTCAACATTTTCAGTTTCATGCCTCAGTGCCTTTTCTTGTATTGTTCTCTGTCTAGAAAGGCTAACACTCTCAAAGTCAGCACAGGTGTAACCTCCTCTGGGAAGCTTTTTCTTACTTACCAGTCTGGGTTAGTTCCTCTTCTCTAACACCCACTACTGCCCTATGCATACCTCTAGTGTAGCTCTTATACTATATACATCAGCACTCTCTCTCTATATATATTACAATTATCAGCTTGTTTGTCTCATCAAAGGTAATTTATGAGCTTTTTGAGAGCAGAGTTAATGTCTTATTTTGTTTTAACCCAATGCTTAGCCCATGATTGGCATATAGTAGATTGCAATAAATATTTAAGAAAGAATGAATATTAACAAATGTCTCTCCAAACTTCATTTTTGTAAATACCTTATAAAAGATCTCTTTTCTTTTAAACACATTGTTTCTTCAAAGTACAACATAGTTGACTGTCATGCAGGTTTTATATGTATATATTTTCTGCCGCACAGCGCGGCATGTGGGATCTTAGTTCCCCGACCAGGGATCAAACCCACACACCCTGCATTGGAAGTGCGGAGTCTTAACCACTGGACTGCCAGGGAAGTCCAAATCATGCAGGTAATATTGATTGAATATTGAGTGTTCTTCACCAGCAATTTCAGACAATTTCTGGAACTGTACCATTTCTTTTTTATATATAAATTTATTTATTTTTGGCTACGTTGGGTCTTCGTTGCTGCATGCGGGCTTTCTCTAATTGCAGTGAGCAGGGGCTACTCTTTGTTGCAGTTCGCGGGCTTCTCATTGCTGTGGCTTCTCTTGTTGCAGAGCACGGGCTCTAGGCACGTGGGCTTCAGTAGTTGTGGCACGTGGGCTCAGTAGTTGTGGCTCACAGGCTCTAGAGCGCAGGCTCAGTAGTTGTGGCACACGGGCTTAGTTGCTCTGCGACATGTGGGATCTTCCCGGACCAGGGCTCGAACCCGTGTCCCCTGCATTGGCAGGCGGATTCTTAACCACTTCGCCACCAGGGAAGTCCCGTACCATTTCTTTAGAAGACAGATGCTACCCTTTTATTTTCCCCTAGGTAATTTTTATCTAAGAGATTAACATCATCAGTAGTTGGGGGTGCCATGCTATTGGTCCCATATACCTCCCTTGACTTCTAAAGTCCCTTTCAACACCTACGATTCATGTTTCACAAAATTGCCCATTTATTTGGATTCTAGGTGCTCTTTGGTTATGGTGTTAATTTTCCTCTAGGTTTCTCTCAAGCCATAAGAGCATCACGTGCAGGATTGTCCCATGCTTAATCTTTGCAAATAATATTGATTAAATAAATGTTGGGCCAGGGGAGTGGAATGATTGATTAGGAATTTAACAAATGTTGGGCTGGATAAAGTAAATTATATTTATTTGAACTGAAAAAAATGGCTAAAAGTAAACATCCTGAACATTACTTTCTCTGATTATTACCTCAAAGTAACAACCTTAATATTATTTTAAAAGTATTGGGTCCCTGAATCTGTTTAATAATAACAGTATTTAACAGATATAATTTTTACACTCTGCTAAGCACTGTTCTAAGTGCTTTATATGTATGAACTCATTTAATCATCTAGACTACTCTATGAGGTAGGTACTATTATTATCCCCATTTTACAGATGATGAGGAAACTGTGGCACAGAGAAGTAATTTCCCCAAGGCCAAAAGTTATCCATAACTGTCAGACACCAGAAGTATTAATTCAGTTTAATCTATGCATATTTATTGAGCACCTACTAAATGTAACAACTGACAGGGTAGATAAAAATTGTACACTTAAAGTAAGGAGAAATCTTAACGCAATAGTGCTGTGAGTGAATTGTCAAGGTGAGTCAGGCTCTTTTTTAGTTAGTGGGAGATGGAGAAAGATTGTTAATGTCATGAATGGCGCAGACATATCTGTTTGGGTAAGTCTGGTTTGCGGAAAATGGAAGAAAAGAGGCTTAGTTTTGAGGAGTATGAAAATGGTCATTCCTTTTTGAGGGCTAAGATTACTTTTAGAAGGGGCATCTGATGCAGTATATTTAGTATGAGGTAAGGGTAAGAAGGAAATACATAGGTATGACGCTTGTTTAGAGAAGGAAAGGAAAAAGTTTAAAACAAAAAAAGGCAATGCTCTCTTCTGCACCCCCCCCCTCCCCCCCGCTTAGAGAATTAGTAAATAGCCTGCTTAAGCACCACTCACCTACCCAAATTCTCTGGACTGCAAGTCAGACCTTTCAGATCTGCGCTTTTTAGAAGTACTTTCGCATTCTGGCACCTTAAGCCAGAAATGCCCCGCAGGCAAACGTTACGAGGGAAAAATATATTCTTGCAATTCAAAAGGGACTCAAATCCTACCAACGAGCGTTTCTGTTCTGTTTCCATAGTTCCTCGCCTGTCCACTTTTCACACAACGACTTGACACACCTGACCACACAGCCTCCGATCCTATTCTAATGCCTGCCCATCTTGTTACCCCCTTTTTTTTTTTAAATTTATTTAGTCTATTTATTTTGGCTGCTTTTGTTCTTTGTTGGGGTGCACGGGCTTCTCATTGTGGTAGCTTCTCTTGTTGTGGAGCACGGGCTTCAGTAGTTGTAGCTCGCGGGGTTGGTTGCCCCGCGGCATGTGGGATCTTCCCGGACCAGGGCTCGAACCACTGTTCCCTGCATTGGCAGGCAGATTCTTAACCACTGCGCCACCAGGGAAGCCCCCTGTTACCCTTTTAAAAGGCGGATCCCGCAGTGTCCTTTCTTCCCTCCCAGCCGCCTCCACCCCCAGTCGGCTGGGCGGAGCTTCACGCTAAAGCCCCGAAGCCCGACGCGGCCAAGGCAGTAGCAGAGAGGACTGAAGCTCCGAAGAGCTGCATCTGCGGCAACATCTCCAGCGACGTTACGTGCCTGTCGGCTTCGACCCAGCCCGCCGCGCGTGCCAGTCGCTCCCCGCCCCCTCCCCACCTGGCGCGCACCTGGCCAAGGCCGGGGTCCCGCCGAGAGCCGGGAAGGCGCGTGCCAGGGGCCCTAGGGAACCGCAGAGCGCGCGCGCCATGGGGCCGCCGCCCGGGGCCGGGGTCTCCTGCCGCGGTGGCTGCGGCTTTTCCCGATTGCTGGCCTGGTGCTTCCTGCTGGCTCTGAGTCCGCAAGCCCCCGGTTCCCGGGGAGCCGAAGCAGTGTGGACCGCGTACCTCAACGTGTCCTGGCGGGTTCCGCACACCGGAGTGAACCGCACCGTGTGGGAGCTGAGCGAGGAGGGCGTGTACGGCCAGGATTCGCCGCTCGAGCCAGTGGCTGGGGTCCTGGTACCGCCCGACGGACCAGGGGCGCTGAACGCCTGTAACCCGCACACGAATTTCACGGTGCCCACGGTCCCGGGGGACTGGGGCAGCAGCGTGCAAGTCTCTTGGTTGGCCCTCATCCAGCGCGGCGGGGGTTGCACCTTCGCAGACAAGATCCATCTGGCTTACGAGCGAGGGGCGTCTGGAGCCGTCATCTTTAACTTCCCGGGGACCCGCAATGAGGTCATCCCCATGTCTCACCCGGGTGAGTGCCGCTACCGAATTGCGCGCCATCAAACCCCTGCCAAGGCCATTTTCCCTTATTTTCCTCAGTGTAATCTTCCCCCTATCCCCTTGCTCCGAAGGAAAACGAGTGTCCTTTCTGTCCCCATCGAGTGAGGGCAGGGTCCTCTCTTCCCCGAGATTCACCCTGCGTCGGGGGTTTGGGCGGAAAAATCCTTTAGAATTTGCCTCTCTGGTGAAAAAGGGTGAAAACAGAGTGAGGAGGCTGGCAACTCGAGAAGGACTGTTTGGGCTCTTTGCGTCGTCTTTTCCTGCTGTTTCACGAGGGTGGTTTGCATTGGATTAATTGGTTGGTGGTGGGCATTGGCTTTGAAATGACTGGGAAGAAGCCTACCCGAGAAGCCTGCCTGGAAATCCCTTCCTCAGTCTTGTCCTGATTAACAGCCTCAGGCCCGCAGCAGATTTTTTCCCTCCTCTCTCACTGTTTTCTCTGCATGTTTCCTAGTATCAGGTACAAGATTGTGTTACTGTGCCCTGTTAACCTCATTCCAGTTTTGGTGGAAACTTTGCTCAGCTGTTGGGTTCTTCTCTGCCCAGGGGTCTCAGGTCCCAAGTGATTTTTGGTATCAGTGCTTTCCTTTGCATTTGAACAAATCTGATTCAGGATATTGAGTGGCAAAACAGGTGATTAGTGTTATTAAAGAAGAAGAGGTTTCTGCATGAGGCTAGCAAAGGCCTAGGCTTTGGAAAATGTAATCCAGGTAGGTCTTAAATTTGTGCAGATGAGGTGGATTACTGTTTTTCCCCTCTTCAGTTATCCTTCCAGAAACCTTCTCCCTATTTGTGATTAGGTATCCATACCATATGTACATAGTGATCCTAGGCCCCAAAAGACAAAGAAAAAAAAATCGGGGGAGAAAAAGGCAGAGACACGTAATAGTAGTAGCAGTATATCATAGTTGTTGAGAGCTGGGCCTCAAGTCAGACCTTGGTTAAATTCCGGCTCCATTGCTTACTAGTCCTGTGACCTTGAGCAACTTATCTGAAGTCTAGCCTGGATTCCCTCCTCAAGCAAATGGGAAAGAACTAAGAATGAACCACTCCCACAGGTTTGCCTTGAGGATGAAATGAAATAATGATGGGAAAGAGTTTAACACATCATCCTTCTCTGTAAAGGTTAGGTGATAGGATCAGCTTTTCAGAGTTGTTGGAGAGATGAATCTGCTTGTTTAGCTACTGGAGATTCTGTGTTTTTCCTAAAACAGTATGTCTGGCCCTGTCTAGAGAGCACTTGCACTGCGTGGCTGGGTGGTATAATGGAAAGAGCACTGAACTGGAACTTAGGAGATTTTAGCTCTTTTAGTCCCTTCTCTGCCTCTACCAGCTTCACAACCTTGTACAAGTTACTCACTGGTCAAATGATAGTATAGAGGCAGGAGGAGGAAGCCAGGTTGGCAGATCGTGACAAAAAATGAACTAGATGAACTCCCTTCCAGCTCTAAAATGCTGTGATTCTTAGATTTTATACTGATTAAAGAAAGGAGCAACTGCATCTCTTTTGGTTGATAATTCGTTGATTAGAATGAAATTACTTTTTAAAGGCTGATAGAAACAAAGAATAAGGGCTTGGTATATTTTAAAGTCCTTACATATCAACTGGCTACCTAAATGCAAGGGTTTGACTTTGCTTCCTCCCAATGAGATTCATTTGCACAGATGATTTGGAATTGAAGAGTACTCTTTAGTTAGAGAATTCCAATTTAGACTGCTTTCATCCTACTTCTGTTAAGTATATAAGCTTATATTTATCTGATAGATTTAGGGGACAATAAAATTAATTTTGTTGAGCTCCCACTATGTGCCAGGCACTCTACATACATCTTACTTATTCTTTATTGAAAGACAGTATGGTGTACTAGGAAAAGCAAACGCATTGTAGTCAAGAATGAGAATCAAATTCTGGATTTACCACACAATAGCTTTGTGTCCTTGGTCAGATTATTTAACATTACTGAGTTTCAGTTTTCAGAAAAGTGTTTTGATACTTTAAAAATGTATTATTATCTGCGGGTTCGTGCCCCGGTCCGGGAGGATCCCACATGCCGCAGAGTGGCTGGGCCCGTGAGCCATGGCCGCTGAGCCTGCGCGTCCGGAGCCTGTGCTCCGCAACGGGAGAGGCCACAACAGTGAGAGGCCCACGTACCACAAAAAAAAAAAAAGAAAAGAAAAGAGGTGCTAAAAATGTATTATTATCTGAGATGCTGACTGTAGCAATGTTACACTTAGGCTAACTAGCTAAAATAACTAGCTAGTTACTTGAGGAATGGAATCACGTTTCTTCCTTGAACTCCTGGAGAAACTACTTTTCAACACGGGAAAAATCACTTTGCATTTCATCCACATATGTTGTTAAATATTTGTTTCCAGAGTGCTGTGTTGTTTGCTTTGCTCATTCCTGAGAGTAATCCCAGGGTTTGTTGTAATCTCTGGTCAAAAACGATTTCTCTTGGATTTTAGTGGCAAAGAGGTAGGACTGAAGTTTATGTGTTGATTAACAATATATATTGCCATGAATTCTACAAGGGCCACCAAATGTGGAAAAGCCATTGCTGTGGTCTTTGTTTACAAAACCTTTCTTCACCCCCTCTCACAGGGGCCTATGCTTGAATTGTCTGTCCTTTGTTGGAGTTCGTGTTGATCATCCACACCCACCTATCACAGTCCTGTGACCATGAAGACCCATTTGTTTCAAGTAACAGAACTAACTGGTTTAGAACAGTAGCTTTAAAACTTTTGTGTATTGGAGAGAAACTCCACTATATAAGTGCAATCGATTAGGAAAATCAGACTATTTTTTTTAAAAATCAGGCTATTTTTATGGATACCAAATTTTCCCAGAGGGTAGCTGTAGGCTTGCAGCAACCCATGCAGTTTATTTCTGTATATTATCTTCCAGAAAATCCTGATTCACACAGATAAAAAATTTTAAATGACAGATTTTTATTAACAGATGATCCTGCAGTCTCTGGATATTTTTCATTCAAATGGATCCAGAAACTGGGAATAAAATGCAGAGAAAATTTTGGTTTCACAGTTTAATCACTATTCATGTCTTATTTAAATATGAAAATCAGATAAGAAGCAGCCAAAACAGAGTAAGCACTAAAGCTGTCTAAAAGGTATGGTTGTCACGATGAGACACGTTATGCATGTTCTTGTTGTTGCACAACTAACTAGTCTCCTTTCGCCAAGCAGATGAGCCTGAGCCTTGCATGCTTTCTAATTGAGCACAGCCCACGGGTTGAAGTGGTGTCAGTACTTCCTTACACAATTTTCCTTGAGTCAACATGTGCAGGCATGAATTTATTGAAAGACCTGTGCAAAGCTTCCACGTTCATAATCCATGACGCATTTACAAGAACTTGAAACATATTCAGAGGGATGGCAGGAGAAGCATTATTCCTGAGGGCTGTAAAAAAGTGAATGAACCAAGCCATTTAAGTTAGTGATTTGGTGGTCTTCCCTGGGATAGAGTTTGCTATATAAAACAGTTGCTTGTATACATTGTTGAAAGACCTCTTAGAGTGTATTAAGAAGATGGCCTCTACCAGGTTTTTTTTTTTTAGGTTTTCTTTTTCTTATTGAAGTATACTTGATTTACAATGTTGTGTTAATTTCAGGTGTATAGCACAGTGATTCAGTTATATATATACATATATAGATTCTTTTCCCTCATAGGTTATTGTAAAATATTGTGTATAGTTCCCTGTGCTATACAGTAGGTCCTTGTTGGTTATCTGTTTTATATATAGTAGTGTGTATATGTTAATCCCAAACTCCCTCCCTCTGCCACTTAATATTTTTAAAATCTTAGGCCAGTATTTTACTTCTCTAAGTCTCAGTTTTCTCCTGTGTAAGATGGGCATAATAAAAAACTTACCTGAGGACATATATACACTACCAAATGTAAAATAGATAGCTAGTGGGAAGCAGCCGCATAGCACAGGGAGATCTGCTCGGTGCTTTGTGACCACCTAGAGGGATGGGATAGGGAGGGTGGGAGGGAGGGAGATGCAAGAGGGAAGAGATATGGGGACATATGTATATGTATAACTGATTCACTTTGTTATAAAGCAGAAACTAACACACCATTGTAAAGCAATTATACTCCAATAAAGATGTTAAAAAAAAAACTTACCTGTTAAGGGATTAAATGAGATACTACAGATAAAGTGTTTAAATGAGATACTACAGATAAAGTGTTTAGCATAGAGCCTGACATTTAGGAAGCTACTATAATTTTTCTTTATTACAGTTAAGATAGTTAAATGTATTTTAGAAAATGAAAAGTGATTTGTATGTTGGTGGTATACAATTTGAAAATGAATAGCCTAGAGTACTTCAGGGTCCATATTACCTGACATCTGACTGTAACCCTTTAGGAATAAGTTGAGTAGACTGACTGTTTTACCAGAAAATGATCTTTTGGCCCACCTGTGTTTGTCATTTTTTTCTCAAGTAACTGCTTATCCCTCAAGTAACCAATCTTCTTCCCATTCACAAGGACTTTGAAATAGGATTTTCCACTGATTTATTACCACCCAATCCTTTCTCAACCACTTGACATTTAGTTTTTATTCTTTGTTGGGTTTTTTGTTGTTGTTGGCTGGTTTGGTTTGTTTTTTTTTTTGCCCCCTAGTAAGTTGACATCAAAAAGAACCTATTTTAGTAGAATGATAGGCTCAAAAGAAGTTGAGAAGAGAATGGGTGGTGATGATTTACCAACGTAAAATACCATTCCAGAATCTGTTCCACGTGCATCCTTTTTGATCTCTCTGCAGTACTGTATTTGATATTGTTGATCACTACTTTGAAACTCTTTCCTAAGCAGTCTCTTGCTTCTCTTGCCTCTCTTTTGTTTCATTTCTGTTATTTTATTAACATACTCATCTCATACCTTTTCTTCCTTGCATTCATACCCAGGCCCCCAACACTCTCCCTCCAGTAAATATCTGCCACGTCCAGTTGATTTCAGTCTTCTCACATATGTTCCTTTCTCCCTCACAATTGTTTTTACACTGCTTTCAGTTCCTGTGTCTTCTCATGGGAACAAATACTTAGCCTTGGTCTCCCTGCCTCCAGTCACTTCTTCCCTTCGGTTCTTCCTCCACGTGGCCACCGGAACACAGCTCTGGTCACACATACGCCATTGCTCAAAAGCCCATTACTTATAAATTTGAGACTATGCTTCTCAGCATGGCATATAAGACTCTTAATGATCTAGTCCCAACCTACTTGTGAAGCTTTATGTATTTCTTGTCTCATATTGATCCCTAAACATGTTCTCTACCCTTTCCCATTATCATTCCTTTGCTCGTACTTCTGCTTTTGCCTACATACCCTTTTCTTACCAGCTTTGTTGGTCAAAACCTTACCCATCCTTCAAAACCGAGCACAGATGCCTCCTCATCTTTGAAGACTTTCGTAATTCTTTCTTTTCCTCTTCCCACCACAGCCCCCACACCAAAAACAAAATAGTCTCTTCTCTTATCTCCTGTAGAACACCATCTCTTATAGTACTTTCTGCATTTTTTTAACATCTTTATTGGGGTATAATTGCTTTACAATGGTGTGTTAGTTTCTGCTTTATAACAAAGTGAATCAGTTATACATATGTTCCCATATCTCTTCCCTCTTGCATCTCCCTCCCTCCCACCCTCCCTATCCCACCCCTCCAGGCGGTCACAAAGCACAGAGCTGATATCCCTGGGCTATGCGGCTGCTTCCTACTAGCTATCTACCTTACATTTGGTAGTGTATATATGTCCATGCCTCTCTCTCTTCGCTTTGTCACAGCTCACCCTTCCCCCTCCCCATATCCTCAAGTCCGTTCTCCAGTAGGTCTGTGTCTTTATTCCTGTCTTACCCCTAGGTTCTTCATGACATTTTTTTCCTTAAATTCCATATATATGTGTTAGCATACGGTATTTGTCTTTCTCTTTCTGATTTACTTCACTCTGTATGACAGACTCTAGGTCTATCCACCTCATTACAAATAGCTCAATTTCGTTTCTTTTTATGGCTGAGTAATATTGCATTGTATATATGTGCCACATCTTCTTTATCCATTCATCCGATGATGGGCACTTAGGTTGTTTCCATCTCCGGGCTATTGTACATACAGCTGCAATGAACATTGTGGTACATGACTCTTTTTGAATGATGGTTTTCTCAGGGTATATGCCCAGTAGTGGGATTGCTGGGTCATATGGTAGTTCTATTTGTAGTTTTTTAAGGAACCTCCATACTGTTCTCCATAGTGGCTGTACCAATTCACATTCCCACCAGCAGTGCAAGAGTGTTCCCTTTTCTCCACACCCTCTCCAGCATTTATTGTTTCTAGATTTTTTGATGATGGCCATTCTGACTGGTGTGAGATGATATCTCATTGTAGTTTTGATTTGCATTTCTCTAATGATTAATGATGTTGAGCATTCTTTCATGTGTTTGTTGGCCATCTGTATGTCTTTGGAGAAATGTCTATTTAGGTCTTCTGCCCATTTTTGGATTGGGTTGTTTGTTTTTTGTTATTGAGCTGCATGAGCTGCTTGTAAATTTTGGAAATTAATCCTTTGTCAGTTGCTTCATTACTTTCTGCATTTTGCTGGTAGTTTTTTGTTTATATATTTTACCTTCCTACTGTATCGTAATCATTTTAATGTTTTATTATTGTCATATTCCCCATAGGAACCTTTATACTTTATGTGCTCTGGAAATGCTTCTTGAGTGGCCTTAAATACACAACAATGCCAGAGGGTCATATGATTCCCTAGAAAAATATCTAACGGAAGGGGATTGAAATTCAATTCATTAAACATTTATCAAGGGTCTATTGTATGCTAAGTACTGTGCTTCTTGCCTGAATATACAAAATAAGGAGGACTAAAATTGTACAAATACTTCAAGATTGCAAACGCCCTAATTTTTATGTTGGTCACCATCATGTGCCAGTTTATGGGTTTTTAATGGCAAAATGACCTAGGTAACAAAGAAATAGTGACAGTGAGTATTTACGTTGAACTTTCCCTGTTCTATTTTTTATTGATGTTTTAAAATTTTGATTTACACCATTCAACTTATGTCTCCAATTAAAGTGCTTCCAGTGAACATGTTGATGAATGTGGAATCCCATAACATAAAAACCTTACAAAAATATAGCCTGATTGGTGAATTGTTTTTCTAAGCACATAAAGAACTATTTCCCCCGGTCCATGGAAGATGTGTGTTGTCTCATATAGAATGCCACATTTAGTCTCTGTTCTCAGGCTTAAATGGAGAAAATAGAGGAGAGTACCAAAGATATTTTCTAAGTTATTTTATGATTATAAACTTAACCATGCATCTTGCAGAAAACTTGGAAAATACAGAAAAGTATAAAACTAAAAATAAAAGCTACGTATAATTCCACAATTCAGAGATGGTACCATTAATATTCCTTCTAGTCTCTTTTTCCATGTATCCTACTTTTATCATAATGGTTATTTTTTCATGAATATTAATGTAGTATTAATAAAATACAGACAGTTTAAAGGAAAACACAAAAAGCCATAAATATAACCATTTTAGCATTTGGGGGTTTTTTTTTGTCATTTGCTCTGCATATATATTATTTAAAGAATTATAATTATATACTATATATACAGCTTTGCATCCTGCTTATTATTGTAAGCATTTTCCCATGTGATTAAAAATAGAGAGAGGGTTCTCTTGTAGACTGAAGATGGTGGTCATTGATTGGAGGGGTGGGAATTGAGCTTCTCTTCCATTAACCAGCAGAAAGGAAGTGCAGAAATGGTGACAAGGAGGGGTGTGAATTGGAACATTTAAAACAAAAATATGCCCCAAAGAGCCTTACATAAAAATATACTTACTAGCCATAAATGTGATCTGGTCTAACCCATGTTCATTGCCTATTGTGGCCTTGGTGTTTTGAAAGGTTTGATCACCATTTGTACCTTAGTTCCTCTTCTCCTATAATATTCCTATAGGTGATGTCTGTTACAAATGAGGTTTGCAACCAGTTTCCTTGTTGCTTGGTTAAGTAGCACCTCATTGACTAAAATGGCCTTTCTTATTCATGATGACCACTGAACTGTAAACTATTGTTGGGGTTTTTCCCAAAGTTTTCTTGATAGGGTACCACAAATACTGCCTAGCGGTGAATAACTTTTTGTATATGTAAATTTCATCAAAGAATAATGTACATACCAAATAGGTACAGAAATAATTAATGTATAGCTCAGCGAGTTTTCACAAAGCAAGCACACCTGTGTAACCAGCACCTGGCTCAAGAAGCAGAACAGTACCAGAACCCCAGAAGACTACCTTGTGCCCCAAGACAAAGAATCTTTGAAGCAGCACAATTGTCAGCTTTGTCTCCTGAGGAAATGACTTCTTGCAGCATGTGGCAGGAGCCTAGTCACCTACAGAAACAAATCCTTCACTGTATTGGAGCTAGTTAACTGTGGTGATCCTCAGCTGCACACTGTAGGTAGTTATTTCCAAGCACAGAATACACGCACTTTTAAAAAATAATTAATTAATTAATTAATTAATTTTGGCTGCATTGGGTCTTCGTTGCTGAGCACGGGCTTTCTCTAGGTGCGGCGAGCAGGAGCTACTCTTCGTTGCAGTGCTTGGGCTTCTCACTGTGGTGGCTTCTCTTGTTGTAGAGCACAGGCTCTAGATGCATGGGCTTCAGTAGTTGTGGCGTGTGGGCTCAGTAGTTGTGGCATGTGGGCTCAGTAGTTGTGGCACGTGGGCTCAGTAGTTGTGGCTTGTGGGCTCTAGAGCATAGGCTCAGTAGTTGTGGCACACGGGCTTAGTTGCTCTGAGGCATGTGGAGTCTTCCCGGACCAGGGATTGAACCCGTGTCCCCTGCATTGGCAGGTGGATTCTTTTTTTAAGTGATCTTTTAATTTTTTTATTTTTAACATCTTTATTGGAGTATAATTGCTTTACAATGGTGTGTTAGTTTCTGCTTTATAACGAAGTGAATCAGCTATACATATACGTATATCCCCATATCTCTTCCCTCTTGTGTCTCCCTCCCTCCTACTGTTCCTATCCCACCCCTCTAGGTGGTCACAAAGCACCGAGCTGATCTTCCTGTGCTATGCAGCTGCTTCCCACTAGCTATTGGTTTTACATTTGGTAGTGTATATATGTCCATGCCACTCTCTCACTTTGTTCCAGTTTACCCTTCCCCCTCCCCATGTCCTCAAGTCCATTCTCTAGTAGGTCTGTGTCTTTATTCCCATCCTGCCCCTAGGTTCTTCATGACCACTTTTTTTTAGGTTCCATATATATGTGTTAGCATACGGTATTTGTTTTTCTCTTTCTGACTTCACTCTGTATGACAGACTCATTCTATCCACCTCACTACAAATAACTCAATTTCGTTTCTTTCTATGGCTGAGTAATATTCCATTGTATATATGTGCCACATCTTCTTTATCCATTCATCTGTCGATGGACACTTAGGTTGTTTCCATGTCCTGGCTATTGTAAATAGAGCTGCAATGGACATTGTGGTACATGACTCTTTTTGAATGATGGTTTTCTCAGGGTATATGCCCAGTAGTGGGATTGTTGGGTCGTATGGTAGTTCTATTTGTAGTTTTTTAAGGAACCTCCATACTGTTCTCCATAGTGGCTGTATCAATGTACATTCCCACCAACAGTGCAGGAGGGTTCCCTTTTCTCCACAGGCAGGTGGATTCTTAACCACTGCACCACCATGGAAGTCCCCATGGACTTTTTGACACAGTTATTAAGCCAGTTTAGAGTTGCCACATTTTGCTGTTAACACCCCACTTTGGAGCCCTATGGGCAAAGCAGAGCACAAGGGCTCTTTGTTATTTTTCCATTTCTTGTTCTGTCTTTTTCAGCTGTATGTATGTATGTCTTTCTAGATATCATGACATATAATTATTGCTTGAATTTACCCATAGGCTTGTTACAATATTGATTTCTTCCGAAAAGAAAGTTTGGTGATTCATGCCTGACTTGACGGAGGCTGTTGGGTTCAGACCTAGTCGCGCTTTACTTGGTTTTAATGCTTGAATGCTCAAGTTAGATACAAATCAGTGATTTTGAGTTTAACCTTATTTATTTTGACCTTTTTTGAAAGAAGATGGTGCTTGAACTCACTTGTTGGGGTGTGTGTGTATGTTTCCCTCAAGATATTAATCATTATCATTTCAGATAAAATGTTGAAGTAGCTTAGTTAAATGCTGCCTGCAACTAAAAAGTCTTAGCTTTTGAAAGGAAAATATACCAAAATGTTAACCTTGGTTATATCTGGTTGGTGGAATTATAGGTGATTATTGTCCTCGTCATTATCATTTGTCTGTGTTTTCTGAATTTCCTATAATGAATGTTTTATACTTGTAATCAGAAAAAATCAGGTATTTTAGAAAATCCAAAATTCTCCTATAGTGTTGATAAATCCTAAAGAAAGCATTAATAATGTGACATTTGCAACAACAGGAACGAAGCATACCTTATAATAGAAATGATTTACTGACTATTGTGAGAATTTAAGGAAGAATTACTTTGGTCTTTTGAATATATCTAACTTACATAATTGTTAGTGACTAACTGTTAACACTAACTGGTTTCTTTCTTGTTAACACTAACTAGTTTCTTCATATGTAAAATGAGCCTTGAACACTACAGAACTTTAAAGAATGACTTTTTCTATTTTAATATGGAATATTTCTCTTCTCTTCCTTTTGTATCACGAGTGGTGTTTTTTTCTTTCCCCCCTTACACATATCTCACCTTTCTTGGTTTTTTTGTTTGTTTCCCATAAGAGGCCTGCTTCCCTTCACTAGCCCCCTTCAATATCTATTCTATTCAATACTTTTAAGATTAGTGCTAAATTTAACAGCTTAGGAAGAAGAATCCAATATATTGGCAGTTTTAACCCATGACACACTGAGTTCATCTGATGACAATAGCTTCTGTCATTCTAGAAAAGAGGAAGAGTTTTTGTGAGAATAAGGGCAGAGGAGAATCATGGTGTTCTTATTTTACACTTCATTAATGATATGCAGAACATACAAGCTCAATCAAAATTGCATTTAACACATCAGTAAAATTGAATTACAGATCTTCCTCAACTTATGATGGGGCTACATCCTGATAAACCAATCATAAGTTGAAAATATTGTTAAGTCGAGAATGCATTTAATACACCTTAACCTACCTAACATCATAGCTTAGCTTGGCCTACCTGAAATGTGCTCAGAACATTTATATTAGCCTACAGTTGGGCATATTTGATAATAAAGTGTTGAGTATCTCATGTAATTTATTGAACACTGTACTGAAAGTGAAAAACAGAGTGGTTGTCTGGGTACAGAACGGTGGTAAGTGTATTGGTCACGTGGCTGACTGCTGCTGCCCAGCATCATGAGAGAGTATCATACCACACATATCGTAAGTCAAACCATCATAAGTTGGGGAACTTCTGTACTTGTTTTCAAAATTGGCATTTCCCTTGAAATACTATTCTGCTATGTGAATCTCCACAAGTTGGTGGTTTGCACAAGAAACTGTCAAATTCAAGGGTAGCTTCTGTACCACTTCTTTTTCTCTTAGGATACATTTTGTATCCTACTTTTATACCCACTTCCTTTGCCTTTCATAGCTTAATTAATTGTACCTTAGATATTCCCCCCACCTCTCTCTCTCACTGAACCCCATCTTCCTTTTCAAAAAAATTTGAGCTTCTTTCTATGTGATGCCATTTATTTTGAAGAGAAATTAAACATTATAAGCAGCCAGTGCTTTCAATATCTGACGAACTTGAATGTGTCCATAACTCAGTCCCACAGTCTCCACAGAAACTTCCCATTAACCATGTAATCCTCCTGATTAAATATGCATTTTCCTTACGTCCCACTATTTAAGATATTTTAAATGTTTTTTGTTTTGTTTGTTTGTTTTTTGCTTTAAGTATTTCTGTGATTTTTTTCTGAGAAGTTTTATTACAAATATAGGTTAAATAATAACTTACATTTGCTTTGAAGTTTTTAGTCCTCCAAGCATTCCACACGGAAATAATCTGTGGGCTCATTTGGGAGCTCAGACACTGTTTACCAACATTACTATGGGAAAATGTATTGTCTCTAGTTCCAAACAACTCATTTACAAATGAATTTTTTTTTAGTTCTTTAAAAATTATTAACATCTTTATTAGACTATAATTGCTTTACAATGTTGTGTTAGTTTCTGCTTTATAACAAAGTGAATCAGTTATACATATACATATGTCCCCATATCTCTTCCCTCTTGCATCTCCCTCCATCCCACCCTCCCTATCCCACCCCTCTAGGTGGTCACAAAGCACCGAGCTGATCTCCCTGTGCTATGTGGCTGCTTCCCACTAGCTATCTGTTTTACGTTTGGTAGTGTATATATGTCCATGCCACTCTCTCACTTTGTCACAGCTTACCCTTCCCCCTCCCTGTGTCCTCAAGTCCATTCTCTAGTAGGTCTGTGTCTTTATTCCTGTCTTACCCCTAGGTTCTTCATGACCTTTTTTTTTTTTTTTAGATTCCATATATATGTGTTAGCATACGGTATTTGTTTTTCTCTTTCTGACTTACTTCACTCTGTATGACAGTCTCTAGGTCCATACATTCTTGTACTAGTTTCACCTGGTCTGAAAATTTGAGGGTAAAGTGGCATGATGGAGGCCATGTCAGAATTTTATTTTATGCCTAGTCTATGGCCTGGTTTTGTGCTCATTTTTCCCCCCCTGGGTGCAGCAGCAATTTATTCAGTGGAATTCTCCTTCCCAAGGTCTCACATTACAGGAAAACAGAACCAATAACTACAAGGACAAAAGAGCACCATAATTTCCAACATTCACTTGTGTAAGTTTCCTTTCCCCGAAACTCCTAAATCTCCTGTTTATCTTTTTTACTGCCTAACAGAGATCTGATTATTTTTAACCTGTTGTGTATATATTGTTAGTCAGTAATTGCTTTACCTTGAGCCATTAAATAGTCTTATCAGATTCTGAATAGCTCTGGATATCGTGCAATTTATTATCCCAAAGGGTTGAATACATTGACGCTGTGGAGTTTACTGACTAGCATTCCTCCAGGAAACATTAATAAAGAGCAGCAACAAATATTGAATTTGGTTTCTAGAAATCTTACTACTCCAAAACAAAAGCTATGACAATAGAAAACTTTAGCATAAACATTTTAATACAATTACAGAATACCCTATTAATCAAATAATATACATACTACAATTTCTGCCTGGCCTGGCAATAGCATATCTTATTATTTTATTTTCCTCAGTATCAGCACAAATTTAAGGTTGTATAAACACTCAACCTGTTCCAACTGCTTCAAGACTTCCCTTTTATGTCCTCTGAACTTCCTCATAAGTGTCCAAACAACCAGTCTGCTAGTGAACCAGGATAACTGGGTTCTAACTTGAACTTGGGGCTAAAATGGCATCCATCCTAGCTCCTGAATGTAAGTGTGAAACTGAAGTGGACTCAAACCCCAGGCTGGAGAGGGATTATTGCCACCATTAGTGCTGCTCTGGCAGTATGGTGATTTCAGTGGGATCAGCACTGTAGCAGTAAGCGTCACACTAAACCCAGGGTTTGCAGAATAGGATTACTATTTAATTTGTTACCCGTGTATAGATAATTTGTCCTTGCTTATAAGCAAACAGTGTTGAAGAAATGCCATCTTTGAATGCAGGGAGGAGGCGCATCTTAGACTCTGTTCACAATTATCTTTAAAGGATGAATTTGTTTTCAGATTCAATCAAGATTCAAATTACCACTAAATATAGCACAGTTAAAATTGCATTCATCAAATATTTATTTGACATGTGTTACGTGCCAGGCACTCTGTTAGACATTGTAGTTACAGTGGTGAAAGACCCAGTCCCTAACGTGAAAGAATCCATAGTTTAGTGAAACTCAAGTAAACCAGATAACCTCAAGGGAAGCCTGCACTCGACAGTGTAAAACCTATCTAACGCAGATGAGTCAGGATCTTATAAAAGGAGGTTGAACTTTATTCTGTAGGTGAATAAAGCTACAGAGCTTTATGGAGACCAGTTAAGGGCCTTTGGCAAAGAGCTCTTTAAAGGCCTTTGGCAAAGGAATTACATGAACATTTTTCCCATTTAGAAAAATTTATCCAGTAGCTGTGAGGGGAATGAATTGGAAGACTGAGACTGGTGGTGTAGAAACCAGTTAGGAGGTTGTTACAGTGATTTTGGTGAAAGACAATGGTGACAATGAAGCAGTATTATAACAGAAAAGAAATGGGCCTGTTTATTATGTAGCTAATTTTCAAAAAATAAGTCTATTGGCAGAGTTTTTCCATGCAGGGTAAAGGATTGGCATTGATCTGGCTAGAGTGACTGGAACACTATCTTGAAACTCCTTGACCATAACATCAAACTATAATCAAACTCCAGCCCGATACTTCTGAAAGTATGGGCCACAGACCACATGCAGCAAAAGAACCCACAGAACTTGTTAAACCGCAGATTTCCAAGCCCCACCCCAGACATACTGAATTAGGGAATGGGGCCCAGGGAGTTCAATGTTTTAACAAGTTTCCCAGGTAATTCTCATGCATATTAAAGTTTGAGGATCATTGATCTAGCCTGACAGTTTTCAAAATATGATCTGGGAGCACTGGTCCCTGAGATTCTTTCAGGGGCCCATGAGGTCAAAACTATTTTCACAGTAATACGTAGACATTATTTGCAGAATTCACTATGTTGACATTTACACGGATGGTATAAAAGCAACGGTGGGGAAAACCTGCTGGCACCTTAGCACCAGTTAAGACAGAAACAACAAGCTGTGTTGTATACTATACCTCCATGCATTTACAGTAAAAAGAAAATGCCAGTTTCACTTAGGAATGTCCTTGATGTAGCAGTAAGAATAAGTAATTTTATTAAATCTCTACTCTGTCATGCACAACTTTTTTTTTTTTGCCTATTCTGTGTGGTGAAATGGGAAGTAGGCACAAAGCACTTGTATGACTGAGTTGTGAGCTGAACTAGCTGTTTTCTCCAAGCAACTCCTTTTTAACTTGAAAGAACTACTGACAAACAATGGTTATTCAGCCTTGGGTGTTTGGAAGACCTATTAAACACTCCTCAATCTTCTAATTACATATCTGTGTGAGTACAGATTCACCTTCATATACTTCAACCAGAAAAACAGTTCACAGTAGATCTAGTGCAGAAGCAGATATGAAGATCCAACTGTCTTCTATTAAATCTGACATTAAAGAGGTTTGCACAAATGACAATGCCACTCTTATTACGTTTTTTGGGAAAATAGTTATTTTTGATTAAAAATGTTAATTAACATATATTTACAGCCGTTATTTTAAATGAATGAATAAACACATGTAAAATTTCTCTGTTAATTTCTAATATGATTAATATGAATAGAAATAATCTACATAAACAAAAGTTCTTTGGAGTCTTCAATAACTTTAAAGAGTATAAAGGAGTCCCAAGTCTAGAAACTTGGAGAAATGCTGATCTAGCCCTTGGGTTCTTAACAATGTGCTAAACATTACCACTTGTGGAAATCAGAAGAGGCCTGGTAGGACTAGAGTTTTTAATAATAATTCTAAGAATTGTTTATCTGTGAATATGACATGTCATCCACAAATTATGCATCTGTGACCTTTGGAACAGCATGGTTTCTAATTTCCTAGTGTCTTTAATATGCTGTTTCCTGAGGGTTCCAGCTCCTGAGATTTTTTTTGGTGCCATATCAAATCTGTGACCCATTCCCTAATGTAGTGTTACCTTCAAAACCTGGGGGTACAGGACAGAAAGAAAGGCAACTTGCTGAACTACCCATGGCTGTGTGCTTCTGTTTCATTTGTTGGCTTAAAAGGATGCTAATAATAGAAGGTGATTTTGGTCATCTTCACTGCCACCACCCCTCCCTGAAAAAGATGATTTGTAACAGTACAAAAAGTTAAGAACCATTGCTTTAACTGACAGGCAACCTGTACTAAAGCCTATTTCATATTCTGCTATAGACTAGAATTTACCTAAAGACTAGTTAGGAGCATAACATATTAAAGGGATGTGCAGAACTGATTTGTCTGGTTCCCAGTAAACCACAGACATGTATTTCCAGATACTTTTAAGAAATCATTTGTATATTTGTTTGCTGAGGTGCAATGATAAAACTTTTCTTTTTTTCATCCAGAGAGCTGCCATGAAGCAGTCGATTTAAGAAACTAAATTTGGTTCATTGGTGACTGGCAATAACTAAAAGGGGGCAAAAAACCAAGTTGTCACAAAACAGGAATTTGAATAAAAAGAGGCTAGTCTGGCTTAAAAGTTTAGATAATTTTTTTTATTGGTTTAAAAAAATCCCACTTAGGACTGCTTGGTCTGGGGAGCTTTGATATCCCTCTTTGAAATACATTGACCTTCCCCAGTTGCTCAGAGTTTGGGCTATGAGGGAGGGGGTGGGGGGGAACCGCACTTTTAAAAGCTACTGTGGACAAAACGAATGTTTAGAAGTTCACTTGAATTGGTTCCAGATTTTCTAATGGAGGAAATATTTGTTAGAGAATTATGTTGGAATTTGTCACACCTAGATCTTGTTCATTCCAGATACAAGTAAATTCAGAAGTGGTGACCCCATTGTATCATCAGAATGTTGGGCAGTATTGAATGTGAGCTTATTTTTAGAAGAGCTACTTTGGCTTTCAATTGCCTTTATCATTTGTAAGTCGCTCATTGTGAATACTTCTTTCTAATATTAAAAGTGGAAAACTGGTTGAAATAGATACTAGAACAGCTTTCCTCGCCTCCTTGTATTTTGTGTTTGAATGCCAAGGTGCTGTAAGTACGCCATCCATATGCTTAGGATATTTCATATATTGTAAAATATTTTAGACTTTATTTTACATTTTGACATGTTAATATTAAAATGTGGGGGGGGGGAGGAAGATCCAGAAGCACAGAGCTCACTACATGGTTTGCACTTGATAAATAATTTATTCAGTGAATTTGTCTGTGTTCACAAATAAATAAGATTAGACCAAAACCATAATATCATTAGTTTTTTTGAAAGAAATGAATGGGGTTGGCCACCAGCAGGATCCTAGGGTCAAATTTCTATATATTATGAATAATAACTAAAAAGTATTTTTTGCCAGTAGTGCTGAGGATAGATAACCTTTATTTATATTAATTATAATTGAATGATATTTTAATTGAATGATATTGAGTAACAATAGTAAGAGTTGCTACGGCCTATTTTATTACCTTTGCTCCCAAGATAGGCACATGCCAAAACCTTTATTCACTGTTGAACATTTGAAATTGGAGTCTGAATTTTCTCTTCTGCTTAATTATTATCTATTCCTAATCTGTCCCTTCTCCCAAAATACTCTAGATATCAGAGTGAGAATGTGAAAAACTTGAGGCATAGAATGTTGTTAGTGATTTTTAAGTGGGAAGTTCAAGGATTCCCTGTAGAATTGAGTGACTGCTACAATGATCCTATCAAGATAAATCCTATCAAGATAAATTAAAGTTCTGCTGGACCCAGGAACATGTGTTTAAGCAACAAGGGCCCAGATTAGCTATTCTTGACCATTAAATTGTTAATTATAAAGTGGTGTTAATACACTAGAATTGTAAAAATGACAGCTTGTTTTTAATTTTTTTTTTGCTTTTCAACTCTGAAAATTTATCAGATACAAAGCATTAAAATTTATGTATTTGCATAGCACAGGGAGATCAGTTCGGTGCTTTGTGACCACCTAGAGGAGTGGGATAGGGAGGGTGGGAGGGAGACGCAAGAGGGAGATATGGGGCTATATGTATACATACAGCTGATTCACTTTGTTGTACAGCAGAAACTAACAGCATTGTAAAGCAATTAGACTCCAATAAAGACATTTTAAAAGTTTATGAATAAATCCTTGAAACCAAGTGCAGATTTAGAGAGATTCAAATCCTGAAATGACAGCTGTTCTGTGATCAGGGTTTAGGCCATAAAGGTTTGTTGTCCAATTAATGATCAGTCTTCCTCACCAGACATTTTTAGCACGTTAAAGATTTTTCTTTTCTTTTTGGTGGGAATGGGTGCTATGATTTTTGGAAAAGCAATTAAATTAATAGCTGTTTGAAAATTCCATAAGGATAGCAGGAGAGATGTAGTCATATTCCTTTGCCAGAATTGATTTTAGAAGCTTAGTACAGCCCTGCTTCCTTCAGGCAAAAGCTGCAACCCAATGGTCTGATTCCCACTTCAGGGTTATTTTTGCCACGTGATACTTCTTCCCTCCCTCAAACTCTAGTCTGTTTCTGGTTACCAATTTTTAAATAAAGAGCACTACCAAGTTCAGAAATATCAAAACAAGTACAGTTTGTTATATTACAAATTACTGGACATTGAAGGAAATTAAGTTGTCTTTTTTATATAGGAACCTATTCTAACCCAGTATCAGTTCGGAATGTGATTTGGAAATCCTTTTTTTCTACTACTGGCCATGAAAATGGATATGTACAATTCATTTCGCTGGCTTAGTTCATATTCCTAGTGGTGAATGGCTAATATATAGGAGACATTTGCAAGTGCCTAGAAGGCAGGGACTATATTTTATTCCTTTCTGTAGCCCCAAGGCCTAGCACAGTGTCTGGCATGTGTATAAATACTTATAAAATACTTAATGAGTTTAGAGGTACTGTCTTCTGTATAACTGATCCACAAGAAGATTAATTGAATAGCCTTGATCTTATTAGCACCATGTTTTAATCAGCTGAGCTGTACAACCCATATTTGGCTTCTTAAGCCTGGTACTTTCCAAATGAGATAGTTGTTGTAGCAATATTTTGGATAGAAAAGTGAAAAGCTTGACACCTTGTATAAGAGTCTATGTATTAGTACATCAACATTGGTTTTAAAGATCAACTGTAAGGGGCTTCCCTGGTGGCTCAGTGGTTAAGAATCTGCCTGTCAATGCAGGGGACACAGGTTCTAGCCCTGGTCCGGGAAGATCCCACATGCCACGGAGCAACTAAGTCCATGCACCATGACTACTGAGCCTGTGCTCTAGAGCCCACAAGCCACAACTACTGAGCCTGTGCTCTAGAGTCCAAGAGGCACAACTACTGAAGCCCGCGCACCTAGAGCCCGTGCTCCACAACAAGAGAAGCCACCACAATGAGAAGCCCGTGCACCACAACGAAGAGTAGCCCCTGCTCGCCGCAACTAGAGAAAGCCTGCACGCAGCAACGAAGACCCAACGCAGCCAAAAATAAATAAATAGATAAATAAATTTATAAAAAAAAACAAGAAAGAAACTGCCAAACTGTTTAAAAAAAAAGATCAACTGTAAGAATGGTTTAAGGAAATAGCGATAATTTTAAAGATTGTTAAAACTATTTCCGTTTAATACATTATTGTACTACTGTGAGAGAATAAACCGATATGCAAAATTCTGCAGCATAAAGAACATAGATTCAATGATACAGGTTAGGTTTCTGTTAACTGAGCTTGTTTTCTTGAGTGTCTGAACTCCTGTCTTCAAAGAAGATCAATTCTTATAATCACTGAAGAAGTGCTTTGAGTTTCTCCAGGAAGGGAATAACAATACTTCATCCTTCCAAATAGGCAAAAGATTGTATTTTAATCATCCCGTTGAAAAAATGTCATTCTTCATCTTTTCTAAATCTTATTTAAGATGAGAAAAACTTCTGGGCTTTCTGTGCATTTTCAAAGTTGCCTTCAAGTTTCTATTCCTCAACACACCAGAAATCAGAGAAATTAAACATTCAAAATAAGTTCTGAATACGACCACATCTGTGTTTCTTATAATAAATGGCTAACTTTTTATACAGAATATGTTTTGTGATGCTTTGAAAAGATCACTTTCAAAGTCATTAATTTTAATTTGAGAGGTTTGGAATTAGCTGAAGCATAACAGCCTCTTGAATCTCCAATATTTTAAGGACAGGAAGAAAGCTTAAGGGAGAAAAAGGCTCCACATGCCCGCTGTAGCAAAACACACACACACACACACACACACACACACACACACACACACTCTCTCTCTCTCTCTCTCTCTCTCTCTCTCTCACTCACTCACACGCCCCAGTCAGAAAAAGGTTTTTATTCCGTTCCACAAAAAGAAGTCTGATTGTTCTTCTTTGAAGTTTTAGGGTACATATTTTGTGTTTTTAACAATAGCAAATAGGAAAACAAATTTTACTTGGGGCTGTACATGAACTTTGGCTTTTTAAAGTAGGTATGAATAAGTGAAAAGAATAAGCAAAGTAATTTCGTTATAAGTTTTGGATTGTATACTACTTGTATTTAAGTTTTGACTCGGTAATGTCCAGTGGTGCACTGGAGTCATCTGACTCAGCCAATTGTACCCATATTTTCCCAACTCTACATTCATATGGCCATGGGAGTAGTATTTATACCATGGAAATTGGCACACACTACAAATCAAGGTTTCTTCCACCTCCCCCAAGAGCCAGTTGTTAAACATTTACCACTCCCCATCCCGAATGTACCTATTTAATTTTTATTTTTTACAGTCAAATAATAGCTTTAGGTTTCATTGAAGATAGAGAACTGATGTAGAATGGTGGTGAAGAGCAGAGGCACTGAAGCCAAACTGCCTGGGTTCAGATACCAGTTCTGCACGTATTAGCTTGTGTTATCCTAGGCAAGTTAGTCACTCTTATCTCTAATGGGATAATAGCAATGCCTACCTTATAGGGTTGATGTAAGGATTAAATATGTTAATACAGGTAAAACACTTAGAATAGGGTCTAGTTTACAGATGAATCTTATCTGGCAATTTCAGTTATCCAGAACATAGCCAGGGTTCAGGAAGTAAACAAAAATGTCACTGAGCAACCAAACTAAATATCAGAGGGTGGTACTTGCACTGAAGCCCTCAAGCTGTCTCTGGGAGCCTGTTTTATTCTTTGTTTAGATCCAAGCTTGATTGACTTTTCATAGCTGACAGTAGATTAGATGTATAAAATTAGAAAGAGGGGAGAGATGCTGCTAGAAGCAACAAGTGACAACCTCTCTCCCCCAAAGAAAATTACCCAAAGTGAGAACTCAAAAATGAGTCAGAGGGGCTTCCCTGGTGGTGCAGTGGTTGAGAATCTGCCTGCCAATGCAGGGGACACGGGTTCGAGCCCTGGTCCAGAAAGATCCCACATGCCGCAGAGCAACTAAGTCCCTGTGCCACAACTACTAAGCCTGAGCTCTAGAGCCTGCGTGCCACAACTACTGAAGCCCACACGCCTAGAGTCCGTGCTCCGCAACAAGAGAAGCCCATGCGCTGCAACAAAGAGTGGCCCCTGCTCGCCGCAACTAGAGAAAGCCCGCGCACAGCAACGAAGACCCAACACAGCCAAAAAATAAATAAATAAATTTAAAAAAAAAAGAGTCAGACTGGATGATATCTAAGGTCCATTCCAGCTCTCCAAGTCTGTGACTTTGGTGAAAAATCATAACAGTTTGGGGACAAATAACCTAACTACTGTATTAAATAATGGCTTACAAAGATGATCCACTATCAATAGTAAATCATAATCAGTATATCCTAGTTAGGAAAATAGGGCTGTATGGATGCCTTTTTAAAATGTCCGTTCAAAATTGTTGAAATTAAGTATTTGTGTAAAACTTTTTGTTACTTGGGAATTTAACTTATATGGAATACCTAATTCTCTGACAATACCAGATAAAGGAAGGCGTTACTGTAGTTAATTAAAACAGTCTCTGCCCTTAAAATGTTCTTTAGAGAGGGGGTAACAGAGGAGCAAAGAGGGAACATTTACATTCTCACTTGGAACTGGGGAAAATAACACAGGAGGCAGCATTTGAGCTGGGACGTGAGTAACACATAGGCAGAGAAGGAAGGGGGAGTGTTAGAGCAGATGTAGAGCATTTTAGGCTGAGAGAACAGAATGAGCAAAAGGAAAGTTATGAAGAGTGAATGACACTAGCCGATCCCATGTGGCTGGATCTAAGTGTTCATGAGATGGGGGTGTAGTGGAGGTACATCAAACTGGAAAAGTTGGCTTGGGACCAGATCATGTAAGGCTTTAAATGCTAGGCCAAGAAGTCAGAAATTTAATGAGTAATAAGGAGCCATTAAAGACTTTTGAGTAGGGAAGAGGCATGATCCAACCAAGTGATGACAAATGTCAACCAGGAAGGCTGATGAAACTTTAAGGGAAGGGCGAAAATTGGAGTTAGAGTGACCAGTTAGGAGGTTACTGAAGTAGCTCAGGCAAGGAAATTATGAGGGCCTACATTATAGGGCAGCAGGAATGGAACAGAGGATCTGATAATGGGAGATGCCAGGGCAGTATTATCTGCATGACTGACTACGTTAGCAGTGAGTATTCAAATGTGATTCTGAGGTTACTAAACCTGGTGACCAGAGGGTTGTGATGCCATTAAGTGTGATCAGGAACAGTGGAGGGGGAACAGTTTTTAAATAGTTGCAAGGGTGTAAGGAGGAGGAGATATATAATAATGCTTAGAAATAGATCTTTTATATGATTAGAAAGCTAATTCAGTAGATAGTTGGACTACATATAGCATATATGAATATGAATTGGGGCGATTGAGGCACAGCATTGTTCCTTATGTGTAGACAATGTATATTTCTTGACTATCCTTGTTTTTTATTTTTTCTCCTTCCTACCCTAAATTTATTTTATTTTATTTATTTATTTATTTTACAACTTTATTGGAGTACAATTGCTTTACAATGGTGTGTTGGTTTCTGCTTTATAACAAAGTGAATCAGTTATACATATACATATGTTCCCATGTCTCTTCCCTCTTGCGTCTCCCTCCCTCCCACCCTCCCTATCCCACCCCTCCAGGCGGTCACAAAGCACCGAGCTGATCTCCCTGTGCTATGCGGCTGCTTCCCACTAGCTATCTATTTTACATTTGGTAGTGTATATATGTCCATGCCACTCTCTCACTTTGTCCCAGCTTCCCCTTCCCCTTCCCCATATCCTCAAGTCCATTCTCTAGTATCCTTGTTTTTTAATCTCCGCTTGACCACAATGGCCAGTGTGTTCCTGAGCATCCAGCCCTGCCGCCCACCTCATATCTTCTAAAAGAATGAAAACTTACTTCTGTTAGTCAAAAACATTTAGAAGGACACATCTGTGATTTAAAAAGAAATCTTTAAAATTATCATATATTCCCAAACCTCATTTTTAGAATGATATATGCTTTCAAAAATTATTCAGGTTACAATATCAGAAATGAACACTAGGTTATATAGTTAATCAAAACTTTATAGCCAGAAATTCTCCTGATAGATGGCTTGTAGTGAAAAGCCAAATAGTGACAATAGAGAATTGAAATAATTTCTGTGCTTTTAGTGCCAAAGCTAGAAATGTAAAGCCCCCAAATAAAGAGAAAAATGAGCCTCTCTCTTGCAAAATAGCCAGTTCTTTAGGACTATTTGCATTATATACTGATAGAGGAAAGAGATGCAAAGAAGACATTTCAGCCTCGTTCACTTCCCATTGCTTCTGAGATTTTCCTCATGTAAATGGGAAGAGAGTGAGTCGTCAATGTTACCAAACTGAGTAATGGCAAATGAGTCAGCAAAGTTATATAAAAGGGTTTAACTAAATGGCTGTCATATGTAAAAATAATGTCTTTGGAACTTTAAGGATCTTTAATAATACCCTATGAATATATTTTTTGAATTAGTAACTTCAGGTGAGAAGAGGATCTTGATCTTTCGTAGACTTTGGCCACTGGGGGCCATAAACTTAAGGGATTACTTGCATAATAATTCTGCTATATACATTGCCATTTAAGGTTTGTACTCTTGATTTGATCCACTGAAAGTGTGAATGCTATTAACATTCAAAGAACTCTATTCTCTTACTAAAGATTATTGGTCTCAGGTCATTTAAACTAGAAGGAATATAAACTGTGATAAGCGTTGGAATGGTGAGAGTAATCTAACATTCACACACCACTGGGAAAGATAATGTCTGTTCTTTATTTTTATCATAAGATTTATAAAGTCGGTAAAGTGGGAGATGTTATAGAGATTTAGCCTTTAGACTAAGACTTATAGATGATTAGACTAAGTAATAAGTTTAGTCTGATTTCAGACTTGACTTTAGTTGGGGTTGAATAGAAACACATTTCTATCAATTTTACATGTTATATTCATTGCTAACCTGATTAGGTCCATGCAAAACCTTAGAGCATCTTGGACAAATTTTATATTGCTCTTGAGGATATAGAAAAATGGCACATGGACATATATATAGGTTGTCCATTTGGGCTTGTAATCATTATTTGTCTCAAATTACTAATCCTGATATGTAGATCCTTATACATTTTAGTAGTGAGCTCATGAGATAGTCTATCACTTCATAAATTGGGAAACATATAGTTAAATAGTTTTGTCTTTCTCAAATCTCAGATTCTCTAGGAGAATCCCCTACCATCCAGGTGACTACTTGTCTTTAAGAAAGCCTTCATGTAAGAGGCAAATTGGGTCCCAAACCCAATACTTTTGAATTATAGGTGGCAAACCTGAGGGGAGGGGAGGTATTTGTTGTATATCATAGCTTCCTTACTAAACTATGAGTTCCTTAAGATCAGTAACCAAGTCTCAGCATGTTTATGTTTCATTGAGTGTCATTTAAAATCATTTTAGCAATTGGATTTTTATACTAAGAATGCTTTACCAAACTAAAACTGAATTCCTTTTCTTTTACAGGTGCAGGAGACATTGTTGCAATCATGATTGGCAATCTGAAAGGCACAAAAATTCTACAGTCTATTCAAAGAGGCATACAAGTAACAATGGTCATTGAAGTAGGGAAAAAACATGGACCTTGGGTGAATCACTATTCAATTTTCTTCGTTTCTGTGTCCTTTTTTATTATTACGGCAGCAACTGTGGGCTATTTTATCTTTTATTCTGCTCGAAGATTACGGAATGCGAGAGCTCAAAGCAGGAAGCAGGTTTGTAATGGCCTTTCTTCCAATTTAAAAATATTTTACTGTTTTAATTGTAGATTCAGTGTCATGCATTTTAATATTCTTCACTTGCTGGACAATGATCCATGCATATGTTTTGTGAAAACTGGTAGTTTTTAAAAGTATGTCACCTTCTATCCTCTGAAATCTCTTATTTTCTGAAATTTGTCTATGGCCTTAATCCTGCCTGGTTAAGTCTTCTAATACCTCATTAGGGAGCACAGCCAGCATTTAAGTATATATGGGTGTAAATACATATGTTCATTTACACATTTTTTCTAAATTACAAAAGCATTTCATACGCAATATAGAAAATTTAGAAAGTACAAGAGAAAAAAACCTTCACCCAAAACTCCATATAACAACAACAACAAAACTGTAGTCACCACCCAAAGGTAACCACTGTTATTTTACATGTAAGTGTGTGCCTGTACATGTGTGCATTTGCATTTGAGGGCAGGGCTGGGAAGAGAGACTAGACTGAATGTCATGAGTAGGCAAGTTTAAAGATCTAATTGTGCATCATATAGTACTAGGCTCCAAACAGAGTCACATATTCATAATCTCTCCCATATTTTAACAACTGATGTATAAACAGGTACAAAGTACAGAAATAATAGAACAAAAATACCAAAGCATCATTGAACAGGGAAGAACTTCTGGTTATGTGGCATTGATCCTACCACATTTAAAGTGCCCCTCATTCCTCTTATATCCTTACTTCTCTTCCATACCCAGCTTAACTTCCATGGCCACTCCCATGCGTACGTCTTCAGTTTCCTTGGCCCTTCTCTCTCTTTGTTAACTTGCTGTCAAAACCCAACCCTGATTAAATCCTACTTCCCACCTACTCTATGCCAGTTCTTTGCTTAGCTGAAGTAGGAGACAAACATTAGCATCTATACAGGCTAATCTCATTTTTAAATTTATAATCACAAACTCAGAGTGAGTTTGCCTACTGCTGCCCAACAATCATGCCATGTTTTCTTAACAATTTCCTCTCCTTTCCTAGGTTACTAATCATACATATTCCTTTCTCCTTAAACCTCCAACACGTCCTCCAACTTTACTCTCAACTTGTATTTTGGATCTTATTCCACTGAGAAAATTGAAGTAATCAAGAGTACTTCCACAAGCTTCCACCACATGTACCCATCTATCTGCATCTGTGTCTATACCCGATATCCTCTGCCTTGTCTTCTGTTGCTGTAGACACCCAAACATGCTATTAATTGCTTCCATTTTCAGAAGAACTTCTCTTGACCCCAGGCCAGAAACCTTGGAGTAAATTCTTTATTCTTCTCTTTCTCTCACTTCCCGCGTAACCTCCATCAGCAAGTCCTGTTGTTTTCTACCTTCATTATATATCCAGAATCCGATTACTTCTCACCACTCCCATTGCTTCCACCCTGGTCCATGCCACCGTCATTTCTTAACCTCCTCTCCTTCTCGAGAATTCTCAACACAACAGCAGAGTGGTGTGCCACTTCTCCAGAATGATTAGTAGGGATTTAAGGCTTTCAGCTGATCATATAGTAGAGGCCAGATTGTATTTTATATGTACTGAGAAGTTCCTCCAAAGGCAGTGAAATTCTGGCCACTTCATGCACTCTATCTCGAATAAGCAAAGATGAACCCAATTTATTTGAGAGTAGGGAAGCAGTGAGGATTTCTATATGGCAAGAAAGTTAATTAAATTTGGGAACAGATGAAAAATTGAAATCGTGTTCTAAAACCTTTGTAAAGATTTAGACACCAGCATGTGGTAATGAGTGATGATTATCTCAATGTTTAAAGTTAATTGACTTCTGTACTTCTCCTTAGAGAAGCAGCTTATCACACTGGTGGCAGGTTCAGCCCGTTACTAGCTGTAGTCAAAAGGATGTTTAAAATTCCTGTGCCAGGCCATTCAATAGTCTCACACTGTGTTAATATTTGGCATTTGTATATAGTGCTGATCTTATCTCTGAAGTTGAAAAGAAATTGGTATCCAGTATGACGAACTATTCAAATGTTATAGTTACAGTGACAAGAGTGTTTGGTTCAAAGTTTATAGTTACAGTGACAAGAGTGTTTGGTTTGTGCATGTTCATGGTGGGGTATGTATTTCTGTACGCCAAGTGCTATATTAAATCTATTAATGTGGCATTAAAACCCATAAGCAAGTCATACAGTTTATAAAGAACTGTCTGGTGTTGCACAAGCTCCATTGGATATTTGACTCCGGTCTCATCAAGTAAATTTCATAGTTTATAATATATCTTAAGAAAATCAGCTTCTGTACACATGGTTAAGAATAGCATTAAAACTTCTCACCTCACCAGTACTGAACCAAGATGGTGGAGTAGAAGGACGTGTTCTCACTCCCTCTTGTGAGAACACCAGAATCACAACTAGCTGCTGGACAATCATCAACAGGAAGACACTGGAACTCACCAAAAAAGATACCCCACATCCAAAGACAAAGGAGAAGCCACAATGAGACGGTAGGAGGGGCACAATCACAATGAAATCAAATCCCATAACTGCTGGGTGGGTGACTCACAGACTGGAGAACACCTATACCACAGAAGTCCACCCACTGGAGTGAAGGTTCTGAGCCCCACATCGAGCTTCCCAACCTGGGGGTCTGGCAACGGGAGGAGGAATTCCTAGAGAATCAGACTTTGAATGCTAGTGGTATTTGACTGCAGGACATAGACAGGATTGGGGGAAACAGAGACTCCAGTCTTCCAGGGCACACACAAAGTAGTGTGTGTATTGGGACCCAGGGGAAGGAGCAGTGACCCCATAGGAGACTGAACCAGACCTACCTGCTAGTGTTGGAGGGTCTCCTGCAGAGGTGGGCAGTGGCTGTGGCTCACCGTGGGGACAAGGACACTGGTGGCAGAAGCTCTGGGAAGTACTCCTTGGCGGGAGCCCTCCCAGAGTCCACCTCTAGCCCCACCAAACAGCCCAGGTAGGCTCAAGTGTTGCAATGCCTCAGGCCAAACAACCAACAGGGAGGGAACCCAGCCCCACCCATCAGCAGTCAAGCGGATTAAAGTTTTACAGAGCTCTACCCACCAAAGCAACAGTCAGCTCTACCCACCACCAGTCCCTCCCATCAGGCAACTTGCACAAGCCTCTTAGATATCCTCATCTACCAGAGGGCAGACGGCAGAAGGAAGAACTACAATCCTGCAGCCTGTGGAACAAAAACCACATTCACAGAAAGATAGACAAGATGAAAAGGCAGAGGGCTATCTACCAGATAAAGGAACAAGATAAAACCCCAGAAAAACAACTAATAGAAGTGGAGATAGGCAACCTTCCAGAAAAAGAATTCAGAATAACGATAGTGAAGATGATCCAGGACCTCAGAAAAAGAATGGAGGCAAAGATCGAGAAGATGCAAGAAATGTTTAACAAAGACCTAGAAGAATTAAAGAACAAACAAACAGAGATGAACAATACAATAACAAATGAAAACTACACTAGAAGGAATCAATAGCAGAATAACTGAGGCAGAAGAATGGATAAGTGACCTGGAAGGCAGAAGGGTGGAATTCACTGCCACAGAACAGAATAAAGAAAAAAAGAATTAAAAGAAATGAAGACAGCCTATGAGACCTCTGGGACAACATTAAACACAACAACATTTGCATTATAGGGGTGCCAGAAGGAGAAGAGAGAAAGGACCAGAGAAAATATTTGAAGAGGTTATAGACAAAAACTTCCCTAACATATGAAAGGAAATAGCCACCCAAGTCCAGGAAGCACAGTGAGTACCATACAGGATAAACCCAAGGAGAAACACGCCAAGACACATAGTGATCAAATTGGCAAAAATTAAAAACAAATTATTGAAAGCAGCAAGGGAAAAACGACAAATAACATGCAAGGGAACTCCCATAAGGTTAACAGCTGATTTCTCAGCAGAAACTGTACAAGCCAGAACAGAGTGGCATGATATACTTAAAGTGATGAAAGGGAAGAACCTACAACCAAGATTACTCTACCCGGCAAGGATCTCATTCACATTCGATGGAGAAATCAAAAGCTTTACTGACAAGCAAAAGCTAAGAGAATTCAGCACCACCAAACCAGCTCTACAACAAATGCTAAAGGAACTTATCTAAGTGGGAAACACAAGAGAAGAAAAGGACCTACAAAAACAAACCCAGGGGCTTCCCTGGTGGCGCACTGGTTGGGAGTCTGCCTGCTGATGCGGGGGACACGGGTTTGTGCCGTGGTCTGGGAAGATCCCACATGCCGCAGAGTGCCTGGGCCTGTGAGCCATGGCCACTGAGCCTGCACGTCCGAGGCCTGTGCTCCGCAGCATGAGAGGCCACAACAGTGAGAGGCCCGCATACCGCAAAAAAAAAACAAAACCCCAAAACAATTAAGAAAATTGTCATAGGAACATACATATCGATAATTACCTTAAACAGAAATGGATTAAATGCTCCAACCAAAAGACACAGGCTTGCTGAATGGATACAAAAACAAGACTCATATATATATGCTGTCTACAAGAGACCCACTTCAGACCTAGGGACACATACAGACTGAAAGTGAGGGGATGGAAAAAGATATTCCATGCAAATGGAAATCAGAAGAAAGCTGGAGTAGCAATACTCATATCAGATAAAATAGACTTTAAAATAAAGAATGTTACAAGAGACAAGGAAGCACACTGCATATTGATCAAGGGATCAATCCAAGAAGAAGATATATCAATTTTAAATATATATGCACCCAACATAGGAGCACCTCAATACATAAGGCAACTGCTAACAGCTCTAAAAGAGGAAATTGACAGTAACACAATAATAGTGGGGGACTTTAACACCTCACTTAGACCAATGGACAGATCATCCAAACAGAAAATTAATAAGGAAACAGAAGCTTTAAATGATACAATAGACCAGGTAGATTTAATTGATATTTACAGGACATTCCATCCAAAAACAGCAGATTATACTTTCTTCTCAAGTGTGCATGGAACATTGTCCAGGATAGATCACATCTTGGGTCACAAATCAAGCCTCTGTAAATTTAAGAGAATTGAAATCATATCAAGCATCTTTTCTGACCACAACACTATGAGATTAAAAATGAATTATAGGAAAACAAACGTAAAAAACACAAACACATGGAGGCAAAACAATACATTACTAAATAACCAAGAGATCATTGAAGAAATCAAAGAGGAAATCAAAAATACCTAGAGACAAATGACAATGAAAACACGATGATCCAAAACCTATGGGATGCAGCAAAAGCAGTTCTAAGAGGGAAGTTTATAGCTATACAAGCCTACCTCAAGAAACAAGAAAAATCTCAAATAAATAATCTAACCTTACACCGAAAGGAACTAGAGAAAGAAGAACAAACAAAACCCAAAGTTAGCAGCAGGAAAGAAATGATAAAGATCAGAGCAGAAAAAAATGAAATAGAAACTAAGAAAACTATAGCAAAGATCAATAATACTATGAGCTGGTTCTTTGAAAAGATAAACAAAATTGATAAACCATTAGCCAGACTCATCAAGAAAAAGAGAGAGAGGACAGAAATCAATAAAATTAGAAAGAAAAAGGAGAAGTTACAACAGACACCGCAGAAATACAAAGCATCCTGAGAGACTACTACCAGTAACTGTATGCCAATAAAATGGACAACCTGGAAGAAACGGACAAATTCTTAGAAAGGTATAACCTTCCAAGACTGAACCAGGAAGAAATACAAACTATGAACAAACCAATCACAAGTGATGAAATTGTGAAATTAAAAATCTTCCAACAAACAGAAGTCCAGGACCGGGCTTCCCTGGTGGCGCAGTGGTTGAGAGTCCGCCTGCCGATGCAGGGGACACGGGTTTGTGCCCCGGTCCGGGAAGATCCCACATACCACGGAGTGGCTAGGCCTGTGAGCCATGGCTGCTGAGCCTGCGCGTGTGGAGCCTGTGCTCCACAATGGAAGAGGCCACAACAGTGAAAGGCCCGTGTACCGCAAAAAAAAAAAAAAAAAAAAAATGTCCAGGACCAAATGGCTTCACAGGTGAATTCTATCAAACCTTTAGAGAAGAGCTAACACCCATCCTTCTCAAACTCTTCCGAAAAACTGCAGAGGAAGGAACACTCCCAAACTCATTCTATGAGGCCACTATCACCCTGATACCGAAACCAGACAAAGATACTACAAAAAAAGAAAATTACAGACCAATGTCACTGGTTAATGAAGATGGAAAAATCCTCAACAAAATACTAGCAAATAGAGTCCAACAACACATTAAAAGGCTCATACACCATGATCAAGTGGGATTTATCCCAGGGATGCAAGGATTCTTCAATATACGCAAGTCAATCAGTGTGATACACCATATTAACAAATGGAAGAAGAAAAACCATATGATCATCTAAATAGATGCAGAAAAAGCTTTTGACAAAATTCAACACCCATTTATGATAAAAACTCTCCAGAAAGTGGGCATACAGGGAACCTACCTCAACATAATAAAGGCCATATACGACAAGTCCACAGCAAACATCATTCTCAATGGTGAAAAACTGAAAGCATTTCCTCTAAGATCAGGAACAAGACAAGGATGTCCACTCTCACCACTATTATTCAGCATAGTTTTGGAAGTCCTAGCCACGGCAATCAGAGAAGAAAAGGAAATAAAAGGAATACAAATTGGGAAAGAAGAAGCAAAACTGTCAGTGTGTGCAGATGACATGATACTATACATAGAGAATCCTAGAGATGCTACCAGAAAACTACTAGGGCTAATCAATGAATTTGGTAAAGTTGCAGGATAGAAAATTAATGCACAGAAATCTCTTGCATCCTATACACTAATGATGAAAAATCTGAAAGAGAAGTTAAGGAAACAATCCCTTTTACCATTGCAACAAAAAGAATAAAATACCTAGGAATAAACCTACCTAGGGAGACAAAAGACCTGTATGCAGAAAACTATAAGACACTTATGAAAGAAATTAAAGATGATACCAACAGATGGAGAGATATACCATGTTCTTGGATTGGAAGAATCAATATTGTGAAAATGATTATACTATCCAACGCAATCTACAGATTCAATGCAATCCCTATCAAATTACCAATGGCATTTTTTACGCAACTAGAACAAAAAATCTTAAAATTTGTATGGAGACACAAAACACCCCAAATAGCCAAAGCAGTCTTGAGGGAGAAAAACCGAGCTGGAGGAATCAGACTCCCTGACTTCACGCTATACTACCAAGCTACAGTAATCAAGACAATATGGTAGTGGCACAAAAAGAGACACATAGATCAATGGAACAAGATTGAAAGCCCAGAGGTAAACCCACCCACCTATAGTCAACTAATCTATGACAAAGGAGGCAAGGATATACAATGGAGAAAAGACAGCCTCTTCAATAAGTGGTGCTGGGAAAACTGGACAGCTACATGTTAAAGAATGAAATTAGAACACTCCCTAACACCATACACAAAAATAAACTCAAATGCATTAGAGACCTAAATGTAAGACCAGATGCTATAAAACTCTTAGAGGGAAACATAGGAAGAACACTGTTTGACATAAATCACAGCAAGATCTTTTGTGATCCACCTCCTAGAGTAATGGAAATAAAAACAAAAATAAACAAATGGGACCTAATGAAACTTAAAAGCTTTTGCACAGCAAAGGAAACCATAAACAAGACGAAAAGACAGCCCTCAGAATGGGAGAAAATATTTGCAAATGAATCAATGGACAAAGGATTAATCTCCAAAATATATAAACAGTTCATGCAGCTCAATATTAAAAAACAAACAATCCAATCCAAAAATGGGCAGAAGACCTAAATAGACATTTCTCCAAAGAAGACATACAGATGGCCAAGAAGCCCATGAAAAGCTGCTCAACATCACTAATTATTAGAGAAATGCAAATCAAAACTACAATGAGGTATCACCTCACACCAGTTAGAATGGGCATCATCAGAAAATCTACAAACAACAAATGCTGGAGTGGGTGTGGAGAAATGGGAACCCTCTTGCACTTTTGGTGGGAATGTAAATTGATACAGCCACTATGGAGAACAGTATGGAGGTTCCTTAAAAAACTAAAAATAGAATTACCAAATGATCCAGCAATCTCACTGCTGGGCATATACCCAGAGAAAACCATAATTCAAAAAGACACATGCACCCCAATGTTCATTGCAGCACTATTTACAATAGCCAGGTCATGGAAGCAACCTAAATGCCCATTGACAGATGAATGGATAAAGAAGATGTGGTACATATATACAATGGAATATTACTCAGCCATAAAAAGGAACGAAATTGGGTCATTTGTAGAGATGTGGATGGATCTAGAGACTGTCATACAGGGTGAAGTACGTCAGAAAGAGAAAAACAAGTATCGTATATTAACGCGTATATGTGGAACCTAGGAAAAGGGTACAGATGAACCGTTTTGCAGGGCAGAAATTGAGACACAGATGTAGAGAACAAACGTATGGACACCAAGAGGGGAAAGTGGCGGCAGGGTGGGGGGGGTGGTGTGATGAATTGGGCGATTGGGATTGACATGTATACATTGATGTGTATAAAATTGATGACTAATAAGAACCTGCTGTATAAAAAAATAAAATTAAATTTAAAAACTTCTCACCTTTTAGAGAAGGCTTTTGAGAGGGCATTTTCCACTCCTTAATGGGTTGTATCTGTTTATCCTTTGGTGACTAAAGGATTAAATATATGACTGATAATCGCTTTTGCTTGTATATACTTGAGAGTGCTGAAATGTCATTTACATATTATTTAATTTTCCTGACTTCTTATTTTTAAAACATAAAGCTTGATGCATATGATGGTTATAACTATCACTAAATATTTAACTGCATTATACCCATTTTGCTGGTAAAAATAATACTGAAACTGAGTAATGAAAATTTACCTTTGTTAAAATTCATTAGAATGTTCAGGAGTGTCTTCCCTCTGAACCATTATGACACATAGTAGATAATGTCAGGCAAACTGATAAATGTATAACCATAAATTTTGATGACCATAATGCCCAATTATAATGGACAGCATATAGTGGTCGTATGCCTGAAATTCCGTAGTATGATGTATCAGAACACACATCATCCCTGTTTTTGTGGATAGAAAGCTTTTAAACAAGATGAAAAATATCAATGGGTTGTGAATGAAAATAACATATTAGGCATTATATGGTGGATTCATGTCTTCACTGGGAACAACCCTAACCTAAGACAATGAAGATTATGGAAAACCTTCTGGCATGCTCAAACTAAACTGAGTTTGGGAGTCACCATTATCCACTTGGCTCTGGCATGAGACACCCAGCATTTTTGGGATATAGTGCATGTACCTTAACCTTACTCAAGCAGTCAGTACTCAGTGGAAACAGGGTATGTGTTGGATTAAACATTGGCCAGTGAAACAAAACAGGGCTGTAGGTGAAAGAGAAGCTGGCCTTCATATAATGGAACAAGCTGAATTTACTTTTAATGAAAACTGTCTTTCAGAAGAAAAGAAGTTACTCTCTGAAATAGATTGGTAGGAATCATCTTCCAAGAGCAGAGAAAAGAATGGGAATCCACTTGGAAAGCTGATAAAAACTTAGTAATATGGTCACACAGACCCAATACATAATGCTAGAGAATGTTAGCACTCAACACTTGAAAGAGCGTATACTCTGACACAACAGGGTCTGTTAACTATTTTACTCCAAATGGGGACCCAAGTAGTCATGGGGTAATGACCTTCCATTTTTAGTTATGGAAGTTCAGGAAGAGCATCTTTTTTTTTTAAAATAAATTTATTTATTTATTTATTTATTTATATTTTTGGCTGTGTTGGGTCTTCATTTCTGTGCGAGGGCTTTCCCTAGTTGCGGCAAGTGGGGACCACTCTTCATCGCGGTGTGCGGGCCTTTCACTGTCGCGGCCTCTCTTGTTGTGGGGCACAGGCTCCAGACGCGCAGGCTCAGTAGTTGTGGCTCACGGGCCCAGTCGCTCCACGGCATGTGGGATCCTCCCAGACCAGGGCTCGAACCCGTGTCCCCTGCATTGGCAGGCAGACTGTCAACCACTGCGCCACCAGGGAAGCCCCAGGAAGAGCATCTTTGAGACACATGCAGAGCCACAAACTTTCTGGGTGAAATTGTAACTTACATTGCTGATTGCTGACTCACCTCTCCCAAAGGATGGACCAAAATAAGATGAGTTATAGGAATAGGAATAATACTGAACGATACCCATGTATTCCCCATGGGAGGGAGACAGCCTTTCTGCACAACAGTCAATGGGAAAATTGTATAATAGTGTGAGTTGAGACAAATGATTGACTTTGTCCTCAGCTAACATGGAACCTAGAAATGACAGAATCATCACCACTGGTGGTAACACTTGTCCATAAGAATATCTGGTATGTGGGCAAAGAACAGTTTCTTCTAGGAAGATTTAATAAACACTTCTGTGATACTTCCTGACTTCTTTTGTAACCAGATGAAACTGTATCATAACCATACTGTGATATGGTGTAATACTGGTATTGTTGGTAAGGTTCAACTGCCTTATATAAATACATCTTATGATAATGAAATGTATTGGGAAGCTGAACTAAAACCTCCCCAGGATGTGATACCAATGGAGAGTGACTGGCCTGAGGAAGAATTAGATATAGTTCATTACTTTAAATAGCTCTGTACAAGTTTATCCCAAAGTTCAAGTGGCCATAGGTCAAGGGAGTAAAGAGATAATTAAATTGGTACATCAATATAAAGATGTTTTAAATGGTCTTATAGATTGGAAGAATTATTTCTTTGAGCCTATTTTCATCCTTCATTGCCTTCTGCAAGTATTAGATATGGTTATGTTGTTCTTGCTTACCTTATATATAAATGCTGTACTAATTGTAAAAGCCCAAAATGACTGTTTTGTTGTTAAAAAGACCATGATTGAGAGAGAGAGTAGATTGTAAGGAAAGAGACAACACAGTAGGTCTAGCTGCTTACTCCTTGAAAGTCTCCAAGGAAACCATGCTTGGCCCTTGGCCAACCCTGGGAATGTGGTCGTCAAATGGTTTTATTTTGTTTGTTTTGTTTTGTTTGCTTTTCTGTTTTCTTCCAGTTTTATTGAGATATAATTGACTTATAGCACTGTATAAGTTTAAGGTGTACAACACAATGATTTGACTTACATACATCCTGAAATGATTAACACAGTAGGTTTAGGGAACATCCATCGTCTCGTGTAGATACACATTAAAGAAATAGAAAAAAATATTTTTTCCCTTGTGATGAGAACTCCTGGGAGTTACTCTCTTAATAACTTTCATTTATAATATATAGCAGTGTTAATTATACTTGTCATGTTGTACATTATATCCCTAGTACTTACTTATCTTATAATTGCAAGTTTGTAGCTTTTGACTACCTTCATCTAATTCCCCCTTCCCCCACCATCTGCCTCTGGTAGTCACAAATCTGATCTCTTTTTCTGTAAGTTTGTTTGGTTGGTTTTTGCCTGCGCCACGCGGCATGTGGGATTTTAGTTCCATGACCAGGGATCGAACCTGTGCCCCCTGCAGTGGAAGCGCGGAGTCTTAACCATTGGACGGCTAGGGAAGTCCCAAGTTTGTTTGTTTTTGAAATATAATTGACCTACAACGCTATGTTAGTTCCTGGTATGTAACACAGTGATTCAATATTTCTATGCATTTGAAAATGATCACCATGATTGTCTAGTTGTCATTTGTTACCATAAAAAGATATTACATAATTATTGACCGTATTCCACACACTGTGCATTCCATACCGGTGACTCATTTATTTTGTAACTGAAATTTGTGCCTCTTTATCTCGCTGTATACAATGGAATATTACTCAGCCATAAAAAAATGAAATCTTAACCATTTGCGACAACATGAATGGATCTAGAAGATATTATGCTAAGTGAAATAAGTCAGGCAGAGAAAGACAAATACTGTATGATTTCACTTATATGTGGACTCTAAAGAACAAAACAAATGAACAAACATAACCAAATAGAAACAGAGTCATAGATACAGAGAGCAAACAGGTGGTTGCCAGAGGTGGGGGGCAGTGGGGGGAGGAGAGAAATAGGTGAGGGAGATTAAAAGGTACAGACTTCCAGTTACAAAATAAATGAGTCAAAGTGTTCTTTATGTTAGTGATTGATGATTTTGTTATACACATCTGGAGCAACAATCAGGATAAATAATATGCACCTGGTTTTGTTGTTGGGGTCCTGAGTTTGGAGCAGCATGGCCAACTGCTAGCAGAATTATCTAGTGACCAGTCCCCCATCTGAGCCTCAGATCCTGAGACTCAAATTGGCTTCCTGGGCAGAGATATGTAACACATGTCCTTATACTTTGCTGCCAAAGAGATAGCACTCCTGTGTGGTCTCAGATGAGGAAGAACTTAGCTACATTAATATCTTAAAATTTGTCCTTGAACTTAAAGCATGACTAAAAACTATCTGAAACATTTCTGGTTACATTAAATTTTCTCTACTGTCCTAGTATATGAAATTAACTGGAAGACTTACCAGGTGTCTGCATGCTGTACCAGTATCAATATATACATATTTGTAGTTGGTGCATTTGTATGTATCTGTTCCTGCCTGAATTTGAGATTTAGAGCCCTTTACAAAACCACTGCTTTGGCTCTTGTATAAGAAGAGCAGATTAAACAAATTCTCGTCTGAGTAGGACCTGGTTTTATAGTCTTTCTCTGACTTTCTCACTGGACAAAAGGAAGCTCTTAAAATGGGTCTGTCGGGATTTTTAAAAATATTCACTTACTCTAATAAAGGTTTTGATTGTCTTTCTTTGAAAAATGCTATAATCTGAGTCATAACCTATCTCTTAGGGTAAATTCCCCCTTTTCTGACTGCTCTTCCTTACAGTGCATTTTCTCACGCTGTTCACAGGGATCACCTTTGTGTAAGTGGTCTGTACTCCTATTTCTGTAGTTCCATAGACTTATGGGAAGCTGTTCTATAGTCTGCACCTCCTCTTTCCTTTAGGAATACTCTCATTCAAATATTATACAGAGGTTTTTTGGGGCTTTATCTTTTTTAATTGAAGTATAATTGACATACAGTATTATATTAGTTTCAGGTGTACAATACAGTGATTCCATGCCTAGGTTTTTGCTGGGGAAAAAAGTAGATTTCTCTCAGTTCTCATATATCTAAACAGCCACATCATTCAAACTTTGATTTTGTTCACAGGAATGTATCTGAAGAAAAGAATCCTCTTACTATAATCCTTGATTTTAAGTATTCTGTTTTATAAATTCCGAGCCAAATTTTTATGAAAATTTTTATTTTAAAAAAGTGGTGAGGGACTTTCCTGGTGGCGCAGTGGTTAAGAATCTGCCTGCCAATGCAGGGGACCTGGGTTCAAGCCCTGGGCCGGGAAGATCCCACATGTCGCGGAGCACCTAAGCCCACGCGCCATAACTACTGAATCCCGCGTGCCTAGAGCCCGTGCTCCACAACAAGAGAAGCCACCACAATGAGAAGCCCGCACACTGCAACAAAGAGTAGCCCCCACTCAACGCAACTAGAGAAAGCCTGTGCACAGCAACGAAGACCCAACTAAGCCAAAAATAAATGTTTAAAAAAAGTGGTGACTTAAGAACAGGGAAATATAGTTTGCTTATATCTACCCTCTTTTCTTGCTTTTACATACCCCAATCCGCTCCCTCCCCCCACCATCAAGTAATTAGGTTTGACTACGTGCCTAGTGTTATTCATGTGGGTTTCAGTTAAACTAAAAGCTGAATGCCGTGGGACCAAAACCCAGGTGACAAATAACCAGACTAAAACATTTATTTTACTTAGTTTGATATAAATTCACAGATGAACTAGGTAAAATATCTTTGAGTTCACTGTAATTTAAAAATTGAACATTGTAATATAGGGTAAGAATTGACCTGACTCTTCATTTTCAGTCCACTTAAAGTGTCACTCAGAAACAAAACAACTATACAGCTGAAATTCTTCAGTGACTAGAACCATCCCAGCTTTTGAATAGACTAATGGCATTAAGCTTCTGTTAAGAAAATTGGCGAAAAACCAAGATGCTTTGAATCAATCTTCTACTCTGCCAAATATTCTTAGACCAGGTATCTCTTAGGATTGGGGAGAGGTGGGTAGAGTCTATTGATATAAAATACCTGTTTAAAAGAGCTCCCCAGGGCTTCCCTGGTGGCGCAGTGGTTAAGAATCCACCTGCCAATGCAGGAGACACAGGTTCGAGCCCTGGTCCGGGAAGATCCCACGTGATGCGGAGCAAATAAGCCCGTGTGCCACAACTACTCAGCCTGAGTTCTAGAGCCTGCGAGCCACAGCTACTGAGCCCGCGTGCTACAACAAAGAGTAGCCCCCGCTCGCTGCAACTAGAGAAAGCCCACGCACAGCAACGAAGACCCAACACAGCCAAAAATAAATTTATTAAAAAATATATATATATAAGAGATCCCCAAATCACAGTAAGTAGCCAGTTGAGGAAGGATTTGAAGATTGGATAATAGCTGACTTTGAGGGGTTTTTTTCTTATTTCTTTCATTTATCTTCTTCACAAGGAATGTGAAGCCCTTTAAAGGCTTCTTTGCTGTTACACAGTGGAGGAAGTGTGCTATAGTGGAGAGATCATGGGCTTTAAAGCCACATAGAACCTGGGCTTGAATTGAATAGCAGCTCTGCAACTAACCAGCTGCCTGGACTTTAGTCAAGCTTCAGAACCTTTTCTTGTCCATAAAATTTGGATATTAAAATACCTATTCCATAAGGTTGTTAATGTTTAAACAAGATGACACATGTAAAAAGCTTAGGGTTAAACCTGACGCATGGCAGGGGCCCAATACATGTTCTCTAAACCTTTATTTTCCCAGATTTGATAGAATAGAAGCTTTTAATGAGTCAAACTTAGATGAGAAAATCATGAAAATCTGTTTTTCTAAACTCAGAAGCTATTCTTTGAGCAACTACTAGGCATTATGGGAATTTTTTTAAATGATTAAGGACCAGTCTTCTACCTACTCACAATCTACTAGGAGAAAAAGACACATGAATAATACAACTACAGAATATAAGAGGTAGAAACAATGTGCTATTGGAATTTATAGGGTAGGGGAGAATTCTGATATGGTGGAGAGGTACTGAAAAGGTGTCCAAAGTAATTTGTGTAACAAAGTAGATATACTCTTGAAGTTCTGTTTTTTAAGGAATCAAATATAAATTAAAGTTTGCATTGGGGCGTATTCTCTTTAAATGTTAAAGCCAGAAGTTTGACTTAAACAAAATTACCCAAACATATATTTAATATAAACTACTTGGTCTTAATTTTGTTCTCATATGTCAGTTTTTAGAGGAATGGTTGCATCTTGGGAACTTCTGCTATCAGTGTGACAGTGAAATAGTTTGAGTACTGATGGCAGTTTTAAAAGTGACCTTTATTCAGGTTCTAAAAATACAGTTTGTGCTTCTTAACAAAACCACATGTCGCTCCTCCATATTGAAAGAAATGTCTTTTCTTTATAAAAGCTTGGTAAGAGTTATTGGAAATATTCAAATTGCCCTTTAAAGGATTTTTTAAAATTCTACGGCTGCTTCATAATCAAGTCCCTTGCTTAGGATCTTCTGGTTTTTTTTTTTTTTTTTGGATCTTCTGGTCTTAAGTTCCACTTTTCTCATTCACACAGACTTGGACATTACATTTAAAGTTTGTGTTCAATCCCATCTCTCAAATTAAGTTGCATTAGTCTTGGATATAATCAAAGTTGTATAGTTAGCATTCATCCCTGATGAATTGATGAACACTAGCACTGGAGACTCATGCATTTATATTTCGTAATGAGAAATCAGACTATATAGATATAATCAGGTAAATACACTAGAGATGTATTACTTCCTTGTGAGTGCATTTCCCCAGTTGTGTCATAGAGCTTGTTACTTAAACCTAAATCAGAAGTGCTCTAAAGACAGGTTGCAAAATGATTGTCAAAGACTTCTTATCAACTACATTTTTTCCTTGCCCAGTTTTCTCTTGTTGGCTCTATTTTTGTATCATTTGCATTTTTTTCATCTTCGTGTTGAAATAGCTCATGCTTTATAGGAAAAGAAAGTAGTGATGTTTGGAAATCTAGGCCAGGGCCAGAATCCTGTGGGCCTACTGGCTGTTCACTGTAAGGACTGGCCACAATTTGACAGACCGTAGAATCCAGGAGTTGGAAAAACTTCAGAAAGTTTTGGATGGTTGTATCGTAATGGAATCTTGGAATACGAAGAGCAGACTTCCAGTACCAGCCCTATCATTCAGAGGCTGCATGCCCTTTTGGACAAGTTATTTTACTCTTCCAAGCCTCCACTTGCTCAACGTTAAAATGGAAATATCCTCTCCTTTAGGGGATTGTTGTGAGGATTAAATGAGGTAATATATATCAAAAATAATTATAAAATAACTATATAAATGTAAGGAAGTAGTACTAGCTTCCTGCTCCAAGCCACAGTAAACAAAAGATGGCTACCTTGAAGTGAGAGTTAAGTGTTCCCAAACTCTGGGCTTCAGTGGGACTGACACTAACCAACTCTGAGATTTTGAGCACAGCATTCTTTCTCTTTGGGCATCAGTTTCCTTATCTGTCAGATAAGATCTCAGGCTAGGTGAACTCTAAGAGTTTTCCAGCTCTAAAGATCCTAAGTGTGTCTCCTTTCACTGTCACCCTATTATTTACTTGTGATGCAAGTGACAGAAGGGAAAATATTTAAGCTCAAAATGAAGTACCATGCTTCCCTGGTGGCGCAGTGGTTAAGAATCTGCCTGCCAATGCATGAACACGGGTTCAAGCCCTGGTCTGGGAAGATCCCACATGCCGTGGGGCAACTAAGCCTGTGCGCCACAACTACTGAGCCTGCGCTCTAGAACCCGCGAGCTACAAGTACTGAGCCCACGTGCCTAGAGCCCACGCTCCGCAACAAGAGAAGCCACCTCAATGAGAAGCCCGTGCACCACAACGAAGAGTAGCCTCCGCTTGCCACAACTAGAGAAAGCCCGCGCGCAGCAATGAAGACCCAACATAGCCAAGAAATAAAATAAATAAAATAAATAAGTTTATTTAAAAAATTAAGTACCATCATAAAATTCCCCTTGTGAGTGAAATCCATGATTAAGTCTCAAAGAGAGAGTGAAAGGGCTTCGATTAATGCCTCTTTCCTTCTGAGAGCTAGGCCTTCCTATTAACTGTTTCTGTGAGCTATATTTGCCAGTCAGGTAACAATCTGAGAAGTTTCTGCTGCTACTATGCCAGCAAAGAAATATTTTGGCAGTAATGTCCTTGGCATCAAGCCAAATACGTTTCACAAAATGATATCTTATAGGAGGCAGGTTTGGGCATTAAGGAATTTCCTCACATATCTACACCCATGGATTATTCCCTTCCAAAATATATTTGCTACAGATATGTATAAATCTGTAATGCTAATTGATGAATAAATAGTACTTTATATTTTCATTTAATAAACATTTTATTGAGTGTCTGCTATCAGCCAGACATTATGCTGGATACTTTACTTAACGTTATCTCTAATTTTCATGTAACCTCAATGTCACCTAGGTGTCTCCCTGCTGGGGATGGAGGTACATACAGGGGGATGAGGAAGTTGTTGACATCCTCACAAGACCTCTGGTTCTGAGCAGCTACTTTCTGCTGAATTTCTATAAGTTTGTTCATTTTACAGTACAAAATAGGAAGATTGCTTATCATCTTGCCATGCTGCACATGCTATCTCTCTATTCCATACAGCATTCACCCAGGTGTGAAACCTAGCCTCTTCTTCAATTTACACATATAATATCTTCACTTGAGGCATTCGTGTATGTGGTAGATTTTACTGAAATAGAAGGAAGGTTAATTGTGGCATCACAAATAATTTCAAATTAACACCAAATATCTCATACCACCTGGGAGATTTTTCCTCTGGCTAGTTCATCCCACACAGAGGGATAGTCTCTCATTGATTCCTCTCTTTCTCACTTTTCCCTCACCTTTTAAATTTCCCCCTATACCTTAACCTCACTTCTGATTCAAATATATATATTTGAATATATATATATATACACACATATATATACACACATATATATACACATATATATATATACACACACATAGATAGATATAGATATGTATGTAATATTTTAGTCTTTGGTCCCTAAATGAGCCATGGACTTGCCTTTGCATATCCAGACTCATCTAGGTATATGTTCAGTGAAACAAAAAAAAGGCTTACCACTCTCAGAATCCACCCTCCTTACAAGGCAGTAGTGGTTATAAACAGCAATTTTTTTCCCTAATACCAAATAACACTGTAAGGATTGGTATTATCCTCATTTTATAGATGAGTAAACAAGCTCAAAGATTTAATGACTTGTCCAGGATTATTCATTTAGTAAGTGACAAAGTCAGATTTTGAAGCTAGGTCCATTTGCATCCAATGCACTTTCTACCAAACAAGACACGATTCAAAAAAGAAATTGGAAAAGATGTAACTTAAGGTCCTCTGGGCTTTTGAAAATAGGAAAATTGCTTTGAAAATTCATAGCATCCGAATCCATTTGGAATAGGGACGCATAGCTTTACCGTTGTGGCCCCAAAGCTGCTGTTTAAGAAGGTAGGGAAACATAAGGTTTCAGTAATTAAAAAAAACCCTGCTTGGTATCAGATAAATGGGCATTTATTATGGCTAATTAAATTTTATCTTTTAAAATTTACTTAGACATTGACTTTTACCTCATAAATATTTATTAATCCTCTCTACCTTTTTTATCATATTTCTTTTAAAAATACTTTTTCTAATACCTGCTATTTTTTTTATTACAGAGACAATTAAAGGCAGACGCCAAAAAAGCTATTGGAAGGCTTCAACTCCGCACACTGAAACAAGGAGACAAGGTGCATTTATGACTTGTAAATGCTATTTGTTTTAAAGCAGTGCTACCAAGCCATTGTTAAAAGCTAAATGTTCTTCCAAAGTGTGATTTTCATTGGAATTTATAAATCTTATTGATTTTTTAATTTATTTGATGCTGGAGGTAGGCTGAATAATGGCCCCCAAAGACATCTAGGTCCTAATCCCTAGAACCTGTAAATGTTACCTTATATGGCAAAAAGTACTTTGCAGATGTGATTAAGTTAAGGATCTTGAGATGGGGAGATTATCCTGGATTATCCAGGTGGATCCTAAGTATAATCACAATGTCTTTATAAGAGGGAGGAAAGGGGAGATTTGACTACAGTGCAGTAGGAGATGTGACAATGGAAGCAAGAGGTTGCAGTGATGCAAGAAAGGGGCCATGAGCAATAACGGTAAGAGTATAAGTTTGTGTCATTTTAAGCCACTAAGTTATTGTAATTTGTTACAGCAACAGGAAATTACTACAGTGCTTCAGTACAACTCTACTTGAACATCCATTTTCAGATTTAGCACAATTGAAAACTACCATTGATGTATAAAACACGTATCAAAAAATAGCTATGGAAGTTTGTACTACAATAAAAATATAGCTACAGAACTTATTGAAATAAAAAATACCATTTATAATAGCACCAAAACCATTATATACTTAGGTATAAATCTTACAAAATATGTACAAGATCTATATGCTGAAAAGGGCAAAACATAATGAAAGAAAGAAATCAAAGAAGACCTAAAGAAATGGAGGGATATACCATGTTCATGGGTTAGAAGACTCTGTCGTCAAGATGTCACTTCCTCCCCAAACTGATCTGTAGATTCAATGCAGTTTCAATCAAAATCCTAGTTGCATCTTTTGTAGGAATTGACAAGTTGACTCTAAGTTTATTTGGAAAAGCAAAAGAACTAGAATAACCAAAACAATTTTGATAAAAAATAAATTTGGATGACTCACATTTTCTGAGTTGCAGAATTATTTTAAAGCTACAGTAGTCAAGAAAGCATGGTATTAGGGAAAGGATGGACCTTTAGATCTTTGAAACAGAAGAGACAGTCCAGAAATAGACCCACACATAAATGGTCGATTGATTTTCGACAAAGGTGCAAAAGCAATTCAAAGAAGAAAGGGCAGCCAATTGTTGGCTCTCCATACGCAATGACTGAATATCCATAGACAAAAAAAAATGAACCTCAATCCATACTTTATACCCTCTGCAAAAATTAACTTGAAATGGATCACAGACTTAAATATAAAACCTAGAACTATGAAATTTTAGAAGAAAACTTTGGAGAAAAATATCTTTGTAGCTTGGGTTAGGCAAAGATTACTTAGATATGATACCAAAAACAAGTCCATTAAAGAAAAAAGAGAAATTTGTTAAAATTAAGAGCTTTTGCTCTTTGAAAGACTCTGTTAAGAAACTGAAAAGACGAGCCACAGACTGGGAGAAAATATTTGCAAATCACATATCTGATAGAGGACTGTATTCAGAATATATAAAGAACTCTCAAAACTCAAGAAGAGAACAGACAGAAGGCAGATGCTATAAAAGCTATTAATGGGCTTCCCTGGTGGCACAGTCGTTGAGAGTATGCCTGCCGAGGCAGGGGACACGGGTTCGTGCCCTGGTCCGGGAAGATCCCACATGCCACGGAGCCTGCGCGTCCGGAGCCTGTGCTCCGCAACGGGAGAGGCCACAACAGTGAGAGGCCCGCGTACCGCAAAAAAAAAAAAAAAAAAAAAAAAAAGCTATTAGCTATTAGTGGAAAAATGGTCAAAGCAGACATTTTACCAAAGAAGTATATGGCTGGCAAAAAAGCACATAAAATGATGCTAAACATCATTAGTCATTAGGGAAATACACATTAAAACCACAATGCAATACCCACAGCACATTTATTAGAATGGCTAAGACCAAGAGCTGACCAGATGTGGGACAACTGGAACTCTCATGCATTTTCTGGTGAGAATGCAATGTACAGCCAGTTTTGAAAACAGTTTGGCAGTTCTGTGTGTGTGTGTGTATGTATAAATTAATTAATTATTGGAGTATAGTTGCTTTACAATGTTGTATTAGTTTCTGCTGTACAGCAGAGTGAATGGCAGTTCTTTATGAAGTCAAATATACACTCTCAAAAGAACCCAGCAATCTCACTGCTAGATGTTTACTCATTCACATAAAAACTTGTTCACAATTGTTCATGGCAGCTTTACTGATAATTACCAGAAACTGGAAAGAACCCAAATGTCCTTCAAGTGTTGAATGGATAAAAAAAACTGTGGTACATCTATAGCATGGGATACTATTTAGCAATAAAAAGGGGGGAATCCTACTGATACATACAACAACATGGATGAATCACAAATGCATTACGTTAAGTGAAAGAAGGCAGACTCAAAGGCTATATAAGGCACAATCCCACGTATAAGATATTCTGGAAAAGCCAAAACTACAGGCACTGAAAAACAGATAAGTGGGTGGCAGAAGATAGTGATAAAAGGAGGGGTTAATTACTAAGTGGTATAGAGGAAGTTGTTGGGGTAACAGGACTATCCTGTATCTTGACTATGGTGGTGATTAAGTGACTGCATGTTTCTCCAAACTTGAAAAACTGTATACTCAACATTTAGAGTGAATTTTATTGCATGTGACTTATACCTTAATTTATTTTAATGGAAAAACGTAGCCATAGAACTTGTGGCATTGTGTAAATTCTAAAACCAGGAAGAGGTTTAAATCAGTGCTACATGTTTCTCTTTGTACTGTTCCTCTTTGGTTGACTTTATTCTTTTACTTTATTTATTTATTTGTTTGTTTGTTTTGGCTGCACTGAGTGGCTTTGCAGGACTTTATTCTTTTACTTTATTTGTTTGTTTATTTATTTATTTATTTACTTACTTACTCACTTACTCACTCACTTATATACTTACTTACTTATTTTGGCTGCACCTAGTGGCTTTGCAAGATCTCAGTTCCCCAATGAGGGATTGAATCCGGGCCACAGCAGTGAAAGCCCGGAATCCTAACCACTAGGCCACCAAGGAACTTCCTTCTTTTACTTTTTTTTAAAAAAATTATTTATTTATTATTTTTGGCTGCATTGGGTCTTTGTTGCTGTGCGTGGGCTTTCTCTAGTTGTCTAGGTGTGCGGGCTTCAGTAGTTGTGTCTCGCGGGCTCTAGAGCTCAAGCTCAGTAGTTGTGGTACATGGGCTTAGCTGCTCCGCAGCATGGGGGATCTTCCCGGACCAGGGCACGAACCCGTGTCCCCTGCATTGGCAAGTGGATTCTTTTTTTTTTTTTTTTTTTTTTTGCGGTTTGCGGGCCTCTCACTGCTGTGGCCTCTTCCGTCGTGGAGCACAGGCTCCGGACACGCAGGCTCAGCAGCCATGGCTCACGGGCCCAGCCGCTCCGCGGCATGTGGGATCCTCCCAGACCAGGGCACGAACCCGTGTCCCCTGCATCGGCAGGCAGACTCTCAACCACTGCACCACCAGGGAAGCCCCTTTCTTTTACTTTTTAAAGTCTAAATATTTTATTTTATTTTCCAACTTCAATTACATAATACACAGTGTTATTGACTGTAGTCACCATGTTTTACATTAGATCTTCAGACCTTATTCATCTTATAGTTGAAAGTTTGTACCCTTTTATTAACTTCTCCCTATTTCCCCCATTCCTCAGACCGTGGAAACTACTTTTCTACTCACTCTTTCTATGAGTTTGACTCTTTTTTTAGATTCCAATTAAGTCTAGATAATTTTAAACTGCTTATTGAAACAGTCGTTTTAGTGATGTGATGCTCCTTCTTCTGTAGGAATTTATGTAATATATTAAATAATGTATATTCTGATTTTGCTCTGTAGTTTAATGTATTTTTCTTATCCATCTGAATAACAATAACTATTTGCTCTTAGGAAATTGGCCCTGATGGAGATAGTTGCGCTGTGTGTATTGAACTATATAAACCTAATGATTTGGTGCGCATCTTAACCTGCAAGTAAGTTTGATTTTCTTTTATGTCGTCAATAAGAATAGCTGACTTACAAAAATGATTGTAGTGGGGGAAACTATTTCGAATGTTTCCAGTTTGATGTAAAGAAAGTGTTTATTTTTAACTTCTTTTCATTTAAATATAGGTGATTGCTTTATTTTTAATGTCATTAGAAGTGGTATAAGGCTAATTATACAATATTTCCATAATCTGGTACAATTTGGAAACTAGTTCCGTAAAAGACTTAAGAACCTAGCCAGCATCACTGTTTATTTAATTGTGTGTGTGTGTGTGTGTGTCTGTGTGTCTGTGTGTCTGTGTGGTACTGGATTATTTAATTCAAAATAATTCTACCAATCCTATTGAGAAAAAAATAAAATCAGCTTATGAGCACCTATTTGGAAGTCTTCATTCTTTAGCTTTTTACTATCCCTCTCCCGGAAGTTGTTCTTAACACTCTTCCTTTTAGCTATTAAATAGTGGCATTCTTGGAACTTATCACATTGCCTAAAGTATCGGAATTATGTTACACTCAATACTTTATTGTACTATATTATTGAGAATGACTAACTGTACTATTTTATAGTTAGGGAATAACAAAATAATTAAGATCCGAATTACTGAACAAAACCTTAGGTCAGGTAACATCTTAGCAATTTTTCAAGTAAGTGGTATTGAAAATAGTTTTTATGAAGCTAGAGTAATGAGGCTATATTTAAAAGTACCGTATTAGGAAATTTCCAAATTTTGTTTCTGTAATAGTGTGTTTAAAAGGAAAAAAAAAGGCATCCGTTAAAAGACTAAGTAAACTTATAGGGTAACCCATTAGTATATTAGGCAAAGTGTTGCTAGTTCACAACTGATAACCAAAATATGTGTTCTTTTCCTTCATTAGCCATATTTTCCATAAGACATGTGTTGACCCATGGCTATTAGAACACAGGACTTGCCCCATGTGCAAATGTGACATACTCAAAGCTTTGGGAATTGAGGTAAATATTGCTAAACTATTTATACGAAGGAACTTAAGCAGTGTGTTATTTATATATCTGGGCTTTCAGGAAAAAAATCCTTATTTTTTAGCTACATAATGTGCTAGACTTACGGTTTATACCAAAAATTGGACCTACTTACATCATAGTGACAGAGAAGTACCATGTTGGACCACCTCCATTTTCCTCCTTCTTCCCTCTCCTCAAATGTACTTATTATTTGGTCAGAATTGGAAGTGATGACCCCAACTGACTTCTGATACCCCTTGCTGTTTTTTACTCTCTTACTATTGCATAGCAATCAAACTTGTTGTTAACTGAGCATGTAAAGTTTGAGAGAGTATAATAAATATTAAGTTATATTTCGTAAATGAAAAAAAAAACCTACCCATTTCACAGTACACACAACAGAAAGTCAAGCTCAACAAACTCTTCCTGACTTGAGGAGATATACAGACGACAGTGATTCTCAAAACCCCTAGGGGACAGCATAGGAATGTTTTTTGAGTGCCTTCCTTGTATCAGGCATTATATTATGAAGTGTTCACCCAGATAAACATGTCAGATATTGATGGCAATCTGCCTGTAACATCTTTCACCCCATTGGACCCAATTACTCCAACTGCTCTGGCTGGGACCTGCAAGAAATTTTTGTGATCATCAAAAATGAATTGTAGGTTTAAAAGGTTAAGAAGCATTGCTCTAATAAGTCACCTATGAAGAAACTTTGTAATGATACGTCAAGGAAAAACGTATACTCTGAGAGCCTCTTAATGTGTTTAAATGCTTTCCGCAGGTGGATGTTGAAGATGGATCAGTGTCTTTACAAGTTCCGGCATCCAACGAAGCATCCAATAGTGCCTCTCCTCATGAAGAGGATAATCGCAGTGAAACTGCATCGTCGGGATATGCTTCAGTTCAGGGCGCAGATGAACCGCCTTTGGAGGAACATGTGCAGTCAGCAAGTAAGCACCATGCTGAGGGGCAATGAGTGCCCCACAAATGATCCATTGGGGATTAGACACCAGGCAGAGTACTCCTGCTTTTTAGCATTTATTCTATTCATCCATTAACACATTCCAGGTTTTTTCTAGTAACAATGATGCAATGCAGGATGCACCCCTACCTTAACTTAATATACACATTCAAATGTACCTGAAACAGATGAAATGCATTAAGAGTGGGGATTATTCACAGAAGAAAAAGATTTTTTTATTGGAAAGCTTCTCTCCAATGCATTTAAGTGTTGGCTTATTAACTTAGGCTAAGGGAGAAACTTTTCAACTTTAGAAGCCATTGTTTATTGCATATCAATCAGAACTTAAGATAAAGAATTCCTGGAATTATAAAACAGAATTTAATTTCCAAAAGCTTGATTTATACACAACTTCTCCAGAACGCATTTTTTGCACAGATCAGAAACTGTGTTTAAGAATGATGTGCTGCCACCTGTTGATTATTTGCCATGAAGTGAACAAACTGTAGAAAGTAAAACTGAATGTATTAATTTCAAAATTCATGTGAATCAGTATTAGCAACTTAGTAATGTCATACCAGTAGAGAGATTTTAGGGAATTCTGTTACTTTTTTCCTTAGAGAAAACCCATATACAAATTACTTTCCCTTTCTTTAACTTCCACCTTTTTCATGGTTTTTGTTGGTTTGATAGTTTTTCCTCTATCCTCATTTTGAGATAACCTAATTCTGGCATAAAAGTAGAAGGAAAATGAAATGTCAAGATGACTTGTAAAAGTTTCAGCTTCCTATGACATGAACCTTTGTCCTTGGTAGGCTTATCAGTTCCATAGATACCATTTCTACAGAAGTCACGAGGAATACCATCATGCAAACGCAAACCTCATGTTGTAATCTAATCTTTGGACATTTCCTAGAGTACAAAGTAGTCATAAGAATCTTAATAATCTGTGCTTTGTTCTACCTATAATAGATAATCATTGTCTATTTGCCCCAGATGAATTTTTGGTTCCTGTAACTGTGTGGTAATAGAATTCAGTGAAGATAAAGGACAGTGTATGGGATAATTCAGTTTAGCAGCATTGGTGGTTCAGTGGTAGAATTCTTGCCTGCCATACGGGAGGCCTGAGTGTATGGGATAATTCAGTTTATTGTCAGACCAGTTTAAAAAAAGAAAAAAGTCCCAACCTACTTTTTTTGTGTTCTATTCTTGTGGGGGAGGGTAGAAGGCAGAACAGTTTTTGCAGAGAATTTGCGAAGCAAATAAAATGATGATCCCTGTTCCTTCTCCTGTATTCTTTATCTCCATGAATGGTAGTAACACCTACCCGGGTGCGTCAAACCAGAAACTTAGGTAGATCCTAGATCCTTCCCTCTCCCCTTCCTACTGATTCAATATCATTTTTCCTCTAAACCATCCCCTAATTTCCAACCTTAATTCAACAGTCATAGTTTGAGCCACTATCTTCTCTCTGCCCATTCCTTCTACTCTTCCTCCCCCAAGAAATTGGGGAAGCCCAGTCCAACTCCTGTTCCTCCTTTAAAACTTGCTCCCCTTTGAGAAGCTTCCTTTGACTCACCTGTGTGGTCCTACTGTCTAGGACTGTCTAGTTCGGTAGAACTTCTATCGTTGCATTTATTGCACTGAATTGTATTAAAACCTTAAAAAGTCCCTTTGGGTAGGGACAGTGTCTTATTATTCACTATCGTATACCCAAGCACCTAGCACAGACTGCCTGCCACATAGTAAATACTCAAATTAAGTGTTGAATGAGTGACCACATAGAATAGATTAATTTTATCTATGATTATATATTAATAGTTTGGGCATTATGCCTATTAACCATTGATTATTATGGTGATAGTTGTGATTTAAATAACTTTGTAAACATACAATTGATTAGTTCATGCCTGTGTGTTCCATCATTGTGCTTAATTTTATCAGAGCACTGATTTTCAAACATAAGCATACATTGAGTCACCTGGAGGGCTTGTTAAAACAGAGGGGCAACCACCAGTTTCTGACTCAGTTGGTCCGGGGTGGGCCCTGAGAATTTTCATTTCTAAGAAGTTTACAGGTGATACTGATACTGCTTGTCCAGGGACCACACTTTGGGAACCACCGAATAAGGGCCCTAGTTCTTAACCCTGGCTGTACATTAGAATCACCCATAGAAACTTTAAACATTACGAATGCCTGGGCTTTACCCCAGAATTGTTAAATCAGAATCCATGAGATGTGGGGCCCAAGCACAGGTTATTTTTTAATTTTGAAATAATTTCAGCCTGACTATAAAAATGTTTCAAAAACAGTAAAAAGGATGCCTATATACCCGTCACTAAACTTCTCCAAATGTTAACATCTTATATAACCATATACAATTATCAAAATCAGGAAATTAAATGATAAAATGTTATTAACTAAACTGATCTTACTCAAATTTCACCACTTGGCCCATTAATGTCCTTTTTCTGTCCTAGGATCCCACATTGCATTTCCTCTTTTCTCATTTTTCCCCACTTTTATTGAAATATACTTGACATATAATCAGAGTAAGATTAGTTAAATCCATCATCTCACATAATTACGAATTTTGTGTGTGTGTGTGGTGAGAACATTTAAGATCTACTCTCTTAGCAACTTTCAAGTATTTAATACAGTATTGTTAACTGTAGTCACCATCTATATGTTAGATTCCCCAGAAATTATTTATCTTATAACTGGAAACTTGTACCCTTTGACGAACATTTCCCCATTTCCCCCACCTTCCAGCCTCTTGAAACCACCATTCCACTCTGTTTCTATGAATTTGGCTTTTTTTTTTAAGATTCTACATATAAGTGATATCATACAGTATTGGTCTTCTCTGTCTGACTTATTTCACTTAGCACAGTGCCCTCAAGGTCCATCCATGTCATTGCAAATGGCAAGATTTCCTTCTTTCTCATGACTGAATAATATTCCATTGTTTCATATGTGTGTATATACACACACACACACACACACACACACACACACACACACCACATTTTCTTTATGTGTTCATCAGTCAGTGGACACTTAGGTTATTTCCGTGTCTTGGCTATTGTGAATGATGCTGCAGTGAACATGGAGGTGCAGCTCTCTCTTCAAGATAGTGATTTCATTTCCTCTGGATATATACCCTGAAGTGGGATTGCTGGATGATATGGTAGTTCTATTTTTAATTTTTTGAGAATCTCCATACATGTTTCCCGTAGTGCTGTACCAATTTACATTCCCACCAACAGTGCACTAGAATTCCCTTTTCTTCACATCCTTGCCAACACTTAACTGTTTTCTTTTTGATAATAGCTATTCTAACAAGTGTGAGGCAATATCTCATTGTGGTTTTGATTTGCATTTCCCTGATTAGTGATGTTGAGCATCTTTTCACATACCTGTTGGCCATTTGTATGTCTTCCTTGGGAAAATATCTCAGTTCTTCTGCCCATTTTTTAATCAGATTATTTGCTTTTTTGCTATTGAACTGTATGAATTCCTTATATATTTTGGATATTAACCCCTTATCTGATATGTGGTTTGCACATATTTTCTCCCATTTTGTAGCTTGCCTCTTCATTCTTTTGATTATTTCTCTTGCGGAGTAGGTGGTTTTTGGTTTGATGTAGTCCCATTTGTTGACTTTGGCTTTTTAAGTCCTTAATCCATTTAGAGTTCATTTTTTAAGTGGTGTAAGATAGGGGTCCAGTTTCATTCTGTTGCATATTTATCCAGTTTACCCAACACCATTTACTGAAGACTGTCTTTTCCCCATTGAGTGCTCTTGGCTCCCTTGTCAAATATTAGTTCATCTCATACACATGGTCTCATACACATGGGTTTATTTCTGGGCTCTCAATTCTGTTCCACTGATCTATTTGTCTGCTTTTATGCCAGTACCATGCTGCGTTGATTATTACACTTTGTAGTATAGTTTGAAATCAGGAAGTGTGATGCCTCCCCACTTCGTTCCTCTTTCTCAGGATTGCTTTGGCTATCCAATGTCATTGGTAGTTCCATATGAATTTTAGGATTTTTTTTATACTTCTGTGAAAAATGCATTTGGAATTTTGATATGGATTGCACTGAATCTACAGATGGCTTTGGGTAGTATGGACATTTAAACAATATGAATTCCTATTTTTTAATAAATTTATTTATTTATTTACTTATTTTTGGCTGTGTTGGGTGTTTGTTGCTGCACGTGGGCTTTCTTTAGTTGCAGCGAGCGGGGACTACTCTTCGTTGCTGTGCGTGGGCTTCTCATTGCGGTGGCTTCTCTTGTTGTGGAGCACGGGCTCTAGGCATGTGGGCTTCAGTAGTTGTGGCACATGGGCTCAGTAGTTGCGGCTCATGGGCTCTAGAGCGCAGGCTCAGTAGTTGTGGCACACAGGCTTTGTTGCTCTGTGGCATGTGGGATCTTCCCGGACTGGGGATCGAACCTGTGTCCCCTGCATTGGTAGGCGGATTCTTAAGCACTGTGCCATCAGGGAAGTCCAATATGAATTCTTCTGATCCATGAACGTGGGATATATTTCCATTTATTTGTGCCCTCTTCAATATCTTTTATAAATGTCTTATAGTTTTCAGTACAAATCTTTTACCTCCTTGGTTAAATCTATTCATAAGTATTATATTACTTTTTGATGCTATTGTGAATGGGATTGTTTTCTTTATTTCTCTTTCAGATATTTCATTGCTGGTGTATAGAAATGCAACTGATTTTTGTCTGTTGATTTTGTAACCTGCAACTTTAGTGAATTCGTTTATTAGTTATAACAGTTTTTGTTGGTATCTTTAGCATTTTCTCTAGGTCATGTCATCTGGAAACAGACAATTTTACTTCCTCCTTTCTCATTTTGATGCCTTTTTTCTGTTTGTTTGTTTAAATTTTTTTTTTTTTATTTTTTGGCCATGCTGCACGGCATGTGGGATCTTAGTTTCCCCGACCAGGGATCGAACCCACGTCCCCTGCATTGGAAGCACGGAGTCTTAACCACTGGGCTGCCAGGGAAGTCCCTTGATGCCTTTTATTTCTTTTCCTTTCTAATTTCTCTGGCTAGGACTTCCAGTACTATGTTGAATAGGAGTGGTGAGAGTGGGTACCCTTGTCTTGTTCCTCTTGAGTATGTTGTTAACTGTGCGTTTGTCAAGTATGTCCTTTATTTATTTATTTATTATTTTAAAAATTTTTTGGCTGTACCACGCGGCATGTGGGATCTTAGTTCCCTGACCAGGGATCAAACCCACGCCCCCTACAGTGGAAGCATGGAGTCTTAACCACTGGACTGCCAGGGAAGTCCCCATGTATGTCCTTTATTATGTTTGGGAATGTTCCTTCTATACCCAATTTGCATTTAACTGTTACGTCTTCTTCGTCTCCAATCTGTGACTGTTCCTTAGTCTTTTTCTTTCATGACTTTGACACTTCTGAAGGCCACCAGTTAGTTATTTTGTAGAATGTCCCTCAATTTGGAATTGTCTCCTGATTCCCAATGATTAAATTTATTGTCCGTTGTCTATTTCTGGCAAGAATACCACAGAAATTATATTGTGCCCTTCTCTGGCTCATATCATATAATGAGGCACATGATGCCCATGTCTTATTACCAATGGTTTTAATTTTGTTTGCTTGGTTAAGGTGGCATCTGCCAAGCTTCTCCTTTTAAAGTTATTCTTTTTCCCTTTATAATTATTAATTATTTTATAGAGAGACACTTGGAGACTATGCAAATATCCTGTTTCTCATCATACTTTTTACCTACTAATTTTATCAATCACTGATGTTTCTTGCTTACAATAATTATTACTGAAATGTGTGCCAAATGGTGATTTTCTCTTTCCATCCTTCTTTCTACATTAATTAAGCTTCTATTTTAAGGAAGAGCTACCTTTCTCTACTTATTTATTCAATTATTTATTTATAATATTATGGACTCATAGATATTTCTTTTATTCCATAATATTATTCTCATGATTTATTCATGGTTAGATTGTCCTAGATTTGGTCATTGGGAACTCCCTCAAGTTGGTTTGTTTTCTTTCAACATGCCCCATCATTTTTTTTTTTTAGGTTTTGAAGGCCATAGGTCTTTGTTGCTTTTGGTTGTTTTCTCTTCCAACCTCTTAAGAATGAAAAAAACACTCTTAGCTATGGAGTTGGCTTGCAAGCTATAGTTTGCTGATCCCTAGGCTAGAATCTAGATTAATCTTGCACTTTCCTTGTCCTAGCCCTGGAATCAGTTATTTCTACAGGGGGTGGGGGCTTTTATTGGAGAACAGTACCTCGAAATCAAGATCTGGGCACTAGGTATGCTCATTGCTATTGGGGTGTCATTGCTATTAGCCCTTTCAAGGAACAACGCTAGGAAATATGTGTATGTACTCACACAAATATACACACACATCTACATTCACCTATCTATCTGAAGAACTGCTAGTTCATACTGATATTTCTGATTCCAGTCCAATACCACAGAGTTTATTCTAGCCTTCCCCTTTGTAACTCCTTTGTAACTCCTTTCTCTGACATTGAGAAACCTGGTTGTTATTATCCACAATATATTTACTTATTTGTTCAATCCTAAAGTACACCTAAGTTTCAACATTGCTAACACACCCCTGTGAAAAACAGTTTCACTAAACAGTGTAGTTCTTTGGTTTTAGCCTTATAGGATATAGTCAAAGTATCATTTTCCAAAGTTACTTAGGTTAGTTCTTTTCTTTCCCACTCTCTTTGGGATGATTATATATTTCATCTGTAATATAATTATATTCACTTGTTACTATTTGCATTCCATTTTGGGGACTCCTGCCCCCCCCACAACTTCCTGGTTGATTTTTTTTAGTCATTCTGCCTGTCTGTCTGTCTGTCTGTCTCTCTCTCTCTCTCTCTCTCTCTCTATCTATCTATTTATCTATCTATATATCTATGCACAGCATAGGTAATTTTTTAAAGTGCCCAGGTGATTGAAGTGTGATTTAAGAGCTATTACATTTAGAATAGAGAAGTGGAAGATATAACTTTGCTCTTAAGGATGCTATAATCTAGGTACAAGTAAGCACACGTGTGAATCAATAAAATTGTAATTGTAAATTAAAATAATGCCTTATGTGCTTTATGTAAGGCAGCACAAATCATATTAAAGGAACAGGGAATGAGCGTAAGAATCAGGGTATGATGGAATTAGATAAGTAAGCCTTCTTAGACGTGTGTTGAATTTTGTCTTAAAGAAGAGAGGGGTGAAATCATCCTAAAATTACCATTTCTTTAAAGATGAAAATCTACAGCTGGTAAACCATGAAGCAAGTTCCATGGCAGTGGATGTTGTCCCTCATGTTGACAACCCAACCTTTGAAGAAGATGAAACTCCTGATCGAGAGACTGCTGTTCGAGAAATTAAATCATAAAATCTGTGTCAATAGAAAACTTGAACCTTTAGTAATAACAGAACTGCCAATCAGGGCCTAGTTTGCTATTAATGAACTAGAATAACTTAATAAGAATGATACTGAAAGTGATGAGATGACTAATATTATGCTATAGTTAAATGACTTAAAATATTTAACCTATTAACTTTTTCCACAAACTCATTATATAATGTTTTTCATAGGCAAGTTTCCTCTCAATAGTGTAGCAACATTTTTAAACATTCAAAACTCTTGTCAAGTAGTCATGTTTTCCATTTATAACAATTTTCTTATAAAAACATGTTGCTTTTAAAATGTGGAGTAGCTGTAATCACTTTATTTTATGATAGTATCTTAATTACAAATAATACTACTTTAGCTTGGGCTATATGTGTCAGGGTTTTTCTCCAGGTGCTTATATTGATCTGGAATTGTAATGTAAAAAACAATGCAAACTTAGGCTAGTACTTCATGAAATGTCTATTTAAGCTACATTAAGTTGATAGAACAAGATTAAAGCAAAATATTCATTTTAACTATTTTTTGTTTTTAAAATTAGGCTAAATGTACTTCATATGAGTGTCAAGCATAGTTTATCAGAGAATATGGACTGGACTGGATTGATTGGTATATTAGTGACACCAATTTGACAAAAGATGATAGACAAAAACTGTACTTACAGAAACACTGTATAACTATTTCTCAAACTTTACTTATGGGACTTTCAAAAGCAGAGTATATAAATCATCATACTATTTGAAAATGATTATGAATAAGTCACACAAAAATTGGTAATTGATCTTTGTGTATGAATTTGTCTACAGAAATTACTCTGTAGAAAATATTTTCCAAACAATGTTGACTTTGAAAATTGAGTTTACATTTTACCTAAATGGGCTAAAATAACATTAGGTAAACTAAAATTCTGTCCATGTAGCTATAAATTTTGTGAATGCATTTTCTTGGTGTTTGAAAAAGAATTGGGGGAGGGGGAGAATTCCAGGTGCCTTAATAAAAAGTTTGAAGCTTCATCCACCAAAGTTAAATAGAGCTATTATTAAAATGCACTTTACTTCTATTCTCTGTGGCTTATCTTTGGTTTTAGAGTTTTGTTTCCAGTACACATTCCAGCAGAATTTAGGCAAAAGCAGAATAGACATGTATTTTTGTTGGGTAAATGTAGAATGGATGAAACCATTGCATTCTTGTACACTGATTTGAAATGCTGTAAATATGTCCCGATTTGTATTGATTCTCTTTAAATATAAAATGTAAATAAAATATTCCAATAAAAGTTTGTGTTTGGTGTTTAGTTATCATATGCTAACTTTTAATATATTCTTGGATTTAGGAGGGAAAAAGGTTTAATGTAAATGGTCATTGATATATTTGATCAATAAAAACTAAAACTTTACATTTACATATTTCACTACATAGAGAGGAACTGCTGCCACTATAATATAACTGAACCTACCATGAATTATATTTAAATGTCAGCAAGGTAAATAATGAGGTTGACCACTGATAATATAAGGTTAGAAAAAGACCATGATGTCAGTCCATCTTTATACGACCCAAGACATAAGGCCGTTTCATTGCTTTAAAGTTACCTTTTCCTTCAGCCTTCTCTTTGGCAGTATCATTCTTGGGATGCTGTTAATGAGTTAAATGAATCTCTTTATTTTGCCAAACATGTTAAGAATAAACAAACAGTTGCTTGTAACACTTCAGAACCATGATTATCAAACCAGTCTTCTGTGGCAATATGCCAAATGTACGTGTGTGTGATGCCACACAATAAAGTTGGCCTATATTCTTAGAAAATAAATCATTTCAAGCTTTGTGGGGTTTCTTCTGGGGAGGCATTTATAACTTTTTAAATTTTTAATAGCTGTATTGACATATAATTTATATACCAAAAATTTACCCATTGTAAATGTATGGTTCCAAGATGCCTCGCAAATGTATATAGAGTTGTGCGATTATTATCACCACAATCAAATTGAGAACATTTCATCACCCCAGAAGGTCCCCTCATATCCATTTGCACTCAGTTTCTGCTCCCATTCCTAGCCCCAGGCAACCACCAATCAGCTTTCTGTCTCTATGGATTTGCCTATTCTGGACATTACATTTAAATGGAATCATACAAGATATGGCCTTTTGTGACTGGCTTCTTCCACTTGGAATAATATTTTCAAGGTTCATCCATGTTGAAGCATGCAACAGTACTTCATTCTTTTTCATTGCTGAATAATATTCCATTGTACAGGTATTCCATATTTGGTTATCCATTCATCAGTTAACGAACACTCAGATCGTTACCACTTTTTGGCCATTATGGATAATGCTGCTATGAACATTCATGTACAAGTCTTTGTGTAGATGTATGCTTTCAGTTCTCTTGGGTATATGCAAAGGAGAGGAATTACATGTCACTTGTGAACTTTCTTCCTGGTATTATCTTTTGATAAGAAAAAAGATTTGGAGCAATAGACTTTATTATTTTCACATGGTCAAAATATAAGCTGGTTCCTTTAACAGTGGCAGTAGATGTATTTGTATGTATAGGTAGTCTCCAACTTAAGAAGGAGGGGTTTTCTGAGAGTTCATTTGTAGGTTTAGTAGAAATCAGGTTGTATTATCTTATAAGTAAGAATACACATGGTTCCCAGGTAAATCAGTAAAAATACACTTAAAAATACAACTGGAATGCTAGGAACAATTCTTTTCCTCCCTCCCTCTGGTTTTGGTTCATTTACTAAATATTTTAGTTATGTTCTATAATATCTGGATCAACTTTATCACCTTAGGTTATAAAAATTTTCCTTACTCATTGTATCTTCTGTTTGGAGTGGATTTTTAAAATATCTTTAAACATATTAAACAATATAAAATTTACATACTACTTAATGTAATGAACTTAAAAGAAGTTCATTATTATGGGGGACACTTTGACCACCAGAGAAAAATGTTCATTATCTTCTACCTTAGAGGCAATTCAGTGAAAAGTTTGAAAACCACTACTCACTAGTTCTTAACTTTTTTTCCTCCAGAAACATACAATCTCATGAATGTGAGACACTTATGGACATACCATTTTTGATGGTTAGAGTAGTAGTATATATAAATTGAGTTTAGCATGTATAGTTAGTGGCAATTTCTCTTCCAAATAACATCCCAGTTCTGAACCACTGCCTTAGAAAATTTTAATAGGCATGTCCTGATAGAAACTTTAAAAAAAAAGCAATTCAGTCATCCAAAATTCATTAATAGAGCTTATTTTTTAAAAGATGCCTATTAGCTCTTAATGGAAACATGATTACCCCCAATTTGTTGTGAAGTTTGATTTTCAAATATCTAATTTGCTTTCAATTAGTGCATCTAAAACTTTAATGTGCCTACAAATTACCTGGGGATCTTGTTAAAATGGCACACTCTGATTCTAAGGTCTGGAATAGGTTCTGAGATTCTGAATTTCTAGCAAGCTCCTGGGTGATGCAGATGTTGCCGGTCCAGAGTCTGTATTTTGAGTACTACAGCTTTATATGGCTCTCCTCTAGAATCTTACTGCTCCTAAGCCTGCTGCAGACTGTAAAATATCAACTAAGCTTGTGAAATTCATTTCAAATAAGAATCCAGTGGAATCTTGAGTGACAGCCTCAGCCTTTCCATGGCACAGGTTTGGAGTTGCGATTTGGGGTTTCCTAGTACCTTTTCACGTAGGTGTTTGAGACTATGATTTAGAAGGCTGAGTCAGCTGGAAGACTGACCTCTGGATAAATGAGGTATTATTCATCTCTGCGTGGTATATCATTGTGTCCATAAATACGTGGCTTGGATAAATCAGAAAACAAGCATGGGAGTAGACAGATGAATTGGGAAGCTATTATTATAGTGCCGCAGGAAAGTGATGTGAGGCTTATCTGAAGAGATAATAGGAGGATGGGATGGACTTTTGAAAAAAAACGTAGAGGGGTGTGTGTGTGTGTGTGTGTGTGTGTGTGTGTGTGTGACAGTGGAGGTGGTGGGAGTAAGATGTTTAAGACTATTCCATAACACAGCAACCATACTGGTTGATTGTAAAGCAACCATACTCCAATAAAAGTTAATTTAAAAAAAAGCCTATTCTAAGGTTCCTTACATGCACCCCAATGTTCATAGCAGCACTATTTACAATAGCCAAGATGCGGAAGCAACCTAGGTGTCCATCAACAGATGAATGGATAAAGAAGATGTAGTATATATATACAATGGAATATTACCCAGCCAGCGCAATCCAAAAATGGGCAGAAGACCTAAATAGACGTTTCTCCAAAGAAGATATACAGACTGCCAACAAATACATGAAAGGATGCTCAACATCATTAATCATTAGAGAAATGCAAATCAAAACTACAGTGAGATATCATCTCACACCAGTCAGAATGACCATCATCAAAAAATCTAGAAACAGTAAATGCTGGAGAGGAAGTGGAGAAAAGGGAACACTCTTGCACTGCTTGTGGGAATGTGAATTGGTACAGCCACTATGGATAACAGTATGGAGGTTCCTTAAAAAACTACAAATAGAACTACCATATGACCCAGCAATCCCACTACTGGGCATATACCCTGAGAAAACCATCATTCAAAAAGAGTCATGTACCACAATGTTCATTGCAGCTCTATTTACAATAGCCCGGAGATGGAAACAACCTAAGTGTCCATCATCGGATGAATGGATAAAGAAAATGTGGCACATATATACAATGGAATATTACTCAGCCATAAAAAGAAACGAAATTGAGCTATTTGTAATGAGGTGGATGGACCTAGAGTCTGTCATACAGAGTGAAGTAAGCCAGAAAGAAAGACAAATACCGTATGCTAACACATATATATGGAATTTAAGAAAAAAAAAATGTCATGAAGAATCTAGGGGTAAGACAGGAATAAAGACACAGACCTACTAGAGAATGGACTTGAGGATATGGGGAGGGGGAAGGGTAAGCTGTGACAAAGCGGCGAGAGAGAGGCATGGACATATATACACTACCAAACGTAAGGTAGATAGCTAGTGGGAAGCAGCCGCATAGCACAGGGAGATCAGCTCTGTGCTTTGTGACCGCCTGGAGGGGTGGGATAGGGAGGGTGGGAGGGAGGCAGACTCAAGAGGGAAGAGATATGGGAACATATGTATATGTATAACTGATTCATTTTGTTATAAAGCAGAAACTAACACACCATTGTAAAGCAATTATACTCCAATAAAGATGTAAATAAAAATCAAAAGGAAAAAAAAGAATGAAATAATGCCATTTGCAGCAACATGGATGGACCTAGAGAATATCATACTAAGTGAAGTCAGACAAAGACAAATATTATATGATATTACTTGTATGTGGAATCTATAAAATACAAATGAATCTATTTACAAAACAGAAACAGATTCACAGACATAGAAAACAAACCTCCTAAAGGGGAAAGGGGGGGCAGATAAATTAGGTGTGTGGGGATAACAGGTACACACTACTATATATTAAATAGATAAGCAACAAGTATTTACTGTATAACACAGGGAACAATGTTCAATATCTTGTAAGAACCTATAATGGAAAATTATCTATATATGTATAACTGAATCTGCTGTACACCTGAAACTAACACAATATTGTAAATTAACTATACTTCATTTTTTTAAATGTAGGAAATAAAAGACTATTCCAAGGTTCTTAGCTTGAGCATGTTGGTAAACAGTGGTGCTCTGAACTATGAGAAGCTGGTAGAAGAAACAACTTTGGGCAGGGAGGATATTAGAAAAATAAATTTGGCTTTGGACATGTTGCCTTGAGGTAGCTATAAACGATATGTCATGGTTTGTAGTCAGACAAATCCAGGTTCAAATCCCAGCTCTGCCGTTTATTTAGTTATGTGATCTTAGGCAAGTTACTTAACTTCTCTGAGCCTCCTGTTCATCTGCAAATTAAGGTTGTAAAAAATGTACAAACTTATTAATGAGGGTTAAATGACTATCCGTATATACAGTCATAGATAGATATAGATAGATATTACCAGCACAGTACCAGCAGTGATATCCATGGCAGTTTGTAATTCCTGTCCTTCGTCCCTAAAAACAATGTACATTAACATAAACAATCGAATAGAGTGACATGCTCTGCTCTTTTAAGGCACTTTCAGAAAAATACTTTTATTTGTAAAAGCTTGAAATATAGTGCATGACCAAGCCAAAACTATATCACAGGAGTAATTTAAAAGTGTTTTATTTACATAATCAGTGAAATGTTTTACTACAGCGGGAGCTCGCTAAATGCCCCCCGCTCTAAGCCAAAAGCGGGTCCGATTCTATAACAGGGAGCATGTGGGTGTATCTGAATGGAGTTGCGCAGTAACGAGGCATAGGAACCATCCAGTTCTGCACAGCCCTTGCTACAACTCTTAAAGTTTAAGGATATTGGAAAAGAATGTGGTTTGATGAGGAAGGAAATAAAAAGGGGAAGGAAAGGTATCAGTAAAAATAAAGAAGGAAGATACATTTGCCACATTTACTGATCTTTCACCAGGAAGATAAGAAATTATCTTCCTTAATACACATCCAAATTAGGATGGCTTTTCCCAAGGATACATTGCAGTTTGGGCTGTGGGAAGACTGCCTCTTCCCACCCTGTCCGGAAAGCTGCCTTCGGACAAACGACTGCGTTTGAGAGAATCCCAAATTGACCTTTTTCTCACCTCCAAGAAAAATCCCTGCTCGTAGCGCACGCCTGACTTCTTTGGGCTGGCCCACATTTTGCGAGGGTTAAGACACAGACGCAACTCCAAGGCAGAATTCTTTGGCTCCACAACTAGGCATCCGGGTGTGCCCCACCCCATTTTTTAAAAAAAGCCAGATCCTTGAGGCTTCATTCTCAAAATAGCTTGCCAAGAGCCCCTTGTTTTTTGTAGACTGGCTCCCAACTCCTTCCTTCCTATAAACGTGTTTTCGCTTTTAGTGCACTCTTTAATTCTGGTGGGCTTAGTTATCGCAGTAAATAAAAACGTCCCTCAAGTAATTTCTCACTATGATGTCTCACAAACCACTGACCTCATTCACCTTAGTGTTTAAGCAGCTGCGTATCGTTGTCAAGGTACAAAGAGGTGCAGCTTGCCCTGAAAGGGATTTTTTTTTTTCTTAAAGAGTTTAAGAAAGAAAAAAAATCGCTCATAAATTGTTTATATCCAGTAAAGCAAAGTTGGATGACATTTTCTGTGGCTGATTACAACAGTTAAATAGAACAAATCTGGGAAGGGAGGAGCGCTGCGTAAACAGCACTGTGTGGCTTCTGGAGATTTTATATTCTTATTGTACACGCGGAAAGAGCTTAATCTAAGGAAGATTCTCAATCAGACAAGGGATCGTATCAAACTCCACTTACTGTGTGACCTTGGATAAGTCACCGAACCCGACTGCGCATTTGTTTATTTATGTGCCAGTTGGGGAATGAGATATGCTTCGTGAGACTTCTGCCAGGATTATGTGAGACATTGTGTGAAATCTCTTTTGTACGTAAGAGCTCATTAAACGTTAGTTGCAGCTACTGCTCCTTCCCAGAATGGCCGTTCGTTACTCCCAAATTCCGGAAACTGTTTTCGACAGTTTAACACCCTTGGCTGTAAAAGGATGAGAAGAAACAACACTTCTATACCCGGGCTCACTTATTTGCTAGAAAACGCTTTAAACTTTCGATAGGCAAAATCCACTTAACTGGTGGCGGGACCCGCTTTGAAAGCACCCCAACCCAGTTCTCTCCCCAGTGGATTGTGGGAAGTGTAGTCCCGAGCTCCAGGTGCTTCGAGTACAGAAAAGCGGGGAGTAAACTACAACTCCCAGAAGGGAAAGGAACGGGACTATTTCCCAGTCGGGCGGTAGCGCTGTGGGAGGGAATTGGCAGTCTTGCTGCCTACGTGGGAGAGAAGGGAGGGTTGGGGGAAGTGTGGAAAAGCAGAACCAGAGCGGCTGCCGCCTGAGGCAGATTTGGTGGGAGAAGTAGAGGGGAGGAAACGGGTGGAGGGGTGAGGTGAGGAGGGCATCTGGGTCGCTGCTTCCGGGCGGCATAAAGTTCTTCGCGATGTGGCTGAAGCCCGAGGAAGTGCTCCTGAAAAATGCGCTGAAGCTGTGGCTGATGGAAAGGTCCAACGATTACTTCGTGCTGCAGCGGCGTCGGGGCTACCGGGAGGAAGGCGGCGGGGGGCTCACAGGTAAGCTTTGGCCATCCCCCTCACCCCCTCGCCTCTGGGCCATGTTCGCTGGTACTTAAAAGGTGTTGAGGGACACAGTCGTCGCCGCCCGCCGCCCGATCCTAAACCCTGGGCGGGGGTGGGTACTAGGGTTCTTCTCCCGCCACCACCTTTCCTTCGCCCTCACTGAATCCTGAGAACGCCTCCCTGGACCAGCAGTCGATCTTTGGGTGGAACGGGGAAAGGGAGGAGGGGTTCCTTCTGAAGCCAAGGAAGAATCTGAGGTAAAGGAAGTGTTCTTTCTGAGGCAGAGTACCTGCCCTGTCGCTTTCCATGGGGGAGGGGGCTGGTAACGAGCGTTAGACGTGGCAGGTCGCATTTAGTCTGGTGACCCGGGCCAGTTCGCAGTTGTGCACTTAACTTTTTTCACAAGCCTCCCAGCCCCTCCCCTGCCCCCCATCGGTAACAGCCACGCTGGGGGTGGGAGGTGTAATTGTGTGGGAGGAGGGATGATGAGGAAAAAGGGAGGAGCTCCAATCCTGTCTCGAGGAGTAGGCATCAAATGAGAGGTTAGGGAGTCACGGGGAGGGTCCGAGTGCGGGGGAGGGTGAGGGGTAGGTCTCAGAATTGCTGAACCCTCCGATTTATCATCTTTCACTTTGTCTCCAAGTTTTCAATCCTTGGGATCCCCTCTCAAAGTAACCTTCGTAATTCATTTCTCTCTGGAGGAAAGAGAGAAATGCCCTTTCTTTCAAAACCAAGGTTGTAAGCAAACCAGTTAAACAAACGGAAGTTTCTCTTCCCGCCTAATCTATCCTGCCTTCACTTCTTTGATTTACAAATCAAGAACTCTGTCTGGGTCTAGTGTTTAAAGCCTCCAAGGAGTTTTGGTCTGAGACCTGTCGTCTTGGGCAGGGGCATGCAAACTTTTGGTCATTGGGAGACCAGAGCTCTTTATCGTGACAACTTCTAGTTTGGTATTGTGGCCTTGAAGTGATGAACCAGACTTAATTCAGCAGCGAGATTGAACGGGAAGAGGGAAGAGTCCCAAAACCTTCATGTTAGTCCCATCCTAATCTCCTGTTGAATTACATTCGACAAATTCTTTCATTTATTCAATCCGAAGAGCCTACTATGTGCCACATGGAATGCTAGGGTACAAAGATAATTAACATTCAGTTCCCTGCCTTCGAAGTGCTCTTAATCTGGCAGAGGGTCGGGTTTGGGGGAAGTAACCAGCAAACCAGGCAAATTATAATTATAACCCGTTAACTACTAAACCAGGCAAATTGTAATTAGAACCAAATAACTGAAGGGTTGGGTAAAGATTCATGGAGGAGGTGACATTGCTTTTTCTCTTCTGGTAAATGGTGTCTACCTCAGAGATGAGAGGATAAAATGAAAGTTAACAGGAGCCAAATCAATGTGTTTTGTTAAGATGGTGATGAACATGTGCTGTTATTTCCTTTTTTTCCCAAGACCCCAGCAGTGTGGAGAGAATTTTGAGGTTCTATGGGACATTTAAAAAAAAATCTTGCATGACCTATTCATCCTATCCAGCGTCTGAAAAAGCTCTCTTGAAAATGTGGCAACAAAAATTGCCTGATTAAACTTCACATTTTGTCGTTTTCTCATTCTCAAAAATTACCAGTGTTATTTTGCAGAGGAGTCTTTCCATTTATTAGATGTATATGTTTACCAGATTAAAACTTGAGAATCAATGGTCATAATTACCCAGTGACAATTCACCCACTTGAGTCCGTTGAGAACAGATCAGAATATATTTAAAACAGATTTTCCAGCCCAGTGTTACAGCACAATATTTTGGTTCCCCATAATCTTACTTTACCAGAATTTTTCTGGTACTCCTGGCCTCATCTACCAAAGAAGTGTATTTCACTTTGTTACAACTACTGTGTTCCTGAAAATTAATAAGTAAATCAGCTTTTTGAGAATCAAATCACTGTTATGTAGTAGTAAATGTTTTTTTACTGTTGCAAATTTTCTTTATATAATCACTCCTTGCTTTCTGTGTTTGGTTTTTCATTTGACATAGTTTTTTTTTTTTTTTTTTTTTTGCCACGCGGCTTGTGGGATCTTAGTTCCCTGACCAGGGGTTGAACCTGGGCCCTCGGCAGTGAGAGCTCGGGAGTTGTAACCACTGGACCTCGAGGGGATTCCTTTGACATGCTTTCTTAGAGCGTGGATCAGTTGCACCAGTTTCTTATCTCTATCCTACCCACTCCCATTTACTCTAGCCCCATTTCTTTAGAATAAGAGAGTGTTTATCTGAAGAAATAAACCAAGATTTCTTTTTTTTTAAAATAAATTTATTTATTTTTGGCTGTGTTGGGTCTTCGTTGCTGCACGTGGGCTTTCTCTAGTTGCGGCGAGCGGGGGCTACTCTTCCTTGTGGTGCGCGGACTTCTCATTGCAGTGGCTTCTCTTGTTGCGGAGCACCAGCTCTAGGTGTGCGGGCTTCAGTAGTTGTAGCAGGCGGGCTCAGCAGTCATCGCTCGCAGGCTCCAGAGCACAGGCTCAGTAGTTGTGGCGCACGGGCTTTGTTGCTCCGCGGCATGTGGGATCTTCCCGGACCAGGGCTCGAACCCGTGTCTCCCGCATTGGCAGGCAGACTCTTAACCACTGCGCCACCAGGGAAGCCCTAAACCAAGATTTCTGCCACACATGTATGTTGAGAACAGCCACAGCCCCATTTTGTGGTTAGTTCGTATCTCTGCATGTTTGCTTTATCTGTTGTATTGTCAAGATGCTTGAAATTACCACATGAGAGCTACCACTATATTTCGTGTAAATTAAACAAAATGGATCAGAATGGAGCAAAGAGGTGTTTTTAAGGTTCGTTTGGTTCTTTGTGGTCCAGAGCAAAAGTGTGCTGATTTTCATGGCTGCTCGATTACTGTATTCTTACTTAAAATCGTGAAGCCAAAAGCTTTGATGTGCTTTACCACAAATCCACATTTGGATTAGCTCTCACGGGAGTTTGACTGTGTGCCAGCATAAGCTTGCCTTTGTCCATTTTGTTTGCTAAAATCCAATGTTACGTGCTCCCCCTTTAAGATATTCGTTTATATATTTTTTAATGAAGAAAAGATAATGACCATCTAGAAATGTTAATAGTTGTACTTTCTTTAAGATTTCATTTCTTGGCCATGTGATAATTGGCAATAAGCACCAGCAATGTAATGACTTTAGCTGTGGATTTGGTGAAGTTAGTTGACTCTTTTTTTTTTCTTTCATTCTAATAATGGAATTGGAGCAACAGAGAACCCTAGGATGGTTTTAGCAAGAGACTAATTTGGAAGTTAGAGTTCTTAAATCCTTTTCTAAATTTCTGAAACACTTCTAGTGGATATCTGGTAGATTACTTACCATTTGCCTGACTGTATCTTACTTAATTGTCCTGGTTCACAGCAGGGTGGAATATCTTGTGAAAATTTTTGTTATACATAAGATTATTTTTCAGATAAAGTGATCTGTACTTTATTACTTCTCATTTAGAGAAGTAATTCACCCTTCTGTAACTGTATTTTTGCAGTTACCTTGCATTATTCCTTGTTCCTCCTGTCTGATAAGTGTGATGACTTTTCTCTGGCACCTAAATTTATCACCTGGCTTTATGTAATTAAAAATAATTTATGCATATTTGGCTTATTAAGCACAAATGAACAATTTGCTCTGCTTGGCAGATGGGAGCTACTACATGAGTGAAATTATGGGGCTACATTCTATTAAGTATTCTAGTGTATGGGACTTAGGAAGGTCTGCCAATTAGGAAGCTTTAATTTAGATAGTTTGTCGAGAGTATTTTGCTCTTGAATCTTCCATATCTGAACAGTGTAAGCAGGTCTTGTGTGTTGGATTGACAGCCTCCCTCAATAGGCCTCTTTTTTTGTGATGTAGAACAAGACTAAGAAATAAAACATGAAAATGGAGGATGTTTCCTTATCTGTTCTTTCATCTTGGCATCATTACTTTGAAATTAAACCATCTGTAAAAACTAGAACATGGTAATGTTTGAAATGAGCTTTCCATTTCAAAATGTTTTATGATATTTATATAAACTTAATAAATCACTATGTGAGTTATCATAATTAATAAACACATACATAAAAAACAATAAGGTAGCCTTTTAAAAAAGTTGTTAATGACCATCCCTCAAAAATACAAGGCTTTTCTCTCCTTTTTCCCTACCCCGAGCTCAAGGACCAAACTCTGAAAATGTTCTCAGTTTTCCTTGGCAAAATATCCCTGCATTCCATGCTCACAAAGGAACCATCTGGTAAAATTTTGGCCTCCCAGGTACCTCATTACTGGGACCAGGGTGCACAAATGGTGGCCTTGACATTTCATTTTACATAAGGAAAGATCAACCCTCCCCCACCACACATACACTGTAAATTAATAAATATAATTTTGGCTTATTAAAGAGAAAATCCCATAGGGCAACCCCTAGGGAGGCAAATCACACTGTATGCTCTGCTCCTTTTTTCCATCCCTGGAACCTGGATCCCTGTGAAATCAAGCAAACAATTGCCTTTAAAGATTTCCTAGAATGATAAAGGACAGCTTTGTAGGAGGTTTTGACATATGAAGGATGGTCAGTGTCACCAATTTTTCTAGGTAGTAATGGAAGGATTATTATTTTTTTTGGTAGGGATACATCTATATTATTATCTGTCTAAAACATTAATTATGCTTACAACTGAATTTTTTTAACATCTTTATTGGAGTATAATTGCTTTACAATGTTGTATTAGTTTCCGCTGTACAACAAAGTGAATCAGTTATACGTATACATATATCCCCATATCCCCTCCCTCTTGTGTCTCCCTCCCACCCTCCCTATCCCACCCCTCTGGTGGTCACAAAGCACCGAGTTGATCTCCCTGTGCTATGTGGCTGCTTCCCACTAGCTATCTACCTTACATTTGGTAGTGTATATATGTCCATGCCTCTCTCTCACTTTGTCCCAGCTCACCCTTCCCCCTCCCGTGTCCTCAAGTCCATTCTCTAGTAGGTCTGCATCTTTATTCCTATCCTGCCCCCAGGTTCTTCATGACCATTTTTTTTTTAGATTCCATATATATGTGTTAGCATATGATATTTGTTTTTCTCTTTCTGACTTACTTCACTCTGTATGACAGACTCTAGGTCCATCCACCTCACTACAAACAACTCAATTTTGTTTCTTTTTACGGCTGAGTAATATTCCATTGTATATATGTGCCACAACTTCTTTATCTATTCATCTGTTGATGGACACTTAGGTTGCTTCCATGTCCTGGCTATTGTAAATAGAGCTGCAATGAACATTTTGGTACATGACTCTTTTTGAATGATGGTTTTCTCAGGGTATATGCCCAGTAGTGGGATTGCTGGGTCATATGGTAGTTCTATTTTAGTCTTTTAAGGAACCTCCATACTGTTCTCCATAGTGGCCGTACCAGTTTACATTCCCACCAACAGTGTAAGAGGGTTCCCTTTTCTCCACACCCTCTCCAGCATTTATTGTTTATAGATTTTTTATGATGGCCATTCTGACTGGTGTGAGGTGATACCTCATTGTAGTTTTGATTTGCATTTCTCTAATGATTAGTGATGTTGAGCATCCTTTCATGTGTTTGTTGGCAATCTATATATCTTCTTTGGAGAAATGTCTATTTAGGTCTTCTGCCCATTTTTGGATTGGGTTGTTTGTTTTTTGATATTGAGCATCATGAGTTGCTTGTATATTTTGGAGATTAATCCTTTGTCAGTTGCTTCATTTGCAAATATTTTCTCCCATTCTGAGGGTTGTCTTTTCGTCTTGTTTGTGGTTTCCTTTTGCTGTGCAAAAGCTTTTAAGTTTCATTAGGTTCCATTTGTTTATTTTTATTTCCGTTTCTCTAGGAGGTGGGTCAGAAAGGATCTTGCTGTGATTTATGTCATAGAGTGCTCTGCCTATGTTTTCCTCTAAGAGTTTGATAGTTTCTGGCCTTACATTTAGGTCTTTAATCCATTTTGAGTTTATTTTTGTGTATGGTGTTAGGGAGTGTTCTAATTTCATTCTTTTATATGTAGCTGTCCAGTTTTCCCAGCACCACTTATTGAAGAGGCTGTCTTTTCTCCATTGTATATTTTTGCCTTCTTTATCAAAGGTAAGGTGACCATATGTGTGTGGGTTTATCTCTGGGCTTTCTATCCTGTTCCATTGGAAGGATTGTTGACTGCATGCCTATAAGCTTTGGGCCTTTCTTCAGATACCTGGTAATACACTGCTCTCTCTCCCTTTCCCTTCCCCTGCTTGCTGCTGGGGTCTTTCCTCCCTGAAGCATAGGCTGGAAACCACCACTCCAGTTTACCTTAGGGTCCTGAATCCTCAATCCTCAAGAGTTACGTTAAAGTAATAATGATGTAGATTGTATGCAATTAGGTTGGTTTCTTTTCTTTCTTTCTTTTCTTTTTTTTTTGTTAAGATATTGGAGATTTATAATGTAAGTAGGAAATTAATATTTGCTGTCAAGTAGATGTCGTTCTAATGAAAAGAGAATCAAGACTTAAAAGTGTTGATACTGACCATCCTTCATTTTTCAAAACCTACAGAGTTGTTCTTTATTATATCATTCAAAGAGATCTTTAAAGATAATTTTTTACTTGATTTCACCTGTATCAAAATGTCCCAGGGAGGGAACTGAGCACAGTGTGATTTGCCCTCCCCAGGGGTTACCCTATGAGATTTTTAAAAATAAGTCAACTACAAGCTAAAATCCACAAATGCTTGAATACACCACCTAGTCCAGTGATTCTACCTACCCCATTCACCCTGCTTCCTTTATCTTCCCTGTTTCTTTAATATTTTTATGTGTCTATTCAGTTGTAATTGTTTTACAAAGGCTTTGTTTTGTCATTTGTAAAATGGGAACAAAACTTATTTTCCCTATCTCATGGCATTGTTATGTGAGTCAAATGAGTTTTGAAACCTTCGAGCAACTATATAGACATTTGAAGTTCATTTATCTATTAATGAAGGTACAAGATGTTAAGTGCCATTTTCTTTACCGAAGACCAAATGAGGATCTATATTTGTACCATTTTCCCTAGTAATTACTTTTCCCATGTTGTATATAGAAATTGATTTGGAGTAGTAACATTGAGTATATACAATATGCAGTGATATCACTACAAAATCAAAACACTGATAGTTAATCACTCAAGAATTTTGATATGATAATGACTATGCATCTATGGGTTTTTTGGTGGTTTTTTGGCCGCATGGCTTCTGGGATCTTAGTTCCCCAACCAGGGATTGAACCCGGGCCCTCGGCGGTGAGAGCGCAGAGTAATAACCACTGGACCACTAGGGAATTCCTGCATCTATGGTTTTTAATCAAAATAATATACAGCAATTAGAATAAAATAGCAGGACAGAATTTCTTTTTGACCTACAATTTCTCCAAACCCAGAAGTTCTCAAACAGTGCTTCTGTAGATACAAGTATAAGCATCACTTGTCTTAGTGGTATTGAAGAGTATGTATAACTTTAGTTATCTTAGTTACAGTTTTCAAAACATAATACTTGAAGAAGAAATAATGATTCAGCTGGTGAGAGCCCGTGTTTCTGGTGGACAGTTGTGGAAGGAGTATAGATGTAAAGTAAGCTAAAAATTAATAAAATAAAGGGCACTATAAAGTTTACCATGTTGCTGTACAGCTATGACATGGATTTTATATTACCTTGATGTTAGAAAATCTTCCCAGTTTTTCACCTTTTGCTGCTGTCATATGAGCACAACAGGTAAGAGTAAATCCTAAATGTGATGTTACAAGATACATTCATTCAACAGATAATTACCTAGTGTCTTCTAAAAATCGAGCACTGTTTTAGGTGCTAGAGATAACAGCAGTGAGCAGAGCAAAATCCCCATTCTCATGGGGCTAACATTTTTGTTGAGGGAGGCAAATAAACAAATAATATATGGCTGGTGGCAGTAAAGGATATGAAGAAAAATAAAGTAAGGTATAGTAATAGAGAGGGGAGGGGATTGGTATTTTAGATAAATTTGGTGTAGGAACACTTCTTTAAGGTAACCTATGCGCAGCGACCAGAGGGACTAGAGTATATGAGCCAAGCAGGTTTTTGGGAGCAGAGTGAATATACATAGTTCTGTCTGGGAATTTCACTGTGAAGGGAAGCAGAGAAATGGGTAGTAGCTGGCTACTGCCCTGGGTGTTGGGTATACAGTGATGAATAAAACAGAAATAGTTTCTACCCCCACAGACTTTATAATCTGGTGGGACAGACAAACAATAAACAAGTAAGCAAGCAAAAAACGTAATTATTGAGGTAGTCAGTAATAACATCAGCCTGGTTTGAGTGGCTTATAAATAGTCATGCATGAGAAGTATTTGAAACTCCCAAAGCAATTTTCCAGGACCAGATCTGGTGTAAAGTATGCTTATCTAATGTCCTGTTAAATGATACAAAGATTTCCTAAAAGCAGTGATTAATAACAATAGGTGGTATTCTGGTGGCAGAATCCCAGTGTGACATCTGTGGAGCAACTTGCCAAAAGCCAGTTTGGATTGTTTTTTAAAATTAAATCAGCCATCTCTCAGCACCAACAATATCTGGGCTGTGGTTTGGTAGAGAGAACTGGGGAGGACATTCTAAGTGGGAGGAATAATATGGTAGTGAAAAAGCAAAAGATGGAAGTTGTTGGGGACACAGCAAGTACTCCAGATTCATTTATTTGTGGTTGAAAATATGAGACTCAAGATATAGTGCCCTTAGCAACCAGAAAGGTTGTTGAAGAGCAATGTCCTCATCTATAGAAGAGGAAAACGCGGAAAACCAGAGAGAGAATATCAAAGGGACCTGAGAATTAAACCTTTGTTGTTTTTTGTCTCCACTGCCATTTCAATTCCCGCCTAGATGGTCTTGTTTTTTCCTCTCTCACTCCAGTATAAAAAAGTGAGTTTTAATCATTAGTTCTTCTCTTGTTTTAAACTAACCAAAATCATGGGGCCAGCTTTAGTTCTTTTAAATAATGATTTTAAAGCACTGTGCTATGTATGAGTTTTCATTTGCTGCCACACGTGCTTTTTGCTTTGCACCTGGGAATTCAGATGTTGTATTTTTAAAAATTTTCTGAGGGCTACTCATTTTGTACAGTGATGCATAAGTCTTGAAGTGTATTAAGGTGCTGTAAATAAAGATGGTAACAATTCTCATATTTCTCTATGTTTTAATCTTTAGAAGTATAGCTGGATTCGATTAATAATTCATGTATGCTTTTTTATCCCCATGACACTGTAATCTGCCATTTATGTCATCAGTTACTTACCTTTAAAAAATTCTAAATCCTTTAATGAAACAAAAATTTCAGTTAGGGAAGGAAAGGAGAGCTTAGGTATATCTAGTTTTCAAGTAAATGTCTTTAAAAAAGTGAAGGGAGAGGGAAAACAGGACAAAAGAGTTATTTTTATTAACAGTTTTCCAAAGCTCTTAGTGTAAAGTTGGCAGCTTTCAAAATGTCAGCTGTGGCTATTGGATAGTTGTAAAATAAGCATTCACAGTCTTGTTTTAAGGACTTAGAACTGGCAGCAAAAGCAGTAGAAACAGGAAAACCTACAACCTCTACTGAGAACACTACTTTCTCCTATTTGAATGTATTTCCTACTAAGAGTGCTGTCATTTTACTAATTAGTTTGTTCATCAACTTTTAATGAACTTGAGATTATAAAAAATTCAGTAAAGGTGTACTTGTTTGACTTTGTAAATACGGCAACTTAAGGCAAGATACAGAATCCACTATAAAGTTCCAGTAATCATTTCTATGGCCCCAAATTATAATCTAACATTTTACTTAGAATGGAAATTAAATCTTGTTTGTATTAGGAAGTTCATTTTAATGACTTCTGTAGCTAGAGCAGTGTTGCCTTACACAGTGTCCTCAATCTACTTTACAAGCAGAAAGAGCCACTTGTCAAATGAAAGTGTACTAAACTAGCACATTGATAATGAGTACCATCTTCAAGCTTTGGCTCTTTTATAGTGGCCCTTCCTCCAACACTCAGCTCTTGGTCCTACTTGTTCATCATTATCATTAACCTAATATAAAAAAGAAATGTTTATCAAATTTGCAGGTGTCTGAAAATGGAAAGGGACAGTTAATACCATAGATCAGTTTTCTCAACACTGGCCGTAGATTCAACTGAGAACCTTTTAAACAAACTAAATGACACTGGAATATTTATGGGTAAAATGATATGATATCTGGGATTTACTTTAAAATACTCTAGGAGGGATTAATGATAGAAGATTGGCAAAATGTTGATAATTATTGAAGTTATGTGATGGGCACATAGAAGTTTTAGTTTATTATTCTGTTTTTGAAAATTTTTATAATACAAAGTTAAGGAAAAAACAGAATACCCGGGCCCTGTCCCAGATGAATTAAATTAGAATCTCCAGGCTTTAGTAATTTTAAAAGTCGAGCTTGAGGAGTTTTTAAAAGTCCTCCAAATGATTCAAATTTGCAGTTAGGGTTGAGAATCACTATCATAGAAGGTAAAATCAAGATTCAGATAGAACTTGACAAGTTAGAATGCTCAGTTAAAATCAGTGAGCTAAAAGTTATCATAGGTAAATGTAAACTGCATTTAGGTTTTTTAAAAAATCAGCTGTACAGGACAGAGAATACCTAGGTTGGTGCTTATGTTTGTGAAGAAGATCACAGTGGATTGGTTGATCACAAGCTTAGTATGATAATAATATGACATAGGGACTGAAAAAGCTGGTATGATCTTTGACAGCATTAATAGAACCATGTAGCCCACAATATAAAAAGCCTGCATTTGTTCAGATCTTACCTGGTATTCAGGTTTGAGTGACACATTTCATAAGAGACTTTGACAAATAGGTGTGTTAAGAGAATGATAGAAGAAATAATAAGAGTTCCAGACAATCTCATGCAACAAACTGGTGAAAGAACTAGGTATATTTTAAGGTAGGCGAGAAGAATAAGCAAGGGGAGACAAGGTAACTATAATAATACTTGAAGACCCATCATATTGAATAGAGCATATGTTTTGTGTTACCCCAAAGTTGCAAGGAAGTATTGAATAGCATTTTATTTATCCTAAGAAAGACCTTCCTTTTTCTTTTTTTTAAGTGTATAAGAAATACCTTCATTTTTCTATCTTAAGGGCTAAAAAATGTTCATTGTAAAAATTTCAGAAAATATGTGTAGGTGTAAAAAAGAAAATAATGATCACCCATCATCCTGCTGCCTGGAGATAACCACTATAACTAGGATTGGCTACCTAATGTGTGTGGCCCAGTGCAAAATGAAAATGCAGGGCTCTTTGTTCAAAAATTTAGAATTTTAAGATGGGTGACGGTAGCGTATTAAAGCAAGCACAGGGCCCTTCCGAGCATGAGGCCTTAATGGACAGGCCACAAGCTCATAAAGCCAGCCCTGATTATAACATCTGGATATATACAATTCACCCTTGAGCAACATGGGGTTTGAACTGTGCAGGTCCACTTATATGTGGGGTTTTTTTCTCCAGTAAATACAACAGTACTACATGATCTGCGGTTGGTTGAACCCGAGGATGTAGAACCGCAGATAAGGAGGGCCGACTATGAAGTTATACGCAGATTTTTGACTGTGTGGCGGTTACCTCCCCTAACCCCTGTGTTGTTCAAGGGTCAACCATAAAATATTTTAGAAATAACTTTCTAATTAGTAGAAATTCCCACCAATGCAATAGGCTGCCTTGGGAGAACTCTGGAGTTTACAGGAAAAAGCCAGGCTTTCTATCAGGGATACCATAGAACAGACGAATGTATGGGTAGTTGTACTACATGACATGCTAGGGTGTTTTTCATCTCTGACATCAGTGATGCTCTATCTCTATCCATCCAAATAACTGGTTCATGAACAATAATCATTACCTGTAAATTGCCTATTTTTTAAAATCACAGAACCTTGCTTTTTTTGTTATCTTGCTGTGTCATTTAATAAAGTATTTCACATCACTTATGGTGATGAGTTTCCTTAAGAAGTTTGTTGCTACTTATATGTCAGGATGCTACCAAAACCACATAGACCTTTAATAGGGTCTAGAACATTGATACCTTACTCAGTTATAGACATTCAAAGAATGATTTGAATTTCTTGATATTTTTATATCTCTTGTTCTGTCATGCAGCTGAGAGACCGTATCTATTCTGTTCCCAATTTAATATTGCTATAGAACTTCCCATATGTAGGCTGATTCATGACCTTGGATATTCAGGCTGTCAGATGATAAACCTCTGTGTGTATGGAAAGGCAACCCAAAGTTGTCTGCTTGTTTTCTTGTACTTTTAGAACCCAGACACTGGCACATATTAATTCCTAAATGACTTGCAGGGACTTGATGATGATTATAGCTTAATGCGCTGGAAGACTTCCCCAAGTGACTAGAAATGTATTCTAGCACTAGCTTCCAAATTATTTGTTGCATGATTTTACACTAACTGCCTGATTTAAAGCACTTACAAAAACCGAACAATTTCCTTTCTACGTAGCGTAAAGCACTTATAATCTTGCAGACATTTCTGTTGCAAAAAAATGACCTTTCCTGCCAGTGGTTTTGACCACTTTGTCTGTCCCCAGTCTCAAACTTTCTATCAAAGAGCTAATTGTTATTGTTACTCAGGAATGATTATCTGTGGCCTCTCCTTTCCTTTCTACCTCCTCACACATCCACACTCCCACTGTTAACTTTCAGCTGAGCCAAACTTTTCTTTACCTCTTTGTTCTTTTTCTCATTCTTCTAATACTGCTTTTTCTAGGATATATAAAGAAGAAAATAGAATTTGAGCTACTTTTATTTAAAATGTGGTAAACATGAAATAAATGATTTTCCTCGCAAATTTGAAAAAAAATTTTTGAAAGCTTTTTTAGATCTTAAATTCTTGGAAGCCAAATCCAGCAGCTTTAACAGTGCCGTGTTTAATGAATGCTTTTGTTTGAACTCCTTTATTTTGACAGTTTTGTCAAGGTATTGCATGTTTATTTATATAAACAGACATTCATACACTTGATTCCATTTTTTCAACCTGAAGATAGTTACCTCTTTTGGTTGTTTTTTACTACCACTCTTTTATCTATTTTAGTATTTTCACTTTCCCATCTTCAAACTGAGAACATCCTCCTTTTTTCCATTTCCCGAATAATTTCAATTACATTGCTCTGAAGAAGCCAGCTGCATATGTTTAGCTCCCACGTTTATTTCTTTTTTTTTTAAAGACTTAAAAAAATTTTATTTATTTATTTATTTATTTATTGGCTGTGTTGGGTCCTAGTTTCTGTGCGAGGGCTTTCTCTAGTTGCGGCGAGCGGGGGCCACTCTTCATCGCGGTGTGTGGGCCTCTCACTGTCGCGGCCTCTCTTGTTGCGGAGCACAGGCTCCAGACGCGCAGACTCAGTAGTTGTGGCTCACGGGCCCAGTCGCTCCACGGCATGTGGGATCCTCCCAGACCAGGGCTCGAACCCGTGTCCCCTGCATTGGCAGGCAGATTTTCAACCACTGCACCATCAGGGAAGCCCCCACGTTTATTTCTTTATCTTTCACCAACTTCCACTTTTCTTACCTTATCCTTGATCTCTTAGCCAGATCTCCAATTTCTTACCCTTTTTCACTCTGAAAGTGATAGATTTTGCCTTTTATCTTCAAGCTCTTCAGTAATTCCCTCATTATTAGTTGATATATAATCACTTCCTCTGTCTCTTCTCTTCATTCCCATTCTCTCTTCCCTGGTACTGTCTCTTTCATAATATTTGTTTGGATGTTCATATTTCTTTTTCTTAGTCTTCAATTCATATTAAAGCTTTTTCATATCAGATAATTTCTTTTTTTATGCAAACTTTACTTATTTATTATGTTTGCCTGCGTTGTCTTAGTTGCGGCATGCGGGCTCTTCCTTGCGGTGCGCGGGCGTCTCTCCAGTTGTGGCGTGCAGGCTCCAGAGGGCATGGGCTCTAGTTTGTGGCAGGCGGGTTCTCAGTAGTTGTGGCACGTGGGCTTAGTTGCCCCACGGTATGTGGGATCTTAGTTCCCCGACCAGGGATCGAACCAGCGTCCTCTGAATTGCAAGACAGATTCTTAACCACTGGACCACCAGGGAAGTCCAGATAATTTCTTCTTTCTATAATCTGCACGTGTTGTGATTGCCAAAATCTTTCTTGATACTTGGCCTCCACTATCAAAACCCTCTGTAAGATTGCTAATTGATGTTATGCTGCATTTGTGACCCCTATTTTTACTTTTTACCAATTCCTACATCTACTTTCGCACCCTTTTTTTTCAGCTGAGCCAAATTTCTCTTTATTTCTTTGCTCTATCTCCTAGTCTTCTAATTTACCTCCTTCTATGCTTATAATAACTTCCTACCTCACATCTGCCAACCTACCTATCTTCTCATTCAAAGCTTGCTTGAAGTCTTAACTCCTTTTAAGTGGGTAAAGATAGGAAAATAGCCAAAGGCCTGTTTTATAATTGATTTATTTTTTCTAAGTCTATATGCTAAATAAAAGAGGAATGCCTCATAAAGTAAAACAAACACTCAACCAATCAAAGCTTCCAGAAAAGGAAGGTAAATTTATGTACTTCAGCCATCTCACTGATACAGTTAAGTCAACAAATTTTGCTCCTGTTGTGTCCAGCAATATGTTGAAAGTTAGGGATACAAACCCAGAGGTAGAAGACATGGTTATTGTCCCCAGAGAACTAATAATCTAGATAAGGAGGTAAGATAAATACACATGAAGCACTTAGAAAGTAGTTGTAATAACTAGCCTAATAATCAGAATTCTAGGTTGTGTCATATAGACTTTAAGTGCCATAAGTAATCAGACAAAAGGGAAGGCATAATTGCTTGGGGTTGCCAGTGAGGATTTCATAGGGGAATTGGGTCTTGAAGAAAATGTAGAATTTGGATTAGCCAGACTGGGCTACAAGACTTGCGTTAGCATTTCTAGGTTAAAAAGAGACTTGCTTAGCAAAGACTTTAAGGGAGAAATTAGTTGTTTAAGAAAACAGCGAACTTTATTCTAGGGAGGAGTAGGAAATATCAGATAATTAAATTGAAAAAGCTAAATGATCAAAGCCTTGAATTCCAAATTGAGAAATTAAATGTTAAAAAGAAATTCCCCTTACTTAGGCATTTTAATTAATCAAGGTTTTTTATCTTGTTTAAATATCCATTGTTTTCTTATAATAGTATTAGCTAACACTGAGTCTTTTGCTATGTGCTAAGCATTGTGCTAAGTGTTTTATGTGTAATAATAACTCATTTCATCTTTACAACAACCTTTTGTGGTGGGCTCCATTTTTACCCCCTTATTTTACAAATGAGGATGAAGAAAACGTAATTACAACTGGCTCAAGTTGACACAAGTAAGTACCAGAGCCAGGATTCAAACCTAGGTAATCTCTGGTACCAGAATCTACATTCTTTTGTTTTGTTTTGTTTTGTTTTTTTGCGGTACACGGGCCTCTCACTGTTGTGGCCTCTCCCGTTGCAGAGCACAGGCTCCGGACGCGCAGGCCCAGCGGCCATGGCTCACGGGCCCAGCCGCTGCGCGGCATGTGGGATCCTCCCAGACCGGGGCACGAACCTGTGTCCCCTGCATCGGCAGGCAAACTCTCAACCACTGTGCCACCAGGGAAACCCCAGAATCTACATTCTTATCTGCTCTATACACAACCTCGTAAAGGAGGTAAATAAGTGCTGCAAATATATCATGAGGTTTAGACAACTGAACCTGACTTATTCTTTTATTGAAAGATAATATTTTCAAGAACTACTGACATTGGAGCAGCGTAATCTCTTCATTCTGAGTATATTTTTTCTTTAAGAAAAATCTCTATAAGGAAGCTTTGGGCTAGAAATTAAAAAAAAACATTGGTTGTTAGTCATATGAAGCGATATTGATTTTATCTCTTGTAAAATCCTTGTTTCAACAGTCTCTTTATTACAATAGGACTTCTGGTTGGGACTCTGGATTCAGTCTTAGACTCCACTGCTAAAGTAGCTCCATTTCGCATCCTACATCAGACACCAGATTCTCAAGTTTACCTGTCAATTGCTTGTGGTGAGTATGATTTTTAAAACATGGAATTCAAACAAATAAGGACCTTAAGAAATTGAATATTTAAATTTACTTATACTTCCCAGTTGTTTTGTTTTTTTTTTAAATTGATTTTTATTGGAGTATAGTTGATTTACAAATAGAGTCACAGATGTAGAAAACAAACGTATGGTTACCAAGGGGGAAACGGTGGGGAGGTGAGGGATAAATTGGGAGATTGGGATTGACATATATACACTACTATATATAAAATAGATAACTAATAAGAACCTGCTGTGTAGCACAGGGAACTCTACTCAATACTCTGTAATGACTTATATGGGAATAGAATCTCCCCAGTTGTTTTGATTTAGAAATGAGTTAAATGTGCAGCTCTATTTGAGAGACTAGAAAGATATTTATTTAAGAAGGATTATAAATTATTTTTTAGAAATCCATTAATGTGAGGGACCTAAAGCATGTGTTCCAGCAGTGCTGATTCAGAGTAAATTTTGCTTAGTGCTACTGCTGTATGACTCCTTTCTTCAACTTATTGGGTTGGCCAAAAAGTTCATTTGGGTTTTCCATACCATCTTACGGAAAAACCCAAACGAACTTTTTGGCTAACCCAATACCTCTCCTGCTTAACCCAACTGCTAGGAAGATGAGAACCTCCCCCATGAAGTACTTTGTTTCATCTCTAATAACTCAGATGAGGAGAATCAAGTTCAAAACTTAAAGGTTGATCCCTAAGAAAATTTAAGCCTAAAAATCTGAACCTTTTTTAGTTACACACCGACTTTCTCGCAAAAGGCACCATATCCTTGAAATATGAAGGGATATCTTACACATAATGCTACATATTCATCTATGCTGGGGTGGTTCAGATGCTTCCACATACATCTTTTGTAGTAGAAAAGGAATTAGGATGGTTCTTCCTAACAAAGAAACTCAAAATTAAAAAAAATACAGTGACAGTTTACTTCTTTTATGATGCCATTACAATGTTGGTCTAAATTAGAATCCGAGATTTGTGGCTTTTTTAATGTTGAAAGGCTGCCTTTTTCTCATTCTTTCTCCCTTCTCCCCCCCCTCTTCTTTTAAGTATACATACTTTTTAAAAAACTAAAAGCCTGTCAATTTCTGGACAGTTCATATGTGTGAACATACAGCATACAATTAATTTTTTAAAATGTGTGGCTTGTTTTGTGCATCTCCCTCTAAACTTCCTTTAGTGTTTCTGGTGAGTGTTTTCTCCTGGCTCTTTTAAATTGAATGCTGTTTAAACTAAATGCAGAAGATATTACACCTGCTGACATCATGAGATGTCTATAACCTCAACTCTAAATCTCGTTGGTAGAAATTATTTAGAAAAAAATACCCTTTTTACTTAAAAAAATGGATGATAATACAACTTATTCCCCCAAATTAACCTGATACAGAAATATAGTAGTTACCTACTAATGAAGCTTCTTTATACCTAAAGGACCAAAATAAAGGCCTTAAAATTTCCCCATGGCTTTTATTTGTTGTTCATTAAAGAAAGATATTACACATGGTATGATGACTTGAGAAACATGAATACAATTCTAACTGAACTGTAGGAAATAGGCGATTTTGCAGTGTCAAATTTTTTAATGTATCACTCTTCCATATATTATAAAACGTACTTAGAAGTCAGGATATTTCTTTTGAATGAGATTTGTATAATCTGCAGTGCTAGAGAGATCTTAAAGGTATGTGGGTTATAGGGGGAAATTGATAGATATTGAAATGTTCTTCAAACCAAAACAACCCAGAGCTAAGTGTAGTATTTAGTCTGACCCTCAATAAACCACCTAACACTGATGCAGGAGGTCACAAGGATTTAACCTTGCTACAGGATTTCTAACCTCTTTCATAAAATTTCTTTAAGTTGAATAGACCTTTTAATGAAGGAGTTGACTCTGAGCAAAGGCTTCATACTTTCTGAGATAGAGTTGCCACAGTTGAAATCCACATTTACACAGTGTGCATAGGATTGTCATGTGCATGCTGTTTTCAGTCACGCAGATAGGCACAGTACTGACTGTATTATTTGAAGGCCAAAGATTAAATTATGTTTATTTATATTCTGGTACTCTATATATTCTTTTAAAAGGACTGGTTACTGTAGGCACCAGTTACTGACACCTTGTTTTCAGAATTTTATATCTTTTCTCATGAGTTGTATTTACTTTTCTCCACTTTCCTTAAATATTTTATCCTTTCTACTTATAGTGTTCCTACCCACATATAGTGATGAAATAGAGAATAAATGTAGTACCCCTATTCTTTTATGATGATCATTTTTGAAAATGAGCAAATATAATTTTATTTCTTTTAAAACTAAGCTTATAAATATCAAGAGCAGTTTTTTGTGTGTGGAGTTTTCTTTGAGTCTTCCATTCTCTTTTATTATGAATCAGGAGCCAACAGAGAAGAAATAACCAAACATTGGGAATGGTTAGAACAAAATATCATGAAGACCTTGTCTGTGTTTGATTCTAATGAAGATATTACTAATTTTGTACAAGGAAAGATAAGAGTAAGTGGCATGGATATATTTTGTAGATGGAATACTAAAGTCTTTGACCCTCTTATTTGAGGATCGAAGCTGCATGGCAGGTCATTGTTTTACTGCCACCTTTCAGGATTGGCAGAAGCACATATATGAATATCAGAATCAGAACTAAAGACATTGTAAAGTTAGCAGTTAGTCTTTGGTGCCCTTGTGAGTGGTATTAGGGATATTTTCATTTCAGAATCTTTTGCATTTGCAGTTTGAATGAACCCTTCACTCAATCAAAATAATATTTAGCACCTCCATTTGTGGTAGCTCCTTGTGAGGCATTAGAAAAAGCCTAATTACAAAATTAAACAAAATCTGCTCACCTCTGTCCTAAGAGATGTGTGTGCACATGCATGTGTGTGTGTGTGTGTGTGTGCGTGTGTGTGTGTACACAGTTTTATTCAATGAATTGTTTAAATATGTGAGAGATATTTTTGTTGGTAGGTAATTACTAATTTTCAGAAAATATTTTGTCTCCTTTAGGGATTAATTGCTGAAGAGGGAAAACATTCTTTTGCAAAAGAAGATGACCCTGAGAAATTTCGAGAAGCCCTTTTGAAATTTGAAAAATGTTTTGGTTTACCAGAGCAGGAAAAGTTAGTGACCTATTACTCGTGCAGTTATTGGAAAGGACGGGTTCCTTGTCAGGGTTGGCTATATCTTAGCACCAACTTTCTGAGCTTCTATTCTTTTTTGTTGGGATCAGAAAGTAAGTGGCTTCTGTTGCTTACTATGACTTTGAACTTGCAGACTGACCTATCAACTCTGTGGTGGTGTTAGGTTGCATATAAAGTAATAGGATAGATATTAAGGGTAATTAAACTGTACATTAAAAAGTTCACTTCATCTAGGGAAAGAATACTTTTAAGACTGGTTGTTTAACATAAGAACCATTAGAATTGTGTATAGAATGCCTTGCATATTGTGGGAGACAAATGAATATTAAATGATGATGGTGATCTAGCATGTGACTCCTTTCTTTCACTTGTTCTAAACTACCTACTTTCTTTAATCTATGTTTTAATACTTGTTTTAAACATACAATATACATATAGTAATCATAGTACCTAATGGCTCACAGCTACAAAGAAGAATCAAACAGTACTGTTCATAGCACATGTATAGCTTTTACACCAATGGTTATATAATTGTGTAAATTGAAATGTCAAATTTAATATCAGGTTTAAATATCAAATCAGAAAAAATTAAAAATTATTTAAAATTATATCTGTTCCTAGGATGACCAATTATTGTATGTTCATTGTTATGCTTCAAAATTTTAACTAATATCTTGAACTCTAAAATATTTTAGTTGTTCATAGCATTTTTCAAGTGGTTAACTATTGTTTTGAAAGACCTGATTGATAAATATGAATCAACATTGAGAAATTTAATCATATCTGTTTATAATTCTTATTTGCAGTAAAACTCATTATCTCCTGGGATGCGGTCTCAAAACTTGAAAAGACTTCAAATGTCATACTGACAGAGAGTATTCATGTGTGTTCCCAAGGAGAGAATCACTACTTTTCAATGTTTTTGCATATTAACAAAACATACCTTCTTATGGAACAGCTGGCAAACTATGCTATAAAAAGAATTTTTGATAAGGAAACATTTGATAATGACCCAATCCTTGATGATCCTCTACAAATTACTAAAAGGTATTCAAAGCTTAATTAATATTTACTTTTTAAGTATTGTTTGACCAAAGAATGGTAGCATTGAATAGCATTAAAAGTTAACTGTTCTTAAAAAAGTTTAATTGTTCTATGTTATATGATAGTTTTTCTTTGGAGTAATCATAGATGTGTGGGCTTTTTTAGTTTATTCATGTGCATTTCACAAATAGTATCCTCTCCATTCCATTATGGTTTATCACAGGATATTGAAAATAGTTCCCTGTGCTATACAGTAGGACCTTGTTTATCCATCCTATATATAATAGTTGGCATCTGCTAATCCCAAACTTCCAATATTTTCCTCTCCCACCATCCCCCCCGCCGCCAGCAGCTTCATTTTTTATTAAAAGCGTAAGTTAGTAGAGTCAATGGAACATGCGCTTCAGGATGAGAGTAGAGAAACCCTGGGACAAGTCATAATCTCTCAGGACCTCAGTTTTCTCAGCAGTCATTTGTACCTCAGAGAGCACTTGTGAGGAATGAGCAATATAACGTTTGAAAGCACTTTGTAAAATATAAAGCACTAGATAAATGTTAATCATTATTAATGCCTGCATCAGAAGTATCTGTCTGGTAGCTGTTTGCCACTATATTTGGTTTGCTGAAACTGACCAGAGCCATTTCATCCTGCTCAACACTCAGAACAGTTGGCTGAAGTGAGCTGAGCATGCCAAAGGGGAGGGAGGGCGGAGGGGATCCAGAAATAGCTAGTGAGAACCACTTCTGGCAAGGAGGATGAGGGTATAGACTGCATGGGAAAGTGTAAATGAGACAAACCTAAGCTGCAGTCCTATGGATAGACCAGAACAAGTGACCTGGATGGTTGTGTGATTGCTACATAGCCCTAACTTGGGTACAGTTGTTCCTCTTGCCTATTCTTAAACCATTCCTAAAAGCTATATACATAAGGGTTCCTTTGTGAGCCTTTCTGCTTTTCTGGAAATAGATCAGTGAGGTGAATTTTTTTTTTTTTTTTTTTTTTTTGCTATACGCGGGCCTCTCACTGTTGTGGCCTCTCCCGTTGCGGAGCACAGGCTCCGGACGCGCAGGCTCAGCAGCCATGGCTCCCGGGCCCAGCCGCTCCACGGCATGTGGGATCTTCCCGGACCGGGGCACGAACCTGTGTCCCCTGCATCTGCAGGCGGACTCTAAACCACTGCGCCACCAGGGAAGCCCGAGGTGAATTTTTTTACACCTTATTACCAAAATTAGGTCCCAGTGTGCATGATTTATACATAGAACTCTATAAGAATTAAAAATACAGCTTATGTTATGTTAATAGTGAGGCATTTGTTTTTGTAGGTTTTTTTTTTTTTGCGGTACGCGGGCCTCTCAACGCTGTGGCCTCTCCCGTTGCGGAGCACAGGCTCCGGACATGCAGGCCCAGTGGCCATGGCTCACGGGCCCAGCCGCTCCACGGCATGTGGGATCCTCCCGGACCGGGTCACAAATCCATGTCCCCTGCATCGGCAGGCGGACTCTCAACCACTGCGCCACCAGGGAAGCCCTGTAGGTTGTTTTGATTGGCCACCATAAACAAACATTTTTAGCCATTTTATTTCCCTTAAAATATTCTAAAAGGCCAGCTATCAATGAGTTATTCATTACCAAGTCTGTATTTAAATGAGGTATAGGAAATTCATTTTTGTCTATGTGCAGTTTTAAAAGAGCCTATTGAAAATTGTATATATCTAAATCCTTTTTTCTAGTAAGTTAAAAAGAACAATAGCTTATTTAGAATTAGTCTCCAAATGACTTTTTTATAAACTGGAGTATCTTTATTGCTTTGGCTTATTGTTTTTACAAATATGTATTACAATAGCTAAATTCAGCGTATATCCTTCCAGGCCTTTTAATGCATGAATTAAAACTATTTGCCAAAAGCATGGAGGGGACCTAAACATCACATATTATTCTACAATCTGCTTTTTCTCCCCCTTAAAATAATGTATCATGGACATCTTTTCATTCATGTAAAAAGTCCTTATCCTTTTAAGTAATAGTGAAATAGCCCACCAAATTACAATTTAAGTGAAGTAAAAATTAATGTGGTTCTCTGTTCATATTTATCAGAATTATTTTTGAAAGACATGGTGAACTGCCACATATTCAAATAGTATATGCTGGAAGGATAAATTTAGTTTTTAACTTTTTTGGCTTTGAGTTAGAACTTGCATAATTTACTCACTACCGCAGATGGCATTGCTGCTTAGCACAAGTGTTTATTGCCTCTAGAAAAACTGTACTATTTTAAGCAATTGTTTTTTATTATATACTTATGTATCAGTTAACAAATCATCTGTATTTATTGACACCCATTCTGTGCCCAATACTGTGCAAGAAGTGTTGTTTTATCTTGCCTCTACTTTTGAATTTTTTAAATATTCATTTACATTTTTGCTTCACTTAATTTTATTTATTTATTTTATTTGTTTATTTATTTTTTTGTGGTACGCGGGCCTCTCACTGTTGTGGCCTCTCCCGTTGCGGAGCACAGGCTCCGGACGCGCAGGCTCAGCGGCCATGGCTCACGGGCCCAGCTGCTCCGCGGCATGTGGGATCCTCCCAGACCAGGGCACGAACCCGTGTCTCCTGCATTGGCAGGCGGACTCTCAACCACTGCACCACCAGGGAAGCCCCTTTAATATTATTTTTATGTACTAGTCTTCCCATCTAAATTTCGATGCCATAAATTTTCATTATTTTATTTTGTTTGAACTGGGTAACTCTTTTGATTTTCTGATAACCAGATGTAAAAATTACTGTCTGCCAAGATTGATTTTAGCCATACTCACATGTTATGAATATATAATAATATAGTAATCTTCCAGAAAATCACCCTTTAATAGATGGTTTGAAGACCTACATCACCTCTAACTGTTGTGCATTGTAATCTACTAATAATAATACAAAATTGGAAAAGAGAACAAACAAAATAAATTGGTTTGGAATCAGTGTTTCTTCCATTTCATAATTTGTTGAAGAACATAGCATGTAGTGCTTAATCATTCTGCTTTACAGTGCATTTAGATTAATCAATATGGACATGTGTATCCTTTAGAAGTCATCATTTGAGCCCCCCCTTTTTTTCTTTCCTATAGAGGTCTGGAAAATCGAGCCCACAGTGAGCAGTTTAATGCTTTTTTTAGGCTGCCCAAAGAAGAGACTTTGAAAGAAGTACATGAATGTTTCTTATGGGTACCATTCAGCCACTTCAACACTCATGGAAAAATGTGCATCTCAGAAAACTATATCTGCTTTGCTAGCCAGGATGGCAATCTATGTAGTGTAATCATTCCATTACGAGAGGTAAAATAAATTTAGTTACATATCAGTTTTTAGTTCAAAAATGTTACCATTCACAGAGTAAAATACCCTTTAATTCTGTAAATTATTAAAAACTCAATATGCAACATCCTTTTAGTAATTTTAAATAATAATTTTTAAGTGCAGTTATATTCTTCAGGGTAAGAGTACCATTCCTAAGGATAAGAGTACTAGGATAAGAGCATTACAGCTCTTATTGAAAATGAAAAGAGAAAAAAATTAAAAATTAATAAACAAGATAAGGGTTTGGGATGACTCAACACGGAGCATGATCACTCAGATGTTTATGACATGGATACCAAAATTTATACTATCATATTTGATACACATGGTCAGAAAGAATAGAATTGATAGCTTTTGTGTAAGTCAGAAATCAATTGTTCATATTGCGGCCCTGAATTTTTACATTTGTATTGTCATTTTTAAAGGTTACATGTTAGTTAAACTTTTCCTTTAGAAGTGAAATATCTTGCACTAAGGTTGCTTGTATTAGTGGTACAACTAGTACCCAAAGTCTATTTCTTACTAAGTCCTACCACAGACCAAAACTTGTAGCCACAAAAAAATAAGCTAAACACATTTTGCCTGACCTTGTCAGTAACAAGGGAAAATGCGATTCATTTATGTTTTCATCCCCCAGGTCTTAGCTATAGATAAGACAAATGATTCCAGCAAATCTGTCATCATTAGCATCAAAGGAAAAACAGCTTTTCGCTTCAGTGAAGTTAAAGAATTTGAGCAATTAGTGGCAAAACTCTGGCTCAAGTGCGGGGCAGCTTCAACTCAGTATCACGATATTAGCACAGAGGTAAGTATCTAGCAATCAAGTCATTTTGATAAAAAGGTTTGTGTTTTGTGAGGTCCATACTTTCAAAAGGAATTCATAGTACCTTTCCTATTTATACTTAGGTTGAGTTTTTTTGAAAGATGAATACCAAAGAAATTATATTCTCTAAGGCACATCATAAAGCAAAAGTGAGAATTAAGGACTTTATCTTTTTTTAGGAACTCAGACTTTTAAAAAAATTATTATCATTTGATCTTTCTTGACTATATTTGCTATTTATCATATATACACTCCTTGTACTTTCACATAACATGGCTTTTAACAACTCAAACTATATTTGAGAATTCAATAAGGCATTGAAGAAGGACTTTCCTCTTATTGCTGTAGAGAGACAATCTATCTTATTATTTAACATCAAGTAGGTCAGCCTTATTTGCATAATCTAGGCCAAAGCAAAATAGTGACATATCTATTTACTAGTAAAATATTAGAGAAGACAAATATTCTTGGCAGAGAGGGTGATTAAAAGCCTGATTTTGATGTTTGTCTTTTATGGAAATGTAGATAGTTTCAGTTCACATTAATTTTCTTTTTCAATGCCAAGGAATCTCATGTTTTAATAGATTGATAAAACATCACATTATAACTACATATATATATGTGTGTGTATATATATATATATATATATATATATATTTTTTTTTTTTTTTTTTTTTTTTTTGCCGTACGCAGGCCTCCCACTGCTGCGGCCTCTCCCGTTGCAGAGCACAGGCTGCGGACGCGCAGGTTTAGCGGCCATGGCCCACGGGCCCAGCCGCTCCGCGGCACATGGGGTCCTCCCGGACCGGGGCACGAATCCGCGTCCCCTGCATCGGCAGGCAGACTCCCAACCACTGCGCCACCAGGGAAGCCCCCACTACTTATATTTTAATTAAAAATTCAAAGAAAAAAATCAACATTGGCTTTATTGGCTATATTATTTTACTTGGATTGGATTATAGAGGCTTTTACTTCTTTCTCCAGAGCAGAGACTGAAAATATTATGCTAAGTCAATTAGAATACAGGATTGACAAGACTAACTCTTCCTTTGATAATAGAAAAGCACAATGAAAACATAATTTTAAAAAATATGTGTATCTCAGTTCCAGACACAGAACTTTCATGTTGGCCATTAAGAGTTTTCTTGCCCCAATTTACTAATCTTTCACTCTCTTCAAATATATACCCAGGATATACCATAGTTTGATGTGAGGACATAAGTAAAATCTGATCAGTCTTGCTCCCATATTCTTATTATCTCACTTTTGTTTTTCTGTCCTAGTCCATTTCAGATTCAGTCTGTATGTTGGATGTAATGCTCTGCTTATCTTTCCTTCTGTAATTTATCTGTGTCTCTTAAACCTGAATAACTGGATTTTTTTCCCCTGAAAACTCTCAGGCCCCTCTAATAGTTGGATATGCTCAGCAGTTAAGAAAGGATTTTGTTTCAAAATGTTTACCATCTTTTCAGATGTATGTCAAAGTTCTAAGCTTTCTAGTTTCTCTTAACCATTTTTAAAGGTTTTAATAAAGATATGTACAAAATACCAGTTGGTATACTGGGTCCTTGGAAATGTATTTTTTTAAAATTGTCATAACATTCTATTTTCCCTGAAGACTTTTATCTTAGCAATGAGGAAGAATATTAACTTGTTTTAGTATTATCTGTATATGTCTAGCTTTATTTATAGTACATTTTTTAAAATAGTAAAGAGAGAGCTTGTTAAACAGGAGCTGGTTCCATTTGATTTCTAAATGACAGAAATTGTAGTTACATTATTTTATAGCTATACCTAGCATACTAAAACAAAAAGAAAAAAATTCTGTAATTTTACCAAATCTGGTAAAATTTACACAAACAACAAGACTTTTTATTCTAAATCTCAAAGAAATTTAAATCAACAAATCTAAATATGAATACAGGAAGGACTAGGAAATTTTTCCTGTGAGTACATCAAAATATGATACAAAGAACAAATGCTCCCAGAAACAATTGGGATTATACGTACATACCAGTTCTGTCTAAATTTTTAAATATGTCAATTAAAATTCTCCACATTTTGTTAAGTTATGTTAAAATCTGGGTGCATATATGGATTTTGAAAAATTCTAATCAAATGCTTAGAAAACACATTAATTTTTTATTTTTTTATTAACACATATACTCAAGAAATATTACCAGATATGGTAATTTTTCAAAACTATACAAAATGAAATAAAAGTGGGCCCTTTTAGCTTAATTTTAAGCAAAGTGGCCTAAGAGGGAAAATACTGCTAAAGATCCTTTACTTGATGCTTTGAGACTACATTATAAGTGGATCATAGGAACTATAGAATGTCAAGAAGACGTAGAAGTTGAGCTATGTATGCATTGAAGTGTTTAGAAGGGCAAATATCTTCTACAGATTATCAAAGCATATATAAACATACTTGTTTCATTAGTTCTCATAACCAGCCCTATCTTTCTAAGCTTTTTAAAATTAGAAGTAATGGCTTCCTTATCCTACACAATAATGCAGATAAGAATAATAGTTTAACCCACAAAACTGGTGTTTGTTTGCCTTAATAAGAATAAAGTAATATGTTTTCTGTAACTATAATATAAATTAGGCTGTGTGGAGTAGATTTATTTCAACGTTAGGAAATCAGAAATTTTATTAAAAATAAAATTAGCGCTAATTTAAAATTACGTGCTATGAACAGGAGCCTATTTTAAGATAAGCTTCTGATATCTAAGAGAAGTATTTCCTTGTATTTTTGGTGTAATTTTTTATTTTACAGGTCAACTCTGGCCCCCAACCATCATTATTATGCTGAGTTTGTGAGATATTCTAATTTAAATCTAATAGTTTGTAGAAAAGTTACACATAAAGAAATATTAATCTTTACCCTGCCTTTTCTTCACCTTTAGAAGCCATATGCTATTTCTAAAGTCAATAGCAGATACCAAAAACCAAACCAAGTCTAAGAATACCTGTTATAAAGTCAACAACCTGTGTTGCTTCCTCATGTGATTGGATTTTGCTCAGGCACCAAATGTCTGATGAGTGCCAAATTTATAACTGTCACAAGTGTGAGCACCCGAATTAATGGATATATAAAATTGGTATGGCCATGGGGCAAAATCCTCCCATTCAAAAGAGCCAGAGCCAAAAAAAAAAAGTTAAGTAATTTAAGCTTAGTTTCCTGAATACTTTATTATGCTCTTCAAACAATTCAAATATTAAATTGATTTAAACCAGCATCTTTGAAGGTGAATATGTTGATGTGATTTTTGTGAATACTTAAAAGGTAATCATGGATAGAAGCAGCACACTTGTCATCCCTTTTATATATTGATGTTTGGGGTTTCATAACTTAAGGGTTAATTTTTCTTTTCCTTCTTGGCTACTTTTCCTGTAGTTTAGATATACTACTAATAGATAAACTGGTTCCTCAGTCATATGGCCTAAATTAAGGGAATGTACTTTGCTTGAGACCCAGACTCCAGCCATGAATTTTTAAATCGGTTTTGCAAAAACATAATCCCTCATTAGAACAGCAAAATGTAACATTAATAGTAAAGTAGACTTGTCAAAACAAGCTTTTTAAAAAAGAAAAGTGTTGTAATATAGGACGTATACTCACTAATAGTTTTTTCCTTTGTAAGATTCTTCTGTCCTACCCTTATATTCAGACATTGATTTGAATCCTCCTTTTAAACTTTCCCTGAATCCTCTTAACTTCCAACCCTTCTAGGTCTTGTTGGCTTCTTGGGTTTCAAGGTGAAATACTACTGGACTGCTTTACCCTAAACTTCTACTTTTCCTCCACCTTAGGCATGGACATTCTTTTCATCTTTCTTAAGCTACTAAACTTAAAGGGATGATGTTAAGTGAGCCTTTTTTTAGTACCTCTAGTGGTAACTTCAGACTTCTGGTATAGTTACAATCCACAGAAGCTGGGTAACTGATATGTGTTCAGAGTAAAGCTTTGGAGATCATAAAATTAATGTGGAAATGCAAGGGACCCAGAATAGCTAACACAGTATTCAAGAGGAAGAACAAAGTTGGAGGACTCACAATTCTCAATTTCAAAACTTACTACACAGCTGTAGTAAACAAGACAGCATTATCCTGGTGTAAGGTTAGACATATAGATAGATCAGTGTAATAGAATTGAGAGTCTTGAAATAAAGTCTTACATTTATGGTCAGTTGATTTTTTTAAATTAATTAATTTTATTTTTGGCTGTGTTGGGTTTTCGTTGCTGCGTGTGGGCTTTCTCTAGTTGTGGCGAGTGGGGGCTACTCTTCGTTGTGGTGTGTGGGCTTCTCATTGCAGTGGCTTCTCTTGTTGCAGAGCACGGGCTCTAGGTGCGTGGGCTTCAGTAGTTATGGCACATGGGCTCAGTAGTTGTGGCTCGCAGGCTCCAGAGCGCAGGCTCAGTAGTTGTGGCGCACAGGCTTAGTTGCTCTGCGGCATGTGGGATCTTCTGATACTAGGGATTGAACCTGTGTCCCCTGCATTGGCAGGCAGATTCTTAACCACTGCACTACCGAGGAAGTCCCTGGTCAATTGATTTTTCAACAGAGTGCCAAATAAATGCAAAGAGGGAAATATAGTCTATTCAACAAATGGTGTGGGCACAATGGATATCCACATACATATACAAAAAAACAAAGTTGAAACTTTTTTTACACCATACACAAAAATTAACTCTAAATGGATCAAAGACCTAAATGTAAGAGCTAAAACTGTAAAACTCTTAGAGAAAACATAAGAGTAAATCTTCATGACTTTGAATTAGGCAATTTTTTTCTTAGCTGTGACATAAAAACACGACAAAAGAAAAAATATGCAAATTGGCTGCATGAAAATTAAAAATGTTTGTTGTACAAATGATACCATTAAGAAAGTGAAGAGACAATACACAGAATGAGAGAAAATATTTGCAAATTATATATCTGATAAGGGACATCTATCCAGAATATATAAAAAACTTACAACTCAAAAATAAAAGGCAAAGTTATCTAATTTTTTTTAACAGTCAAAGGATTTGAATATACAGTTCTCTAAAGAAGATAAAGAAATGGCCAGTAAGCACATAAAGATCTTCAACGTAAATAGTCATTAGGGAACTGCAAATCAAAGCCACAATTAGAGACCCTTTCACACCCACTAGGGTGGCTCTAATAATAAAGACAGACAATAACAAATGTTGAGGAGGATGTGAAGAAATTGAAATCCTTCATACATTGTTGATTGATTCTTTGTTTTAATAATTTCTCTTTGTTGATATTCTCTATTTGATGGGACATAGTTGTCATACTTTCCTGTTTTAAATCATTTTAATTAATAGAGCAGTTTTAGGTTTACAGAAAAATTGAACAGAAAGTACAGAGTTCCTATATACACCCGCCCGCCCTCTACTATGCCCAGTTTTCCCTATTATTAACATCTTGCATTGGTATGGTACATTTGTTATAACTGATGAACCAGTATTGATACATTATTAACTAAAGTGCATAGTTTACATTAGGATCCACTCTTGGTGGTGTACAATTCTATGGCTTTTGCCAAATACATAATATATGTACCATTATAGTATCATACAGAATAATTTCCCTGCCCTAAATATCCCTTGTGCTCTACCTGTTTATCCCTCTCCCCAACGCTTGGTAACCACTGATCATTTTACTGTTTCTATACTCTTGCCTTTTCCAAAATGTTATATAGTTGGAATCATACCATATGTATCCTTTTCAGACTGACTCCTTAGCAATATGCATTTAAGGTTCCTCCATATTTTTTGTGGTTTGATACCTCATTTATTTTTTTTTGAATTTTTAAAAATTCAACAAATATTAAACTTCAACTATGTGTGTAAGGAACTGCTGGGTTCTTTTTTTTCCCCCAGATTTATTGAGATAATTGACATATAACATTGTGTAAGTTTAAGATGTACGATGTGATGATTTGATACACATATATTAAAATGATTACCACAGTAAGGTTAGTTAACATATCCCCCACCTCATGTAATTACAATTTTGTTGTTGTTGTAGTGAAAACATTTAAATTCTACTCTCATAGTAACTTTCAAATATACAATATTGTTAACTGTAGTCACCATGCTGTACATTAGATTCCTAGAATTTATTTTTCATATAAACTGGAAGTTTGTACACATTGACCAACATCTCATTTCCCCTACTCCTAGCCAAACCACCGTTCTACTCTGCTTCTATAAAGCTGGCTATTTTATATTCCACATATAAGTGAGATCATACAGTATTTGTCTTTCTCTGTCTGATTTATTTCACTTAGTGTAGTGCCCTCAGTGTCCATCCATGTTGTTGCACCTTGCAGAACTTCCTTTTTATGGCTAAATAATAATCCTTTGTGTGTGTGTGTGTGTATATATATATATACATATATATACATATACACACACATATATACACACACCACATTTTCTTTATCCATTCATCTGTCAACAGTTAGATTTGTCTTAGATTTTGGGAACAATGCTGCAATGAACATAGGGGTGCAGATATCTCTTCAAGATAGTGACTTCATTTCCTTTGAATATATACCCAGAAGTGGGATTACCAAATCATGTGGTAGTTCTAATTTTAATCTTTTGAGGACCTCCATACATGTTTTCCATAGCGCTGTACCAATTTACATCACCACCAACAGTGCGCTTTGGCTCCCTATTTTCCACATTCTTGCCAACACTTAACTCTTGTCTTTTGATAATAGCCATTCTAACAGGTGTGTAATTATACCTCATTGTGGTTTTGATTTGCATTTCCTGATGATTAGTGATGTTCAGCACCTTTTCATGTATTTGTTGGCCATTTGTATATCTTTGTAAAAAATATCTATTTAGGTCCCTTGTCCATTTCTTAATCAGGTTTTTTGTTCTGTTTTGTTTTTTGCTGTTGAGTTGTGTAAAGTCCCTTATATGTTGTAGATGTTAATCCCTTATCTGATTTATGGTTTGCAAATACTTTCTTCTGTTTTATATGTTGCCTTTTCATTTTGTTGATTATTTCTTTCTCTTTTCAGAAGCTTTTTAACCTTATGTAGTCCTACTTATTGATATTTGCTTATGCTTTTGGTGTCCTATCTTAAAAATTGTTGCTAAGACCAATATGAAGGAACTTTTTACCCTATATTTTCTTCTAGGAATTTTATAGTTTGGGGTTTTATGATTAAGTCCTTAATTCATTTTGAGTTAATTTTTGTGTATGGTGTAAACTAGCAGTCCAATTTCATTCTTTTGCATGTGGATAATCAGTTTTCCCAACACCATTTATTGAAGAGACTGTTCTTTCCACATTGAGTAGTCTTGGTTCCCTTTTCAGATATTAGTTGACTATATGTGGATTTATTTCGGGCTCTCACCTCTGTTCTGTTAGCCTGTGTGTCTGTTTTTATGCCAGTACCATGCTGTTTTGATTACTGTAACTTTGCAATATAGTTGGAAATCAGGAAATGTGATGCCTTCAACTTTGTTCTTTTTCAGGATTTCATTGTCTATTCAGGGTCTCTTGTGGTTACATGTGAAGTTTAGGATTTCTTTCCATTTCAATGAAAAGTGCCATTTGAATTTTGATAGAGATTGACTTGAGTCTGTGGATGGCTTTGGGTAGCATGGACTTTTTTTTTTAACATCTTTATTGGAGTATAATGGCTTTACAGTGTTGTGTTAATTTCTGCTGTATAACAAAGTGAATCAGCTATATGCATATGTATATCCCCATATCCCCTCCCTCTTGCGTCTCCCTCCCACCTACCTTGTCCCACCCCTCTAGGTGGTTGCAAAGCACTGAGCTGATCTCCCTGTGCCATGCAGCTGCTTCCCACTAGCTGTTTTAAATTTGGTAGTGTATATATGTCAATGCTACTCTCTTACTTTGTCCCAGCTTACCCTTCCCCCTACCATGTCCTCAAGTCCATTCTCTATGTCTGTGTCTTTATTGCTATCCTGCCCCTAGGTTCATGAGAACATTTTTTTTTTTTTAGATCCCATATATATGTGATAACATACGGTATTTGTTTTTCTCTTTCTGATTTACTTGACTCTGTATGACAGACTCTAGGTCTATCCACCTCACTACAAATAACTCAATTTCATTTCTGTTTATGGCTGAGTAATATTCCCTTGTATATATGTACCACATCTTCTTTATCCATTCATTTGTCGATGGACACTTAGGTTGCTTCCATGTCCTGGCTATAGTAAATAGTGCTGCAGTGAACATTGTGGCACATGACTTTTTGAATGATGGTTTTCTCAGGGTATATGCCCAGTAGTGGGATTGCTGGGTCATATGGTAGTTCTATTTTAGTCTTTTAAGGAACCTCCATACTGTTCTCCATAGTGGCCGTACCAGTTTACATTCCCACCAACAGTGTAAGAGGGTTCCCTTTTCTCTACACCCTCTCCAGCATTTATTATTTGTAGATATTTTTTTTGATGATGGCCACTCTGACTGGTGTGAGGTGATACCTCATTGTAGTTTTGATTTGCATTTCTCTAACGATTAGTGATGTTGAGCATCTTTTCATGTGTTTGTTGGCAATCTATATATCTTCTTTGGAGAAATGTCTATTTAGGTCTTCTGCCCATTTTTGGATTGGGTTGTTTGTTTTTTTGATATTGACCTACATGAGCTGCTTGTATATTTTGGAGATTAATCCTTTGTCAGTTGTTTTGCTTGCAAACAGTTTCTCCCATTCTGAGCGTTGTCTTTTCATCTTGTTTATGGTTTCCTTTGCTGTGCAAAAGCTTTTAAGTTTCATTAGGTCCCATTTGTTTATCTTTGTTTTTATTTACATTTTTCTAGGAGGTGGGTCAAAAAGGATCTTGCTGTGATTTAGGTCACAGAATGTTCTGCCTATGTTTTCCTCTAAGAGTTTGATAGTGTCTGGCCTTACATTTAGGTCTTTAATCCATTTTGAGTTTATGTTTGTGTATGGTGTTAGGGAGTGTTCTAATTTCATTCTTTTACATTTAGCTGTCTGGTTTTCCCAGCACCACTTATTGAAGAGGCTGTCTTTTCTCCATTGTATACTCTAGCCTCCTTTATCAAAGATAAGGTGACCTTATGTGTGTGGGTTTATCTCTGGGCTTTCTGTCCTGTTCCATTGACCTATATTTCTGTTTTTGTGCCAGTACCATACTGTCTTGATTACTGTAGTTTTGTAGTATCTGCAGTCTGGGAGCCTGATTCCTCCAGCTCCGTTTTTCTATCTCAAGATTGTTTTTGGCTATTTGGAGTCTTTTGTGTTTCCATACAAATTGTGCAATTTTTTGGTCTAGTTCTGTGAAAGATGCCATTGATAGTTTGATAGGGATTGCATTGAATCTGTAGATTGCTTTGGGTAGTATAGTCATTTTCACAATCTTGATTCTTCCAGTCCAAGAACATAGTATATCTCTCCATCTGTTTGTATCATCTTTAATTTCTTTCATCAGTGTCTTATAGTTTTCTGCATACAGGTCTTTTGTTTCCATAGGTAGGTTTATTCCTAGGTATCTTATTCTTTTTGTTGCAGTGGTAAATGGGAGTATTTCCTTCATTTCTCTTTCAGATTTTTCATCATTAGTGTATAGGATGCAAGAGATTTCTGTGCATTACTTTTATATCATGCTACTCTACCAAATTCATTGATTAGCTCTAGTAGTTTCCTGGTAGCATCTTTAGGATTCTCTATGTATAGTATCATGTCATCTGCAAACAGTGACAGTTTTACTTCTTCTTTTCCAATTTGTATTCCTTTTATTTCTTTTTCTCCTCTGATTGCTGTGGCTAAAACTTCCAAAACTATGTTGAATAATAGTGGTGAGAGTGGGCACGCTTGTCTTGTTCCTGATCTTAGAGGAAATGGTTTCAGTTTTTCACCATTGAGAACGATGTTGGCTGTGGGTTTGTCATATATGTCCTTTATTATGTTGAGGTAGGTTCCCTCAATGCCTACTCTTTCGAGTGTTTTTTTTAATCATAAATGGGTGTTGAATTTTGTCAAAAGCGCTTTTTCTGCACCTACTGAGATTGTCACTTTTTTGTTTGTTTTTTTTTTGCGGTACACGGGCCTCTCACTGTTGTGGCCTCTCCCGTTGCGGAGCACAGGCTCCCAATGCACAGGCTCAGCGGCCATGGTTCACGGGCCCAGCCACTCCGCGGCATGTGGGATCCTCCCGGACCGGGGTACGAGCCTGTGTCCCCTGCATCGGCAGGTGGACTCTCAACCACTGCGCCAGCAGGGAAGCCCTGTCATATGGTTTTTATACTTTAGTTTGTTAATATGATCTGTCACATTGATTGATTTGCATATACTGAAGAATCCTTGCATTCCTGGGATAAACCCCACTTGATCATGATGTATGATCCTTTTAATGTGCTGTTGGATTCTGTTTGCTAGTATTTTGTTGAGCATTTTTGCATCTATGTTCATCAGAAATATTGGCCTGTCGTTTTCCTTTTTTGTGACATCTTTGTCTGGTTTTGGTATCAGGGTGATGGTGGCCTCATAGAATGAGTTTGGGAGTGTTCCTCCCTCTGCTGTATTTTGGAAGAGTTGGAGAAGGATAGGTGTTAGCTCTTCTGCAAATGTTTGATAGAATTCGTCTGTGAATCCATCTGGTCCTGGGATTTTGATTGTTGGAAGATTTTTAATCACAGTTTCAATTTCAGTGCTTGTGATTGGTCTGTTTATATTTTCTATTTCTTCCTGGTTCAGTCTTGGAACGTTGTGCTTTTCTAAGAATTTATCCATTTCTTCCAGGTTGTCCATTTTATTGGCATAGAGTTGCTTGTTGTAATCTCTCATGATTCTTTGTATATCTGCAGTGTCAATTGTTACTTCTCCTTTTTCATTTCTAATTCTGTTGATTTGAGTCTTCTACCTTTTTTTCTTGAGGAGTCTGGCTAATGGTTTATCAAATTTGTTTATCTTCTCAAAGAACCAGCTTTTAGTTTTATTGATGTTTGCTATTGTTTCTTTCATTTCTTTTTCATTTATTTCTGATCTGCTCTTTATGATTTCTTACCTTCTGCTAACTTTGGGGTTCTTTTATTCTTCTTTCTCTAATTGCTTTAGGTGTATGGTTAGGTTGTTTATTTGAGATGTTTCTTCTTTCTTGAGGTAGGATTGTATTGCTATAAACTTCCGTCTTAGAACTGCTTTTGCTGCATCCCATAGGTTTTGGGTCGTGCTGTTTTCATTGTCATTTGTTTCTAGGTATTTTTTGATTTCCTCTTTGATTTCTTCAGTTATCTCTTGGTTATTTACTAGCATTTTGTTTAGCCTCCATACGTTTGTATTTTTTACAGTTTTTTTCCTGTAATTGATACCTAGTCTCATAGCATTGTGGTCAGAAAATATACTTGATCTGATTTCAATTTTCTTAAATTTACCAAGACTTGATTTGTGACCCAAGATACGATCTATCCTGGAGAATGTTCCATGGACACTTGAGAAGAAAGTGTACTCTGTTGTTTTTGGATAGAATGTCCTATAAATACCAATTAAGTCCATCTTGTTTAATATATCATTTAAAGCTGGTGTTTCCTTATTTATTTTCATTTTGGATGCTCTGTCCATTGGTGAAAGTGGGGTGTTGAAGTCCCCTACTGTTACTGTGTTACTGTCAATTTCCCCTTTTATGGCTGTTAGCATTTGCCTTATGTATTGAGGTGCTCCTACGTTGGGTGCGTAAATATTTACAATTGTTCTGTCTTCTTCTTGGATTGATCCCTTGCTCATTATGTGGTGTCCTTCTTTGTCTCTTGTAATAGTCTTTATTTTAAAGTCTACTTTGTCTGATATGAGAATTGCTACTCCAGCTTTCTTTTGATTTTTATTTGCATGGAATATCTTTTTCCATCCCCTCACTTTCAGTCTGTATGTGTCCCTAGGTCTGAAGTGGGTCTCTTGTAGACAGCATATGTATGGGTCTTGTTTTTGTATCCATTCAGGCAGTCTGTGTCTTTTGGTTGGAGCATTTAATCCATTTACATTTAAGGTAATTATCGATATGTTTGTTCCTGTTTCCATTTTCTTAATTGTTTTGGGTTTGTTATTGTAGATCTTTTCTTTCTCTTGTGTTTCTTGCCTAGAGAAGTTCCTTTCATATTTGTTGTAAAGCTGCTTTGGTGGTGCTGAATTCTCCTAGCTTTTGCTTATCTGTAAAGGTTTTAATTTCTCCATCAAATCTGAATGAGAGTAATCTTGGTTGTAGGTTTTTCCCTTACATCACTTTATTTATTTATTTATTTGATCTCCCTTGCTCTATACACCGTAATTTATTAAACTGAATCCATGACCTTTCCAAACATTTCTTATTTTATCGCATTCCAGATTTTTGTCATTTCTTACTCTTCTTTTAAAATTTTTGAATTTTATTTTATTTATTTTTTCATACAGCAGGTCCTTATTAGTCATCAATTTTGTACACATCGGTGTATACATGTCAATCCCAATCTCACAATTCATCACACCACCACCACCACCACCACCACCACCCTGTCACTTTACCCCCTTGGTGTCCATACGTTACTTCTCTACATCTGTGTCTCAATTTCTGCCCTGCAAACCAGTTCATCTGTACCATTTTTCTAGGTTCCACATATATGCGTTAATGTACGATATTTGTTTTTCTCTTTCTGACTTACTTCACTCTGTATGACAGTCTCTAGATCCATCCACGTCTCTACAAATGACCCAGTTTTGTTCCTTTTTATGGCTGAGTAATATTCCATTGTATATATGTACCACATCTTCTTTATCCATTCATCTGTCAATGGGCATTTAGGTTGCTTTCATGACCTGGCTATTGTAAATAGTGCTGCAATGAATATTGGGTTGCATGTGTCTTTCTAAATTATGGTTTTCTCTGGGTATATGCCCAGTAGTGGGATTGCTGGATCATATGGTAATTCTATTTTTAGTTTTTTAAGGAAACTCCATACTGTTCTCCATAGTGGCTGTATCAATTTACATTCCCATCAACAGTGCAAGAATGTTCCCATTTCTCCATACCCTCTCCCACATTTGTTGTTCGTAGATTTTCTTTTTTCTTTTTTTTTTACATCTTTATTGGAGTATAATTGCTTTACAATGGTGTGTTAGTTTCTGCTTTATAACAAAGTGAATCAGTTATACATATATATATGTTCCCATATCTCTTCCCTCTTGCGTCTCCCTCCCTCCCACCCTCCCTATCCCACCCGTCTAGGTGGTCACAGAGCACCGAGCTGATCTCTGTGTGCTATGCAGCTGCTTCCCACTAGCTATCTATTTTACATTTGGCAGTGTATATATGTCCATGCCACTCTCTCACTTTGTCACAGCTTACCGTTCCCCCTCCCCATATCCTCAAGTCCATGCTCTAGTAGGTCTGTGTCTTTATTCCCGTCTTACCCCTAGGTTCTTCATGACCTTTTTAAATTTTTTTTCCTTAGATTCCATATATATGTTTTAGCATACAGTATTTGTTTTTCTCTTTCTGACTTACTTCATGCTGTATGACAGACTCTAGGTACATCCACCTCACTACAAATAATTCAATTTCGTTTCTTTTTATGGCTGAGTAATGTTGCATTGTATATATGTGCCACATCTTCTTTATCCATTCATCTGTTGATGGACACTTAGGTTGCTTCCATATCCTGGCTATTGTAAATAGGGCTGCAATGAACATTTTGGTACATGACTCTTTTTGAATTATGGTTTTCTCAGGGTATATGACCAGTAGTCGGATTGCTGGGTCGTATGGTCGTTCTATTTGTAGTTTTTTAAGGAACCTCCATACTGTTTTCCATAGTGACTGTATCAATTTACATTCCTACCAACAGTGCAAGAGTGTTCCCTTTTCTCCACACCCTCTCCAGCATTTATTGTTTCTAGATTTTTTGATGATGGCCATTCTTACCGATGTGAGATGATATCTCATTGTAGTTTTGATTTGCATTTCTCTAATGATTTATGACGTTGAGCATTCTTTCATGTGTTTGTTGCCAATCTGTATATCATCTTTGGAGAAATGTCTATTTAGATCTTCTGCCCATTTTTGGATTGGGTTGTTTGTTTTTTTGATATTCAGCTGCATGAGCTGCTTGTACATTTTGGAGATTAATCCTTTCTCAGTTGCCTCATTTGCAAATATTTTCTCCCATTCTGAGGGTTGTCTTTTCACCTTGTTTATGGTTTCCTTTGCTGTTCCAAAGCTTTGAAGTTTCATTAGGTCCCATTTGTTTATTTTTGTTTTTATTTACATTTCTCTAGGAGGTGGGTCAAAAAGGATCTTGTTGTGATTTATGTCATAGAGTGTTCTGCCTATGTTTTCCTCTAAGAGTTTAATAGTGTCTGGCCTTACATTTAGGTCTTTAATCCATTCTGAGTTTATTTTTGTGTATGGTGTTAGGGAGTGTTCTAATTTCATACCTCTACATGTACCTGTCCAGTTTTCCCAGCACCACTTATTGAAGAGGTTGTCTTTTCTCCACTGTATGTTCCTTTTTTTTGCATCTTTATTAGAGTATAATTGCTTTGCAATGGTGTGTTAGTTTCTGCTTTATAACAAAGTGAATCAGTTATACATATACATTTGTTCCCATACCTCTTCCCTCTTGCGTCTCCCTCCCTCCCACCCTCCCTATCCCACCCCTCCAGGCAGTCACAAAGCACCAAGCTGATCTCCCTGTGCTATGCGCCTGCTTCCCACTAGCTATCTACCTTACGATTGATAGTGTATATATGTCCATGCCTCTCGTTTTGTCACAGTTTACCCTTCTCCCTCCCCATATCCTCAAGTCCATTCTCTAGTAGGTCTGTGTCTTTATTCCTGTCTTACCCATAGGTTCTTCATGACATTTTTTTTCTTAAATTCCATATATATGTGTTAGCATACGGTATTTGTCTTTCTCTTTCTGACTTACTTCAGTCTGTATGACAGACTCTAGGTCTATCCACCTCATTACAGATAGCTCAATTTCGTTTCCTTTTATGGCTGAGTAATATTCCATTGTATATATGTGCCACATCTTCTTTATCCATTCATCCGATGATGGACACTTAGGTTGTTTCCATCTCCGGGCTATTGTACATACAGCTGCAATGAACATTTTGGTACATGACTCTTTTTGAATTATGGTTTTCTCAGGGTATATGCCCAGTAGTGGGATTGCTGTGTCATATGGTAGTTCTATTTGTAGTTTTTTAAGGAACCTCCATACTGTTCTCCATAGTGGCTGTACCAATTCACATTCCCACCAGCAGTGCAAGAGTGTTCCCTTTTCTCCACACCCTCTCCAGCATTTATTGTTTCTAGATTTTTTGATGATGGCCATTCTGACTGTTGTGAGATGATGTGAGATGATATTTCATTGTAGTTTTGATTTGCATTTCTCTAATGATTAATGATGTTGAGCATTCTTTCATGTGTTTGTTGGCATTCTGTATATCTTCTTTGGAGAAATGTCTATTTAGGTCTTCTGCCCATTTTGGGATTGGGTTTTTTGTTTTTTTAATATTGAGCTGCATGGGCTGTTTATATATTTTGGAGATTAATCGTTTGTCCATTGATTCATTTGCAAATATTTTCTCCCATTCTGAAGGTTGTCTTTTCATCTTGTTTATAGTTTCCTTTGCTGTGCAAAAGCTTTGAAGTTTCATTAGGTCCCATTTGTTTATTTTTTCATTTATTTATATTACTCTAGGAGGTGGATCAAAAAAATCTTGCTGTGATTTTTGTCAAACAGTGTTCTTCCTATATTTTCCTCTAAGAGTTTTATAGTGTCCGGCCTTTCATTTAGGTGTCTAATCCAGTTTGAGTTTATTTTTGTGTTTGGTGTTAGTGAGTGTTCTAATTTCATTCTTTTACATGTAGCTGTCCAGTTTTCCCAGTACCACTTATTGAAGAGACTATCTTTTCTCCATTGTATATCCTTGCCTCCTTTGTCATAGATTAGTTGACCATAGGTGCGTGCGTTTATCTCTGGGCTTTCTATCTTGTTCCATTGATCTATGTTTCTGTTTTTGTGCCAGTACCATATTGTCTTGATTACTGTTGCTTTGTAGTTTAGTGTGAAGTCAGGGAGTCTGATTCCTCCAGCTCCGTTTTTTTCCCTCAAGACTGCTTTGGCTATTCGGGGTCTTTTGTGTCTCCATACAAATTTTAAGAATTTTTTTCTATTTCCATAAAAAATGCCATTGGTAATTTGATAAGGATTGCATTGAATGTGTAGATTGCTTTGGGTAGTATAGTCATTTTCATAATATTGATTCTTCCAATCCAAGAACATGGTATATCTCTCCATCTGTAGCTATCATCTTTAATTTCTTTCATCAGTGTCTTATAGTTTTCTGTGTACAAGTCTTTTGTCTCCCTAGGTAGGTTTATTCCTAGGTATTTTATTCTTTTTGTTGCAGTGGCAAATGGGAGTGTTTCCTTAATTACTCTTTCACGTTTTTCATCATTGGTGTATAGGAATGCAAGAGATTTCTGTGCACTAATTTTGTATCCTGCTACTTTACCAAATTCATTGATTAGCTCTAGTAGTTTTCTGGTGGCATATTTAGGATTCTCTGTGTATAGTATCATGTCATCTGCAAACAGTGACAGTTTTGCTTCTTGTTTTCTTATTTGTATTCCTTTTCTTTTTCTGCTCCGATTGCTGTGGCTAGGATTCCAAAACTATGTTGAATAATAGTGGTGAGAGTGGACATCCTTGTCTTGTTCCTGATCTTAGAGGAAATGCTTTCAGTTTTTCACCATTGAGAATGATGTTTGCTGTGGATTTGTCTTATATGTCCTTTATTATGTTGAGGTAGTTTCCCTCTATGCCCACTTTCTGGAGAGTTTTTATCATAAATGGGTGTTGAATTTTTTCAAAAGCTTTTTATGCATCTATTTAGATGATCATATGGTTTTTCTTCTTCCATTTGGTAATTGGTGTATCACATTGATTGACTTGCGTATATTGAAGAATCCTTGCATCCCTGGGATAAATCCCACTTGATCATGGTGTATGACCCTTTCAGTGTGTTGTTGGATTCTGTTTGCTAGTATTTTATTGAGGATTTTTCCATCTATATTAACCAGTGACATTGGTCTGTAATTTTCTGTTTTTGTAGTATCTTTGTCTGGTTTTGGTAGCAGTGATGGTGGCCTCATAGAATGAATTTGGGAGTGTTCCTTCCTCTGCAGTTTTTTGGAAGAGTTTGAGAAGGATGGGTGTTAGCTCTTCTCTAAATGTTTGATAGAATTCACCTGTGAAGCCACCTGGTCCTGGACTTTTGTTTTTGGAAGATTTTTAATCACAGTTTCAATTTCATCACTTGTGATTGGTCTATTCATGTTTTCTATTTCTTCCTGATTCAGTCTTAGAGGGTTATACCTTTCTACGAATTTGTCCATTTCTTCCAGGTTGTCCATTTTATTGACATAGTGTTGCTCGTAGTAGTCTCTCAGGATGCTTTGTATTTCTGCGGTGTCTATTGTAACTTCTCCTTTTTCTTTTCTAATTTTATTGATTTCAGTCCTCTCTCTGTTTTTCTTGATGAGTCTGGCTAATGGTTTATCAATTTTGTTTATCTTCTCAAAGAACCAGCTCTTAGTATTATTGATCTTTGCTATAGTGTTCTTTGTTTCTATTTCATTTATTTCTGCACTGATCTTTATGATATCTTTCCTTTTGCTAACTTTGGTTTTTGTTTGTTCTTCTTTCTCTAGTTCCTTTCGGTGTAAGGTTAGATTGTTTATTTGAGATTTTTCTTGTTTCTTGAGGTAGGCTTGTATAGCTGTATACTTCCCTCTTAGAATTGCTTTTGCTGCATCCCATAGGTTTTGGATCATCATTTTTTCTCTTTCATTTGCCTCTAGGTGTTTTTTGATTTCCTCTTTGATTTCTTCAGTGATCTCTTGGTTATTTAGTTCTGTATTGTTTAGCCTCCATGTGTTTGTGTTTTTTACGCTTTTTTCCCTGTAATTCATTTCTAATCTCATAGTGTTATGGTCAGAAAAGATGCTTGATATGATTTCAGTTTTCTTAACTTTACTGTTGCTTGACGTGTGACCCAAGATGTGATCTATCCTGGAGAACGTTCCATGCGCACTTGAGAAGAAAGTGTAATCTGCTGTTTCTGGATGGAATGTCCTATAAACATCAATTAAATCTATCTGGTGTATTTTGTCATTTAAAGCTTCTGTTTCCTTATTTATTTTCATTTTGGATGATCTGTCCGTTGGTGTAAGTGAGGTGTTAAAGTCCCCTGCTATGAATGTATTACTGTCGATTTCCCCTTTTATGGCTGTTAGTATTTTCCTTATGTATTGAGGTGCTCCTATGTTGGGTGCATATATATTTACAATTGTTATATCTTCTTCTTGGATAGATCCGTTTATCATTTTGTAGTGTCCTTCCTTGTCTGTTGTAACATTCTTTATTTTAAAGTCTATTTTATCTGATATGAGTATTGCTACTCCAGCTTTCTTCTGATTTCTATTTGCATGGAATATCTTTTTGCATCCCCTCATTTTCAGCCTGTATGTGTCCCTAGGTCTGAAGTGGGTCTCTTGTAGACAGCATATATATGGGTCTTGTTTTTGTATCTATTCAGCAAGGCTGTGTCTTTTGGTTGGAGCATTTAATCCATTCACATTTAAGGTAATTATCGATATGTATGTTCCTATGACCATTTTCTTAATTGTTGTGGGTTTGTTTTTGTAGGTCCTTTTCTTCTGTTGTGTTTCCCACTTAGAGAAGTTCCTTTAGGATTTGTTGTAGAGCTGGCTTGGTGGTGCTGAATTCTCTTAGCTTTTGCTTGTCTGTAAACCTTTGGATTTCTCCGTCGAATCTGAATGAGATCCTTGCCAGGGAGAGTAATCTTGGTTGTAGTTTCTTCCCTTTCATCACTTTAAGTATATCATGCCACTCCCTGCTGGCTGGTAGAGTTTCTGCTGAGAAATCAGCTGTTAACCTTATGGGAGTTCTCCTGTATGTCATTTGTCATTTTTCCCTTGTTGCTTTCAGTAACTTTTCGTTGTGTTTAATTTTTGTCAATTCGATTACTGTGTGTCTCAGCGTGTTTCTCCTTGTGTTTATCTTGCCTGGGACTCTGCACTTCCTGGAATTGGGTGGCTATTTCCTTCCCCATGTTAGGGAAGTTTTCGATTATAATCTCTTCAGATATTTTCTCTGGTCCTTTCTCTCTCTCTTATCCTTCTGCGACCCCTATAATGCAAATGTTGTTGCGTTTAATGTTGTCCCAGAGGTCTCTTACGCTGTCTTCATTTCTTTTCATTCTTTTTTCTTTATTCTGTTCCGCAGCAGTGAATTCCACCATTCTGTCTTCCAGGTCACTTTTCCGTTTTTCTGCCTCAGTTATTCTGCTATTGATTCCTTCTAGTGTAGGTTTTTTAAAAAATTTTATTTATTTATTTATTTTTGGCTGTGTTGGGTCTTCGTTTCTGTGCGTGGGCTTTCTCTAGTTGTGGCGAGCAGGGGCCACTCTTCATCGCGGTGTGCAGGCCACTCACTGTCACAGCCTCTCTTGTTGCGGAGCAGAAACTCCAGACGCGCAGGCTCAGTAGTTGTGCCTCATGGGCCTGGTTGCTCCGTGGCATGTGGGATCTTCTGTTCTTCTTCTGCGACCTCTATAAGTCGAATGTTGGTGACTTAAATGTTGTCCCAGAGGTCTCTGAGACTGTCCTCAATTCTTTTCATTCTTTTTTCTTTTTTCTGCTCCCTGGCAGTTATTTCCACCATTTTATCTTCCAGCTTACTTATCCGTTCTTCTGCCTCCGTTATTCTGTTATTGGTTCCTTGTAGAGTATTTTCAGTTTCAGTAATTGTATTGTTTATCACTGTTTGTTTGCTCTTTAGTTCTTCTAGATCCTTGTTAAATGTTTCTTGTATTTTCTCCATTCTGTTTCTGAGATTTTGGATCATCTTTACTGTCATTACTCTGAATTCTTTTTCAGGTAGGTTGCCTATTTCATGTTCATTTATTTGGTCTTGTAGGTTTTTACCTTGCTCCTTCATCTGTAACAAATTTTTTTGTCATTTCTTTTTTTTTTTTTAAATGGGTGATGCTCTATTCCTGTCTTACTGGTTGTTTGGCCTGAGATGTCCAGCACTGGAGTTTGCAGGCAGTTAGATAGAGCTGGGTCTTGGTGCTGAGATGAGGACCTCTGGGAGGCCTCACTCTGATTGATATTCCCCGGGGTGTGAGGTTCTCTGTTAGTCCAGCGGTTTGGACTCAGAGCTCCCACCACAGGAACTCGGCCCCGACCTCTGGCCTGGGAACCAAGATCCCACAGCCTGTTCGCTGGGGGTTCCTCCTGTTCCCTTAGGTGTCTATAGTCCGTCACCAGTGCCTGGTAGGTTCCCTAGTTGTGAGGAGCCGCAAATTCCGCGTACTCCTAGCACGCCATCTTGACTCCACCCTTCAGCGTGGACATTTTAACAATATTAATCCGTTTTTTAAATAAATTTATTTATTTTCCTATTTTTTGGCTGTGTTGGGTCTTAATTGCTGCACGTGGGCTTTCTCTAGTTGCAGGGAGCAGGGGCTACTCTTCATTGTGGTGCGTGGGCTTCTCATTGTGGTGGCCTCTCTTGTTTCAGAGCACAGGCTCTAGGCAGGCGGGCTTCAGTAGTTGTGGCACACGGGTCTAGTTGCTCCATGGCAGTGGGATCTTCCTGGACCAGGGCTCGAACTTGTGTCCCCTGCATTGGCAGGCATATTCTTAACCACTGCGCCACCAGGGAAGTCCCACAATATTAATTCTTTTGATGCATGAACACAAGTTATCTTTCCATTTATTTGTGTCTTCATCAGTTTCTTTCATCAGTGTTTTATCAGTTTTGATGTATAGATTTTCACTTTCTTGGTTAATTTATTTCTAGGTATTTTATCGTTTTTGATGTTAATGTAAATGAGATTGTTTTCTTTATTTTTTTTCAGATAGTTCATTGTTAGTGTATAGAAACACAACTGATTTTGTATCCTGAAAGTTTACTGAGTTTGTTGATTAGTTCTAACAGTTTTTTGATGGAGTCTTAAGGATTTTCTCTATACAAGATCATGTCATCAGCAAACAGTTTTACTTTATTTCTGATTTAGATGCCTTTTATTTGTTTTTCTTGTTAATTTCCCTGGCCAGGACTTATGGTACTTTGTTGAAAAGTAGTGGTGAGAGTGGGCACCCTTATCTTGTTCCTGATCTTAGAGAGAAAGCTTTCACCTTTTTACCATGGAGTATGATGTTAGCTTTGGGCTTGTCATATATGGCCTTTATTATATTGAGGTATGTTTCTTCTATACCCACTTTATTGATAGTTTTTATTATGAAAGGATGTTGAATATTTGTCAAATAATTTTTCTGCATCTATTGAGATGATCATATGATTTTTACGTTTCATTCTATTAATGTGGTGTATCTTATTTTGTTGATTTGTGTATTTTGAACCATCCTTGCCTCCCAGGGATAAATCCCAGTTGATCATGGTGTATGATCCTTTTAATGTGCTGTTGAATTCAGTTTGCTAGTATTTTGTTGAGAATTTTTGCATCTGTATGCATCAGGGATTTTGGCCTCTAGTTTTCTTTTCTTGTAGTGTTCCCATCTGGATTTGGTTTCAGGAGACTGCTGGCCTTGTAAAATGAGTTTGGGTGTCTTCCCTCCTATTTAATATTTTGCAAGAGTTTGAGGATTAACGTTAATTCTTCTTTACATGTTTGGTAGATTTTACCCATGACACCATCTGGTCCAGGGTTTTTTGTTGTTGTTTTTGAGAGGTTTTGTATTAGATTCAGTTTCCTTACATATTATTGGTTATGTTCAGATTTCCTATTTTTTATGATTAAGTCTTGGTAATTGTATGTCTCTAGGAATTTGTCCGTTTCTTCTGTGTCATCCCATTTGTTGGCATATAATTGGTGAAAGTAATGTCTTATGATCCTTTTAATTTCTGTGTCATCAGGCATAAAGTCTCTTTCATTTCTAATTTTATGTTTGAATCCTCTCTCTTTTTTTCATGGTAAATCCAGCTAAAGGTTTGTCAATTTTGTTTATCTTTTCAAAAAAAACAGCTCTTAGTTTTGTTGATAGTTTATTTCTTTTTATTGTTGAAAAATATTCCATTCTCTGGATATACCAGGGTTTATCCATTCACCTATTGAAGGACACCTTAGTTGCTTCCAGTTTTTGGTAGTTTTGAATAAAGCTGCTATAAACATTCATGTGCAGGTTTTTATGTGGGCATAAGTTTTCAACTCATATGGTACATACCTAGGAACACAGTTGCTGAATTATACGGTAAGACTATGTTTAGCTTTATAAGAAACTGTCATACCATCTCTTAAAGTACTGTATTGCTTTGTATTCCCGCCAGCAATGAATAAGAGTTCTTCTTGTTCCACATCCCCAGTAGCACTTGGTGTTATCAGTGTTCTGGATTTTAGCCATTTTAATAGATGTGAAATGGTATCTCATTGTTTAAATTTGCAATTGCCTAATGACATATGATGTTGAGCATCTTTTCGTATTATTGTCTTTATATCTTCTTTGGTGAGGTCTCTGCTTAGGTATTTTGCCCACTTTTAAATTTGGTCCTTTATTTTTTTAAACAGTTTCCTTTAGTTCTTTGAATGTATATATATAATAGCTGCTTTCCATTCCTAGTTTAAAAAAATCTAAGAAGTAAGCCCCTTCTGGGACATTTTTTTTGTTGGTTGCCTTTTATTTTTAGTTCTTGTTTGTATTTTTAAGCATGGCTTCCTCAGATCACCCCCTGAGTCAGTCTAAATCAGTGGTCAGTCGATGATGGGCCAGAAGATTTCCTTAAATGCCTTGAACCAGTAAGTTCTCCACCTTTTGCCAAGAGGATCTTTGTATGAAGGTATACTTCATATTTTAGGAAGTTTATAAATCAGCCTTAGTTTTCATTTCTTATTTCCAGAGTTGAATGACTGGGGCTTTCTCCTGTCCCATTTCTTTGCTGGGTAGGTTCACAGTCTTGTATACTCATGCATACTTTCAGATCCCCAAGAATATGTTGGAACCTTTCAAAGTTCCCCTATGGCCATCTAATTTTCAAGGTCTTCCTTTTAAATTTTTAGCCAGGCTCTTGTTTGCCCCAAATTGAAATCACAGCCTTAGGCAGCTGTGATATTATCAGAAGATTGCTATGGTTTTCTTGGAATGCCCGGGGGAAAGGACTTTTTACATAGAGCTGAGCTCTGAGTCAAATCAAATGATAACAACACCCTAGGAATGGAGATTTTCCAGGTAGCTGCTAGTTTGGTGAAAATATTGACTGTGTTCTGGGGATGGGGCTTTTAATACAGTTCCAAAAGATCCATTGGTGTGATAATGCTGACTTTCATGGCTACCATACCTCTGAGCTTGGAAGGGAGGGAGGATGGGAATAACCTCAAGTTAAAACTTCACAGACTGGTGTTCTTACTGAGGTTCATTAGTTTTTTTTTGAATCATACTTTTCAGTTCATTCTGTGCCTTTGGTTAATTTCCAATGTTCTGACCTGTTTTTTTTTAATGTTTTTCCTGTATTTTATTGCCCAAGTAGGGGAATTCACTCACTAAGGTCGTGAGCTTGATGTTCTGGACATTAGTTTGTTGACATCTCTAATTTTGGTGGAAAAACAATGTTCTTCTGAGACATTGCTTTAATATTTATTATGTATATAAATTGTGGTTTGTAAATGACAGATAAAACATTAGCACTTTTTCTTTTTGCGGAAACTTTTAGGCACACATTTGGGACAATTATATTCTTTCTTTTTCAGGTTCCTATTAGTTCTGAGTCTGTAGACCCATCTGATGATATTGAGGTACAATCTTTGATATGTCAGAGAGAATGCAGCAAAACTGTGAACACTGAAGCCTTAATGACAGTATTTCACCCTCAGAATTTGGAGACTCTTAATTCCAAAATGGTAGGAAAACAAAATATTTAAATCTATAGATTGAAACAGTTGATCAAAAATAAAAATCTTAGATCAGACTGAAAACTCTTCTTTTTGGGCTTGAAGAGGTCTTCTAGCAGGTACTACTGTGTGACATGTTTGGTTCCATTACAAAATAGGACTGTTATCAAGAATTAAGATGAAAGTTGAACCTTGGGCTTTATTTGCATAGATTTCTAACAGTCAATCCTAATTGGGGTGATTGGTGAGAATGGTGGTTCAAAGCTTTACCTCCTAGGTGTCATGGTTTTACCATTTTAATATGAGAAGAACTAAAATAGTAAATTAAACCTGTTATGCTCACATGGATTTTAAAGATTTTTGTGATGACAGTGGTGCAGGGTTTAGCCCATCTGTGAATACTGATTTTGACTTTCTGTGTTTTTGTTTTCCATAGGTATTGTTTCATGGTGAAGAGAGTTATTGAGTTATTTGAAACTTAATTTCAAATTAAGTTAATTTCTCACCATGTTTAGTTGCTTTGATTTTTTTGTTATAGTTGAAAGAAAAGATGAAGGAACAGTCCTGGAACATCCTGTTTACAGAATGTGGGCGTGGTGTTAGCATGTTTCGGACCAAAAAGACTCAAGATCTTGTTGTAAGAGGGATTCCAGAGACCTTAAGAGGAGAGCTCTGGATGCTTTTTTCAGGTATTACATTTATTCACTTTATTCATTTAACAGACATTATCTATGCCCCTTCTAGGAGTTATGTACTAAGCTAAATAAAAATAATTACAAAGATGGCTAGGACTAAGTCTTATCATGAGTTCAGACTAGTCACAGAGAGTACGGTAGTTATGTGTACTTACCTATATATCCATACATCCATTGTCTGAGCAGATTAGTTTATTAGGCAATAGCTAACTGCAAGAGACAGGGTGGGAATCTCTAGTATCAGAAGGAAGTTAAAGGGAAAAGACAGTTCATGAAAATGTTATTCTTTTGGATAAGATTCCTGTCCTAATGTTATAGATTCTAGTGGGAAGCTTTTCCTTTTATTTGTTTGTACTCAGATAACACTTGAGCATAAAGCTTAATTTAAAAGTAATCCAGTTCTTCATGTATATAGGCAAGTAGTAGCTTTGTTATGTTCCTCTTCTTTTGTATGTTAATGTGATCATCTGTACAGGTGCTGTTAATGACATGGCTGCTAATCCTGGCTATTATGCTGAAGTGGTTGAGCAGTCTTTAGGGACCTGCAACTTGGCTACTGAAGAAATTGAACGTGATTTGCGTCGCTCCCTGCCTGAGCATCCAGCCTTTCAGAGTGACACTGGCATATCTGCTCTGAGGCGGGTACTCACTGCTTATGCATTCAGGAATCCCAAAATTGGATACTGCCAGGTATGATTTCATTATGAGCTCAACTGTTATCATGTTCCAAATGATAAAATCACATCAAATCCAACTCTACTAATAAGGACAGAGATTGGGCTGAGATTGATAGTGGATATTATTAATGCAAGAATGATAGTGGGAATACTTAGAATTGATATTCCATTAATTCATTTTTCTTTTAATTTAACAAATATTTACTGAATTCCTGCTCTGTAAAAGATACTGTGCTAGGTGCTTAAGACTATATAAAGCTGAATCAGATAGTAATCCTGCCCTTAAAAATATATGGACTGGTAGGTATTAAAACATATTCAAGGACTTCCCTGGTGGTGTAGTAGTTGCGAATCTACCTGCTAGTGCAGGGGACACTGGTTCAATCCCTGGTCTGGGAAGATCCCACATGCCATGGAGCAGCTAAGCCTGTGTGCCACAACTACTGAGCCTGCACTCTAGAGCCCACACGCCGCAACTGCTGAGCCCACACACCACAACTACTGAAGCCCACGCACCTAGAGCCCATACTCCGCAACAAGAGAAGCCACTGCAATGAGAAGCCTGCACACCTCAAGAGTAGCCTCCGCTTGCTGCAACTAGAGCAAGCCCGTGTGCAGCAACAAAGACCCAATGCAGCCAAAAATAAATTTAAAATTTAAAAACAAAAACGCATATTCATTGGCAAAAGAAAAACAAATGAGACAATTTATTAGAGAAATATTAAGTCTCACCAGGATTTATAATAGGGATAAGTTGGAGGAACAGAGAAGGCTGCATGGAAGAAGTGGCATTTTTAGGTCTTGAAATTGGTGAATTTTAGATATATGGAGATGGAATGAAATACCATTTGTAGGTGAAGGGATCAGTGTAACCAAACACAGAGGTAAATGTGGAATATATGTAGGACCATGTTCTGTTTAGTAGAATTGTAGAGTGAATGAAGTGAGGTAATTGAGGGAAAAAATCAAAAAGGTAGATTGGGATAGGTCAGGAGTTTGAATGTTACTTTGTAGACAGTGGGGGAATCACTGAAAAAAATCCTGTAGGACACTAAAGGGTATGCCAGACTGCTAACACAAATAATCTCAAACACAATAAAAGTTTACTTAAAGGAATAAACAGAGGAGAGCAAATATTCAAGTCAGTAGGTAGCTCTCCTCCATGTGATTATTCAGGGATTTAAGCTGACAACAGGCTCTGTCATCTTCAAAACATGGCTTCCAAGGTGCTCTTTCATTGCCATTACTACTCACAGGAAGAGGGGAGAGAGCATGGAGAAACAATCATGAGAAATTTTATTGGCCAGGCCTGGAAGTTGCATACATCACTTCACCCACATTTTATTGGAGGATCTTGGTCTCATGGCCACACCTATTCATAAAGAAGTCTGCAAAATGTAGCGTGGTTGAGCACATGTACATCCAGATACTATGGAAGAAGGGGAGATTGGGTTATGGTGGATAGCTAGCACTCTCAGCCACACATTCATTTATGATGGGGTTGAGTACCCATAATGATTACATATCAGTCCTACCTATCCATTGAAACTTATCAATAGAGAGGTATTTTTGAAAAGCAATTTAAGTGAGTGGATCATCTGAATGACCAGTATTTAGCATGTTTTAGGATCTCTGAAAGGTAATAAAGAAGCATAATGCTTCTTTTCTCAAAGAGCTTACACTCAGCCTATAATGTTATCTATATGTGGTAGTTTAAAGGCAGCTTCAAAGTAGGCAACACTTGATTTTTGACTTCTAAAAAATGAAAGCAAAATTAGAAACATGGAGGGCCAGAGGAAAGTTATTCAGAGTTAGGTAACACTATAAGCAATACCATTCAGGTGAAAATAAGCCTACCATGGAGATCAGACTGGCTAGGTTCGTGCTGGAATCAAGAAGTAAATAAGTTTGTGTGAGGCAAGATCATGGTGAATCTTTCAAGCTTGGGAGAAGTTTGAATTTAATATGATAAGCAGGTTTTGTTGCTTTTGACCAAAAACTCAGGTGAGCCATACTGACTCATGGCTGGCTGACTGGCTTTGTTTATCTTTTCTTCTTCCATCCTTCCCTCCCTTCCTTCCATCTATCTGATCTATCTTCTTCCTTCTTTTCTTCCTTCCTTTGCTTTTTTCATTCCTTTTTCCTTTCATCTATCTAGAGATAGAATTCATGTACCAGAAACTTCACCCATTAGTGTTTTTTAGTATATTCACAAAGCCGTGCAACCATCATCACAGTCTTAACCTCCATAACACTTTCATCACCCCAGAAGGAAGCCCCACATCCATTAGTAGTTACTCCCCATTTCTCCCTACTCCCAACCCTAGGCAATCACTAATCTACTTTTCTGTTTCTATGGATTTGCCTATTATGGATATTTTATCTAAATGGAGTGATACAATATGTGGTCTTTTGTGTCTGCCTGATTTCATTTAGCATATTGTTTTCAAGGTCCACCCATGTTGTAGCATGTATTAGTACAATACTTCATTCCTTGCTATGGCTGAATAATAGTCCATGGTATGGATATACAACATTTTGTTCAACAGTTGGTAGGCATTTTGGGTTGTTTCCACATTTTTGCTATTGTGAATAATGTTGCCATGGATATTCGTGTACAATTTTTTGTGTGGATGTGTTTTTTCATTCTTTTGGGTATTTAGCTAGAAGTGGAATTGCTGAGTTATGTGGTAACTTTATGTAACTTTAACATTTTGGGGCAATGCCAAACTATTTTAAAAAGTGACCGTACCATTTTACATTCCCACCAGCAATGTGTGTGATGGTTCCAATTTCTCCACATCCTCGGTGACACTTGTTATTATCTCTCTTTTTGAATATAGCCATCCTAGTGAATGTGAAGTGGTATCTCGTTGTGGTTTTGATTTGCATTTCCCTAACATGCTTATTGGCCATTTGTATATCTTCTTAGGAGAAATGTCTATTCAAATCCTTTGCCCAATTTAAAAATTGGATTATTTATCTTGTTACTGTTGAGTTGTAATGGTTCTTTATATATTTTGGATACTAATCCTTTATCAGATATAGTATTTGCAAAATTTTTCTCCTGTTCTGTGGATTGTTTTTCTATTTTCTTTTTTTTTTGTGGTACACGGGCCTCTCACTGCTGTGGCCTCTCCCGTTGCGGAGCACAGGCTCCGGACGCGCAGGCTCAGTGGCCATGGTTCACGGGCCTAGCCGCTCTGCGGCATGTGGGATCTTCCCAGACCGGGGCACGAACCCATGTCCCCTGCATCGGCAGGCAGACTGTCAACCACTGCGCCACCAGGGAAGCCCAGTTTTTTCACTCTCTTGATGGTGTTCTTTGAAGCACTAAAGTTTTAATATTTGTTTTTGTATGCTTTTCGTTTGTTGTGTGTGCTTTTGATGTCATATCTAAGAAGCCAGTGCCTAATCCAAGGTCAAGAAGATTTAGTCCTATGTTTTCTTCTAAGGGTTTTATAGTTTTAATGCTTAAATTTAGGTTTCTTGACCATTTTGTCTTAGTTTTTGTGTGTGGTGTATGGAAAAGGTTCAGCTTCATTCTTTTACTTGTGGATAGCCAGTTGTCCCAGTGCCATTTGTTGAAAAAAAAGCAGTCTTTGACTCATTGAATTGTCTTGGCACCCTTGCTGAAAATCACTTGACTATAAATGTTAGGGTTTATTTCTTTTTCTTTTCTTTTTTTTTAGAAGATGTTGGGGGTAGGAGTTAATTAATTAATTAATTAATTTTTGCTGTGTTGGTCTTCGTTTCTGTGCGAGGGCTTTCTCTAGTTGCGGCGAGTGGGGGCCACTCTTCATTGCGGTGTGCGGACCTCTCACTGTCGCGGCCTCTCTTGTTGCAGAGCACAGGCTGCAAACGCGCAGGCTCAGTAGTTGTGGCTCATGAGCCTAGTTGCTCTGCGGCATGTGGGATCCTCCCAGACCAGGGCTCGAACCCGTGTCCCCTGCATTAGCAGGCAGACTCTCAACCCCTGCGCCACCAGGGAAGCCCTAGGGTTTATTTCTTGACTCACAATTCTATTCTATTGACTTATGTTTCTGTTCTCATGCCAGTATCACACTGTCTTTTTTACTACAGCTGTGTAGTAAGTTTTGAAATTGGGAACTGTGAGTCCTTTAACATTTTTTTTTCCAAAATTGTTTTGGCTTTTTAGGTCTCTTGCATTTCCATATGAATTTTAGGATCTGTTGTCAATTTCTGGATAAAGAAGAAAAATCCAGCTGGAATTTTCTTAGTCATTGCATTGAATCTGTAGATCAACTTGGGGGATATTGTATATTAACAATATTAAATCTTCTAATACATGAACACAGGATGTTTTTCTTTTCCATTTATTTAATTCTTTTAAAATTTCATTCAAGGTTGTTTCATAGTTCCCTATGTGCAAGACTTTACTTCCTTTGTTAATTTTATTTCTAAGTTTTTTATTCTTTTTGACATTACAGTAAACGGAATTGTTTTCTTGATTTTATTTTTGGATTGCTCAATGCCAGTATATAGAAATACAATTGATTTTTGTATATATTGATCTTGTATCCGCAATCTTGCTAAGCTTATTAGTTCTAGTAGATTTTTTTTGTGGATTCCTTATTTAGAATTTTCTATATACAAGATCATGGAATCTGAATAGTGATATTTTTTACTTCTTCCATTCCAACCTGGATGCCTTTTTTTCCTCTTTTTCTTGCCTGATTGACCTGGCTATAACCTTCAGTACAGTGTTGAAGAGAAGTGGTTAGAATGCATATTCTTGTCTTGTTATTTACCTTAAGGGGAAGCAATCAGTCTTTCATCATTAAGTATGAGGTTAACTGTGGGCGTTTTATAGATTCTTTTTATCATGTTGAGGAAGTTCCCTTATATTGCTAGTTTGTTGAGTGTTTTTATCATGAAAGGGTGGTGGATTTTGTTAAGTAATTTTTCTGTGTCTATTGAGATAATCATGTGATTTTTTCCCTTTATTTTAGTAATATCATTGTTGACCTGAAACAAATAGACCACCAGATATTTCTTCAGCAAAGATGGATTTATTCAGGAGAGCAGAGAATTGCAATTTGGGGTCTACAGCCATGGCGAGCTATGGGCAAGTCCCCCAATGGCAAGGGGAGGAGAACACTTTTATAGAGAAGAAAAGGAAGTTGGAAGGGCTATAGTAAACTAAGAGTCCATGGCTTTTCATGGGCCTTGCCAGGAAAGAAGAGTCTTTTTTCTGCCTGTTGGTCTCTGCCGTAGTTGCAGGGTACAAGAGCGCCCCCTTCTGGTCTCCCAAATCTTTAATTGAGGTTTCCGTTTGTTAATTTTTTACATTGTGTATTACTTTTGCTGACTTTTTTTTTAGTTTATTAAAAGTGCATATTTATTGTAATAAATTTAGAACATAAAAATTACATAAAAGAAAAGAAAAATCATCTATAATCCCACTACCCAGAAATAACCACCACTAACATTTTTCAGTATTTCCTCTTAGTCTTTCCATGTAATTAAGTGTTCTTAAAAAGAACATAGTTCTTTCCTAAATTTCTCTATGGCACTCTGTTATACATCATAGTATATTTCATCAGTGGCTTGTTTGGGGACATTAAAATTGTATTCTTGTGAATTCCCTGGTTGTCCAGTGGTCAGGACTCCACACTTCCACTGCTGAGGGCCCGGGTTCAATCCCTGGTTGGAGAACTAAGATCCCACAAGCCACGTGTTGTGGCCAAAAAAAGAAAATTGTATTCTTTATTTTTGTTTTATGTTGTCTCATTTTGTTTTGTAAAACTACTCTTAACAAAACATCCTTGTGACTAAATCTTTACATACCTCCTTGTATTTTCCTTAGGACAATTTCTTGCAAGAATAATTGCTTTGTCCAAAAAAAAAATTCTTTCTTAGGCCTCTTATTAACATTTAAAAAATTGTGATAAAATATACATATTTTAATCACTTTATAAGTAAAAATGCAGTGGCATTAAGTACGTTTACAACATTGTGTAGCTATCACCACTGGCTATTTCTAGAACTTTTTCATCATCTCAAGCAAAAATTCTCTACCCATAAAGCAACTCCCCATTCCTCTTCTCCCAGGCCCTGTTAATCTCTACTCTACCTATTATCTCTATGAATTTGCCTATTACAGGTACCTAATTTAAGTGGAATCATATAATATTTGTCCTTTTTGTGTCTTGGTTTTTTTTTCTAACATCTTTATTGGAGTATAGTTACTTTACAATGTTGTGTTAGTTTCTGCCATATAACAAAGTGAATCAGCTGTATGTACATGTATATCCCCATATCCCCTCCCCCTTGCATCTCTATCTCACCCCTCTAGGTGGTCACAAAGCCCCTAGCTGATCTCCCTGTACTATGCAGCTGCTTCCCACTAGCTATCTATTTTACATTTGGTAGTGTATATATGTAATGCTACTCTCTCACTTTGTCCCAGCTTACCCTTCCCCCTCACTGTGTCCTCAAGTCTGTTCTCTAAATCGGGGTCTTTATTCCTGTCCTGCCCCTAGGTTCATCAGAACTGTTTTTTTCGTTTGTTTTTTTTTTTAGATTCCATATATATGTGTTAGCATACAGTATTTGTTTTTCTCTTTCTGCCTTACTTCACTCTGCATGACAGACTCTAGGTCCATCCACGTCACTACAAAAAACTCGATTTTGTTTCTTTTTATGGCTGAGTAATATTCCCTTATATATATGTGCCACATATTCTTTATCCATTCATCTGTTGATGGACACTTAAGTTGCTTCCATGTCCTGGCTATTGTAAATAGTGCTGAAGTGAACATTGTGGTACATGACTCTTTGTGAATTATGGTTTTCTCAGGGTATATGCCCAGTAGTGAGATAGCTGGGTCATTTGGTAGTTCTATTTTTAGTTTTTTAAGGAACCTCCATATTGTTCTCCATAGTGGCTGTATTAATTTACATTCCCACCAACAGTGTGAGAGGGTTCCCTTTTTACCACACCCTCGCTAGCATTTATTGTTTGTAGATTTTTTTGATGATGGCCACTCTGACTGGTGTGAGGTGATACCTCATTGTAGTTTTGATTTGCATTTCTCTAATGATTAGTGATGTTGAGCATCCTTTCATCTGTTTGTTGGCAATCTGTGTATCTTCTTTGGAGAAATGTCTATTTAGGTCTTCTGCTCATTATTGGATTGGGTTGTTTGTTTTTTTGATATTGAGCTGCATGAGCTACTTGTATATTTTGGAGATTAATCCTTCTCAGTTGCTTCGTTTGCAAATATTTTCTCCCATTCTGAGGGTTGTCTTTTCGTCTTGTTTATGGTTTCCTTTGCTGTGCAAAAGCTTTTAAGTTTCATTAGGTCCCGTTTGTTTATTTTTTTTTAATTTCTCTAGGAGGTGCGTCAAAAAGGATCTTGCTGCGATTTATGTCATAGAATGTTCTGCCTATGTTTTCCTCTAAGTTTTATAGTGTCTGGCCTTACATTTAGGTCTTTAATCTATTTTGAGTTTTTTTTTCTTTGTGTGTATGGTTTTAGGGAATGTTCTAATTTCATTCTTTTACTTGTAGCTGTCCAGTTTTCCCAGCACAACTTATTGAAGAGACTGTCTTTTCTCCATTGTATATCCTTGCCTCTTTTGTCATAGATTAGTTGACCATAGATGTGTGGGTTTATCTCTGAGCTTTCTATCCTGTTCCATTGATCTATATTTCTGTTTTTGTGCCAGTACCATATTGTCTTGATCACTGTAGCTTTGTAGTATAGTCTGAAGTCAAGGAGCCTGATTCCTCCTGCTCCGTTTTTCGTTCTCAAGATTGCTTTGGCTAGTTGGGGTCTTTTGTGTTTCCATACAAATTGTGAAATTGTTTTTCTAGTTCTGTGAAAAGTGCCATTGGTGGTTTGATAGAGATTGCATTGAATCTGTAGATTGCTTTGGGTAGTATAGTCATTTTCACCATATTGATTATTCCAATCCAGGAACATGGTATATCTCTCTATCTGTTTGTATCATCTTTAATTTCTTTCATCAGTGTCTTATAGTTTTCTGCATGTAGGTCTTTTGTCTCCTTAGGTAGGTTTCTTCCTAGGTATTTTTTTCTTTTTGTTGCAATGGTGAATGGGAGTGTTTCCTTAATTTCTCTTTCTGGTCTTTCGTTGTTAGTGTATAGGAGGAATGCAAGAGATTTCTGTGCATTAATTTTGTATCCCGCAACTTTACCAAATTCATTGATTAGCTCTAGTAGTTTTCTGGTAGCATCTTGAGGATTCACTATGTATAGTATCATGTCATCTGCAAACAGTGACAGTTTTACTTCTTTTCCGATTTGGATTCCTTTTATTTTTCTTCTCTGATTTCTGTGGCTAAAACTTCCAAAACTATTTTGAATAATAGTGGTGAGAGTGGGAAGCCTTGTCTTTTTCCTGATCTTAGTGGAAATGATTTCACTTTTTCACCATTGAGAATGATGTTGGCTGTGGATTTGTCATATATGGCCTTTATTATGTTGAGGTAAGTTCCCTCTATGCCTACTTTCTGGAGGGTTTTTATCATAAATTGGTGTTGAATTTTGTCAAAAGCTTTTTCTGCATCTATTGAGATGATCATATGGTTTTTATCCTTCAGTTTGTTAATATGATGTATCACATTGATAGATTTGCATATATTGAAGAATCCTTGCATTCCTGGGATAAACCCCACTTGCTCATGGTGTATGATCCTTTTAGTGTTCTGTTGGATTCTGTTTACTAGTATTTTGTTGAGGATTTTTGCATCTATATTCATCAGTGATATTGGCCTGTAGTTTTTCTTTTTCTTGACATCTTTGTCTGGTTTTGGTATCAGGGTGATGGTGGCCTCATAGAATGAGTTTGGGAGTGTTCCTCCCTCTGCTATATTTTGGAAGAGTTTGAGAAAGATAGGTGTTAGCTCTACTGTAAATGTTTGATAGAATATGCCTGTGAATCCATCTGGTCCTGGGCTTTTGTTTGTTGGAAGATTTTTAATCACAGTTTCAATTTCAGTGCTTGTGATTGGTCTGTTTATATTTTCTATTTCTTCCTGGTTCAGTCTCGGAAGGTTGTGCTTTTCTAAGAATTTGTCCATTTCTTCCAGGTTGTCCACTTTATTGGCATATAGTTGCTTGTAGTAATCTCTCATGATCCTTTGTATTTCTGCAGGGTCAGTTGTTACTTCTCCTTTTTCATTTCTATTTCTGTTGATTTGAGTGTTTTCCCTTTTTTCTTGATGACTCTGGCTAATGGTTTATCAATTTTGTTTATCTTCTCAAAGAACCAGCTTTGTTTTTTGTTTTTTTGTGTTTTTTTTTGCTTTTGCTGTACGCGGGCCTCTCACTGTTGTGGCCTCTCCTGTTGTGGAGCACAGGCTCCGGACATGCAGGCTCAGCAGCCATGGCTCACGGGCCCAGCCACTCCGCGGCATATGGGATCCTCCCGGACCAGGGCACGAACCCGTGTCCCCTGCATTGGCAGGTGGACCCTCAACCACTGTGCCACCAGGGAAGCCCCAGCTTTAAGTTTTATTGATCTTTGCTATTGTGTCCTTCATTTCTTTTTCATTTATTTCTCATCTGATTTTTATGATTTCTTTCCTTCTGCTAACTTTGGGGGTTTTTTTTGTTCTTCTTACTCTAATTGAGATTTTTCTTATTTCTTGAGGTAGGACTGTATTGCTATAAACTTCCCTCTTAGAAGTGCTTTTGCTGCATCCCATAGGTTTTCGGTCATTGTGTTTTCACCGTCATTTGTTTTTAGGTATTTTTTGATTTCCTCTTTGATTTTTTCAGTGATCTCTTGGTTATTTAGTAGTGTATTGTTTAGCTTCCATGTGTTTGTATTTTTTTACAGTTTTTTCCATGTAATTGATATCTAGTCTCATAGCGTTGTGGTCGGAAAATATACTTGATACGATTTCAATTTTCTTGAATTTACCAAGACTTGATTTTGTGACTCAAGATATGACCTATCTTGGAGAATGTGCCATGAGCACTTGAGAAGAAAGTGTATTCTGTTGTTTTTAGATGGAATGTCCTATAAATATCAATTAAGTCCATCTTGTTTAATGTATCATTTAAAGCTTGTGCTTATTTATTTTCATTTTTGATGATCTGTCTATTGGTGAAAGTGGGGCGTTGAAGTCCCCTACTATTACTGTGTTACTGTCAATTTCCCCTTTTATGGCTGTTAGCATTTGCCTTATGTATTGAGGTGCTCCTACGTTGGGTGCGTAAATATTTACAATTGTTCTGTCTTCTTCTTGGATTGATCCCTTGATCATTATGTAGTGTCCTTCTTTGTCTCTTGTAATAGTCTTTATTTTAAAGTCTATTTTGCCTGATATGAGAATTGCTACTCCAGCTTTCTTTTGATTTTTATTTGCATGGAATATCTTTTTCCATCCCCTCACTTTCAGTCTGTATGTGTCGCTACATCTGAAGTGGGTCTCTTGTAGACAGCATATATATGGGTCTTGTTTTTGTATCCATTCAGCCAGTCTATGTTTTTTGGTTGGAGCATTTAATCCATTTACATTTAAGGTAATTATCGATATGTATGTTTCTGTTACCATTTTCTTAATTGTTTTGGGTTTTTTATTGTAGGTCTTTTTCTTCTCTTTTGTTTCCTGCCTAGAGAAGTTCCTTTTGCATTTGTTGTAAAGCTTGTTTGGTGGTGCTGAATTCTCTTAGCTTTTGCTTGTCTGTGCACTTAGTATGATTTAGGGAGCCTCCCTCCTAATGGGGGGGTTGTGTTCCTGTCTTGCTGGTTGTTTGGCGTGGGGCGTCCAGCACTAGAGCTTGCTGCCCGTTGGGTGGAGCTGGGTCTAAGCATTGAGACAGAGATCTCTGGGAGAGCTCTCGCCAGTTGATGTTAGGCGTGTCCAGGAGGCCTCTGGTGGTCTGATGTCCTGAACTCGGCTCTCCCACCTCAGGGGCTCAGGCCTGTCAGCTGGCCGGAACATCAAGACCCTGTCAGCCACATGGCTCTGAAGAGAAGGGAGGAAAAAAAGAGAGCAATAAAATAAAAGAAAGTTATTAAAATAAAAACATCTTTAAAAATATTATTAAAATTTAAAAAATTAAAAAGTAATAAAAAGAAAGAGAAGAGAGCACCCAAACCAATGAACAAATCCACCAATGATAACAAGTGCTAAAAACTATACTAAGATAAACATAAAAATCAAACTAGTCAGTCACATACAGCAAACCCCAAGTCTACAGTTGCTCCCAAAGTCCACCTCCTCAATTTGGGATGATTCGTTGTCTATTCAGGTATTCCACAGATGCAGGGTATATCAAGTTGATTGTGGAGATTTAATCCGCTGCTCCTGAGGCTGCTGGGAGAGGTTTCCCTTTCTCTTCTTTGTTCTCACAACTCCCAGGGGTTCAGCTTTGGATTTGGCCCCGCCTCAGCGTGTAGGTCGCCAGAGGGCGTCTGTTCTTTGCCAAGACAGGACGGGGTTAAAGGAGCAGCTGATGCAGGGGCTCTGGCTCAGTCAGGCCAGGGGGAGGGAGGGGTACGGAATGCGGGGCGAGCCTGTGGCGGCAGAGGCCGGTGTGTGTTCTCTTGGGGAAGTTGTCCCTGGATCACGGGACCCTGGCAGTGGCGGGCTGCACAGGCTCTTGGGAGGGCAGGTGTGGAGAGTGGCCTGTGCTTGCACACAGGATTCTTGGTGGCTGCAGCAGCAACCTTAGCATTTCATGCCCGTCTCTGGTGTCTGCACTGATAGCTGCGGCTCGCGCCCATCTCTGAAGCTCATTTAGGTGGTGCTCTGAATCTCCTCTCCTCGCGCACCCCAAAACAATGGTCTCTTGCCTGTTCGGCAGCTCCAGACTTTTCCCCAGACTCCCTCCCGGCTAGCCGTGGTGCACTAACCGCTTCAGGCTGTGTTCACGCCGCCAACCCCAGTCCTCTCCCTGGGATCTGACCTCCAAAACCTGAGCCTCAGCTCCCAGCCCCCACCTGCCCCGGTGGTTGAGCAGACAAGCCTCTCAGGCTGGTGAGTGCTGGTCGGCACCGGTCCTCTGTGCAGGAATCTCTCTGCTTTGCCCTCTGCTCCCCTGTTGCTGCGCTCTCCTCCGTGGCTCTGAAGCTTCCCCCACCCCAACCCCATTTCCACCAGTGAAGGGGCTTCCTAGTGTGTGGAAACTTTTCCTCCTTCACAGCTCCCTCCCAGAGGTGCAAGTTCCATCCCTATTTTTTTTTTTTTTTTTTGCGGTACTCGGGCCTCTCACTGATGTGGCCTCTCCCGTTGTGGAGCACAGGCTCTGGACGTGCAGGCCTAGCAGCCATGGCTCACGGGCCTATCCGCTCCGCAGCATGTGGGATCTTCCCGGACTGGGGCACGAACCCGTGTCCCCTGCATCGGCAGGCGGACTCTCAACCACTGTGCCACAAGGCAAGCCCCATCCCTATTCTTTTGTCTCTGTTTTTTCTTTTGCCCTACCCAGGTTCGTGGGGAGTTTCTTGCCTTTTGGGAAGTCTGAGGTCTTCTGCCAGCATTCAGTAGGTGTTCTGTAGGAGTTGTTCCACATGTAGATGTATTTTTGATGTATTTGTAGGGAGGAAGGTGATCTCCACGTCTTACTCCTCCGCCATCTTGAAGGTCCTCCCCTTGTGGACTTTCATGTTTTACCACTCTTGTATCCCCAGGATAAATCTTACTGGGTCATGATGTGTAATCCTTTTTATATGTTAGTTCAGTTTTCTAGTATTTTGTTTGGGATTTTTGCATTTATATTCATAAAATGTATTGATAATAGTTTTCTTTTGATGTCTTTGTCTGGTTTTAGTGTCAGGGTGTCAAAGAATGAGCTAGGTAGTGTTTCTTCCACACCTATTTTTTGAAGAGTTAATGAAGGATTGGTGTTAATTCTTCTTTAAATTGTGGTAGAATTGGCCAGTGAAGCCATCTGTTTCTAGAGTTTTCTTTGAAGAAAGTTTTTTCATTATTAATTCAGTCTCTTTACTTATAATAAGTCTGTTCAGATTTTTCTGTTTCTTCTTGAGTTGGTCTTGGTGGTTTTTCTAGGAAATTGTCCATTTTATCTAGGTTGTCTAATTTGTTAGCATATAGTTGTTCATCATATTCCCTTATAATCCTTTTTATTTTTGTTAAGGTTGGTAGTAATATTCTCTATTTCCTGATTTTAATTTGAGTCTCTCTCTCTTTCTCTCTCTCTTTGTCTCTCTGTATCTTTCTGTTTTTTGTCTTTTTGGTTAGACTACCTACATGTGTTTCAGGTTTTTTAATCTTTTCAAAGAACCAACTTTCGGTTTTGTTGAGTTTTCCTTATTTTTCTTCTATTCTCTATCACTTCCTGTTTGTGCAGAGCCTCAAGATTAGCCAGAGGTAAGAGCTTAGGGCTTTTTCTGTTCTATCATGAACATGTATACAGCTCTGGGCAGGCATGAAGCCATATCATGCACTTTGCCTTCTAGATTCCCAGGAATAAGTTAGAGCGTTCCAAAGCCCCTTTTGGATATCCCATTCCCCAGCTTTTTATTTTAACCCTTTATTAGCCTATTGTTTGGCCCAGTTGTTATCCACTGCCTAGGCAGATGCATGTTCAACAACTGCTTCTGATTTTTTCAAGGAACATTTTTTCAAGGAAAGGCTGTTTGCCTTGGGTGAGCTCTGTGTCAGGTCAAATAAAGACAGCCTTATGAGTGCGGTTTTCCAGGGAATGACCAGACGGGTCAAATAATGACAGATCTCTGGGAATGGGACTGTGAAGGCACTCCAGCCCCATTCTGTTTCCTCCCATGGCTGCTAGGTGCTGCTTTTCACCATGATTGCTGAGTGTTGGTTTTTTAGGCTTTTGTAAAGCTGAGGAGGAATGGGACTTGGACGATTTAAAATGCCACAGAGCTCACTGTTTTTGCTGAGATTCAACCATTTCATTAAGTAAAGGCTTCCTGAATTGCTGTAAGCTTTTGGTGCATTTTCAGAGTTCTGAAAAATTGATTTTGATGATTTTTGCTAGTGTTCTTGTTGCTTTTATAGAGGAAAGCATTTTCGGAGAGCCTTGCTCTGCCATTTTCACTGATGCTTCTCCCATTATGGCTTCTTGAACAGGAAAGTGATGGAGTAAAAACTGAACTTGAAGTCAAATATTGTACCAGATCTGACAAAGGATTGACATACTTAATATACAAACCTATAAGAAAAGTGTTGAATTATAAAAATGAACAATGGGGGCTTCCCTGGTGGCGCAGTGGTTGAGAGTCCACCTGCCGATTCAGGGGATGCGGGTTCATGCCCCGGTCTGGGGGGATCCCACATGCCGTGGAGCGGCTGGGCCCGTCAGCCATGGCCGCTGAGCCTGTGCGTCCGGAGCCTGTGCTCCGCAACAAGAGAGGCCACGACAGTGAGAGGCCCGTGTACCGCAAAAAAAAAAAGAACAATGGACATGAAAAGATGAATCACAGAAAAAAATACAGATTGATAATAAAGTTTAGAAAAGGAAGTTCAATATCAAAGAAACTCAAATTCAAACCATGAGATACCATTTTCACTATCAAATCAGCAAAAGCAATTTTAGTTATTACAATTCTTAGTATTGGCAAAGGAGCAGTGAAGTAAACATTCAAATGCTATAGGTCAGAAAAACAAATTGGTACAGTCAATTTCTGGAATACAATTTGGCAGTAATATCAAGTCGTTTAATAATAATATTCAGGGGAACCTCTTAGTTGTGCACGGAGAAAGAACGATTTAAAAATGGGTGATGTTGAGAAGGGCAAGAAGATTTTTGTTCAGAAGTGTGCTCAGTGCCATACTGTGGAAAAGGGAGGCAAGCACAAGACTGGGCCAAATCTCCATGGTGTGTTTGGGTGAAAGACAGGTCAGACTTTCAGATTCTCCTACACAGATGCCAACAAGAACAAAGGCATCACCTGGGGAGAGGAGATGCTGATGGAGTATTTGGGGAATCCCAAGAAGTACATCCCTGGAACAAAAATGATCTTCACTGGGTTTAAGAAGAGGGGAGAAAGGGCAGACTTGATAGCTTATCTCAAAACAGCTACTAATGAGTAGTAGTTGGCCACTGCCATATTTATTATGAAACAAATGTCTCATGATTTTTTATGTGTACCATATTTAAATTGATCTCATACGCTGCAATTCAGATCATGAATGGCTGAGGTAATATTTCTGTCCTGATTTAAATAAGATTGGTTTGTGGCTAAAAGAATATGATCAGCTTGGACTTCCCTGGAGGCTTGGGAGGCAGAATCTGCCTGCCAAGGCAGGGGACACGGGTTCGAGCCCTGATCCGGGAAGATCCCACATGCCACGGAGCAGCTAAGCCCATGCGCCACAACTACTGAGCCTGCTCTCTAGAGCCCGCAAGCCACAACTACTGAGCCCGTGCGCCTAGAGCCCGTGCTCCGCAGCAAGAGAAGCCACCGCAATGAGAAACTTGCGCACCGTGATGAAGAGTAGCCTCCGCTCGCCACAACCAGAAGAAGCCTGCACGCAGCAACGAAGACGCAACACAGCCAAAAATAAATAAATAAATAAAAATTTAAAAATAAATAAATTGCTGTTAAAAAAAATATATATATATATGCACCTAAATGGCATGTTGATTATTTAAAAAAAAAGAATATGGTCAGCTTTTTGAATTTTGATAGTGATTCCAGTTCAACAAGTACTATCACTCTTTTCCCCTTCTAAAGAGATGATTAAACTTGAATAAGAAATGTTAAACTTTTCAGGCATATAGTGAATGCCTTCTCAAACCCTATAGGAGATTGGTTTTATATTTAGATTTATATAACTGTTTATATTAATATATTTAAATATTGAGAAGATCTCTTCACTGTCTCATAGAACAGCAAGATTTACCTGTGTTTCAAGTTGTGTTCATTCGCCTGTTAAGGCAAGGGCTGAAGATACACTGGCAATGTCCACTTTCTCTTTTTGGTCTTAACTATGCCAATTTAATTAAAATTCTCTATCTATCTAAAATATTGCCTTTTACTTAATGAAAGGCATTTTAGTGTGGTTTATGTATAGCATCAAATAGAGAATATTTAGTACTTCTTACACACATACCACATAAATAATAATATTCATTGACCAAATAATTTAATTTCTATGTATCTTTACTGAGAAAATAGTAAACCACTTGGATGAAGATTTATATACAGAGATATTCATTGCATTGTTATATATAATAGTGAAGAGTTGAAATCAACCTAAATGTTCAATAATAGAATAGCTAAATAATTTATAGTATATTCAACTTAATAGATTTTTTACAGTCATTAAAAATACTGTTTTAGAAGACTTACTTAATGGCATTGAAAATGTATAATATAATGTTAAGTGAAAAATCAAACTTTAATATGCAGTTTGGTCTAAATTTTAGAAGGGGAAAAAGGAAGGAAACACAAACACAAAAAAAGTACATCAACTTGTTAATGGTGGTGATCTCTAGGTAGGTAAGATACAGGAGATTTAATTTTCTTCACACCTTTCCATTCTTCCCAGATTCTATACATTATGGGTTTATTAACTTTATAATAAGGGCTGTGGCCAAATGTTATATAAAAGTAGTGATCTGACATTTGTATGGAAGATAGATTAGAAGAAGGAGAAAGTTAGGGTGGTAGTGGGAATGGAGAGGATAAAGAAAATCTAAAAGTCATTTTAGGAATTCCCTGGCAGTCCAGTGGTTAGGGCTCTGCGCTCCCACTGCAGGGGGCACAGGTTCAATCCCTGGTCGGGGAACTAAGATCCTGCATGCTGCGTGGTGCAGCCAAATAAATAAATAAATAAAAATAAAAATAAAAAAACATTTTATAAGAAGAAACTCTAGGATGTGAAGACAAATTGGATGTGGCAGATAAAGGGTTTCTAGCGTGATCAAAATTAAGGTAGCAAAGAAGAGAATCCTATTTAATAGAGGAAAGATTTAGTTTTAGACACAATTGAGGATGATTGACATCTAAGGGATGTTCTCCTGTAGGTAGTTGAAAATACAGATGAAGTTTGTTTCTCCAATGTTAGTATGTCCTTGAAAGTATGTAGTTTTTTTTTTAAGACTTGGCAATAATTAATATTTTTTAACTCATTGAAATTAGTCTAAATTTAGAGAGGTTTTGCTTATTGTATGCTATGTTCGTGATATTATTGCTTCATTTTCCTTGAATGTACCGTGTAAAATAACTGATTAGCAAACGTTAGTGTGACTTCACCTTGTTTTGCTTTGGACTGGCTCAGAGTTCTCATGTTTCCATTATGATTACTCTCATAGTTGTTGTTGTTGCTGAAAATTACTATGTTTGAATAAGAAATGTAATTATTACCCCAACAATATTTATTTTTTATTTTTCTATGAATTTTAGGCAATGAACATTTTGACTTCAGTATTGCTTCTGTATGCAAAAGAGGAAGAAGCTTTTTGGCTTCTGGTTGCTGTATGTGAACGAATGTTACCTGATTATTTTAATCGTCGAATCATTGGTAAAAAACAAAACACATATACATATGCGAACACATATTTCTTTTCTAAACAATTTATAGGCCTCTTGTCTATCCAGTTACCTATCAAATGGAAGAACTGATAATTAAGTTGCAAAATATACAAAATGCAAGCAATATCAAATGTCACATTCACTGACATGCTCAAGAGAAGAGCTTTTTGCGCTGAACATATGATTGGAAAAACGTATTATTTAATACGTTGCTTTTTAAAAATAAAGTGCCTGGTCTGTTTCCATATAAAATAGAAGTTTTAAGTTTACTATCTCTGTATTGCTAAAACAGTGGTAATCTGAAGCATCTGGAGCTACTGGAAAAATTTTAATAGTCTCTTTATGTGAGAGAGATTTAAATCAGCTTAAAATCTCCACATTTTTATGAATTGTATAGATATATTCAAGCTTTGAAAGAAGGATCAAGTTCTTAGTTTGTTACTTATATAATATTTTCTTCAGTCATCAAATATTTGTAGATCCATGATCCCCTACCTTAAAACCATAGGTGGTCTCCTTTGTACCCTCATAAGCCTTTGGTGTCATGGCTAGGTCGTTGACTGTATTGTCTTGTGTTATAATTATTTGTCTATTTATTGCAAGTTCTATTAGAGATTAAACGCTTTGAAGATGAGACCATTTAATTAATTGATGTATCTCTTATAGTACCTATTACAGGTTTCTGCACATAATAAAGATTCCATAGATAACTGTTCCAATGAATATGAATTGAGTTTCTCAAGTGCTTCTTGATGCATGATACTGCTAGCAGATAAAGAGATGCATGAAATATAGAAAAGGCACTGAAGAAGTTCATAATTTAAGGAAGAGAAATGAGATATATCAGCCTACTAATAGAAGTGGGAAGGTATTGGAAACAAGTCCTTTTGAAAGGTGTTCATTTTAAAATTTCTTTTTATGTTCTCCAGGTGCCTTGGTGGATCAGGCAGTCTTTGAAGAACTTATCAGAGATCACCTTCCCCAGCTGACTGAACATATGACTGATATGACATTCTTTTCCTCAGTTTCTCTCTCATGGTTCCTCACACTTTTTATTAGTGTGCTACCTATTGAAAGTGCAGTGAATGTGGTGGACTGTTTCTTCTATGATGGAATAAAGGCCATTTTACAACTGGGATTGGCAATACTTGACTATAATTTAGACAAACTTCTGGCATGTAAAGATGATGCTGAAGCTGTGACAGCTTTAAACAGGTACTGTGAGAATCATAACATTTAAATCTGGAGAGCCCCTTAGAGCTTATGTTGTTCAAACCCCTTATTTTATAGATGAGGAAACTGAGCCCTAGAAACTTTAAATAATTTGCCCAAAGTCACAAAGCTGGTTGAATGAAAACGCTAGGCCTAAAGTCCACTCCTCTGTTTCTAAATAGAATATAACAAAAGTAAGTCAGTCACTTTGAAGTAAACCACTAGGTTATATATACATTTACACTAACATCTAATATGGTTGATTTGGTATGCTGGGACTTTCATAGTCCCAGTTCGAGCTATAAAGTGTGTAAGAGTAATTTGAGGTGGGGGAGGTGGTTGATAATATTAAATGTCCAGTGGGGGGAAATTTTTCTGGTTTTCAAGTCGTTTCAATCAGGTAAGCTGAGCTTTATTTTCCTGGTGCCTTTTCTGTGAATTCTATTTTGTATTGAAACACATGTGTGGGATGTGTGCGTGTGTGTGTTTGTGTATACACAGTATATGTTAAATGAATGAATATATGAATATTTGGGTAACTTGTAATGGTGCATCAAATCCCATTTATGTACAGAATAAAGTATAAACACCTCACTCTGGTATTTAGAACTCTCAGTGTTAAGGCCTCAATGTATCTTTCTTAAATTATTTCTCCTCACGTGCCTCTACATACCGTATATTCCACCCTTACTGGGCCATGTGGTATTTTCTGAGAACTCTCTGAGCCTATCTGCTTCCCCATGCTCTCCTCCCCACCTCTGAAGTCATTTCATCACCATCCCATTTCCCACTCCCATGTCCTCATAATTCCCAACCATCTTCAAATTCTCCTCCCTCATAAGACTGTCTCTTGTCCTCTCGGTAGAAATTAATCTCGAACTAGGGAGAAATTAGCTGTCATTTTCTCTGTATTTTACTTCTACTGATTCTTGTATTACTGTCACTTTTGGATAGGTTCTTTGACAATGTCACTAATAAGGATAGCCCGTTGCCTTCAAGTGTGCAGCAGGGTTCAAATGTAAGTGATGAAAAAAGCAGTCATATTAGAGTGGATATTACAGATTTGATTAGAGAGTCAAATGAGGTAAGTTTTTCTTATACCATAAATATAATTACATAGCATATTTAAAATGATAGATACTATAGTTATATCTCTAGTGGTATATTAAGAGTAAGATAATAATACATGTAAAGATGTACTAATGTAAAATCTGACTTCACTTTAAAAATGAGTTCTATGAACTGTTCCTACGTTATATAGCTTCCTCTACTTCAGTTTGCTTTTCATTAAATGAAACTATTCACATAGTTTTACAAATAATGACCACTTTTAAATATCTATCGCTGCATAAAAAGGTGAAAAATATTCTCTTCTTAGAAACTAAGAATTTTACCAGTGTTCTTGTACTTAGTCTAGACCCATAGTAGATGGAATCCTCTCCTGTACAGAAAAACTGAAACGTGGGAGGTGAAAATTTGCATAATCACTGAACAAGTTGGGAAAATAGCTAGGAATAGAACCAAGGCCTCTGAGAATTGAATCTGATGAAATTCAATTGTAAGAAAAGTGGATATTTATTATGAATGAGTATCCACTGAAATCATATTTTTTGCAGAAATATGGGAATATTCGCTATGAAGATATATACAGCATGCGCTGTCGAAATAGGTTGTATGTGATACAGACCCTAGAGGAAACAACAAAGCAGAATGTGGTGAGTATCCACCCAATGGGGGAAAACCAATTGGAGTAACATTTTTTTCCTGAACTTCATTTAAAAATTATCATTTCATGTTAAGAAAATAAAATAACTATACATTTGAGCTAGATTCTTGCCACAGCTTAGCTTACTGTAAATTTTTTGAGAGGAAATAAGTGATTTTCTTCTGGTTGAAACATTGGTTTTCCAACATGTTTTGTGTTATGTGACCTTTAATATTGAATGCTATGATGTAGGCATTTAAGCATAACATATTTGTGATGTGCTTCATCAATAAGAACAGCTGACCTACATAGTACTCTAGGCTGCTAATATGTATTATTATCCTTGGATACCCAAGATAAAGTGAAAAAGGAATAAACAGTGTGTTTTAAGTACTCCTTTTTAGTATTTGGATGACTACATTAGAAGCTGTTAATATTGGTTGCTTCTGGTGAATGGGATTAATAGATTTCTGGTTGGAAGAGAGAGTGTTTTACTTTGCTGTATGAATCCTTCTGTGCTGTTTGAGCTTTTATCATGAGCATGTATTGTTTTTGTAAACCTACTTGCTTAAAGGTTAAGTCCTCAGAGATACAAATCTGGGAAAATTAACATTTCTGAATACATGCTCATTGTGAATAATTCAAACATTATAGAAATGTAAAAAAGTAGAAGTTTCCTACCCCAGGAGTAACCAACATTAAAATGATTTGGCATGTATCCTTCCAGATCTTTTTTCTAAATATCTATAGATATAAATGTGTATGTGGTGGGGGGAGGGGGACAATATAGCTTTTCAAATGAGATCATACCAGTTACTTTGTTCTGCAACTTTTTTCACTCAGAGCTATATCATGGTCATTGCATATTATTGCATACCTCGCTTTTCTTAATGCACTGAATAGTATACCACAGTATGGGTATGCTATACTTTACATAACTATTCCTTGTTGATGTGCATTTAGTAGGTCTCCCTCTCTCTCTCTTTCATTTTAATGTTTTTTCGCTTTTGCAAGTAATATGTTATCTAAACAACATGGGTTTGAACTGCACAGGTTCACCTACATGTGGATTGTTTTCAATAAACATGTACTACAGTACTACAAGATCCATGGTTGGTTGAATCTGCAGATGTGGAACCATGGATATGAAGGGCCAACTGTAAAGTATATGCAGATTTTTGACTGTGTGGAAGGTCAGCACCCTTAATCCCCGAGTTGTTCAAGGGTCAACTGTATATCTAATCTTACACATTTGTAAGAGTATTTAAACATTGACAGGTCCTGCTAAATTATCCTCTAAAAGATTTGTATCAAATTATAATCCCACCAACAGTGTGTAAGAATGCCTTTTTCCCCACACTCCCACTAGCGTCACATTTTAAAAATATTAGTGGTATTAATTCTTTGTCAATTATATTTGTGGCTAACATTTCCCCCAATCTTCTTGTTTCTTTAATTTTTATGGTGTATTATGATGTATTTCAGAGTATATAACTTTCAAAATTTTATGTAGTCAAATCTCTTTTTTTTAACATATTGTGTGGGTTTCATGTCAAACTTAGCAAGGCCTTCCCCATATAAAATTATATAATTTATAAACATACTTTCTCATATTGGCTTATAGTACTGGTATTGCTTTGTTTTTTTAAAATTAATTTATTTACTTATTTTTGGCTGTGTTGGGTGTTTGTTGCTGCGCGCGGGCTTTCTCTAGTTGCTTCGAGCAGGGGCTACTCTTTGTTGCAGTGCGTGGGCTTCTCACTGCAGTGGCTTCTCTTGTTGTGGAGCACGGGCTCTAGGCGCACGGGCTTCAGTAGTTGTGGCTTGCGGGCTTTAGGGCGCAGGCTCAGTAGTCGTGGCGCATGGGCTTAGTTGCTCTGCGGCATGTGGGATCTTCCCAGACCGGGGCTTGAACCTGTGTCCCCTGCATTGGCAGTCAGATTCCTAACCACTGTACCACCAGGGAAGCCCTGTTTTTTTTTTAACATTTAGATCTTGAATACACGTAAAGTATATATTTTGTTTATAGTGTGATATAGGACTCTAATGGTATTTTTTTCCAACTGAAATAGCCCATTATTTGAATACCATTTATTGAATACTCCATCGTTACTGTACTCTACTCTGCCTTTTTCATATGCTAATATGGGTTTATTTCTGTAGTTTCTTTTTTTTCTGTAACTGTTTCTTTTTTTTAAAATTTATTTTATTTATTTATTTATTTTTGGCTGCGTTGGCTCTTTGTTGTTGCATGCGGGCTTTCTCTAGTTGCGGTGAGTGGGGGCTACTCTTCCTTGTGGTGGGTGGGCTTCTCACTGCGGTGGCTTCTCTTGTTGCCGAGCACAGGCTCTAGGCACGTGGGCTTCAGTAGTTGTGTCACGCAGGCTCAGTAGTTGTGGCGCACGGGCTTAGTTGCTCCGTGGCATGTGGGATCTTCCCAGACCAGGGATCAAACCCATGTCCCCTGCCTTAGCAGGCGGATTCTTAACCACTGCGCCACCAGGGAAGCCCCACACTGTTTTAATTATTGTGGCTTTATAGTCCATTTTGAAATCTGGTAAGGCTTTTAATATTCCTTTTTAATATCCATTTTAATGATGTCTTTTTAAATGTCCTTTAGTAAGCATTTATTGTTTTCATCATATAGATCTTACACATTTCTTGTTGGGTTTGTCTACTCCTATATATTTTATGGTTTTGTTACTAATATTAATGAGATCTTTTTTCTTTACATTTTCTAATTTGTTTATTATAGTATATGTAAAAGCCATTGATTTGCACATGTTGCTTTTTTAAGTGGCTGTTTTACTGACTCTCATTAATTCTAATTTTTTTCAGTTGAATTTCTGAATAGACAAGCATATCATTTCTAGTCTTAGAGTTTTGACCCTTCCTAATATACATACCTGTTTTCAGTTTTTTTGTATTATTGTAGTGGGTAGGACCTTCAGAGAAGTATTAAATAATAGCAGTGGAAGCAGCCTTCCTTGTCTCATTCTGGAATTTAATAGAAGTGCCTCTGGTATTTTATTGTTAAGTATGATATTTGCTGTTGATTTTTGAAGGATGCCTTTTAGCAAATTAAGGAGTTTCATTCAGTTTCTAGGTTAAGGGATTTGGGACATTTAAAAAAAATCTATATTGAATGTTAACTTTGATCAAATAACTTTTCCATATCTTGAGGTTATATTTATTAATGTAGTAAAGTACATTAAAGAATTCCTAATATTAGACTTCGTTGGATTCTTGAAATGAGTCCTATTTGTTCGTGTTGTATTATTCTTTTAATATTCTGCTTTGATAGTTTTCCTAAATAGTTTAGCTTGGTTCTTTATATCTGTGTTAAAGTGACATTGGCTTATAGTGTGTGTGTGCTAACTTTAGTTTTCATATTAGAATTGTGCTCACGTCATAGAATGGATTTTGGAACAAATCATATTTTTCTATGCTCTGGGATAGATTACGTTTTTTGGCACAGAGAGGGAATGTACATCTCCCAGTGACTTTGAAGTGTTTAATGACAACCCCATGTGGTGACTTGACAGATTGCTTATATAGCAAGACAGGAATATATGGAAAAAAACTATAGAATATTGTTGCTTATATTTATAGACATTAAGTGGCTGTCCTTTGGCAGTTATCTCTGGATATGAAGAGATGAAGGTCAAATTACATATCAGAATAGAACTGAGCTATAGTCTCTGTACAACTTTTTAAAAGGGAAAAATAGGTACATTTACTTTGTTATTCCGTTAAAAAAATATATTTTATTCTGGCAGAGGGAGATTTCTAAATGGATTCAAAGAGAATTTCTATGCTGAAGTGTTAAATTCTAAATTGCTTTTAATCCTTTTAAAGTTGCGTGTTGTATCACAAGATGTGAAATTGAGCCTTCATGAATTGGATGAACTTTATGTCATCTTTAAGGTACTGTTTTCCTTCTTTAAATGAAAAATAATATTCTTAGCAGAATTTTACCACAACTGTTCAACTGTTTTATCTTTAATTACTTTAGTAGACATGTTTAAAAGAAAAAAATCTTATAGTTACTTTTTCTGATATAATGACTTTGCTTTTTTTTTTTTCCATTTCTTAAATAGAGAGAGTTGTTTTTTTCTTACTATTGGTGTTTGAGTTCTCCAGTATTGAAGCACCATGATCCTAGTCTGCCATATTTGGAACAGTATCAGATTGACTGCCAGCAGTTCAGAGTGTTGTATCACTTGTTGAGTCCCTGGGCTCATTCTGCAAACAGAGACTCACTAGCTTTATGGACATTCAGATTGTTGGATGAAAACTCCGACTGCCTTATAAACTTCAAAGAATTCTCCTCTGCAATTGGTAGGATGATGTCCAATAATCTTTTTTAAAGCAAAAAAATAAAGGTACCCCTAGAAATACTTAGTACTGCCTATCATTGCCAATTTAGTCAGATTTTATCAGCCTGATATCAGATTTTTTATCAGATTTACATTGTCTCCAACTTTAGCAATAACTGGACCATTTTCTTTGTTTTTTGCTAAGTCTAAATATATTCATCTCATTTTGCCTCAACCCTCCCAGAAAAACAAGCTGTTAGATGTGAATGATTTAATGGTTAACATGAAGGAAGAGAATGTCCTGATTTTCCCACCTTCAGGCACATGGATTCTTCAGGAGGACGTTCTCCCTCAGTAAAAATCCAACCACATAGCCTAGAAAAGTGGTAGAGAAATATTCAATGAACATTTTGTGCCTGTAGATAGTCCACTGGTTATATCATTCCTTTGCTTTTCCAGACAACCTAGCATGCTTTCTTATCAGGGATTGCCCCTTGAAGAGGAGTTCTCTCCTCAGATGAAGCATAAGGCCTCATTCAAAAGAAAAAGTAAATTTTAGATTGGGATTGGGGGAAAGAGTTCAGCAGAAGAGCATTTTATTTATCCCTCTGATAAAGGGTATTTTGCTTATATACTTCAAGGAGAGAATCTGGCCTACTGGGTAGTTGTTTAACAGTTAGTTTAAGTAACAGAAGATTTCTGAATCCTAATTCCTGGCTAGTATCTGTGTCTTAATTAATCTGTGTTGCTGGAATTGATTGAATGTTCTTTGGCTGTGATTATTTGCAATTTAATTTTATTGAACAGACATAATGTACAATGGAAGTTTTACTGAGAAGCTTAAGGTGCTTTTTAAGCTGCATATTCCTCCAGGTAAGAATTTAACAGTTGTTAGTGATATATAGGAGTTGACTCCATTTTAACAAGTATAATTACAGATATCATTCCATTTTAACAAATAACGTAATTTTCCATATGATATAAGGTCATTGCTTCATTGTGGCCCATGGATCATATTAGCAATATTTTTGCTGATATATAGTTACACTGACATCTATGGAAGAGTTTCTGTGCAACAGATGGGTTCACAAGTTTCCTTCCTGTTAGTGTTCAATCAATTTAATGATAAGTAGTTTGTGTGTAGGAACTATCATTTGAATATTGTCATAATGTTGAATTTTTATTGTTGTTGTTGTTATTAGAGAGTTGAATTTAACTTTAGACAAACTGCTAAACTTGTGAAATACTACAAATTATTCAGAAAAATGAGACCAGGCAACAGGGATATTAAACATTTGGAAAAGGAAGCAAAATAGGGCTTCCCTGGTGGCGCAGTGGTTAAGAATCCTCCCGCCAATGCAGGGGACACAGGTTTGAGCCCTGGTCCAGGAAGATCCCACATGCCGCGGAGCAACTAAGCCCATGTGCCACAACTACTGAGCCTGCGTTCTAGAGCCCGTGAGCCACAACTACTGAGCCCGCGTGCCACAGCTACTGACCCTGTGCTCTAGAGCCCGTGCTCCGCAACAAGAGAAGCCACCGCAATGAGAAGCCCACACACTGCAACGAAGAGTAGCCCCCGCTCACCACAACTAGAGAAAGCCTGTGCACAGCAACGAAGACCCAATGCAGCTAAAAATAAATATTTTTTTTAAAAAAAGGAAGCAAAATAAAAGCTACCATTTATTGAGCACTTGCTCTGTCGAGGTGTTTGCTTTACGTGCATTCTTTTATTTAGTTCTCATGATATCCTTGAAAGGTGGTATTATCCTTCCAATTTTGACGATACGGAAACTAAGGGAAAGATTAAATTTGCTGAAGATCACATAGCTAATAAATTGGTTAGCTGAGATTCAAACTGAAGTCTGACTCCAAAGCACAGGTTTCTTTCTATTCTACCATACTGCCTTAATGTTACCACATCATTCCACTTTACTTAAGTATTTCCCTCTGACCTTAAGAGGCAGCCTTTTCCAGGCCTGATCCATAATTGGGAAACCAGTCTTAGACTTCAAAGGAACATTGCAAAAGTACCTTTTAGCTTAGATAGGGTGATTCACAAAAAAAAAAAAAAAAGTACCTCATAATTTGTCTAAAGCTACACCTAAGATCTTTTAGAGCCTTCCCAGGATAGCTGGGAACCATTCTTTACCAGACCAGAAATCTAAAAGCCATCTTTAACCCTTCACAAACTCAAGTCACAATCACAGCATTTAAAACAAAAGACAAACCAAATAATAACTATGAAGGACTTTACATTGTCAAGTCAAATTAGAATGTCTACTATTGCCATGGAATGAGTACGCTTTCAATAGAAGGATCAAAAATAGAAAAAACACTGTGTATCTGTTAGAGCACTCAACTTCGTGTTTTCCTTCTTATTAAAGACGTTTTTAAATGACTGAGGTCACGTTTTCAGAGATTCCCAAGTGCCAGATTTTTTAAACATTTTTTAAAACTTTTTATTTTATATTGGAGTATACCCGATTAACCCATATTTTTAAATTTCAACTTGTAGTGGCTCTTGGAAAACTATTAAAAAGCAAGAAATTTGGAAAAATAATAGAACTCAAAGTGATCAAGTACTTCTTGTTATTTGCTATACGGTAGAGTAATACTACTTCCACATTTCTTCACATATGTCTTTCTTTGACAGGGACCCTTTGTTGATTCTCTGCCCCCAGATTTAATTGATCTATTATAGGACTCGTTTCTGTCCCTCATTGTTATAAATGTGATTTGGGTTATCTGTTTTCAGCTTATACTGAAGTGAAGTATAAGGACCCTTCAAAGGGAGATGAACTTTCCAAGGAAGAATTACTTTATTTCAGTCAGCTCCATGGTAAATATCTGTTTTAAATTTATCTGTTTTGGGACTTCCCTGGTGGTCCAGTGGGTGAGACTCCCTGCTTCCAATGCAGGGGACCCAGGTTCAATCCCTGGTCAGGGAACTAGATCCCGCATGCATGCTGCAACTAAGAGTCTGCATGCCACAACTAGGAGGTCCGCATGCTGCAACTAAGAAGTCTACATGGCGCAACTAAGAGCCTGCATGCTGCAACTAAGAGCTGGTGCAGCCTAAATAAATAAATAAATTTATCTGTTTTGATTATTAGTCACCCAGAGGTCTTTCTGGCTTAAACATTCTTTACCCAGCTACCACTAGTAAAATTTGGGTTAATTATACCTTATACTTCTTTTGTGCTACCATAACACTTAGCACAGTCCTAAATGCATGGTAAGTACTCTATAAATATTTGACTGATTAACTAAACTACATTTTGGGTTTTGATTTATGGAATTTCTTATTTACTGGAGAATTAGAAAGAAAATGCATTTTGTTTCTACTTCTGTAGCAGAAATTTCTAAAAGGTATCCAGCCATTTTTTATGCCTTGTTAAAATGCGATGAAGACAATAGAATCTTTGATGATTGAAGGTCATAGCTATTATTCAAACAGTGAATACTTATCATAAATCACTGTAGGTGTAGGAGACCGGGATGAGTCTGTCTCCAAGACATAATTTGGAAGGGTTATGAGCTAATTTTTGTGTCTTTTGCTTCTTTTTCATAAATATGAATGTCTTAAAGAGGGATAAGTTCTTATTAATGTATGTTTATGTTACTGTATGTTAGTGTTTGAAGTGACCTTACAAATCATCTAGTCAAGTCCCTTAATTATATAGAGGGCACTGAGGCCAAGAAAGGAGAAGTGACTCGTGTAAGAGTTTTCAATGAGGTTTTACCACAATCAGGACTAGTAGCTGAGTCTTTTGACTTCCGGCGTGTGTTTTTTTTTCCCTAATAAAAGAAGTAATACAATTTAATTCGAAGAAAATCACAAGGAAGAAAATACCACATACCACCCAGAAATAAATACTTAACATTTGGTATACTTCCTTCTAAGATTTTTGTTTGTTTGTTTTTTGCGGTATGCGGGCCTCTCACTGTTGCGGCCTCTCCCGTTGCGGAGCACAGGCTCCGGACGCACAGGCTCAGCGGCCATGGCTCAAGGGCCCAGCCGCTCCGTGGCATGTGGGATCTTCCCGGACTGGGGCACGAACCCGTGTCCTCTGCATCGGCAGGTGGACTCCCAACCACTGCGCCACCAGGGAAGCCCTGAGATTTTTTATATGGATTTTTCCCCAGTGTTCCTTTTAAAGTTCTTGAATACTTTGCCGTCTAATGATAGGAGGTCAGGTTAGCTATAATTGGTTTGATGAATTGAAGAACATAAAGTGTGCTTATAAGTCTTTATGTAAAATATTATTTTACTTTCAAAAGCTATTTGTTAAATATTTTACAAAATGCAATTGTCCTCTTTTCCTCTAGTTTCCAAGCCTGCAAAGGAGAAGGAAGCAGAGTCAGCAAAAAACAGCCCTGAAAAAGGTATATGATCTAGGAGTATCATTTAGTTTAAATTATTGTTTTTGTAAATAGGGTTAACTACACAAAGGGGAAACGTGGATTCCTTTTAAAGTCTATTGATTGATTTGTCCTGAGAGCTTTTTCAGTTCCTTTGTTTTAGTTTAACAATTTCTTCTTCTTCTCTTGATACTTAAGTCTCAGAAGTTATAGAAAATACAACTGTAAATGACCTGTATTTATTTAATTTTATTATTTGAAAATATTAATTTTAATTACATAAGTAATAGATAATCCTTATAAAAGGAATCTAAATGGTACAGAAATCCTCATACCCTCACCCAACCCCACCCTGAAGTAAATGTGAAAACATTTTGGTCTGTATTCTTTCCAGACCTGTTTTGATGTATAAACAAATATAGACATCTCTCTTTTAAAAAAGAAACATTTCATAAATATTGTTGTACAATTTGCTTTTTTGATTTTGTAGTATATCATGGACATCTTTTCATGTCAGTACATTTGGATCTGTCTTATTCCTTTTAATGGGTGCAGAGTATTCCACTGTTTGGTTGTACCATCATTTATTTCAGTAACTAGCTCAATATTGATGAACATTTAGGTTGTTTCCAATTAATTATATTGCAAACTATTCTCCAACAAACATTTTTATACTTACATTTTATAATACTTTTGCACATATTTCTTTAGGATAGGATAAATTCATAGAGGTATGAGAATGCTGGATAACAAAGAATATGTACATTTAATATTTTGATAGAGGTTGTCAAATTGTTCTCCATCATTCTTTTTATGTTTTTGAGTAACATTTAGTTAAAAAATAATTGCTGAAGATCTGCTTAAATATGATAACTTTGCCAGGTTGTTCAGTATATCCTAGTTTTCTAAGAGATCTAAATAATTATTAATAAAGTCCCATTAATATCATTGTGATTAAACTCTTCAAAGGAATGAATGAATAAGTACTTTTTTGAATTTTTGAAAAAGACTCACCATAGTATGCTATGGTAACTGCATGCTAAGAACATCATATAGAAGCTATTTTAAACTTAGTGGTATGCATGAGAACATCTACATGAAATTTACATCATGTACTGTTTAATCTAAAAGGCATCCTTCTTCCTCTAGTCCCCAACCTTTCCAAAGTAAAAGTTTTAGTTTAACGGAAGTGGAGAATGTATTTTGAGAGCCAGTGAGTGAAATAAAAAGTATAGTCAGATCAATTTCTGGAGTAAAAAGTGTGGAATCTTATATCTCAATGAAATATCTTTCGATCAAAATTGTTCTTTTGGGGATTTGGGAAAATATAATGGGCTGTTCATTATGAAATGGTTTTATTCCCCTCATTGAGGAAAAGAAAAAGTTGACATTCAAGCATATCTAAGTCAATGGCAAGATGAGCTTTTGAAAAAAGAAGAAAACATTAAGGATTTACCAAGAATGAATCAGGTATAGTATTTTCAAAGAAAAATTCTGGTTTACTTGTGTGTTTTTGTATAAATGAATGTGGGTGTATCCAAATCTAAAATAGCTAACATGCTATTACAAAAATAAATAATCTATGCATCATCTCTGTAAGTTTCAAATGAGTATAGAAGAGTGGGAGTAAATTTTTAAATGATTTTCTACTGTAAACATTTAAATGCATCTAGAGTTTCATTACAGTCCTCTGCTGTGACATTTGTACCTATAGAAAAGATGTGTGTATAACATATATTTCAGTGTTTTTTATTTCCCGCTTTATTAGAAATGTTCACTTATTCAGTAAACATTTCTTAGTGCCTACTAGATGACATGCCCAATGCTAGGTAGTGGGAATAATAATTAAAATAGGTCACACCCTAGTTCCTAATCATCTTAAACCTGCTCAGACAGTATTAATGACTACTACTGACACAATTCTATTTTTTTTTTGCGATACGCGGGCCTCTCACTGTCGTGGCCTCTCCCGTTGCTGTGCACAGGCTCTGGACGCGCAGGCTTCAGCGGCCATGGCTCACGGGCCCAGCTGCGCCGCGGCCTGTGGGATCTTCCTGGACCGGGGCACGAACCCGTGTCCCCTGCATCAGCAGGCGGACTTTCAACCACTGCGCCACCAGGGAAGCCCTATTGACACAATTCTAAATCCATCTCTTTCTTACACACTATTCAGTCATTATATGTTCTTATTTTTTTTTAATTAAAATCTGTTGGTATAGGGACTTCCCTGGCAGTCCAGTGGTTAAGACTCTGCGTTCCCAGTGCAGGGGGCACAGGTTTGATCCCTGATCGGGGAACTAAGATCCCACATGCCACACGGCGTGGCCAAAAAATAAATTAAAAAAAATTTTTTAATCTTTTGGTATAGATACTGAGGATTCCCAGAACTACCAAAATGAGAAATATGAAATAACGTAGTTTTTCTCAGTGGACTAGGTAATTTGATAAATAAGTACTTTTTAAAATTAATCATGATATATTTATTCTAAATTTTTAATAAATAAACAGTATTACAGACTAAGAAAGAAAGAGAAATAAAACTTAAAGTATGGTACAATACATTTTTATGAAGTTTATCTTTTTTATTTGCTTTTTATTTACATATAAACTTTTCTGGTAGCATGATTGACTTATAGGACTTTTGTGTTGGAATAGTTTCTTTTTTAATTGACAAACATCTTCTAGGAATGTCTATGGATTATCTAGAGGCAATTAGCGGACAATCCAGGTTATTTCTTTACTTGGGCCCCACCTTAGCCTTTAAAGAGAAACATGTCCAAATGGGCTCCTTAGAGCTACCTTGTACTACTAGATAGGTCCCAAAACATTCTTCCTTATATTTAAGTCATCCTAGTTGAGCTGCCTACTCTAGCCCTTTGGGGAGATCAAGGGGAACTCATTCTTAATCTGTTCATTAAGATTGGTTAATGAATGAATGATTTACATGTAAGGAAATATGGGACTTTGCCTAATTAAAAGTACCACCTAACATTGATGGAATGCTGGCAGATACTGTCCAAGAATTATTGTATATATAATATATGTATATAATTTACTGTTATTAGGCAACAGATGAGAAGTCTTAAGTGGAATTTTCTTTCGTGGTTCATACCCATCTTTCTAGAATCAAGGTTTGTTTGTGGATTAATCATCAGTTCTTATCACTTCTGTGGTGAAGGTTACATGGTACAAATTCTAAATAGAAGACTATTCACTTCTGAGTTCTCCTGATATTTGCTAAGTCTGATATCAAATGTGATATTTCTAACTTGTGTCTTCTAGTCACAATTTATTCAGTTTTCAAAGACACTATATAACTTATTTCACGGGGACCCTGAAGAAGAGTCATTATATCAAGCCATTGCGGTTGTAACCAGCCTTTTGCTCAGGATGGAAGAAGTTGGAAGGAAACTCCATAACCCTGCGTCATCAACCAAAGGATTGTCTGGTGCAGTCTGTGCTTCTGGAGGACCCAGTGAGGGGCAAACAGAGAGCCACTTAGAGAAAGATCCCTCCTCTCTCAGGGAAGAACCTCAGTGGTCATTTGCATTTGAACAGATTCTCGCCTCTTTGTTGAATGAACCAGCATTGGTGAAGTTTTTTGAGAAACCCATAGATCTAAAAGCCAAACTAGAAAATGCAAAAACCTCTCAGTTAAGTTCTAGAACCAGGAAGTAAATCTTTTAACAGGAATTGCTTATTATAGACATTTACCAAGATTCTCATAGGTGTCAGCTTGATTTCTAGGAGTAGGGATCAGGGATTTTCTTGTTACCAATGTATTTGAAGGTGAAAAAGAAGATATTTGGAAGCACAATGATTCATTCCTTTGTGGTGTTATCTAATTTTGATATTCTCTAATACAAATATACTTTTTATATTTCACAAGGTATGCAATATCAGGGGGAGTATGCTAAATGCTAAATTTTACCACCAGAGGGCACCACCATATCACTTTTAGCAAGGAAATTACTAGTTTGTGCTGCTATTTACATATGAATTACTGATGATTTTTGAAAATGTGGTGTTATGTTTGAGTGTTAGTGATGCTGACACATCATATTGATAAATCCTACTTTCCAAATTGCCTCAGTCCTATTAGAATGCTTTAGAAAAGCAGGCTCTTAGATCTGTAGCCTTAATTATCTAGAAGATTACCATATGGGAACCTCATTTTCACGTTATCTAACTGAAATAATATTAACTTTTTAAAGTTAATCTCATTCAGTCTTCTAATAATAAATGGCTTTTTAATGAATTCTATCTTCTCCCTACCTGAGCAGTTCAGAAGCTGCTGACACACTTGTAGCTCTGTTACTGATAAAAATAAAGAACTCAAAACTCTGGGCCGATACAAGGAAAAACGATTTTGGATTTGGATTTGAGCTGGTTAAAGCCAGCCAATTCAGAAGGGTTAATAAACAGTACAATTAACTGTGTACAGGTCTCTCATTAGACCGAGAAATTACTTGAAATTCCGAGCACTGCTCTTTGTGGCATTTGTCTCAGAGTAGCTTGAGACTGCTTTGGTTCTAGTTTTAGATTTTGGATTTTCACCAGTCATATTTTAAGTTACATTAGATAGACTGAATTATTGTATTAGTCTGGCAAGTTCGTAAAGTATATATTTTTATTGTGCTTCACTTTATTGCGCTTCATAGATACTACATTTTTTTGTTTTTTGTTTTTTGGGTTTTTTTGGCTGCTGCAGCTTGCAGGATTTTAGTTGCCTGCAGGGATTGAACCCAGGCCCTCGGCAGTGAAAGCGCAGAGTCCTAACCACTGGGCTGCCAGGGAATTCCCACAGATACTACAGTTTTACTGAAAGTGAAGGCTTGTGGCAACCCTGCGTTGAGCAAGTCTATCAGTGCCATTTTTCCAACAACATTTGCTCACTTTGCATCTCTGTGTCACATTTTGGTAATTCTCGCAATATTTGGAACTTTTTCATTATTGTTATGTTTGTCATGGTGATCTGTGGTCTTTTTTTTTTTCCTTGTGGGATTTTTTTTATTATTATTCAAACAGAAAGTCACAAAAATTATAATCATCCTCATCAGTTCACTCAGTCCCATGTAATTAATTTTTTTTTTCATCTTGATCTTTTGTTAGCACTTTTATGAATTCATCAGTTTTCCACTAGAGTTCTGAAAATGCTTATTCATTCAGTTCAGCAGTATACTCAGTTACCAGAAACCTGTACCTGTCAGAGTCTTTTCCATGAATTCCTTGAAGATGAAACCCTTTTATAGGAACATTTTTGCAAAAGCATCAGAGTGCACCCATTTACTGTCTGTAAATGACAAAAGAGTTAAATGATCAGTGATCTTTGATGTTACTAATAGGACTCACTGAAGGCCTAGGTGATGGTTAGCATTTTTTAGCAATAAAATGTTTAATTAAAGTATGTACATCATTATTTTAGACATAATGCTATTGCACACTTAATAGACTACACTATAGTGTAAATGTAAGTTTTGTACGCCCTGGGAAAACAAAAAATTCATGTGACTCGCTTTATTGCAATATTTGCTTTCATCGAAGTGATCTGGAACCAAACCTGCAACATCCAAGGTATGCCTGTACTTGTGCGTAATGATTGTTAAGATAATGTATAGAATTTTGGCATCTATCTAAAAAGTTGTAATCTATTTGATTTAGATGTATAATTTCTATATACTTTATGCTGCTTATATTTCAGTCATTACAATGAAAGTTCATTTAGAGATAATGGGCTTTGTTAGCACTTTAAAGAAAAAAACCACACCTATCCAATCTTCTGTGCTGTTTCTGATAAGAACAATTTATTAATCAGTTGATTTAGGAAATTGTGGGGAGAAGTCATCCACTGGAGCTTCTTTCTTCACAAAAGACTTTGGTTTTAAGCCTTTTGACTTTTCAGATTTGAAACAATGAAAGGGCAGATATCCTTTAGGACAACCCAAGAAGTCTCCCTTTCTGGAAAAGAATTGGTATAGTCAGCCTTTGGCAAGAATCCACTGTGAACGAAGCCTAACACAGAGGGCTTCATCACCACAGGATATGTTATTTTCAGAGATATTCAAGAATTTTCAAGTTGACCCTTTGAAAATTTTGTAAATTGAGCTTGGCCAAACACTTACTAGTAGTGTCTTGAAAATTATTTTGTCAACTTTGTCTTCTCAAGGAAATTACCACTTAAAGAGATGGTTGGTAAATAAACATCTGTGCCTTTTCTCAGAAATTATTTGCCTGAAACATGTCCAAATTTTAGAGTTTAGTTAATAGTTTATATGTGAACTATCACACATCTGCTATTAAGCAATGATTGTTAAATTACACTACAGTAGCCCTATAAAGACACAAGGCTCTATGCTTATATACAAAGGCACTATTGCACATACTTTGTTGAACATTTTGTCAATTGTATTTACAAAAAAGATACTTTCTTAAGAACATACGTTATTAATATTTGGTGATTTTTAAATCAGAATATTGAAGATTACTTAGTATTGTATTTTAGCCTAGATTAATTAAAATTGAATACCTAAAGATTTCTGAATTGCAGAAAGATTATAAATGCAAGTTAAAAAGACGAACATTTATTTTCTGAGTCTGCAGGAGACATAAGCTGAACACATAGTTTTGTAGTTGCTACCTTGTTAAGCAAATGGGTTGTTCTTAATGTTTAAAATCTTATGTAGTTGTGTCACACTGAACTAGTGCATTATACCTTATGCATTAAATTGTTAAGGTGGCTTTACTGGTCTTTATAAAAAAATGTTAAAAATCTGTTAAATAAATATGAAGAATGGCTTACTTAAAGATCTTACTATTATTTATTATGATGTACTTTTATACTTAACTCAGTTATCACTTGAGGACTTCCCTCCTATATTAGTTAAGTTTCAGTTGCAGAGAACAGAGTTAATTCTCATTAGTTTAGGCAGGAAAAGATTTATTACCAGATATTAAGTGGCTTACAGAATTATCAAGAGGACTGACTCTAAATTGAGCTTTCAAGAACAATTTCCAAGACTATACCACAGAACCAGGCCACCAAGGGAGTTGCTAATTGTTCTGCTGTTAGGAAACTGCTACTTCCTACTCCATGATGAAAAGCCAGCACTACAGCTGCTACTTCCAGAACCACGCTCCACCTGCTATGATTTGTACCAGCAAAATGGATGCCAAGCATCCTGCCTCTCAGCACCCACAAGCTAGTGACTAAATTGCAATAGAACAACCAAACATCTGAACAACCATGTTTACCAGCAGAAATGGCAAAAACTTAGTCTCCACCTTCCTTCTGCCATTTAAGTCTCATGAGTGTGCATCTCATTGGCCTGTAGTACCTCCAGAATTTTAGTTGCAAGGGAATCTGGGAAATGTACTCTTAGCTTTTTAGCCCCTGCAGTACAGGAAGGCACACTAAGAGGCTGGAATGGACATCGAGCACTATATTTGCTTTCTCTTGCTGTGTAACAAATTATCACAACACACATTATCTCACCATTTCAATGCGTCAGGCCTCTGGGCTCAGCTTAGCTGGGTCCTCTGCTTAGGATCTCATAAGGCTGCAAAACCAAGGTGTCAGCCAAGCTGGTTCTCATGTAGAGGCTTAACTGGGGAAGAATCCACTTCCAAGCTCACTCAGGCTATTGACAGAAATCATTTCCATATGGTTATAGGTCTGGAGGCCCCAGCTTCTTGTAGGTGGTCTCCTGGAGGCCACCCTCAGCTCCTAGAGGCTTTACTCAGCTCCCAGCAACTGCCCTCAACTTCTTCAGGCTGCCCAACCTTGCCATGTGGGCTGCCCTCAAATGGCCACTTACTTCATCAGTCTAGCAAGGAGAGTTTCTAAAGCAAGTCTGCTAGCAAGGTAGCGTCTTATATAATAAGAACCTCGGGGCAGGACAGGAATAATGACGCCGATGTAGAGAATGGACTTGAGGACACGGGGAGGGGGAAGGGTAAGCTGGGATGAAGTGAGAGAGTGGCATGGACATACATACACTACCAAATGTAAAATAGATAGCTAGTGGGAAGCAGCCGCATAGCACAGGGAGATCAGCTCCGTGCTTTGTGACCACCGAGAGGGTTGGGATAGGGAGGGTGGGAGGGAGCGAGACGCAAGAGGGAAGAGATATCAGAACATATGTATATGTATAGCTGATTCACTTTGTTATAAAGCAGAAACTAACACACCATTGTAAAGCAATTATACTCCAATAAAGATGTTTAAAAAAATAATAATATAGTCTCACAGTAGTGACATATCCCCTTTGCCATATTCTGTTGGTTAAAGGCAAGTCACAGGTCCCATGCACTTTCAAGGGGGGAGGATTACACAGGGCATGAGCATCAGGAGGCAGGGGTTATAGGGGGTGCGTTGTAGAGTCTGTCCACCACAAGCATCTATGTTATTCACCTCTTTTCCCACGCAGCACACCCTTCTTCCCATACTTCTACATAAGAACTAATAGCATCAGTGGTATGCTGCTGCCTGTCATAACATAAATCTCCCTCATACCAACAAAAATGCACTAATCTCTCCTAAGGGAAAATCCAAGTTTCTGTTGGTCACTTGGATCCATCGATGGGTAATGTCCACTCCTCCTAATTCAGTCTCAGTCCCATCTTGATATCCTGTAACGTGTGGACTACAAAAAGTTAACTACTATCAACTCACCTTATATAAAATAGTAGAGGAGAAGTAGGGAAATAAATTGATTACTCTATATAATTATGTACCTAAAAGATAAAGGCAGAAACTATGGGTAGCTACTGCAGTCCTCATTTCTGCAACTGGTCATCAGACCATAGTTGTGTTTTATTTATTTAAATTATACAATAAATTAACTACTTTTTGGTGTACAATTCTATGAATTTTTAAGGCAGGTATGTATTCCTGTGACCATCACCACAATTAGAATACAGAGCACAATTAGAATTCCCTCACCCCATAAAACTCCCTCATACGGTCCATCCCTTCATAGTCACCACTCTCTCCCCACCCCTAACAACCACTCATCAGTTTTCTGCCCAACATATAAAAGACCAGATGTTTGCTTTCCCAGAATCCCTGCCCCTTGCAGCCATGTGACCAAGGACTGGTTAATCAGATGCTTCTGCCTGAATCTCTCAATCTATAGCAAAGCAGGAGGAAAAGTGGAGAATACATTCTGGTGGCAGTGGTGGCATCTCCACATCAACACTCTGGTTCCGAAGTAGGACTTAAGGTGCTTGTGGATGCCCAGACTTCATCCCCCCTTTTTTTGAGGGGGGAGCTTCTTAGTGCATCTTTGAGCCCCAACAGTTCAATAAAGTCTTTTTCTGCTTTTGCCAGCCAGAATCTATTTCATTGGCTATCTAAAGTAAGATTGATACATGTGACACCAGGAGCCCTGTAGCACTGAATCCCTCGAGGTCAGGTAAGCAAATTATCCTGGTAGCTACATTCCTGGGCTTCCAATCACTGGCAGAAGGGCATTTTATCCTTAATCTCACATTATACTGCAGCTTCCATTTCTGTCATCAGAACTATACCTTTTCCGCCATCCCAAAAGCACCAAGCAGTAGATTTCCTAGCCTCTAATTCTGTTTGTCTTCCTTTGAGGGTAATGTCTTTTCTTTATGGCTGCTTTTAAGATCTTGGTGTTGCCAATGTTCTGCAGTTTCTTACGATTTATCTAGCTTTTAAAAAAGTCGTGTTTGGCATTAATTATTAAATTTTGATTATCAACTATCATTCTCCAAGACCTGCATACCTTTTGCACAGGCCAAACAGGCAAGTTAAATGAGGATGTACTAGAAACCACCTCCCACCGCACATACACACACACACATCCTTCACATCTTTGGTGGGCACTCATCTGTGTGATTTCCCCAGGGATACAGTATTACCAGATACAGTGAATTCTACCTGGCCCTTCCTACCATAAATAGCCCTTATTACACCAGTCAGGGAGCAAAAGTGGTAGGTCTGCCAGTGGCTGGGTATTGCTATTTCAAATATTCATTCATAAACTAAGAACCATATGATGTACTTGCAGATCCACTGGACCCACTGTAGATGGATTCAGGGTAAAATTATATTTCTTAACTCCATGAGCCCTGACTCCAACCAATGGATGACCGTTGTGTTCTAAACTCTCCCGCTGCCCCCAACACTGGTCCTGGATGAATGTGAACTCATAGTCAGTGTCCAAAAGATTGAGAAGTATGAGTGTTTCCAGTTGCCCAGTGCATGGCTACCGTGGTAAATGACCACAGGCCCCTCTGGCTAGAAAGATAAAGGAAATCTAGGAAGAAAATCTACAACACATGCTTATGGTATTGCTGAGTCCTTCCTCAAGGGTACCTGGCTTTCCCTTCCAGGGCCTCTGGGTGTGTGAACTGACTTATATCTGCAAATAGGTGAGACTCATATCGAGCAGGACCCTGTGGGGCTCCTGGGCACACAAAAGCCTTCCTGTGTCCCCCATTTCTTGATTACAGGAAATAGGCTTCATTCGGCCTCCATGACCTTCCCTGGGTTCCAGGGAGCAGGTTCAAACAGTTGCTAATCAGGGAAGGAAGGGGATGTGGAGACAAGGAAGGAACAGTCAAGAGAAACAATAGTGCAGCCTTGGGGCAGGGTCCTGGTTCCCCCTTGAGGTACATATATTACAATATCTTTGAGCTGTTTTGCAGATACTGAAACCCCAACCTAGTGGGAGAAGTTAATTGTATGCTGCCCACACGCACGTAGACCCCAGACCAGCTGGAACCAGAAGGTTGATGATGCTGACGACCACTTACTTCACCACCAACCAATCAGAAGCATGTCCACGAGCTGATCACGCCCTCTTTGAACCATTACTGTAAAACTTCTCAGTACCCCCTCCAGGTCAGGGACACACAGTTTGAGGGCATTAGCCCGCTGTGGCCCCCTTTGCCTGGCAAAGCAATAAAGCTATTCTTTTCTGCTTCACCCAAAACTCTGTCCGAGATTTAATTCAGTGTCAGGGTACAGAGGCAGGATTCGGCTTCAAGAGGCCATGAATCTCCATCATAATAACTCAAATTAGATCTTTATTCACCAGAGAGAACTGTTTCGGCTACGCGGATCAAGTAGGAATTAGTAGGTTGCTCATCTATTTCCATCTAAAGTATCTGAAGAACAATTAGCCATTACTAAATTTCTCTGCAGGTCAAAAACATTCAGATTACTTCTCTGACCATGCTTCGGTCATGTTCACCATACTCACCCCATCTCTGGTCATTAAGTGCTGCTGCTTGTTCTTTGCTATTCTAAGATCCCATTATTCTCATTGAAATTAGCAAATTACTTTCAGTGGCAGCATCTCTCATCTCTGGCCTACTCAAGACTACCACGGTAGCATGTTCCAAGAGTGATAAGGCTCCTTTCATGAGTGTATTTTTCAATGTCTTGGGGAAGAGAACATCCCCTAGGTCCTATTGGGGGACACGGTTAGGATGTAGGTGAGTGGATCATATATCATAAATGTATTCCAATGTTTCTATTTCCTTAAGCCTTTGGAGAACTTCCTCTACATTATACCAAGGATATCTGGCATATCAACTTCATTTACTATGGGCTAATTTTCAGCCTTGGCTTCAACCAGCCAAGCAAATAGAACCACTGCCAATTGGGCAAGCTAGTAATTGAATCCAGAACCTCTGGTAAGTATTCAGGTGTTGATATATTTGGTCCAATCTAAAATTACATTCCTTCCTCCAAGGTATAGTATCCTTAAAATACATTCCCACACATATCCTCCAAATTTCTGCCATTATAAGTTAGCAAAATTTTGCAATTTCCTCCTTCCAGTTCAGACTTATATTTGTATCCTTGGAGCATACTGTGTTCTAACTCTAGTTATAGGCCTGGAAGCCACGAGAGGTGGTAGGCATGGTACGTGAGGAAAATTGGCATTCCCTCGCAAGTAACCTGAGGGTGTTCAGGTAAGGCAGGACCAGCCTCATCAAACTAGGGATGCTTCTAGGGCAAAGAAGTCTCATTGATGAAGTACTTACAGTCATCTGGATTCACCCAAACATCCTCATTTCTATTCTAGGAGGTCTCATCTAGCCAAACGAATGCCCTTACTTTCCCAAAAGTGACACCTGGAAAGGCTGTGAGTTCAATGTATACTGCAATTCAAAAACCCATAGGATAAGACTCTAATTTTCAGCTATGTGAAGCCGAATCTGGCCTCTGTACCCCGACACTGAATTATTGGAGACAGAGTTTTGGGTAAAGTAGAAAAGAATAGCTTTATTGCTTTGCCAGGCAAAGGGGGCCACAAGGGGCTAATGCCCTCAAAACTGTCTGTCCTGACCTGGAGGGGGTAATGAGAAGTTTTATAGTAATGGTTCAAAGATGGCATGAGCAGCTCGTGGACATTCCTCTGATTGGTTGGTGGTCAGGTAAGTGGGAGTGAGCATCATCAACCTTCTGGTTCCAACCGGTCTGGGGTCTTTGTCAACAAGAGATAAGAGAATACAAACTTACTGTCCTCTGTTTCTTGAGCTGGGAATTTAAATCCTAAGATTGCCATTTTCTGCCATTTTCTTTTTTTAAACCTCTACAACACAGTTAGAAGTTATCCCACTCCATAGTTCTTGAATTCATCATTAGTGCCCAAATAATCTGTAGTAGCAGCTACTTGGACCATCAAGCCTTGCGTTCAATAGGCACTTCATTGTAGATGCCCACCAGTGATGATTTGATTGGTTTGCCATTATGTGTCATGAACTACCAGTATCTCATCTTCTAATACTAACAGAATTATCACTGCTTTCAAATCCAATCAGGCTATCTAATCAATTCCAGTTCTGCATTTTATTTTCTTTTTCTTTAAATAAATTTTTATTTATTTATTGGCTGTGTTGGGTCTTTGTTGCTGCACACAGGCTTTCTCTAGTTGCGGCGAGCGGGGGCTACTCTTCGTTATGGTGCGCGGACTTCTCATTGTGGTGGCTTCTCTTGTTGCCGAGCACGGGCTCTAGATGCGTGGGCTTCAGTAGTTGTGGCTCGCAGGCTCTAGGGTGCAGGCGCAGTAGTTGTGGCGCACGGGCCTAGTTGCTCTGCAGCATGTGGGATCTTCCTGGACCAGGGCTCGAACCATTGTCCCCTGCATTGGCAGGCAAATTCTTAACTACTGCGCCACCAGGGAAATCCCCCCATTTTCTTGAACACTTGAGCACTCCTGGTACTACATCCTTCATTGGTCATGGTTCAGTTTCAGAGAGCAGAAGCCACTCTAGCTAGTTTAAAGAGGAAGCAATTTATTACAGGGTATCAATAGGTATAGAATTATATTTAGGAGGGCTGAAGAAACAGATGCTATGTTGAGCCTTCAAGAATGACCCTTGGGACTTCCTTGGTGGCACAGTGGTTAAGAATCCTCCTGCCAATGCAGGGGACACGGGTTCGAGCCCTAGTCCGGGAAGATCCCACATGCCGCGGAGTAACTAGGCCCATGCGCCACAACTACTGAGCCTGCGTGCCACAACTACTGAGTCCGCGTGCCACTACTACTGAAGCCAGTCCACCTGGAGCCCGTGCTCCACAACAAGAGAAGCCATGGCAATGAGAAGCCCGTGCACCACGACAAAGAGTAGCCCCCGCTCGCCGCAACTAGAGAAAACCCGAGTGCAGCAACAAAGACCCAACGCAGCCAAAAATAAATAAATAAATTTAAAAAATGATTCTCAAGGCCACATCACAAAACCAAGCCATCAAAGAGTGCTGCTATCTCTCCATACAGTCAAGAAATTTCTGGCTCCAGAGCCATGTCACTATTGCCACAATCTGGAAGCCATGACTACTGCCACCAGCTCCAGAAACATGCCACATATAGTACAACCTGCACCAGCAAAATGGGTGCAACATGCACTGCCTCTTGACTCCCATGTATTTAATAACTGGACCGTGGGACTTCTGCTAACCCTCCTGCAGAATAACTAAACATCTCAACCGCTATGCTTGGCAGCAGAAATGAAGCAAAAGCCGTGTTACACCTTCCAAATCTCATGCCTGTGCATCTGATTAGCTGCACCTAAATCATATTCAGAATCTCAGCTGCAAGGAAATCTGGAAAGTGTGTATTTGTGAGTGTGTGTGTCTTTATATACTTTCTATCAACTGCATGACACACTAGGATGAGGGTAGAATGGAGTTGAATACCAAGCTACCATATCTACCTCATCAAAGATTTGGTATATTTGCCTTGAACCCCAATTCCAAGATCACAGGAAATCCAGAGTTCTTTCTGTGATTTTGTCTCTATTTTCTTCTGTTTCTCTGAATCATTCTCTGCTTCTAAACGCACACAGGCTTTCTGGTGCCTCTAATCAGAACCTGGCCAAAAACTCCACCCTTCTCACTATCTTCTAAAAGAAATCAAAATACAATAAGTAGTACATGATGATTTTTGTATTTTCCCTCAAGATTTGTGAGGTTATAGGAGAGAAAGTCCATATCAAGGAGCACATAGCCATCTGCCATCTCACTGCTCCTGTCTTTTTCCTCACTTACTCTTGAAGCTGATCCCTCAAGTTCCTGTCCTTCCATGAGTCCACAGTCTTCGTATATGACTCTCCCTGTGATACTTTTAATAATTTTATTTTTATTCCCATTACTCTCCTTTTTTTTTTTTTTTTTTTTTGTGGTACGCGGGCCTCTCACTGTTGTGGCCTCTCCTGTTGCAGAGCATAGGCTCCGGACGCGCAGGCTCAGCGGCCATGGCTCACGGGCCCAGCCGCTCTGCGGCATGTGGGATCTTCCCAGACCGGGGCACAAACCCGTATCCCCTGCATCGGCAGGTGGACTCTCAACCACTGCACCACCAGGGAAGCCCCCCATTACTCTCCTTTAATCTTACTTTTTATGTTTCATTCAGCAAACGTTTTGGTCAGTTGGGATGTCTTCTACCATTTTTACTGTTGCCCTTGTGCCTGCGGTAATTCTTTTATAGACTATTTGTAAGTTTTTCCACTATTTTAGAGCACTTTTTAAAATTTCCAGTATCTTTTTGGAATTTGAATAGCGTGAGTCCTTAAGGTGGTTTCTAGAAAAAGAATTCATTTTGCTAACATGCTGAGTACGTTTGGAATGGCATAATATGTTCATTATACTCATATGTGAAGGCAGCTTAGCTTTGGAGAAATAACATGAATTGAGGATTTTGTAAGCTATTGCCAATGGCAGCTACCAAACGTCACCACCCCCAGCAATTCGAGCAAAGCTACTGCTCCAATATGCACAGTTTTGTACACAGAGCCTCTTGGACAGCTTCCCCAAGTTGATTAGGAAATGGAGTATCCAGGAAAGTTGGGCAGACAGAAAAACGGAAATATTTCAGCTACCTCTAGGAGTGAAGCCACGAGCTTCAGTTCCTCCAGTAATTTACCTGAACTGCTTTTATGCCAGATCTCCAAGGGTTTCTCTCAGAAATGTCTGGGGCTTATGCCTGCGTTTTTTTTTTTTTTTTTTTTTGCGGTACACAGGCCTCGCACCGTTGTGGCCTTTCCTGTTGCGGAGCACAGGCTCCGGACGTGCAGGCTCAGCGGCCATGGCTCACGGGCCCAGCCACTCCGCGGCATGTGGGATCCTCCCGGACAAGGGCACGAACCCGTGTCCCCTACATTGGCAGGCGGACTCTCAACCACTGTGCCACCAGGGAAGCCCCTATGCCTGCATTTTGAAAGGCAGATTATTATACTGAAGTTTCTTTCACAGTGCTTATTAAAATGCAACTCTATATAACATTTTACAATTTTCAGACTGACTTCGTCATCTAACTATTCACTCAAACCTCATTTCCAGCAAACCTAAAGAGGTTGATAGGCTAAGGACTGTCCCCATTTTAGAGATGAGGACACTTAGTCAATAGTCCAACATACTACAGAACCTGAACAAGTACCTGAGTCAAGTCTCCTGATTCTGCTGCTCTTTCCTTTCCACAACACTGCCCCTACCTCAGAAACTACTAGCCATTAATAAAATCTGATAAGTTTACAAACAAGGGATTTTTATTGTAAACTTTTCTTACCTATGGAAATTGTCATCAGTTTTCCAAAAGTGCTTGATAATTAAACAAGTTTCCATGGATCAGTTTAAGCAGGGGATATTCTCACTGTTAGCCCAAGGCAAAGCCCCTACTCCCAGGCTCATAATTTCATGACATAGTCCCGTCACTCCTGGGTGTCCATGAAAGAGCTACACACAACTAGAAGCTCAATATGAAATTTGATTTTAAATTGAAGTTGCTCCCCAGGTCCTCAGAGGACCTCAGGGGAAGGTGAGGAAATGGAACAAGTACACCCTCTCTGTCCAGCATAGACATGGGCTGGGACAAGACTCTGGCCCTTGGCAAACCTTCCTAGGTGTTGTGGGTTGAAGGAGGAGATTTCATGGCTGAATCCCACCACTCACCCTGCTTCTCTTCAAGGCTTTCCACTGAGAAAGCACAGAACGATTAAAACAGCAAGCAAAGTGTCATTTATTAATAAAAGCTTGAATCGAGAATTCAGCATACACTAGGTAACCCCTCCTCCCCTCTTTCTCTCTTTCTGTTGTAGGTTTCTCTGCTTTAACAAATGGATTGGAAAACACAACTTAAGCTACTCCTTCTCTGAACCTGAGAAGCTAGGTCTTCAGTACAAATGTGGCCTGTGCCAATCATCCAGAGCAGGTGGACCCAACAATATGGTCACAGATGTATATCACTTTTCACTATGATGACCGTGCTCCCTGGTACCCTAATGATTGATCTCAATCAGATTAGCAGCTCTTATGCAGGAAGATCTAAGAAAGAGGTATACCAAACACCAGAATTGTAGGTGAAAAACTTTGTTCTCTGCCATGGACCAAGACTGAAGTGTGGCGAGAGGGTTAAAAATGTTCCCTTTCCTGGGCTTCCCTGGTGGCGCAGTGGTTGAGAGTCCGCCTGCCGATGCAGGGGACACGGGTTCATGCCCCAGTCCGGGAGGATCCCACATGCCACGGAGCGGCTGGGCCCTTGAGCCATGGCCGCTAAGCCTGCGCGTCCGGAGCCTGTGCTCCGCAACGGGAGAGGCCACAACAGTGAGAGGCCCGCGTAGCGTACCGCAAAAAAAAAAAAAAAAAAAAAAAAAAAAAGTTCCCTTTCCCTAATATGAGAGAGAGTACACTTGCTGTTCCACACATGTCTGTTGCGGAGGAGTTGATTTTGATGCTGCCTCCCTCTCAGGTTTCCATGGTAATGACAGAGTGAGGAGCAAGTGACAGCAGAAACAAATTCAGTGCCACTCAGAGATCCAATGCTCCAGGAGGAAGTAACAAGATTCCCCTCATAGCTGAAACAAGCTTGCCAGGGTTTCCAAGTAACATAGGGCCTGAGGAGGAGGTCTTTGGTCTCAATGATCTGTTATCCCAGTAGGGCTTGTGCTGCTGCCAGTGTCTCAGAATGAGAGGAGCCCTGCCTCTGGCACTGACACTCGGGCATGCATTCTCTACCCCCCAGAGTCATGTCAAACGACACCAAGAGCTATTATCATACTGCTTCCCTTAGTGCCTGCACACAGGTGCTGCCATTGGGACCCATGCTGATGACACACATCAACACTTCCCAATCTTTGTACTGACTCAGGGCAGAGTTGCCCTTCTGAGCCCCTGATGGCTCTGTCCAACATGAGATGAGTGGCTAAATCAAGTTGGCTGTGAGTACAGGACAGCAGTTAATTTCTCAGCAGTGCCCACAGCTTGGCTGGGGAGATGTTCATCTCTCCTCAAACCTGTCATCTGACATTTAATTGTATTATTGGCATGTGTTGGAGATGTGGCTATCTTGGGTCACCAGTCCTAGTAACTTGCTGTCATTTCTTTTAGGAAAATAACATAGTTTGACAGTTTATCGGAGCTACCCTGGCCTCAGTAGAAGCAGGAAACCTGTTGTCAGAGTGCAGTGATGTGGCTACCAAACAATAAAGCTGTACCCTGGGTTATAGACACGTCCCGTTTAGCCGGAGCTCAAGGCCCTGGACGATTGCAAGGGTTGGTGGAAAAACCCTGGACTCAGCATAAGATTCAGGGGTCCAGTCTTGGTCCCTGTACTGACTTGCCGTGCAACACTGAGCCAATCACTTCTCTTCCCATCATATTCAATTTCCTCGTTGAAAAATGGGAATATCTCATGGGGCGTAGTAAGAGACTCAAATGAGATCATGGAAGCCAAGCTGCTCTGAAGTGCAGAAAGAGCCCAGCATGTGTGTAAAACAAGCTTACTAACATTCACAGGATAGTGAAGGACAAAGGTGTACAGTCCAAGGTACTTGAAAGTATCCCTGGAGAAAAGCAAGTGTCTTAGCCCATGTCTCGCCCACAAGCCTTAGGTAAGTGTTGACAGCACTTCCCTCGGCAAGACAGCAGGCTTGGAGGCACCAGGGACCTAGTAGAGCTAGATAGGGGAAGTCAAGAGGAGTCAAAGATGTAATTACTGAAATGACAGCATCTGTCAAAAAAGGAAAATGATTATATATATGCACACATTCGATATATATATACACACACACCACACACAGAGATGTATTATCTCATATCTGTAATGTGCCAAGTACTCTGCTAAGTGTTTTACATGTATTGTCTCATTTAATCCATACAATTACCCTGTTAAATTAGCATTATTATCATCCCTATCTTATAGATGAAGGAACTGAGGCTTACAGACTAATTTGCTATTTTGGCCATCATCATTCAGCTAGAAAAAAACAGTATTTGAAACCCAGGTGTAGTGTGACTCCAGAGCCTGTTCCTATAACCACCGGGCACTAAATTGCTAGCCATAGAAGGTGCGTGGGCCTCCTGATCCCTTGCCCGGTGCTGTCGGTCCAGGCTCAGTTTAGAGCTCAACCACTAGGGGGCGCTGCCTCCCCTGCTGTTAATGGACAGCGGTTGAATTGCTTAGGGACTTGTGGGAGCTGGCCGTTCTCTCCCAGGGATAGAAGACTTCTGGAAGAACCCAGAGCCCGACTCCAGGTTGTTCATGGGTTCTCCCTCAACCCCTTTTCACACTTGGCCCCAAGCCCCAGATGTCCCCAATGATGGGGCTAGAAATGCCTTTGCATGACAGTTTATGTGCTTCTCTTCCATGTAGGCCACAGACCAGGTGAGCAGCCTGCCCTTATGAGACTCTCAAGGGGGATGAGTAGAAAGGTAGCAGGAGCCAGGTGATTAAGAGCCAGCACTCTAGCTACACAGTCCCGGGTCTCCCCCAGCTGCCCCACTTCCTGACCTCTCCAAGCCCCCATTTCCTATCTGTAGGCATGAGGATAGCACGCCCACCCTGCTGGGATTTGATGAGCCTTGCTCGGGATAAAGCATGTGCGGTGCTGAGCTCAGTGCCTGGCGCATCTCTGGAGAGCTGGGCCACTGGTAGTTTCTCCTTCTGGGCCCAGACCCTTCAGCCAGAAGGAAGCTCACCCAGCCAGGGCCCGGTCCACACAGAGGCTGCACAGCGCTGAGGGGTGGGAACAGAAGTCCCTCATCCGCCCCTGGCCTCTGGTAGCCCTGTGCCCCAAAGAGCCCAGGCTGCGTGAGAGGCTGCCACTGCCCAGCAGGAGGCCCCCAAATATCCCTCCCTCGGTGACACCTTTCAGTGGCCCTCACCTCTTCGTGGCCCAGAATTGTTCCTAATGTCTGAGTCACTTCCTTCCAGCTGGAATTGAAACCTTTCCTTTCCTGCCCTCCCACAAATTTAATCCTTCACCAAGCCCTGTAGATTCCAACTCCTGAAAGCACTGGGGCTCTGGAGTGAGACAGACCTGAGTACTGGTCCTGCTGCTTATCACTGGTGTAACCTGGGCAAATGCTGTAATCTCTCCAATCTTGGCTCAGCCACTGATTCATGGTGCAACCTCGAGCAGATTCCTTTACCTCTCTGGACCTCAGTTTTCTCATCTATAAAATGGGGATAATAATAGTACTTATGTCTCAGGGTTGTTGTAAGGATTAAATGAGGTAATAATGTAAAGTGCCTGGCACTTAGAAGGGGCCATGCTCCTAGTAGCCTCTACGCAAACACACAAACCCAGGGACAAAAACCTAACTCTTAGTTTTCTCCTTCATAAAGGGGCATAATAACAGTGTCGCTCTCCGAGGATTGTTGCGATCATAGTGCTGTAGGAGATCATGGGGGTAATGTGAGCAGCAAGTGCCTGGCAGAGGGTGTGGCTACCACTTCCTGAGGACTCGCTCTTTGCCAGGTTTTCTACCTGGGTTTGTGTGCTTGCCTGGAGGTTGCTACAGGACTTGCCAGCTGGGGAGTAAACCCAAAACATAGTAACCAACACCAGGCCCCCGATTGGTCCAATCAGTGAACTCAGGCCACCTAACAACTTTGTTCGGGAGGATTCACCACCATTTTACAGCAGGGGCCTGGGGCGGAGAGGAGACAAACTGCCCACTAGATAACCACACAGGTACAGTCTGCGGGGAGGGGAGAGAGGAGGGGGTTGGTAACAACCACTGGGGTCGGGGAGGTGGCTTTCCTTGCCCAGAGAAAGGGGAGAAAATAGGCAACTCTTTTAATGAGCATGTGCAGCATGTGTGTGTGTGTGTGTGTGTGTGTGTGTGTGTGTGATAATCAGGGACGACAGAGATGGAGGTGAGAGGGTTGAGAGCACAGAGCTGACCTTGACACCTGAGGGGAGTGGGTCTCTGGAGAGAACCAACAGTGGCAGATATGGTATTTGAACCCAGGTACATCTGCCTCCAAAGCCCATGCTATTAATCACTACAATATTAATGCCTGGCACAGAGTAGGTGCTCAATAAATATTTGTTTAATGAAGGAATTTATACTGCTGCCTCTTTCTGGAAAGTTTTCTCTCTCCATCTCTACCTGAGCCCATCCTTCAAGGCCCAGCTCAAATGAAGTCTCACACTCAACCGATTTGCCCTCTTTCGGCTGCTATGGGGTGGGGGAAACGGGAGGCAGCAGTGCTGGGATGAGGAAGTATGGGGCACTAGGATGGGCCAGCTAGGGTGGAGCCAGAGGAAGGACTCAGTTTTGCAAAGATTATTTTTCCCCCTGAGTTTGTGCACTGGATCTGAAGTTGCTACAAGGACTGGATACACCCATAACAAGGTAATTCACACTGGGCTCTGATTAGTCAGAACGGTGAATTCCAATCACTTAGCAACCATATCTGGGGAAGAGGATTGGAAGCCATTTCAGGGCAGGGGACTGGGAGGAAAATGAGACAAAATGGCTGCCACTGACCAAGGCACATGCGCAGTACGGGGGAGGGGGGGGAGTCAGAAGAGCTCATTCTGAATTAAGAATTACTGCTCCAAGGGTTTTAGGGTGCTTAAGCCACTGGGGATTTAAGGATTTGTAATTCTATGCTATATAATACCCTAAAACCAAGGATATTGGGATTCCAAGGATTTTAAACCTCTACTACCTATGGTACAAGGACTCGAGCAATTTCTGAGATATGAAATGCTCAAATGAAATGAAATGCTGGGAGCTTAGGACACAAAACAAGGATTTTAAACGGAACGCTGGACATGTGGACATGTTAAAATACTAATCCCCCTTTGACTTCAAATCAATCTTGGTTTAACCCTTAGGATAGTGGTTTCCAAATAGTCTTCTTCACAATCTAGGGATCTCTGAAGGTGCCTCACAGAAAGGGGGTGGAGAGAGTTCGTTTACAGAGAGAGGACACCAAGGTAGGAATTCTTTTTTATTTTTTAAATTTATTTATTATACAGCAGGTTCTTTTTAGTTACCTATTTTATACCTTTTAGTGCATATATGTCAATCCCAATCTCCCAATTCATCCCACCACCCCAGGTAGGAATTCTGTGTCTCCCATTGTGGCTCCGGCCAGGGCAGCTCCATCTTTATTTGGTTGGTATGTTGGCTTTCTGCATTCAATTCAAAAGAAGGGTGTTCCTGCTGAAGCACAAAAAATAAGTTGAAGCCACGTTTGGCCTCTGTTTCTTTGTTTGTTTGTTTAATGGGGGACAAACACTACAAAGATGCTGTGACTGGTAAACCATCAAATGGTGCCAAGGAGCTCAGGTGGAGATGACCGATAAATCAGTCGTTAGTTGAACAAAAACCAGTCATTAGCTGACCCTAGCCTACTAATTCATTTCTGTTATAAAATTAATAATAACCACTACTACAACTATGATTACTATGAATACTACCACTTATTATTTGCTTTTACTATGTGCCAGGAGTTGTGCTAATTACTTTGCATATATTATCTCACTGAATCCTTACAACAATCCTGAGAGGAAGTATCATGACTTTCCCCATTTTACAGATGAGGAGACGGGTTCAGAGTGGATAAGTAACTTGCCCAAGGTCATACAGCTAGCACATGGTAAATTCCACTTTACCTACAAGCAGAAACAGAATGGCCTAAAGGAATTAAAGTGATCAAAGGGCAACTGCCTGGCAGCCTTAATTAAGGAACAAGGTTAAATTCTGACCAATAGGTGGCACCAGTGTGTGAGTTGCGTGGCCTGTTTAAGGCTGTGTCCAATTCAGGGAAGTCCCAGTGAGGGCTCAGAACTGAAGCAGCCTGTCTTAAGCTGAGAGAGGAGAGAAAGAGAGATGGCCAGCGTTTCGCTACTGAATCAGATAATGCTACCCTGTCCTGTCCGTAGCTCAGCAAAGATATGGGAAGCCAGCAAGTGGGGGGACAGAGCTCGTTCTACCAAGAACTGCTTTAGGAAGACCTGAGAATCTTTTTCCTTCAACATTTCCTGGGCACCTCCCTTGTGCCAGGCAGTGTGCTGTGCAAAGAAGTCACGTAGGGATATCAAACACAAACACAGTCGCATCTTACTGCACAGAAAGGGAGGTAGATGCTATGGTGGATGAGGTACTGAATGATGGGGGCACCCAGCCTGGGCTTGGGGGTCTGGGGAGGCTTCTCACAGGAGACATGTCTGAGCTAGTCCTGTTGCATGCATGAGAGCTTATCAGATACAAAAGTGGAAAAGCATTCCAGACAGAGGATTAAAGCCACAGAGGGATTAGAAAGCATGACACATTCAAAGACAGGCAGCATGAGCTTCGAGTGTTGAGATAGGAATCTGAAGAGATAGGCAAGAACCAGGTAATTGAACGGCCTAGAATATCAAGTTGAGGACTTGATTTGTGAATGTCTGAGTAGAGAAGCTATGGATTCTCAAGAGAACCTGTGATTTAAAAAAAAAAAGTCCAACTGTTGGTGAGGCAATGAAAAGCCATGATAGGGCTTTAAGCAGGGGGCACAACATGGTCTGATCTGGTGGCCAGTGTAGACGATGAATTGCAGAGGGAAAAGGAAGGCTGATTGGGGCAGGGGTGGGCCTGAGGGCCTGAGCTGTGGCAGATACAAAGGGACTTGAGAAGGTAAAATTGATAGGACTTAGTAGCCTCCCAAGGCCCCTCCCCACATGCACAGGCTCATAGCCAAGGCTGCACCTCTCACCTCTTCTCCCAGCCCCAGCCCTGCTTCCAACATTTAAGCTGCCCTCTGGGGGCCTTTTTGTTCCCTTTCCAAGCTGTCTTTGAGGTTTAATCAAGCCTGATTGCACAAGCTGACGAAGAGGGCCTGGCCCCATGTTGGGCCTCCCGTGGTACATTCCCACGAAGAAGGATCTGTCAACTGACCTCAGGTAGAGCAATGAAGTGGCCTTGAGCTGGTGTCTGACCCTCTCCCCATGGGTTCACAACGCGGGCAGAGTTCAGTTAAGAAATCAGTCCAGTTCCAGGAAAAAAGGTAAACATCATCTAGTTTATTTTTCTCCTGATTCATCTCATGCCAACACACAGACCCCAGTAGATAAGGGCCAAAAGGGGGGAGGTCCCCAAAGCAAGTTGAGTTTTTAGATGTCCCCTTCCTTTCCTGCAAGTTCCATCAGAAAGGCACCCCAGCTGTGCTTGCATCTGGTGTTGGTATCAAATCCGTGGAGGTGAAGCCAGAAGTCAGACTTTCCATGGGGAGACAGGAGTATGTGGCCACGTAGAAGGCTGGAGAGTCAAAAAGCCCTGAAGAGTGACAGTTCCCCTCTGCGTGGCAATGCTCTGTCCTCATCTGCTCCCTGGGGGCTTCAGAAAGCAAGTCTTCCTTCCCCTAGGCTTCCTAGGACGCTCTCACTGGCAACACAACAGCAGCCCAGTGAGATGCCAGAGGCCTGGGCTCGCAGGCCTGTTGGGTATAGCCAGGGTGAGCCGGTGTCTTGAGGACCCAACTTTCAATCCAGAGAGCTGTGCCTGGAGATTCCTGGCTAATCGACGCCCTGAAGCCTTGCCAGGCATACCGGACCCCAATTAGACTCTGACTGGCTCAGTTGGGACAGATCAGGAGCAGGGAGGGAGAGGGAGCTGAGGCCCTGTGCGGCGCTGGCCCTGGCGCCTTCACACACCCTTCTGGCCCTTTTTCATCTGCTTCCTCCTCCTCTTCTCTGTCCTCCTCCTCCTCCTCGCTGGCTGAGTCCTCATAGAGGTTGATGGTTGCCTGGACAGGGAAGTTCTGCAGTAAAATCTCCCCATCGCTGTACAGGTAGTCAAAGGAACGGGATTTAGGCCAGAAGAGCCTGTGGACAGAGAAGAAACACGGCCCCCACTTAGGGCACATATGTGCAGAGGGGTCAGTAGGGCCAAGAAGGAAGCCAGCCTGTAAACCCCTTCTACCTGCAGTAATGGGATGACAGGGAAAAGAAGAAAGGGTGCTTTGTAACAGAACCTTCTGGATTGTTACAAAATGGCTCCAGACAGGAAGGTCCATAGCTCATAGCTGTGGGGAACCCCAGCCCCGGCATGTATCAGTCCTGACACTGATCCCACCGCCCACCTCTGAAGGCCTCCAGCCAAGCATTCTCTAGCCCTGTGTCCTCCATCTCCTACTAAGGCTTTCTTCACTGACCCCTCCATAGGGGCTTAGGGGTCATTGACAATGACCCCAGGGAAGGCAACCTTGGCCAAGTCCCTTAACCTCTCTGGGCTTCTGTTTCCTGTTCTATGAAATAGTGATCGTAGCAGTGCCTCCCTCCTCCTGCCTCACAGGGCTGTTGTGAGGATTCAAAGGGCGAATGGATCTATGTCAAGTTCCAAGTCTGGTGCCAGAAGCTTACCTGACAGGGTGATGGAACTCAGAGTCAACCTTGGTGACCTCGGCACCTGTTGCCCCACCGGCAGCCTGTCCAAAGCAAAAGCTAGCATGTGGCTCAAAGTGTATGGCCAGATAACTGCCTCTTCCATGTCAGGGGTCAGCAGCCTGTAGGTAAGATGGTCTAGAAGAGAGCTCAGACATCTCTGGGGTCCAGTCCCCACCCCCCCAGTAAGGGGGTCTGTCCTGGTTCTAGTTGAACAACAAGTGGACAGAGTCCGGGGGGTTGTTTGCTTTCCTGCCCCTGTTCTAACACCTGTTTGGAGACCGTCCAGGGCACAGAGTCCTACTGGAGCAGACAAGACGCAGGGGCGGAGTGGAGGTGGGCGAGAGCACCGGGGTTGGGTGCCAGGAGACCGGGACGCTAGTGCCAGCTGCACCGCGGACGTGCTGTGGAGCCTGCCCTCATCCCTCCCGCACTCTGGACCTCAGGCTCTTCATCTTCTAAATTACCCAGAAACCTCAGCTCCGCCTTCCTCCCAGAGCTGTTGTGGGAATCAAAAGTCGGCAAGGCTGGGAAGGTGCTTTCCGGGGACTGCAGCCCTGGACAGAGGTCGGGGGCTCTCTGGGAAGGGACCAGTTCAGCGTGCCTGCACATGGTCATGTGTGTGTGCGCGAACACATGGAACAGGGGCTCAAACTCACCAAATCCACAGGTTTCCTCACCTGCCTTGGGAGGTCATTTGTAGAGGAGAGCCAGGGTCTCCAAAGACAAGCTCCTCTAGGACAAAGGGGAGAGGTCAGCTGGTGGAGGGAGAAGAGACGGGGCTCCCTGAGATAACAAAAGAGGCCTGCCAAAAACGTGGCTCGGACTCCGTCTCCTTCAGGAAGCATTTCTTAAGGACCCTGAGTCCAGGTCAGGACAAACGCCCCTCCTCTCTGCTTCCACAGTGTTATCACACTGTTCCGTGATTAGCTGTTTACTCGCCTTAGAGCTTCTTAAGGGCAGATTTATGTTCAATCATATCTGAATCCCCAACACCTAGCGTAATGCCTGGTACACGGTAGGTGTTTCTGTAAATGTTTGGTGAACGGTAAATGTTTGGAGGAATGAATGAGGGGTGGGTGAAAACTATCTTGCCCCCGCTCCAGGAAGTAGAGCTCACAGTTCTACCCTCTTCCTGGGCTGGGGAAAGGGGCCAAAAATATTTCTGGGTCCACTGCTTCCCCACTACCTTTTCCTGCCAAAGGTAGGAAAAGAGCAAATGGAAATCTTATGGGGTGGTCAGGAAAGAGACGGTCCTTCAGTCACAGACCTCTGGGGACTTTGGACCTCTTTCCCCTCTCTGCAGCCTAGGTCATGTTCAACCCACATTTCATGGCAATCTCCCCCTTTGCCCCTCGGTGGACTGGGCAACTTGGCCCATGAGGGCCTGGCTGCTTGGCTTTCAGCTTTGGCAATGCCCACTGTCCCCAAGTCCCCTCCTGCCAGCCGGAAGGATTAGTGACATGAAGAGCCAGTTGAGATATTGGCGCCTGAGATGGGGAGGGGGCACAGAGAACAGGGGTGCCCTGGACATCTCATTTCCTTTCCTCTCCCAGGAACCCCACTAAGACTGAGTTCAAATTGCCAAGGGCCAAGTTCCACTTACCGTTCACTTCTGCCTACTTCTTGTCTAGAGGAGAGAAAGGGCGATGGGTTTCCCAGGCCAGGGAGCGCCAGGGGGCCTTGTGCTAGGGCTGGAGCTGAGGCCGGGGCCAGGGCCGGGGCTGTGGCGCGAGCAGCAGGGTCCATCCTTAGGGTGTCAAGGCCAGGCAGGCTGTGGGGTCCTCCTATTTCTGAGAATCTCCCGCACTCTTTTGGCTTTTCCTGGGAGACCCTTTTATAAGGCCTGCCTGGACTCATAAATTATTCAGGGCCGTGCAAGGATGGGCTCCCTGACGGGTAGGGTAGGGGAGGGGAATGAAGATTTAGGAAAAGGGGCTCAGGGAGGGAGAACTGTGTCGCTGGGTGTGAAATCTCTCCCAGTTGAATAAACAGAGAGTCAGTGGGGGGCAAGGAGTTCTCTTTACCTCCAAGTCAGAAAGGAAAACACAAAAGGGGCAAATCGCACACCGTTTGTGCAAATTCCCCAGGCAGTAGCAAGGCCTGAGGGGTGGGGAGGGAAGGAGGGAAGCTCGTTAGAAACCACAGAAAGTTCTCAGGCGCAGAGGGCAGGGTAGACAGGCCTTTAGCAAAGCTGGTTCCCAGTGAGAGGGCACAGCTGATCCGGCTAAGGCGAGTGAGGGACTCATGTTATTTCAGCTCAGACCCCAAATGGAGTTGCCAGGTGGACCTGATACGGGATGACTGCCATTAAGCATATCACCGGGGTTAAGGAAGAAAAGGAGGTTGTGGGTAGGACTGGTCGGATGCCTGCAGGGGGTGAACCTCAAGTCTTCTTTCCACGCCCTCCTGTTTAATGGTCAGTTCATTTGCAAAAGTGCCTGAATCCTCTCTCCAGCTTCAGCAGTCAGTGGTCCAGGAAAGGAGCGCGGGTGGCATTTCTAGGGTTTCCAGGTCAGAATCCGGATCTCAGAGCTCAGCTTCCAGTTGGGGCGCCAGGGTGCAAAGCTGCTGACCATCCCTGGCCCCGGGGCCTTGGCTCCCTCACGTGTGAGAGAAGGATGCGAGCCCAGTGGTCCCAAAGGGCACCATCAGCCTGAACGCTCTGCGACGGGGGCTGGATAAATGGGTACTGACCCCGGGCAAGCCCAGCCGCTGAGCCACGGTCTCGGCCTCGGCCAGTTTTCTGGGTCTTTGCCAAAAAGTTTGCAGTTACAACTACTGGCAGGTCCCTTATGCATTAGAGGTCCGAAAATATGCCTCCTAACCTCAGTGTCGAGCACCGACGCGGATTTATTTAGCTTCTTGGATATTCGTCACAGCCGGGTGTGTAATCGTCAAAAATTAGAGACCGCCTCAATGTCCAATAATAGGAAACCAGTTACGTTAATTAGAGGAAGTCCTTGTAACCGAGTACTAAGCAGGCACTCACAACCATGTTCTGGGAGGTATAATTATCGACACAGAATGTAAAAAAAAAAAAAAAATCAGATGCTAGAATAGTATGAATAATTTGATTCAAGGGCTCTTCTTTTCTCTGTTCACCTACCCCTGCCTTCACCCACTTCAGATTCCAGCCCCACTGTGTTCTTTGCAGCAAAGGAAAATTGGGAACAAGCCAAATGTCTCACTTTAGAAAGCTGGTTAAAGAAATCATTGAACGGCTATACAATTTTATATGAAAATTGGCTTGGTAGAGGATTGGGAAAAAGTTAATATATTGAAGAGTGAAAAAAAGAAACCTGTACAATATAACTTAGAGGATGATCCTGTTTTGGTAAGAAAAAAAAAAAGGTGTAGCATATACAGGAAAAAAAAAAGAGAGAGACTGGTTAGAAGAAAGGAGAAAGTTACAGTAGTCATTCTGGGGAGTGAGATTGTGGTAGATTTTTACTTCCTTCTTTAGGCTTTTCTGAGTGTTTCTAAAAGTTCTGCAAGCCCTGATACTCCTTGGGTAATAAAAAGTAAAGACACATAAAAATAAAAAGAAAGAAAGAAAGAGATGCTTATCCACAGAGGAGAGAAAACTCCTGGGAAAATGACAGCCATTTTCAAATATCTGAGGATTAGACTGCAATGAGATTACACTTGTTCTGTGTGACTTCAAAGGTAGGGCTGAGGCCCATGGGTAGAAGCTACAGGGAGACACATTTTGGCTCAATCAAAGGAAAACTTTGCAACAGTCCAGCCAACACCTAAACCAGAGACCTGGCACTGTACTGGCCCTCAATAAACAGAGCTTTATTATATGCGGCGAAATGAGTGGAGCCTTGGGCTGGGCTAAGCTCTCTGTCCCTGAATTGTATAAGTGCAGTCTGGATCGTGGATCCTGGATCCTGGAGTGGAAAATCTAGAGGGTGGGGCAGGAGATAGTGAGCAGGGCTGCTGGGGAGCCCGAGTTTCTGTTAGTCTCTGAGGGTTCTTGCTAAATTTGCCTCCAGAAGATGAAAATGTGCTTGTATTGTGTCAATACAATGGCTCAGATGAGCGCCTGAGGGGGAACCAGGTTGAAGAGACTGGGCTGGAAGGAGATGGTATGTGAAGGAGAAAGAAGCAGACCTATTGTCACACCTGGGGATCTTTTTGATCTCTAGGTGGCCATGGACTCTGAAAATGGGCAGGAGCAGGGACAGAATGGGAGAAGAGGTAGCTATTCCTCCAGAGCCCAGGGTTCATTCCCAACCAACCGTGAACTTGTGTTTATTCAGCCACAGTCTCTCATGATCGGGGCTGTCCAGCCCCTTCATTCCCCTGAGCAGCAATCCTCGGAGTTCCCCCCTCACGCCAGCTCTCTCATCCTTTCCCAGAGCCCAGGTAGCCTTCAGGCCTGTGTTCATGGATCTTTCTTCTCCCTACACAGCTGCTCTGTCTTAACTACCTCCTAAGAATTACCTCAGTCTCATTCAGCTTGTGGGAGATGAAACCACTGGCCCCTCTTGGGGGCCTCTCCCCAGCCTGAAGGATTTAAGGCCTACAAGGGTTGCTGGGCAAAAATGGGAGCCTGGCTGTTCTCCATTGCCCTCAGCACGCGACAAGAGTGAGGTGGGCAGCAAGGGGGCAGGAAAGGTCTGGGACCACCAAAATGAAGCACTTCCTGTCAGGGCAATTATGATCCTACCTCTGTTTCCCCTAACAGCCCTACAGTGCCTCTGGGTTTTGTCGGTGATGGCTTTGCCAGAGCATCGAAAGGGCTGGGTACCTCCTCTGGGCCAGATGCTGCTGGGCATTGCCAGGCAAGAGAATGGTCTAGAAAGAGGAGCGGACACTGCCTCAAGGTTCTGACAGCCTAGGGAGGGAGACAAGACCTAGGGAGGGGGGAAGACTTGATCAACCTCAGCCGGGCCTGGTACCCCTCCACCACCCTGAAGCATGTTCCCTTGTCGACTCCCCAGCTCCAGTCTCCATATTCCGTGGGCCACGTTCCAAACTTCCTTCAGCTCCTACCACATTCCCGCCCCACCCTCTCCCCACAGAACAACCTCTGCTCCCACTTCCCTGAGAAAACAGAGGCTTTCAAGCGTGAATTACCTCAATGCCCTGCCCCCCACCCAAACCTGGCCGGCCTCCCCAACTTCCTTCCCCTCAAGCGCGCCCTTCTCAGGGGACGATGTGCCCCTCTTGTTAAAGGCTAATCTGTTCACGCCGGGGGCCGTGGCCTCATCCACCCTCCTTCTCTGGGGCCTTCCTCCAGGCCCTTCTCTTCAGGAAACTTCAGCTTCTTTATTCCAGCTCTTTCCCTCCTGGTTATAAAGTGCCTGTCTCTGTCATCCCCCAGAACAAGGTCCCTCCTTCCCTAGATGTGTTCTCTTGCTCCCCTAACTTGCTCTCTCTCTCTCTCTCTCCATCTCTTTCTCTCTCTTCCCCTCCCTCCTTCCCTCTCTCTTTTCGTTCCTTCACCCTCAGATTTGTTGAAAGTAGAGTCTATACTTTTCCCAACTTCCCATTTATATCTCAACCTACTCCAGTTTGGCCTCAGCCCCATCCTCCTAGGGAAAGTGCACTACCAAAGGTCCCCACTGACCTCCTAATTGCCAAGTTCAATGATCTCTTTGAACTCTGGGTGGCCAAAGGCCCTGTTGGCCAAATCCTCATTTCTGAGGCTCTCCCTTCTCTTTTGGTCACTCTCTCCTGGTTTCCCTAGTACTTCTGGAACCATCCCCCTGGGTGTCTTTTGCTGACCTCTCTTCCTCTGCTCAGTCCTCACATCTGTGGTTCTCAATTAGAGTCCACAAATGAGGCTGATACACAGTAATATTTTCAGTAGGTCACGGCAAAATGGGAAAAACATCAAAGGTAGAGCTTTTCAAAAATCTCAATGTATTCAATTATAAAACATTGTCTTTTATTCTGACATTATGCCTTTCCTAATTTTGGGGTGGCAAAATATTCTTTCTTTCTTGAACCGATGGCAATGATGGATATTAATTTATTTCTTTAGTGTCCCTACTTGGCAAAATAAAAGTGTTAGTTTCTCTATGTCAGTCCCATTAATGTTTATTCAACGAATGAAAAATTGACCCATATTTCCAGCCTGAAGTTTTCCTGATAGGTGTCTCAAACTCATTCCAAAACCAAACTGGTTTTGTTTCCCACAAACTTCCTCTGTACCTGCCTCGATAAGCAGCATCATATTGGCCCAGTCACTCAAGCTAAAAGCCTCAGCCACCAAGCCCCATTGGTTGTAGTCTTCACCATTTCTCACGCTTGTCCTCTCTGTGCTCCCCACTCTCCTGGTTGTTTCTTCAATTATGGCCTCATCTGTCCTCTGTCACCTGGATGCTCGAAGCAGCTTTTAGATAGGCTCCCCCATCCTTGACTTGGCCTTTCTGATCCATCCTCCTCACAGCCACTCCAGTGATCTTTCTATAACACAGGACTGAGTATGCTCTTCCTGGGCTTAAACACTTCCAGTGATTCCCAATTGCCTATGGGAAAAGTCCAATCTCTTTTGTGTGGCAGTCGAAGCCCTTTGTTGCCTAAGCGCAGCCTGCCTCTCCAGCCTTCTACCTCCAGTGCCCATCCTCCACTGCAGCTCCCCTTTAGAGACCTCCACTCTATAAACAGGTCATGCCTTGCACCTGTAATCATTTCACAGTTTAGAGATGCTGAAGGTCTCAATCCCACCCTGTATGCGACTTGTCACGGGGAACACTGTGGGTCACAACCAGTGGCAGAGCTTAAAATCGATTTAGTGGGTTGCAGACAGCATTTGACAAAATGAATGAATAGCAGATAGAAAAGTGAATCACATGGGGCAAGGGTATATGTTGTTCTGTGAAGCTTTTGCTTTAGCCAAATATCTAGATCTAGATTGAAAGATACACAAATGCATGTCCTGGATGACGCTTTAAAATCCGTTTCTTACTGTGGGTCCCAGTCATAAAATTTGACTGCACTCAAGGGGCTAGAGGTTATTCTGGGACTCATTTAACTAGTGCTGTTCATGTCAGAGTCCTTGCTCTCAAAATGGGTCCAGTCTCACTGGGGAGTGTAACAGGGGTCAGCAGAACAGGTGATGCCAGGGAGACCTCATGGAAGAGGGGTGATTGAGTGGGGCTGGGCTTATGTGGGCAGAGAGAAGGGGAAATGTAATCCTGGCACAGGAGTGGATAGTAAGAGGACAGAACATTTGTTAAACATTTATGTACAAGGCCCTGTTCTAAGCATTTTGCACGGATTCATTCAAGTCTCACAAACAACCCTGTGAAGAAGATACTATTTCTAGCCTCATTTATAGGTGAGATTAAGGTACTTGCCCAAGGTCACAGAACTACAGGTGACAAAGCTGGGATTTGAACTCGGGTAGTCTCTGTGCTCTTAAGCACTGAGCTGCACCCCCTGCCACTGGGGGCCGGTGCAGAAAGCGGGCCGAGCAGAGGAGAGGGAGAGCCTAGGCCAGCAGGAAACCGGAGGAGGACCTAAAATGCCAGGTTGAAAGGCCCAGAACAGGTTCTGCTCTCACCTCGGGAAAGGAGATCTTACTCGTTCTCTCCAGCGTCTGCTTCTTGAGCCAGGGTTCCTGGGGTTAAGGGCAGGAGGCCTAAAAACCAGAATGGGGGCCAAGTGGACGCAAGAAGCTAGGCAGGGCCTGCTCTAAGAGAGGAGGGAAGGGGACAATTCTCTTCCTACCCAAGCCTGTCCCCAAAGCAGAACTAGCAAATGGTGCCTGGGGCTTCTGCCCTCAAGTCCAAATGTCCCAAATGTGCCAAGTCTTGGGCCCAGCCCCTTGGGTGCCTGGGACAGGGGGTCCCCTCTGGAGAACAGTTTGTTGCCGGGTCAACTCTCCCCCTGCGCTTTTTGCCTCTTGGCCGCCATTTGAGCCAGGGCTGTGGCCCATGTGGTGCTGGGCTCTCTGGACAGAGCCCCTCGCAGCTCCCCATTTGCTCCTCGTTTGGACGGCAGGGGCCTAGAAAAACAGAGCGCTGAGGAGGCAGGAGGCGTGGGAGGGAGGGTGCCTGGGAAGGTCACTCCCTCCTCCATCAGATCCATCCAGCCCCATCCCTGGCTCCTCTGGCCAGGCTCTCCAGCCTCTTCTCTGAGCCAGCTTCCTTTCCCAGCCTGGCCTGAGGCCTGGGGAAGATGCAGCAATGCTGAGTTCTCAGTAGTGCATTCTCTTCTCTTTTCTTTTTAGTCTTGGCATCCTGCAGATCCTGCCTAAGTAAACAACAGATACCGGTAACTAGCGCCAGATGTCTTCTTGGGAGGTGGATCCTGACAAACTAGTAAGAATAACCAGCACCGCAACAAAAACAGTTAACATGTATTGAGCCCTTACGATGTGCCAGGCGCTTTATTGCTTTATTATTTCATTTACTCCTTGTGGAAACCCTATGAGGTAGGTACTATGATTCCTCCCATTTAAAGGCACGCAGGAAACTGAAGCACAGGAAGATTAAGTGACTTACCAAATAGCTAGTGAGGAACAGATCTGAGACTGGGATTCAAGTCTGTTTTGTTTCAGCGCTCTTTGAGATTTTAGCATCCAGCTGTGTGGAGAGTGTGGTCCATTTAGCAATTGCCCCGGGTACCCCACTTCAAGGCCCGTGTGCTGCTATAGAGTTAGGCGGGTGGCAGAGGGGGCCAATGAAAGTGGGTGACTGGTGTCACGAGCTGAGCACATCTCCACCATAGCCATCACCAGTGCCCTGGGACTGGGCCTGATCCGTCCATGGCACCACCTCTCGACTACAAAATAGGGACAACCCGAAGTTCTGTCCGTGCTTCCTTCGTGACAGCTCTGGACTCAGCCCTCACTAGTCATTGCTACAGAATGGTTTGGCTACCACACTAGCTCAGGTGCTTATCATCTAACGTCTATATTTTTGCAGTAGACCTTAAAGTGGAAAAGCTTGGGCTTTAGAGTTAGATGGACTTGGGAGTGTGTTCCAGCTCTAGCACTTAGCTGTGTGACGTGGGGCAAATAACTTAGCCTCTCATTTCTCAATTTCCCCATCTGTGAAATGAGATAGTAATGGCGCCTACCTCACAGGGTTGTAGTGAAGATTGAAGGAAAGAGTGTATAGATTGTTCAGCCTGACACATATTTAGGACTTAATATATGTTGGCTGTTACCATTATTGTAATTATTCTGTTTTTCCCCTCCACCACTGTGGTTATTCAGAGCATAGGCTTTGGAAGCAGGCCTGGGTTGGAATCCCTCCTGTATAGTTTACCATCCAGGTGGCCTTGGGTAAGTTAACCAATTTCTCAGTTTCCTGGAGATGAAAACAATAGTACCCATCTCACAGGTCCTGAGTGAGGATGGAATGAAATACTGTAGGTAAATTGGTATTAATTCTTTTTGTCCCACACACTTTCAGGTGTTTCCTGCATACTTGGCCAGATTCAGCTTCCTAAAGCACAGCTTCCATCCTGCTCACACATCGCATTGGCAACCCATGACTGACAGAATAAGCCAGGCATTCACAGTGTTCCCTATAACTTCAGCCTCACTTCTGACTCCACCCAGCTTCCCCTCTCACTTCCAGCAGGCTTGTTACTACATTGGCCCTGCACATGATCATCTCTACCCCTGCCTAGGCCTGGAATGCCTTCTGTCTCCCCCATGTCTCAAATTCTACCTCTCCCTTCCAGGTCCTCCTTGAACCCACACTTACTCCAGGAAGCCTCCAAGAAATCTTAATATCTGCCTACTTCCGTGGCCTTATCATCTGAGTTCCCTTCTCAGATGTGAAGCAAGGTACCCTACTGAGGTGATCAGGGGAGGGGCCGTGGCTTTGTCATCTCTCCTCCCTCCCATCAGCACCTGGCACAGGACTGGGTACACCGCAGGCACTCATTCCATGTGAATGGAATGCCATTTGACACAGGGTAATTGGTCTGAGAAGACTAACAGATTCAGTCTAGCAGAGCCTTGGGGCTCTAGGGTAGGGTGACAAATAGCCGTGACAGGTGCATGGGCCTGGATGGGTTTCGCTGTCAGTATTGTAAGACAGAGTATCCAAGATCGCAGGATGGGGGAGTTTTAGAGGGTAGCTGTTGACTTGGCTGGGACAGCTCAGGAGCAAGGCAGGTTATTAGTAAGGAGCTGCATAGCAGAGGTCCTCGGGCAGGGGGAAGCTAGAAATTATCTTGAATCCATAAATTCTCTCCTCTTTATTCCCAGCTGTCTGCTCTATTTGATAGAACATTTCTAAGCATGTTTAAGGTTTCATCTCCACCCTCCTTTCCCTCTCCTTCCAGCCTTGGCCTAGACCAGCAGCCCTAAAATTATGATCCAAAGACCCATCGGGGGTCCCTCAGATTCCATCAGGGGGTTCAGTCAAAGCTACTTGATAATACTGAGACATAATACTGAGACATTATTTGCAGTTTTCACTGTGTTGACATTTGCACTGATGGAGCAAAAGCAACAGTGGGTCAAAGCACCTAAGCATGGATCAAAGTGGTGGCACCAAACTATATTCACGTTATTCTTCATCATCGATGTATTCCTGGTAGAAGAAATATCAGTTTCACTTAAGAATGTCTTGATTGAACAGTAAAGATGATTCATTTTTAATAAATCTCAACCCTTTGAGTACATGTTGTTTTTAATGGTCTGTGTGACAAATAGGAAGGATATATAAAGCACTTCTACTGCATACTGAAGTATGATGTTGGCATTAGGAAAAGCACTTGTTTGATTGAATTGCAAGCTAAACTAGCCAGTTTTTCATGGAACTTTTTTCTTTTTTTAACTTGAAAGAACAACTGACAGAAAAACTATGGTTATTCAGACTTGGGTATTGGCCAGCATTTTGTTGAAAATGAATCAAGTGAGCCTGTCATCGCAAGGCAAACAATTGATAGTATCTGTTGTCAATGATAAACCCTAAGCTTTCAAGTAAGAAGTAGAATTTTGGAAAACCTGTATCTATTACTGTAAGCTTGAGAATTTCTCAATACCCTAAGGAAATTTCTGATAAGATTAGTAGTGATATTAATGAATGTGGGTTTTTATATTGTATAATCATGAAATGAGTCAACAATTGGAAGATCTGCATAACTGGGTGGACCAATATTTTCCAAATGACTAACGCATGATGTTACAAAATCATGGATAATAGATCCATTCAAAGTGCAAGTTAAGCCAATGGATTTTAATGTAACCGAGTACAAAAGGTTCACTGATGTGGTTTTAGATTCAACATCGCCAATAAACATTAAGAAATGACCACTTGTGAAGTTTAGGTGTCGTATCAAAGAAGAATATCCACAGTGTATTCGTTTTCTATTGCTGCCATAACAAATTACCACAAACTTAACAACTTAATATAACACCTATTTATTATTTCACAGTCCAGGGGGTTTCACCTGAGTTCTCTGCTTAGTCGAGTTGTTGGCTGGGCTGGGCTGTTATCTGGAGGCCCTGGGGGGAAAAGTTCTGCTTCCAAGCTCATTCAGAATGTTAGAAAACTTTAGTTCCTTCAGGTTGTAGGTCTGAGGTCCCTGTTGCCTTGCTGGCTGTCATCCAAAGGCCAGTCTCTGCTCCTAGAGGCTGCCCATCTTTTTTCTCATGTGGTCCCTTCCATGTTCAAACCATCAATGGCACGTCAAGTACTTCTCATGCGTCCAGTCTCTCTGACTTCCTTTTCTGTCACTAGCCAGAGAAAGCAATCTGCTTTGAAAGGACTCATATGATTAGATTAGCCCACCTGGAGAATCTCTCCTTGGCAAATAACTAACAAAATCATGGGAATGATAAACATCGTAAACACCCACTCTCAAAGGAGAGGAAATTTATACACAGGTGAGGGTCATTTGGGAGATCATTCTTAGAATTCTGCCTAAAAAGCTATTAAATAACCCCCTTTTCTAACTACATATCTTTGTTAAGCTAGATTTTCTTCATATATCAATGCTTTTAACCAAAACAACGTATTGCAGCAGATTGAATGCAAGAGCAGGTATGAGAATCCAGTTGCTTTTTATTCCGCCAGATATTAAAGAGATTTGCAAAAATGTAATACAATGCCGGTTTTCTTGCTAACTTTTTTGTTCTGGAAAATAGTAATTTTTCATAAATATATGTTATTTTTAAAAAAAGTTTATTCATTTATTTTTGGCTGCGTTGGGTCTTCATTGCTGCGCGCGGGCTTTCTCTAGTTGCAGTGAGTGGCGGCTACTCTTCAGTGCAGTGCGCAGCCTGCTCATTGCAGTGGCTTTTGTTGCAGAGCACAGGCTCTAGGCACGTGGGCTTCAGTAGTTGTGGTACGTGGGCTCAGTAGTTGTGCTTAGCTGCTCCGTGGCATGTGGGATCTTCCTGGACCAGGGGTCGAACCCGTGTCCCCTGCATTGGCAGGCGAATTCTTAACCGCTGAGCCACCAGGGATGCCCATATATGTTATTTTAACATGCGGTGGGTTTATCATTGTGATTTTAAATTTAAAAATAGTTTAAAAACTTTATCCATTTTAATTTCTAATATGTTAAATAACGATAGAACCCATAAAAAGGAGCCATTTTGGAGTCTTTAATAATTCTTTAACTAGTACTTTTTATTTCTTTATTTTATTTCTTTATTTATTTTTGCGGTACGCGGGCCTCTCACTGTTGTGGCCTCTCCCGTGCGGAGCACAGGCTCCGGACGCGCAGGCTCAGTGGCCATGGCTCACAGGCCCAGCCGCTCCGCGGCATGTGCGATCTTCCCGGACCGGGACATGAACCCGTGCCCCCTGCATCGGCAGGCGCACTCTCAACCCCTGCGCCACCAGGGAAGCCCTATTTCTTTATTTTTAAATTGACATACATGTTGTTTTATATTCTGTGTGACAAAATGTGAAAAGATACATAAAATTCACTCTTTTGGGTGTATAGTTCCATGAGTGCAGAGTTATACAACAACGTTTACAGTTCCAACGCCCAAAATAATTCCCTATGCCACATCGTTTTAGTCAACCCCTTCCCCCCATCCCCAATCCCAGGCAACCTCTAATCTGTTCTCCATCCCTATAGCTTTGTGATTTCAAGAATGTCATATAAGTGGAATCACACAGTAAGAAGTCTTTTGACTCTGTCTTCTTTCACTCAGCATAACACATTTGAGCCTCATCCGTGTGGTTGCCTGTATCAATAGTACATTCCTTTTTTATTGCTGAGTAGTATTCCATTGTACAGATGTGCCATAGTTTATTTATCCATTCAGTAGCTGAAGGACATTGGGTTTTTTCCTAAATAGTTTTTAAAAGTATAAAGTGGTCCTGAGACCACAAATTTTGAGAGAGAGGTGATGGTAGTGGATGGTAATGGACATATCATTTTTATATGGGAAACCAGTAGACGGAAGAAAGAGCCATACATTGGAGACAGGATTGGAAGGATTTACAGATCAGATGTGATGGGCTGTAGAGGGTCAGAGAAAGAGCAAAGAGTGAAATTAAGTCTAACTCTGGGGTTTCTGGCTTAAACAGCTGGCTTTCTCAAATGGAGAAGATGGAGGGAGGATTGGTTTTCTTTTTTGTCTTTTTTTAAACTTTTAATGTTATATTGGAGTGTAGCTGATTAACAATGCTGTGATAGTTTCAGGTGCACAGCAAAGCGACTCAGTCATACATATAGATGTGTCCATTCTGCCCCAGACTCCCCTCCCAGCCAGGCTGCCACATAACATTGAGCAGAGTTCCCTGTGCTATATAGTAGGTCCTTGTTGGTTAGAGGATTGGTTTTAGTTCAAAGGGAATCAAGGATACAATTTTGGACATGTTGAGTTTGAGGCGCTTTTGAGATATTCAAATGGAGGTGTCAGTTTGTAGGGGTCTGGATTTCAGAAAAGTCTGGGCTGAAAGTGGTGATTTGGAACTCATCAGACTATAGAGGGTAATTGCAACCGTAAGAGATAAATGAGACTTCCAAGAATGGAAATGCAGAGTGAGTCCTGCATAGGGAAGGAGTCCTAGGTCAGGCTCCTGAGAAACACTCATATTTAAAGATCTAGCAAAGGAGGAGAAGTCAATGAAGTAGTAGCCAGAGAGATAGGAGGAATATCGGGGGAGAGTTGTATCACAGAGGCCAAGATAAGAAAACATTTCAAGAAGGGCAAAGTCACTGCGGTTGTTGAATTCTGCATAGAAGTCGAGGAAGTTAAGGACTGAGATGTGGCCATTGGATCTGATGAGTCAGGGGTCATTCGTGACCTTGATGAGAACTTCTTGGTTTGGTGGAATAGTGGGGTTGGACTGGGTCTAATCCTCTCTGCCCTGAGCCCCTGACTCCTCCCACACTCCTCTCATCGCTGCCCCTTTGCCCCTAGAATCTTTCTTATTCCTCCTTCTAGACTCCTCTTTTCATAGCACCATCGTCTCCCTCTCCCTCAAGATCTTGTTTTATGCAGATCTCTCTTAGACTTTCCTCCTCGAAGACCCCGCTCCTACCTCTTCTGCTATCTTCCCTAAGCCATCCCTTCCCAGATCTCATTTTCCTCCTTTCATTCTCTCACCACTGACTCTTCTCCTTCACCACATACTGCTTTTCTCAGACTCTCTTCTTTCTTATCTTCTTTCACGCTCTTCTCCATTCCCCCACCTATCTAGGCTCTCTGGATCTCAGCAGGAGTCCTAGCAGATTACTAAATAGCCTCCTAGGCTTGACGCTGATGAGTCATAGCCTTTGGCATGATTCCACCAGGAACGGACAGTGCCGACCTGGGGCAACGCAGCGTTAGAACCTAGTCCTTCAGTGATTGCCAATCTGGTAACCACATCCTGCCCTCATCCGCCCTGGCACCTTCCCCTAAGATTCTGCCTTTTCCTCTCAATTACACAGAATCACTGTGAGTTGATAAGGCACCCCCTCTACTACAAATTCTACCTCGCTTCAACCAGCATTTTCTACTTATCAAAATGTGTTTCCTCTACGTTAGCCCAGGCTTGGGAAGTCAGCTGGGTGAAGCCTGGAGAAAGAAGGTAGGAAGACTTGCCCCAGGTCACACAGCAGGGTAGAGGATTAGCCCGCTCTTCCTTCCACCCCTTCGGTGTTTCTTGCTTTCATGCCCACAGACTCCCCAGGCCCGAGCTCAGGCACGGCTGCCCTTTTAGCTTGTCCCAGCCAGCCACGGGGTAGCCCCCTGGAGAGACCCTGGCTCAGGAGCACTGCCCGGGGATCAGTACCCCACTCACACCTGCAAGACAGTTATAGGCCGCCTTGGGAAGGAGGATGATTTCTGATTTGCTTCATTGAATTCACACTAGGCAACAAATCGGACTGTTTGCTTTGATATTGCTTCCAAAATGGAGTAGAGCATGATTCTGCTCTGCAGTAGCTCAGTCACACGGTGTACATGAAACACTCAAGCACAGTGCCTGACACCTAGAAAGTGTTCAATGAATAGCGGCCACTGGCCTTATCATTTGTAATGAGGAATTCTTGGGAGGGAGTCGGTGTGGTACACTGGCAAGCTTACTGAACCAGACATCTAGAGGCCTAGATTCCAGGTCTAACTATTCCTGCTCAACTTGAAACGCTGGGTGAGTCATTCATTTCATCTCAGTGGGCCCAGGCTTTCTCATCTGGAAATAGTAATAGGTACCCTACTTCTGTAATATGTTGTATTAGCCTTTAAAGCATTCACAACCTTTGACGTAGCAATTCTAATCCTAGGAATTTGTCAGTGTTATGTGCAAAGATGCTAGGTTATAATAGTGAAAACAATGGAAATCACAAAAATGTCTAATAGTTAATGGTTAAATTATATTTCCGTATGATAGAATGCAGCACATCCATAAGAGAATGATGCAGATCCGTTTTTTTAATTGACATGAAAACAGGGCCATGTCAATGGACCCTGTCAATGTCTTATCATTATATTATTTAGAAATGATAGAAGGTTATAGAATGGTAGGGAATAATGTGACTCCATTTGATAAAAAAAAGTTCTATTCATGTCTTCTACGGTACATCAAAATGTTAACAGCGATTAAAACTATACCTCTTGCTTGTGGTATTACGGGGACCTCCATTTTCTTCTTTATACTTTATAATTTTCTGAACTCTTTGCAATCGCATCTAGTACGTTTCTAATCACAAAAAAAACAACAACAGGAAAGCTTTTTTTTTTTTTTTCCATTTGGAGAGGAAACCCAGTTGCCGCAATCCACTCCACAGAACTTTGGAGAGACTCAAGTGACATAGACTGTGGTCTATGTGGTACTGCTGTGTGTGGTACAAAGGGGAGGCCCACTATTATCATGGCTGCCTCAGTCCCACCTTGTAGGGACCAGGTCCTGCGCTTTGAAGCCACCAGAGTCTGACCTTACAGTACACATGTCTGCCCTTGGACTCAATCTTAGGGGTGGGGTAGGGCTGGGGGTTCGCTGGAGAAGAAACTGGGTGGACGAGTCTGCAGGGCTGTAGGCAGTGCAGGGCTGCTGAGGTACTAGCTCAACAGGGCCGTGTTTGTGAGGCTTACTTCCTGCTGGGCCTCAGGGCCGCTAGCCAGGAACACTTAATGGGGGTTAACAGAGCCCCCTCCTCTCCCCACCCCAAAGCTGGAATGTTCCGAATTCCTCCTTGGGCCAAACCCCTCTCCCCGCAAGATCTCTCCTGGGCTCACAGAGGTCACTTCACAAAAGCTCAGCTGGAGTTTTTGACAGGAAAAACACAAAACTCACCAAAGTTTTTTTTTTTTAAAGTACCTCAATCTTCCACAGGCTCCAGGGGTTTAATTCTGATCTGTAATAAGTCTCTGACCCAAGGCTGAGATTTGCACATGGATTTTGCAAAGCTGCAGCTAACAATTAGAAATCCTTTATCACCTCAGCCTGGGGCCCCTTGCACCTTACTTCCCTCCCTCAGGATCCCTTCCTTCCTCTCCAGGGCCATACATCTCTTCCAAGGCTCTACAAAAGAACCGCTTTGTAAGTGTCTCAATTCTGATTTGTTTTTAAATTCACCTAGGTGGGCTCTTGCTTCCTAGTTGTTATCGATTTGGCCCATGGTGAAGCCAGGCTGGGCCACCTTGGGTTTCTGAGGGGAGGGTACCGGAGGGAAAATTCTGGAGGCACTTGGGTTGGAAGTATTTGTTTCCTAAAGGCTACCACGAAGTTTTCAGTCTTTGAAACTGCAGGGCCAGAGGAAGCACTCTCCAAGTCAGATGATAATTTCTGGATGGAGCTTTTGAGGGCAAAAGGACTGAGACAAAGGGATGGGAGGAAAGGAGCTACAGTTTACCCCTCTGCTTAACTGTGGTGGTGGGAGAGCTGAGGAGGATGGAAGATGGATTTCTGAGTGAAGTCGTAAAGTCTCCCCCTTAAGCCCTTAAATAACTCTCTCCCACTGGTCAGTAGAAATTCCTTCTTTGAAGAAAATCCTGCTATTTGTGACAATGTGGATGGACCTGGAGGGCGTTATGCTCAGTGAAATAAGTCTGACAGAGAAAGACGAATGCTGTAGGATCTCACTTATATGTGGAATCTAAAAAAAAATAAAAGAGCTCATATATACAGAGAACAGATAGATGGTTATCAGAAGTGGGGATGGGGATTGGTGGGTAAGATGGGTGAAGGGGGTCAAAAGGTGCAAACTTGCAGTTATAAGATAAATAAATCTCGGGGATATAAGGTCCAGCATGGTGACTATAGTTAACAATGCTGTACTGTATATTTGAAAGTTGCTAAAAGAGTAGATGATGGGAGTTCTCATCAGAAGAAAGAAGAAAAATAATGTGTAGCTCTGTGTGGTGATGGATGCTAACTAAACTTATTGTGGTGATCAGTTTGCAGTATATACATATATCAAATCATTATGTTGTACACCTAAAATGAATACAATTTTATATGTCCATTACATCTCAATAAAGAAAAAAGAAATTCCTTTTTTTGGACTGAGACATTATTCTCTTCAAGTGGCCTCTTTGAAAATGGAGTTGGAACCATAAACATTACCAGCACTTATAGCTGGAGAGGTTGTAGGTGATGTCTGTTTTCTAAGTTCTGCCTTTCTGTGTTTTCCAGCATTCTAACGTGAGAGTGCTTTACTTTGATGATCAGGACGAAAAGAAACTTCTTTTTAAAGCAATTAGAATATCTCTCAATCCAGTTGCAGTTCCCTGAGCTGTCATCAACCAACTGATGCAGAAGGAGAGGTGAACTGCTCCAAGGACAAGCTTTCCAGAAAATAGGGCTTCAAAGGAATGGCTTTACCACCTACTAGAGCCCTTGGGAGCTGGGGGTGAGGTGTGGAGAGGAAAGCAAGTATCTCAGATGTCTGTGAGACCAAGGGATGGAGCAATGAGACTGGCTGACAGAAGAGGGCTGTGGTGGCCTCCGTCACCCCCAGAGCAGCACATCAGATCCTTCCTTGCACCTGAGAACCCCACCTATCTGATCCCACAGAGTCATATGAAAAGTACCCTCAAAAAAAGTGTACCATGCACAAGACTCTTGGAGCAAGAAGTGGGGAAGAGCAGGGCAAGGAGGGGTTAATTCAGGAGCTGCTGTCAGTCTTGACCCTCCTAATCCTCTCCTGCAGTTCCAATCCCTCCCCTAAGGAAGATTAAGAATCCTAAATGAAGCCTTCTTGCCCAACCCCTGGGCCATGGAGTGTGTTGGCCTCATGCCCAGAAGACAAGTTCAGCTGGCCAGGCCTAGAGTTCTCTGTCTCTCCCTCCAGAGACACCAGGGCTTGACTTCTAGGAGGACCCCTCAGAGAGAGGAGTTTCTTTCAAAGCTGCCTGCTTCTAATAACAACTGTTCAGTCTTCTATATTTATCAAAGTGGCTTCTTGTCCCCATTACCTTAGTTGAGACTCAAAACTTTGGAGACATTTTTCTCATCAAAACTAGGGCCTGGAGAAGTGAGGGGACTTCTGCAACAGGTTCCCAGCAGAACCGAGATGAGAAGTTAGTCTTGGTTCTCAGGCCAGGACTGGTTCTCTAAACCCTCTACTGCTCATCACACAAATCAAAGCAGAATCTAGACTGGCCCATCACTCAACCACTACCTATTTTGTCCACCCCTGCTTTCCTGACCCTGGCTGAAAGCTGACCCCATTGGGCCATTTCTCCCAGTTGAATAAGCTCCAAAGACTTGTTCTTCCTCCTGCTCAGCTCTGCTACGTCAGACTCTTTAGAGATTCCAAGCCTCAGTAATAGCATTTTTAAAATTCTGCCTTCCCCCTGCCCCAAACCACTTTCCTATTTCCTCCTACCGAGTCAGGATTGGCTCTGGGGAGAGGCTCTCCTCTTGGGGTCACTGTCGACTCCCATGGGAAACCTAAGCTGGGCTCTTATGTCACCATCCCAAGTCCTCAAGGCAGCTCACCAACCCTCACTGAAAGCTCAGATATGGATAGGGAGTACAAAGGGAAAGTATTTAAGCCAGCTTGGGTGGGAAGAGTGGTTAAAGGAAGGTTTCAAGGAGAGGATGAGTCCTGAAGGATGACTAGCAATTACCCACGCAAACGTTGGATGGTTGAATAGCATGCTTAAGGGTTTGGAGACACAGAGAAAGGCAACTTCAGATAAGGACACATGTTCAGGTATGGTTAGATTGTGTGTGTGTGTGTGTGTGTGTGCGCACATGCACATTGGAGCATAAAACATGAGGGTGGAGGTTATTCGTGCGAGATGAGCCTGGAACAAAAAGTAGGAGTCAGACATTGGAGGGCTTTCCTGGTTTCCAGAGCTAGAGAGTTTGAACTTCATCATGAAAGCAATGAAGAGGTCCTGAAATTTTTTATTATTATTTATTTATTTATTTATGGCTGTGTTGGGTTTCGTTTCTGTGTGAGGGCTTTCTCTAGTTGTGGCAAGTGGGAGCCACTCTTCATCACGGTGCGCGGGCCTCTCACTATTGTGGCCTGTCTTGTTGCAGAGCACAAGCTCCAGACACGCAGGCTCAGTAATTGTGGCTTACGGGCCCAGTTGCTCCGCGGCATGTGGGATCTTCCCAGACCAGGGCTCGAACCCGTGTTGCCTGCATTAGCAGGCAGATTCTCAACCACTGCGCCACCAGGGAAGCCCGGTCCTGAATTTTTTAAGCATGGCAAAGAGCTGGGGTGATACTAATGATTCGATTTCCATTTTAGAAACATCCTTGTTTGCTGGATGGACAATTGATTGCAGGGGCGGGGAAGTAGAATTAGAGAGACCAATTTGAGGTGCCTATGAGATTTCCAACTGGACAGAGATAATACAGGGTTTGAACCAAAGTCTAGGCAGTGCAGATGGAAAGAAGTGGATGCATTCAAGATGTATTTTGAAGGTAGATCTGATAGGACTTCATAACTGGTTATAGGTCAAGTAGAGGTTAGGAAACAAGGATGACTGGCTTGGGTTGCTGGATGAGTGATAGTCCCATTGAGATAGGGAACACTGTGTGAGGAATAGTTTGGGAGTGGAGAGAGAAGAGTGAATATGATTTCAACTTTGCAAAATGTTGAGTCTGAGGTGCCATTAAACCGTTCAGATGGGCTCATTCCAAAGGCAGTTGCATACACACATCTTGAGTTCAGGAGAGAGATCTGTGCCAGTTATATAGATTCAGGAGTCATTGGCATAGAGATGGAGTGGATGAGGTCACCCATGGAAGATGTAAAGAATAAGAAGAGAACTCTAGCTGAAACCCTGGGGTGGGGGAATAGTCAGATTTATAGAGTGGGTAGAAAAGGAGGAAGTTATAGAGGAGACCCTGGAGGAATCATTTTGAGGAGCCGGGAAAACTGGGAGGGATGTTACAGAAAACGAGAAGACAGTTTTATGAAGGAGAGGGACAAGGTGAGATGACAGAGATAGGACCACTGAATTTGGGGCAAGGAAACTGTTGGTAACCTTAGTGAGAACATTTTCGGTGGAGGGCTAACGGCAGCAGCCTGCCTTCAGAGGGCTGAGCAGTTAGTGGGAGGAGGAAGAAGTAGAGACACCAGCATTAAATGGCTTGTTTAAGAGCCTTGGCTGCAAAGAGGATGATGAGGAGAGGGTGAGAGCCGCATAGGTAGAGTAGGAAGCTCAAAGAGAGTGGTAGGCATTTGAAGTGGTCACCAGCAGATGCTCACCAGGGACAAGCAGAAGGACTTCCAAGCAGCTCTGAAGGCCCCACAGAGATGCACAATCATGATCAGGTAGAATTGTGCCCATTTTAGCAGTAAGAAAACCAATGGCTGGAAAAGACTTGCAGTGTCCCCACTGATGAGTGACAGAGATGAGATTCAAGTAGATTTCCCTCCACACCTCCCGTCAAGTGTTTTCTTGCCCCTGCTCTGCACTGCTTGGCATCCACACTGGCATTGTCATGTCCATCACTGATGAGTAGTATTGACTATCAACCACGTGCCCAGTGCTACGGAGGCACAACAGATGTTTCATATATGATTTCTTCCCTCACATTGTTTAGAATTTGGTTGAAGAGACAAGATAGTCAACATATGCACAAGCCTATAAAATGGTGAAACTCTGTCTCTCTCTCTCCCTCTCTCTCTCTCTTTCCCTCTCTCTCTTTCTCTCCTGTGTTCCCCACTCCCTCTTCATTTCCCCTCTTTTCCTCTGATCCTCTCTCTCAATCTTCTTTCCCAAAATTGCGCAGCCCTGGTCTCTAACACTGAAGTGTCATTGACTCATTTAGAAAGTCTATATCTTATAGTCCTTGAAACCTCTTTATCACTTTTATTTACTCATTAAGAGGACATTTTTGAACACCGGCTTTGGGTGTGTAATGGGTGGGTAATGCACTGTGCAAGGCACTGGAGATACAAAGTGAATAAGATACAGTCCTTGCCCTCAAGCAGCTCACAGACTAGTGGGGAAGAATAAGGATATAAAGAGGAGAGTGCAACATAGTGAAATAAGTTATTATCTGTATCTCAGTTTCCTTATTTATACAATAGGGATTAGTACCTACCACAAGACATTGTTGTGATGATTGAATTAACATGTATAAAGTGCTTATAATGGTCACATAGGATACACTATGTTAGTGTTGCTATTTTATTAGTAGTATTAGTAGTAGTAGCATTACTATGATGGAGGTAAGTAAAGACAAGATACCATAAGAACACAGAGGATGGGAACTTGACCCAGGCTAGAGTAAAAGACATCTGAGTCCTAAAGGATGAGAAGGTGCTAAACAGAGAGAAAAGAATGCCAGGCATTCTGCCTAGTAGGAACAACCTGTGGTCAGGTTTGGAAGCAAAAGGCAACAGGACATGATTGAGGAACTCAAAGTAACTTAGTTCAGCAAGAGCATAGAACATGCAGAGGGCAATGGCAAGAGATGAAGTTCGACAGGTCATAGAGTCCAGACACGTTTTGGACTTTATCCTTTAGCCGATGGGGAGCCAACTGGAATGTTGTATGTAGAGCAGAGACTTGATTAGATTAGTGCTGAAAGATCACCTTAACAACAGCATGGAGAACGAATTGGAGGGGGCAAGACTGGAAATAAGACCAGTTAAGAAACCGTTGCTATAGTCCAGAGGAGAGAGGATGATGAAGCCCTGGACTGTGGAGGTAGCAGTGGGGATGGAGAGAAGGATGCCATCGATTTGAGGTATCTTCAAGAATTGGTGAGACTGTGACAGTAGAAGGTGAGCGGTAAGTGTGAGAGAGGTGTCAAGAATCACTTCCAGGATTTGGGTCTGGTGCAAGGAGATAAATAGAGGTATCACTCAGTGACCACAAGGAACCCACGGAAGAACTGTTGGGGGAGGGGTACAATGGGAGAGGTGATGAGTCTTCTTTTGAACATGTCCAATTTGAGATGCCTGTGAAATTTCCAGGTACACATTTTATTTTATTTTTTTAAATGCATTTTATTTATTTATTATTTATGTATTCATTTCTGGCTGTGTTGGGTCTTTGTTGCTGTGTGTGCACTTTCTCTAGTTGTGGAGAGTGGGGGCTACTCTTTGTTGTGGTGCACGGGCTTCTCATTGCTGTGGCTTCTCTTGTTGCGGAGCACGGGCTCTAGGCGTGTGGGCTTCAATAGTTGCAGCACGCAGGCTCAGTAGTTGTGGCTCGCGGGCTCTAGAGCGCAGGCTCAGTAGTCGTGGCGCACGGGCTTAGTTGCTCCGCGGCATGTGGGATCTTCCCGGACCAGGGCTCGAACCCGTGTCTCTTGCATCGGCAGGTGGATTCTCAACCACTGCGCCGCCAGGGAAGTCCCCAGGTGGACATTTTAAATAGGTGATTGCTCTGGAAGTCTCGAAGCTCAGGAGGAAGGTCTATGCAGATTTGGGAGTGCCAGTGGGTGGGTAGGAGGTTATGTCATGGGGGTGGACAGTTTGCTCAGTGACAGAGTGTACATTGAGCAAAGGATGGATTTCTGAGGAATACTCACATTTAAGAGATGATTACAGAAAGAGAAATCTTGAAGAAGGCTAAAATGGAATAGCCAGCTTGTGGTGGCTTGAAAAACTAGTGGGTTGGAGGGTCTTGTAGTGGATGGAGAGAAGGATGTGCCCTTGACCTTTAGTGTCTTGAACCTTGATAAGTGTTGGGGGCGGTGAGAGGGGGATGCTCATTGAACACTGCAAAATCCTGAACAGCTCTGAGATTCTAAAGGATTGACTCACATGCCTGCCTCTTACCAAGTCCCCTTATTCTAGAGCAGCTACCTTTTCCTTTGTCTCAGTGCCCCTAACAAATAGCCTAGGGAATGTCAGGGCTCCCTCCGGGCCCTGGAACAACCTTTTCTGAATCCTGAATCCTCCCACATCACCCGAGAGGCCTAGGGATGGTGGCGCAACTATTAGGAGAGCAGACAGGAAATGTCTGGGTGTGTTATACACGTGGGAGGCCTCAGGCTAGCCTGTGGAGGGGGATTTGGGCAGGGCTGGGAGGACTTGAACTCTGAGACTGTAGACAGATGCTTTGTTGCCTGCCTCAACCTGCCCTGGAGTCAACTTTCACCATGGGCAGGATGACCCAGGGCTAGACCATTGCTCTCTAGGCTGCTGGAGATTCAAGAGGCCTCTAAGAACCTAGAGTCCAAGGCTATACCTTAGGGTCTGTTTCTCCTACTCCAGTCTCCTGGGGTTTGGCACCGGTGTGCAATTGAGGGGCCCCGTGGCACTGTTGCCAGGTAATGCGTTAAACAGCATGCCTTGGAGACGGAGCCAGCCTACAGCCTGACCTGGAGTTAACACGGTCACCACAACCGACAATGGCATCACCACCTTCTCGGAAAGCAGCCACTTGTCTGGCCCCTGGCTTTGTCCGGCTGCCAATCTAAAGCATGTACCTACGCAGGAGCCGATGACATTTTGGCTCCACTTTCAAAGTTTTTTTTTTTTCTTTCTCATGTGTTATTTCTAAAGAAGATAACAAAGGTCAAAAGGCATCCAGCATTTTCTGGTTTCTCATAAGCTTCTGGTCAATATTTAATCTGGTTTATGGATTTTTTTAGGTCTTCTAGATGCCTTCTTGAGCCTGCTCGTGGCCACCCACAGACACTTGTAAGGAGGAGAGAAGTCGGCCTGACACAGACACTCTGAAATGAGGGATTAGAGGCCGGGATCTAAGGAGGAAGAGCTACAGCCAGAAGACGAGGGAGCAGGCCCTGAAGACGCATCTACTGAGAGGTCTGCCATGGCCTCTCTTGGCCTCCAACTTGTGGGCTACATCCTGGGCCTGCTGGGGCTGTTGGGAACCCTGGTTGCCATGCTACTCCCCAGCTGGCGAACAAGCTCTTACGTCGGTGCCAGCATCGTGACCGCAGTCGGCTTCTCCAAGGGCCTCTGGATGGAGTGTGCCACACACAGCACAGGCATCACTCAGTGTGACATCTACAGCACCATGCTGGGCCTTCCTGCTGACATCCAGGCTGCCCAGGCCATGATGGTGACATCCAGTGCAATCTCCTCCTTGGCCTGCATTGTCTCTGTGGTGGGCATGAGATGCACAGTCTTCTGCCAAGAGTCCCGAGCCAAAGACAGAGTGGCGGTGGTGGGCGGAGTCTTCTTCATCCTTGGAGGCCTCCTGGGCTTCATCCCTGTTGCCTGGAATCTTCACGGGATCTTGCGGGACTTCTACTCCCCACTGGTGCCTGACAGCATGAAATTTGAGATCGGAGAGGCTCTTTACTTGGGCATTATTTCCTCCCTGTTCTCCCTGGTAGCTGGAATCATCCTCTGCTTTTCCTGCTCGCCCCAGGGAAATCGGTCCAACTACTACGATGCCTACCAGGCCCAGCCCCTGGCCACTAGGAGCTCTCCAAGGCCTGGTCAACCACCCAAAGGCAAGAGTGAGTTTAACTCCTACAGCCTGACAGGGTATGTGTGAAGGACCAGGGGCCAGAGCTCGGGGGTGGCTGGGTCTGTGAAAACCAGTAGACAGCCTCCCCCAGGGCCACAGGTGAGGGACGTTGCCACTGGATCGTGTCAGAAGGTGCTGCTGAGGATAGACTGACTTTGGCCACTGGATCGAGCAAAGGCAGGAATGGGAGCTGGTGTGACAGCGTGCAGGCTGAACTGTCAAGATGCTTGTCAAGTCAGACTTTCTGTTTCCTTCATCCTGGCTCCCCATCTCCCACCCTGAGTCCCCAACCCTCAACTCCACTCCACTCCCCCCTGAGGCCAGGCCCCAGAGTCTCCCCTTTACCTTCTGTTTACCTGGGAATCCATCCCCAAACCCACTAATCACATGCCACTGACTGACCCTCTCTGTGATCAAAGACCCTTCCTCTTGCTGAGGTTGGCTCTTAGCTCATTGCTGGGGGATGGGGGTGGGCGGGAAGAAGTGACGGGTTCCATGGGCATGGCGCTAACCTCCTTCTCAAGCCTCCCTGCAGAGAAACTGATTGGCCAGTAATGGGCCCTGGAGCCTCGTCCATCCCACTCTTGTTATGACTCCACAGTGTCTAGACTGGTTTGTGTATGAACTGAAATAAAGCCATCCCACAGTATGGAGGGAACAGAGAGCAGCTGGGTGTAGAATGAGACGGGGAGGGCAGCCTCGGAGAAGAAGCCGAGGACCAAAAAAAAAAAAAAAAGGGCAGAATCATGGCCCAGGGCTCTAGCCCCCGGCTAGAGGAGAGCACAAGGAAAGAAACTGTGGGACGCTCAAGGTGGCAGCAGACTCTGACTCTACTGAGGAACTCCCTCAGAAGCTCCAGCTCCAACGTTCACTGAAGCCCCTGCCTCCCTTTGACCTGGCTAACAACGAGGTTAAAGGGCCTACACAATGGTTTCTTTAGGAACAGGAAACTGGTTTTTGTAGAGATGGCCCTTGGCTGGGGGATGACAGCATGGGAGCAGGTGGGGACTCAGGAAGGCACCACTCCTTGATGCTGCCCGAGAGAGAGTAAGAACTTGGGTATCTAAGAAGCTGGGTGGACATGTGTGGGAACCTCAGTGGGTATTTCTATTGGGCCAGAGAGGCAGCCCCCAGAGAGTCTTCAGGCCTAATGGAGAATCAGCCCAAAGGCTGAGATCAGGCCCCCGGGGTCTGCCCACAGAGCACTGCAGAGTCTCTGACAGACCACAGCCCCAGATGGGCCCCCTGTCAGCCACCTTCATATTCTCTCCACCATCCTTTACCAGATATGGTAGAGCTGCTAGAAGGCACCCAAGGGCTCCAGCATGGGATAATCACGCCCAAGGTGCCGTGGCCCTCATCTGAGTGATAGCTGAGCTGCTGCCTGGGATTTCAGTTGAGATGGAAGAGTCGAGAATGATTCCCAGGCAGCCGGTTCCAGCTCCAAGGTCTAAAAATGCCCCATTTCCCCTGGGGGGGGCGGGGCGGGGTGGGAGTCACGAACAAACCGAAAGCTTGACCATGACCAGCTTCTGACAAACTCCAGTACACCTCCCCAAACCTCAGTGCCAGCAGGAGGGGCCCAGTGACTGTCTGTGACATGCCTTTCACAGTTCTACCTTCTTGCCTATATTTAAGCTCCTGCCCCAAGTGGGAAGGCCCTCTCCCCTTAGCCAAGTCTTCCTCATGTTGGAGAAGTTGCTCGGCACCCCTCCTTCACTGAGCCTCCACTGACCACTCCGTCCCTATCCTACCCCTCCGTCCTCTAACCCTCAGTGTAAAACTCACTCTTTGATGCTTATCATTCACAATTTTTGATGGATACTTATCTTTCCATGTGCATGTAACTGATTTCACAAGTACATTGTAAATTCTTGGAGGGTAGGGGCCATATCTCAGACTTGTCTATATTTCCAAGACTATCTGTACGAGTGCTGGGCACACAGTAGGCGATCAATAAACACTTGTTGATTGAGTAACTGTTTTATTAATACAAATTAATTCAGACAGGGCAGGTGTGACTGAGGGAATTGGGCGAAGGGGAGGGTAGAATGGAAATTGGCCTTTCTCCCCACTGGGTGGATAGAAAATTCTAGACTTTACTGGAGACATTAAGAAAGCAGGACACAGGGCTTCCCAGGTGGCGCAGTGGATAAGAATCCGCCTGCCAACGCAGGGGACAGGGGTTCGATCCCTGGTCCGGGAAGATCCCACATGCCGCGGAGCGACTAAGCCCGGGAGCCACAACTACTGAGCCTGAGCTCTAGAGCCCGCGAACCACAACTACTGAGCCTGCGAACCACAATTACCGAGCCCGCACACCTAGAGCCCATGCTTTACAACAAGAGAAGCCACTTCAATGAGAAGCCTGCGCACCGCAACGAAAGAGTAGCCCCCGCTCCCCACAACTAGAGAAAGCCCACGCGTAGCAACAAAGACCCAGCGCAGCCAAAGATAAGTAAATTTAAAAAATTAAAATTAAAATAAAAGAAAATAAAAAGAAAGAAAGCAGGACACCCTCCCTCTCCCCAGGGAAACATTAACCTTTTCATAACGTCCAGGGATCCTACCGTCTCACAACAGTTGTTTCATTTATTTGTTAAAAGGCTATGTGTTGGGCTTCCCTGGTGGCGCAGTGGTTGGGGGTCCGTCTGCCGATGCAGGGGACGCGGGTTCGTGCCCCGGTCCGGCAGGATCCCGCATGCCACAGAGCGGCTGGGCCCATGAGCCATGGCCGCTGGGCCTGCGCGTCTGGAGCCTGTGCTCTGCAGCGGGAGAGGCCACGGCAGTGAGAGGCCCGCGTGCCGCAAAAAAAAAAAAAAAAAAAAAAAGGCCATGTGTTTATTCCATTCAGCTCTGAGCCACCATTATGAGGAATGTGAAATAGAACAGAAAATCTCCATTTGGCGGATGGGGAAACTAAGGCCCACATCAGTAAAGAGATTTTCCCAGGGCCACACGGCTGGTGTTAGTGCCCCAGTCTCCTGACTCCCAAAACAGGACATTGCCAATCCAACAATATTCACAGCCAAAACGAAGAGTCTGCCAGAGGTCCCAAGTTGTCTGAGGAAAACAACGTGTGAGGCCAGCAAGGTAACATCGGGGACACATACGCTCTCCGGGTCTCCCGTGAGGGGAATCTGGGAGAACAGACCCAATTCACCGAGTGAACCACTTGGAACTGCCCCTCCTGCTGTGCTGGCCACTGGGCCAGCCTGGGCCCAGCTAGCTGTCCCATCCCAGGGATGCCAGGCTTACATTTGAATAAGACATGACACCTTAGCTCCAATTCCTCTACCTCTGGAGGTGTAGGAGTTTGGGAGGCCAGTGATTTGGCCCTGTTCTAACCTCACTGGGAATTAACCAAGCTTGATTCTTAAACATGTTAACTGTGGCTACACTGACAAGATTGGAGCCCTACAAGTCTCAGCTTCCCCAGTCCCCAGACCTAGCGGGCCTCAACGCAAAGGAGCCTGTTATAAGAGGCACTACACTTGCATTCCTGAGGTGGGCCTTTTTTGTTGCAGACGCTAGGACTGCAGCATCCAAGCCCATTTAGAGGGAATAGTGGCAGGTAGGAGTCAGGGTGGGGAGAAAGGGCTCTTTGGACAGAAGTTTAATAAGAGGTCATGCCTCTGCTCTGGTACCAGGAAACCCGGAGTCCTTGACTGGGGGTCACGGAGGCTGGAAAATGGATTTGCCTTCCTGACTCTGCTGTGCTGAGTGGGCAGCAGTCTGATACGGGCTCTGATGACCCACCACCTGGCAGCCTAAGCGCGTTCAGATCCACGATTTCACTGCATCCTCCAAATATCCCCAGTGAAGCAGGTCTTTTACAGGAGACAAAACGGAGGCCCAGGGAGGTGAGTAAATTCCCTGAAGCCACAGAGTGTCAGAGTCTGAACATAAGCTTGGAAACTCTTCGCACAGCAACACGGGTCTGGGATTTTGCCTTCAGATTGCTGCTGTCCCCCTGCCCCTGTCTGTCACCACAGTGTAGGGGGTCTTGAGGAAAATTGGGCACAGAGCTTCCCTTCCTCTTAGGTTGAGGCTGGCTGAGAGAGGTCCTCCTTCCTTTTAATCTGGGAGGATTCTAGGGAAGGAGTTAGAAGTTCATCCTCAAGTAGAAAAACTAAGGCAGACCTGATAAAGATCAACTGTTCTCTTTGGCTGGTTGAGCAAGGAAAGCCTTGCTCTAGATAGTTTCCCAGAGTCTGGGTCCAAGTTGAACAGCTTTCAGCTCACCCCATTGCCTTCCATCATAAAGTAATTTAGATTAGCCACAGACCCAGGGGATAGTGAAGGCCGTTGTGTTTATTCCCTGGCCTCATGGTTCTGACCCTTGCACAAGGAGAGATGTTTCTGCCCTCCCTCATTCCTCTGATAATGGCGTGACTCATATTTTCTCCCCCTGGGGGCCCTAGTGACCCACTGCTATGTGATCATTAATAGGAGAGGAGGAGGCCGAAACTGGCTTCTTGGTGGAAAGACAAACTCCAGCTCTCTGAGAGACCTGCATTCAGCCAGTCAAACAGCCATTCAGCTAGCACTCTAGCCGGCGAGCTACCAGCCGGCCCACACTAACTGCGCTCTCACCTGGTGGCAGGCAATGTGCTGAAGGCTTTGAGGGTGACAAGGGTGAACAAGGTAAAATCTGTGCCTCGTAGGAGGTGGCAGTTGATCTAAGGGAGACATAAGACATGCACACCTACCTGTGGTACCAGGCGCGATATGGTCTGTCCTGCGAGAGATAAGGAAAAGGTGTCGTAAGATGGGGTGCGTCAGGGGCTAGTTAAAAACGGTTTGTGAATCCCCTCAAATCCCAGCCCATAGGAAATGAGGGTCTGGCAACTACTTGAGCTTCTGGGGGAAGGATGATCAAAAGAAACTGCTTCCTCCAGCTGAAGGACCATGGGAAGTAGAGAAATAAGGGAGAGGGCAGTGCTAAGGAGGAAGCAGGGCTACAATGCACAGCGAACCTAGGAGCTCCTGGGACACCCTAAGTGGCTCTAACGGCAAGAGTGACACTGGGGCTCAGCCCCTCCCCCCTCATCTCCTTCTCCTGGGTAGGGCTCCCGGAAACTGCTGGGGGCAGCAGAGGCAGTGCCCATCCAGGTAACCTGAGGCCTTTTGGCTCTGGAACAGAGGACAAACACAGACGTGGGAGAAGGGAGAGAGGAGAGAGGAGGGGCCCAGTGCTAAAGGAAGCCAACTGAGGCCTCGCAGGGTCAACTGTTCTCTCCCACTCAGCCCTAGGCTCACGGACGGGGTATTCTTTCGTGCCTGCAGCTGCCCACTCCGGGACATGGAGGCCCCGGGCTGGGAAGCCCATGGGCTCCTCCTCAACTGGCTGAAGCCTGGCCTTTGCCTAGCCTGGTCTCGCTTCCCCGGGCGAGCGGCTCCCAGCTTTGATGAGAAGTTCTGTTATCTCAACGGGAAGGAGCAGGGGAGACCTCAAACAGGAAGTCCAGCAGGTTATCTCTCTCTTTGGCCCTAAGTGGTGGCTCCCCACATGCTGTGATGTGATCACTGATAAAATATTAACAGGCTGTTATCAGGCACAGCAATACAGAAGCTGTCATCTGACTACCCCTCCACCTCACACAACCTACCACCTTCCTGAGAATTGCAGCTCAGGGTTTCCTAGTTAAAACTTGCCTACACTTCCCTGCTCTAGGCCTCACTTCTCCACAAGAGAAGCAGGAGTCTCTTAGGGTTTGACGAAGCAGGAAGTCACCATGCAAGGGCAAATCGTCAGGTGCTGCTTTTCTGGTATCCTGGAAGTCCCATTCCTCCAGAACAGCACCCTCTCACCGCTTCACAAGTCACTTCCCAGGAGGGCTTTGAAGAAGTTTCTCTTCGCAGACATGGCCTTGTGGAGAAAACACTGAGAAGACTCACGTGCTTTCAAACACATATTAGGGAGTGTAACGGGATGTGAAACTAGATTCCAAATGAGTGTGAGTACTGTGGCAGGCAACCCAGCGTTTCAGTGGTTAATCCCTTTTCTCCAATAGCACTTGCAGAGTCTGTGATATTTGACAAAGTTCTGTTTGCGTTGCTCAGGAGAAAGGCCAGTCACACCAAAAGTACAAAGAGAAGATGCTCTTGACGTGAATTTGTTTCTGGAATTACCCAACTGGATGCAAGAAGATGGATCAGCAGCCCCACGAAGGATATCTGATGACACAGTGAAGATCCTGCTCCCTTGGTTTTAAAGGCACTGAACGCCCTGATTAAAAAGCAAGTATATTTTCTGGGAAGAAACATACATTCAGCCACAGATTGACCATTAACGCCAGAATTTGCACTAGTTTCTCAGTTTAGTTCTTGAAGGAGCCAGAATGAGAAGATGAGTCTAGTGAGTTAAAAAAAAAAAAAAAGAACACTAATTCAGAGACTATGGACACTGGAATTTGGGGGACCAGGGGACTTCTCTGAGTAACACACACACCCTTCAACTAAATGGTTCAACAGCTTTAAGAATGGAGATGAGGTAGGACTCAAGAGAAAGGCAGACAAGATGAGAAAGGTGGTGCCATCTTCCCCTTGGCAATTCCAGAGGCACCTCGTGTGGTTAATTTTACTCTTCCATGTGTAATAATAAACCAATATGTTCTCAAGTGTCACTTTCTCACTCCCAAAGAGATTTGCCCAACTCAGCACTGTCTGGAGGGGGTGGTGCAAAGGAGCCAGTGAGAACACTCAAAGGCAGAGGCCAACAAGTCCAAGACCTCCTGGAGTGTAAGAATAGGATCTCGGTGGCTGTTTTGATATCAGGAAAGCTGCCAAGCGACAGCCCTGAGTGAAAAACCTAGTCAAGAGGAAATGAATTTCCACGTTGTTTAGAGGGATATTCGTTACAGAGTGAACGATTTCCTGATCATGAGGGCAGTTAAACATTGTGTGGGATTGTGGAACTTTCTTCCTTGGAAATTCCTATTAGTGTGGGCTGGCTGTAGCATTTTCTTATCAAGAGGTAGAAGACGAGACTGATCGTTTTCAAGGTAGTATGGTATAGTGGGAAAAGAGCCTGGAGGCTCGTTAGCCGCACTCTCTAGCTGTGTAGTCTTCGGAGAGTCACTTCAATTCTTTACGCTTTAGTTTCCTCATCTGTAAAATGGGGATTATACCTGCCTCTCAGTGTGGTCATGGCATATAGTAGGTCCTCAACAAATGGTTAACTGTATTCTAAGCATAGGTGACCTAGAAAGTTGTGCCAAAGTCACACTAAAATGTATGTGTCTTTGGGGAAAGGAGGCAGACAAAGTATATTTTCTACCACAGATCAGAATCTGCATTAGCAAGGGGATATTCCTTCCCAGGACAAAACTTCTTAAGATTCTTCCCCAAAGTCTGAATGAATACCTTGAAGATTTTGAATAGGCTTCTACTCATCAGATTCCATTAACAGAAGCCAGGGGCAAAACAGACTTGAGAAGTTGGAGAGGAAAGAGGTGGTGATGGCTCTTTGACCTTCATCCAGATTTGTAAAAATCTGAGGTGGAACAGAATCATAACCCATCACGTCCCACTGCTAGAGAAAAGCTTAGTCCAGGGGAACTAGGCTTAATTTCCCAAACTCAACAAGTGGGGAGATTTCATTAGCCACTTTCCTAATGCATATCCTACGGAGGCTCCATTGTTAAACAGATTTAGGGCAGCCCCCGCTCTTGCTGGCATTCCAAGCCCTTGGTCCATTCTGTTCCTTATGCTCCAAATCGAATAATTCACTATTCCCCAAACCTTCTTGGGCGTTCCCTTATTCACCCCACACCCAGTCTTGTGACTTTGCTTATACTATTCCCTACACCTGGAAAACCCTCCCCACACACCTCCACCTTTCCAACCCTTACAGGTTTCCATAGCCCATCTGGAAGATCAGGCCTTTGTGAACACTTTCCTGAGCCTCTGCCTAAAGTCATCTTGCCTGTCCCTGAGGACTCAACGGGCAAATGTATGGAATGTGGCACCGAAACATTTTAACTACTATCTAAAAGTGTGTTGGGGATTTCTGGAGATTCACATCAAAACTTTGGGTTTAGGTATAGAGGCAATTAACAAAACACATTACTCTTGCAGATTTTATTTTCCATTAGAAAATGAATGCTCTTTATGTCTCACTTAATGACTAAAGCTTTAACATACCCAAGAGTATCTAAGTCAATTCTTTCCAGTTGTGTAGTTTATTATCCAACCATGTGCCCTGACTTTGGAATCAGAAAGTATGGTTCCTGAATTTCCTCTCTGCCTAAGATAATTTGTGAGTTAGGGATGTCCTTGTCACCAAGCACAAGTTATTCTTTTGGGGAAATTACACTTGACTTAGCTTGAGCTCACCCCTAGCTTTCCTGAGCATACCCCAGTGCTTTACTCCTAACACAGGACTACAGAAAGAGGTTTTAATGCATAGTACAGAACTCTGAAACATGTTCTATCTGGAGATTACTCTTGGGAACTGAGAGCCTGCCAATTAAGCCCCTCTCTCTAAATTGTTATCCCAGATTATTTGCAGTCACTGGACTTGGGCAAGCAAATCTTCCTGTCCCCTGGGGCCTCAAAGTCTCTGATCTAGTCCTCTGGTAGGTGCCCATGTGTTCATCCAACAAGCATGTACATACAGTTGTCCCTTTGTATCTGTGGTGGATGGGTTCCAGGATCCCCATCGGACACCAAAATCCAAGGATGCTCAAGTCCCTTAGATAAAATGGTGTTCAATTTGCATAAAATCTATACACATCCTCCCGTATACTTTAAATCATCTCCAGTTTATAATACCTAATTCAATGTAAATGCCATGTAAATAGTTGTAAATACAATGTAAATGCTATGTAAACAGTTGCCTGAATGAGGCAAATTGAAGTTTTGCTTGTTGGAAATTTCTGGATTTTTAAAAAAATCTATTTTTAATCTATGGTTTGTTGAATTCGTGGATGCAGAACTCACAGATTTGGTGGGTTGACTGTACTTGTACTGATTTGCTAACTTGTGTGGGGAACTTACAGGTATACCTCATAGATATTTCAGGTTCAATTCCAGATCACTGCAATAAAGTAAATATCTCAATAAAGAGAGTCACAGGAATTTTTTTGTTTCCCAGGGCATATAAACTTATGTTTCCACTATACTGTAGTCTATTAAGTGTGAAATAGCATTAGGTCTAACAAAACAATGTACATACCTTAATTAAAAATACTTAATTAAAAAACTTTATTAATAAGAAATGCTAACCATCATCTTAGCCTTCAGTGAGGAACAGCAAAGATTGTTGATCACAGATCCACCGTAACAAATAAAATAACAGTGAAAGAGTTTGAAATGTCATGAGAACTACCAAAACGTGACACAGAGACATGATGTGAGCAAATGCTGTTGGAAGAATGACACTGATAGACTTGCTCCACACAGGGTTGCCACAAACCTTCAATTTGTAAGGGAAAAAAAATCGCAACATCTGCAAAGCGCAATAAAACGACATAACGAGGTATGACTGTATTTCCTTGAGGTGTGTTCTGTCTGTCCTTTGAAAGAGGATAGCGCCTCTTTCTTCCCTTGAAATAAACTATCACTGCTCTTGGGAAAATGAGCAGAAGATTCCTCAGAATTTGGTCTCTATAAACTTCTTCTGATTACATTCTGTAATTTTCAGTATTTTAAAATTGAAATCTAGGGAGCCTCCTTGTGACAATATTCAAATATTTGTCACCCATATTCCCTTTCTCCTTGATAGCCTTTCTAATTATCCAAATCAAAGATCAGCTAAAGAGAAACATTAGGCCTCCCATAACCTGTAGCACTTATTGTCTCAGGCTTTCATTTTCAGAATTTAATGCCCAGGATTGTTATCTACCTCACTCATACTGTATTTATCCAACCCCTTCTACAAACGAGGCACTGTTTCGGGCTCTTGAGGGAGATGCAGATATGAACAAACACAGTTTCCATCATTAACCTGTTCAGTAACAACCATTGATCATCTACTATATGCCAGGTGCCATGATAAGCTCTGGGGTACAGTGATTGATTGGAAAAAACAGGCGTGGCCCTTCCCCTCATGGAAGTGAGGGAAGACAGAAACTGCGTGTTGTGTTCTCCACTGTATATCACACAGCACACAGTAGGTATCCAATAAATATCTGTTGAATACATGAAATTAAACGGCCAAATATGTGACTGCAAATTGTGAGAAGTGCTATGGATTCAACAAAACAGGAAAAAGTGATAGAATTGGGTAGATAGAGAAAAATGGCTGCTGGGGAAGGCCTGTCTGAGAAAGGTGATAACACTAAGGCCTGAAGGATGAGGAAGAGTCCACCATGCCAAGACTGGACACACAGCATTCCAAGAGAGGAAACAGTATGGGGAAAGGCTCTATTTAAGTAAGAGCCTGAACTATTTCTGTGGGAAAAGCACAGTGAGCAAGGGGAAAAGCGAGATATGAAGAAGAGTTGCAGGAGACTAAGTAGAAGAAACAGGCAGGGCTCTTGTAGGACATAGTAAGGAGTGTGGATCTTATTCTAAGTGCAATGAGAAGCAGTGGAAGGGCGTCACATGTTCTGATGTGTACTTCTTAAAAAAAAATCACTCTGGCTGTAGTGATAAGACAATCGTGGGAACAAGAGCGGAAACAAGGAACCAGTTAGGAGTTGCAATTATCTATGGGAGATGATGGTAGTTTGGACTAAGGTAGATGTGGTAAAAATGAGTGGAGTCAAGATACACTTTGAAGACAGAATTGACCGACTTTCTGACAGACTGGATGTGTGGGACTAGAAGAGGAAAATTAAGGATGACTTCCAGGTTTCTAGCTTAAGCAACTGGGTGGGTGGAGGTGCCATTTTCTAAAATGAGTAAAATTGGGGGAAGGAACAGTTCCAGGGTGTGTGTGTCACTGTTTTTTAACATGTTTTATTTGAAATGTCTGTGAGACATAGAAGTGTAAATGTCAAGTAGGCAGTTGAATTTATTTGAATGTGGAGCTTTCTAATGGGGAGCACAGGATAAGGACACTTGTGATAAGAGCCTAAGTGACACAAAACTTGCATGTTCAAAGAAAATGTCGTACCTGGCTAGGTTAATCGGAGGAATTTTCAGGAAAAAAGGTGATTTTAGAGCCAAAGGAAGGATAATGAAGGAAAATATTCCAGGCAAAGGGGATGGAACACGGCAAAGATGGAAAAGGAGAAAATCTCAAGGCAGGTTCAGAAACTGAAAACTAGTTCAGTTTGGATGGAACACGGCTGGCATTTGGAATGTTGGAAGAGTCTAGAGAGCAGGGTTGAAGCCAGATGGGAATTCGTACTGTACTCGGCGGGCAACTGAAAGCGCTGGCAAGTCGTTGAGCAGAGGCCTAACTTGATGAGGTCATTAAAAGCAATTTAGTGACAGAGAGTAGAGTGGACTGAATGAAGGAGAATTGGAGACAAGGGAGGCCAGCTAGGAATCTTTCAATGAGGAAGGCATGAGGTAGTAAGGACCTAAGTGTTGACTGTGGAAATGAAAAACTGAAGGAGAATTATGATTTTGTTAACCTAACAGGATAGCCAGAACGAGGCACCCACTTTTTTTTTCTTTTGCCTCCACGCTACGTCATAACCTCTGCTAAGGCTGGGTGACACTTTTCAGTTGCTCCACTGCTGCATTTAACTTTGCTTAAAGGGACCGCACGCTGGTAAGGTTTCATTGTAAACAGGTAACAGAGAGGTAGCTCTGGTACTGCAGGGAATGAACTCGCACAGCTAACTCTCGCTGGAAGGAGCACTTTGGGGTTGAGGCCACAGACTAGGAAATGGGCTGAGAGTAAGCACAAAGTAGAGTTGAGTTAAACTGTTTCCCCTTTGCTCATTTTGAAGCCCAACTGCCTGACCTCCTTCCTACTCTGCTCCACCGCTGACCCAGCATCTGCCCCGCCCACATCATCTCTCTCAGGCTGAATCTCCAATGCTCTGAATTTCCCCTGCACCACCCTCCCCTCCACGTTGTCCCTATCTGTGCAAAGTCCCACCGTTTCATAGCTTTCATCTGGAGAACAAGTATCCCAGAGAGAATGGCTGAACGTGTTACCCGCCTTCTCTCAGTAAACTTACATTTAGACAACCAGGGCCTTCCATATCATGGTCTGTCTGACGTGAGAGTTCATCACATGGCAGGCAAGAGCCAGCAGAGAGGTGAGGGAAGGGGGCGGGGCTATCTCTCAGCACTCATTCTACTGGTGAAGCGTGGCTCTAGCCTCCCCGTTACTCCCTTGCAGTCCCACTGGAATATCTATGATGGACCTCCTTTTTAAAAAGTTCAAGTAAGTCTTCTGAAGTAAGACTTACTTCTGAGAGTCTTCTGAAGTAACTCTGCAGAGGAGAAATAAAACGACCACCCAAAACATCCCTCCGGACTAGCTAATCCTTTTGCGACTGCTTGATCCCACCTCCTCCCTTTTCTCCATTACTTCCTATTTTTCACTGCTGGTATATTTTTATGTGTTCATTGGTCAAAGTCTTTTGAAGAGTACCTTGAACTCTCCGGAGAGTATGCACTATATAAATACTATAAAGAAATGAATAAATAAAATGTCTACTTTTAAAAGAGTGTAAGTTTTACTATTTCTGATAATGTAAGATCTACCCCTCATCAGCGCTAGCCTGAAGAGTAGGTAGGAGGTGTATTCTGAGGGATATCAAATAGATCTCGCTGCTCTAAAATACCTCCCCCACCACTACCTTAAATCCCATAGTTGTGCTGATACACATTTAAAAAATTTATGCCTTGAAGATTTCTTTTTCAAGAATTCCTCATTAAAATGCAAATACCACAGAGGCGGGTGGGTAGGTGGGTCATGATTTAACCTTAGTTCCCTTTACATTAGCCCATCACTCCTACCAGACACATTTTTTACATTCCAGCTTTTTCCATGCTTTCTTTCATGTTATTCTTCCAGAGGTAATGCTAAATACAACATAAATTATAAATATAAAAATTACCTTATATTTTCACACAGTCTTTCATTTGATATCTAAATCCAAGCCTACTCATTTTTTTAAAAAAACGATTTATTTTTCCAATGTAAGAAGAACAACAGGTTTATTATAGAAAATTTGGAAAGGCAGGAAGATAGGAAGAAGAAAAAAATATCAACCATAGTCCTACCATGTAAAGAACAACCAACTGTGTTGTTATGCCCATTCTTTAAACAAACCTTAGTTTAGCTCCCATTTCTGATGTGATGCCTTCCTTGACCTTCCTCCCCCAGAACTTCTCTATCATTTTTGTACCACTCACTGTACAAGTCAGTTAACCTGGTGTATGTCTTGTGTTTCCAGCTAGATTGTTAGATCCTTGAA